>NC_080542.1:22506636-23943952 GCF_028640845.1 Ahaetulla prasina
AGAAAATGTTGGATACCCATTTGTCTGAAATGGTGTAGGGTTTCCTGTCTGGGCAGGGGTTATTTTAATAATGGGCTATAGAATAAGTTTTTTAACTGTTATTTTAACTTGTATTTATATGTATTTTTTAATTGCCTGTGAACCGCCCTGAGTCCCTAGGGAGATAGGGCGGTATACAAATATGAAAAATAATAATAATAATAATTATTATTATTATTAGAAGTAATGCTTTTTAGAAACCAGAATTGGGACTGGCAACTCAGTCTTTAAGAAGAGCAGTCAATAAGTGAAATCACGACCGTGCTTATAATTTTATTTCAGCTTTCTCTTGTTTTACAGACCTACAAAGATTGTAAATATGAGGACTGATAGCAAAATTACTTTTCATCGCTGGTGTAGCTGAATAGTCGCTAAAAGAGGACTACCTATATACATCTAAAAGTATTAAAACCAAAAATAATCTGCTGAAAGCAATTTAGAAGACTTTGAAGTTTTTCTAGAAACACTAGGCTATTCACTTTTCCAAAGGAAAACATACTCCACACTTTAGGATAAATATAATTCTATATACTGTATTTCTTTTATATGTGATTAACAGGCCTGCATGAATAAAAAGACACTTCTGTATAACAGACTCATACCATAAGATGTGTTTTTATTTTGCATGTACCTATGTGCAACACAATACCTCAATAACATTGATACATCATTTGTAAAACATCCACAATTTGTATAATAATTACAGCATAAGATCACAACTAAAAACATATAGGCTTAGTAAACTGGAGGGCCTATAACCTTTTTTTTCCTTCTGTTCAACTGTGTCCAATTCTCAGAGACTTCCGGGACAAGTCCCTGCAGTTTTTTTGGCAAGGTTTTTTAAAAGTGACTTGCTCTTGCCTGCTTCCTAGAAATGAGAGAAAATTATTAGCTCAAACTTACTCAGCAGGTTTGTACCTAAGGTGGGACTAGAACATATCTCTATCCCATTATCTAGCCTGATGAATTCACAATCAAGTAATTCTAGATGGTAAATAAATCTTTTGTTCACAGAAGTCAGTTATGCATGCACATAGCAACAAGGGCACTTTAACACTGAGCACCAGGGAAAAGATATATTGTCAAGACAGAAAACAGAAATTACGCATACTAAAGATCAGGTGATGGAACAGGCAACTGCTGACTAACAAATCTTAGAGGCATAATACTCATATATCACCACTAATACTTAAAGCAGTAGTGGGTTCCACTGACTTTCGCTACCGGTTTGGAATTGGGAGCACACATGCTTGCTTCATTCATGGCGCGACTGCATGTGCGCAGAATTTTCTGTGCATGTGCAGAGCGTCCATGATGACATTGGGAGGGTGGGCAGAGCCTCCTGCCACCGCCACTACTGGTTCGCCTGAACGGGGGCGAACTGGTAGAAACCCACCACTGACTTAAAGGAATGTGGTGGTAGAAAAGCTGTGGGCATTATGGGCCCTGTTGCAAATAATCAGTGTTGAAAGAAAGACAGATGGCTTTATCTAATGAATATGTCTAATGAGAGTCAGTTTGGTCTAGTGCGGGTGTCAGCAACTGACGGCTCTGGAGCCTTTGGGCTCTCTGCTGTGGCTCCATAGGCTGAACCCACCATTGGCTGGCCCCACCCCTCACCCTCCCCTCCCAGTCATTCCTCGCTTGAGAAGGTAAGGGTGACGGCAGGGGATGAAGAAACGGTCGGGGCTGATTTTCTGGTACCTCATCTCTTGCTGGAGCTTCTTCCAGTCCTTGATGCTGGGTGTGCCTCAGTCGCTTGGGGAGACGCGCAACCTGCTCTCCACCCCAAGACACTGGCCTGACCTGTCCGTGGCTGACACCGATGCCGGCCTCACTAACACGAGGGCTGTGGGCTGGGAATGGGACCTGGGAGGATGGGACGATGGAAAGGGGGATCGGCCTGCAGCGCCCAGCCGTGGCTTTAAGAAACAGGGCAGTGGGAAAAGGAGGCTGGTCCCCCCAAATCTTGCACATCCACCCCAGGGGTCAGGCTTGGAGAAAGCTGGAGCACTCACACCAAAGACACTCGTCAGCCAGTCAACCCACCTGCCCCGCGCACCTTTGCTGCGCTTTGGCCGAGCCTGGCCGCTTGCTTGAGGAGGATCTCTCCACTCGTGCGTGGCCTCCCGGCTCCACCACAGCTGGCCAGGGGGTCACGAGACGAGAAGGAGGGCAAGGAGGAGGAGGAGGGTCGCTAGAGCCTTAGTGCAGGAGTGAAGAGATTCTGCACTTGCCTTCGCTCCACATTTGTGCTCAAGACAGCCTTCACCTCTTGTCACTTTCGGCTGGAGCTCACGCCCACTGCACTCAGCTGAAGAGCTATGGAGGTGAACATGGCAAGGCAATGGCCAGAACCTTAGTGCAGGAGCAAAGCAGCCCTGTACTTGCCTCCTGCCATTTTGGGTTTGGAGCTGTAAGCCACATCTTGTTGCTAGGAGCAAGTGGGGCAGGGTTGCATTGTGGCTCTGTGTTGCAATGGGCTCCAGAAGGAGGGGACCCCATCTCCCCCATTGCGAAGTGCACTAAAGTTCACCGTGCTGCGCAAAGTGCTGCGAGAGTGCCTCATGGCCTCCCTGATGCCTTATATCAGAATCAGAGAGAAGGGGAGAGAGATAAAGAGAGAGAGAGATACAAAGAGAGGGGGTAGAGAGATAGACACATAGAGAAAGATACAGAGGGGGTGGAGGGGGAGATAGAGAGGTAGAAGGGGGAGAGAGAGAGAGAACATACACAGAGATTGAGTGATACAGAGGGGGGGGAGAGAGGGAGAGAGACATACAGAGAGAAAGTTACAGAGAGGGGGAAAGGGAGGGAAGATAGGAGAGAGAGATACACAGAGAGTGGGAGAGAGACCTAGAGAGATACAGAGAGGGTGGAGATAGAGATAGATACAGAGAGAGAGGGAAGAGTGGGGGAGCTAGAGAGGAAGGGAGAGAGGGAGAGAGATATAGAGATACACAGAGAGATAGGAAGAGGGAGAGAGACATAGACACAGAGACGGAGAGAGGAGTAGATAGAGAGACAGAGAGAGAGATACAGAGGGAGGGGGAGAGAAAAAGAGAGAGGGAGATCAGAGAGGGAGAGGGGGGAGAGAGGAGGGTGTCAAAAGGGTTTTGAGGCTTCCTGTGCTTTTTAACAAGCAGTTCGCTGCCCTAATGACGAGCTGGGTAGACATGGCTGGGGTGGGGTCATGAGACTGAGTGGGAGTGAGTGATTTCGAGTTGGCCAAACCCACCCAAGGTGTGTGACTCCTGGTGTTTTCTTTTCTGTGGGAAATGGGTCCAAATAGCTCTTTGAGTGTTTAAGGTTGAAGACAGACCCCTGGTCTAGTGGTTCAGGCATAGGCTAGAAACAGGAGCCTGTGAATTCTAGCCCCCCTTTAGGCGTGAAAGTCAGCTAGGTAATATTGAACAAATCAGTAGGAGATGGTGAGTTCTAATCCTGCTTTAGGCATGAAATGGGCTGGGTGACTTTGGGCCAATCACTCCCTCTTAATCCAACTCTCCCAGGATTGTTATCTGAAAAATAGGAGTAAGGAGTATTGTGTGTGTTTGCTGCCTTGCTATTTATAAAAAATATAAAGGCAGGAAATACTGTAAATATAAACTCATGCTTTTGCCTGCTTTCTTATCTGGAACAACCTGGTGTATGGCAGAAATGTAAAAGTAAGTTGAAAGCTAGATGAATGAGATGTGTAAGAAGAGTATGTGACAAAAGTACAACAGCCAGAATGAGTGAATGAGTGCTGAATGAATGTAGACTAAATCAAAAGGAGTACACCAAGTGGTTTGGTGGTGATAAAAAAAAGAGCATGAATTATGTAATTGGAAAAATAAATTTTTGAAGATGAAAGAGAAGACCGAAGCTATCATGGTGAAATTAGAATCTATATATATAAAAGTGAAAACAATTCACACATTAAACACGAAATCTACAGAAACGTAAAGCCTACAAACTTGAAATTTGCCATGTTCCATGTTCCTCTTGGCTTCTAGGTGCTCACTAAGAAATGATTTTTCAAAATGACCTTCAGAGCATTAGTATTTCCTATATTATTATAACGTGCTCTGATGCTAATTAATTAGACGTTTATTCCCCCTCCCAACTTGAAAATAACTCTGGAGAGAATGAGATAGCATAGGATAGACTTCTGTGGGGCAAGCCGCATGGAGAGAAGGGGCTAGAAAGCCTGAGGGAGAGAAGAGGATAGGATAGGATCTATGGGGCAAGGCTGAGGGAGAGAAAGGGAGGCAGGGAGGGAGAGAAGGGAATAGGAGAGGATCTATGGCACCAGCCTGTGGGAGAGGAGAGGAGAGGCTTTTGCAGGGCCAGCCTGAGGAGAGAAGGGGAGAGGAGAGGACAGGAGAGGATCTCTGGGGCCAGCCTGAGGGAGAGAAGGGAACAGGAAAGGATCTCTGGCGCCAGCTTGTGGGAGAGGAGAGGAGAGGCTTTTGTGGGCCAAGCCTTAGGGAGAAAAGGGGACAGGAGAGGATCTCTGGGGCCAGCCTGAGGGAGAGGAGAGGATCTCTGGCGCCAGCCTGAGGGAGAGAAGGGAACAGGAAAGGATCTCTGGCGCCAGCTTGTGGGAGAGGAGACGAGAGGCTTTTGTGGGGCCAGCCTAAGAGTGAAAAGGGGAGAGGATCTACGGGGCCAGCCTGAGGGTGAGAAGGGGAGAGGAGAGGCTTCTATGGGACCAGCCTGAGGGCGAGAAGGGGATAGGAGAGGATGTATGGGGCAAGCATGAGGGCAAGAAGGGGAGAGGAGAGGCTTCTATGGGACCAGCCTGAGGGCGAGAAGGGGATAGGAGAGGATGTATGGGGCAAGCATGAGGGCAAGAAGGGGAGAGAGGAGAGGCTTCTATGGGGCCAGCCTAAGGGCAAGAAGGGGAGAGGATCTATGGGGCAAGCCTGAGGGCAAGAAGGGGGAGAGGAGAGGCCTCTGTGGGGCCTCTGAGGGCGAGAAGGGGAGAGGAGAGGATGTATGAGGCAAGCTTGAGGGCGAGAAGAGGAAGGAGAGGCTTCTATGGGGCCAGCCTGAGGGCGAGAAGGGGATAGGAGAGGATGTATGGGGCAAGCATGAGGGCAAGAAGGGGAGAGAGGAGAGGATCTATGGGGCCAGCCTGAGGGAGAAGGGATAGAGAGGAGAGGCTCTGTGGGGCCGGCGGGAGGGGGAGAAGGGGAGAGGAGAGGATGTATGAGGCAAGCTTGAGAGCAAGAAGAGGAAGGAGAGGCTTCTATGGGGCCAGCCTGAGGGAGAGAAGGGGATAGAGAGGAGAGGCTTCTGTGGGGTAAGCCTGTGGAGAGAAGGGGAGAGGAGAGGCTGATTATTACTCATTCGTTTTCAAGCTTTAAGTGTTGATTTAACATAACATAACATAACATAACATAACATAACATAACATAACATAACATAACATAACATAACATAACATAACATAACATAACATAACATAACATAACATAACATCAGAGTTGGAAGGGACCTTGGAGGCCTTCTAGTCCAACCCCCTGCCCAGGCAGGAAACCCTACACCATCTCAGTCAGATGGTTATCCAACATTTTCTTAAAAATTTCCAGTGTTGGAGCATTACCAACTTCTGAGTTTTATCAAGCCAGATCACATAGTTTCATAGTGGAGCATGGGTATTCAGCTAGTTTATCATATTCTGAAAAACTGCAGGAATCTGCAATGCTAACCCAATGTTTACCTAAAAAATATTACATCTTTTTAGAAAATTTGTCTGAAAATCCATTTTGATTTTTGGCTATGGTAGACGAACATAGCTATTCTCTTACGATGAAAATATAGAAGACAGAAAAATAGATTTTAATTATTTATCTTTAATTGGGAGGTGGGTATAAGATATAGTAATATCTTTTCTGCTTTTTTGATTGTTGCTTTTCCAAAAAAAACATGATATGCATGTAGGTTCATCCTATAACGTTTCAGTGAAAGCAACACTATCAGGCTGATCTGTCATAACTTAAATTTCATCCGACATCGAACGGTTACTTATCTCTCTAACGAGATGTAATAAATCAGAAACTTAACTCGGAAGCTTGGTTTCTTAACCAAAGGAATGTTGCTCTACATCTGTCTTACGTTACGTGCGCCGTCTTAACATCACCATAGAGAGGTAGAATTGCCCGGGTTTCCCTTTCCCGGACTCATCCTTTCGTTCCCATAGTTCTTTGCGCGTCGGCGGACTCTTCCGCTCTCTCTTCTTTTCCGGCGGTGCCGACGCCACCATGGTAAGGATTGGGAGGGAAGGGCGCGGGGTTGTTGAATCGGTTATAATCTTCTGCGGGGAAGCCGCCTGGAGAGCAGGTTGTGTCGTGCTAATAAAGAGGGAAGCATAAAAGTCCTGAAGGCCCAGAATTGAACCGCGATACTAGGGAGGTCTGCCCTCAGAGCGCGGTTGTTGCAGGTTGGAGTTCGGGCCTAAGAAAGCTCCCGGTTTGCGGTCTCTCCTAAAGATAGGGCAGAGAAAGAGGCCCGAACACGCGTGCGCACAACAAGCCACAGTTGAATTCTTAAATTTCATCTCATTATTTTGGTTGTAATAAAGTAACGTTAGACGAAAACGGGGGATCTAATGTCACAGAAATTTGCTTAATATCCTCTAAAGCAGGGGTCCCCAACCTTGGCAACTTTAAGCCTGGTGGACTTCAACTTCCAGAATTCTGGGAGTTGAAGTCCTCCAGGCTTAAAGTTGCCAAGGTTGGAGACCCCTGCTCTGAAGCATGACTTGATTTTGGAAAAGTGTAGTGTTGCTGCCATGTGAGTATTATAAAATAATGATAGTGGAATGGAGGACCTGGGGTTTTTATTATTATTTGTCTGTTATTGTTTGAGCAAACTGATTGTGAGGCATAGGATCCGTAGATGTCATCCAACAAGATCTGAGATAGCTTAGTAGCAGTAGGCATCTTTGAAAATCAATTGGTGAACCTGATGTTGGTACTAAAGAGAAAGCTAAGAGAGGGATAGGTCATTTTATCATGAAACATAGATAAATGTTAAGGATGGTGATGCATAAAAAGAAGACATTAGAGAATACAGTATAATTTGAGAGGAGCATGCAGTTAAAGGGAAAAAAATCTTAATTGAATGGCTTGGAGGGATTGGAAGTTGTACTTTGATATATTATTATATCAAAGTACAATTTCTTCCCAAATCAATATAAATATTGATTTGGGAAGAAATGTACTCAAACCATTACTTATAGGATGCCTCAAATGCTGTTTTAAACATAGCACATTTCTTCCTGTGAATTAATTAGTTGATGTAAAGCCTATAGGGACAGTAGTGGTATAATTTTAGTGCAGGGGTCTCCAACCTTGGCAACTTTAAGCCTGGTGGGCTTCAACTCGCAGAATTCCCCAGCCAGCAAAGGCCCCTAGAGTCGGGAACGACTAGCACATATGTGCGAGGGGAACCTTTACGTAATACATGAACCACTGCACTAAACTTAAGTAATTTTTAAAAAAATGCAATTATTGAATAGTATTGGAATCTAACAATACTAAATGGAATTGAAAAACGCTAAATGTGAATAACTTATTTAAAAAATGAAATAAAACTGACTAATTTGACAGTGGGAAAAAAAAGTCCTTTACTTATTGGTATGTTATGGTACACGGCTGTATTCATTGAGACAGAGCAGATGCTTCTCAAGCTTATCAATTTTAAGATAGGTGGACTTCAACTCCCAAATTTCCCCAGCCAGCATTTGACATGGGAATTTTGGAAGTTGAAATTCATGCATCTTAAAAGTTCTTGAGATTGAGAGACACTGGGTCAGATAGTAATGGATATAGATAAAATAAGTCTGAATAACTGACATTTGTCTAAAAAGAATAATAGCTACTTATGTGAAACAGCATAATAGTACGGTGCAACATCACTGAATGTCTCTTGCTGTTGTGCAATATCATTCTAATGTACTTTACATTTTGTTCACATGATTTTTACGTACATATCTGACCCTAACCCTTACAGGTGTAAAACTATATCTGAGAAGGAGATTGTCATTCACAGTGCAATTTTATAAATGTTTACAACAGAAAATCTTATAATTACAGATAATTCTTGACTTACAACAGTTCATTTAGTGACTGTTCAAAGTTACAGCATGTGAATTATGTGACTTGTGGCTATTTTTCACACTTATGACTGTTGCAACATTCTGGTGACCAAGTGATGAAAATTCAGAGGCTTGGCAACTGATTCATATTCATGACAGTTGCAGTGTCCTGGGTTCATGTGATCCTCTTTTGTGACCTTCTGACAAAGACAATGGGGAAGTCAGGGTCACTTAACAATTGTATTACTAACTTAACAGCAATGATTCACTTAATGATGATCGCAAGAAAGATCATAAAATGGAGCAAAACTAACAACTATCTCACTTCACAACAGAAATTTTTGGCTCAATTCTGGTCAATAAGTCAAGGCCTACCCATATAGGGAAGTAAACTAATGCTCTCAGAGTCTTGAGATTTTTCATAGACTAGATATAACCTTCCATGTCAGAAGCACCAAAAGACTTCTGTGCTTCGGATCAGGATCAGCCAGTGACGTCACCATTGCCTGGGGGATGCCCAGTTGGGATTTCTTTCATGTCCTTGTTAGTGAGACCACCAAAGTGGTACCTATTTATTTACTCGTATTTTCATGCTTTCAAACTGCTAGGTTAGCTGGAGCTAGAGTGAATGATGGTTGGTTTACCCTGTCACACATCAACAGTCGGGCTTCAAATATGGGCCTTCAAATTTGTCAACCCAACCTCCTTACCATGTGAGCCAATGTGTTCCTTATAGACTAGATGTTATTGTACTGGAAAGAAACATATCGGAAGCTTTGGGGAATTGGGATGACTGCTCTGGCAGCAGTCCCTGATTTTTTTTGCAGATCCTGATTAGAGTTTAATTAGAACACTTGGATTTTGTCCGGGCTGAACTCTTACTTGACACCAGAAGTTTATATAATAAATAGAATGCCAAAATACAGGTAGTCCTTGACTTATGACCACAACTGAGCCCAATATTTCTATTGTTAAATGAGACATTTGTTAAGTGAGTTTTGCCCCATTTTACCACCTTTCTTGCCACAGTTGATAAGTAAATCACTGCAGTTGGTTAACTAGTAACCCGGTTGTTAAGTGAATTTGGCTTCTCCATTGGCTTTGCTTGTGAGAAGGTCACAGACATTACCTTGGGACACAGCGATGGTCATAAATATGAACCAGTTGTCAAGTATCTGAATTTTGATCACATGCTTATGGGGACGATATAAAGGTTGTAAGTATGAAAAATGGTCATAACTCACTTTTTTCAGTGCAACTGAACTTTTTTCAGTGCAATTGAACTCTGAACAGTCATTAAATGAATGGTTGTAAGTTGGGGACTATCTATATAAAGAAACAAGATATATTTTTATTTGTCAGGGAAAAGGTATATATGTGACATTTCTACTAACTTGAATATTTCTGTTTGTACCAGGGAATTGATATTCGCCATAACAAGGACCGTAAGGTTCGGCGTAAGGAGCCCAAGAGTCAAGATATTTATCTTCGTCTCTTAGTCAAGGTGAGAGCCAAGTTTTGCATTTACACGAAGAAATGTAAAGACATATGGGTATTTGGGGGGTGGGGAGTTATACTTGGCAGCTGTGTGCTGTATGTATAAAAGTTCTAGGTATCATCATTGATCACTTTTGTACAATATGATCGGTGGTGGGAGTCAGCCAGTTCGCACCACTTCGGGAGAACCGGTTGTTAACTTTCTGAGCAGTTTGGTGAACTGGTTGTTGGAAGAAATCATTAGTGCAGAGAACCGGTTGTTAAATTATTTGAATCCCACCACTGAATATGATTCTCAGTTTCTAGGAATCCATTAGCAGTATTTAGATTTAATTTTAGACCATTTATTGTTTGAATTTATATTGATATATACAGTGTAAATCAGGATATGCTTATGCAATTAAGTATTTCAGCTTTGTCTCCTCTCAGTCCAGCATTTTGCATCTGGCTCCATTGGTTAGCCTGGGCAGTAACCTTTTTCATAATGATCCAGGCGATATTAGGAGACAGTGGGCTGTACTTTGTGGTGATATTTGAGGAAAGGCTGGCCTTTATTTGCAAAGGACTTGTATTGAATAAGGTGGGCTATAAAATGCTCTGAATTTGAGGCTAATATCCAGGTGCCTTGGGGCAGGGAGAGAAAATAATGGAGTATATTTGGAGGTTTAATTTCCATCTTCTCAGCTCTACAGATTCCTGGCTCGCCGAACCAATGCCAAATTCAACAAGGTGATACTGAAACGGCTATTCATGAGCCGCACCAATCGGCCTCCATTGTCCGTGTCTCGCTTGGTAAGTGCAAGTCTTCAATTGTCTATAGTTTTTCTCTTTCTTTTTGGTCCTTCAGTTACCTCTCAGTTTTAGTTTTTTCCTCTCTGTTTGCTTTGTTGTTGCCATTGTTCTTTTCCTGTTAAAGGAATAGGTGGTGCGACCTCTGCTGTGGCTTTGACCAAATGGAGAAAAAAGAAAAGAAGAATGGAAGTTGGTATCAGTGATGAGCTGAAAAGGAGAACTATAGTAATATTCCAACAGAAGAGAATATTAGTAACTGGTGGTGGTTTCTGAGCTCAGTTTCTCTGTAGATGTTTCATTATCCAACTAGAAATGTCAGAAAACAATGAAGCTCAGAGAGCACAGCAACATTCCCCTCCTGATTAGCAATAGCACTTAAGACTTATATACCACTTCACAGTGCTTTTACAGCCCTCTCTAAGAGGTTTACAGAGTCAGCATCTTGCCCCCAACAACCTGTTAGGGTAGTTTGTAGCTAAAAGTAATGCTGTTAAAGGACCAATTAAACCTCTGTTGATAAAGGCAAATTGGTCAGGACTTGCATGCTAACTTGATCACTCTTATTCTCTAGATCCGTAAAATGAAGCTCCAAGGGCGGGAAAACAAAACTGCTGTTGTGGTGGGCACAGTGACAGATGATGTTCGCATCCAGGAAATTCCCAAACTGAAGGTATCTTGACTGGTGGGAGACTTAACTCTTCTGATGGGAGGAGATGTAGAGCAAGACAATGGATTTCTTGACAGTTCAGATTTCATAAACTAAAGGAAAATGCTATATATATAGGAGTGTACAGTAAATATAGAACTATATGCAAAAAATGGTGTATCTCTTCAATAAATATTTATAGTATAAATTATCCATCAGAAGATCACCTGGATTGAGTTTGATAAACCATTGATCAAAAGCTTTGTGCTTGAGAAAGAGAATACTTGTTTTTTAGATAAACTGCTTTGCTCCTGGTTCTATCCAAAGCAGAAACGCAATTTTTATGCATGCTTTTCTTAATATTTTTAATATTCTGAACCTTGGCTTCCTAATCATGGAGTTGTCTCATTGTAGTCAATTGATTAAAGGTATTTGATTCCTAATTAGAACTGAGATGTAGGTGAGATTGTAAATAGAAATAACTTTTATCATTTGCATGGGTTCAATTCCTATCTGTTACGACAATGGAAACAGTAAAAAAATGTTACTCATAAGCACAAGCTTGTCTGCCATTTTATCTGTATGCAAAATAATCTAGCATTATATGGATACATATAATGTATATGGATACATAAAACCCTTTCCTGTGGGCAACATGGCCTTATTTTCCAAATGTGAATAAGCCAGAAACCAGAAGACTGAGTTCTAATCCTACCATAGGCACGAAAGCCAGCTGGTCACTAATTCACTCTCAGTCCAGTCCACCTCAGAGTTGAAGGGAAAATAGGAGGAGGAAGGCGTATTAGACATATTCATGCCTTGAGTTATTATTAAAGTAATAAAGTTGGGACAAAAATCAGAATAATGACCCCATAGCTAATGAGGACTGCCAGTGCTTGCTTTTTTTTATATTTGAGGATTCTCAAGATGCAAACTGGTTATTTTCTCTTCCCCAGATTTGTGCCCTCAGAGTCACACAGGGAGCCCGCCGACGCATCCTGAAAGCTGGAGGCCAGATCATGACTTTTGACCAGTTAGCCATGGCTGCCCCTAAGGGCCAGGGAACTGTTTTACTTTCTGGTGAGTCAGGAGAGGACATTACACTTTCCTGGGTTGTGAAGCTTTTATTGGTCTTAGTGCTGCTGATATCTCAGCATGACATAAAAATCTCTCTGAACTCTCCCTCCTTTCTGCAGGACCCAGAAAGGCCCGCCAGGTTTATCGGCATTTTGGCAAGGCTCCTGGCACCCCCCACAGCCACACTAAGTAAGTATTCCAGACCATTAGGTTTTCTTCTGGGCATTTTGCTCTTACCCTATTTTATCTCTGATTTTCAAAGTCATACAGTGGTTCAAAATCATGACCTCTTTATAAAAGACTTATTTTAAGCAGAATTTGTGCTTTTGCTATTACATTTTGCTCTTCAGCACTGGCACATTTGGTTCCTAAGTGTCCTTGACTTATCACCACAATTGAGGCCAAAATTTCCTTTGCTAAGCGAGACAACCGTTAAGTGAGTTTTGCCCCATTTTACGACCTTTCTTGTCACATTTGTTAGCGAATCACTGCAGTTAAGTTAGTAACATAGTTGCTAAGTGAATTTGGCTTCTCCATTGAGTTTGCTGGTCACTGTCACAAAAGATGATCACATGAACCCTGGGACACTGCAACCCTCATAAATACCTGCCAGTTGCCAAGTGGCCAAATTCTGATCACATGACCATAGGAATACTGCAATGTGACAACTGGCCATAAGTCACTTTCAGTGCGGTTATTACTGAACAGTCACTAAACAAATGGTAGTAAGTCAAGGACTAGCTCTGATGCTTACTTCTGATCTGGATCACTCTCTTTCTGATGCTTTTCATCCACCTTCTTCGAATTGAAAGGGGACACACAGCGAAATTGGGAGGCAGAAATAAGTGTCTTCCAGGCCATGCAGCAGCAGTGCCTTCTGGAAGGTGGGGGGACTATTTTCCCTGCGTATCTGCAAGGTTCATGGTACTGCTGGAACAGTCAGTAATACCGCTGTGCATACACCACATCTAGGAACAGCCACTGTGGGTCAGTTGTGTTGAGTATTCTGAAAGGCAGGGCTGTTTAAAGGAGGGATGCTTTGTGAAGTGCTGCTTTCAGATTTTCAAGGAAATCTGAACTCACATAATGCTCCAATGGTTGTCCTGGAAAGGTCAGTTAATGTAATGCTGTAGGGCAGGGGTCTCCAACCTTGGCAACTTTAAGACTTGTGGACTTCAACTCCCAGAATTCTGAATTGTGAAGTCCACAAGTCTTAAAGTTGCCAAGGTGGAAGACCCCTGCTCTAGGGTGATGCTTTGTAATTGGAAGGCATTTTCAAAGTTTCCCTGAATGATTAAATATACTAGGAAGATTAGAGAAAGTGCACGAGTTGACCCCAAAATAGTAGAATGGCATCACAAAGTTATTTCTTAGGTCTTGGATATACAGATAGTACTCCACTTACAACCGGTTGCTGAATGACCAAACTTTACAATGCAAGTTGTATGTCAAAAAGATGGTGTGCCAACACATCATGTGACTATTTCAGGTGCTTGGCAATCAGTTTACCTTTACAACTTGTTACGCTGTTCCAGCAACATGACCATGATTTGCTGTATTTTTTGCCAGTTTCTGGTCCAAAAAATACGCATTCAGAAGAATAGTTTCACACTTATGACTATAAGGTTTGCATAACAGCTGCAGATCCGCTTAATGACTGTCACGAAAAGATGTTGTAAAATTGTGTCCAGTCACTTGGGCGCTTTAACCATCCTAATGACTTGTGACTGGAAATCCAGTCCCAGTTACAGCAGTTAAGTTGAGCGCCATAAATGCAGTCATGTGACTGGTTGGCATGATATTTTATGACAGCCAGAAGTGCTTTACAAACTTGTAATTTCAAATGATCATTCAGCAACCAATGTAAGTTGAGGACTACTTGTAGAACAGTTGTTCATCCTTAAGACTTTTACAATTTTATCAGTCAGAAATTTGCTCTTAAAATGAGAGTTGAGGATTTTTGCCCAATTAATAGAAAAAATAATAGGTACCTGAATGGAGAAGTCTGCTTTAAATTCCTGAGAAAACATTTGGTTCTGTAGCTTACCATACCAAATTATTAGATAAACTAAAGCTTTAATCCTCTGCTCATATTTTTCTTTGGTGAAAACGTTTTCACTCTATGGGATTAATACCAGAATAGACATACTCAGAACTAAGTTGAAAGAGATATTTTTGTCTCTTCATCTTTGAATCTCAGTATATTTTTAGATCATCTCAGAAAATGTTAGGAGGGAAACTTTGATACGTTTACATACACCAGTTTCCTATATCTGTATATTTTGCAGTAACTTTAAAAAGAGGTGTGTAACATGAATTGAAAATGCATGACTTGCAATTACTTGTTTCCTGTAATATAAAAAATGGATTGTTCTTTGTAATATTTGCAGCCATTGAACCATCTCAACTTATTAACAGTTTAGGCTGCAATTCTTATATAATTTTCCATGTCCTACTGGCTAATTATTTTAGGAGTAGGAAAAATCCCACTGAACTCTGATTCTTGGGATTAGAGGAATTTTTAAAGGCTAAAAATTAAACAATTTGAAAGCTAGAAACTATAGTTATTTGTTTTTCCACTTAAGAGAGAATCCTGTTGGATTAGGGAGCTGAAGAAAAGTGGTTGGAAATAGGAAGCCACATTTTGTGGGTTTTTTTGAATTTTAAAACGTTTTTGTCCTCTGCATAAAAGTGGGATGCAACAATAGGCCATTTATTTTAAAACACCCCCCCCTTTTCTCTCTTTCCAGGCCATATGTCCGATCCAAGGGGCGGAAATTTGAACGAGCTCGAGGTCGCCGTGCCAGTCGAGGCTACAAAAACTAGAATGTTTGATAAAAAATGTAAAAGCCAATATCGGTCAATTAAATTTTTTTTCGCTCAAATTATTATTCTGACAGTGTCAGTTCGTTTTGCTAAGAGTCCAGCAGGCAAAAGTCCTGTTGAGTCACAACAGAATTCAAAATTTCACTTTAAAATACATTCTTCTTCCAAGGAATCCTAACCTTCTGTAATTAATAACTCACATAGTAAGCAGGGTCGTAAAAATGAAGTTATTGTAAGAAGTTTATGTTGGCTAGTTAAGGACCATATAAGCATGATAAAAGTGGCACTTCGGTGGTTTGAAAAACCTTCTGAAATTGCAATAAATTTCAGAGCACAGATTTCCTTGGAAGATTTTTTTTTTTTAAAAGTAGAAATAGTTGACCAACCTAGTCTTTAAGCACTAATTTGATAGCCATTGGTGACCCAGAATTAGAGGCAGTATCTGAAACTCAGTGTGAGAGAATGGGGGCAGGGGAAGGAATGAAATTTACCATGTTTGAATTTGGAAGCTAAAACTGCTTTAAAAAGAACAAGATGTTAAAAAGAGACAGAACCAGTTTGGAGTACTGGTTAAGATACCAGGCTAGAAACAAACAACTGAGCTGTAGTCCTGTCTTTGGTAGGAAGCTAGCTGGTAACCTAAGCTACTCTCTCAGCCCTAGGAAAAATGCAGTGTCAGACTAATGAAAACATTGCAAAGAAAACCTTAGGGATTTGTCAGGCAGGGTTACCAATAACTAAAATTGACCAAAAGAAAAAAAGAAAAGAAAAGGGGGAGGAAAAAAACGAATTAGTCTCCCAAAATTTCTAGGAAGGAAACTGGAAAGCATGACAGACATTAACAATTCAGGAAAGCAATTTGGGGAAGGTTTTGAAATGAAATTATTGGATTGCTGGACTGGACTGGGTAGGTGGTATGTGAATGTTGCCTTTATTTTATTCATGATCAAGGAAAGCAGAAAAGTTTTAGCTCCAAGGAAGAATTCTTCTCTGAACAGTCCTGTAATTAAAATGTTAAAAATGAGGTGATTATTAAAATAATGTCCTGAGGATATAGGAATCCTTGCTCTAGGTTAGACCCATAGGTTCATGCAGCAGACAGGCCAAGTAACAGGAGATAACCCAGGCCCTCCTCACTTGGTCTTCCATGTTCTGAGGGTGAACCAGGCGCAGGAAACGGAAGCCGAGAGCCTTGTCTGTCAGGCTATGTAAACTCAGTACCTGCCTCTTGGCAGCCTCTTGCTCAGCCGTCAGTTCCACGGGTCCCGCCTGCAGGAATGGAGGCAGTGTGGGCAACTCATGGCCTGTTCCTGCGTTGAAAGTGAGGAAGCCGCTAGGTGCAGCCAGGGCGGACCCATGGATTGAATAGTGGGCCCGAGGGCTCCGGGAGCCATCTCGTTTGCCTCGCGTCCTTCCTTGAGCTTCGAAAAAAAGCTCTGCGCAGTCCAGAGCCACCAGCATCATGTCGTGATGTCGAAGTGACTGTTGTGGCTTGAAGGCATCTATGTAGCGCCGGCTGAAGGCAACTGGAACCTGCCAGTGGTGAGAAAAAAACTCATTTGTTGTAGGCCCACAGATTAAATACAGGCTCGATTTTACAAGGAAAATACATAATTATATGATATGGGGTGGGTAAGTAGGATGCTATATGCTTTATAGCCTGATCCACTAGGGGGAACTGAAGACCTGTATTTAAAGAAACTAATCCTTTCAGCTGACCTGAAGCAAGCAAAGCTATGGAGCTTAATTTATTTCTTATCCTCAGCCCGCCTTCCATTACTGTTTCCCCCCTCCCCATTTATTCCTTGAACAAGTTTTTTTTAAATGGGAGACAGCAGAACGTATACTGACAATTTGTAAATCTGACAGCATCTTTTCACAGCAGTGTTTCTCAACCTTGACAATTTTAAGATAGGTGAATTTCAACTTTCAGAATTCCCTAGCCATTCATGCTGGCTGATGAATTATGGGAGTTAAAGTTCATCCATCTTAAAATTGCCAAGGTTGAGAAACCTGCTTCATGCTGTCAAACGGAAAAATTAAAGGCCATTATATAGGGGAAAAAAGTTTTTGAAGGAGCACATGGAATAAATAATCTAAGTGCATTTAACATCTACATATTCTTCCTCGGAGACCACTTTGTTAACTTCATTTTTGTTAACACAAAATTCAACCTTTCAAGCCATCTCCACAGGAAATACTTTCTTGAAAGGATAATGAAAAGTAGCCTGATTTAATGATGAACAACTTTATGAATCTGAAAGGCAGATAATCCTCAGTTTAAGAATTCCCCCCAAAAAGAGAGGAAGAAAAGAAAGGTAAAATAATGATTTCTCTATTGTAAGGATAAACTGTTTGAGGGTAGAGAAAAAATCAGATAAATACAATAAGCAGCCATTGAGGAAGACTGAAATTATCAGAGAGAGAGAGAGGGACAGACAGACACAGACAATCAGTCTGAGGTTTCTTTACCGTCCTTCATTTTTTCTATGCTGTTTCAGTATCAGTTCCCATCTTTTTCAAGTATGAGACATTAGCTCAAGATGTTTAGGACAGCTCATCTGGACTGGGATGAGGGAGGGAAGGGGGAGGAAGGAAGGAAGGAGAGAGGGAGGGAGGAAAAGAAGAAGGAAGCCCTGGCAACAGCCACTCACCTGTCGTAGTTTCCGCTCCATCAGCTCCATCCAGCTCAGCCAATAGCGGCAGGCTGTAGATTCAGAGATATGGAAGCGAAAAGCCAGGTCTTGAAGAAGGAGCCCCAAGCGCAACCGGACAAGCACCAGGAAGAGCTGGTTCTCGGGGTTGAGGGCACAGGGAGGGCAATTCTCCAGACTCTCCCCCTCCTGGAGGAAGTCCAAGAAGGCCTTGAGGCGAGGGTATCCATCAAAGCCTGTGTAGAACCTCAACAACTTGCTATGAGTGTTGATACCCTCCAGGGAGAAAACTTCATGCTGCGCTCGGTCTTCAAGCTGCCTCCTCACTTGCTTGTTCAGCGAGAGGATGGTGGCACTGTAGGCACCCTGGTCCTTCTGCAAACATGGCCCCCGAGGCTCCAGCTGGTACTGGTTCCTGACTTCAAGTTGAGAAACACGGGCTTCGAGATCAGTGAGAACATGGCATTCCTTGGCTTCTGCTTTTTCCTGGAAACAAGGGCAAAAGCTACATTTCAGGGCTTTTTTCTCTCCTCACCATCCCTCTGTTGGTATATTACATGCAGGAAAGGTGCTTTTTCAAAAGGCAACTGGACTTTCTGGTTTTTCTTTGAAGACGTTTTGCTCCTCATCCAAGAAGCTTCTTCAGCTGCTCTGACTGGATAGTGGGGAAATGGAAGAATTTACACTTCTTGCAGACAGCTGGTCATTTGCATTTTTTTAGAAAGCTGCAGAGGCCACTTAAGAGGTTTGTCTGTATTCTCAGGGTCACCTGAGTATTGCAAAAGCCTGTGGAGCCTTTTTTGGAACTGCTGAAAGGACTCTATTGTGGAGATGTGCTTTCTGCAGGATATTTTCTGCCCTGTGTCTGTTCACTGTTGAACATAGGCACAGGCTGTTGGGGATACTTTCGTGTTGTCTCCATCTCAAACTGAAGAGCAAATAGTTCCTGCAGTCTTCAATTTTTCTGTTCATACTCCTGCATCATTTGAGGGTGTTCATCCCAAAGTGTATAGCTAGATGTCCGAGGAAATTCTCAGTCATCCAGGTCATGGTTGTCCCAAAGGTGCTTTTTCAAGAGGCAATTGGACTTCCTTTTTCTTTGAAGATGTTTCACTATTCAGATGACCCTAAGGACACAGACAAACCTCCAAGTGGCCCCAATGACTCTCTAAAATTCAAGGTGTTAGTTACCACCTTCAAAGCGCTCCATGGCATAGGACCGGGTTATTTACGGGACCGCCTGCTGCTACCAGCGACCTCCCATCGACCAGTGCGCTCCCATAGGGAGGTTCTCCTCGGTGCCGTCGGCCAGTCAATGTTGCCTGGCGGCGCCCAGGGGGAGGGCCTTCTCTGGGGGCACCAACCCCCTGGAACAAGTTACCACCAGGTATCCGTCAACTCCCTGATCTTCGGACCTTTCGACGCGAGCTGAAAATATTTTTGTTTCACCGTGCAGGACTGGCCTAGTGGGGTTTTAATAAGGGGTTTTATTGGTTTTAAGTTCTTCAACCAACTCTAAATTTTCCTTTTAAACTGGTCCTAAAAATTGTACTAACTGTCTTTACTTTGGCTGTAAACCGCCCTGAGTCCTTTGGGAGAAGGGTGGTATAGAAATTGAAACAATAAATGAATGAATGAATGAATGAATGCCAATGACCAGTTGTCTGCAAGGAATATAAATCCTTCCATTCCCCAGCATCCAATCAGAGCTGAAGAAGCTTCTTGGATGAGAAATGAAATGTCTTCAAAGAAAAAGAAGAAAGTCCAGTGGCCTTTTGGAAAAGTACCTTTGGGACAACCATGACCTGGATGGCTGAGAACCTCCATGGGCATTACATGCACCAGGTTATGCATGGCTGGCTCTTACCTGAAGTTCCCGATATTGGAGTTCCTGGTCCTCTACAGTTTTCTGCAGGCTGTAGAGGAGATTACTCTGGTGGGACACAGTGTCCTTCAGCTTCCTCACCAGGTGCTTCAGAGCTTCTGCTTCCTCAGGGATGCAATACAGAGCATGATCGTGGAGAGCTGTCTGTTCCAATGGGCTGGGCTGGTGGTGGACAGGCTGGCTGCCACAGTTCATCTCCTCAGCTGCTAAGGTCAGGTCACCAAGACACGGGACAGCTTCTGCTATGAAGAGATGGGGTTCCAAGTGCTTAAACTGTCAAGCTGATGATCCGGGATCTGAACATCTCTCAGGGCTTTGGGCAAACTCTGGGAGACAGTAGAAGACAGAAGGGGCCTGGCGTGCTGTGGTCCATGGCAGGGGTCAGCAACCTGTGGCTCTGAAGCCACATATGGCTCTTTTGGCCCTCTACTGTGGCTCCCTGCCAGGTGATCCCACCACTGGCTGGCCCCGCCCCTCGCCCTCCCCTCTCAGTCATTCCTCGCCTGGCCCAAGAAGATAAGGGCGGTGATGGGGGATGGAGACATGGCCAGGGAAGAGACAGAGAAGGGGAGAGAGAGACAGAGAGAAATACAGAGAGAGAGGGAGAGCAGGGAGGGGAGAGAGAGAGATGCCAAAAAGATTTTGTGGTTCCCGGTGTTTTTTAACAACTGGTTCTCTGCCTTAATGACCAGCTGGGTAGGCGTGGCTGGGGGGGTGTCATGTGACTAGTGGAAGTGAGTGACATCAAGTTGGCCACGCCCATCCAGGTTTTGTTGCTCCCAGTGTTTTTTTTTCTGTGGGAAATGGGTCCAAATGGCTCTTGGAGTATTTAAGGTTGCAAACCCCTGGTCCATGGGGTTGTCAAGTCAGTCACAACTTAGCAAGCGAACACCACCACCTAAGAATCCACTGACAACCATCTCAATTACCATTACAAGTAGTCCTTGACTTGCAACTATTCATTTAGTGACCATTCAAAAGTACAATGGCGCTGAAAAAAGAGACTTATGACCAATCCTCACACATTCACCACTCACATCCATCCCCTCGGTCACTTGATCAAAACTCTGGTGCTTGGAAACTGGTATGTGTTCACAACAGTTGCAGGATCACAGGATTGCCATTTGTGACCTTCCCAGCTGGCTTCTGACAAGCAAAGCCAGATTCACTTAATGACCGTATGAGTTACTTAACAATTAAAACAAGTGAAACAAGTGACTTACGATGATTTTCCATGCTTATTTACTGTTGCAGCATCCCCAAGGTCACGTGATTTACATTCAGATGCTTGGCAACTGGTTCATATTTATGACAGTCCCAGGGCCATGTGATCATCTTTTGTGACCTTCTGACAAGCAGAATCAATGGGGAACTCAGCTTCAATTAATACATTAACGTATTACTAATTTAACAACTGCAATGATTCACTTAACAAACGTGGCAAGTAAAATTGTAAAATGGGACAAAACTCACTTAACAAATTTCTCACTTAGCAACATAAATTCTGGGCTCAATTGTGGTCGTAAATCAAGGATTACCTGTACAGTGATTTGTTTAACAACTATAGCCAAAAAGGTCATAAAATTGGGCATGACTCACTTAGCAACCATTACAAACTCAACAACTATTACAATGTTTTATAACGGAAATTCTGGTCCCAGTTGTGGTTGTAAGTCAAGGACTTAACTATACTGTAGTTTCCACAATAAGGTTCCTTTCAAGAATTATAGAGCTGAAATGATGAATTGGGACAAGGAAGAATCAGAGTAACAAGCTACTTTCCCAAAGACCTGACTGGATAATAGGCCAGTTATTAGGATGATTCACACAACACGCCATACCACAATTATCCAGGCCCATTTTAGCCTAGTGTAGTATGTGAACGAGGCTCTGTTGATTAACTGTCCTGAAAGGGCAGAAAATTGGATTAAAATAAGTAAGCAGGTAATGGAATCAGCTCACTCTCATCTTCAGAAATTGTGAAGATAATACGGAGGAAGCGTCCCTGCTTTGATATAAAAAGAATTTAAATGCATCCATTAATAAATAATAATAAAAAAACCAAGCCAGCTTGTTGTGACATTTCTCAGTCAGATGAATGCTAAATGGCTGCAAGGAAGAAATAAACCTTTGAAATCCTATCCAAATGAATACATGGTGAACCACTGAGATCTTAGTGCAGCATTCTTCTTCAGCTTTCTTCTTCCGCTTCAATCACAACAATACAAGAGAAAACAATAGATTTAAACTTAATGTTAACACTTCGATCTTGATTGCAGAAAATATGACTTCTGTAACAGAGTTGTTAATGCTTGGAACACATTACCTGACTCTGTGGTCTCTTCTCAAAATCCCAAAATCTTTAACCAAAAACTATCTACTATTGACCTCACCCCATTCCTAAGAGGTCTATAAGGGGCGTGCATAAGAGCACAAACGTGCCTACCGTTCCCTGTCCTATTGTTCTTCTTCATTATATCCAATTAATACAGTTATTACATACTTATGCTCATATATATGCTTAGATGTTATATAGTTATTTCATGTTAATGCTTATATACACTGTTATGACAAAAATAAATAAATAAAAATTAAAAATTCCCAAACAACTCCTACTTGTACTCTATTCTTCTTTACTTAACTAAAGCCTGTTCCTTATACGTCACTTTTAAACCTGTTTAAGAAATCTTATCAGGTGATTGCTTAGGCCACTAAGATTTATGTGAATAGTTATCTAGGGTTGCACCTCAACTTTTTTAAAATTGTTTTTTTGTATTCACTTTTATTATATGATTAAAAAAAGCAAAATGAATGCTATTTGTTTTTAGCTGATTCTCAGCAAGTTCCTGTTTGATATCAGCAGAGTAGGAAGTTTAATTAATCAGTTGTCTTTCCCCCATTTTTAATTGTTTAATTGCCTCCACTATTTCTCCAGTAGCTATCGGCCGGTTCAGCTCCTCCCTCTGTTCTAATGTTAGAATATTCACCTTATAATCTTTCAAATAATCATAAATATCCCTATCCAATATTTTGTCTTTTGCATATAGTGCAGTATAAAATTCTGAGAATGCCTTTTTAATTTTATCCTGTTGATATGTCTCTTTACCTTTATATTCTATTTTTTGTATGACACGTGCTTTCTGTTTCTTCCTTAAATTATATGCCAACCATCTCCCAGGTTTATTTGCATTACAAAAAGTATTATGTTTAGCATATTGTATATTCGTTGCCACCTGGTCTGCCATTAACATATTAAATTGACTCTGTAATATTTTTATAGCCTCTTTAAGTTTATGATCTTGTGGGTTTTGAATTAATAACTGTTGCTTCCTTTGAATTTCTTCTTCCAAATATCTCGCTGCCTTTGTTTATTATTCCTTTGCCTGTTGTCCAAATAAATCAATATCCCTCTAATAAACGCTTTGCTCGCTTCCCACACAGTTCCTATAGGTGTCCCTTTGTACATATTAAAATCAAAAAATTCTTTTAACTG
Organism: Ahaetulla prasina; assembly: GCF_028640845.1. Taxonomy (NCBI): domain Eukaryota; kingdom Metazoa; phylum Chordata; class Lepidosauria; order Squamata; family Colubridae; genus Ahaetulla; species Ahaetulla prasina. Next base: position 22,529,635 of record NC_080542.1, read on the forward strand.
TTTCTTACAATAAGTTACATTATCCTCATATCTAAACAGATTTTCATTCAACCTCCATGTTCTACCACCTTTTTTCCCTTGTAATAATTCCATCCATACTGGGCTATGGTCAGTTAAACACCTCGAAAATATCTTCGTTTTCACCCTAGAAAGCAAGTCATTAGAAATTAAAATAAATCAATGCGTGAAAAGATTGATGCCTATCAGAAAAAAAAGTAAAATCTCTCTCATCTGGATTCCGTAACCTCCATATATCTCTAAACTCAAAGTCTTCCATCATTTCAAAAAAAGATTTTGGTAATTTTGCATGTATAGGTATCTTCTTGGAGGAAGTTCTCTTATCCTTCTTGTATCAATTACTCCATTCCAGTCTCCTAATAAAATAAACGAACTATAATCCCAGAGGTCAACCTCTCATGTAACATTTTGTAAAACTTTTCTTGTTGCTGATTAGGTGTAAATACCTAACAACAAAGTCTTTTTTGCATCTATCACCAGTTCAATAGCAATAAATCTTCCTTGAATATCTGCCTCAATTAGCTTAGCTGGTATATCCTTCCTGATATATACAACAATTCCATGCTTCTTTTCCAAAGCTGATGCAACAAAATGGTTACCCAATTTTGAATTAACTAAATATTTTGGTCTGATAATTTTATATGTGTCTCTTGCAAACAAATCACATCATTTTAAATTGTTTCAAGTAGTGAAATATTTTCCTTCTTTTCTGAGCTGAATTCAAGCCATTAACATTCCATGACAAGATTCTATTTGCCATTACTGGCCTCCTGAAGCTTTGAAGCAGACAACGAAGCTCCTCCTCCGGTATCTTCCGTCTAGCTCCTCCCACAGCTTCCATAATGGGATCCTGACTTTTACTTTGAGACTGTTGCTCTTCTTTACGCTTAAGGGCTCCTCTTGTCACCCTTTGCTCTTGTGGTTCCTCTAATACTGGCAGCAATAAAGGCTCTTGGGTCACCACGCCTTCTTGAGTCTCTTGAAGTTTTCTATCACTTCTATTTCGACTTTCAAAACTGTAGAACGAAAATCCTTTGCCTTTAAAACCGTGTCAATTCTATATCTCCTTCCTTGATAGAATAGTGTCTGTCCAACTGGCACCTCCCATCTGAATTGAATCTGATGTTTTTTAAGTTCTTGTGTAATTCACAGCAGTTAAGTGAATCTGGCTTCCATTGACTTTGCTTGACAGAAGTCAGTTGGGAAGGTCACAAATGACAATCACATGATCCTGGGACACTGCAACTGTTGTAAACACATGCCAGTTGCCAAGTGCCCGAATTTTGATCATGTGACCACGGGGATGATGCAATGATCATCAGTGTGAGGACTGGCTATAAATCACCTTTTTTCAGTGCCCTTGTAACTTTGAATGGTTGCTAAGTGAATGGCTGAAAGTTGAATCTATATCTGTCAAATGAACAGCCTATAAATATCATCTTACTTGTCCTATGATCTGTCCCTTATATTTGGCTTTGTGAATTACACAATAGTGCATTTGTTGGAGATTTAGCATTATGCTTTTACCCAGCCAATTGTGGTTTATTCAATACACGATGGTTAGACTTAATATGATACATAAACAAGGTCAGGGTAGCTCAGGGACCGTAATTCATTCTCTGATCATGGAGATAGCTTGGAATCAGCTGACTATACAGAATATGTGATGCTTGATATTGTTTAGTCACTACCTCACATTAGTTCTATGAAAATTACAGCAGTTGCCTAGACACTTCTGGCTGGCCTTTTGTTATAATAATGATGTTCAGGACCTTAATGCCTGACACATGTTCAACCATACATACATGGTTGAACTAGAAACTGAGGGCCATGCGTTCTAGTCCTCCCTTAGGCATCAAAGTTGGCTTAGCGACTTTGGGCCTATCATTCCCTCTCAAGCCAACTCTGAGAACCAGTTTGGCCTAGTAATTAACGTTAGAAAGCAAGAGATTGTGAGTTTGGTTCTGTCTTAACCACAAAAGATATCTGAGTGACTTTCGGCCGGTCAGTCTCTCTCTGCCCAGTCCACCCTTCATGGTTGTTGTGGGAAAAATAAGAGGAAGAAAATGTACTGAAAATGTTTGCCACCTCGAATTATTTAAAAATAATAGCAAATAGATTAATGTTAGTTTTACAACAAAGAATTCATACTGATCAATCTGGTTTTATAAAAGGAGGCAGATGAGGAATAATGTTAGACAGATTATTAATATATTGGAATATTTGGAAAAGAAGAATACTTCAGCGGCACTTATTTTTTTGGATGCAGAGAAAGCCTTTGATCGATTGCATTGGGATTTTTTATTTAAATTAATAGAGAAAATGCAATTTGGAGACTGTTTTATTAGAATAATTAAAGCGATTTATGGAGAGCAAACAGCACAGATTATAGTAAATGGTAGTTTGACAGAAGTTATTAAGATTGCGAAAGGAACAAGACAGGGATGTCCCTTATCACCATTATTGTTTGTTTTGACTCTGGAACCATTATTAGATAAAATACGAGAATTAATGAAAATAGAGGTTTCAAATTTCAAAAAGGGAGTCGGTACTTGCCGTGCTGATTCTACATCAAAGTTCGAACGCTTGTGAAATTCCCGTCTGCTTGGAATATCAATCAATTTAATAAGTTCTCTAGAGCAGAAGCAACATTCCTCTCCTTTTCCCTGATAAAAACAGGGGCGTGCTGAAGTTGGAAGGAGGAATTCGGTGGGGTCATAAATCCAGGAAAATTCGCTCTTAAGAGCAAACCCCCTGTCAGACCTGCCACTCTTCCACAATTCTGATAATCTCTTTCACCCAGAGATTATGCTAAGCTCAGATGGTCTTACAGCAACTTATTATAAAAAAACACAGGATGAAATATTAGGCCCACTTAAAGAATTATTTAAAAAAATAATAAAAGTGGAATACAAGTAAATAAATAAACCCACCTCATAGGATTGTTGTGAAGAGAAGAGGTAAGAGTATCATGTACAAGTTATAGGTAATTCTCAACGTACAACCACAATTGAGCCCAAAATTTCTGTTGTTAAGTGAAACATTTGAATTTTGCCCCATTTTCGTTCTCACCATAGTTGTTAAATGAATCACTTCAGTTGTTAAGTTAGTAACATGGTTGTTAAGTGAATCTGGCTTCCCTATTGACTTGTCAGAAGTTCACAAAAGATGATCACATGACCCCAGGACACAGCAACGGTCATAAATATGAACCAGTTACCAAGCAGTTGAATTTTGATCAGGTGATCATGGAGATGTTGCAATGGTTATAAATATGAAATATGGTCATAAGTCACTTTTTTCAGTGCCATTGTAATTTCAAACGGTCACTAAATGAATTGTTGTAAGTCAAGGACTACCTGTAAGGGTGGGAATAGTAAGAATGCCTGAGATTCTCACAATGACCAAATCTGAAGATTTGCATAGAAAGGACTGCTCAATGTCCCATGTTAGAAGAAATATGTGGGCACATGGGAGGGAACCTTCATTTGCTGTGGCACCCTAGTTTGGGAATCCTCTTTCCCTAGATGCTAGGCTGGCACTGCCATGGCCTTTCAGTGCCAGGCACAGATTTGGCTTTTCACTCTGTTTTTGAGACTTAAGCATCCAGGACCTAACAGCACCTTTTACTCCTTTGTGTGTTTCAATCATTAGTACTGTGGATATTATTCTGTGTGTTTAAAGTAAGTTATAATTGATTTTAATTTCCCATTTTGCATGAGCTGCGAAGTGCCACAAGACCTCCTAGCTAGACCATAAATATTTTAAATGAAAAATAAAATCAATGAGGATGGGGAAAAAACAGAATGTATGGCTCTCAGACAGCCAAGGTAACTCAGGGATAATAGCTTCACTGGTAAAGCCTCCTGCCCAATGTTTCACAACTTGAAGATGTGTGGACCTCAACCCCCAAAGTTCCCCAGCCAGTTGGCTGGGGAATTCTGGGAGTTGAAGTCCCCATATCTTCAAGTTGCCAAGCTTGAGAAACATTGTTCCTGCTTATTATATCTTGCATATCTGCTTATTATATCTTGCATATCTGTGCAAAAAGATCAGAGGAGATACCAAAGCCATCCTGCAGCTTTTTCTTCTTCCTTTTAGGCGGAGAGGATCTGGCAGACACCTTTATCTCTGCCCCAGAGTGTGCATCACAGTTGCATGGTGTATCCGAGGGAGCCTGGGGGATTTGGATATGAATTAAAAGTTAGATAGCACTAATCTCTCAGGTGGCAAAAATGCTCTAATGCTCAAGATAACTTTTATTTTTGTGAATGGCTACTGTCAATTATCACAGTCGGCACGTACTCCATTTTATTTCCTATTCCCACCACAGACCAAGGTGTTTAATATACACCTCTGTCTCGTCTCAAGATGTCACGCCTCTGATGAAGAGGACTTGCATGGTAATAAATGCATTGGTGTTGTGTTTTTTTTAAGTGTCACAAGAGTCTGCAAAGATCTCTTTGCAATTGCTTAATCGACCTCACGTCCCGAGGAGTTGCTTTGAGAACCAGGCTGGTTATAAACCGAATACAAACGGCAACATCTTTGCAAGGTTCCCAGAACCTTGCCTGTACACCGCCCTGAGTCCTTCGGGAGAAGGGCGGTATAAAAATCAAATAAAATAAATAAATAAATAAATAAATAAATAATCAACCAGTGCTCCCTCATCTGTGGCTGGACTACGACTTCAGTAACTGGCTGAGAATCATGGGAATTAGAGTTAAAGCATCAGGAAGGTCTTATCATTGATGCAACGGAAAGCCAAATATGAAACTGCATGCCTAAAGAACGCTACGACACCACACACTTTTGCCAACAAATACCTGCGAGAAAATGCGGCTACAGCCGCAGCCGCAGCCGCAGCCGCAGCCGCTGCCGCTGCTCTCCATTGGCTCCCGCAACCTCGTTTCCGATCCAAAATGGCGATAGGCGTGAAACTGCCCTATCTCTTTTGATGGCACGGTTAAAGTTGGAGCGGGTTGCAGTCGAGGTTCCCACAACCAAGATGGGGAATTGCGCTTGAAAGCATTGAAACCGAAGGAAAGCGGTAAGCCTTCCGCCAGAAGTTGGGCCCTAGTTGCTACATATAAATACTTTTCCTTCAACGAGGTTCTGGAAGAGAGTCGTTATTTGGACGGGAGGGGAAAAGAATCTAACCTGATATTACATGTTAACACATGTCTTAAATAAAATATGTCTATACAACAGAAACAAAACTAGAGGAAATGACAGGATTTGAGGTAGTAAAAAGGTTAAATATTTAGGGTCTATATTAGCTCATCGAACAAGAAACTTTATAAGAATAATTATGACTTGCTATGGCAAAAGTTCAGAATGATATGAATGGCTGGAAGAAATTGCAGTTATCCCTATTGGGAAGGATTGCGGCTATTAAAATGAATGTGTTACCTAGATTTTTGTTTCTGTTCCAGATGATACCTATAATTAAAAAGGATAAAAATTTGGAAGATTGGCAGAGTGGGATTAATAAATTTATATGGCAGGGTAAAAAGGCGAGGGTTAAAATGAAAAAAATACAGGATTCACGGGAAAGAGGTGGTTTAAGAATGCCTAATTTTAAACTATATTATGAAGCAGTAACCCTCTCAGTAATAAGTGACTGGTTTAACTTAACAGAGGAAAAGAATTTTGAATATAGAAGGTTATGACTTGTTATATGGATGGCATGCGTACTTATTTTATGGAAAAAGTGGATAGGGCTTTTAAGAATCATGTGTTGAGAAGTGCTCTTTTGGTCTGGAATAAATATTCCTATAAATTAGATTATAAGATTCCTATATGGCGAGCCCTAGACATGCAATAGAGAATATAAATATAGAACAGAAACAGGAAATGATTACATATAAAGAACTTTTGTATGCTGAAGGAGGTAGATTGCAATTAAAATCATTACAGGTATTAAAATGAAGAAGGAGGAATTATACTTGGTTTCAATATGGGCAAATAAGTGCTAGATGGAAAGAAGATCAAAAATTGGTATAATGCAAAGGGAGGAAAATTTAATAAAGCAAATTAGAAATCAGACCCAGGAGCATATAAAGAGATTGTATAATGTGTTGCTTGAAATAGATTCGGAAAAGGATTTGGTAAAGGATTGTATGATAAAATGGGCACAGAATATTCAGGAACCAATAATGTTGGAAACATGGGAGAAAATTTGGGTTAGAAATGTTAAGTTTACACAAGCACAGAATTTAAGGAAAATTTTTATAAGATGTTTTATAGATGGCATTTAGATCCCAAAAAATTATCATGTATGTATCCTAATATCCAAGCGAAATGTTGGAGGTGTGATTGTGATGATGCTACATATTTTCATATTTGGTGGACTTGCAAGAAAATTAAGGTCTTTTGGATAAGAATTTGGTGGATTATTCAAAATGTACTGAAGAAGAAGATAAAGTTCCTGCCACAATTTTTCCTTTTGGGAATTATAATGGATTGTACAGGGATTGAGACTAAACTGATTTTGAACTTAATAACAGCAGCAAGACTGTTGATTGGACAATACTGGAAGAAGAAGAGATACCTACAATAGAAGAATGGATATTGAAAGTTATTAACTTGGCTGAGATGGCTAAAATCTCAGCGTTTTAAAAGACAATACGCAGGAAAGATATTTAATTGAATGGAAAAATGGATTGATTATCTACAAAACAGATATCAGATTAAGAAATATCAGATTGCCTTTGAATAATTAGAAAGTTATTTTATGTAATGGGGAGGGGGTTGGGAGACGAAAAGCTTTGGATGTGGTTATTTGGATTGGACTTTACCTTGTGATTGACCCGGGAAGCCGGGGGTGGGGGAGGGAGGGGGATGTTTTGTTTTTTTTTTTTTTTTGGGAGGGAGGGGGAAAAAAGGGGGAAAATGTTTTTGTTTTTTTTAAAACTCTTTCAATAAAAAAAAAAAAAAAAAAAAAAAAAAAAAATCAGTTGTCTTTCCCAGAGCAGGTAATTTTGCTGCATTCTGCAGTGGGAGTGACAAATATTATTTATTGGCTGATAACCAATCTTCAGCAGCTGGTTTGGCAGATGTGCAGAGAAATGAAATTTTGAGATGCGCAAAGTCCTTGCTCAAAGCTTAAGGGAGTGACGGGAAAGAACAGAGCTACCTTTCCCAATCTGCATCTTCAGAAGCCTTGGGCTTCAGTTCTCATAGTCTCCCACTTGATGGCTCTGCTGGCTGATTTTAAAACATTGAAGTCCACTAGACTGGCAGAGTATTGTGATGGGGGGCAGGGGCTGAAATAGAGATGAAGGATGAGAGCTCCAGAAAGTTTTTCGGACCAGCCTAATTTTTCTTCTTTGGATACAACTGGAATCCAATTGCTTTCCTTTTCTCTTATTTCTGGCAGATCAACAAAAATCAAGGTCAGGGTGGGCAACTATGGCCCCTTTATGACCTATGGACTTCAACTCCCAGAATTCCTGAGCCAGCCTGGCTCAGGAATTCTGGGAGTTGAAGTCCATAGGTTGTAAAGAGCCATAGATGCCCATCCCTGATCAAGATGGAGCCACAACTAAGCAATCAAAGTGTTACCTCTTTTTGATTATATGGTTGCTGCTGCCATCTTAATTTTTTTTGACAGATGGATCCAATCATGCTAACTCAGTAATTCTTTAATCTCTATCACTCTAGGAGAAGATAATAGAAGGAACAGGTGCTCCAGTTTGTGCACTCCTGAACATATAAGTCAGAGATGGCTAACCTTTTTGCCGTCACATGCCAAAAGTTTGGGGAGCATGGGGGGGGGTTGCATGTGTGTGTGCCCACACCCATAATTCAATGCCCCCTTTTGCCCCCCCATGTATGCACACGTAACCCCCTGCCCCGCGCGCTCCCTCACGCATGTGCACACGACCTTCCCCACCCCCGTCCCCCGTTTTGGGGCTAGCAGGTCCCAAACGGCCCATTTCCAGACTTCGGATAGGCCCATTTTTCACCCTTCCCATGCTCCAGAGGCTTTCCTGGAGCATGGGGAGGGCGAAAATGGGCTCCCCTGCTCTCTAGAGGCCCTCCAGAGGCCGAAAACGCCCTCTCAGACATCCGCGTGAGCCCTGTTCTTACCTGGCATCCAAAACGGGCCGCACTGAGACTCCTGAGGGAGGAGGGGCAGCATGGGCTGGGCCAGCCGAAAATCAGCTGGCTGGTGTGCGCATGTATACTGGAGCTGAGCTAGGGCAATGGCTCCGCGTGCCACCTGTGGCACACGTGCCATAGGTTTGCCATCACAGATATAAGTGGTCGAGTCATGACCACAACTGGGATCAGAATTTCCATTGCTAAGCAAAGCAGAGGTTAAGTGAGTTGTCCCCAATTTTATGATCTTTTTGCCATAGTTCTTATGTGATTCACAGCAGTTAAGTGAATCTGGCTTCCCCCATTGGCTTTGCTTGTCAGAAGCCAGCTGGGAAAGTCACAAACGACAATCATGTGACCCTGGGACACTGCAACTGTTGTAAACACATGCCAGTTGCCAAGTGCCCGAATTTTGATCATGTGACCACGGGGATGATGCAATGATCATCAGTGTGAGGACTGGCTATAAATCACCTTTTTTCAGTGCCCTTGTAACTTTGAATGGTTGCTAAGTGAATGGCTGAAAGTTGAATCTATATCTGTCAAATGAACAGCCTATAAATATCATCTTACTTGTCCTATGATCTGTCCCTTATATTTGGCTTTGTGAATTACACAATAGTGCATTTGTTGGAGATTTAGCATTATGCTTTTACCCAGCCAATTGTGGTTTATTCAATACACGATGGTTAGACTTAATATGATACATAAACAAGGTCAGGGTAGCTCAGGGACCGTAATTCATTCTCTGATCATGGAGATAGCTTGGAATCAGCTGACTATACAGAATATGTGATGCTTGATATTGTTTAGTCACTACCTCACATTAGTTCTATGAAAATTACAGCAGTTGCCTAGACACTTCTGGCTGGCCTTTTGTTATAATAATGATGTTCAGGACCTTAATACCTGACACATGTATACATACATGGTTGAACTAGAAACTGAGGGCCATGCGTTCTAGTCCTTCCTTAGGCATCAAAGTTGGCTTAGCGACTTTGGGCCTATCATTCCCTCTCAAGCCAACTCTGAGAACCAGTTTGGCCTAGTAATTAACGTTAGAAAGCAAGAGATTGTGAGTTTGGTTCTGTCTTAACCACAAAAGATATCTGAGTGACTTTCGGCCGGTCAGTCTCTCTCTGCCCAGTCCACCCTTCATGGTTGTTGTGGGAAAAATAAGAGGAAGAAAATGTACTGAAAATGTTTGCCACCTCGAATTATTTAAAAAAATAATAAAAGTGGAATACAAGTAAATAAATAAACCCACCTCATAGGATTGTTGTGAAGAGAAGAGGTAGGAGTATCATGTACAAGTTATAGGTAATTCTCAACGTACAACCACAATTGAGCCCAAAATTTCTGTTGTTAAGTGAAACATTTGAATTTTGCCCCATTTTACGTTCTTTCTCACCATAGTTGTTAAATGAATCACTTCAGTTGTTAAGTTAGTAACATGGTTGTTAAGTGAATCTGGCTTCCCTATTGACTTGTCAGAAGTTCACAAAAGATGATCACATGACCCCAGGACACAGCAACGGTCATAAATATGAACCAGTTACCAAGCAGTTGAATTTTGATCAGGTGATCATGGAGATGTTGCAATGGTTATAAATATGAAATATGGTCATAAGTCACTTTTTTCAGTGCCATTGTAATTTCAAACGGTCACTAAATGAATTGTTGTAAGTCAAGGACTACCTGTAAGGGTGGGAATAGTAAGAATGCCTGAGATTCTCACAATGACCAAATCTGAAGATTTGCATAGAAAGGACTGCTCAATGTCCCATGTTAGAAGAAATATGTGGGCACATGGGAGGGAACCTTCATTTGCTGTGGCACCCTAGTTTGGGAATCCTCTTTCCCTAGATGCTAGGCTGGCACTGCCATGGCCGGCCTTTCAGTGCCAGGCACAGATTTGGCTTTTCACTCTGTTTTTGAGACTTAAGCATCCAGGACCTAACAGCACCTTTTACTCCTTTGTGTGTTTTAATCATTAGTACTGTGGATATTATTCTGTGTGTTTAAAGTAAGTTATAATTGATTTTAATTTCCCATTTTGCATGAGCTGCGAAGTGCCACAAGACCTCCTAGCTAGACCATAAATATTTTAAATGAAAAATAAAATCAATGAGGATGGGGAAAAAACAGAATGTATGGCTCTCAGACAGCCAAGGTAACTCAGGGATAATAGCTTCACTGGTAAAGCCTCCTGCCCAATGTTTCACAACCCTGGCAACTTGAAGATGTGTGGACCTCAACCCCCAAAGTTCCCCAGCCAATTCTGGGAGTTGAAGTCCCCATATCTTCAAGTTGCCAAGCTTGAGAAACATTGTTCCTGCTTATTATATCTTGCATATCTGCTTATTATATCTTGCATATCTGTGCAAAAAGATCAGAGGAGATACCAAAGCCATCCTGCAGCTTTTTCTTCTTCCTTTTAGGCGCAGAGGATCTGGCAGACACCTTTATCTCTGCCCCAGAGTGTGCATCACAGTTGCATGGTGTATCCGAGGGAGCCTGGGGGATTTGGATATGAATTAAAAGTTAGATAGCACTAATCTCTCAGGTGGCAAAAATGCTCTAATGCTCAAGATAACTTTTATTTTTGTGAATGACTACTGTCAATTATCACAGTCGGCATGTACTCCATTTTATTTCCTATTCCCACCACAGACCAAGGTGTTTAATATACACCTCTGTCTCGTCTCAAGATGTCACGCCTCTGATGAAGAGGACTTGCATGGTAATAAATGCATTGGTGTTTTTTGTTTTTTTTAAGTGTCACAAGAGTCTGCAAAGATCTCTTTGCAATTGCTTAATCGACCTCACGTCCCGAGGAGTTGCTTTGAGAACCAGGCTGGTTATAAACCGAATACAAACGGCAACATCTTTGCAAGGTTCCCAGAACCTTGCCTGTACACCGCCCTGAGTCCTTCGGGAGAAGGGCGGTATAAAAATCAAATCAAATAAATAAATAAATAAATAAATAAATAAATAATCAACCAGTGCTCCCTCATCTGTGGCTGGACTACGACTTCAGTAACTGGCTGAGAATCATGGGAATTAGAGTTAAAGCATCAGGAAGGTCTTATCATTGATGCAACGGAAAGACAAATATGAAACTGCATGCCTAAAGAACGCTACGACACCACACACTTTTGCCAACAAATACCTGCGAGAAAATGCGGCTACAGCCGCAGCCGCAGCCGCTGCTGCTCTCCATTGGCTCCCGCAACCTCGTTTCCGATCCAAAATGGCGATAGGCGTGAAACTGCCCTATCTCTTTTGATGGCACGGTTAAAGTTGGAGCGGGTTGCAATCGAGGTTCCCACAACCAAGATGGGGAATTGCGCTTGAAAGCATTGAAACCGAAGGAAAGCGGTAAGCCTTCCGCCAGAAGTTGGGCCCTAGTTGCTACATATAAATACTTTTCCTTCAACGAGGTTCTGGAAGAGAGTCGTTATTTGGACGGGAGGGGAAAAGAATCTAACCTGATATTACATGTTAACACATGTCTTAAATAAAATATGTCTAAAGTAACTTGCTATTCATTAAAAAATGTTCAAAAGTTGTACTAATTTCCCAAGAGTTAGTTTTTTCATATCCCACATTTATATAATAAGGCAGCCAAAACACACAAGCTGCTTCTCCCATTTCCCCCACAAATTCTGTAAAGTGGGTTGGGTTGAGAGGGACTGGCACAAAGTCACCCAGGTGACTTTCTTTCGTGTATATGAAATTACTTTTTCCATCAGCCTTAAGATGGGTTTTTCAATTACAATATTTTTCCAATATGTCTTTGTTTTCAAGAATATATGCTACCAATAATATATAATTGACATTTTAGAAAAGTCATGTGATCTACAGACAACAGTGATCCTAAATTTGAAGGGGATGGAATGAAGCTGATAGCTGAAATTAGGATATAAATTAAATTATGTAAGTCTAGACTGCCAACCCTGTTCACAGTTGAGGGAAAGAAAGAAGCAGACAATATACAAGGTTATAATATATGAAAGCTTAAATGAATGTTATTAAAAAGTCCAAAGTAATAATAATAAAAAAGCTGTACAATATTTGATTTTAATGCTATGCTTGTCAGACCTGGGATATGAGGACAAAAAGGAAGGCATTTCCTCCTTTTCTCTGGTAACCCTAAACTTCCCTAGCCTGTCTGAGAGTTGTAGGTGATGTTGATATCTGGAAGGCACTAAGCTGAGGGCTCTGCATTATGCCATGGGAAATGTGAGGATGAAAAAAGACAGTGTTGGTATCCCATATTTGTACTTCTCCCTTCACATGTTCATAATGCTATATATACAAGGAGGATGTCTGTGATCCAAACTTCTATACCAGAGATCTCCAAACTTGGCAGCTTTAAGACTTGTGGACTTCAATTCCCAGAATTCTCCAGTCAGCATAGCTGGATTCTGGGATTTGAAGTCCACAAGTCTTAAAGCTGCCAAGTTTGGGGACCCCTGTTCTACACTCATGTTTGTGTGGAAGTTTGGTTCCTATTGTCAAGGAAAGATGCTGTTACTTCATTCTCCAAAACTTATTGCTGGAAAAGAAAGATAAGGTAGCATATTGAGAGGGAAAAAATCAAGTCCCAGTGAGTTACAAGCTTCATTGGTCATCAAATCAATGTTCAGATAATGTCTTCCTTTGGATTCAGTGGCCAGAATTGGTTCTGTTAAACTAAAGCCAGGAATAATTTAAAAAGGTGAGCTCTGCAAAATAGGACACTCTTGAGACTTAGTTGCTGCACGTTTTGATTCAGAAAAACAAAAAAACCTACCATAAACCCCCAATTTCATCAAAAATTGTACACAATATATTTTTGGATGCTAGCTAACACTAAAGAAATCAGTGGGATTAGTAGAGTAAAATTTTTATCTCACAAACTTTTCCCCAATCTTTTTCCAAAATACTATCAGTAAGATCATGTTTTCTCACCTTAAGGACAGGTGTGGCCTAGTATGTGAGTTGGCTGGGCTCTAAGTGAATTGAATCATACAAATTTTGGTTCTTCAATGTTAGTTTAGCATGTCTTTTTAAGTTCTTTGTTAAAGAATGGTAGCTTTCATTTCTTGCAACTGGATAACCTTGGAGAATGGAAACACTCCTTGCTGATTTCTGAATGTTTCCACTTTCAGTGTTGGATTTGTGTCCATTTGTTTTTCTTTGGCCCGGAGAATGACCCTAGGACCGACTTATCCTATGGAGTGGGCTGAAGGGATAAGAAATTTCATTCTGTAAGAAAGCAAAGCGATTTGGAGGCACTGTTTGAAACTGTATACAGTCCAACCTTCTAATTTGCTTTGGCCATTGGACAGTATCAAGAACAGAGGCAGCGTGGAAATATGATGTGAAAGAGGAACGTCCATTATGACTTTTGAATCAAATTAAAGGTGAGAGTTTTTTTTTTAATGAGATAATTATTTTAAACAATTATTCAAATATACTACAGTTTCACAGCTGGAACTGATGGATAGAATGGATATTATGGGGGGAGGTATAATAGGTGTTGGTGAGATGGAAACTATCTCAGACTTAAATCAAGCGGGGAAATCTGGAAAAAGGGAGATGCATTCTAATCTGTCCTTACATTTTTTAGAATTCTATTTTCTTTCTTTCTCATATCTGCATTTCTCTAAATTTATTTCTCTAAATTTCTCAATGTTTGACAGGAAGCATTTCAATGGAAAATTTCAGTAACTATAAAAGAGGCTGAATCAACCTCTCCAAGAACAGTAATGCTTGTGATAGTTTTAAATCTGATGGGACAGAAAACCTTGGTCTTAACTAAGTTGTGAATGGATTGAAGACAATTGCAAAGGCAAATTTTGAAAGTTACAGGAAAGTATCAGTAATTTGTTTGGTGGAACTCAAAGTTCCGTAGTAAACAAGCCTCCATATTGTACAGATTTAAAACTTGTATCTTGCTTTCTATCTGGTTAGTTATCAGATGAAAAATGGGTGGGGAAAATGTTGGGTGTAATTCAGAAGAAATTAAGATCAAGATCAAGCAACATTTGTAGGCTGGTGAGTGGGGGGCACACCTAATCTTTTGGGAGGAATGAAGACTACAGTGGGTGGAGTAGTGTTAATAGTGCAAGGTTGCACATGTAAGTGGGGCTAGGAGGGTTTTCGATATTTCTCTTTTGGGGAAAAATGAGTTTAGTTTTAATAATGATGGTGAGACAACCTCAGAATGGCAGAAAATGAGACCAAAATTCAGTAGTTATGATTGAATGGATTCTATAAGGCAGGGGTCTCCAACCTTGGCAGCTTTAAGACTTGTGGACTTCAACTCCCAGAATCCCTAAGGCAGTGTGGCTGGCTGAGGAATTCTGGGAGTCGAAGTCCACAAGTCTTAAAGCTGCCAAGGTTGAAGACCCCTGCTATAAGGCTACCAGCTCAGTGCTGTAAAACTATAAAGAGGAATGTATTTGTGAGATGCTATCTAGTGAAAATCTGGATTTTTGCAGTCCAGATCTACAGCAGACCTCAATTTATGACCAGTTAAAGTTACGATGGATCGTGAAATAGAGACTTTCAAGCCAGATGGCAAAGTTCTGATGTCCAGGCCTCTACCTGTGGTTGCATTTTGGGTGTACAGAATGGACCTATGTTTACAGCAGTTTGCAGCATCCCATATTCATGTGACTGCAATTCACATTTTTTTCTGAAAACCGGTGTTTACTTCCGGTGTCTGGCAAAAACAGCCCATAGCCAACAATGGGTTTGCTTAACAACTGGGGCATTTGCTTAACAGCCATGGTGTTTGCTTTACAATTGCTGCATTCACTTAAAAGCAGCTGCAAAATAGGTCGTAGAATCATGTGATGATCTGTTTTATGGCTACCATGATTTACAATAAAAATTGTGGGTTGTAAGTCATATTTTTTATTTATTTATTTTTATCACACAGTATATATAAGCATTAGCATGAAACAACTATACAACACATAAGCATATATATGAGTATGTAATAACTATATTAATTGGATATAACGAAGGAAAACAATAGGACAGGAACGGTAGGCATGTTTGTGCTCTTACACACACCCCTTATCTGTGCTTCTTCTAAGAATTTTTGAGGTACTCAAAAATTTGGTCTGAGAGCCAAATGATGTCATCATCTACAGCAGGGCCTTACTTTTGCATAAAATGTGATGAAGAAAGCATTGGGCAGGTTAGCCCCTGCTAAGTGCAAAGTAATGTCAAGAAATATTGAGTCAAGAAGTAGTGCTGTCTTGTTGGAAAAAAGGAGGTTAAAATATATATAGAAGCTATATATATATATTTAAGAACTCCTTACTCAGACCTGTCACTTGGTGAAAGAAAGAGCAGTAAAAGAAAATGTGACAGCATCTTGGGATATTGCAGCCACAATAACATCTCTCTTCTAGTAGCTTTAGCACAGCTTAAATTCTGCTTTGCCCTTATTCTATTAATCTGATTCTTAAGACTTTTACAAACTTCCCCATTCAGAGTCCCATTTCAAATGCTATCTTGTTCCTCCCCTCATATTCTCTTCTGTTTTGCAGAGGATTTTTCTCTGAAGAAAAAACTGTAGAGAAAATATAAGAAGAAAACCACCTCAAATTTGTCCATCCAAAGTCAGCCTCTGTGGAGAAGTCTTGGGATTTCCATGTTTACAGTCATGTAGATTGCATTTCTTTTTAAATCAAAATCATTCTTCCTCAATGAATAGGTGTTGACTTCACAGAAATGGGTTTCCTCTTTTTTAAGGGATGCCTTTCCAGGCCTTTGAGAGACTGGAAGAAGATCAAAGCTGGATGGGAGACAGTCCATTGGAGCCTCTTTTCTGAGCAATTTGTGCTAATGGATTCTTCTGTTCCACTGAAGTCAATGACCCAGTACATGGGAATGCTGGGAAATACATTGAAATAATTCTTGGCACTTATTTCAGTCGAGTAGTTGATCTACTCTGAATGGGAATTATGGACCTGTATGGGCAGTTTCAAACATGAAACTGGATGGATGAGTAATCCTTGACTTCCGACCGGTCGTTCAGTAACCGTTCAAAGTTACAACAGCCCTGAAAAAAGTGACTTACAACCGGTCCTCTCACTTGTGACCATAGCAAGTATCCCCATGGTCACATGATCAAAATTCAATGCTTGGCAATCAGCATGAATTTTCCGTGGTTGCAATATTCAACCGTCATGTGATCAACATTTTCAATCTTCCAAACTGGCTTCTGACAAGTAAACTCAAAAGGGAGCCTGGATTGGCAGAATAAGAATGGGATAGGATAGGATCAGTGGTGGTATTCAGTCAGTTTGACCGGTTCAGGCGAACCAGCAGTGGCGACTTGCGGGTGGCCACCTACCCACCGTGGCGCTAACACCCACCCACCCTGGTGCTTTGCCGTCCTATTTAGCTACATTTTCTAAGCCGCGTGCATGGGTGCAAGCCCCATGCACTCACATTTTCGGTGCACGGCAAGCCAGTGGTAAAATTATGTGAAACCTACCTCTGAAGAGAATAGGATAGGATAGGATAGGATAGGATAGGATAGCATAGCATAGCATAGCATAGCATAGCATAGCATAGCATAGCATAGCATAGCATAGCATAGCACAGCATAATGGATAGGGGTAGGGATAGAAATAGATATAGGGATAGACTAGACTAGACTAGACTAGACTAGACTAGACTAGAATATTCTTTTTATTCCTTTATTGGCCAAGTGATTCACTTAACAGCTGCCATGATGTGCTTTACAATTGTGGCAAAAAAGGCCATAGAATTGGGCTAAACTCATTTAACAACCAACTTTCTTAGCAATGAAAATTCTGGTCACAGTTGTGGTGGTAAATGGAGAATTATTTATATGTATGTATTTGGGGCTGTAGCTAATGCCAGTCTTCCCTGGGAGGATTTAATTTCCTAGAATTCCCAGGTCACCATTGCCATTTTTGAGAAATTGGAATTCAAATTTCTGAGGGATGATCAGATTGCCCTGTGCATATTTTTCTCCTCCCCCACCCCCTTCTGTGGCAAAAGTGTTTATTACCCATCAATTCCCCCAAAAGTTTGTAGAAGAGCATCCCGGCTAAAGAATTACAAGAGCCTTTTAGAAGCATTTTTCCCCACAACCTCTTCGGCCGAAGTGGTGGTAAAAAAAATGCTTTTGAAAGGCTCTGACGATCCCAGCTGAGTTGCCTGATCATCAGAGGCTTTTTTGTCTTTTAAAGGCAAAAAAAAAAGCTTTTAAAAGAAAACAAAAGCCTCTGATGATCAGGCAACTCAGCTGGGATCATCAGAGCCTTTTAAAAGCATTTTTACAATCTCTTCGCCGAAGAGGTTGTAGAAAAAAATGCTTTTAAAAGTAAAAAAAAAAAGTTGGCCATGCCCACCCAATCACATTACCCCCCAAGCCACGCCCACAGAAACGGTAGTACTAAAATTTACATTTCACCACTGTATTACAACTGCAGTAATTCACTTACCAAGTGTAGCAAGAAAGCTCGTAAAATGAGGCAAAACTCATGTAACAACTGTCTTGCTTAGCAACGGAAATCTTGGGCTCAAGTATGCTTGTAAGTTGAGCACTCTCTGTATTTTGGAGGGCTGAACTAGTTTTGTGGCCTTCTGACTTTCAATATGTTCAGCAATTTCAGGCCAGCATCTCCGTCTGATGTGCCATAGCTGAAGAAGAGCGACTTTGACACCTTGCAGATATCTGAAATCTTCTGGCGTTGGTTCTTGAATGTTGCTAGTTATGATGTTGGTTTTGTATCTGTATATTATTCTCCGCCATAGAGATTTGCAATAGAGAGGGCAGGTGGGGTGAGAAATCTCATTTCTGAGTGGACTAGGAATTTTAGGGCATCTTTAAGCACATGCACTTATATTCTGACCTTGTGACTTTCTTTGTCAGCTGCCTATCTTTCCTAGCACGGGTAGGAATTAAATCTTGGAATCTGGGATACATGTCTGAATCAATCATGGATCTGAAAGTAAGAAGATAAAAGGAAGTCTGCATGATCTTGCACAAAGTCACTAGCGGTGTATCTGTATAAATGAGACATTTCACTTAACTTGATGGCAAGTCTAAATTTAACCATCTGTGCTGCCTCTGTGTACTTCTTTGAAAGTCATGGAGAGAGAAGGAGAGGCAGATGCTTTTATTTAACTATTTCATATTCAGAAAGAAACGCATCATTCTGGTCTGATAGGAATCAGAACAGGGTATCTTTCCCCTGGAACGGGGTGGGAAAGGGGACTTTGCAGTATCCTTCCCCTGGAGTGGGGTGGGAAAGGGGACTTTGCAGTATCCTTCCCCTGGAGTGGGGTGGGAATGGAGATTGGGCAGTATCCTTTCCCTGGAGTGGGGAGGGACAGGGGACTTTGCAGTATCCTTCCCCTGGAGTGGGGTGGGAAAGGGGACTTTGCAGTATCCTTCCCCTGGAGTGGGGTGGGAATGGGGACTTTGCAGTATCCTTCCCCTGGAGTGGGGTGGGAATGGAGATTGGGCAGTATCCTTTCCCTGAAGTGGGGTGGGACTTTGCAGTATCCTTCCCCTGGAGTGGGGTGGGAGAGGGGACTTTGCAGTATCCTTCCCCTGGAGTGGGGTGGGAATGGAGATTGGGCAGTATCTTTCCCCTGGAGTGGGGTGGGAGAGGGGACTTTGCAGTATCCTTCCCCTGGAGTGGGGTGGGAATGGAGATTGCGCAATATCCTTCCCCTGGAGTGGGGAGGGAAAGGGGACTTTGCAGTATCCTTCCCCTGGAGTGGGGTGGGAATGGGGACTTTGCAGTATCCTTCCCCTGGAGTGGGGTGGGAAAGGGGACTTTGCAGTATCCTTCCCCTGGAGTGGGGTGGGAATGGAGATTGGGCAGTATCCTTTCCCTGAAGTGGGGTGGGACTTTGCAGTATACTAGCCCTGGAGTGGGGTGGGAATGGAGATTGTGCAGTATCCTTCCCCTGGAGTGGGGTGGGAAAGGGGACTTTGCAGTATCCTTCCCCTGGAGTGGGGTGGGAATGGAGATTGGGCAGTATCCTTCCCCTGGAGTGGGGTGGGAGAGGGGACTTTGCAGTATCCTTCCCCTGGAGTGGGGTGGGAATGGAGATTGGGCAGTATCCTTCCCCTGGAGTGGGGTGGGAATGGAGATTGGGCAGTATCCTTCCCCTGGAGTGGGGTGGGAGAGGGGACTTTGCAGTATCCTTCCCCTGGAGTGGGGTGGGAATGGGGATTTTGCAGTATCCTTCCCCTGGAGTGGGGTGGGAATGGAGATTGTGCAGTATCCTTCCCCTGAAGTGGTGTGGGAATGGAGATTGGGCAGTATCCTTCCCCTGGAGTGGGATGGGAATGGGGATTTTGCAGTATCCTTCCCTTGGAGTGGGGTGGGAATGGAGATTGTGCAGTATCCTTCCCCTGGAGTGGGGTGGGAATGGGGATTTTGCAGTATCCTTCCCCTGGAGTGGGGTGGGAATGGGGATTTTGCAGTATCCTTCCCCTGGAGTGGGGTGGGAATGGAGATTGGGCAGTATCCTTCTCCTGGAGTGGGGTGGGAATGGAGATTGGGTAGTATCCTTCCCCTGGAGTGGGGTGGGAATGGGGATTTTGCAGTATCCTTCCCTTGGAGTGGGGTGGGAATGGAGATTGTGCAGTATCCTTCCCCTGGAGTGGGTTAGGAAAGGGGACTTTGCAGTATCCTTCCCCTGAAATGGGGTGGGAATGGAGATTGGGCAGTATCCTTCCCCTGGAGTGGGGTGGGAATGGAGATTGGGCAGTATCCTCCCCCTGGAGTGGGGTGGGAATGGAGATTGGGCAGTATCCTTCCCCTGGAGTGGGGTGGGAATGGAGATTGGGCAGTATCCTTCCCCTGGAGTGGGGTGGGAATGGGGACTTTGCAGTATCCTTCCCCTGGAGTGGGGTGGGAATGGAGATTGGGCAGTATCCTTCCTCTGGAGAGGGGTGGGAATGGAGATTGTGCGGTATCCTTCCCCTGGAGTGGGATGGGACAGGGGACTTTGCAGTATCCTTCCCCTGGAGTGGGATGGGAATGGAGATTGTGCAGTATCCTTCCCCTGGAGTGGGATGGGAATGGAGATTGTGCAGTATCCTTCCCCTGGAGTGGGATTGGAATGGAGATTGTGCAGTATCCTTCCCCTGGAGTGGGGTGGGACAGGGGACTTTGCAGTATCCTTCCCCTGGAGTGGGGTGGGAATGGAGATTGTGCAGTATCCTTCCCCTGGAGTGAGGTGGGAAAGGGGATTTTGCAGTATCCTTCCCTTGGAGTGGGGTGGGAATGGAGATTGTGCAGTATCCTTCCCCTGGAGTGGGTTAGGAAAGGGGACTTTGCAGTATCCTTCCCCTGAAATGGGGTGGGAATGGAGATTGGGCAGTATCCTTCCCCTGGAGTGGGGTGGGAATGGAGATTGGGCAGTATCCTCCCCCTGGAGTGGGGTGGGAATGGAGATTGGGCAGTATCCTTCCCCTGGAGTGGGGTGGGAAAGGGAACTTTGCAGTATCCTTCCCCTGGAGTGGGATGGGAATGGAGATTGGGCAGTATCCTTCCTCTGGAGAGGGGTGGGAATGGAGATTGTGCGGTATCCTTCCCCTGGAGTGGGATGGGACAGGGGACTTTGCAGTATCCTTCCCCTGGAGTGGGATGGGAATGGAGATTGTGCAGTATCCTTCCCCTGGAGTGGGGTGGGACAGGGGACTTTGCAGTATCCTTCCCCTGGAGTGGGGTGGGAATGGAGATTGGGCAGCATCCTTCCCCTGGAGTGGGGTGGGAAAGGGGACTTTGCAGTATTCTTCCCCTGGAGTGGGATGGGAATGGAGATTGTGCAGTATCCTTCCCCTAGAGTGGAATTGGAATGGAGATTGTGCAGTATCCTTCCCCTGGAGTGGGGTGGGACAGGGGACTTTGCAGTATCCTTCCCCTGGAGTGGGGTGGGAATGGAGATTGGGCAGTATCCTTCCCCTGGAGTGGGG
The DNA here is from genome assembly GCF_028640845.1 of Ahaetulla prasina. Classification (NCBI taxonomy): domain Eukaryota; kingdom Metazoa; phylum Chordata; class Lepidosauria; order Squamata; family Colubridae; genus Ahaetulla; species Ahaetulla prasina. The sequence continues at coordinate 22,550,741 of NC_080542.1, forward strand.
TGGGAAAGGGGACTTTGCAGTATCCTTCCCCTGGAGTGGGGTGGGAATGGAGATTGGGCAGTATCCTTCCCCTGGAGTGGGGTGGGAAAGGGGACTTTGCAGTATCCTTCCCCTGGAGTGGGGTGGGAATGGAGATTGGGCAGTATCCTTCCCCTGGAGTGGGGTGGGAAAGGGGACTTTGCAGTATCCTTCCCCTGGAGTGGGGTGGGAATGGAGATTGGGCAGTATCCTTCCCCTGGAGTGGGGTGGGAATGGAGATTGGGCAGTATCCTTCCCCTGGAGTGGGGTGGGAATGGGGATTTTGCAGTATCCTTTCCCTGGAGTGGAATGGGAATGGAGATTGGGCAGTATCCTTCCCCTGGAGTGGGATGGGAGAGGGGATTTTGCAGTATCCTTCCCCTGGAGTGGGGTGGGAATGGAGATTGCGCAATATCCTTCCACTGGAGTGGGGTAGGAAAGGGGACTTTGCCGTATCCTTCCCCTGGAGTGGGGTGGGAATGGAGATTGGGCAGTATCCTTCCCCTGGAGTGGGGTGGGAATGGGGATTTTGCACTATCCTTTCCCTGGAGTGGGATGGGAATGAAGATTGTGCGGTATCCTTCCCCTGGAGTGGGGTGGGAATGGAGATTGGGCAGTATCCTTCCCCTGGAGTGGGGTGGGAATGGGGACTTTGCAGTATCCTTCCCCTGGAGTGGGGTGGGAATGGGGATTTTGCAGTATCCTTCCCCTGGAGTGGGGTGGGAATGGAGATTGTGCAGTATCCTTCCCCTGGAGTGGGGTGGGAATGGGGACTTTGCAGTATCCTTCCCCTGGAGTGGGGTGGGAATGGAGGTTGGGCAGTATCCTTCCCCTGGAGTGGGGTGGGAGAGGGGACTTTGCAGTATCCTTCCCCTGGAGTGGGGTGGGAATGGAGATTGGGCAGTATCCTTCCCCTGGAGTGGGGTGGGAATGGAGATTGGGCAGTATCCTTCCCCTGGAGAGGGGAGGGAATGGAGATTTTGCAGTATCCTTCCCCTGGAGTGGGGTGGGAATGGGGATTTTGCAGTATCCTTCCCCTGGAGTGGGGTGGGAATGGAGATTGGGCAGTATCCTTCCCCTGGAGCGGGGTGGGAATGGGGATTTTGCAGTATCCTTCCCTTGGAGTGGGGTGGGAATGGAGATTGTGCAGTATCCTTCCCCTGGTGTGGGGTGGAATGGGGATTTTGCAGTATCCTTCCCCTGGAGTGGGGTGGGAATGGGGATTTTGCAGTATCCTTCCCCTGGAGTGGGGTGGGAATGGAGATTGGGCAGTATCCTTCCCCTGGAGTGGGGTGGGAATGGAGATTGGGTAGTATCCTTCCCCTGGAGTGGGGTGGGAATGGGGATTTTGCAGTATCCTTCCCTTGGAGTGGGGTGGGAATGGAGATTGTGCAGTATCCTTCCCCTGGAGTGGGTTAGGAAAGGGGACTTTGCAGTATCCTTCCCCTGAAATGGGGTGGGAATGGAGATTGGGCAGTATCCTTCCCCTGGAGTGGGGTGGGAATGGGGATTTTGCAGTATCCTTTCCCTGGAGTGGGATGGGAATGGAGATTGGGCAGTATCCTTCCCCTGGAGTGGGGTGGGAATGGAGATTGGGCAGTATCCTCCCCCTGGAGTGGGGTGGGAATGGAGATTGGGCAGTATCCTTCCCCTGGAGTGGGATGGGAATGGAGATTGGGCAGTATCCTTCCCCTGGAGTGGGGTGGGAATGGGGACTTTGCAGTATCCTTCTCCTGGAGTGGGGTGGGAATAGAGATTGGGCAGTATCCTTCCCCTGGAGTGGGATGGGACAGGGGACTTTGCAGTATCCTTCCCCTGGAGTGGGATGGGAATGGAGATTGTGCAGTATCCTTCCCCTGGAGTGGGGTGGGAATGGAGATTGTGCAGTATCCTTCCCCTGGAGTGGGATGGGAATGGAGATTGGGCAGTATCCTTCCCCTGGAGTGGGGTGGGAATGGAGATTGTGCAGTATCCTTCCCCTGGAGTGGGGTGGGAATGGAGATTGTGCAGTATCCTTCCCCTGGAGTGGGGTGGGAATGGAGATTGGGCAGTATCCTTCCCCTGGAGTGGGATGGGAATGGAGATTGGGCAGTATCCTTCCCCTGGAGTGGGGTGGGAATGGAGATTTTGCAGTGCCACGCCTTCCAAGCCACACCCACAGAAGCAGCAGTAAAAAAAATTGAATTCCACACTGAATCAGAAGTGATTAGATTCACACCAAATACAGCTTTGAAATTAAAGTTGGGATATATGTTGACAGTGATAAGAATTTTACATGCACAAAGATACACTGATTCCTATGATGGAAGAATGGATGGTAAAGAGTTGCTGGAGATGGCAAAATTGACCGTTTTATTAAGAATAATAATTTATCTAGTTCAGTTTCCATGTGGAAACCACTTGGTAATTTTGTACTCAAAGCTGAAAATAAAATAAAATTCTAATTTTAGGCTTTGATGATTAGAATGGCTTTGTTATAGAAATGCCTTGAAACATTTAGAAATGTAAAGCAAAATATTGAGGCTGTAACTTTTTTGCATTCTACAAAAGTCGCTACATTTTTTCTTTCCGTTTTACTTCTTTCTGCACTTTTCTTCTGCCTTCTTTAACTTTCTTAATTTTTCTTTGTATTTGTATTTATCTTATAATCAACTTTAATAAAAATTCTAAGAAAAGGAAATAATATTGGGTATTTGCCCTGGTTTCTACTAGGCACTGTTATACTTCCCTTAAGGTGTGAACCCCTCCTGAAGTTCCACCAATATGTCAGAGAAAAAGGAAGAATTTAACTCAGGCCCAGAGTAATAAAAAACTTTACAGGTAGTCCTCAACTAGGGGCCTCTGGTGGCTCAACAGACTAAGACAGTCTGTTATTAACACAGCTTCTTGCAATTACTGCAGGTTCAAGTCCCACCAGGCCCAAGGTTGACTCAGCCTTCCATCCTTTATAAGGTAGGTAAAATGAGGACCCAGATTGTTGGGGGCAATAAATAATAAATAAATATAAATAAATAAAGTAAATAAATAATATACAAATGGATGAAGACTATTACTTAACACAGTGTAAGCCGTCCTGAGTCTTCGGAGAAGGGCGGGATATAAATGCAAATAAAAAAAAAAACTTACAACCATTCCTTCTGTGACTGTTCGAAGTTACAATGGCACTGAAAAAAGTTCACTTATGACCATGGCAGCATCCCTGTGGTCATGTGATCAAAATGCAGACACTTGGCAACTGGCATGTATTTATGATGGTTGCATTGTCCTGGGGTCATGTGATCGGGGTGGTATTCACTTAGCGCAGGGCCTTCTGCGCATGCACAGAGCATCAAAAACGTGGATAAATGGATGTGATTACATCCGGGAGGGTTGGCAGAGCCTCTCACAGCCGCCGCTACCGGTTTGCCCGAATCGGATAGAACTGGCTGAATACCACCACTGGATGTGATCACCTTTTGCGACTTCTGATAAGCAAAGTCAATGGGAAAACTAGATTCCCTTAACAACCACGTTACTAACTTAATAACTGTAGTGATTCACAACAACTGTGGCTTTGTAAAATGGGGCAAAGCTCACTTAACAACTGCCTTGCTTACCCAGAGAAATTTTAGGCTTAATTATGATGGTAAGTCAAGGACTACCTGTATAGATTTTGTCCCTCATTACTCTAAGAATTCAATCAATGTGTTTCTGTGCATTAAAATAGGGGTCTCCAACCATGGTCCCTTTAAGACTTGTGGACTTCAACTCTCAAGAGTTCCTCAACCAGCTTTGCTGGCTGAGGGACGCTGGGAGTTGAAGTCCACAAGTCTTAAAGGGACCAAGCTTGGAGACCCCTGCATTAAAACACACTATCTCCCTTTCTTGTGATTGGATCCTGCAACTACAGTACTGGAGACGCTTTCATCTACCTGCTCACCTACCTGCATGGTATGGGATGCTAACCATCTAATTTCTTTCCAAGAAGTCAACACATCCGGCATTGCAGTAGTCTCTTGGTGCAAACCTCTACAGTCAATCAACTGTATAACCTTGGGGAAAATGCTCGAACCATAAAATCTCCTAGGTATCAACTGGGCAAACAGTTGTGCGCAATCCAGGTAAGCAGGAAAGAGAGCCTGTGGGTGGGATAGGCAACCATACCAAGCTTGAAACAATTGTATAAAAAGACAACACCTGTCTTCGATAGACCTGTTTGTGATTCAGAGGGGTGAGTACCTGTTGGAAGCGGCAGAAGGCTGGATCAGGTTTTGGTGTGTATCAGGTGAAGATTGTGATGGATTGACTTTACTTGGGTGTGCAGCATCCAAGACTTAGTGAATCCGAGACTTAGTGAAAAAGTTAAGGTATGTGCAAGAGGTAGGTGTGTGCTCTTGGAATGGCTGCGGAAAGGACAATTGACAATATCGTCTTTATCTCTTGAAGGTTGGTACAGGGAGATGTGGGAAAGCTGTAGGCTCTGTTTCTTTGAGAGGGAAGGGGAGATGGAAGCAGAGAATAAAAAGAAGTGAGAAAAGGCTAGAGGAAAAGAGGGAAGAAAAAAAAACCAATGAAAAATAGAGGAGAGAGAGATGGGAAAAATCCAGAATAAAAACAAGGCAAAGGGGGAGGGAGAGAGGAGAGAAGAGAAAAGAGGAGAAGAGGAAGTGAGGAGAGGAGAGGAGGGAGAGAGGAGAGAAGAGAAAAGAGGAGAAGAGGAAGTGAGGAGAGGAGAGGAGGGGAGAGAGCGTAGGAGGGGCCAGGCGGGGCGGAGAGAATAAGAGAAGAGAAGAGAAGAGAAGAGAAGAGAAGAGAAGAGAAGAGAAGACAGCACTAATATAAAGTAGAATAGGAGATTTTTGGGGAGGGTAAACCATGAATTCTGGCTTTTCTCACCACTAGCCAGGTAGGATAGTTCTATAGAAAAGTTTTTAGTTTGCAAAAGCTGGAGGTGATGTTGGATTCCTAGTTTCTGTTGTAAAGAAAGGGGAGGACATTTGCCTACAGAAATGGATTGATGAAAGGAAACTATTATTTACATGCTATAGAGATAAACTGGAATTTCTCCTATATCCAGCTATCCATAAATATCAAGTACCTGGATGAAGAGTGGGTGGTAGCAAGGAGGAACATGGCATTTGAACTCTTTGCACAATCTCACTGTTGCCTAAATTTTGTAACTGTGACAGGATAGCTTTTTTCAGGGGTGGGGGGCACCTTTGGGCAATTTCTTATTTGTTTTCTGTATATAAAGACCTAGTATTGGTCATGGCATAGTGACCTCATCCGAAAGAACATCGTTGGAGTTTTCATCCTTGAAGTTTCTGGGGTGGGAGAGGTAGTTTAGAAACATAAATATATTATACTTATTGGACTTTTAATTTAAACAGCTGTATCTTGGTTGGATGGGAGTAGAGGGTATCTTTGCATGCCCATATGGTGATTCTTAGGGTTTTTTTTTCCAAACACAGCTATACTGTACATGGTCTATTTATAATCCCACCTTTATTATTTTTTATAAAAAACTCAAGGTGGCAAACATACCTAATAGTCGTTTGCCTTCCTATTTTCCTCACAATGACAACCCTATGAGGTAAGTTTATCTGAGGGAGTGGGACAGCCCAAAGTCACCTGGCTGTCTTTTATGTCTTTGATTGGCCCAAAGACAGCCAGCTGGCTTTCATGCCTAAGAGTGGGATAAGAACTCACCGTTTCCTGATTATTAGCCTAGTTATGACCAAACTCTCCTTTGATTAAGATTATTTTTTCATTCTGGCTAGGGAATTAAGATGGCTTCTCTAACCTTATCATATTGGGTGGAGATTTAACATAACCTTTCCCGAAAGGTCTTCTGTGCAAGCTGTTTGATGTGTTGTTTTAGTAGCCTGAATCTCTTCTCGAGACAAGGGACTATTTCATCTATTTTGGTAGGAGCCCTTGATTATCAAGGGGAAGGCAGGCGGTTGGAAATATCCATCCTCTGGGACTACAGAGGTTTGGGTTGCCAAGACATCTAGCCAGCTCACCAAATGCAAGGATCTCTTTCCCCAGGCAAGTAACTTTGGGAAATGCACTAATTGCTGTACATTTAGAGTGGCAAAGCTGCTTAGAGTGGCAAGGAGAGGAATAGAGCTGGAGTGTTTATTTTGACTACTGTAGGTTCGCTCTTAATTTCTCCAGAGAATAGCCTGTGGGAGAAAGGGTTGCCAGGTTGTTTGAGATTTGCAGCCTCTGATGGGGGTGTGGGGAGGGGCAGGTTGATGCGTTTATCTCAAGAAACCTAGTTTTTTTTTCCCCAGAGAAAAAAATTACAAATCCCTAAGTTATAGCAAAAAAAAAAAAAAGGAGGGAGTGGGGATTGTCAACCAAAGGGCAAACAGAGATAAATTAGCAGGAAGAACAGCACCAATAATGATTATGCTGATATATACCAATTCCTTTTTTTATCCTAATGTTACCAGTGAAATATGTTGGATTAGATTCAGATTGAAGATGCTCCCTAAAGGCACTAGTAATCAAAAATCATCATGCAGTTATTTTGTCTTTCCCTCTTCCTCAGCTTTTCTCTACTAAAAAGAAAAGAGATGGAAGATTTGGTGAGCAAACCCAGCAGTTTAGAAACTGATCTGCTGGGCATTAGTTCAAGAGGCTTTCAGTAAAGACTTTTATTGTGGACAATGTAGTTGGTAAAATTCTATGGAAGAAACTGGATGATTCCATGATAAAAATCACAGTTGTTTGCAATAGTTGATAGAGGAGCTGTGCTTTTAATCCATTATAATAATGAAACAGGTAATTGCATTAATATTTTTGAAGATGTATTTTGTTGGATACTGTTGGAAGAAATATCCATCTGGGTTCAATTCCAAGTGGGGACAAAGACACTGGAAACATGGAGACTGCTTGGAAAGATGGTTTAATGGTGGCCAGGATCACATGGCTTGAGATCCTGAACAGAAAAGAGATGAGATCCTGTGTGCTCCCTGGCTTTATGCTTTTTCTGAGCTTTGAACTTTCTGGGGCACAAGAAGAGTACCCTGATTGGCTGTCAGACTCCCAGGGGGTGGGGGGAAATGAGTGAGCTTGGTTGAGGCTTTAATGGCCCATTGACAAAAGTGGGGAGAATGAGTTTCTACCTCTGACCCATTGATAAAGGTGGGGGGAAATGAGTGAGCTTGGCTGAGGCTTTAATGGCCCATTGACAAAGGTGGGGGGGGAGTCAGGAAGCTGCTTTGTCTTTAAAACATGTTTCTCCATTTCTCATCCAGGGAAATATATTCTGCCTTTTAAATATTTTCTAAAATATTTCATTCTTCTAGGAGGGGGGTGGGTGCTAAATTCCTACAATACTTTGAGTAATCCTTCCTCCTTTATATAATTTTAATTTAAAACAATTAACAGGAAGATTAAAAACTAGGATAAAGTAATTAAAAGAGAAAAAGTAAGAAAGAAATCAGAAAAGGCTACAAGTGCAAGAAAAAAGAAGAAAAACAGAAAAGAAAGAAAAAAGATACAAAGAAAGGGCTTCCAATCCTATTTATAGCAGTTATAAAAGCAATTATAAGTTTACCTATTACTCTGTGGTTTTAACACACCTCTCTTCTTACTATAACGTATCCTATCTAATCATCAAAACCAGAGATGGATTTCAGCTGGTTCTGACCAGTTTTTGCGAACTGGTAGTGGAAAATTTGAGTAGTTTAGAGAACCAGTAAATATCACCTCTGCCTGGCCCTGCCCCCAATCTATTCCCGGCCTCCCAATCTCCCAGCTGATTGGCTAGAAGGAAAAAATCAGGGCTCGCTTTTCAGCTGGGAAATCGCTTGGCAAAGAAGAAGAAGATGCCTTTCCTTTAAATTGACAAGCCAAGAAGCAGCTGCTGGAAGGAGGTTTTTACCTGCAGAAGTAAAGTCATTCAGCTGTTCGTTTCTGGGTCAGCTGAACCACAAACTGGATAAGAGGAGGGATTCTTATATGGTTCTATGTTTTTGAAGCTTTGGGGTTTGTGCAACGTGGGTTTTGTGTTTCTAAAAAGGTTTGGGCGATTTCCATTGTGAAATATCCTGTCTTGAATGAGTTTTCTGCCTGCTTGTAAATGGAAACTTCTGGCTTTCACTTTCTGTAATCTCTAAGCACCTGTAGCTGTTTCCTTCTTACAAAGTTTTCTTTATGCAGCTGGCGGAATGAGCCTCAGGCAGGTTCCTTTGTTAGCAGCTTGATTTTTCCTTGCTTTTCTGGGAGCCTTTTCTTATGAGTAATATTTTATTTGTGGAAATGAAAAGGGGAGAGTTTGATTCCTTCCCAGAGCAGGTTAGTGGGGTGGGAAAGGAATGGGGATTTTACACTAGCCTTCCCCTGTCATGCCCACCAAGAACCGGTAATAAAAAAATTTGAAACCCACCACTGATCAAAACCATACATCATAAGTTCACTTTTGCTTTCCCAAAAACAATCCATATATTGCTTTGATGGTATTCCCCCCAGAACCGAGGGAGGGGGCTTCTGATGGCTGCATATCTAGTCTTACCTCAGATATCCACATTCTTTCTGCCCTCCATCCCTGGGCAAAGTGCAGTTGAGTAAACAAATTTGACCTATTTACTTTATGCTTTATAACCACAAAGGTTTGTGGTTTTGAAAGGTAACGTGAGTTTTGAAAGTGATGACAAGGCAAAAAAGGCCCCACTTTCTTTTTTGTTATTGTTTATACAAAGGAGAGCAGTTATACAATGGTCCGGCTCATCAGCTCTGCTGTAAACCAGGATGTGATTGGTCTAGGTCTGGTTTAAGTTTGGGCGAGCCTAGCCAATTGCAGTTTATTTGATAAACCATAATTTAAAAAAAACACAGCTTAATGAAGTGAGTTAATCCAGTCAATAACTTATTAGTATGTAAAAGCCTTGGGATTCAGAAAGAAAATACGCCACGTAGTAAGTTTGCCTGTTTTTCAATCAATCTCTATTGCTCTGCTTCTAACAGAGGCCATTATTTAAGGCAACATTTATTTGATCTCCTGCCATTGAAGTGTTGGAAGAAATGTCCATCTGGGTTCAGTTCCAAGTGGGGAAAAAGACACTGGATTCATGGAATTTGCTTGGAAAGAAGGTTTATTGATGAACAGGATCAGATGACTTGAGATCCTGGGCAAACAGGGCAGAGATGCTGAGAGTGCCTGGGTTTTATGCCCTCTGTTGGGCTTTGAATTTGAGCTTGTGTTCTGATTGTTTCTCAGACTCCCATGGGCCCAGGCAGGGGTAACTCTGTAGGTTATCTTTTGAGCCTGAGGGTTTGGTTGACTCTTGCTGGGTGATAATGGGTCATAAAATATTTCATTTTCCTAGAAGAGGGGTGGGTGCTAACTTCCTACAGAAGGTTGGCAGATAATCGTGTTTCTTTTCCTACCAGGATAACTTTTAGTTGCTGAGATATACGCCTTAAATCATAGTTTCAGCCACTGGAAGTTGTGGTTTTGATATTTCCCATCAGTTGATAATTCTGCCTGAATGCATATAAGACCGATAGCATTATATATTCTAGCTGAATTTCACATCCAAGAGCAAGCACCAGAGGCAAATTCCTTGTGTGTCCAACCACATTTGGTCAATAAAGAATTCTATTCTATTCTATTCTATTCTATTCTATTCTATTCTATTCTATTCTATTCTATTCTATTCTATTCTATTCTATTTTACTCTATTTTACCCTACCCTACCCTACCCTACCCTACCCTACCCTACCCTACCCCACTCCACTCCACTCCACTCCACTCCACTCCACTCCACTCCACTCCACTCCACTCCACTCCACTCCACTCCACAGAGTATTCTATACGAGTCAAAAAGAGGGCTGTGAAAATATTTACAGACCCCTTGCATCCTGGACATAAACTGTTTCAACTCCTACCTCAAAACGACACTATAGAGCGCTGCACACCAGAACAACTAGACACAAGAACAGTTTTCCCCCCGAACACCATCACTCTGCTAAACAAATAATTCCCTCAACACTGTCAAACTATTTACTAAGTCTGCACTAATATTAATCTTCTCATCGTTCCTATCACCCATCTCCTTCCACTAATGACTGTATGACTGTAACCTTGTTGCTGATATCCTTAAGATATATATTGTTTCCCAATATGATTCGATTGCTTATTTGTACCCTATGACTATCATTAAGTGTTGTACCTTATGATTCCTGCTGAATGTATCTTTTCTTTTTATGTACACTGAGAGCATATGCACCAAAGACAAATTCCTTGTGTGTCCAATCGTACTTAAAGAATAAATAATTCTATCTATCTATCTATCTATCTATCTATCTATCTATCTATCTATCTATCTATCTATCTATCTATCTATCCCTATCCCATCCCATCCCATCCCATCCCCATCCCCATCCCCATCCCCATCCCCATCCCCATCCCCATCCCCATCCCATCCCATCCCATCCCATCCCATCCCACCCCATCCCATCCCATCCTATCCTATTTTATTCTGTCTATTCATTTGGAAGAACAGCTGCCCGACTCCTGTCTGAAACCAAAGTGGATGAAAATCCCCAGCCACAATGTGAGTAGAGTAGTAGGTTTCCTGCAGTGACTGCAAGATGGATGGAGTAATTCCCTGCTCAACAGTGGAGCTGGGTTTGCACTTCATGTTCAGTTAAAGCAAGTTAAATTTGATTTCAGTTGAATATGTTGTCTGGACTCAGCCCACTGGGTTTTATGGCATCACCTGTTTTGTGAATCCAGCCATTTGTAATTTAATAGAATAAATCATAAATAACCAAACTGCTTATCTATGGAGATTCTCAATCATCCAAGTCAAGGTTGTTCCAAAAGTGTTTTCTCCAAAAGACAACTGGTCATACTCTGTGTTTTCTTTGAAAATATTTCACTTCTCATCCAAGAAGCTTCTTCAGCTCTCTTCTTCAGAACTGAAGAAGCTTCTTGGATGAGAAGCGAAATGTTTTCAAAGAAAACACAGAGAAAGTCCAGTTGCCTTTTGGGAAAAACACTCTTGGGACTGGTTGTTGAATGAACCAGTCAACAATGCTATGATTCTATTTACATTTGGCTGATCTTATAAAACAAGTTGATAAGTGCCTGATTTAGTTTAGTACTTGGATGGGAGACATCCCAGTTCTGTAATCTAATCTGGGAAGTTGGAAAAATATCTTAAAAAAAGACCACGGGAAGCACTTCCATCTTCTTGTTGAGAAAACTGCATGAGTTTCTCCATGAAGATTAATTTGAGGAAGGGAAGATCTAATGACTATGCTTAAATGATTCTGGTTATGGATGCAACTTCAAAGGGTAATTAATATCAATTAGATAGCTGTAAGTGTGGAGCCTCCCTCTTTCTGATTCTTGCATCCTCTAATTGTCCTCAAGCATATTTTTGCATCTCTTCATCTAAGGTCCACCTATAATTCCTCACAGCCTTGTTGTGTATTCCTTAACAGTGTGGTTGGTGGGTGGGAAGAAAAAACAGAACAAAGCTTTGCTGAACAGCCGAATCTTGAGAGACATCAAAAAGTTCTTCATGTTCTGTAGCTTCTTATTGTGTGGGGTGGTGTCCAGACATATTAATGGCATTATCACAGACGCTGCTTTCTGGTTTGCTAAGAGCTGCCTTTTCCCACCCAGTTTGGGGAATTCAGATGCATCTCCTATGGAAGTCATCACTGACTTGGTATTACTTATGGTAGCGTGTAGGAAGAGACCTCCCCAGGTCAGGTCCAACTGGCAGGGCAGGTTCCTCCTATGTATTGCAATATTGATGCCTGCTTTTTCCAATGTCACTCCAGCACTTGTTCTGGGTGAGAAGGAGGGGAACAACCCATCAGGGAACCTTGCTTGATTACAATAAGTAGAAATCAAAAGTTTTTCCAGTGCTGGGTGTGCTTTCATCCCACATCCTGTCTTTGGTGCTCAGTGATGCAGATGGCAAAGGATCTTCTCTCTTGCTCTCTCTCAATAGGTTAACACTAGGGGATAGGGTCATTCAATGAAACTGGTTGATGCTTGGGTTCAAATCACAAAAAAGTAAGTACTTCTTCGTGTTACATCTACCCAGAACGTGGAACTTATTTCAGGTGAGAAAAAGAGAAAAAGAATGAAGGAAAAAAAAATCCATGATTTTTAAGTGACTCCAGTTGACTTCCATTTTCAGAGCAAAATAACTTATAGGACAAGGTGCTAGGGCCAATAAGGAACAAGTTGAAACATTATGCTGGATGGATGCACAGCCAGCCAGATTTTTAGACTGGATTTGGCATTTTTATCCTTATCAAGGACCTGGGATAGGCAGATCTTGTTATTTCATGGTAATAAAGGTGTGTCGTAGGATGTAAGCTGTTCCGAGTAAAGCTGCCTTTTGCAATTGTCTGATAGTGATTTTGTCAATGTCACAGTGTTCCAGATATTTGGGATTGCACCCAAGGAGATTTTTACCACAGGTACTACCTTTGCTTTCTACAATCCTTCTATTTGTGTTTCGAAGTCTTTGCATTTTGTGAACTTTTCCATTTCTTTCTCTTCTAGTCTCCTGTTTTCAGCTACTGCCACGTCCACTGTCTAGACTTTTTTGTTTTTCTTATCAACAATTGTTAAGTCGGGGGTGTGATGTGACAGGTACTTGTCTGTTTGTGTTCTAAAGTCACAGAGCACTGTAGCTTTTTCATTTTCCATTATTTTGTCTACTTCTTGTTCCGACCAGTTCTTGATTGCAGGAAAGTGAAATTTTTGCTATTACATTATATTACATTGAGGCTCTTTTTGTCATGCCACTACCCTTGTTTCCCTGAAAATAGGACCAGGTCTTATTTTCTTTTGGGCCCCAAAATAAGCACTAGGACTTATTTTTAGGGGGTGTCTAACCCCCCCCCCCTATGTATGGGAGACTCACTTCTTCTTCTTCTTGCTCACGGCGGGGCAAGAGGCTGTGTGGCATACCACTGCCGTTGCCACGAGGTGGGGGATAGAGATGACTTGCATGCCCCACACTGCTTATCTTAGGGCTCCTGCAGTCAGGACACCCATATCCTGACACCTGTCTTGCCTTGTGGCCACAGCACCAGCATAGCATTCAGCCTCCTGCTCCATTGCGGCCGCAAACAAGCAGAAAAAATGGGCCGGTGGCCATGTGGGCCTCTGCTGCACATGGGTACTGGTGGCTGCCGCTGTGAGGCAGATGTCGGGGCATGGATTGCCTGGCTGCAGGGCCCTGAAGTAAGCCAGTGTGAGGCGCATGGAGCAGCTCCACCCCCGCCTTGCCTCGCGGCTGCAGCACTGCAAGCAGGGGTGAAATGCTACTGGTTTTGCCTGGATCGGGAGAACCGGTAGCGGAGATTGGGGATGGTTCACTGTACAGGTAGCAATTGCTGGGTGGCCATACCCCCAAACCGATCCATGGCCTGCAGCCCTGCCATGCTTCCCTGCCTTCCATGCTGCCAAACTCATTGTTCGGAGCATCTAAGGAAACGACTTCCAACTCTTCAAGATTGACTTTAAGCGCTCCGAGAAGCCTACAGCAAAAGTAGTGGCAGTGGGAGAAACAGGTGTGTGTGTGTCCCTCCTCAGTGCTCCTTTCCCAGGTGACAGCCAGGGCTTTTCTGCCTCCTGTTTTCCTAAGAGGGGCGGTGTCTGCCTCCAAGTCCTTGCAGAGGGACACACACACACACGCACACACACGCACACACACACCCCTGTCACCCCCGCTGCCGCTACTTTTGCTGTCGGCTTCTTAAAATCGATCTTGAAGAGCCGGAAGACGTTTCCTTAGATCGCTAAACATCAGCAATCTAAGGAAACATCTTCTTACACCTTCTCCTCCTCATTTCCCCCTCCTTTCCACTTCTGTGCCTGGATTCTGCTTCTGCAAGAGAAGGCTCCAATGTTCGCTTGGGTGGTAGAGGGAAACTCTAAGTGTTGGGGGCTTCAGAAGGGCAGAATGTGTTTCAAAATGTGCAGCTCCTGGCTCTAACAGTGAGTGACGTCAAGTTGGCCATGGTCACATGACCACCAAGCCATATCCATCAAGCCACGCCCACAGAACTGGTAGCAAACATTTTTACATTTCATCTCTGACCGCAAGCAACCAGAGGAATGAGCGGGCAGCCAGCTGCACAGGGTCTTAAGTAGGGCTTATTTGGTATTAGGTGCATGAGGAAAACATGCTAGATTTTATTTTCAAGACAGGTCTTATTTCAGATATTCAAATATTCAGAATATTTGTAATTAGTCTGTGTGATCTGCTCAACTAAGTAGGTGGTCCACTGTTTCTTCAGCTTCTTTGCAGAGATAACATTTGCTGTCTGCTGCTGTTTTCTCAGTTCTGGCTTTATATGCATTTGTTCTTAAGGCTTAGCGCAGCCAGAATTAGCTTCTCTGTTACTTTATTCAGCTTTCCAGCTCTTAGCATTGTTAGGTTTTGCTGTTATATCCTTTGCCTGTTAGGTTGTTTTTATTTTTGGTATACTGGCTATGTAGTAGTTTGCCTTGCGATGTCTCTTTTCAATTCTTCATTTAGTCTTTCTTATAGGCCAGTCTGGTTTCTCTGGAACTTAGTAAGCTTTCATGGTATACCAGCCTCACTGCATGTTCTTCACTATCCTTCAGATATTCTTCCAATGCCCTTTTTATTTCTTCAGCTATCTGGTATACTTGAAACATTTCATGCTTCTTGGTAAGTAGAGTATGTCAACATCGCTGCATGAATGAAGGGGATGATTCATTGTCATTATTTTTCTAATCTTCTTATCCAGAACTTTTAGTTCTGCATAAATCCAGTCCACTCTTCCAGCTGTGTATATAATGCTTGGAATTGCCCAAGTTTAATTGCTTTGATGGGATGCGGTGGCTCAGTTGGCTAAGATTCTGACCTTGTGGATCAAAAGGTCAGCAGTTTAGCGGTTTGAATCCCTAGTGCCACATAATGGGCTGAGCTCCTGTTACTTGTCCCAGCTTCTGCCAACCTAGCAGTTTCGAAAGCACGTAAAAATGCAAGTAGAAAAAATAGGGACCACCTTTGGTGGGAAGGTAACAGTGTTCCATGTGCCTTTGGCGTTTATTCATGGTGGCCACATGACCATGGAGACGTCTTCGGACAGTGCTGGCTCTTCAGCTTTGAAACAGAGATGAGCACCTCCCCCTAGAGTTGGGAATGACTAGCTGTTGTGTCTTGCCCGCTCTCACCACAGCCGGGGTCTGCTTATCTGCTTCCGAATGCTGAAGAATGTCCTCCCGGCCCCAGACCTGGCTCCATGCCCAGACAGGCTGAGGAGGGGGCATCTCCCGGCCCCAGCCCTGGCTCCATACCCAAGCAGGCTGCAGAGGAGGGAGCACCCCCCGGCCCCAGCCCTGGCTCCATGCCCAGGCAAACGGAGCAGCTAGACCCCTCCCCCTCCTCCACAGCATGTGAGCCTGAGGAAAGTTTATTTCCAACAGCTGCTGATTGGAGTGACCCTCGCATCAGAAGACTGGATAGGCGGAGGCAACAGAAGGAAGGGAGGGGCAGGCCTTAATGAGTGCTGAGTCATGGAGCCACACCCCATGGCCTATATAAAGGATCTGCTTTCTGGCAGTCTCTGAGTCAGGCAAAGTCGAACTTATCTTGCTGAAGTCACTTTCTGGTCTCCTGCCTGCTCTGAGGACTTGGCTAGGACTTTGGGCAGAGCTGCAGAGGCAAGCCTGATTCGGATTTCCCTGACCCGGCCGTCAGCGGAGGAGTGGGACACGACATCAGCACATATGTGTGAGGGGAAATTTTACCTTTACCTTTAATTGCCTTGATGGTATTTCTTGCACTAAATTGGGAGTTTCAGACCTTCTTCACTCTCATGATGCATTCACTTTTAACCTTCTTCTTGATTTCCATGTGCTTGATGTCAATTTGAAGGATTCCCAGAGACAGGTAGTCCTTGATTTACAACACTTCATTTAGTGACTGTTCAAAGTTACAATAGCATTGAAACAAGTAACTTATGGCCATTTTTCACATTTTTACAACCTTTGCAGCATCCCCATAGTCAAGTGATCAAAATTCAGATGCTTGGCAGCTGATTCCTATTTTGCACTGGTTGCAGTGTCCCAGGATCATTTGATCACCTCTTAAGATCTTCTGACAAACAAAGTCAATGTGAAAGTCAGATTCACTTAACAACCGTGTTACTAACTTAATCATTGCAGTGATTCACTTCACATCTGTGGCAAAAAAGTCATAAAATGGGGCAAAACTCACTTAACAAATCTCTTGCTTAGCAACAGAAATTTTGAGCTCTGTTGTGGTCATACATCGTGGACTACCTGTCTTTTTAGTGAACTTCTTCATCTATAGTCTTATTGTTATTATTATAGATGGCTGCACAATCAGATGTTTACAGTGGATCTGGTATTTTTATTCACCTATTGCAGGGGTGTCAAACTCAAGGCTTAGATCTGATCTGCAGGGCTACCCTTGAAACAGTGAAGGACTGGCCTGTGGTGCCTCTGTTAGTGAAAACAGAGCTGGTGAAGGCTGCACCCCACTCCGAGCTCTGTTTTTGCTGGCAGTAGGTTATAGGAGGCCGTCGCAACCAAAAATGGAGTTTGGGAGCCTGTTTTCACTGGCAGAGTGCTTGGGCCGCCACAGGCGCCCCTGACACGAGTGATGTCATGCTGGTCACACCTATCCAAGCCACACACACCCCAGCACCCCCCCCCAAGAGGTTAAACACAACTCTGATGCGGCCCTCAATGAAATAAAGTTTGACACCCCTGACCTATTGAGACCTTCCCAAAGGCTTAAGATAGACAGAAGTTGTTGTTTGATGATATTAAAGGCATTATTATTATTGCAATAAGGGACGCGGTGGCTCAGGGGCTAGGACATTGAGCTTGTCGATCGAAAGGTCGGCAGCTCGGCAGTTTGAATCCCTAGTGCTGCCATGTAACGGGGTGAGCTCCCATTACTTGTCCCAGCTTCTGCCAACCTAGCAGTTTCGAAAGCACGTAAAAATGCAAGTAGAAAAAATAGGGACAACCTTTGGTGGGAAGGTAACAGCGTTCTGTGCGCCTTTGGCATTGAGTCATGCCGGCCACATGACTATGGAGACATCTTTGGACAGCGCTGGCTCTTTGGCTTTGAAACGGAGATGAACACCGCCCCCTAGAGTTGGCAACGACTAGCACATATGTGCGAGGGGAACCTTTACCTTTACCTTATTATTGCAATTTATATTCTAATGCTATTAAGCACCCAGTCAAGCCAACTCTTCTTTCTTGTCTGTTTAAGCTTTCTAGAACTATACGCTCTTAGCAGCACCATGCTTAGGAGACAAGATATAATTAGTGCACCAATGTAGTTTAGAAATCATAATGTTGGATCAGGATGGGGAAACCAACTCAATATTCTACCTAGTGATGAAACTCACTGAGTAACTTCAGGTTAATTTCTGCTTCTCAAGCTAACCTATCTCACAGGGTTGTTCTGAGGATAAAACAGGGAAGAGAGAATTCCTGTCTTAGTTCCTTTCAGGAAAAGAAGGAAGTACAGATATAAACATTAAAAACCGAAGATGAATTAATCTATAAATTTTGCTTTCTCCTGTATTTTTTTAAAAAAAAGAATTTAGTATTTTCAATCTTGCATTGTAATGAAATATACCTAAAACATTACTTTTGATCCTGTTTATACATAAACGTGTGAATTTTTTTTTGAAGCACGCACTTTAAAAACAAATTTAGCAAAATTCTCACTAATCTACAACAGCCAAAGCGCAATAGATAAAACGTATTTCTGGCACAGAGTATGTTGTATCTTAACAGCTTCCTAATATGACCAGACGCTGCTCAGAAAAAGAAGCTTAGAGTTTTTGTCTCATTTTTAAAAGGATTTGCCAATTCTGTAATTTATTAAAACAACATCAACCATAACCCATATGTGAATGAAATCCTCATTACATCCTAGATGAGATTTTAATTTGTTCCAGTAGGGATTTTTCGGCTTTTTTTTTTTTTTTTATGAAGCCTGAGAATTACACATAGCATCTAAGCTTGGAGAGAAGCTGTTTAGGAGTCCCATTGTCTGTGAGCGTGTGTGCGAGAATGCTCAAACAATTTCTTATTTGCCTTAAGACAGAGCAAATAAAAAGAAAAAAGCTAATGAGGGAAAAGAGATACTTTGCTACAGCACATCAGCTTTCCATAACCTCCAAATTGAAATTCTGGCTGTTATAGCTGTAATTGGACATATCTGGAAGGTCTGGAGGGGTTTTTCCCCCCCCCCTTCTTAAAGTAGCAAATAGACCATGAGCCAAGACGATTTGAGTTCCAATTTTCTGTCTGCTACTGGGTACCGCTGCTTTTTCTTTTCCTCATTGTCAAACGTTCGTAAATCTGTTCTCATTTTCAGAGGACACAACTAATTCTCCTGACTGAAAGGAAGAATCCTTTGAATTTGGTTTTGCCGCCAAGTTTCACACTTATTTTCAAACCTTTCCTGTTATCTGCTGGGCCTGAGGATGTTCAAAGAGTATTTCCAATATAAAGGGATCAGTTTTCCTCAAGTCATCTATGCAGAACCTGTGTTGCAGATGGTAGAAAAGGATTTCCAAGTCCGAGATGACGATATTTTCAATGTCACTTATCAGAAATCAGGTAGAATTTTTTGGGCTACTTGTGGGGAGGGAAAATGCTTCAGATTAGTGGGTGATAGCAAGCTGACTATATTTTTTATGTGTTTTCTAAAATAAAAATAGAATTACTGTTCCATTTAGTTTCCATATGGGACTTAACTCTTAGTAATAGCATAAACAATTTTTACAAAACACTGCTTTTGGAAAAAAATAAGTAACAACAAAAAACAACAGCAGACAGCACTAGCAGTAAATATGTGACATTTAAAAATAGCTAAAACTTTTAAATTTGTTTTAATATTTTATTGCAGTTTGTAAAAGATTTTAACCTGGAACTTCTTAATAAAGCACAAGATAGGGAGGCAAATGGATGATATTACATGGCATGAGCTTAAATAATAATATGCATGGCATCCTTTAGAAGCATTTGTGCCACTTTTCTATTAAATAGAAATAAATATTTGTGGTTTCAAAAAACTCAAAGAAGCATCCAGGAAACTTCAGATCAAATCAGGGTTTTTCAACCTTGACAACTTTAAGATTTGGGGACTTCAGCTCCCAGAATTCTCCAGCATGGCTGGTTGGGGAAATCTGGGACTTGAACTCTATGCATCTTAATTTGCCAAGATAGAGAAATACTGGATTAGACTCTTTTAGAGGTCAGCTGAGATGGGTTCTTCTGGCTTTCACAGACAGGCATTTTCTTAGTTCTCTCAAAAGAACTATTTTGAGAACTATCTTCTCAAAAGAACTATTAATATACGTACTCTACAAGTGTGTACATAATTATTGTATGTAATTGCTGAGATAAAAAGGAGATTATGTATATAGAAAAGAAATTTTGTTGTTGTTCAGAATTAAGCTGAGCAATTGTACAATTGGGATTCTGTAGATTTCTGGGAAGCCCTATTTGGATTGTTGCTAATAAAATGAGGGAACAACAGAAGGAAAATATTGAAAATAAGTTTAGTTCACCACTGTCTTCCTCAAATGCATGACTTCAACTCCCAGAATTCCCTAGCTGGTGTGGTTATTGCTGCACACATCTGGAGAAGCTAACCAGCTTTGGAAAGGCTGTTCTAATTTTGATTTGATTAAGCCTGGGCCTAATCCAGACCTTGGATAATTGACCTGGTTTTGCTAAATATTAACAGGTAGCTATCGAAGCAGCTAATCAAGGTTTTCTACCCTTGAGTTAAGAGATATACAAGTAGTTCTTGAATTACATCATAATGGAGTCTGTTGTGAATGCCATGTTGTTAAGTGAATCAATGGTCCAAGGTTGATGCAGTTTTGTGAAAACCAGAAGTAAATGCTAGTTTTCAGTAAAATCGTCATATAATGACACACAACAGCAGGATGCTGCAAGCGGCTGATATAATGCAGTCTAGTTGCCGAGTATCAAAATATTAAGTAATATTTAACTGCAAGTTGTCACGTGATTTAGATTGTAAGTACCCTCCAGATAGGTCTTTCAGAACTTCAAACGGTCACTAAGCAACTGGTCATAAGTGGAGGACTACCTATAGACCAGTTCAGTAGCGTGAAGGCAGATGATGCAGGCCTTGCTCAGGTCAGAGCATAGTTAGAGAAATAAAGCTGTGTACAGGTAGCCCTCAACTTACAGTAGTTCATTTAGTGACTGTTCAAAGTTACAACGGCACCGAAAAAAGTGACTTATGACCATTTTTACATTTACAGTCATTGCAGCATCCCCAGGGTCATGTGATCAAAATTCAGATGCTTGACAACTGACTCATATTTATGACTGTTGCAGTGTCCCAGGGTCATGTGATCCCCTTTTACGACTTTCTGACAAGCAAAGTCAATGGGGAAGCTGGATTCACTTAACAACGGTGTTACTAACTTAAAACTGCAGTGATTTATTTAGCAACTATAGGAAGAAAGATTGTAAAATGGGGCAGAACTTACTTAATAAATGTCCCATTTAACAACAGAAATACACACATATATATATATTTGAAGGAAGTAAAGTAACCAGAAAACCAGAATTGATTAAACACTGCTTTCTTGGAATGGTGGGGACTTCTTTTAGGAACAGTATGGATGCTGGAGATTTTAAGTCTCATCCGTAGCAACGGAGACCCTACCTGGTGCCAAACCACACCCAATTGGGATCGAGGTCCCTGGTTCGAGACAGTGATAGGGTACAGGACAGCTCTGACCAACAAATCGCCACGCATTATTAGCTCCCACCTGCCTTCCCAACTTTTTGCCAAGTCTTTCTTCAGATCCAAAGCTAAGGTAAGAGGGAAATTATGATCACGGCAGACTTCCATTTTACTGTAACTCAGACCATTGCTCCATTAGTAAGCTCGGGTGACTGAGCACAATCAGAATTGAAGCCCAGTGTGGTGTATTCTGTCATTTTTTTAAAACTTTGGTTTGTAGAGTGAACCAGGAACAAGCCAGGATCTATTTTACAAATGAGCAGATTTTAGTTGTTTGGCTGATATCCCTGTAAATTGAACATTGTCTTGGGTGGGATGCAAACCAAATCAGGAACAAGCCATGAAAACAGTAATGAATACTGGTTCTATGGCAAATGGTAGTTTTAAATATTGATCTACTGCACTAAAGCAAACCAGAGTTTATTTGGTGGTTCCATTTAAATGAGACCTCTGAGTTCAGCAAACTTGGGGAAAAGCTTCTTGTTGGGCTCATGTTCCATTCCCAGTGATCTCCTTTTAGATGTCAAAGAATAGACCTATTAACAGGTAGTCCTCGACTTACAACCAGTAGTGAGCATTCAAAATTACAACAGCACTGAAAAAAGTGACTTATGACTGGTTCTCATGAACGTTGCAGCATTCCCATGGTCATATGACTAAAATCTGGGTGCTTGGCAACCGGCATTACGATGGGTTGCAGTGCCCTATGGGTCATGTGATCTTCATTTGGCAGCCAACTTCTGACGAGCAAAATCAATGGGGAAAGGCAGATTCGTTTAATGACTGTGTGATTCTCTGAACAACTGCAACCGTGGCAAAAATGGGGTGCCTACACTTATCAATAACTGATTAGCAGACCAGGGAAAGGAACAATCTATTTCTGGAGGAGGGCTTGTTTTCTCACATGGGCTCTGCTATTTTCTGATGTCGCGTCTAATTTTTCGACATCTTCCAACCATCCCACATTTTTCTGTGCATAGATAATCTACACTGTCAGGAACCCCAAAGATGTCTTGGTGTCCCTCTATCATTTTGCTTCAATGTTTCACCCCTATAAGGACCCTGGCACCTTGGATCAATTTCTGGAATGCTTTCTAAAAGGAGATGGTAAGTGAATGGGTGTAGAAGAATTTTTGGTCCTCTCTCCCCCCCCCCCCACCATATGTCTACTTTTTTCTCAATCCTCCCATCTAATTCCTCTTGTAATTACAGTGCCCTTTGGATCCTGGTTTGACCATGTTAAAGGTTGGATGAACTTTAAGGATAAGGAGAACTTCTTCGTCATTACATATGAGGAGTTGCAAGAGGTTGTTATTATGTTATTTTGCTTGTCAGTTCAACTGGGTTTTATGGGTGTTATGAGCAGAGATATAACCACTAGGAGTAGGCGAGTCCTGGATTTGATTGAGATGGTCAGATTCTGAAGGTAATTAAAAAGTGTGGGAATTATTTTAGTGATAATCAGCAGGGATGACTGTCCTGCTTTCACAGATCCTTGGCTAATTCAATGCTTTATGCTCTCCAAGATGCAGGAGGAGACCTGTCTCTGCCATGAAGACATAGCTTATTCTCTGCTAGACCACCGACTGAGTTTATGAGGGAGTGATTATTTATCTACTCACTATCAAGTGACTTTGGGCAACTTACAATGTCCATAAATAACAGTATATTATTTGCTATGTTTCAAGCAAAAAATATTTATGAGTCAACTTTTCTTGTTCGCTCAGTAATCACAGTGCCTTTGAACCAGGGGTGCTATTCAGCAGGTTCTGACACTTTCTGGAAAACCGGTAGCAGAAATTTTGAGCAGTCCGGAGAACTGGCAAATACCACCTCTGGCTGGCCCCAGTGTGGGGTGGGAATGGAGATTTTGCAATATCCTTCCCCCAGGAGTGTGGAGGGAATGGGGATTTTGCAGTATCTTCCCTTGGAGAGAGGAGGGAATGGAGAGTTTGCAGTATCCTTCCCCTGCAATGCCCACCAAGCCACACCACACCACACCCACCAAGCCACGCCCACAGAACTGGTAGTAAAAAAACACGAATTCCACCACTGCTTTTAATACCTGGGTTCTCACAGCACTCAAAGCCATGGTTAATTCAACCACAGTGTAACCAGTTAGTCCAATTTTTTTTATTCCCATAAAAGATTGAACCAAAAACTGATTACATCACTTAGGTTTGGTGTGTGTGTGTGTTTTTTAGTTAGATGAAAACATATAAGTTTATGATTGATTTGGTCAGAGAGGTATCTGTACTGTGTATGGAATTCTTGGTACTCTCTGAATGAACTTGGTTGTTTCCTTGGAAACATTTCATAACAAATTGGGAAATATCTTCAGTACAAGTTGTGCATGGAGGTTGCTGCTGATAACAATGATGAGCATTGTTGGGCAACAAAATTGCATGCCCAACCTAGTTGGGCAACAATACTGCAAGCAAACAACCAAGCTCAGTGAGCACCAAGATCTCCATATGGTAGTTCAAAACTGAGTTATATTGTACTGTGTATCTTTACACAGGCATATGTTATAGAAATGCCAAGTCTTAATACATATACAGCTCATTGTCCATTTAATATGATACTCTACCACTTAAGAAGAGAGTGAAGAAGACTGAATCTGTACGATCCAAATGCCCATCTGTATACAACAGTGGTCAACAGGCCATAATAGTAAGCACTTTATGATCCAGGCTTAACGAAAAAGAGATGATAATGACTGGCTAGGTCCTTCAGTGTAGAAAGGGGGATTAAGACATTTGTTGTGTCAAAATAGGGCCCAGGAGTTTTATTTCTAGGGTTTCTCAGACTCAGGCAGCACCATTCAAACCAACTTTGGGGGATGGGGTGGGGAAGAATGGCTGAATTCTGACTTTGTACTAAATCCTCCGTTTGTCTGGTTCTGGTATGGCTTGTTGTGTTGACATAATCCATTGGGGCAGATCAAAAGACATACAGCTAAACATTGCTCAGCTCTATATTTAAATCTAGTTAATAAATTTGGATGCTTTATTGAAAAAGCATTCTGAAAACAATATTGTGGTGAAGGCTTGGGGGCATAATTGTTTTGTTCCCCTCCTTGGACTAGAGTTTCTCCAACTGTGCACTGATGGTTTTGGAAGAAACATGCTAGTTAAAACTGAGTTTGAAACATTTTCTGTTTTGAGCAGAATTAATGATGCCAGGTGTGTACCACCCAGAGTGGTTTTCAGGCTGTCTTGTCTGGTTGTCCTCCAGGATCTGCGAGGGAGTGTTGTTCGTATCAGCCAGTTCTTAGGCAAAGACTTAGACGATGCAGCCATTGACTCTGTGGTTGCGAATGCCTCCTTTGAATCCATGAAGAGTAATAAGATGTCCAACTTCTCACTCACGCCGAACTTCATCATGAACCAAAAGAAAAGTGCTTTCCTTCGCAAAGGTGATGAAGGGATGGAAAGGGCAATCATTGGCCATCTGGATGTGCCTCAGCCAGGGTGATCTTTTAGGGCAGCGGTTCCCAACCTTGGCCATTTTCAGGGGTATGGACTTCAACGTCCAGAATTCTTGTCAATGGCCATGCTGGCAGTGGGATCCTGGGAGCTGAAGTCCACAAACCCAGAGATGGTCAAGGTTGGGGTACATTATTTAAAGGGATGCCACCAAACCCCAAACTCTTAAGGGATTTTGAGCTGTAAGACCTGGCAGGATCCTCTTCTGTCCTTCCAGTTCCCTCAGCAACTTTCCGAGATACTTATCACACTCTCTTTAGCATTTCTTTGGAAACATTTATGCCACCTTGTTCATATCCTGTGTTGAAATCAAATGATTTTCAAGATTAGCTTTCTTCAGCCTGATTCACTTGCTTCGGACTACAGCTCTTAGGAGTCACAGTACCAATCTGAATTCTGGGAGTTGAAGTTTGGCTTGTCTGCAGAGGACCAGGTTGATGAAAAAACACTTTAAATATAGTGAATTAATCATAATGGAACACAGACATATTAATATCACACAGTCTTCTGCCATTCTCTGGTCAACAAATCAGCTTGGGACATATTGTCTTCAGGACTGTATTCACAGCTTTATGGCTGGTATTGATCAACAATTTGGTGAGGTTGATCTATCTACTGGTACAATGTTGTTCTTGGAAAACAGGGATTCAACTCTTCAAGGTATCCCTGGTCAGTAGGAGTAGAAGGGTGAAGACATTGATCCCTAGTTTTATAGTACAAAGTTTGTTATACTCTCTGGGATGCCCTGCTTAACTGATCATTTGGCTTCTTATATCTACATTGATAAAACACAGCAATGAAGTAATCTTGATGACATCATTCTTAAGAATTCTATATCAAGAGCCAAGTGATAGCCCTGTATAGAATTAGGATTTCCGAATGCATTTTTTCCATGTGGAAGAAAAAACAATAATTTAGCAATCCAAACATTAAAATTAAAATTTGAAGAACAGTCCTGTTTGCTCAATATTTCTTAAGAGCTACAAGAAGAATCTGTATTTGTCCCAAAGGAGAACAACCCTAATTTTAAGATAATAATCTTCCCCAAAATTAAGATTAGTCAGAAAAATATTGTCTATCTCTATTTTTGTATTCTTAATTAATTTAAGATGACACTCTTATATTTCAGGGTGAATTATTTGGGGAAAACCACCTATTTTGTTTGGGTAAATATCGTAGAATACTTCCCCCACTGTGTCTGACTCTAATGAGTTATTATTTTGTTTTGGTTTCTAGGGATTTCTGGAGATTGGAAAAATCACCTGACTAAGGCACAGAGTGAATGTTTTGACCAAGTCTACCATGAGCGTCTGCAAGATTTAAGTGTCACTTTTCCCTGGGACAAGAAATAAATTTGCCTTTTTCCAGTTGATTCCCTCCAGTACTGGACTGAATAGTGACTTATCAGGATAGTCACTGTCTAGTGCAGGATGTTGTAGATTAGTGGGAACATCTATGGGTGGTTCAGAAATTATTCAGAGAGCTTTCCTGAATTTCATGGGAGAAGAATGGGAGGATAATTATTAAGGCCAGAAAGTTAAGAGGAATATGTGGGATGGGGTGGATTAAGATTCCTGAGGTAACCAAACTATATACTGATATCTTAAGTCTCAAGATATGGTTTTGAACATACACGGTGCTCAACATCTTGCTGAAATCAAGCACATCGGAATCTGGTCAGTGCCTGGATGGAAGACTAACTACCGTCTGTGAACCCTCTTGTCCCTGATGGAAATTGTATTGTAAATATAATATAATATAATAAAGTCAGGCAACCAATGCTTCTTCGTTTTAAAGAAGCACAGGTGAACACACCTGCTCCTCAATCCATCATTGGTTTTCAATTCCTGTTATCCTGGGGAGATAAGACTGACTCTATTATCAGAAGCTGTAGCCACCTGGGGAAGAACTTCAGGGAACGAGCAGAACATTTCCTGTTGCCATGACAGTTTTGCTCCTTTGTCATGGTAATAGGCCACCACCTCTTGACTCTGCCCTAACAGGAGACCAAGGACAGACCAGGTATTTACAGTAAAGCAGGGTTGGCACCATTTTCATTAGGTCAAGGGTAACACTTGGCTAGTATTAGATCGGTATGCTGGAGTTATGATCCAGAAAAGGGGGTGAAGTCAGATAAAAGAAGTGAGCTAATTGAGGGGAAGAACCTTGAATGAATTTACGTTATATTAGAAACTAATGTCAAGCAGCTAACTCCTTAACCTTACATATTTGAGAATGTGAATTTTAGCTAAATAGACTTTACAATTCAGAGGTAAATTTTGAAAGTATTCTTGGGGGGAAGTGACATACCCATAGTTTGGGGGATATCTGTCCTTGGGGCTGACAATGTTATACCCCTTACTTGGAGGTAGACAGGCAGTACTGAGAAGGATTCCTGGGGGTACCAGGAGGTTTCAATAAAGGGTAAGGAGCAGGAAAAATGAATTGTCTCAGTACTGAAGTAGATGCTATTATATCACAACAGGCCAGCTTTTTGATGCCTTCCTTTTTTCTCCTGCCACTTGAGCAATGGTTGAGATGCAGTTGTGGCTGAGAGTTTCTGCATCTTAGACAACAGCATCGAATTCTCCCTACTTTCAGAGTCCAGAGCTCTCATTAGGAACAAGTTTCACAAGAGGGCAGTAGAATCCATCTTTATGGATTTTCCCGCTGGCTAAATCTTAGGCTGATTCATACTTAATTCTTTTTTCCTCAGGTAATTCTGTCTTATGGGGTAACAGCTTTACACATAATTATTTCTGATGGCCCAGTTTCTCAGTTCTTGCTTTTTGCACCAGAAAATGACTAGCCCCATGGGAGTGGTAGTTAATAAGGTCACTCTAACCATTTATTTCTGTTCTGCAGAATGTAAATCTTGAAATCCACCAGGTGCTTCCTTTTTTTAATGTTGGAAAAGCAACTACTGCCAGATCTTCATGAGGCAATTAAATTGCTGTGAATCCCAATGTGCTGGAAGGCTAGAGCATATACTCTATGGATGGGCAGAACGAATAGTAATAAGGAATAATCAAAACACAGTTTCTAATTTGAGCCTTGCATTTGGGACCAGTTTACTCCATAGATTTACTCAGTTAAGCCTAGACACCCTCAGAAGTTGTTTCCTGGCCTTTAGGAAAATCCTTGTCTAAGCTGAATATCAGTGTTTTGCACTACAATTGTACAAATGAACATTAAAAAAAACCTTGCTTTGTTCATTTGTTGCATTTCCACAGGTCATTCTTCTACCAAATTTAAAGTGATTTATCCTTCTTGTTTGAGATAGGTTAGGCTAAGAAATCTGATTGGTCTGAAGTCACCAGTGAACCCTGAGATCGGATGAGAATTCAAACTTGGATTTTTAGATGCTCATCCAACCCTACTTCCAATTCTGAGACAGGAATGGAAAAATTCTCTTTTGGATTCAAATGCAGTGAAATTTTGGTGACTTACCAAGGTCACCGTTGGTTATTTAATCAATAACTTACGGAATTTGCTTTGTCTGTTCTGTGCTCCCCCAAACTAGGAAACTGATGGAGAGAACCTCACAATTAAAAAGGGACAATCCCTAGATAGTCACTGCTTTTGATGGAAGTAAAATTAACACAGAGATCATTGAGAAGTCATCCCAGATCCTCAATCTGTGCTTCTTTGAATGCAGACATGATCTGTGGATTTGGGGATCAGATTTTCTTTTTAAATATCACCAGCAAGTGCCCGATATAAAATTGTCTAAGTGTTCAAAGATTTATCTTCCCAGTACTGTAGCTCAACTAGTTGTTTTTTTGTTTTGTTTTTGTTTTTGTTTTTTTACATTTATATCCCGCCCTTCTCTGAAGACTTAGGGCGGCTTACAGTGTGTAAGGCAATAGTCTCATTCTATTTGTATATTTACAAAGTCAACTTATTGCCCCCCCAACAATCTGGGTCCTCATTTTACCTACCTTATAAAGGATGGAAGGCTGAGTCAACCTTGGACCTGGTGGGACTAGAACCTGCAGTAATTGCAGGCAGCTGTGTTTTAATAACAGGCTTCTTACAGCCTGAGCCACACCGCGACCCAGTAAAACCCAAGTGCTTCCAATCCATGCCAAGAGAATTTCTGATTGACCAAAACCATTTTTTGCAATTCTTTGAGGAAAAGAAGTTATGATTGAAAATGAATACAAAAACTAAGAGGCAGATATCCTTATATGCTTATTACCCAGAGACTGGTTTGCTAAACCAGATCTGCCTTCAGTTCAACCTAGTTTTAAAACAGAGGTGAAAGTTTGAAACTGCCTTGCTGCCAAACTTACCACTGCTTTGGCATTAAAAAATGTATTTAGTTATGAATCTTTGAGCTGCATCAAACACTACCTCAGGAAGTCCCATTTTCACTTGCAGTGCTAAATTCAGATGTGTGAACAGGATGAGTATTTAACAGAGAAAGGGTTGTGGTGGAGTGACCAATAGATATGATCCTCGAAGGTTGAGGTTGTGGTGGAGAGTTGTGAGAGGATTGTGGTGGAATGAATAGCAGATATGATTTTCACACAAGTGTTTGTGAACATCAGGACTAGTTCAGTGGTGAAATCCAATTTTTTTTACCTCAGGTTCTGTGTAGGTGGCCTGGTGGGTGTGGTGTGGCTTGGTGGGCGTGGTAGGGGAAGGATACTGCAAAATCTCCATTCCCTCCCCACTCCTGGGGGAAGGATATTGCAAAATATTTTACATGAAGAATTCTCCAGTCCTCTGAATACAACAAAATATGCCACCAGACTTGAAATCCTGGGCTTAGAAAATTTAGAACTACGCTGCCTTCGACATGACCTGAGTTTAACTCATAAAATCATCTATTACAATGTCCTTCCTGTCGAAGACTACTTCAGCTTCAATTGCAACAATACACGAGCACACAATAGATTTAAGCTTAATGTTAACCGCTCCAATCTTGATTGCAGAAAATACTTCAGTAACAGTTGTTAATACTTGGAATACACTACCTGACTCTGTGGTCTCTTCCCAAAATCCCCAAAGCTTCAACCAAAAACTGTCTACTACAGACCTCACCCCATTTCTAAGAGGTCTGTAAGGGGCGTGCATAAGAGCACAAGCGTGCCTACCGTTCCTGTTCTATTGTTTCCTTTCGTTATACCCAATTAATATAGTTATTATATACTCATACTTATATATATGCTTATATATTGTATAGTTATTACATGCTTATGCTTATATATACTGGGTGACTAAATAAATAAATAAATAAATAATCTCCATTCCCACCCACTCTGGGGCCAGCCAGAGGTGGTATTTGCTGGTTCTCTGGACTACTCAAAATTTCCGCTGACAGTTCTCTGAACTGCTCAAAATTTCCGCTACCGGTTCTCCAGAACCTGTCAGAACCTGCTGGATTTCACCTCTGGACTAGTTTATTCAGAAGGGAAGAAGAGCTGCGGAGAAACAGTAGGAAAGAGATGGAGAACACAGAGGGAGTATCACATGGTCTATCTGGCACTGTATCAATTAGCAAAAAAAGGCTACCCTTTGTTGTTTTGAAGTTGGGTTGATCTGCCAGTTCAATCAGATTCCAAATGTGTTATTTCAAGCAGCCAAAAACCCAGAGGGTCAAATCTGGGATCATTTCTATCTTTTTGATGCCAGATTATTTCAACTATCTATCACTCATCATACCACATTGATGACTGGGTGGGTGTAAAATAATATTTTATCAATTGTTCTGGGAGACTAGTAGAAGGGCATTATATAAAAATTTTAAAGCAAAAAGCCTACAGTCGTAGAGCTGGTAGATTAATTCTGTACTTGCAATGGTCCCCTTGAGTTTTGGTAGATATTTTTTTATCAGGAACTCCAAATGCCCAGCATATTTTGTGCATAGAGTTATCCATAAACAACTCTCCATGGAGCTGTTATAAGGATTCTTAATTCTGAACTGAGTAGGGGTTGTCATTGAAAAACTATGTGAGTCTGCACATCTGCACAAAGTTCTATCTAGGAAGGATGACTAGGCTTTCTAGGTAGGGAAAGGCACATTTTTGCTGTGTGTATGCATTTAAATGTGTATGTGAGAGACAGAATGTGAGAGTGGAGTCCTTGGTTTTCATTGAGCTTGGTTGTTTTTTTGCAGAAAACAAAGTCCAATCAAGCAACCACCAAGAACACCCCCACCAATACAGATGGGCAGGCCACTTATATATAAACAGACAGTAAACCCCGCTCTCTTCTAACACTGATGATGTTGCCTAGCTGGGCAATGAAACATCTACAAGAAAAAGAAATCAAGCTCAGAGAGCACCATCCCTCGGCTACAAATATTCT
This sequence comes from Ahaetulla prasina, assembly GCF_028640845.1. NCBI lineage: Eukaryota > Metazoa > Chordata > Lepidosauria > Squamata > Colubridae > Ahaetulla > Ahaetulla prasina. The sequence continues at coordinate 22,581,351 of NC_080542.1, forward strand.
GTTCTATTGATATGCGAGAGTTGCAGCATTTCCTATGTATGCATGTACAGTATATGAGTGTGCGCGTGTAAATATATTCCTACTTCTAAGTAAGGATCATGATGTTATTAAAGTAATTGTAAAATTTTGGCTCTGGGGGATGAAAGTTTCAGGTTGCTTATTTTGTTCGCACCGTTTCTCCAACTTTAGGAAGGTTTCCCACACAACTTTATCATTCGTATTTCCTGTCATTGCTTTAAAAGGAAATTTTCACAATGTCTGGAAGTCTTGAAGTTCTACAGATGAAGGAAGAAGATATATTCAAATTCTCTGCTATGGAAACTCATCTGGAGAGCACTAATTTAGATTTTTTAATAGTTTCGTTTCCAAAAATTCTGCGACACCTAGCAGTGGCTCATCTCTCTCTTTCAGGATTGAATTTATTTCATTTGAAAAAGGAGAGATTGTATCTCTGAGCACTTATGTTATGATCATGTTGATAGCTTTCTTGTGGCATCAATGGCCATAAATGTTATTGGGTCTACATAAGAAGGGAGCGAGCTGGGAATCTCCACCGCTTTGCAGAAGAAAAGGCAAATGAAGAGAGCAAGATCTATTTCCCCTTCTGTCCAATATGTTATTCCCATTCCCTTTGACATCACAATTTTTATGATGTGAATCAGGGCACCAAAAGTGTGGTGCTGTTAAAAAAAGTCAAGATGAAACCCACCCCTTTTTACACTGTGGTAAACATACATTAAAAAAGGAGTGGGGGGGGCACAGCACTTCAATCATGCAGTTGCAGCCACCAATTTTTCTTGGACCTTCCTGAATGTCTGTGTAACAAATTCCAACATGGTGTAAATTGGGCCTTAAAAGTGACAGATTAAGCCAGAGGTGTCAAACCCAAGGCTGGGGGGGGGGGGGCTGCTGGATCTGGCCCATTGGTTGCTTAGATCTGGCCTGTGGGGCTGCCCTGGAAACAGCGAACGACCAGGCCACAGTGCCTCTGCCAGCGAAAAACAGAGCTCAAGAGGGCTGCGTGCGGCCCTCCTGAGCTCCCTTTTCACTGGCAGAGGATTGCAGGAGGTTGTTGCAGCCGAAAACAGAGCTCAGGAGCCCATTTTCACAGGCAGAGTGCTTAGGCTGCCACAGGTGCCCCTGACGCGAGTGATGTTGACCTGACCACGCCCACCCGGCAACCCCCCTCCTCCGAGGTCAAACACAACCCTGATGTGGCCCTCAAATCAAGTTTGACACCCCTAGAATAAGGGGTGTCTCTAAATCTTAAAGGGGTGTCCCTTGTCTTAACGAAATAATTTCACTCCAAAGAAAACAAAGTTTGTTTGGAAAACCATTGTTTTTCTTAAGTTAATAATACTCATCAATATTCAAAAGGTGGGTTTGTTTGGCAATAAAAATATTCCCTCTGCTGTTTCACAGTTAGGGGTGTTGAAGGCCATTCAGAATGAAATGATAAGGACAGATTCCATATTTTATCAGTTCTCTCTCACACACACACCCCAGGATAGAGTGGAGAGGGATAACAAATTTGTTTTGTTTTCCACCCCAGATTCTTTCAAGTTTTACCCAGATTAAAGCTCCAAGTTAACTCTTCTTAAAAAGAACAACTGAAGCTTAGAGTTTGTGGGGTTACATCATGTAATGCAGTTCCCTCCTTTTAAACTTCCTGAGATTAATGGCATTTTACGTATCAGAGAAAACTATCCCACTATAATTTTGACTCCCAAGGCTCCTGCAGGTCTCAGAATATTGAGGTCCCCAAACGTATTGGGGTCTCACTAGGATATTATAAGGATATTCCTCTGCATTTCTAAAGTGCATTCAGTATTGGGAATACAACTGTCTGCCTGATACACTTTAGCTCTGTATATAATTTGGGGTACATTGCCTCCACCTGACATTTATGACCAATAGAGATTTTGAATAAATTTGATCTCCAGAATAGGCAGCATTGCTTTAGCAAGGAGGCAGTGCAAAGATTCTAGTCCTCACACTTCTGGATGTTCTCGCCTTCTTTAAATATTAGGCTATAGAATTGGGGGAGACGTGCCATATTCTGCAAATTAATAACCCTAATTTCATTGTTTAAGCTTTTGGCAACCCAACCCTATTGTGATCAGAGTTTTCCAAACACCCCAAGGCAAGTATTCCAGCCTGGTTCCCTAGTACCCCACATATTGCCTTTCCCACAATGGAAGCTGTGGCAATCATTCAGAGATGGGAGGTTGTAGCTTCCTCGGTTGGACACTGAATTTTGAGCGACGGACACACTCAGGAGCTTGCAGCAAAACTACATGCCTGGTTTGGGAGGTTGTGTTCCATCAACTGCAAAAAAGAAGGGGAAGAGAGATGAAGAAAAGAATTAGACCAGAGGTCTTCAATCCAGGGGCAAGAAAGGTCTTAAAGTGGGGCAAAACTCACTTAACAAATGTCTCTCACTTAGCAACAGAAATGTTGGGCTCAGTCGTGGTCAAGGACTACCTGTAACACCTACTCTAATCGCCTGCACAAAACAGGAGTTGCTTCCTGAAATGAACATCTCACTGGTTCAGCCCTTTTGTTCTTCTTGCTCTGGCTTAAATAAGAAAGGAAAACTGGCAAACTTTGGGTAATTTCACCTTGCACTCAATCCAAAGAGATGCCTCTGCTAGCTCTTGCAAGCCCAACAGGAAAACTTTAGCGAGTCAAAATCATCATGGTCTTTTAATCCAGAAAAAATGGGATGTACATCCCTACTGGGATAAGGAAGGAGGGGAGGGGGATTCTTCCTTTTCTTTACAGTTGTCAAGAAGTTTAAGGTTTGTTTCCATGCTCCCATGAGTGTAATCATTGCAGTCTCTCCTGTTCTCCTACCAGCCTCTCTATCAGACTTTCTGTCATTTCCCTGCTTTGGGTCATATTCGTTGGGCTGATTTAAAAAGGAAAAAAAAAAGAATGTGAATAAGTTAAATAGACAAAAAACTCCAAATGGTTCATAATTTGTCCAATAGAGCAGCCTGGGTTGAAATGGACATGGAGAATAATGATTAATGACTGGAGAAATGGAGGTGCGCTTGGCACAGCACACACTAGATAGGTGTGTTGGCCTACAATGAAATGAAGTGCAGAAGGAAGATGACCAGTTGCCCCTTGTCCCCTTCTTGAGCCAATGGAGGTTGGAGAATGCTGCTTTTGATGGGTGGATAGAGGATAGCCCTTCATGGCATGGTGGCTTGAGGAATCGTCTCACCCCACTGGGATCGGCCTGTCCCACTCGTGCCAGGAGAGGAGGAATGCTGCAGGTCCCGTCAGTCCGATTATTCAGACTGGCGGGGTCCAGGAGGAAAGCCGCCTCAGCTGTTGCTCCTGCCTTCTAGAACATCCGCCCCTCCCATGGGAGGTTGGCCCCAACCTTTCTGTCTTTTCATAAGGGCCTAAAGACATGGCTTTGCCAGTTCGGCTTGGGGCCTCAGTGGGGAAGCAGCATAATAGAGGGGGTTGATTGAGTAATAATAGATCGCATCTCCCCTCCCTCCGCCCCCACCCTCCCCAGCTGTTTTTAACTTTTTATGTTTTAGCTTATATGTAAAGTGTAAGCTGCCCAGAGTTGGGTCTATGACAATTCGCCATTGCCAACTTGCCACGGCCAACTTGCCACGGGACAATTCACCGTGGGACAAAAATTACACCAATACTGAAGAAATCGTGGAACAGAATCATTAAAGGATGCCAAAGGAGGGTCAAAATGAAATGTAAATGGCCAAAATGAAAATATTTTTTAAAACTATTTTAAATAATTAAATTGAGCTGTTGAATTGTCCTGCAGCAAGTTGTCCAGTGGCAAATGGACGGTGGCGAGTTGGCTGTGGCAGTTGCCCCATTCCACCAGAGCTATCCTATGGTGAGATGGGTGGCTAATAAATTTTATAAACATACCTGGTTGTCATTGATCTCACAAAGGCTTTTTAAATCTGACAGGTGGGCAGAGTCATGAAAAAGTCTATGCTACAGGGCTGACAAATTATTTACCAATTGTTCTTATCTTCAGGTTGGGATAAATCATTTTACTTCCCCAGATAAAGGACAAAATAGACTTCCGCCTTTCCAGTTGCATTTATAAGCCAATTGGATTGTCTCTTCAAGGTGACAACATTGCTGGTGACCTGGTGACATCTGAGAGGAGCAGTCTAGCTTATATGTTTCAGGGCACACCCTATGTTGTTATAGATCTTGTCTGCAAACATATGGATGATCACTAGGTGGCACTAAAGGGTCAAGAGTTTTTGCATCTCTTTTCTACTATCTGAATATTTGCAGCCCAAATACAGTGGCTCTATTTGTATGAAAGCTGGGGGAAAGTCAGGTTTAGGTCTTGCTCAACTTTGAAGCTCCCAACCTATCTTGCATTAGTCCCCACCACTCAACCAGATAACGGACTTAAAAGAGTACATCTTCCACTTTAAGAAACTTTCAGGAAAACTTAAAAAAGAAGAGAGACAAAGAAGTGGAATGGGAGTATAGAAGAAGAGCTCTTAACATGGGATTCCTGGGTCGCATACCATGTAGCCTGTAGGAGGCCCCTTTGCAACGTTTAGTGGGGCGCCGTGGGTCTCGGTTGCCCCGAAGGCTTCGGTGTAAAAGGGGTTGGAGAGGTCTTGAGTTGTCACTCATGCTCCGGAAAATTTGAGAAGGGAGGTTCTGACTGAGAAGACGAAGGGAGTGAATCTGAAGAACAGAGAGATGGGAAACAAGTGCTCAGGAATGGTGGAGGGCACCAGGACAGCAAATGGGGTCAAAGAGAGCAGGGAAAGACAGGCTTTGGGGAGTGACAAAAAGAGAATTAAAGAGAATTTGTCCATCATTGATGGGCCCTAGGACCTACCTGAACGGAGGTAATATTGATGGGACGGTCAATGAGAATCCAGGTGGCAGTTTCGTAGCATGGAGGGGTTGACATGGATCCTTGGTAAGTGATAAAACCAAATGTCTCTGGATAAAGGTCTTCAAGGCTCAGATCGTGTAGAAGATAAGCATCATCTGTTGAAATAGGTTTTGTGGCTACCTTAAGAATGTGGGCAGAACTCTGCTGGTGAGATCCATTTAGTTACCTGTTGTGATCTTTCTGAATACTTCCAAGAAACTAATGAATCGGTTAGACATTGGCATCTGAATGCAGTTCTTTTTAACCTCCTTATTTTATTGTGATTTTTTTTTAATCTAGGGAAAATGTTAATGTATACTGCAAGTCCATGGATGATATGCCATATGCTAAATAAATAAATAAATACTAATGAATAACTCATCAAAAGTAGCAATTCTACCATTTGGCCACAGAATCACGTATTCACAAATTTCATGCTGTCATAGTCAACAGTTATATCCTCCCTAAATCTTTTGCTGAAGGTAAACAACTACTGGGCACAGCCAAGCTTTGCTAACATCAATATTCCAAAAGGAACTCCCACCCAGTCCCCTCCAGTCTTAAAAATTTCAGTTTTCAACGCTCAGCCACCTTCGCAAACAACTTCCTTATATGAGCCACATCTGTCATACTTGCTTCACTTACTCTTATAGGAGATCCGGGTAATTGTTTCTCGGTTTAACAGCCTGGTCAGGAAAGAGTTAGGGTTTGGTCCAATCTGCAAATGGAAATCCATCCAAGATATTGCTCCTTGCTGCCTAACTTCCCACCTCCTCTCCCCTATTCAAGCCCCACCTGATGTCCCCTTGCAGCCATGGCAAGGCACTTACATTGGCAAAGATAGAAATGACAGCTAAACCATTGGGATTGCGCGAAGCCTCTGAAATATTGGGGTAGAGTTCTTGGTTGTAGTGGATCAACTGCACCTAAGGGAAAGGAAAGAGGAAAAAGTGATTCTTTCCAATTCAGTTTTACTTAGTAAAAGTAATGTGACAAATAGCTTTGGAGCCAGGCTATTTGAAGGATTGCCTCTCTCTTATCACATCCACCCAGGTCACTGGGATGGGAAGTCAGGGTATGCTATAGGTCCCATCTACCGCAGTAGAGATGCAAATTTGGTGAGACCACAAAAAGGGCCTTCTTGGTGGTGGGCTCTCTCTAGGGCAGGGGTCTCCAACCTTGGCAACTTTAAGTCTTGTGGACTTCAATTCCCAGAATTCCTCAGCCGGCTTTGCTTTGCTGGCTGAGGAATTCTGGGAGTTGAAGTCCACAGGTCTTAGAGTTGCCAAAGTTGGAGACCCCTGCCCTAGGGAACATAATTCTCCCCAAGTTATGATTGGCCCCCACCCTGTTGCTTTTCCAAAAGGCCCTGAAGATGTGGTTTTGTCAGGGGGCCTGGGCACCACAAATGGAGATAGAACCCATCAAGAGGTTGATTTGACTGTGTTGCTGGTGACACGGATGGGGTGGGATTTTGTGGGGTTTTATGTTGTGAATTTTTAATGTTGTGAGCCACTCAAAGTCACCTGCATATGAGTTGGCCATATAAATTAGTTTAATAAACAAATAAGTAAATAAATAAACTAATACTTTCTCACTTCTCCTGATCTGTCAAATTCAATTCGGAACTGTTAAAAACTCACTCCAAAATTTGTATCTCTTCTTAATTCATACTTCTTGAAACGTTCATTTTTATTTACAGTTTTGCTTAATGCAGTTACTGCAAACAATTCTTCCTAATGTAGTGCATTTTTGTACTATCATGGTCTGGTATTAAAAGTTCTCATTAGATAAAGACAAGGAACAAGAGGAAACAAACCACGTGCAGCTAAGCCAGACAATAATTCTGAGTTGATTTGTGGTATTTGCTTACCCAGAAATGTGAGATAAATTTGCATTCTAATACAAGCGAAACTAATTTTTATCTCAGTGCCAGTATATATACGCTGGCCCTGTTTGCATAACTTATTTAAATGACTGAGGCTAATGGGTAGCTGAACACTACAATGCAGTCAACTGCAAAGCTATGGGAGATTAATTTTAGCCTAAGAAAGCCCTGAGGTTGTTTCAAACGAAACTAACTCTTCCTCATCAGCTGTGTCACGCAAACAAAAAAGAGAGGACTCTAGGGAGGTAAGTTATCCTCTCTTCTTGCTCCCAAGAGAGAGGCAAAGTCCCAGAGTGGCCAATGTAAAAAAGGAACTTCTCTAGGTCTCTCTCTCTCTCTCTCTCTCTCTCCCTATCGTCTCTCTTCTTCTCTCCTTCCCTCTGTCTCTCTCTCCCTCCCTCCTTCCCTCCCTCCCTTCCTCTTTCTTGCTACCCTTTCTACCTTGCAGATTTTGATCAACCTCACCCTCCCATCAATACTCCTGACTAAACCTTAAGTAAATCTTCAGTGGTGTTACTCCTGTTTGAACCAAGAGTTGTATTCACCTCAGCAGAAAAGCTGTCACCATCTATACGGTGTTCTGAGCCAAATCCATCTTCACTGCCAAAATGCAGCCTTATTTCTTGGAGCCGGTGACTATACGGCAGAGGTCCTCCTGAAACATTAACCAGTTGTACCGGATCTGGACGAAAAGAGACATGCCGACCTGTGTTGTACATGGTTCCACTAATCTGCAGGAGAAGATAATAGTGACAATAGAGGCTGTTTCCATATCATATACAGGGCATCCTCCTTCCAGAATCCCCTGCAGCTGCCATGTGAGCATCTTCTGCAAAACTTATCCTAAAAGGGAAAGATCGATGATTGGGAGAGAAGTTCTTTACCAGTGCTGGATAAAAAGCGAGCATCATCATCACCTAGTTCAAGGAAGGAGGCATCACCTTCTTCCTCAGGGGCATTAATCATCTTCCAAATCCAATTGCTTATCCCACCTCTAACGGTCTGAAAAAGCCAAAGTAAAAATTCAGTCTGTGGCTGGTCAGACTCCAGCCTCAATCTGCAAAGCTGAAAAGACTTCCAGATCAACTTGAAGACCATGTCCTACAGTGGTGGGTTTCAAATTTTTTTACTACCGGTTCTATGGGTGTGGCTTGATGGGCATGGCATGATGGGTGTGGCTTGGTGGGCGTGGCAGGAGAAGGATACTGTAAAATATCCATTCCCACCCCACTCTGGGGGAAGGATATTGCAAAATCTCCATTCCCTCCCCAATCCAGGGGAAGCTGGGACTTGGGAGGCAGAGAATAGATGGGGATGGGGCCAGTCAGAATTTTTACTACCGGTTCTCTGAACTACTCAAAATTTCCACTACCGATTCTCCAGAACTGGTCAGAACCTGCTGAAACCCACCTCTGATGTCCTACTGCCTTCTACCAAAGTGGAATGAGCATGAGCTGACTTTGTCAGTGAAATGTTTAGCACGCTTGTCGTGGCACTCCCGTCTTCAGTCCCATTCTGTCCCTGAAGGGTACAGGTTGCCTTCAAGAGGGCCACTTTAAGGCATTCCATTGTGGAATGGGACAACTTGTCATGGCCAACTTGCCACAGGACAACTCACTGCGGACAATTCAACAATTCAATTTAATTATTTAAAATAATTTAAAAATTACTTACATTTTTGTCATTCACATTTTATTTATTCCCTCCTTTGGCATCCTTTCTTTAAAAATTCTATTTGACTATTTCTTCAACATTAGTGTAACTCTTGTCCCACAGAGAGTTGGCTATGGCAAGTTGTTCTGCAGTGAGTTGGCTGTTGCCAGTGCTGGGCTTCAAATTTTTTAACAACTGGTTCTCTGCCCTGACTGGCTGGGTGGACATGGTTGAATGGGCATGCCTTGGTGGGTGTGGTTGGGGGGGTGTCATGTGACTGAGTGGGCATGGCCAATTCAATGTCACTCATGGCAAGATGGGGCAGCGCAGGCGGCCGAAGCAGTAGTGGCCGGAGCCTTAGACTTACCTTTGTGCAACAACAGCAATGGTGATTCTTCGATGCCCCATCTCTTGCTGGGTCTCGCTGCCTAACAGAGTTTTTAAAAATGTTTTTCCAGCAGGAAATAGTGGATGGCTAATTCTGACCTTTGTTGGTGCAGCTGGGCACACAACCACACCCCGAGACACTAGCCTGCAATCGCTGCCTTTTTTTTGGCATGAGAAGCCTGTAGCCGCAGGTCTTTTTCAGTGCAAGAAGCCTGCAGCAGCTGCTGCTTTGCCGGTGGAACCGAGGCAGCAGTGGCAGCTGCAGGCTTCTCACGCCTGCAAAGAGCAGTGGCTACAGGCTTCTGGTGCCAGCAAAGAGGTGGCGGCTGCAGGATAGTCACACCAGCAAAGAGCAGGAGGGGCAGCAGTGGTGAAATTCAATTTGTTTTACTACCAATTCTGTGGGCATATCTTGGAGGGCGTGTTGTGGCTTGGTGGGCAGGGGAAGGATACTGCAAAATCCCCATTCCCACCTCACTCTGGGGTCAGCCAGAGGTGATATTTGCCAGTTCTCTGAACTACTCAAAATTTCCACTACCAGTTCTCCAGAACCCGTCAGAACCGGCTGGATTTCACCCCTGGGCTGCAGGCTTCTTGCGCCAGGAAAGAGCAGTGACTGCAGGCTTATCACGCTGGCAAAATGTGGCAGCTGCAGGCTTCTCATGCCAGCAAAGAACAGCGGCTGCAGGCTTCTCGCGCCAGCAAAGAGGTGGCGGCTGCAGGCTTCTCACACTTGCAAAGAATGGTGGCTGCAGGCTTCTCGGTGGGGGGACGACACAGTGAGGCTCGGCTGCCTTTCAGGCCCTGCTCTTGGTTGCCGCCTGCTCGGCCTTGGGTCCTGCATCCAGCCTGCAACAAGGGGACTTGCCGCTTCCAGGCCAGCCCAGACAGCGGATGGGCACAGGATGGCCCTTGGGGAAGGCATTTTCTCTCAGGCCTCCCACTCAGAAGGCCCTGCTGAAGCTGAAGATGGGCCCAAAAGGTGGCCGAGCCTTGCTGTGTGTTGTCCCCCCCAGTGAGATGGTCCTTTGGCGAACGCAGTGAGCCTGGAGCAGATTTTCCTTCCCTACCTTACCTTCTAGCCCATGGGGCTTGCACCGTTCTCACAGCAGCAACCTGGCATGTGGGTGGCCGCCCGGGGAAGGCCAGAGCCAGGGACTGGCATGTCACCCGGGCCCCAACTCAAGGTGAAAAATGAGTGGGTGGCATGCAGGTGGAAGGATGGCGAGAGTGAAACCTGAAAGGTAGCTGATCCTCACTGTGTCCGCTCTGAGGCGGCCCTTCAGCCGAGCGCCTTACCTTCACAGGCAGCCATGGTGAGCAGAACAAGCAACGTGTGGAGATCAGCTGGGCTGTGTGGCCGGTGCGGTAGGCCATGGCAAAGGCAGGCAAGCGGGTGAGGCATGGAGATCAGCTGGGCTGCGTGGTCTGGGCGAGCAAGCCAGAGAGTAGCTGGGCACGGGTGTGACTCTAGCCATTGGCCAAGGCAGGCAAGGTGAGATAGAGTGGGGTGGGGTGGAGTGGGGTGGGCGGGGCCAGCCAGTGATGGGATTTGCCGGTTTGCCGAACTGTGCAGAATTGTAACAGCCGGTTTGCCCGAACTAGTCCAAACCACCAGTAGCCTTCCGTTGGCTGCAGCGAATTGTCATAGACCAAGGGTGTCAAACTAGATTTAAAGGCCACATCAGGGTTGTGTTTGACCTTGGAGGCCTGGGGGGCATGACCAGGGGGCGTGGCCAGCTCAATATCCGTTTTTGGCTGTGACGGCCTGCTGCAGCATTTTGACAGCAAATATGGAGTTGGGGGGTGTTGCGGGTTGGCCTCGCTGAGCTCTGTTTTTGCTGGCAGAAGGCTGCAGGAGACCATTGCAGCCAAAAACGGAGCTCGGTAGGGCCGCATGCAGTTTCTCTACAGATCAACTTCCTTCTGTGATGTTTGTGTCTTGACAGTTAAACTTCGGTTGCTTACAGATCATAAAATGGGTATCTATGATAATTTGGCTACTCAACAAGTCCACTTTATGGTTCACTACGACCTATTAATAGACCCGGTGCCCCTTGAGATGTGACAAAAACAACTGGCAGCATTCTGGTGAGGGCAGAAAAGATGTTAATTCCTTTCCCTGACCAAGCAGGTGGAAGGCAAAACATCCTGGGATAAACTGGACTTATGAAACTCACGCTCTTGTCACCTCCCGCCTGGATTATTGCAATGCTCTCTACATGGGGCTCCCCTTGAGATGCACTCGGAGGCTTCAGTTGGTCCAGAATGCAGCTGCGCGGGTGATAGAGGGAGTCACACGTAGCTCCCATGTGACACCTCTCCTGCGCAGACTGCACTGGCTTCCTGTTGCCTTTCGGGTGCATTTCAAGGTTCTGGTAACCACCTTTAAAGCGCTCCATGGCTTGGGACCTGGGTACTTATGGGACCGCTTTCTGTTACCTCATGCCTCCCACCAACCCGTATGCTCGCACAGAGAGGGCCTTCTCAGGGTGCCGTCCGCCAGACAATGTCGGCTGGCGGCCCCCAGAGGAAGATCCTTCTCTGTGGGGGCTCCCACTCTTTGGAATGAACTCCCCCCTGGTTTACGCCAAATACCTGACCTTCGGACTTTTCACCGTGAACTGAAAACATATCTGTTTGTTCGTGCGGGGCTTTCTTAAATTGTAGTTTTAAATTCTAAATTTCTCTCTGGTTTTAATTGGGGTTTTTTAGATTCTAAATTATTTTAATTTCGGCCACACTGTATAATAATAAGCTTTTTAATTGTATTTTAACTGTATATTGTTTCTTTTTACTTTGGCTGTACACCGCCCTGAGTCCTTCGGGAGAAGGGCGGTTTATAAATCTAATAAAATAAATAAATAAATGAATAAATAACAACATGCAGTTGCTGTGTTATATAAAATAGCATATCAAAGGTGTTGGACTTGGAGAGGGCTTCTAGTTCCCCTTCAGCCATACAAGGCCCCTCCCCTGGGGCGCTTTGGGCCAGTGGTGAAATCTGAACCAGTTTACTACCGGTTTGCTGGCTGCGCATGCACACTGTGCACAAGCATTGTGCACCATGCACCAAATGTGAGGTGCGTGCGCAGTGCATGCCAAAAGGAGGCATGGGGTACGTAGAACAGCACGTGTGTGTGTGTGTGTGTGTGTGTGTGTGTGATTAGCTGTGGCGCGTGATCTTTTTCTTTTTAATTTTTAAAAGCATTTTTTACAACCTTTTCTGCCGAATAGGTTGTAAAAAAATGCTTTTAAACGTTTTTTAAAAAAGGCTCTGACGATCAGCTGTGATCGTCAGAGTCTTTTTTTTTAACCTTTTAAAAGCGTGTTTTACAACCTATTCGGTTGAAATGCTTTTAAATGCTTTTAAAAGTAAAAAAAAAAACAAGGCTCCGATGACCGAGCAGCTCAGCTGTGATCATCGGAGCCTTTTTTTTAATCTTTTAAAACCATTTTTTAAAAGAAGTGGCAAGCGAGGAAGCGGATGACTGGGCATTGGGTGGGTCAGGGATTTTTGCTACCAGTTCTCCGAACCATCTGCCGCCGTTTCTACCCAATCGGCTGATCTGGACTGAACCAGGAGCATTTCACCCCTGCTTTGGGCCAAGTGGGAAAAATAGGAGGGAGTGTTATCAGCTCCTGAAGGAACGGCAGAATGTAAAGGTAGTCTTTGACTTACGACTATTTGTTTAACGACTATTCAAAGTTACGACGGCAGTTTAAATAATGATTTATGACCAGTTCTCGCACTTACGATTGTTGCAATATCCCTAGGATCCCAAATTCAGGAGTTTGGCAACTGGCACATATTTACAACAGTTGCAGCATTCTGGAGTCATGTGATTGTCATTTATGTCCTTTTCAACTGGTTTCCAAGAAGCAAAGTCAAAGCCAGATTCACTTAACGACCATGTGATTCATTTAACTGCATTGATTTGCTTAACAACCAGGGCAAAAAAGTTCATTCAAATTGGGCATGACTTCCTTAACAATCAGCTTGCTTAGCAATCAAAATCCTGGTGTCAATATGGTCATAACCCGAAGACTGCCTGCATTTCCCCTTCCTTACTGGAATGCTATTCTTTCCCCCACAGCTTACATCCAAAGAAATGAATCTCGGAGCAATTCATTTAAACATCTTTAGGAATTCTGAGCCCAGGGAGGGATTGGGAAGGAGTGGATCTTCCCAGGACTTCAGTAGATTCATCTTTGCACACCATCTTGGGGATTTAGATGAGGAGGGCAAAACAAAAGGGTCGATCTCAGATTCTGTCACCAAATAATATGAGAAAATCTGGAATGAATCCAAATGTTTCAATGCTGGGTGAAGTTACTTGCACTTAGGTGCTACGGAAATTAGCCATTAATGCAACTCATTTTGTTTTACGATAATGGCTGCACTCCTGGGTCACCTATGCTTGCAAGGATAGCCTTTCCCAACCTGGTGCCCTCCAGAAGGATTGGAGAGGCAATGCCCCGAATCCACTTTTTGCAGAGAGCCTCAGACAAGGAAGGCTGAGCTGGGAATTATTTTCCATCAACCTTAGAGATCCAGACGCACCTTCTTTCCACCAATGCTCAGTCGGAGAGGAGGGAGGAAGGGATCAAAAATCATTTGACTTGTGTTGACATCCACAGGGGACTGGCGTTTGCCAATGGCACAGAGGCTCCACGCTGAATTCACGAGACCCCAGAACGGAGGACCTAAAGAGAGAGAGAGAAAGAAAGAAAGAAAAAAAGAAAGAGAGAGAAGAGAGCAATAAAAAACAAACAAACATATTCTCCCAGCCCAGGAAATATTTTTATCCTTGGCTCTCTAGGGTGCAATTATAGACAAGGGAGAGTGTTGGCATCAGGGGAGCCATTCAGCAAATGCACCTCTGTCTATGTGTTTGTGTGTGTGTGTGTGTGTATTTGTTTGAAAACAGCCTCCAATGTGTGTGGGCGGGTGAAGGAAGATTACAAGCACTTCAGTGTGTTTCCTCCTCATCTGGTAGCATCTGTGCACATAGCTAATATAAAGAAGCAGAATATAGACGGGAAGCTGGATGGAACTGCAAATCAATGTAGGATTAAATCTGAGGCACAGAAGGACAGCAATGGGGCAGTGAGGTTGGAAATGGCCACATTTCCCTGAAGACCCTCCGGTACTTGCAAATATAAAATCAGCAGGGGAAACTTGTGTCACTAATTCCCAGAACCATTCCTGAGCTGCCTTAGGAGATTATCACTGAACAGGCATTGTATTGTATCTGTTCTTGGGTTGCCTCAGCCAGTCCCGAACGGACACTTCCCAGTTGTGCTAACTGCAATGTCCATCATCCCCAGCCCAAGGATCACAGGAGCCATAAGCCACCAGGATGAGAAAGACTGTGCTATTTTGACAGAATGCAAATTGTCATCAGGTGGTGCATTAGAATCAATACACACAAACTGTACACACTGAAGTAAATGTGTGTGCCTGCACAAATACAGAGATTTTTAGTACCCCCCCTCTTCTCTCTGGATGCCCTTTTTAAAAAAAAAAAAAATTATAAAGAGACAAAACGTGTATGCATGCCATTTAGTCAAACTATGTTTCTAGGCTGCCTTTCCTGGGCATATTTCATGTTCGTATGTGTGTTTGCTGGCTTGATTCAGTCTCAGCCCCTCGGTGGTTCCGGCAGATTTTTGTATCCTCATCTATATGTGTACACTTAATTATTAATTTTTTTCCTTTCCAATCAGAGCTTTCCCTGTTCTTCCTTTTGCCACCTTCCCCGAGGCTGGTCGGGTGGGTGGGGTGATAGAAGAAGAGAACCCCTTGTTTTTTCGCCCCACACTCACAAGCCCACCCCATCGGCCCAGCCACCCAGCCACCCACCCATCTACTGTGACGGTTTCTCTTCGCCTCCTGTTCGCTGCATTGCTGGAACAAGCAAGGGAGATATTAAATATTAATGCAGCCTCTTGCAGTTGCCAAGCTGAGCCCAGCCCCCCACCTTAGCTCTGCACTGTGTACAGCTGCGGCGCAGTAGCGCTCTCCCCCCAGCCACGTCCCCTCCCTCGCAGGAAGACCACAACGTTTCTCTTCCTCTTCCTCGGCACCACCACCCTTGGGACTCTGCGAGGCGTCCCCAGCCTTCGACGCGGGAAGGGGTCACGCGTGAGGCAGCTGTTCTCCTCTGGCCTTCCCTTCTAATGGGCTGCCTAGAAGGGGTGCCAAATTTCCATGCTGAGGAAACCCCACTCCTGAGCTCAGAATAAATTATGCAGATGCGCTCCAAATTTGCATGGGCGAAGCTTGCCTAAAACTAAAACGGGGAATTGATTTTCCCCAACGCCATGTTTGGAAGTTTGGAAGAAGCCCTAGAGGGGGAAGGAGAAAGGAAAGGTGATCTAATGCTAGCTGAGAAATGAGACTGAACAGGGATGAGAAGGGAGAAAAGCCATCAAAGCTTCCAAACAGAAGGGTGAGAAACCAAACAACAGTCCATTCCTGATCCAGGGAAATATTTTCACTGACATCCAAAGGAATCTATGGGGAGACAGTCCCCAAAATTAGTATTGCAGCCACCACCACCATATAATAAAAATATCAACTCATTTTTTTTATTTGTGTGCTATAGGTAGCATAATATAAAAGGGATGGGAGCTTTCAACACATGACTATGGCCAACATATTGAATGTGTTGCCTCTCTTCCCCCCTCCCCACCCCAAAAAAACCCTCCCTGCACCCATTCCCCACTATTATCAAATGCTGGCCGTCCTTGGACACACTGTTTTATGTCAACTGATGAGGGGTAGAAATGAAGTATTAAATAAAGGAAGTGCTGAATTTATTAACGGGCCAATATGCAAGACTCTGTTGGTTCTGGCTGAGATATGGAAAACAGCAAACTTTGAAAATTGGGCTTAGGAATGCCATCCCAGGAGCAAAAACTCTTAACCAGGAATATGGACCAGCAATCCAGTTCTTTTATCAGCCTGCTGGTCTGTTTCACTCAGTCATCATTCATTGGTTATTTTCTATATACTTCAATTTTGAACTGTCTGCAGATATCAAATTGCCTGCCGGGTCAGAGGATTTGCATCCTTCCATAATTGTCTTCATGACAATTCCCCATTCTCCCCCCCCCACTTTTTTTTAGGTATGCTTAGATGGATCAGGGTAAGGGATCATTTCTGGGAGAGATGCTAAGGGCTTGCAGGCCAATGTAATAAGCCTTGTAGTGGCCCACAGCACCAGCAATCAGATGCCTCTTATTATCATGGAAGCATCCTCCAGTTTGGGCATAAATAGAACCATTTCCCCCGAAACAAAAATAAATATTTAAGCAACTGATACACGGTCTGTCTTCTTGGTCCTTCTAACCTTCGAAATGGCAAGTAAAGCTAAAGATATTTTTTTTTTTGAGTCAAGGTTGACTCCTAGTGCCTTTAAAGGAACTGCCATATTAATTTCTTGGCAATGATACTGGGAAGTTGGCCATTGCACTATCTTGGAAGCTTTTTTTTCTTTACTCTCCAGACTAGCCAAATTCCTTAGAATTTCCTAATAGTCTACTCTGCAAATACATGCCAGGTCCAATTCTGCTAAGTCTTTTGAAATTAGTCAAATTTGGCTTGGTGCTGCCCCCTAGCCAAGTTTTAAGAATGTAAGAAGCTCCTTTAAATCATTTTAAATGATTGGGTCATTTGTCCCCAAACCAAGTAAAATGCAAATTTATTGGTCTACATTTCCCAAAATTTCTATGCCATCAGAGAATCTTGGAAAAGATCGTTCAGCACATCTGGATGGAACCATGTTGGAAAAAGCCGAGTAACATCAGAGTTTCCAACGTAAGTTTTCTTGTCAGTCATTCTTTGAACCTTTTAGCTGGAATTCTGAATTCAAAGCAAGTGTCTTCTGCTAAGCCCTCTTTGAAAACATCAGCCAAAAGAAGAAATACCAGTTCAGACTTGATTACGGATCTTTACAATATTCTGTAAACCATACAGCATTGGTCAATAGGATGTTGTAACAAAAAAAATAAAAGACATGTATTATACATGAGGGATATTCAATGGCTCCAATACATGTTTCGGTCACAAGACAAGTGAATTCATGGCAAATGTCTCTCTCATGAAGAGGTCACAGTCCTAGAAGGAATATGTAGGATGAGAGGACCTCAAGAGGACATCTAAAGCTACTCTTTGTTCTTTGGAGCGTTTGCTACCACCACTATCCAGGCATGGAGAATTTTGTACCTGGCACAAAGCTTCCGTGAAGTGTTTCCTTGTATGCCCACCAGTCCTCGTAGGTTTTTGCAGGAACAAATTGCACTAGAAAAAGGAGGGAGGAGAGGAAAATGAAAGGAAAAAATGGTAAATTAGCAAAAGCAGTTGGTGAGAGGACTGGAGCAAAGAAATGGCATATATCTTTCTCTCTGTTTGCCACTCCTCATAATCCCATAAAGATTATCTAAACTTCTTTCCCTTCTCTTTGTCCTTACTTCCTGAACAGATTGTCCAGAGCCCAAACTGCAAATGCTGAAATGAGGTACCCACACTGGCAGGCTACATCCCCAGCGATGGGAAACATCCAAAAAATGAGAACAAATCAAAGCTACTCCTCAACAGTATGAAATACGGAGAAAGAAACTTCACATGCTCAGAGACACTTTTGCCTCTCCATTGGTGTCACTTCTTCAGGTTTGTGTCCCGAGGCTGAGACAGAACAGCACAGGTGTGATCTCAGCCTGGGGATCAATTTAAGCTGTGGCTGATCAGGTGTTGGAAAAGGTGCATACAGCAGATGGATGAAAAGCGAGAGGGAACGGAAAGAACGTGAAGGAGAACATTTTCCCCTTAGAACAATTGATTGATTTTGCCTCTGATTAACCAGTATCCATAAATGAGGGGATCTTTCTTTATGCACGAGGGAGGGAGGGAGGCACTCACCTGCTCACAAATCTGAATGAAAAAAAATTGTGCATGTATATAGATGGGGGGGGGGCAGAGGTGTGAGAGAGTTACCCCTGACTGTGATTCCACTGGGACTGGCTTCATCCTTTTGTTCATCCTTTCTTTTTACAACAAACAATTCATTCTCCCACCCCGCTCCCCAGTCAAAAAAAAACCCATTCCAAGCTAATCTCCCCCACCTCAAAATCCCTTTCTCTCTCTTACCAGCCATACAAGTTGCTCTCAGCAGCAGCAGCAGCAGCAGCAGCCCTGGCGCTCCCAGCAGGCAGAGCCCCCTGCCAGGTCCGGTCCACATCCTGATGGGTCAGGAGGGGGCTTAAAGCCGGAGCTGTCCCCTCCTCAGCATCCCGCGGCAAAGACCCCGTTCACAGCCTCCGGAGAGAGAGACGGAAGTCGAGCTTCCTGGCGGCCGGCCCTTATGCGCCCCGCGAGCGAGCCCTCATCCTCGGAAGCCCCCTGCCCTTTCCATGCCCTCTCGCTCTCCGGTTCCCTAGGTCTCTTTCCTTGACGCCTCCATCTTCATCTTTCTCCTCCTCCTCCTCCTCCTCCTCCCGCCCTTTCTCCTGGGATACCACCAACTCCCCCCACCCCGCCGCCCACGTCAATTAGATGCGGAAGATGCTCGGGTGGCGTCCGGGGAAGCGAAGGAGCTCCGGCCGTGAAGAGTTTGTGCGCTGTGGAGAGGGGGGAGAGCGTGTGGAAGAGCTGCGCCCCCCCGTCCGCTGCCTCCCCCCGCCGAGGCGCCGGAGTGGCGGGACTGCCCGCTCCTTGTCTGGGGGCGCTGGCGCTGGATCCGGAGGGTGGCGGGAAGGAGACGCTGCTGCTGCCCGCGAGGCGTCCTTAACTTTACTTCTTTCTCGCTATCTTTTCTTTTCTTTCTTTCCCACCGCCTCTCCCTGCCTCCCCGCGGACTAGCCTCTTCCGCGCTGCCCCCTCTTCTTTCCCCGGCTTACCTTCTGCTTTCCTTCCCTCTGCTCTTCTCGCTTTTATTTTCTCCACCTGTCTTTCTCACCCCCCCTTTTTTTTCTTATGTTCCCCCTTTCTCACTCTTCCTCTTCTCCTTCCACCTTCCCTTTCTCTGCAATCCAGCTTTTTCTCTGCCGTCCTCCTCAGTCGTTCTTCTTTCTCCCCACTTCTTCTTATTGGGGGGGAGGGGGCGCGGCTCCTTGCCTTATCTCAGATCTCTCCCTCCTTCCCTCTCTTTCTCTCTCTGTTCCTCTCGGGCTCCCCTTCTCTTATTCCTCCCTCGCCTGTTTTTCTCTCTTTCCTTCTCTGCATCTCCTAGCCAAACCCGCCTCCCCCCTCCTTTTCTCTCCCCCCACTTCTAAAATGCACAGATCTTCTCTCCTCTCTTTCCCTTCCTCACACCCAGGGGACCCGAAGAGATGCAATTGAGAGAGGGAGAGAGGGAGGGGGAGGAAGATCTTTTAAGGTGGATTGGAAGACGGGTGGATTCCCCGAAATTGGTGATCTCAACTTATGTAGATGCAGTGAGATAACATTTCTGTTATCCATTATGTCATTCCAGGGGAGAGGCTGAGTAGTTCACCCAACAAAAATGCCATCTTACTCCATTGTTCCAGAAAAAGGACTGGGAAAGATGGGTGAGAATCAGGCTGTAGCCCTAAAGCTGGTGTCCAGCTGATTCACATGAACATAAACTTGAGGTCACTAACTGGAGACCTCTGGACCAATTTGACTCTTGATCATTTTGGCCAGCACAAATTGGAAGCAAGGGAAGATCTGGGGTGAAAATGGAATATCTAGCAAAGGATAAATTGGCATCTCCAGTGTCTACATGACTTGAAGCTTGTCCAACACTTCTCAAAACCCTTGCAATGTGAGCTTGAAAGCACGAACCAATTTGGAGAGAAGAATTTTTCTACCAAAAAAAAAGAATATTTGTAGCTCAGGGTTGAACTGTGGGGTCCTCAGTGCTCTCTACGCTTGGCTGTTTTCTTGCAGATGTTTCATTATCCAACTAGGTAACATCATCAGTGCAAACCCCATTCCTTCTAGCACTGATGATGTTATCTAGTTGGATAATGTTTCATTATCAGTGCAAACCCCATTCCTTCTAGTACTGATGATGTTACCTAGTTTGGTAATGAAACATCTTCAAGAGAACAACCAAGCTCACAGAGCACCAAGGGCCAAGAAATTTTTCTACATGAAAATGGGTCACGGGTGTCCTAGGGTAGGGTGGGGTTTAAAAAAAGTCTAGATGGCAGCTGCAACTGTGGGGTAACATCTTTTTTTGAAATGTCACACATGTGTGGAGAAGGCAAAATAGCTTCTGAGGAAAGTGGATGTACTAGGAAGACGGTGATCTAGGGTTAGGAGGAGAGGCAGACCAAAGTATGAGGAACCATTTTCAGAAAGAGGTGAATTTTGACATACTTGCATTCTTTTTGTGCCTAAAATCTCAATTCCTGACTGCAAATTATCCCCTCTTTTCATTGTGCCCTAAAATGGATATTTGCATAGGGTTGTGTTCTGTCCCAAATCAATAAAACAAATCTTCTTTTTTGTGGATTTATAATTGCCATACTTAATGAAGCTATAGCGTGAGTGCAAAAGAAATGCTACAGGTAGTCCTCAACTTAACAATAATTCGTTTAGTGATTTCACTATTGTTAAGTTACAGTACCACTGAAAAATGTGACTTATGACTGTTTTTCACAGTTACAATCTTTGAAGCATCCCCATGACCACGTGATCAAAATTCAGATGCTTGGCAACTGACTCATACTTAGGACAGTTTCTTATGATCGTCAACTTTTGCAACCTTCTCACAAGCAAAGTCAATGAAGAAACCAGATTCACTTAACCAATGGGTTACTAATTGATCAGCTGCAGTGATTAACTTAACAAGTGTTAAGAAACAAAGGTCATAAAATGGGGCAAAACTCACTTAACAAATGTCTTACTTAATAAAAGAAATTTCAGGCTCAGTTGTCATAAGTTGAGGACTACCTATATTTTGTCATCTTCAAAATACAGCTAAGCAACAGACATGGGTTAATTTGAATTAATACTATGAGAAATTATGCTTTAAAAGTATGAATCCTAGATCAGTCTACATGCTTATTTATTTAATGTGTATCCTCGCTTCCGTTTTCTCCATGGAGTTCAAAAGAGTCTGTGGATGAGTGCACAGAACATAGTAGGCTAATATGATTGGCTAGTTTGTGGCTCAATATTTGTTGCACCTTTATTGTTAGTGGTTAATTTACAGTTCAATGGGTTGTGTGAATCCAAACAATTGAATTAATGTAGGAAAACATGGCTGTTATCCATAATTTGATTCATCTGGATGTTTTGCTTGTCATGGCTGAAGTCCTTCCTCATCCGAGATGGGTTTTAGTAGGTTCTGACCCAGTTCTGGAGAACCGGTAGTGGAAATTTTGAGTAGTTAGGAGAAATAACCACCTCCGGCTGGCTCCGCCCCCATCAATTCTCTCCCTCCCAAGTCTCAGCTGATTGGGAGGAAATGGGGATTTTGCAATAACCTTCCCCCAGAGTGGGGTGGGAATGGAGATTTTACAGTATTCTTCCCCTGCCATACACCAAGCCACACCCACCAAGCCATGCCACACCCACCAAGCCAAGCCCATAGAACCGGTAGTAAAAAAAATTGAAACCCACCACTGTTCCTCATGATATAGATTCCAACTCATTGCAAGCTTCCCATGAGGTAGTCTGAAACTGATCCAAGGACTCCTGAAATAAAAGTTGGACTTAGTCCAACATCCTGAAAGAAGATCTCCCATGTAACATTCTAGGACAGTGTTTCTCAACCTTGGCACCTTGAAGATGTGTGGATTTCAACTCCTAGAATTCCCCCCCCCCATCATAGCCAGCTGGCTGGGAATTCTGGGAGTTGAAGTCTACACATCTTAAAGTTGCCATGGTTGAGAAACACTGGGGTTTTCTGGACTCAACCAGCTTAGAAATTCAATGAACAAACATGGCTGGCTGGGGAATTCTGGGAGTTGAAGTCCACAAGTTTTAGAAGTTGCCAACGTTGGATACCCCTGACTTTGAAATAATAATAATAATAATAATAATAATAATAATAATAATAATAATAATAATAATAATAATAATAATAATAATAATAATTTAATTTTTATACCGCCCTTCCCGAAGGACTCAGGGCGGTTCACAGCCAAGTAAAAAAACCAACAATAAATAAATGCAATACAGATAAAACCAATAATTAAAAAACTTATTCAATTTGGCCCCAGTTAAAAATACATGAAACCATAAAACCCCAATTAAAATTTAAAAATCCAATAATAAAATTCTAAAAACTTCTATGCCAGTCCTGCGCGGAAGATACGTCTTCAGCTCGCGGCGGAAGGTCCAAAGATCAGGAAGTTGTCGAAGTTCTGGGGGAAGTTTGTTCCAGAGGGTAGGAGCCACCACAGAGAAGGCCCTTCCCCTGGGGGTCGCCAGCCGACATTGTTTGGCTGACGGCACCCTGAGGAGTCCCTCCCTATGAGAGCACACGGGTCGGTGGGAGGCAAATGGTAGCAGAAGGCGGTCCCGTAAATAACCCGGTCCTAAGCCATGGAGCGCTTTAAAGGTGGTAACCAACACCTTGAAGTGCACCCAGAAGACCACAGGCAGCCAGTGCAGCTTGCGCAGGAGAGGTGTTATATGGGAACCGTGGGCGGCTCCCTCTATCACCCGTGCAGCCGCATTCTGAACCAACTGGAGCCTCCGGGTGCTCTTCAAGGGGAGCCCCATGTAGAGAGCATTGCAGTAGTCCAGTCGAGAAGTAACAAGAGCATGAGTGACTGTACATAAGGAATCCCGGTCTGGAAAGGGGTGCAACTGGAGGATCAGGCGGTTGCAGCTGACTGTACCGGGATGCCGGCATCCACAGCCACTCCGTCTTGGAGGGGTTGAGCTTGATCCTGTTTCTCCCCATCCAGACCCGCACAGCTTCCAGACACCAGGACAGCACTTCGACAGTTTCGTTGGGGTGGCTTGGGGTGGAAATGTACAGCTGCATATCATCAGCGTACAGTTGGTAACTCACCCCAAAACCACTGATGATCTCACCCAGCGGCTTCATATAGATGTTGAACAGGAGAGGTGAGAGAACCAACCCCTGTGGCACTCCACACATGAGCTGCCTCGCGGTCGATCTCTGCCCCCCTGCCAACCCCGTCTGCAACCGGTCAGAGAGATAGGAGGAGAACCACCGATAAACGGTGCCTCCCACTCCTAAACTCCCCAGCCGGCGCAGCAGGATACCATGGTCAATGGTATCAAAAGCCGCTGAGAGATCTAACAGGACCAGGGCAGAGGAATAACCCCTGTCCTGAGCCCTCCAGAGATCATCAACCAACGCGACTAAAGCCATCTCTGTGCTGTACCCAGGCCGAAAGCCGGACTGAAATGGGTCCAGATAGACAGTTTCATCCAGGTACTGGGGTAACTGGTGTGCCATCACACTCTCTACAACCTTCGCCACAAAGCGAAGGTTGGAGACGGGATGGTAATTTCCCAACACAGCTGGGTCCAGGGAAGGCTTCTTGAGGTGGGCTCTCACTACTGCCTCTTTCAAGGCAGTAGGAACAACACCCTCCAACAAAGAAGCATTAATAATCTCCTGGAGCCAGCCTTGTGTAACCTCCTGTGTGGCCAGCACCAACCAGGAGGGACACGGGTCCAATAAACATGCGGTGGCATTTAGCCTTCCCAGCAACCTGTCCATGTCCTCAGGAGCCACAGTATCAAACTCGTCCCAAAGGTCTCAACAAGACGTATCTCCAACGTCTCACCTGAATCTACCCAATTTTGGTCCAAACCATCCCGAAGCTGAGCGATTTTATCGTGCAGATACACACTAAAATCCTTGGCAGGCCCTTGCAGGTGGTCATCCCGCATCTCCTGGTACAGGAGAGAGTGGGTCACCCGAAACAGGGTGGCCGGGCGATTATCGGCCGATGCAATAAGGGAGGAAACGTAAGTATGCTTAGCCTCCCTCAATGCCACTAGGCAGGTCTGAATATATGACCTAACTAGTGTTCAGTCAGCTTCCGAATGGCTGGATCTCCAGGTACTCTCTAGGCGTCTTTTCCAGCGCTTCATCTCTCTCAGCTCCTCGGAAAACCAAGGAGCCAGTTGAGCTCTATGCCGGGTCATAGGCCGCAGAGGCACGACACGGTCCAAAGCCCCAGCCGTGGCCTGTTCCCAGGCCGCGACTAGCTCTTCGGCCGAGCCGTGGGCTAGATCCTCAGGGAACGGCCCAAGCTCCGTCAGGAACCTCTCCGGGTCCATCAGGTGCCTGGGACGGAACCAACGCATTGGCCCTGTCTCCCTGCGGTGTTGAGTGGCGGTCCAAAAGTCTAGATGAAGAATGGAATGATCTGACCATGACAAGGGTTTGATAACTTAGTCTCCTAGTTCCAGATCATTCAACACTGTCCAGAGACAAAAATCAGATCCAGTGTGCCTCCCTCAGTGTGTGTAGTGCCGTTAACTAATTGGGTCAGGTCCATGGCCGTCATGGAGGCCATGAACTCCCGAGCTGTCGTCGATGCCACACCGGTCGATGGCAAGTTGAAATCCCCCATGACCATAAGTCTAGGGGTATCAATCGCCATCCCGGCTAACACCTCTAACAGCTCGGGCAGGGCTGTTGTCACGCAGCAAGGAGCCAGGTATGTGATCAACAAGCCCATCTGCATCCTACGACCCCACTTCACACAGAGGGATTCACAACCGGCTATCTGAGGTACAGTGGTCTCCCTTGGTTCTAGGCTCTCCTTAATAACGACCGCCACCTCCCCACCCCTACCTTGGGCCCTCGGCTGATGGAATGCTCAAAAGCCCGGTGGGCACATTTCAACAAGGGGAACCCCCCTTTCCATGCCCAACCAGGTCTCCGTAATGCCCATAAGGTCCGCGCCCCCCCCGTATAAGATCACAAATCAGGGGGGCTTTGTTCACCATGGATCTTGCATTGCACAACATCAGCTGAAGGTCCAAGCTCTGAGGATTCCAGCTACTCGGGGAATGGGAAAAGTCTGAGGGGCCGGAGCACGCGACCGCTCTTAAACAGCGAGCGCGCACCCCCCGAACATGATACGGCCCCCCCACTTCCGCCATATCTGCCCCTCCCACTTACCATGCTAATGGAACAACCCTCATAAACCGGAACGTGATCCTCCCCCATTACCTTCGAACCTGCTGGAAAAATGCTGCGAGCATCCGCAGGAACTGGCCCCCTCCCTGACGGGTTTCCCCCAACGCCCGTCCTTACCCTCCCCCCTTAAAAACCCCTTATTTAAAACTCCCCAAAGGTTCTTCTTCTCTGGGTCCCAAGACCCGTCATTGAGGCAGGCCCTTGATAGTGTGGAGGGCCATTTCTGTGAGGCGAGGGAACCCCGCAGGCGAAGGAGTTCAATCGGAGAGTATCTCATCGAATAACTCGGCAAATAAGTGAGTCCGTCCCAAACCGGCATAGGTAGATGTTATCACAGTCTAGTTATCTAGTTCCTCGCAGGAATGGCCCGTTTCACTATCAAGGGCCGGCCTCAATGACGGGTCTTGGGACCCACAGAGGTGGCATGCGAAGAGAAAGAGCCTTTGGGGTTTTTTAGATAGGGCATTTTTAAGGGGTGGGAGGGTTAGGGCGGGTGTTGGGGGTAGCCCGTCGGGAGGGAAACCAGTCTCTGCACGTGCTCGTGGCGATTATTTAGTGGGTTCGGAGGTTATGGGGGGGAATGTGTTCCTTTTTGTGAGGGTGGTTCCATTTGCACGGTAAGTGGGAGGGGCAGATATGGCGGAAGGGGGGGATCGTATCGGTCTAGGGGGTCACGCGTTCGATGTCTGCAGGCGATCGCGTGCCCCGATCCCTCTGACTTTTCCCGTTCCCCGGATGGTCAAGACCCTCAGAGCCTGGGCCTTCGTCTTATGTTATGCAACGCACGGTCCGTGGCCAATAAGGCCCCCCTAATACATGATCTTATCCAGGGGGGTGCCGCAGATCTTATAGGCGTTATGGAGACCTGGTTGGGCACTGAAGGGGGCGTGCCCCTGGTCGAAATGTGCCCACCGGGTTTCCGTGCATTCCATCAGCCGAGGGCCCAGGGTAGGGGTGGGGGGGTGGCGGTTGTTATTAAAGAGAGTCTAGAGCCGAGGGAGACCACTGTACCTCAGATTGCCGGTTGTGAATCCCTCTTTGTGAGATGGGGTCATAGGTGTCAGATGGGCTTGCTGGTCACGTACCTGGCTCCTTGCTGCGTGACAGCTGCCCTGCCCAAGCTCCTGGAGGTGCTTGCTGGGGTGGCAGTGGAGACCCCCAGACTTTTAGTCATGGGGGACTTTAACTTGCCATCTGCCGGCTCATCATCCCCAGTGGCTCGGGAGTTCATGGCTTCCATGACGGCCTTGGACCTGACTCAAGTAGTGGATGGCCCCACTCACATCGGGGGTGGCACACTGGATCTCATTTTTATCTCTGGTCAGTGGTTGAAGGATCTGGATTTGAGAGATGTAGTCACAGAACCTTTGTCATGGTCAGATCACTCTCTCCTTCGCCTGGACTTTCTGACCGCCACTCAACACCGCAGGGAGACGGAACCACAACGTTGGTTCCGTCCCAGGTGC
The DNA here is from genome assembly GCF_028640845.1 of Ahaetulla prasina. Lineage (NCBI taxonomy): Eukaryota > Metazoa > Chordata > Lepidosauria > Squamata > Colubridae > Ahaetulla > Ahaetulla prasina. The sequence continues at coordinate 22,607,763 of NC_080542.1, forward strand.
CTGATGGACCCGGAGAGGTTCCGGACGGAGCTTGGGCCACTTCCTGAGGGTCTGGCTCACGGCACGGCAGAGGAACTAGCCGCAGCCTGGCAACAGGCTGCGGCTGGGGCTTTAGACCGTGTCGTGCCTCTGCGGCCTCTGACCTGGCGCAGATCCCAACCGGCTCCTTGGTTCTCCGAGGAGCTGAGGGGGATGAAACGCCGGAGAAGACGCCTAGAGAGCTCCTGGAGGTCTAGCTGTTTAGAGGCTGATCGGACACTAGTTAGGTCCTATACTAGGACCTATCTAGTGGCACTGAGGGAAGCGAGGCGTTGCTACACCTCCTCCCTCATTGCGTCGGCAGATAACCGCCCAGCCACCCTGTTTCGGGTGACCCGTTCCCTCCTTCACCAGGGGGAGCGGGATGACCCGTTGCAGGGACGTGCTGAGGAGTTTAACGGTTATCTATACGATAAAATCATTCAGCTTCGAGACGGTCTAGACCAAAATTGCGGCGATTCAGATGAGGCATCTGAGGGTGGTCTTGGTGATATTATCTGGGATGAGTTTGACCCTGTGGCTCCCGAGGACATGGACAGGTTGTTGGGTAGGCTGAATGCCACCACGTGTTTACTGGACCCGTGCCCCTCCTGGCTGGTGCTGGCCACTCAGGAGGTGACACGAGGCTGGCTCCAGGCGATTACGAGTGCTTCCTTGTTGGAGGGAGTCTTTCCGGCCGCCTTGAAAGAGGCGGTGGTGAGGCCCCTCCTCAAGAAGCCCTCCCTGGACCCGGCTGTCTTAGGTAATTATCGTCCGGTCTCCAACCTTCGCTTCGCGGCGAAGGTTGTAGAGAGTATGGTGGCATATCAGTTTCCCCTGCACCTGGATGAAACTGTCTATCTAGACCCGTTCCAGTCCGGTTTCCGGCCCGGCTACAGCACGGAGACGGCTTTGGTCGCGTTGGTGGATGATCTCTGGAGGGCCAGGGATAGGGGTTGTTCCTCTGCCCTGGTCCTATTAGACCTCTCAGCGGCTTTCGATACCATCGACCATGGTATCCTGCTGCGCCGGTTGGAGGGATTGGGAGTGGGAGGCACCGTTTATCGGTGGTTCTCCTCCTATCTCTCCGACCGGTCGCAGACGGTGTTGACGGGGGCAGAGGTCGCGCCCGAGGTGCCTCACTTGTGGGGTGCCGCAGGGGTCGATTCTCTCGCCCCTTCTGTTCAACATCTATATGAAGCCGCTGGGTGAGATCATCAGTGGCTTCGGTGTGAGGTACCAGTTGTACGCTGATGACACCCAGCTGTACTTTTCCACACCGGGCCACCCCAATGAAGCTATTGAAGTGCTGTCCCGGTGTTTGGAAGCCGTACGGGTCTGGATGGGGAGAAACAGGCTCAAGCTCAATCCTTCCAAGACAGAGTGGCTGTGGATGCCGGCATCCCGGTACAGTCAGCTGAGTCCTCGGCTGACTGTTGGGGGTGAGTCATTGGCCCCGATGGAGAGGGTGCACAACCTGGGCGTTCTCCTGGATGAACGGCTGTCTTTTGAAGACCATTTGACGGCCGTCTCCAGGAGAGCTTTCCACCAGGTTCGCCTGGTGCGCCAGTTGCGCCCGTTTCTAGACCGGGATGCCTTATGCACGGTCACTCACGCCCTCATGACATCTCGTCTGGATTACTGCAATGCTCTCTACATGGGGCTCCCCTTGAGGGGCATCCGGAGGCTTCAGTTAGTCCAGAATGCGGCTGCGTGGGTGATAGAAGGAGCCCCTCGTGGCTCCCGCATGACACCTATCCTGCGCAGACTGCACTGGCTACCTGTGGCTTTCCGGGTGCGCTTCAAGGTGTTGGTGACAATCTTTAAAACGCTCCATGGCATAGGGCCGGGCTATTTACGGGACCGCCTACTGCTACCGAATACCTCTCACCGACCCGTGCGCTCTCACAGAGAGGGACTCCTCAGGGTGCCGTCAGCTAGGCAGTGCCGTCTGGCGACACCCAGGGTAAGGGCCTTCTCTGTGGGGGCTCCCACCCTCTGGAACGAACTCCCTCCAGGACTTTGTCAACTTCCGGACCTCCGAACCTTCCGTCGCGAGCTTAAAACACACTTATTCATCTGCGCGGGACTGGATTAGATTTTAAATTTACTGGTTTTAATGGGTTTTTATTATTTATACTGTTTTTAATAATTTGGCTATAGAATAAGTTTTTTAATCGTTGTTTTAGTCTGTATTTATATGTATTTTAATTGCCTGTGAACCGCCCTGAGTCCCTAGGGAGATAGGACGGTATATAAATATGAAAAATAAATAAATAAATAAATCAAGTTAGGACCCGTCGTAAGTTGGAATTTGGACAGTCACTCTTCCATGGTAAGTTGTAAGTAAGTTCCATGGTAAAATCCCTGGTAAATAGGTTGTTGCCACCGCCAGTATTCTCACCCCCACATCATACTCCACTCCAACCAACACGTGGGGGGGGGAGACAAGATCAGTCAGGCCCCAGGGAGTAATCAAACCCCACTCAAGACCCCTCTTCTCTTCTGGTTTCCAGTGTGTGTATGCATACAGGTCAGCTAGTCTTCACATGAACATGCATGCCAGATACTGGAAGATTAGGTAGCTGGTACGCATGCGTGAACCGGAAACCAGAAAATCATCTTCCTGGCGGGCGCATGCGCACCGGGCCAGCTGCTCTTCTGGTTTCTGGCACAGGCACAGACGCACACGCGCTCCCATTTCGGCACTTGGTGCTGAAAAGGTTCTCCAACACTACCGTATACCTTTCCAGACAAGTGACTATCCAGTCTCTTCTTAAAAGCCTCCAGTGATGGAGCACTCACAACTTTTGAAGACAAGCTGTTCCACTAGTAAATTGTTCTCACTGCTAAGAAATTCCTCCTTAGTTCTAGGTTGCTCCGTTCCTCCATTAGAATCCATCCATTGCTTCTTGTTCTGCTTTCAAGTGCTCTGCTTTCAAGTGTTCTGCATTGACCCTTATCTAACTCTAGAGTCGGAGTAGGTGCTAGAGGTTGATTGAGAAGATTCCTGTGGTTGGCATGAGTAGCAATAAATCAGCTTTAATTGGATCTTCATCTATGGATCTGCTCTTTTGTGCTTGACATATCCCAATTTTATCCATGAGCTAAATAGAATTTTGAATCAAGTTTTTCTCAGTCCTAATCTCATAATATGGGGGAACTTATAATACTCCCCAAAGAATGGGACTATAGCAACTTCTTCCGTATTCTTTGCTCATGCTTCTTCGGATAATAGAAGTTATAGTCCAACATCTTAGTTTTGCCTACAGCTGCTCTAATGAAAACACCATTACATGTTAGTTTTCCCTTCCAAGCTGTGGAATTTAATTTCACAAAATGTAATGTTTTCTGCTGGTGAGGTATGATTTCATTGGGGCAGGCAATTGCTGATAAAACCCTTACAATTTTCCATGTGAAACCTTTGAACAGATGGCCTGCACATATTTGTGCAACTCCTTCTTTTCTATAATAGGATTTTAAAGGAGGGTGACTGAAGACAGGTAAAACAACAGCACCTGTATCATGTTGCCTAAAATAAATTTGTAGGCTTGTTAGGGCCTAAGAAGTGTCTTTATTTGTGGTTTTTCACATTGGGACTTGTATAAAATATTCCCTCATTTAGCCTCAGAGATTAATTATCTATATTGCATTGTTCTCGTGGCAATGACACCATTGCCATAGATTGGTTGAAATATGGCAATGTCCAGATTAGAATAGACAAGGTTTGTTTTGATGAACTAAAAAAAAAATGCTGAGGTTGAAATCCCATCTTGCAAGCTGAAGTCATCAAATTTGTAAGCCTTATGCTAATAATTTCAGTAGGTTTCTCTTACATCACATTCGGTTACAATGTTACTTGATTTCATTTGGCTGTGCTGCAAGAATCCACCCAATCAATTTACACATTCGAGGTTATGGTTAAGTTTTCGTATAAATCCAACTACTGTGGCTAAGTTTTATGGCTCAGAATAATAAGTGAAGCCAACTATGGCCTATTGTCATAAAGATTATATGTTAAATGTTATAAAGCCACCTAGAGTTGGTTGGTAGACAGATGGGTGGCATAAAAATTTAATATTTATTTAGCGTACGGCTTCATTTTTGTTGCCAGGTATTTTGAGAGGCAGGAAAGTCTACAGGGTAGTCTGGGTGCCAGCAGTTCATTTCGTTCACGCTGTCACACTCCACAAATTTAATAAATATGTGAAGCAAGCTAATATGACTCATTCAAGAAGCTACGATTTAGAAAGTCCCAGAGTTTTGAAGTTGCTACAAACCATTATGGATACATATTAAGAGTCCTACAAGTCAAGTGGCAACTGTAGGACCCAGAAGGATGGAGCATTGGAGGAGGTTAAGTTTCACATCTTGCTGAAAAAGTTTTACCCCTAAGATCTATGGAGATTCTCAGTCATCCAGGTCATATTGTCCCAAAGTCGCTTTTTCAAGAGGCAATTGGACTCTGAAAAGCTGAAGAAGCTTCTTGGATGAGAAGCAAAACGTCTTCAAAGAAAAAACAGAAAGTCCAGTTGCCTCTTGAAAAAAGATCCCGAGATCTTTCCGGACTTCGCCCCATCAGATCCATCTTCTGATGGAGCAGCGGGGCAACCTCTTTGCTGACCTACGGACCATCTGGCCATCGGACACTTTCTGCGGGTCAACTATTGAGCAGGACATCTCTAAGAGGATCTCGCCACCTTAAAAAAAAAAAAAAGGTCCCCGGTTAGGAGGCAAAGCTTGAGAAACGTATGGGAAGGGAAGTCCCGCCCAGAATCCCTGGATTGGTTATCGCAAAATCAGGACGCCCGAGTCCGGTGGGAATGAAGTGAAATTTAGTAGGTTATGAAAAAGGAAGGGCGGAGAGCCACCGATTTCGGCTTCGCGGCGGTCTGGGGGAGGGAGCGGGGTTTATTAGTGAAAAGACTGCAAAGGCGGGTTGGGGAAAAGTCGTGCCAGAAAAATCGGGTTTTCTTTGGAGAACAGACGTGTGTTTGGAGTTCAAAACTAAAAGAGGACGTGGGGGAGGCAGGGACCCCCCCTCAATACTTGACAATAGGAACCGTTTGTATAGAAGCCAAAAGTCAGCTTTATTGGGAATTATGGATAAGTAAGGATGGAGTGGAAATAAGGTTTTCCCCGGCAGGGTTACTCCGTTTTTTAGAGCTGTCCGATAAAACAGAATTCCAGGCTGTTCACCATTTCCTGTCCAGAAAGGGGGAAAGATAAGAAAGAAGCAAATTCACCTGTTGAACGTCTACATGTTCCAGCCTTGTGTTGGTGGAATTGATTTCTTCTGGCAAATGTGACCAAATTCTCACTTTATTTACTTTTAAGCAGGAGAGACCAAAACGATTTTCAGTCAGTGTTAATTGCTTAAACCACTATGGAGTTTGTAAGCCACGATGTAGAAGCTGTAATTTCTGAGTGCACCCACTGCACTAAATCAACCCAGATTAGTTACATCATGATTTAGCTTGTTGCCTAAACCAAGGCAAACAGAAGCCAGCTACTTGAATTGATGTAGTACTTGGATTGATGTGCTACCTGCTCTAATCCTATCTGGTTCAATATGTAAGTATCTTTTAGTGTTCGTGTGCCTCTTAGTTGACATTTTGTGGTATATGTGAAACCTGCTTTGTTACTCAGTGTCCAGGATAAATATGATGAGGCCAATTTGAAACATTCTTGGTAGCGAAGATTCAATCATATAGAACTCTTACATTCCCTACAATCTGGAAGATGATTGGTTGGGGAAGATTAAGAAGTACTCACCTTAGGCTGCCCAAACAGTGTAGAAATCACAAGGATTTTTTATACCTGCAAGCAGCTAGGAAATCAAGCTTCACCAGGCTGTGAAGACTTTCCAATAACTCTTCAAATCTTATCATTCCTTATATTTTAAGGTAGCTACTAGACTAGGGGTGTCAAACTCATGTCATTACAGTGGTGTTATGTGATGTATTGGGACTCTTTTCCCCTTCACCAAACTGGGTGTGGGCAGCATGTGATGCATCCGGCCCATGGGCTGCGAGTTTGACAGCCCTCTACTAGACAATCCATGACATCCTTTCGGAGTTATTTCCTTACCCAAACAAAAAAAATAGAATTGCCTTGTAGGGGGGGGGGAATAATGGGAGTGGGAGTGACTTTTGATTTCCCGCTGGGTTCCCCAATGACTTTGCTTGTAGGGAGCTGGCAGGGAGCGTGAGAAATCATATTATGTTACTGCAACTGACCATTGCAATGTAGTGACCCACAGTTTTGCAAATGCAACTGGCCTGAAAATCCTTTAAATTTCAATTGCATGGGTCCTGGATTTTATATGCATTCTTTAAGTTAGTGGATTTGAGACAACTTGGTTTAAAAAAACCTTTGCACTACGATGCAGTATTTGGGCTTATTGAAGGTTACAAACAGGCAGGTTTAATAATAGCATATAGATATCCTGTTCTTTATAGGTGTGTACCATTGCTTCAGATTTTCATATGCTCCTTCTAAAATGTTGCTATTAATCCTGGGTAACTTCTTTGAAATGTTGCACAAAGGAGTATCTATGAGGATTCACTGGTTAGTAGACAGGCTTCTGTTTGCGCTATTCCCAAACAAGATACATTCACTGCATGGAATCATATTAGCCGATCCAGAGAATGGCTCTAGATGGACCTGCTAGAATTTTACTGGAAGGAAACTTTAATTGAGAGGCATTAACAAGAAACCAAACCAAACCAAACCAAACTAATCATAAAACCCCTGTGGAGTGAAGGGGGGAGTTTGTGTTTTTTTTAACTCTCTCATTAGTCTACCAGCTCACTCCCAGCTGCATTTTACTGCATGTATAAATCAAAGATATTTGTACGAAAATGAAAAAAAAAAAGTCCTGTATTTAGGTTTTATATAAAAAAGGCAGAAGTACTGAAGAGGGAAAACGAGTTTGGCTGCTATACAAAGAGAAGTGATTTGGGCATCTTAGTAGGCTGAAAGCTAAACAAGAGCCCGTAACAATCTAGTGTGGCTGCTAATAAAGTCATTGCAATTAGATTACATCACCAAAAACACTGATCAGATCATGAGAAGTAATTGCTCTATTCTGGACAATTACCAGATGAGAGTGGGTATTGGTAAATAAAAATGACCTCAAAAGAAGTTCTAACACTGATCCTACAGAGGAGAACATAAAGAAGCAGAAGGTGAGGTATATAATTAATCTTCAAACAATTTCAAGATGTGTCCACAGAACATATGTGGGCTGCCTGTGGTTCACAGGCCACTGCGAACTCATCTTCCTAAAGAGGCCAGCTTTTTTTTTTTTTGACCCATCTGGACTTTCACTGCCTTAGCATCACATCCCTGCAGCTTTTAGGAGCCATAAAGAAGGGTAAAAATAGCCCAGTGATGACCAGTGTGGAAAAGTGAAGTTCTCTGTTCTACAGGGGAAGTCAAGAACTGTGGGCAAAATGCAGGGAAGCAGATTTTAGTGAAACAGGAGAAAGAATGTCCTCATCGTAAAAATTGCTTGGTTGTAGAATCTACCACCTTGGTTGGTGGCCAGCTCAACTATGATGAGATGCTTCAGCTGAGAATGCACAATGTCTTCCAATTCTGATTTAATCTGCAATGATTTGTTGGCACTTTACAAGTTACAACTGGGAAATAGAGAAAAACAGGAGGTCTGGATTTTTCTGGAAGGAAGAAGTTTCCAGCAGGTTAGATTTAGTTTGCCAACCTGTTTACTTGGCACAGAATCTATACCTTTAACATCTTCTCAAAAGATCAGCTCTTAGATAACTCCCTCTTTCTACCATTATTCAAAAAACACAAAGCAGATTTACAATGGGTTTATTTGACAACCTTGATGGTGACAGATAGGAGCTGAACAATTGGCTTTTATGGTTGTAGAATATTTGTGTGAGTTAACTGATGGCCCATAAGAATGTAGAGGGATCAATAATTTAGATCCATATCCTGATAGCAGAGATTTTGTTTGTCTGATGAGAAAGGACTATCTATATGCCCTGAGAGACTCAAAGCTTCTTCTGTTGAACTTCTATAGGTTATATATGTTAATGGCCTTCTTTTCAGAAGAAAAGATGGTACCTTTTTAAAACTGGAGACTGATCACACTCAGCTTTCTGGATGATATTGAATTCCAGTTTCCATCAACCTTAGTGTGTATGCGCAGGGGAGATTATGGGACTTGCCCAGGGGTGGACTTCAAAAATTTTAGCAAGGGGTTCTCTGCCCGGTTGCTGGGTGGGCGTGGCCATGGTGGGCATGGCATAGTTGACCTCCTGCACCAGAGCAGGGGTGTGTGTTTTTGCCCTTCCCGGACTCTGGAGGTTTTCCTCAAGCCTCTGGGAAGGTGAAAACAGCCTCCCCCGGTTCCGGAGGCTGTTTTCGGCTTTCCTGAACTTCTAGTAGGCCCGTTTTTCATCCTCCCAGAGCCTCCACACATGCCCTGCACTTACCTGCATCCAAAACGGGCCACATGGGGACTCCTGGAAGGGGCGGGGCAGGGTGGGCGGGGCCAGCCAGGAGTGGGATTTGGGGGGTTCTCTGAACTGCGTAGAATCTTAGCTAAAGGTTCTCCCAAACCCCTGCAAACCCCAGCAGCCCACCCCTGGACAGCAACAGCATCTGAACACCAACAGCATCTGAAGGGCTGCAGTTGGCCCTCTTCCCGCTATCAATGAACACCAGAGGACCTTTGAATGGAGGAAAACTCTCCATCTGAAGAGTGAGTTACAATCAGGAGTTGTGGGTCCTCTAGTAGTTACCAGAGAATTAAAACCGAAGGGGGTGAGCCAGATGATTGGATTCTTTTGAAAAGCAAAGTTTGGCTGGTAACAGAGCCTTGTTTCAACAGGCCAAGACTGATGAATGCCTTGCTTTCCATTCCAGGATTGGGGAACAAACAATAATAATTCGGTGAAAAACAACAACATTCTTTTCCAGTAATTGCATCAACGGGAAAGCAACATGTTACAGAAAGATGGTAGCAGTGCATTTTCTTCTGAGTCTGGATTTTACTTATTATTTCTCTCTGTGTGTATGTGTGGAAGGCAGGGAGAACTGCGAACATACACATGTGTGACCTTAATTTCATTGTGCTGGCTCTCTTCCCTTTTCAAAGGACAAAGTCTCTTTCTGTCAATAAAAGCCAGGGTGTTTTCTTCTGCACAGTCTGTGCCACAAAGAGGAGTGGCACGAAAGGAGGCTGGAAGACAAGGAGAAGAGAAAAACGGGTTTGGTGGAGTTGGAGAAGCCGGGAAGCTAACGGTAGATTTTGAAGAAGCAAGAAAGGAAAACTTTGGAATTGCATTCTTCCTCTTTCCCATTAATTCCATCAAGAAGGTCCCCTCCTTTCCAGGGATAGAGTGTTATAAGGACATTTGGGCTTCTGTTTTTACTTCCTTTATGTCTCTTTCCTCCTTCCACAGAAACACAATGGCCAAACGGATTGTCGAGTCTATTCAGTATGGAGGAATAACTTTTCCCAGCATCGTGCATAACGAAGAGAGTGTATGTTACGCTCACCGGAGTTTTGAAGTGCGGGATAGTGATGTCTTCAACGTTACGTACCCCAAATCTGGTGAGCCACAGAAGTGCCTATCCCCTGGAATTTCGGGGTAAAAAAAATATATTAATTTATACTTTCATGGTTCGCTTTGACTCACTTTTCTCTAGAGTATATGCCAAGGCACCATTTACTCTTTAACAGTTGTGTGGACAAATAAAATTATAATAGCTAGAACTTTTCCAGAAAAATTACCAAAACTAGCAGTGTTTGAAGTATGTGAAATCAAAATCAGCACAAATGTCTGGTTGGAAAATTTTAAAAAGAGTGATTTTGGATGTATGTCAGTACTATTTGAAGTTCTGTCTGTTGGTGAAAGGGTTGTCTTAAAACTACGAGACAGAAAGAGAAACAGGCACCTAAACACTGTGCAGTATATTGTGTCCTTTGTCTGCTTGTCTGTGCATCCTTCCAATTTTTTCTGTCCATCGAAACTAGTGACCAAGTTAATGGAAGTGCATGCATGTGGGGAAACCTAAAATACTGAAATAGTACCTGGGATTTTGTTTGCTTAGTGCTATTCCTTGTAAGTATGGTTCCACTGGATCACTTCAGATCCTAAACCTGGGGATTTCTTCCACAGCTCCTACAAAAAACTTTGGTAGATTCCTTCAACGATGCCCTGCAGATTCAGGGTAAGGTTGAAGTGTAGAATCTTCTTGTCTTGTTTTCAGGCACAACTTGGATGCAGGAAATTCTTACTTTGATCTATAGCAACGGAGATCCCACATACTCACAGTCAATCCCTAGTTGGGAACGGGTGCCCTGGGTTGAACACAAGACAGCAGTCCAGTACTTAGAGAACCGACCCTCCCCTCGTCTCATTACCTCTCATTTGCCTGCAACAATCTTTCCAGAAAAGTTCTTCTCTTCGCAAGCTAAGGTGATTCCATTTGTACATATACCTAGTGGGTGTGCATATATAAAGAAAATATTGATTCATTATGGATTGGTTAACAATTATGGATTGGTTAAGCCATGGATTGGTTAACAATGAATTCAGTTGTAGGATCCAATCTGGGTTTGTCACCAGGACCAGAAGTTTAGCTTTTATTCTCATGCTGGAGCTCATCCTCAGGGAATTTCTTTGTAACCGTATGTCTACAAAGAGAGAAGTTCCCTGGGGATGGGCTCCAGCAGGAGTCCAAAATTTCGAAAGACTAAACCTGTGGTCCCAGTGATTGACCCAGATTGGATCCTACAACATTATCCTGGGACATGTATTTGTTTGTGGATTCAGTTGTGTCTTTAGTAAGGCACAATTATAATTAATGTTTACAACCATGATGGTCAACACACTACACCAAAATCAAAGAAAATCCATTATGAATTAATGGGATGGATGAATCTTAATTACCTTGTGTATTAGAAAGCATGCTTCCATTGGTCACTGCTAAGAAATTAGCCAGCAGTCAGAGAGAGGGCGTTCTCATAATTGGTAAGAGAGGTTGACATTTCCTCCTGGCCTTACCAAATTGCACTTTGGGAAAGAACTATGGGAAGAACCATTGAGATAAAGCCATTTCAACATTTGGAACTATCTTTTCCAGGCTATTTACACTGTCCGTGACCCCAAGGATGTCTGTGTATCGCTCTACCATTATACCAAGATGGCTTCATTTCTGGAGCACAGGGAGGATTTTGGAGAATTCATAGAGCTGTTTTCAGCAGGAAAAAGTATGTGGGTAGAGGGGGAAATTTATAATAATAATAATAACACAGTTGGAAGGGACCTTGGAGGTCTTCTAGTCCAACCCCCTGCCTAGGCAGGAAACCCTATACCATTTCAGACAAATGATTATCCAACATTTTCTTAAAATTTTCCAGGGTTGGAGCATTCACAACTTCTGCAGACAAGTTGTTCCACTGATTAATTGTTCTAACTGTCAGGAAATTTCTCCTTAGTTCTAAGTTGCTTCTCTCCTTGATTAGTTTCCACCCATTGCTTCTTGTTCTACCCTCAGGTGCCTTGGAGAATAGTTTGACTCCCTCTTCTTTGTGGCAACCCCTGAGATATTGGAACACTGTTATCATGTCTCCCCTAGTCCTTCTTTTCATTAAACTATGCATACCGAGTTCCTGCAACCGTTCTTCATATGTTTTAGCCTCCAGTCCCCTAATCATCTTTGTTGCTATTTTATTCATGATTTGTTCACCAAAAGCAGTAGAATCACTAGTAGAAGGAGCCAGTATCAGAAGTTCCTCCTTGACTGCAATCTTCCCCCTTTTTTTATTCTTGATGATCCATCTTTCCCCTTCAAATGTACTATCTTAAGAGCTGTGGTGGTGCAGTGGTTGGAATGCAGTACTGCAGGCTAACTCAATACTCACTTCAAGAGTTCGATTCTCAGCACAGCTCATGGTTGACTCAGCCTTCCATCCTTCCGAGGCTGGTAAAATGAGGACCCAGATTGTTGGGTGGCAATAGGATGACTCTGAAAACTGCTTAGAGAGGGCTATAAAGCACCGTGAAGTAGTATATGAATCTAAATGCTGTTGCTAGTGCTATGTGAGCAAGACTATTTTGGATGGACAACCAAGGTCCCAGGTTAATCTTGAACCGCTGAAGTTATCACCAAACACAATAGCCCAGAATTGATGGTGCTATTTCCCTGCATTTTAAGGTAGGAAATAGATGAGATATAATCTATAGTCTGAATCTTACCTATTCTAATAATCTGAGTCCTAAAATAAATTAACTTGGTTTAAAATGCTTTTTAAAAAATCAACCCAAGATCCAGAGAGAAACGTGCCATTTCAACTATAGCCTTCAGGGTTCTCTTCATTTTGTATTATAATCTTACTCTGAGATCCTCCTTAGATTCATCCTTATCCACCAACATTTTAGTCACTCATCCATCTTAGCCCCTTCATTATAACCCCTTTACTGTCTTCATTCTTTATAGAATGAAACATGAGTTGCTTATGCTATTTTCTGTCATACAATTGACCCGCTTTTAACTGCCTCACAACTCACAGCATTGACCTCTGGCATGTATTAAATGCAACTGGTAAATCTGATTGCTTCTTTCTCAGTTCGGTTGGGTCATGTTTTGTCTGACCTGGAACCAATTAAATTATGTCCCCTGATGAAGCAAAATGCGGGTCCTTTGCAGAATCCCCTTGTGTGTCAAATGTCTCTGGATATCAGGTCTGCACTAACAATCTGAAAACACACTTATTTATTCAAGCGGGACTGGCCTAATGTTTTTAAATTTTTAACTGGGGTTTTATCATTTTAGGGTTTGGAATTTTAAATTTTAAATTTTTTAATACTGGCCATTTTTTCTAATTTGCTCGGTTTTAAATTGTTGTTTTAATTGTATATATTTTTATATTTTTTACCTTTTGGCTGTACACCGTCCTGAGTCCCTCGGGAGAAGGGCAGTATAAAAATTAAATAAATAAATAAATAAATAAATAAATCAATCAATCAATCAATCAATCAATCTGCTTTGTCTGTTAGATGATAACAAATGGATTCTGTCAAGCAAACTTTTAGCTCCTTGTTGTCTCCTTAGCATTCTTCCCTTTGGCTGAGATGGTGTTTTTTGGTGACAAAGTTAAATGGTCGCTTGTCAGACATATGTGGGCAACATGGTCCTTCCCCCAGATGTTTTGGATTTTGGTTCCTTGTTGCCTAGCCAGCAAGGCCTGTGGCAACGGATTGTAGGAATTATAATCCAAGACATCTGGAGGTGCAGTACCCACCTCCTTTTGCTAGGAACATTTGCTTAGAAACCAGTTTTGCTGAGATCAGTGGAATTCACTACATATAGGTTTCCAATTTCAGGATTATTTTGCTTACCATATTAAAATCTATGCAGTTACAAAAATGTTTTCCTTTTTATTTGCTTACCCCAGTTCTTTTTGGCACCTGGTTTGATCATGTCAAAAGTTGGTTGGCCTACAAGAATGAGAAAAAGTTTCTTCTTCTGGTCTATGATGAATTGCTAAAGGTAGATATCAGTCTGCCTATCATCTATCTATCTATCTATCTATCTATCTATCTATCTATCTATCTATCTATCTATCTATCTATCTATCTATCTATCTATCATCATCTACCTATCATCTTCCTCTTCCTGCCTCTCCTGCGTGTCTGTCTATCATCTGTCTGTCTGTCTGTCTGTCTGTTTCTGGTATCTCTTTCTCTCTCTAATCTTTCTATATCATCTCTTTCTCTGCTCCTCTTCCTATCTCTTATCTATCTGTCTGTCTGTCTGTCCATTTTTCTGTCCCTCCATCCGTCTCTCCCCCCTCTCATTTCTCTCTCCCTCTTCCTGTCTCTTGTCCGTCCATCCATCCATCCATCCATCCATCCATATCATTTTAATTCTTTGTTGCCAATTCAGGAGTCATTTTGTTCTAGAGGTCCTGACTTAGAAATCTAGCTTTTCCTCATGATCTTCTACCTTTAGGATCTACGTGGCAGTGTTCTTCGCATTTGTGAATTCCTAGGCAAGAATTTGGATCCTGCTGTGGTTGACTCAGTGGTGGAAAATGCTTCCTTTGGAGTGATGAAGAACAACAAGATGGTGAATTACACCCTGGTTCCTGAACATCTGATGGATCAAAAGACCAGCCCTTTCCTCAGGAAAGGTAAAAATCAAAAAGTCTTGAAAAAAATCTATATTTCAAGGAATCTCCAAAAGTTGGTGCAGAGTGCCTCACCTTTTTCCTTCCCTTCCCCTGCAGGGGTTTCTGGAGACTGGAAAACTCACTTTACTAAAGAGCAGAGTGCTGCTTTCTACCAGCTCTACCAGGAAAATATGAATGGTTTAGAGACCAAATTTCCTTGGGATGAATTCCAGTTTGAAAAACATCAGGAATCTTGAGATTTTGAAGAGCAGAGGGGATTGCTGCAATCCAAAAATGCCGGACTTTGTGAGTTAAAATAATATATTTCATTCAAAATAGGCAGTCCTCACATTATGATTGCAAACCGGATCAGGATTGCTGTCACTAAAAAATACAACCATAAAGCATGACCTTGCACAACCACATCACTTAGGGACAGCATCCCAGGCCTACCCCATTTCCCTGAAAATAAGACCCAACTGGAAAATAAGTCCTAGCATGATTTTTCAGGATGCTCGTAATATAAGCCCTACCCTCAAAATAAGCCCCAGTTAAGATTGTCAGCCAGATGGATGCATTTAGTACTGTATTTCCCCCCAAATAAGACCTAACTAGAAAGTAAGCCCTAATGTGTCTTTTGGAGCAAAAATTAATATAAGATCCTGTCTTATTTTGAGGGAAACAAAGGTAGTTGTTGTTGTAACCCAAGATATGTAAGTTATTATGTGTGAAGCTGAACAAGTCCCAGGTAAAGAGTGAGCAGTGCCATGGGGGCAGGGCGGGGCGGGGCGGAGCAGGGAGAGGCCCTGAAAGACCTGATACAGGCCATGTGCATGTAGTGTGCATGCATCGTTGTGTTGGGGGCCAAGGAAGGTCAAAGAAAGAGAGTGTGGGGTGCGGGCATGTGCATATTGCGAGTGTTGATTCAGGGGGCTATGGAAAGATGGTGTGGGAAATGTGAGTGTGTGCAAGCACAGGGAAGCTGGAGAATATTATGTGTAATTGTGGGGAAGTTGTGGAAAGAGGGTACACGTAGATGAGCAGGCTGAGCTGGAAGGTGAAGTTAAACATATCATCAGTTTTAAGTCATTGTGCAACCACAAGAAACCCAAGTCCTCACAACCCTGTGAATTCCGTTGACCTTTATCTAGCACCAATTTATCTTTGGCCATTAGTTGACCGATTCTTTTGTATTGGTAGCAACAATAAACTTTTTAATGTTTTGAACTCAGCGAGTGCTTTTGGTTACTTGTGCCCGAGAGTATGGAGCATGTGCGAATGAAAGGGGAAGGAGGGTACAATGTGTGAGTGAGTGAAGAAAGGGGGGGGAGACCTCCCCGAGTGACATGCAATCTTTCTCACCAGATTCCTCATTGACTTTGCTTGGTGGGAAGCCATCAGGGAAGATCCAACAAATGTTGATCATTTGATTGTGGACTGCTGCAAATGGTAGTATGTGTGAACTGGTTGCAGGCTCCTGACTTCACATGACTGGGGCTGGTGCAGGGGTGAAATGCTCCCAGTTCGGACTGGATCTCCCGATCCCGTAGCAATGGCGGCTGGTGGTTTGGAGAACCGGTAGCAAAAATCCTTGCCCCCACTCCATGCCCAGCTGAGCTGCGCGATCATCAGAGGTGTTTTTTTTTTTTTTACTTTTAAAAGCATTTTTTCCTTCGGCCGAAAAAATGCTTTTAAAAGTAAAAAAAAAAAGCCTCTGATGATTGTGCGGCTCAGCTGGGATCATCAGAGGCTTTTAAAAGCATTTTTTTACCTCTTCGGCCAAAGAGGTTGTAGAAAAAAATGCTTTTAACAGGCTCCTCTGGCCATTACCAGCTGAGTTGCCTGATTATCAGAGGCTTCGACTGAAGAAGTTGTATAAAATTGCTTTTAAAAATTAAAAAAAAATAATTGGCCACGCCTACCCAGTCACATTACTCCACCACCACCAACCCATGCCCACAGAACCAGTAGTAACAAATTTTACATTTCACCCCTGGGTTGGAGGTTAATGCCAATCATAATTACGTCCGTTCATTCAATGCTGTTGCAACTCCAAACAGTTGCTGATCATAACTTGAAGGCTCCCTGCAGGCCCTACTCCTAGTAACTGCAGTACAGCAATCCCAAATCTTCGCAGTGTTTTAAATTTCTGGGCAAGTTCATGTTTTGTACCCTTAAGTCTCTAATATACTGTGAAAACAGTAGAAAAGAGAAAACATAGATTCCCCCCCCCACCCCCCGAATTAAGCAATCCGAAGTGGAGGCATTCCATATTTGAGTGCTGCTTCACAGGCAGCAAGAAAAACCCCCACACACAATAATTCGTCTAGAAAAAGAGTTATGTTTAGATCTTCCTTACATGCTATTTTCTTCATGCAGGGATTTTTGAAATCATGAAATAAATATAAATCAAAAGTTCTCTTTTGTTGCTCCGTGCCTCCTTTCCCCACCACAAAATGTTTATTATATTTTTATCAATGTTATCTCACCCTATTACAAAAAGCAATGGCAAAGGAAGTAGTAAGTGCTATCGTAGCCGACCACCAGATGGTGATGCTGATTTAAACATCAGGTGGGAACAATGAGAGTCTATTTGCACAAACAGAGATTACATTTGGATTGTCTTTCACTAGCACCGAACCATCAGGAATAAAAGTGAGGCTGTAAGGCCCAGTTATTTGGGGTCCCAAGGGCAACAGGTAATTCAATAACATTTGAATTGGGACCTCCCAAATTAGTGTGCTTATTAATTTTTTTTTAATCAGAAGTAGATTGCTGGTAATATCTGGTTATACATTGCATTTTTTCCTCTACAAATATGTTATCTCCTGTGACTGACAATGCTTTTATTGTCAGTAATGAGGGACTTCCTAACTGA
Source organism: Ahaetulla prasina (assembly GCF_028640845.1). Lineage (NCBI taxonomy): Eukaryota > Metazoa > Chordata > Lepidosauria > Squamata > Colubridae > Ahaetulla > Ahaetulla prasina. Next base: position 22,624,817 of record NC_080542.1, read on the forward strand.
AATGACAACATTTTTTTTAATTAACACCTGGGAAAAAGTCTGCTCACGCAAGACAGCTCTTCCTATTTACTCTCATAAACGGTGAGATAACAAAATTCAGCTCTAACCCCAATTACATATTACAATTTACATATAATTTCTCTAGTTTGTCTTACCAGGAACCCAATACCTGCTAGACACTTAATTCTCACTAATACAGGTAGTTATCAACTTATGACTATGACTGAGCCCATAATTAAGGTGGTAAGTCATGCTGGTCATTAAGCAGGTCATCATGTGATCCACCTGGTTTTATGACATTTTTCTGCGGTGTTCATCAAGTGAACCTATTATCTGCAGTGGGCACTTCTGGGTGAAATTCTGAATTAAATGCCAATTTCTGGCAAAAATGTCAGAGATTGTGATCATGTGACTGCAGGATACCGTAAACAAGAAGTAATGAATAGAAGATTATCAAAGAGAGATCCAACCTACAGTAGAATTAAGGAAAATTTTCCTGACAGAACAATTAATCAGTGGGACTGTTGCCTTCAGAAGTTGTGAGTGCTCCATAATTAGAGGTTTTTAAGAACAGATTGGACCTGAGTGATGGATGCAGATGGGTGAGGAGCCTTCTTGGAACTGCTGAAAGGACTGTGTTGAAGATAGATGATGTCGTATCCCTCACCCTCTGTTGAGAGAGGGCTGTTCAATTTTGACATAGATGGCCTCTTTGACCTCCTCTTTCAAACCAGTGGTCCTCTCTGTCCAAAATGGGGACTTTGCTGTTTTCAAAAGAACAGCCTTTGTCTTTCAAATGCAGATGGACTGCTGAACCTTGTCCTGATGGATTTGTTCTTCTATGTTGTGCCATGTGTTCATGAAGTGGTTGTTTTTTATTATTATTATTATTATTTATTAAATTTTTATACCGCCCTTCTCCCGAAGGACTCAGGTTGGTGTACAGCCAAAGATAAAAAGTTGATATACATACAATTTAAAACCAAAATTTAAAACTAAGCAAATTACAAAAGGCCAATATTAAAATTTAAAAATTTAAAAAACCCTAAAACAATAAAAACCCAATTTAAAATTAATAACACTATTATGCCAGTCCCGCTTGAATAAATAGATGTGTTTTCAGCTTACGGCGAAAGGTCCGAAGATCAGGTACTTGGCGTAAGCCAGGGGGAAGTTCATTCCAGAACGTCGGGGCTCCAACAGAGAAGGCCCTGCTCCTGGGGGCCGCCAGCCGACATTGTTTGGCGGATGGCACCCTGAGAAGACCCTCTCTGTGGGAGCGTACGGGTCAGTGGGAGGCATAAGGTAACAGCAGGCGGTCTCGTAAGTACCCAGGTCCCAAGCCATGAAGCGCTTTAAAGGTGGTGACCAAAATCTTGAAGCACACCCGAAAGACCACAGGAAGCCAGTGCAAACTGCGTAGTAGCATGGGAGCCACGAGTGGCTCCCATTACTACTCGCGCAGCCGCATTCTGGACTAACTGCAGTCTCCGGGTGCACCTCAATGGCAGCCCCATGTAGAGAGCATTGCAATAATCCAACCGAGACGTAACCAGAGCGTGAGTGACCGTGCATAAGGCATCCCGGTCAAGGAAGTGACGCAACTGGCGAACCAAGCGAACTTGGTAAAAGGCCCTCCTGGAGACGGCCGCCAGGTGTTCATCAAAGGACAGCCGTCCATCCAGGAGGACGCCCAAGTTGCGTACCACCTCCTTTGGGGCCAATAACTCGCCCCCAACAGTCAGCTGTGGGTGCAACTGACTGTACCGGGGTGCCGGCATCCACAGCCACTCCGTCTTGGAGGGATTGAGCTTGAGTCTGTTTCTCCCCATCCAGACCCGTACGGCTTCTAAACACCGGGACAGCACTTCGACAGCTTCGTTGGGGTGGTCCAGGGTGGAAAAGTACAGCTGAGTATCATCAGGGTACAGATGATAACTCACCCTGAAACCACTGATGACCTCCCCCAGCGGCTTCATATAGATGTTGAACAGGAGAGGCTAGAGAATCGACCCCTGAGGCACCCCACAAATAAGGTGCCTCGCGGACGACCTCTGCCCCCCTGTCAACACCGTCTGCGACCGGTCAGAGAGATAGGAGGAGAACCACCAATAAATGGTGCCTCCCACTCCCAATCCCTCCAACCGGCGCAGCAGGATACCATGGTCGATGGTATCAAAAGCCGCCGAGAGATCTAATAGGACCAAGGCAGAAGAGCAACCCCTATCCCTGGCCCTCCAGAGGTCATCTACCAACGCGACCAAAGCCGTCTCTGTGCTATAACCGGGTCGGAAACCGGACTGGAACGGGTCTAGATAGACAGCTTCATCCAGGTACTGTATTTTGTTTCCCCAATATACAGATCTGCACATGGCTCACTGCATTGTATTGCATATACCACATTGCTCAGTTTGTGCCTGGGTGTTTTATCCTTGGGGTGGGCAAGCTTCTGCCTTAGTGTATTCTTGGGTTTGAAGTATGCATATATGTTGTGTTGGCTGAAGATCCTCCTGAGCTTTTCTGACATTCCTGCAACGTATAGAATGACAATGCTGCTTCATCTATTGTTCTCTTCATTGTCTGTTATGGAGGAAATCCTGTAGGATCTTTTCTGAGATTTGATGAAGGCCCACTTGGGATAGCTGCATGTTCCGAGGGCTTCCTTGATGTGTTTTAGTTCTTTTTCTTCCCCATCTTTGCTGGCAGGCAGGCCTTCAGCTGTGGGGGTGGGGGGATGTTAGGATTCTGAAGACTCCCATTTTTGCTCCAGTGGGTGGTGAGAATCAAAATATCAGTACTGATCTCTGTGTGTGGATTTTCTGTGTTAAGGCTTTTGTCTTCCTTAATTCGTACTGCAAGTCCAGGAAGGTTAGACTATTTTCCTTAACATCTTCCCATGTGAATTTGATGTTTCTGTCCAGAGTTGATACGTTTGGTGAATTCCTGTGTTTTGATCTTGACCCAAGTATCTTGATCTTGACTCTGTTGTTAGATGAAGGTTGACAAATCTTCCAGAAGTTGGCTAAATAAGTCCTGTCATTTGGGTTCCAGATAATTGATAGTTCTGTATTCAGAAATAGAATACAGAATAAGAGAGTTGGAAGGGACTTAATCCCCTGCTTAGGCAGGAAACCCTACACCATTTCAGACAAGTGGTTGTCCAATCTCTTCTTAAAAACCTCCAGTGTTGGAGCATTCACAATTTCTGGACGCAAGTTGTTCCACTGATTAATTGTTCTAACTGTCAGGAAATTTTTCCTTAGTTCTAAGTTGCTTCTCTCCTTGATTAGTTTCCACCCATTGCTTCTTGTCCTGCCTTCAGGTGCTTTGGAGAACAGCTTGACTCCGTCTACCTTGTGGCAACCCCTAAGATATTGGAAGACTGCTATCATGTCACCCTTAGTCGAATCTTAGTGGTGACATAAGTTTCACTACATCTTCCAACTGTAGACCTTGAGCTGTTCTCTGCTCTTTTTAATTTGGAGGCAAAATGGCAACACCTAGCCAACCTCACCTGATTTTGAAAAGCTAAGTTAAACCTTGTTGCAGTAACCCGAGTGGAAGGTTTTGACTCTGTCACTTGGACAACTTGAAGTGTGGCCTAGAACTTTCACCTCAGGTGGCTACTCACTTTTTACCTAGGCCTGCCTCCTCCTGTGAAGAGTGTTGATGGTGCTTTCCTCCTGGGAACTGGTGCAGGATGGATGGGAAGACAAAACCAGGGGAATCTATCAATGGTTGCCCTTAAATTGTGCAGCAGCAAAGCTGTACGGATAGATCACTTGCAAGCCTCATTACTGAGGGCGATTTAGAGCTTGGCCATCAGGGTAATGCAAATTACCCCGGCATATTTTTCTGCACATTGGAGGAATGTACATTAATGAGGCTGTGAAAAAGAGCTTTACAGCTTCCTTTGTCTCTATCAGGCTGCTGAGCCCTAAGTTTAGAATTATTGCATTATTTCACTGTGTGGAAGTTGAAGCTTTCCGACAGAAATTACCAGCCCTTTTTTATATATAAGAGAAGTACCTCTGAAACCAAGACAGTCTGACAAAAGATAATTTTTGGTCTGAATAAAGAAGACAATCTTTTCCATATTTTCATACTTACTGTATGTTGCACGGAGTTCCTAGTATAAATAAGATTGCATCCTGAGATGTAACTGCGGTCGGAATTTAGGAACATCTTGCTCATTCTATAATCCATAGGGCTCCATAATCCTAACCCTAGTATTTTTTGGATAAATTTGGTTTCACTCTGATTTTACCTTTTCAGATAATTCTTTTTTGTTTTTCCATCTTTGCAATTTCTTCTCTCAGAAGTCAACGCAAAATGATGCACATTTTTGGAGACATTTTTGCAGTCTTCCCTTGTAAAAATGGGGTTTGCATAATATTTTCGCAAATATACCTGTCTGTTTGTGTGTGTGCGTGCACACACACACACACATTTACTAATATGCACATTTTTGTATGATGCTTTCAGACAGGAGAACTCTATTACAAAATGTACGAAAAGGTGTAAGTGACCGTGTTTGCACATTAATTTGAAAATGCAGATTAGGTAAATTAAATTAAAATGCAAACTCAATAAAGGTTTATGTTCCTAATGTTTTAAAGCAGCTCTAGGATCCAAAAGCTGTTGTGTCCTGAAGCAACTAATTATAGAGAAATGCCCTCTGGGCCCAGCCTCACCTCCCTGTTAATGCATACATTTTCTCTGAATTTTTATTGATGGTCCCCATTATGTTAATTCTTTTCTTTCTTCCTTTGCATCCTTCGCGTTTAACAGGAGCAATGCAATGATTCCAAATGGACTTTCCCTGTTGATTTCCAAGTATCAGGAAGACTATCCTAGGTTGAAGCCCAGTTCCACATCATCTCATCTGGCACATGGTTTGTGGTAGTAATAAGGAATATATCCTTTCTCAGGGTCATAATGCAAGAGGAAAAAATGAATGAGGCCTGTCTGGTCCCTCACTGGCCGGCCAGCCAGCCAGCCAGCCAGCCAGCCAACTTACCTACCTACCTCTGTGAGATTCACCAGCAGGACAAAAGGGCTGCAGTAGTTTTTGGCTGTGTCCCAAGCAAGCCTTTGATATCGGGTCTGTGTATCTCTGTCTGTCTGTATTTAGCAAGATATAGTAGCAACTGCCAATCGCCTTATCCTCCAGTGTATGTAGCTCTCCTGCTGTCAGGCTCCAAAAACCAAAGAAAACATGCTGAGCTACTTCTAGACAGCTTCTTTTATTGACTATAATAGACTAAAATCTTGCTAAAGTATTTTAAAGATATAATCTGAGAACTTCTACATCTCTTTGCCTCTGGAGTGCGGCCCCTCCCTCCTGGGAATCCAGACTTCATTCCTCCACATCTGCTCAAAAACTGCTTGGTTTTGGGGGATGTTAAACCAGCTTAACTCAGAGGCATCTCTCACTTGCAAACATGTCTCAGCAGCTTGTTTCTTCCACAAATGGTTGAGAGTGTTGCCTTTGTCTGATCTCTAACAGCCATAAGTTGGCTTTAGATGTCCTGGAATTAAAACAGGGGTGAAATCCAGCAGGTTCTGACAGGTTCTGGAGAACCGGTAGTGGAAATTTTGAGTAGTTCAGAGAACTGGCAAATACCACCTCTGACTGGCCCGAGTGGAGTGGGAATGGAGATTTTGCAATTTCCTTCCCCCTGGAGTTGGGTGGGAATGAGATTTTGTAGTATCCTTCCCCTGCCATGCCCAGCAAGCCACACCCAGCAAGCCACACCATGCCCACCAAAGTTATGCCCACAGAACTGGTAGTAAAAAAATTTGAATTTCACCACTGAATTAAAGTAGTGTTTCTGTTATGTCCTCGGGGATACGACCCGAGGAAAGCATGCCTGTTGCTAGCCGCCGGTGATTGGTTGAGGCGTGGCTAGCTAAAGGAGCTGGAGACAGGGTTTGTTCTGATTGGTTCCCCGACGTGACAGCTAGTTTTTGTTAAGCAGCTGTCACATGAAGGGAGTAGTTGTTCTATCAGGATTTCTCTAAGTTCGTTCGTTGCAGTTGTTGTTGTTGTGAACTTTCATCAATAAACAAGTTATTGCTGACCAAGCCTCAGACCCTACTTGATTGTTCTAAGTACATAACAGTTTCCCTCTTTAGCATGAAACCTGGGCTCTTTCTCAACCATCCCATTAATGTGACACCTAGAGATAGGAATCAGTCTGGCACCTATTGGTCATTTTAACCAGATCTCCTCTGGTCCTTGCTGGGCAGTCTCCTGGGACCCATCCTGGTTCTCTCCTTGTATCCACCAGGTCTATGAACTCTACCCTGATTTGGAGAACTAGGTTAGCCTGAACAACCAATGGTGGAAAAGAATGCTTCATGGTGAAACAAGAGAGAAAGAGTGGATTCTCTGTCCATTTTTGTCACCTGTTCAGGGTGCTTTTAAATACAATTTAGAGCAGGGGTGTTCAACTTTTGGCAACTTTAAGACCTGTGGACTTCAACTCCCAGAATTTTTGCTGGCTGGGGAATTCTGGGAGTCTACAAGTCTTAAAGCTGCCAACTCCTGGTTTAGAGCTTTTCTGAAATAGTCCCCAAAATATTTCCTGCTCTTGTCCATGCAAGGTGCATCCGTTGGATTTTTATGCACAGACAAAGCCCAATTTCGGACACGATCACCCAGTGATGTGACCTGTGACACACATGTCAAAGATGACATGCTACAAAGTTTTGGGTGACATGCCAGCATTCCCCAGCGATAACTATTATCCCTGTTTGAGTTACCAAAGAAACTGAATAAACGAAAAAAGAAGACCTACGTGATCCTGCCCCCACCCAGAGCTTAAAATGGATTCTCAGCATCCACATCGTCATGTGATCTGTCACCCTCAGGACTGTGATTGCAAAGGAGAGCAACTTGCAACATGCGATCGGGCATGGCAGCCATAGTTTAGTTGTCTTTCAATTGCTGCACGGGGTGGCTGTTTGCACAGCTAAGCTCATTTTCAAGGCGTAAGTGCAGAGGATATTTGTGACTAGAATCTCCAAAACTGCACTATCAGCAATCGTACGAAATCAGCGTTTGCATTTGTGTGAACAAGAAGTGCATTGAATTATACATGAATATGTAAAGAGTTGTATATCTTCTGCGGGGCTAACACGCCAGCAGAATCAAGTTACCGTAAGCATTTTCTGAATTTTTGACATTCCAAGTCCAAAGGTTTCATCATGACCACTCTGCGCTTTCCGAACAGCCAGCTAGCGCAGGCAGAGTAGGAAAAATGCGAGTTAGCGTAACTGTACTGGAAAGGTTGGGACTTAAAACCTAATGGAGCATTTTATGTCTATTGAATTCATTTTAATAGAACTTGATGTTCATAATCATTATTTATGGATAAGGATTTCTCCCAAATGTTTATGAGTTCATTTGCCTTTTTAACTGTTTAGTTCAGCAGGATTCAGAGAAGAAAATGTTATTGAATCAACCCAATTCTATGTAGAAGGGTGATCCAGGGATGCTGCTTAACTGTAATGCCTTTACACTTAGTCCTTGACTTACGCCCACAATTGCGCCCAAAATTTCTGTTGCTAGGTTTGTGAAGTGACTTTTGTCCCATTTTATGACCTTCCTTGCCACAGCTCTTAAGTGAATCACTGCAGGTGTTCAGTTAGTAACATACTGTAGTTGTTAAGTGAATCTGGTTTCCCATTGATTTTGCTGGTGAGGAGATCACAAAAAGTGACCATATGATTCTGGGACACTGTGACCGTCATAAATATGAACCAGTTGCCAAGCATCTGAATTTTGATCACGTGACCATGGGGATGGTGCGATGGTCATGGGTCTCTTTTTTTCAGGGCTGTTGTAACTTTGAATGGTCACTAAACAAATGGTTTACCTGTAAAACTGTTCTAATGATCTGCATTCTACATTAGCAACACTAAAAAGGAAATGAGTTAAATAAGAAAAAATTCTAAGCACTCAGATCTTTACCACCCCCATTCAGGAGGGATATCAAGCTGTTTCTTGTTATGACTTCATTTCTTTGAATCAAGCAACCAGGACAAATTTTCTAACCTTTTATTATCAAGAAATGCCATCCAGCTCAAAGGGAATTCTTTATATGGAACATTTTTCTGTCAGTCTTACATTCTAAAACCACTCCATTTCTCAAGGGTTTCAATTTAGCTTTAGTTAAATTGTATTATTTAGAGCAGTTTCCTGAATGTCTGATATGAAGGTGATGGGAAAGGTCAGACGTATTTGAAATTTTAGTGGTTCTTGACACCACAATGTCTGAGAAGTTCTGTTTTATTGGCATTGTAGTAATTTGCTGTGTTTAAAATATATTTTGACACAATACAGCTTTTTTAACAACTTTATACATTACAGTTCTTAACTACTTCAATAGTTTTGGTTTCAAAGGTCTCTCAGGAAGAGTTATTGTCAGAACTGGTTCTTGACTAATTTAGTCATCACCCTTGAAAAATGCCAAACTCGTGACCAAAAGAAACCTGACTATTAGCGGATATCAACTGATGGTGAGGTTCCTTTCGAATGTAGCTGTGAAAAAAACTTTCTCCCAAAAACTGGGTTTTGACAGACGACCAAGATGGATTCTTTAGCCCTCTGTCAAAACTCAGCTTCACCTCTGTCTGAGTCTTATTCTTTATCCTGTCTCCTATGAAGGGAGAGAAGGGGACTCTCCAATCTCCATCTGTGTTATGTGATAAATATTGACAGCACTATTTGCAGGATAGAATTTGCTAGTGAAGGGTAGCATATGTTTTGCCCAGCTAGTCTCCTGCTGGCTCTGAAGCTGGTGGAGGGTTCTATAACTTAATCAGCAGCTTCCCATGCCCAAATATTTTCCATTAATTCATCCAAAATCATGTTTCTAGTTTAGCTGAGTTTCTCTGTCTTGCAAAGAGGGCATAATATCTCAACCCATAGGTCTGTCAGAAGGATGAATGAAAGGTCACTGATATGCAGAACTAAACCTTTAAAATCAAAACCAGTTCCAGTTTAGGCTCAGCTTTTTATACCCAAGGGAGAGTCTGTGTGGGACTCTGAAACTCAACTTGAGTGTGAGGTGAGTTGTTTTTTTTACCCATTCAGGCCTTTTCCTACCTGTTTCTTCACCCACTTTCCCATCACCTCTCTGGCTTAGACGCCCCAGCATTTTCCACGCTTGCTTTGTTGCTGGAAACTCCGCAGTTTATGCGCCCAGGCGTCCCTCCAGGGCAGAGCAAGGCTGTTTTTGTCAAGGATTAGCCGGGCAGGGTCAGGCGACTCATCGTCATTGCCGATGATAAGGTAAGATTTGCCCACTTGGAGGTGGAGGCACCGGCAGGCTAAATCTTGTTCCGGTACCCAGAGGGGCTGCTCTCCCCGACGAATAGGCACGTGACGCTGGCGGTAGACAGTCAGGATTGAGGCTGTAAATTGCCACCATGTTCCAGACTTCTGTATGGCTAAAAGCTGGGCCTGGAGAACTGCCATCAGGATTGTGAAGGTCACCAAAAGAGAGAGAGAGAGAGAGAGAGAAAACCTATCAGGAAATGAACTGTTACGTGATCCTGCCCTATTTCTGGAGTTATGACATCACTCTTTTCACAAGTTCTCTTTTCTTTCCCCCCCCTGCCTTCCCCACCCCACCAGTACCATCTAAGACTCCAATTTGCAACCCCATGGTGTCATCACTAGACGCATCATCTCTGGGAAGAACGATCTTTCCCAGAAAATGGGTGCTTTAACAGAGGACGTATCAGAGGGCCACAGCATCACCTTCTTCACTAAGATGATCAATGTCATATATTTCCTTTTTCTAGCTATATTTCCCGGATTGATTTTGTGGGAGGGGTATGTTATACAGGAAATCCTTGACTTACAACAGTTCATGTAGTGACAGTTCAAAATTACAACGGCACTGGAAAAAAGTGAATTATGACCGTTTTTCACACTTACGACCATTGCAGCATTGTCACGTGATCGAAATTCAGATGCTTGGCAACGGACTCATATTTAAGACAGTTGAAAGGTCCCAGGATCACGTGATCCTATTTTGTAACCTTCTCACAGGCAGAATCAATGGGGAAACCATATTCGCTTTACAACCTTTGGACTTGGCAAGTCAAAAATTCAGAAAATGCTTAACTTGATTCTGCTGGCGTGTTAGCTCCAAACAAGAGAAACAATTCTTTACAAATTCATGTATAATTCAATATACTTCTTGTTCACACAAATGCAAATGCTGATTTCATACGATTGCTGATAGTGCAATTTAACAAATGCAGTGATTCGCTCAAATGATGTGGTGAGAAGGGTTGTGAAATGGGGCAAAACCCCTTTGACAAATGTCTCACTTAGCAACAGAAATATTGGGCTCAATTGTGCTCATAAGTCAAGGACTACCTGTAAAGCATTACCACTTCCTGGCTGACCGTTCCAATTGCTTTTTTGATCACAGTTTTGCAAGCAGTGAAATAATGGGCAGGGAAATGAGATATGGTGCATCAGTTTGGTGTACAGGTAGTCCTCGCTTAATGTCCACCATTGGGACCCCGGGACAGTGCAACTGTCAGTGGCCAGTTGCCACTACCCAAATTTTGATCACCTGACCATAGGGATGCTACAACGGTTGTAAGTGTAAAAACTGGTCATAAGTCACCTTTTCCCGTGCCATTGTAACTTCAAATGGCCACTAAATGAATGGTTGCAAGTCGAGGACTACCCGTACCTGTCTTGAGTTCCTGCAAGAAAAGGTGGAATCTCAAATAAATGACAAACGTTACCGTAATCCTTCTTGCAATAGTTCTTCAAGTTCATGTGGACACTTTGTTTTTGTGGTGGTGTGCAATGGCTTTGACATTCAGTACCTGGTGAACAAATAACAAACAAACACATGGGAGGGATAAATCATTCTTTTGGGCAATATCTGACCACAGTTAAGACCTATTATTTGTCTCACATATTATTTTCATTAGAGCAAGATTAGGCAACCTGTTGGTCTCCTGGTATCTCAGATGCTATCTGGGGCTTATGGGAGTTGTCCAAAAAATGTTGAAAGCACTGGTCTACCTGATTTAGCTGCCAACTGGATTATCTTAGAGCAAGACACCATTTCCCTTGTACAATTCCTCCTATGAATTCTCAAGCTGACTGTCAGCCTCACTAGGTAGACCAGAGCTGGAAAGCAATTTTAATGGATGGCTAAAATAGAATGGACTATAAAGCAGGGGGCCCCAAACCCCTGGCCACAGCCCACTACTAGGCTGGGCCTGTTCAAAACCAGGCTGTGGAAGCGGTGGGTGAGTGTGTGCATGCAGCTCCATTTGTGTGAGCAGTGGGCACAAAGTTGGAAAATTTAGAAACCGCTGCTATAAGAAACTTCCAAGTTTGTGCTGTACCTCTTCCCTCTTCCTATACTCCTGTGAATTAGGGAGGTGTTTGTCTGGGCTGCTTCCAAATGTTATATGGACATTCTGGACTTAAAGAATGCTTTAGCCCAGTGGTTCTCAACCTGTAGTCTGCAGACCCCTGGAGGGCCGTGATGTCATCACAGGGGGTCTGCAAAAGCTTGAAGTTATGATTTAAATCTTGAGTTAAGTCTTGGATGTCCATGGCAGTGGTGGGTTTCAAATATTTTTACTATCGGTTCTGTGGGTGTGGCTTGGTGGGCATGACATGGCTTGATGGGCGTGGCAGGGGAAGGTTACTGCAAAATCCCCATTTCCTCTCAATCAGCTGGAACTTGGGAGGCAGAGAATAGATGAGGGCAGGGCCAGTCAGAATTTTTACTACCGGTTTTCCGAACTACTCAAAATTTCTGCTACCAGTTCTTCAGAACTGGTCAGAACCTGCTGAAACCCATCTCTGGTCCATGACCACAAAAGGTATTTAAAGGGGTTCCATGGTAAAGAAAACGTTGAAAACCTCTGCTTTAGATTGTTTTGTTTGCCAACAAAACCTTGCCAACATAGCTCTGTGAACATCTTCTTCAGTAGTAGGTTTCACTTACCTTCGCTACTGGTTCGGAACTGGGAGTCCGCATGTGCGCTCGCTTTGCTCATGCATGGTGCTTCTGTGCATGTGCAGAATCTTCTGCGCATGCGCAAAGCGTCCATGATGACATCCGGGTGGGTGGGCGGAGCCTCCTGCCACCACCCTACCAGTTCGCCTGAACTGGGGCGAACCAGCAAAAACCCACCACTGATCATCTTCCTTATTCTTTGCATTTAGTATGATTTTCATTTTTAGAGATGGAAAGGGCTCTTATGGGGATGTGGTTTTCCAATCCCTCTTAAAGGAAATTTTTAACCGATTTCCTTAGAAAAAAATAAAATAATATATACACCCTCTCTTCTCACCTGCTTTCCATTCCTGGGGTGGGATAACTGTAGTTGTCACCTCCTCCTGGATTCCTAGGGAAAGTAAGATGTACAATAATAGATTTGGTGTGATATCGCCAGAAGCTCAGCGCTGGGCTGCCTGACTGCCTCATTTAGCATGCCTTGTTAGAAAGACCAAGGCTCTACTGGAAAACATGAACTCATTTCCTGATTTAGAAATCGGTAAACACTATTTTATTCTATGGAAGGATATGCTGGAAGGAGGAGTGGTAAGAACTTGCTGTTAATCATGATTGTATGCTACATGGAAAAAAATTAAGAGATTTTATGGGTTTTATGCATGTGCATGTGGAGCAAAATTTATTTATTTATTTACAAACCACCTTTGTTATTGTTAATAAATAATTCAAATTAGTGAACATATCCAACCTTCCTCCTCCTATTTTCCCTACAATAACAACCCTGTGAGGTTGTGCTGTGAGAGAGTGATTGGCTCAAAGTCACCCAAAAGGCTTCCATGGTTAAGGCAAGACTTGAACTCAAGGTCTCTCACTTTCTCATTTGTGCCTTAACCACTAGATCAAACAGTATATATGTATATATATATATATATATATATATATATATATATATATATATATATATATATATATATATATATATATATATATATATATATATATATATATATATATATATATATATATATATATATGTCTTTGGTTGTTGGGTTTTCTCCGTGTAAAATTGGAAGTGTCTTGGCGGCGTTTGACGAAGCGTCAGATATGTAATAGTCAGATATGTAGCGACACCTTCATAATCTGGCCACGGAAAGAAAAACTTGACAACTTCCTCACACACCTGAATAGCCTACACCCCAAAATACAGTTCACCATGGAAACAGAAGTTAATAACCAACTTCCTTCCTGGATGTCTTAGTCTACAGAAACCCAATGGCTCCCTAGGACACACCATCTACCAGAAGAAAACACACACAAACCGCTATCTGCACGCACTCTCACACCACCACCCAGCACAGATCAACTCCCTAGCCAAGACACTCATCTCCAGAACAAAAAGCTTAGCTGATGAACAACACCTAAAACCGAACTAGACACTCTCACTAACGTACTAACATCCAATGGATTCAAACAAATAAGATTACCAAGCTAATCCAAAAGAACCCCCACCAAAATCCAAGACAGAGAACAAGAAAAGCGGCACAGCCCTCCTCCCATATATAAAAGGGACCACAGACAGAACCAGCAAGACCCTCCACAAACACAACATCAAGACAGCATTCTGCACAAACAGAAAAATATCCACCATCCTAAGAAACCCCAAAGACAAAATTGAGTTAGAAAATCAAGGAGTATATGAAATCCCATGCACCGCCTGCCCCACCACATACATTGGACAAACCAACAGAAGAATAAGTGCGCATTGAAGAACACAAGAACTCATTCAAAAGAGGAACCAACTTCTTCCCTGGTCCAACACTTTAAAGTCACAGGACACGATATTGACTTTAAAAGACCAGAACTATCGCCAAAACTGAACACTTTAACAACAGAATAATCAGAGAAGCCATTGAGATAGAAAACGCCACACAGCATGAACAAACGAGATGACACCTCCGCCTACCAGCCATTTGAAACCCGCCCTTATTGACAAACGAGTCCCTAACACGAGGAATGACACCAGACCCACACTCACGAGGTCCACAGGATGTCACCACCGCATCCACCCAGAAAGCAGACCCAAACCCACACTGATCATGAAGCACGACCAAAGACCAGAAGCCAGACCGCAGCTGCAACATTAGCCATTTCAAACCCTCCAATCCATACATGCAGCAGACTGACACCACTATGAAGATGTAGCACGACCACAAAGCCAAACAACAGCTATGCAGCTCACCAGCTCAAATCCCCTGCAACACAGACTAAACTGAGCACAAACAAGCCCCACCAACACAGGACACACCCCAGCCAATCAGGCACAAACCCCCATCCAATCAGAGCACAGCCAAGCTCCCACCCAATCAGTTCAAATCCCACTAGCAGTTAAAGGAAGAAACAGCTGCGATCACACATTGCTCCCAGAAGCCTGAAGCTGAAGCCTGAAGATGACGAATGAGACTTATCGAAGCGTCGCCAAGACACTTCCAATTTTACAGGAGAAAACCCGAACAACCAAAGACCTATATACAAACACCGTGAAAACCTCAGAAAACAAATATATATATATATATATATAGGTCTTTGGTTGTTGGGTTTTCTCCGTAAGATTGGAAGTGTCTTCTAAGTCAAGTCGATCGTCATCTTCAGGCTTCAGCTGTGCTTCTGGGAGCAATGTGTGATCGCAGCTATTTCTTCCTTTTAACTATATAAACACCGTGAAAACCTCAGAAAACATATATATATATATATATATATATATATATATTTGTTTTCTGAGGTTTTGAGTATGTTATATTCTTTAGTTATGGATTTTCTCGCGTAAATTGGAAGTGTCTTGGCGACGTTTCGACGAAGTCTCATTCGTCATCTTCAGGCTTCAGCTTCGTGCTTCTGGGAGCAAAGTATGATCGCAGCTGTTTCTTCTTTTTTTTTTTCCTTTTTTTTTCCCTCCTTTTTTTTCTCCTAGAAACACGAAGCTGTAAACACCTAGCCTGATGATGACGAATAGGATTTCATTGAAATGTTGCCAAGACACTTCTAATTTTACACGGGAGAAAACCCGAACAACCAAAGACCTACACATATATATATGTGTGTGTGTGTGTGTGTGTGTGTGTGTGTGTGTGTGTGTGTGTGTGTGTGTACTCCTTGACTTACAACCACATTTGGGATGAGAATTTCTGTGGCTAAGCAAGGTGATTGTTAAATGTCATGCCTGACTTTACAACTTATTTTTTGCCATAGTTGTTAAGTGAATCATGTGGTCATTAAGTGAGTCCAGCTTCCTCCATCAACTTTGCATGTTGGAAGCCAGCTGGGGAGGTTGCACATGACTCTTGAACACTGCAATCGTCATAAATACATGCCGGTTGCCACGCGGCTAAATTCTGATCACACGGTTATGGGAATGATGTGACAATTTTAAGAGGGAAGACCTGTTGTAAGTCACTTTTTTTGGCACTATTGTAACTTTGAATGGTCGCTAAACGAATGGTAGTTAAGTCAAGGACTACCTGTATGGGTATTACTTTGTTGAAGTGAATAGAATTGAAATAATGGAAGCTCCTCTACTGAATTTTTTTCTTAAGAAAATTGTAATTTTGCACTGAAGACCAAATATATATACAAGGACAGCATGAGATAAAGTGAAGACATATGGCATGATGAATGGTTATTATCTACCATCCAACCTCTATCTTCAGAGACGGCCTATGTTTGATTTGCAGCTTTCTAATTTTATATTTTAAATATATATATAACTCTCTGCCATTCCTCCCAGACCCTTAGTGTTTGTATAGATATTATTTTCCCCATATTTGATCCTGGCAACAACCCTGAGGTTTTAAGATGGTTAGTAGCCCAGTCAGATTTTATGCTAGAGAGAAGTTCCCAATGATGTTTCTTTCCAGACTGGTAGTCTAACCACCAGGGGCCTCCATGGGAATTGGGGTTTTTGCTGTATGATTGGGATTCTAGTTCTTTTTTATGTGTGCTGCATGGCCCTGCTAACCACTCTGAAATGCCAAACAATGATTTTATGGCATTACCTGAAGACTCTGGGTAGCAAATTTAAGAAATGGGAAACTAGAATCTGTAGATCCTGGCCTCTTGCTTCTTCTTCCCTATTGCCCCAAGGGACAGAGGAGAGTTTCCCCAACTTGGTGCCAGGGGTGGGATTCTACCGGTGTGGACCGGTTCGGGTGAACCAGTAGCTCCGATGATAAGCTGGGAGCGAACTGGTTAGCTCTGACGATCAGCTGGGCAGTGGTAGGATTCAAATAATTTAACAACCGGTTCTCTGCCTTAATTTCTTCCAACAACCAGTTCACCAAACTGCTCAGAAAGTTAACAATTGGTTCTCCCGAAGTGGTGCAAACTGGCTGAATCCCACTACTGAGCTGGGCCCTCCCACCTGCCCCTGTCCTTTATTTACCTTCATCTTCGCAGCTGATTAGCATAGCAGAGCGGATTTTATTTATTTATTTATTTATTTATTTATTTATTTATTTATTTATTTATTTATTTATTGTTTTGATTTATATACCGCCCTTCTCCCGAAGGATTGCTGCGCCTCAGCAATTTTAATTCCCTAGCACTAATGCGGAAGATGATTTTTCACTGAACTGTGTACGCGCACACAGTGTGGGCATGTGCAATCACCAAACTGGTTGTTAAACCGGAAGGATCCCACCACTCCTTTTGGTGCCCTATAGATGTTTTGGGACTGCTAATCCTATGCTTACCCAGGTATAGGGGTGTGTCATTAGGAAGGTGCCAGGTTGGGGGAGGCTGCACCAAGATGTCCCATTCTCAAATGGCCCCCAAGAAATGAATTGCTGTCCGGAAGCAGACTGGGCTGCCCCACAAGGCTGACATGGAAGGAGGTTTAAGGAAGAACTTCTTACAACTTCTTCACTGCAAAAACATATGGACTACAAATCTTGATCAAGGCAAAGCAATAGATGCAATTTACATAGACTTCTGTAAAGCTTTTGACTCAGTGGTACATGATAAATTTTTCCTAAAACTAAAATCCTACGGCATCTCAGGTCCCCTCCACAATTGAATAACAGCTTTCCTGTCAAACAGACAGCAAGTGGTCAAAATTGGCAGTGCTCTATCAAATTCTGTTCCTGTCAAAAGTGGCGTTTCTCAAGGCAGCGTTCTTGAACCAACGCTCTTCATACTATACATTAATGATCTCTGTGACCATATTATAAGTAATTGTGTTCTCTTTGCTGATGATGTCAAACTATTTAACACCACCAACAATACAGCTACCCTTCAAAAAGACCTTGACTTTGTGTCAGAATGGTCTAAAACTTGGCAACTCCAAATCTCAACCAGCAAATGCTCAGTCTTACACATTGGAAAAAGGAATCTAAACACTAAGTACAAGCTTGATGGACATTACCTTACAGATGACCCCCCACCCTGTTAAAGACCTTGGAGTTTTCATATCAAATGATCTAAATGCCGAGGCTCCAGTGACGTCACCCTCCTGCTGGGTGCTCTAACAGAGCACTCCATGTTAGAAGATTGTAAAAGTCAGTGAAACAGAAAATAAATCACTGTTCACTGAGCTTAGCATAATCTCTGGGTGAAAGAGGTTATCAGAATTGTGGAAGAGTGGCAGGTCTGACAGGGGGTTTGCTCTCAAGAGCAAATTTTCCTGGATTTATGACCCCACCGAATTCCACTCCTTCCAACTTCAGCACGCTCCTGTTTTTATCAGGGAAAAGGAGAGGAATGTCGCTTCTGCTCTAGAGGACTTATTAAATTGATTGATATTCCAAGCAGACGGGAATTTCACAAGCGTTCGATCTTTGATGCAGAATCAGCACGGCAAGTACCGACTCCCTTTTTGAAACTTGAAACCTTTCTTTGTCTTTGATTAATTGACTTTTAAAATGGCGTCTAAAAGTGAAAGTAAAAATTTTTTAGTACGATGAAGCAGCGTTACTTGTGGATTGTTACAAACGGAGTTTTTATACTGAAAGGAGGAAGGAGAGTTATTAAGTTTGAATTCCTGATTCTTTTGAAGACAGAATGGCAGCTAAACCTTTAAAGCCTTCTGGAAGAAGGGATCTGAACCAAGTCTTGAGGAAATATTGAAAGAACAATTAAAACTTTCTGAAGATAGGCAAAAGAGATGATGGAGAATTTTAATGCAAAAATAAGAAGATATTCTTATGGCAGTTCAAGGACTGAGTAAAAAATTGAAGGATTGGAAGTGGAAATGCAACAGATCTCTCAGTCAAATAAGCATTTAGAAGACAAAATGAAAGGTGTTCAGAAAAAGTGGATCAAAATGAAGATCAGGTTGTGATATTACAATATAAACTTATGGAAGGAGCTCTTAGAATTCGTGGTATGCAGAAGAGCGTGGAGAAGACTTAAGAAAAATTATATCAGAAGCATTGGCTGAATTTATTGAAGCGGACCCCAAGAGGTAGCTTACCAAATTGATAAAATATATAGAGTTAATTCTTGGATTGCAAGACAGAGAAAGCTTCCTCGGGACATTGTGGTTTATTTTGTGAAAAGGACTATGAGAAATCAAATTCTGCAAGTTTCATATCAGACAACTTTAAAATTGGAGAACAGGAGTTGAAGGTGTTGAAAGAGATTCCTTCAAAGATGTTAAGAGACAGGAAGGAATTTGCTTTTTACACAAGAACTTAAAAACATCAGATTCAATTCAGATGGGAGGTGCCAGTTGGACTGACACTATTCTATCAAGGAAGGAGATATAGAATTGACACTGTTTTAAAGGCAAAGTTTTCTTTCTACAGTTTTGAAAGTCGAAATAGAAGTGATAGAAAAACTTCAAGAGACTCAAGAAGGCGTGGTGACCCAAGAGCCTTATTGCTGCCAGTATTAGAGGAACCACAAGAGCAAAGGGTGACAAGAGGGCCCTTAAGCGTAAGAAGAGCAACAGTCTCAAAGTAAAGTCAGGATCCCATTATGGAAGCTGTGGGAGGAGCTAGACGGAAGATACGGAGGAGGAGCTTCGTTGTCTGCTTCAAAGCTTCAGGAGGCCAGTAATGGCAAATAGAATCTTGTCATGGAATGTTAATGGCTTGAATTCAGCTCAGAAAAGAAGGAAAATATTTCACTACTTGAAACAATTTAAAAATGATGTGATTTGTTTGCAAGAGACACATATAAAATTATCAGACCAAAAATATTTAATTAATTCAAAATTGGGTAACCATTTTGTTGCATCAACTTTGGAAAAGAAGCATGGAATTGTTGTATATATCAGGAAGGATATACCAGCTAAGCTAATTGAGGCAGATATTCAAGGAAGATTTATTGCTATTGAACTGGTGATAGATGCAAAAGACTTTGTTGATAGGTATTTATGCACCTAATCAGCAACAAGAAAAGTTTTACAAAATGTTACATGAGAGGTTGACCCTCTGGGATTATAGTTCGTTTATTTTATTAGGAGACTGGAATGGAGTAATTGATACAAGAAGGGATAAGAGAACCTCCTCCAAGAAGATACCTATACATGCAAAATTACCAAAATCCTTTTTTGAAATGATGGAAGACTTTGAGTTTAGAGATATATGGAGGTTACGGAATCCAGATGAGAGAGATTTTACTTTTTTTTCTGATAGGCATCAATCTTTTCACGCATTGATTTTATTTTAATTTCTAATGACTTGCTTTCTAGGGTGAAGAAAGCGAAGATATTTCCGAGGTGTTTAACTGACCATAGCCCAGTATGGATGGAATTATTACAAGGGAAAAAAGGTGGTAGAACATGGAGGTTGAATGAAAATCTGTTTAGATATGAGGATAATGTAACTTATTGTAAGAAACAGTTAAAAGAATTTTTTGATTTTAATATATACAAAGGGACACCTATAGGAACTGTGTGGGAGGCGAGCAAAGCGTTTATTAGAGGATATTGATTTTATTTGGACAACAGGCAAAGGAATAATAAACAAAGGCAGCGTAGATATTTGGAAGAAGAAATTCAAGGAAGCAACAGTTATTAATTCAAAACCCACAAGATCATAATCTTAAAGAGGCTATAAAAATATTACAGAGTCAATTTAATATGTTAATGGCAGACCAGGTGGCAACGAATATACAATATGCTAAACATAATACCTTTTGTAATGCAAATAAACCTGGGAGATGGTTGGCATATAATTTAAGGAAGAAACAGAAAGCACGTGTCATACAAAAATAGAATATAAAGGTAAGAGATATACCAACAGGATAAAATTAAAAGGCATTCTCAGAATTTTATACTGCACTATATGCAAAAGACAAAATATTGAATAGGGACATTTATGATTATTTGAAAGATTATAAGGTGAATATTCTAACATTAGAACAGAGGAGGAGCTGAACCGGCCGATAGCTACTGGAGAAATAGTGGAGCAATTAAACAATTAAAAATGGGAAAACCCTGGTACAGATGGTCTTACAGCAACTTATTATAAAAACACAGGATGAAATATTAGGCCCACTTAAAGAATTATTTAATCAGATACAATTAGGGTGGGAATACCCCGTCATGGAAAACATCTTTTATTTCACTGATACCAAAGAGGAGCAAGACTGCTCTAAACCTGGTAACTATAGGCCGATTTCACTTTTAAATAATGATTATAAGATTTTGTAAAATAATAGCAAATAGATTAATGTTAGTTTTACAACAAAGAATTCATACTGATCAATCTGGTTTTATAAAAGGGAGGCAGATGAGGAATAATGTTAGACAGATTATTAATATATTGGAATATTTGGAAAGAAGAATACTTCAGCGGCACTTATTTTTTGGATGCAGAAAGCCTTTGATCGATTGCATTGGGATTTTTATTTAAATTAATAGAGAAAATGCAATTTGGAGACTGTTTTATTAGAATAATTAAAGCGATTTATGGAGAGCAAACAGCACAGATTATAGTAAATGGTAGTTTGACAGAAGTTACTAAGATTGCGAAAGGAACAAGACAGGGATGTCCCTTATCACCATTATTGTTTGTTTTGCCTCTGGAACCATTATTAGATAAAATACGAAATTAATGAAAATAGAGGAATTAAGATTAGACAATATGAGTACAAAGTTAGAGCTTTTGCAGATGATGTAGTGGTTACGTTAACAAATCCTATAAATTCAAGTAGATTTTGTTGGAAGTAATTGATAGATATGGAGAGGTATCAGGATTTAAAATAAATCAGAATAAAACAAAAGTGATAATTAAAAATATGTCTATACAACAGAAACAAAAACTAGAGGAAATGACAGGATTTGAGGTAGTAAAAAAGGTTAAATATTTAGGGGTCTATATTAGCTCATCGAACAAGAAACTTTATAAGAATAATTATGACTTGCTATGGCAAAAAGTTCAGAATGATATGAGTGGCTGGAAGAAATTGCAGTTATCCCTATTGGGAAGGATTGCGGCTATTAAAATGAATGTGTTACCTAGATTTTGTTTCTGTTCCAGATGATACCTATAATTAAAAGGATAAAAATTTGGAAGATTGGCAGATTGGGATTAATAAATTTATATGGCAGGGTAAAAGGCGAGGTTAAAATGAAAATAATACAGGACCCACGGGAAAGAGGTGGTTTAAGAATGCCTAACTTTAAACTATATTATGAAGCAGTAACCCTTTCAGTAATAAGTGACTGGTTTAACTTAACAGAGGAAAGAATTTTGAATATAGAAGGTTATGACTTGTTATATGGATGGCATGCGTACTTATTTTATGGAAAAAAGTGGATAGGGCTTTTAAGAATCATGTGTTGAGAAGTGCTCTTTATGGTCTGGAATAAATATTCCTATAAATTAGATTACAAGATTCCTATATGGGCGAGCCCTAGACATGCAATAGAGAATATAAATATAGAACAGAAACAGGAAATGATTACATATAAAGAACTTTTGTATGCTGAAGGAGGTAGATTGCAATTAAAATCATTACAGGTATTAAATGAAGAAGGAGGAATTATACTTGGTTTCAATATGGGCAAATAAGTGCTAGATGGAAAGAAGATCAAAAATTGGTATAATGCAAAGGAGGAAAATTTAATAAAGCAAATTAGAAATCAGACCCAGGAGCATATAAAGAGATTGTATAATGTGTTGCTTGAAATAGATTCGGAAAAGGATTTGGTAAAGGATTGTATGATAAAATGGGCACAGAATATTCAGGAACCAATAATGTTGGAAACATGGGAGAAAATCTGGGTTAGAAATGTTAAGTTTACACAAGCACAGAATTTAAGGAAAATTTTTATAAGATGTTTTATAGATGGCATTTAGATCCCAAAAAATTATCATGTATGTATCCTAATATCCAAGCGAAATGTTGGAGGTGTGATTGTGATGATGCTACATATTTTCATATTTGGTGGACTTGCAAGAAAATTAAGGTCTTTTGGATAAGAATTTGGTGGATTATTCAAAATGTACTGAAGAAGAAGATAAAGTTCCTGCCACAATTTTTCCTTTTGGGAATTATAATGGATTGTACAGGGATTGAGACTAAATTGATTTTGAACTTAATAACAGCAGCAAGACTGTTGATTGGACAATACTGGAAGAAGAAGAGATACCTACAATAGAAGAATGGATATTGAAAGTTATTAATTTGGCTGAGATGGCTAAAATCTCAGCGTTTTAAAGACAATACGCAGGAAAGATATTTAATTGAATGGAAAAATGGATTGATTATCTACAAAATAGATATGAGATTAAGAAATATCAGATTGCCTTTGAATAATTAGAAAGTTATTTTATGTAATGGGGAGGGGGTTGGGAGACGAAAAGCTTTGGATGTGGTTGTTTGGATTGGAAGGGAAAATTTTATTCTATGTTTGGTTTATGTATAACTTTACCTTGTGATTGACCCGGGAAGCCGGGGGGTGGGGGAGGGAGGGGGGTGTTTTGTTTTTTTTTGGGAGGGAGGGGGAAAAAAGGGGGAAAAATGTTTTTGTTTTTTTAAACTCTTTCAATTAAAAAAAATAAAAAATGATCTAAATGCCAAAGCCTACTGCAACTACATCGCAAAAAAGGCTTTAACAGTTATAAACCTAATCTTACATAGCTTCTTCTCCAGAAACAGTACACTACTAACCAGAGCATATAAAACATTTGCTAGACCAATTCTTGAATACAGCTCGCCTGTCTGGAACCCATACCACATTTCAGACATCAATACAACTGAATGTGTCCAGAAATTTTACAAGAAGAGTTCTCCACTCCTCTGAATACAATAAAATACCTTATGCCATCAGACTTGAAATCCTGGGTTAAAAAATTTAGAACTCCGCCGCCTTTGACATGACCTGAGTTTAACTCATAGAATCATCTATTGCAATGTCCTTCATGTTGAAGACTACTTCAGCTTCAATTGCAACAATACACGAGCACACAATAGATTTAAGCTTAATGTTAACCGCTCCAATCTTGATTGTAGGAAATATGACTTCAGTAACAGAGTTGTTAATACTTGGAATACACTCCCTGACTCTGTGGTCTCTTCCCAAAATCCCCAAAGCTTTAACCAAAAACTGTCTACTATTGACCTCACCCCATTCCTAAGAGGTCTGTAAGGGGCGTGCATAAGAACACAAGCGTGCCTACCGTTCCTGTCCTATTGTTTCCTTTCATTATATCCAATTAATATAGATATTAATATGTTTAATATTAATATTAATATTAATATTAATATTAATATATATGTAATAATATTACATGTTTATGCATATATATATATATGTCTTTGGTTGTTCGGGTTTTCTCCCGTGTAAAATTGGAAGTGTCTTGGCGACGTTTCGACGAAGTCTCATTCGTCATCTTCAGGCTTCAGCTTCGTGCTTCTGGGAGCAATGTGTGATCGCAGCTGTTTCTTCCTTTTAACTGCTAGTGGGGGTTTGAACTGATTGGGTGGGAGCTTGGCTGTGCTCTGATTGGATGGGGTTTTCTGTGCTCTGATTGGCTGGGGTGTGTCCTGTGTTGGTGGGGGCTTGGTTGTGCTCAGTCTAGTCTGTGCTGCAGGGGATTTGAGCTGGTGAGCTGCATAGCTGTTGTTTGGCTTTGTGGTCGTGCTACATCTTCATAGTGGGTGTCAGTCTGCTGCATGTATGGATTGGAGGGTTTGAAATGGCTAATGTTGCAGCTGCGGTCTGGCTTCTGGTCCTTGGTTGTGCTTCCTGATCAGTGTGGGTTTGGGTCTGCTTTCTGGGTGGATGTGCGGTGGTGACATCCAGTGTGGACCTCGTGAGTGTGGGTCTGGTGTCATTCCTCGTGTTAGGGACTCGTTTGTCAATAAGGCGGGTTTCAAATGGCTGGTAGGCGGGAGGTGTCATCTCGTTTGTTCATGCTGTGTGGGCGTTTTCTCTCTCAATGGCTTCTCTGATTATTCTGTTGTTAAAGTGTTCAGTTTTGGCGATAGTTCTGGTCTTTTTAAAGTCAATATCATGTCCTGTGACTTTAAAGTGTTGGACCAGGGAAGAAGTTGGTTCCTCTTTTTTGAATGAGTTCTTGTGTTCTTCAATGCGTGCACTTATTCTTCTGTTGGTTTGTCCAATGTATGTGGTGGGGCAGGCGGTGCATGGGATTTCATATACTCCTTGATTTTCTAACTCAATTTTGTCTTTGGGGTTTCTTAGGATGGTGGATATTTTTCTGTTTGTGCAGAATGCTGTCTTGATGTTGTGTTTGTGCACAAACAGAAAAATATCCACCATCCTAAGATCCTGAAGATGACGAATGAGACTTCGTCGAAACGTCGCCAAGACACTTCCAATTTTACGCGGGAAAAAACCCGAATAACCAAAGACCTACATACAAACACCCGCGAAAACCTCAGAAAACAAATATATATATATATATATATATATATATATATATATATATATATATATAAAATAGTTATTTCATGCTTATAGTTATATATACTGTGTGACAAAATAAATAAATAAATAAATAAATAAATAAAATAAAATAAAATAAAATAAAATAAAAAATAAAAAGAAGAAAGCTTACGAATGCAGGGTATGTGAGGGCTGCGGCTTTGCTGGAAACCCTGGGCACATCGATTACAGGTCAGGCCTGTGACTCCGTTCTTGCACTGGCATTGCCCGGTGGTCTGGTTGCAAATGGCTCCAGTAGCCCCAATAGGATGACATTGGCATGCTGGAAAGAAAAAAGGGGAGGAGTTATGAAAGTGTTGGAGGAAATATCCTTCTAGGTTTTTTTTTATTATTTCTTTTTGTCACAACAGTATACACAAACATTGTCATAAATAAAACAACATATCTTGAAGAATATATATATATATATATATACAAGTAAAAAAATATGCATCAACTATATTAATTTGATATAATGAAGGGAACAATAGGACAGGAACGGTAGGCACTTTTGTGCTCTTATGCATATATATATATATGTCTTTGGTTGTTCGGGTTTTCTCCGTGTAAAATTGGAAGTGTCTTGGCGGCGTTTGTGAAGTCTCATTCGTCATCTTCAGGCTTCAACCGTGCTTCTGGGAGCAATGTGTGATCGCAGCTGTTTCTTCCTTTTAACTGCTAGTGGGGTTTGAACTGATTGGGTGGGAGCTTGGCTGTGCTCTGATTGGATGGGGTTTTCTGTGCTCTGATTGGCTGGGGTGTGTCCTGTGTTGGTGGGGGCTTGGTTGTGCTCAGTCTAGTCTGTGCTGCAGGGGATTTGAGCTGGTGAGCTGCATAGCTGTTGTTTGGCTTTGTGGTCGTGCTACATCTTCATAGTGGGTGTCAGTCTGCTGCATGAATGGATTGGAGGGTTTGAAATGGCTAATGTTGCAGCTGCGGTCTGGCTTCTGGTCCTTGGTGGTGCTTCATGATCAGTGTGGGTTTGGGTCTGCTTTCTGGGTGGATGTGCGGTGGTGACATCCTGTGCGGACCTTGTGAGTGTGGGTCTGGTGTCATTCCTCGTGTTAGGGACTCGTTTGTCAATAAGGCGGGTTTCAAATGGCTGGTAGGCGGAGGTGTCATCTCGTTTGTTCATGCTGTGTGGCGTTTTCTATCTCAATGGCTTCTCTGATTATTCTGTTGTTAAAGTGTTCAGTTTTGGCGATAGTTCTGGTCTTTTAAAGTCAATATCATGTCCTGTGACTTTAAAGTGTTGGACCAGGAAGAAGTTGGAATGAGTTCTTGTGTTCTTCAATCGTGCACTTATTCTTCTGTTGGTTTGTCCAATGTATGTGGTGGGGCAGGCGGTGCATGGGTTTCATATACTCCTTGATTTTCTAACTCAATTTTGTCTTTGGGGTTTCTTAGGATGGTGGATATTTTTCTGTTTGTGCAGAATGCTGTCTTGATGTTGTGTTTGTGCACAAACAGAAAAATATCCACCATCCTAAGATCCTGAAGATGACGTATGAGACTTCGTCGAAACGTCGCCAAGACACTTCCAATTTTACGGGAGAAAACCCGAATAACCAAGACCTACATACAAACACCAAAAACCTCAGAAAACAAATATATATATATATATATATATATATATATATATATATATATATATAAAATAGTTATTTCATGCTTATAGTTAT
The DNA here is from genome assembly GCF_028640845.1 of Ahaetulla prasina. Taxonomy (NCBI): domain Eukaryota; kingdom Metazoa; phylum Chordata; class Lepidosauria; order Squamata; family Colubridae; genus Ahaetulla; species Ahaetulla prasina. The sequence goes on from NC_080542.1 coordinate 22,651,411, forward strand.
ATATACTGTGTGACAAAATAAATAAATAAATAAATAAATAAATAAAATAAAATAAAATAAAATAAAATAAAAAATAAAAAGAAGAAAGCTTACGAATGCAGGGTATGTGAGGGCTGCGGCTTTGCTGGAAACCCTGGGCACATCGATTACAGGTCAGGCCTGTGACTCCGTTCTTGCACTGGCATTGCCCGGTGGTCTGGTTGCAAATGGCTCCAGTAGCCCCAATAGGATGACATTGGCATGCTGGAAAGAAAAAAGGGGAGGAGTTATGAAAGTGTTGGAGGAAATATCCTTCTAGGTTTTTTTTTTATTATTTCTTTTTGTCACACAGTATACACAAACATTGTCATAAATAAAACAACATATCTTGAAGAATATATATATATATATATATATACAAGTAAAAAAATATGCATCAACTATATTAATTTGATATAATGAAGGGAACAATAGGACAGGAACGGTAGGCACTTTTGTGCTCTTATGCACGCCCCTTAAGGTTCAGTTCCAAGTGGGGAAAAAGACACTGGATTCGTGGAAGTTGCTTGGAAAGGTTTATTGATGAACAGGATCACATGACTTGGAGAGATTGGGTGAAAAAAGGAAAGAGATGCTGAGAATCCCTGGGTTTTATACCCTCTCTGGCTTTGAACTTCCTGGGGCACCTGACCACCAAGCCACGCTCACCAATTAAGCCACACCCACAAAACCGGTAGGGAAAATTTTTAGATTTCAATGCTGACCAGAAGCCTCAGAAAACAGTACCAAAAGACTCAAGCCAGTTCTTCCTCCTTTAAGAAAAAGGAGAAGCACCAGCTGAAAGGAAAACTCAGAGAAGCCCTGCTAACAGAGCTGACAACTGAAACACTTAAGAAGAGCTATTAAGATAAGGGGAATCAGGATAAAAATAAACTCTCCAAAGAAAGCAGGAACTCCCTTTTTCTGGCCCCTGAAAGGATTAACTCCAAGGACAGGAAAAACAAAAGACCTGGGACCAAGATTAACCCAGGAAAACAAAACCCAGGGCAATCAGAAACACATCAAAACCCATCAAGCTGCATTAGCTTCAAAAGGGAATTAAGCATAAAAATCTCAGATTCCCACTTCCAAGCTGCTTGCAAACCAGGAATCATGGAGCTGTGTCACTTTTTGCTTCTTGCCTTCCGGCATTAAAAGAATTCCACTTTCTGGCAGCTGACTTCTGCATTCATTTCTTCTCAGCATCTGTGGTATGTCCCAGCTGGGAAATAGCCAGGGAAATTTCTTCTAACAGACCATATCCTAACTTTTTTACTCAAGGGAATCCAAAAAGGAACTACCATGAAAATTCTCATCTTCCTCACCCCACTACATTTCCCAGGGTTCATAGTGAAGGAAGTCCTGATCATTACATTGGCCTTAAAGGCAAATTTCAAGGCAAGGGAATAAGCTTAAAGTATTTAGAAGGCAACTCAGCCAGCAGGCCTTGATAGAAAATGTGAATTTTATACAGGGTGGGGTGTTTTTGTTTTCTGCATTGTAATCATTGCAAGCCTTATTAAAATGATTTTGATTCTCTGTATACATTCCGGGGTTTGTGTGTCTAAAAAGTTACAATGGTGGCCATAATCATGTGATCTAAGCCCCACCCCATTTTAAAAGGTGTCATTATTCTGCAAAAAATGATGAGGCCTTGAGACTGTTTTTGGACCCGCTTCTTCTAGTGAGAATTTCAGGGAGTCTTAAAAACTTCCTTATTGAGTGGTCAAGTATCCCAGATTTCACAACCCAGAGAGGATAACAGGAGGCTGATTCATCCATTTTTGGTTTTTGCAATGGTGCCCCTCTTTTTTCCAGGATTATGCACTGAACCCTATTTCTTAAGCATGTTGGAGACAAAAAACTCCATTTTGTAAACAATTAGGGAATCAGTTTGTTCTAGTGATTCAGGCATCAGGCTAGAAACAAGGAGACAGTGAGTTTTAGTTCTATTTTAGGCAGATGGTGAGTTCTAATCCCATTTTAGGCATGAAAGCCAGCTGGATGACTTAATAACAACAACAACAACAACAACCACAGAGTTGGAAGGGACCTTGGAGGCCTTCTAGTCCAACCCCCTGCCCAGGCAGGAAACCCTACACCATCTCAGACAGATGGTTATCCAACATTTTCTTAAAAAATTTCCAGTGTTGGGGCATTTACAACTTCTGGAGGCAAGTTTTTCCACTCATTGATTGTTCTGACTATCAGGAAATTTCTCCTTAGTTCTAAGCTGCTTCATTCTGTAGGAATTTAGCACCACCACCCCCTCCTAGAAGAATGAAATATTTTAGAAAATATTTAAAAAGGCTCAGAAAAAGCATAAAACCAGGGAGCACACAGGATCTCAGCCCTTTTCTGTTCAGGATCTCAAACCATGTGATCCTGACCACCATTAAACCATCTTTCCAAGCAGTCTCCATGTTTCCAGTGTCTTTGTCCCCACTTGGAACTGAACCCGGATGGATATTCCTTCCAACAATTCTTTAATCAGTTTCCACCCACTGCTTTTTGTTCTACTCTCAGGTGCTTTGGAGAATAGTTTGACTTCTTCTTCTTTGTGGCAACCCCTGAGATATTGGAACACTGCTATCATGTCTCCCCTAGTCCTTCTTTTTATTAAACTAGACATACCCAGTTCCTGCAACCGTTCTTCATATGTTTTAGCCTCCAGGCCCCTAATCATCTTTGTTGCTCTTCTCTGCGCTCAATCTAGAGTCTCAACATCTTTTTTACATTGTGGCGACCAAAACTGAATGCAGTATTCCAAGTGTGCCTTAGCAAGGCATTATAGAGTGGTATTAACACTTCACGTGATCTTGATTCTATCCCTCTGTTTATGCAGCCCAGAACTGTGTTGGCTTTTTTGGCAGCTGCTGCACACTGCTAGCTCATATCTAAATGGTTGTCCGCTAGGACTCCAAGATCCCTCTCACAGTTACTACTATTGAGCAAGGTACCACATATATGGTACCTGTGCATTTTTTTTTTGCCTAAATGTAGAACCTTACTTTTTTCACTATTGAATTTCATTTTGTTAGATAGCGCCCAATGTTCGAGTCTGTCAAGATCCTTCTGGATCTTGAGCCTATCTTCTGGAATGCTGGCTATTCCTGCCAGCTTGGTGTCATCTGCAAATTTGATGAGTTCCCCATCTATCCCCTCGTCCAAGTCATTGATGAAGATGTTGAAGAGTATTGGGCCTAAAACAGAGCCTTGGGGTACTCCACTGCATACTTCCCTCCATGTGGATATCGTTCCATTGAGGACTACACATTGAGTGCGGTTGGTCAGCCAGTTATGAATCCATCTGGTGGTGGTGCTGTCTAATCCACATTTTTCCACTTTATCTAGTATGGTCTACTTTATCAAATGCTTTACTGAAGTCCAAGTAAATTATATTGACAACATTCCTTTAGTCCAGCATTGGTGAATCTTCTGCGTTCTTGCATGCCGCCCGTGTGCCAAAAGTGGCATGCAAAACCGTCCCATCGCATTCCTGTGGTCAAACGTGCGCCAGCCAGCTGCCTGCTGGCAACCCTGGAAGTGCGGTGATCCATCGCGAATGCATGATGGTGAATCTCAAGAACGCATGCCACCTCACACATGCACAGTCCGCCGGCACCGCACATGCACAATGGGCAGCTGACTGGCACGCATTTAACCACAGGAACGCAATGAGGAGCCGGTGAGGGCGCGCATTTGTCTCAGGACGGTTTTGCGTGCTGCTTCCGGCACTGTGCCATAGGTTTGCCAACGCTGCTCTAGTCCACTAATTTTGTCACTTTGTCAAAGAATGCATTAAGATTAACCTGGCATGATCAGTTTTTGACAAACCCATGTTGGCTTTTGTTTATTACTTTGTTTGCTTCTAGGTGTTTGGTGATTCATTGCTTGATTATCTTTTCCAGAATCTTCCCTGGTATTGAGGTCAGGCTGATAGGTCTGTAGTTTCCTGGATCTGTTTCCCCCCCCACCTTTTTTGAAGATGGGAACTACATCAGCTCTTTTCCAGTCCTCCGGCAGTTCCCCTGTGCTCCAGGATCTTTGGACCAGTCACTTTCTCTCAGCTGAACCCACCTCACAGGACTGTTGCTCTGAGGGAGATGGGTGTAGGAAATGACCAGGTTGAGCCCAAAGGAGGGGTCAAGTGTGTCATCAGTCTTGAGTCCCTTGGCACCCACAAGAGATCTGAAGTCCAGCCCACCTTGAATTCCATTGACTCTTATCTGCCATCTATTTGCTTTGCTTTGACCATTAGTAGTTCAGATTCTTGTAGAGAGCATCTTTGTAATAAACTTTTATATTCATTTGAACCGCCTGGACTTCCTGAGCTTGACAACGGGCAGTTAAGAAATACGAAATACAAACAAAGAAATAAAATAGGAGGAGGAAAGAATTTTAGATATGTTCTCCGCCTTCAGCTAATTATAAAGTAATAAAGGTAGGATTAAAAAAAAACCTTGCTTATTGATAAAAGAACTGAAATGTCTTGAATGATAAAGGTGCATTTGCAGGATAGGGTCAAAAAAGCCAAGATGACAGTGGTAACCGTGTGATTGAAGCTCTGCTCCTTTTTATAGGTGACGCCTATTCCTTGGACATAAAAATGGAGCAGGCTTCAATCAGATAGGCAAAGCCACCATCTTGAAGTTTTTGTGGCCCCTTCTGGCAAGGATGGTCTGGGTTACAGGACCTGACCCACCTTTGCAGGCTCTGTGGCTGGTGATGGGATGGCTGAAGTCACGCTTAAAGCCTGGTGAGCAATACTGGCAGTGGCGCCCGGCCGTGTGATGGCGACAGTTCAAGCAGATTCCCCCGCTCCGGCGCCCTGAAAGTTCGAAAAGCTCCATGCTAAAGCGGCAGCGTTTGGAATGGCGGTGGCAGTTGCAGGCTGAGGAAACAGGAAGCGGGTTCATCAGTTCAGGCAGCTTCCTCCAACCATGCCCAAAACCTCTTTCTACCCCCACCTCTATGTCTAGTATGCCCAGCCCTGCAAGCCCTCCCCCACACAAGAGGGGATCCAGAGGGATGAACTGGGTCAAGAAATCCAGATGCTGGCTGCAACAGGGTGATCAAACCCCAGTTCTTATTTTACATGCATTGTGCAGCTACATAGGTTAACCTCACCCTACCCCAACCTTTGTGACCTTCTAAAAACCCCTTATAATGTGTTTTTTTCCCAGAGATCCCCTGGGAAGAAAAATAACATATGCTGATGGCTGATTGTAACTCTCTCACGATCTCATTTTTATTCATGTTTAATGAATGCAATTGTTTTAAGCGATCTGTAAAACAGGTAGTCCTTGTCTTATAACCATTCGCTTAGTTGGCTATTTGAAGTTACAGTGACACTGAAAAAAAGTGATTTATGATGATGATCCCTGCACCTGCAACTGTCACAGCATTCCACCAGTCATGTGATCAAAATTCATGCATTTGGCAAACAGCATAAATTTACAACAGTTGCAGCATCCTAGAGTCACCTGATGACTACATGCAACCTTCCCAAAGGCAAAATCAATGGGAGAAGCTGAATCAACCACATGATTACAGTGATTAGCTTAATAGCGGTGGCAAAAAAGTTTGTAAAACTGAGCCTGACTCAATTAACAACCACCTTGCTTAGCAACAAAAATTCTGGCCCCAATTGTGGTTGTAGGTCAAGGACTACTTGTATTGGCGACATGGGGAGCAAGCAAACTTAATAAATACATAATACATACATGCGTTAGATGAGTTGCTATATAAATTTAATAAATACCCTGTTTCCCCCAAAATAAGACATCCCCTGATAATAAGCCCAATCGGGCTTTTGAGCACATGGCAATAAGGCCAAGCACTTATTTCAGGGTTCAAAAAAAATAAAAGACAGGGTCTTATTTTCAGGGAAACACGGTATATAAAGAATAAAGAAATAAATAAGGCTGAGGTTTGATCCTATCATAGCCACCCTCTGGCCTTTTTAAAAAACTTTTTCCTGTGAACAACCCTCTAGTGTTAGGAATTTTTGTCCCCACAAAAAAAACAACCAAATGCTTTAAATGATTAGCAGTTCACTGCTTGTGAGTACCAAGAATTCCTTGGTGCCCTTAGGAGGCATCAAGGGAATCCTCAAATAAATTGAAAGGTGGATTATAACCTTCCATGTCACAAGATTTCAGTGTTTTCACATGAGATCTTATCTTCATCCAAATACAGATGATAGGTTGTATGAGGTTTTGGTGAAATTGCTGACCTCATGAAATTTTGGACTTTAAAAAAAATAAATAAATGGAGAGAGTCCAGCAATGATTCTAAAAATGCCAGAAAAGATTGCTGATTGGGGGTCTAGAAAAAGATGTGTTAAGATTTTAGATGAGGGCCAAATTGTCATACAGTTTTGGTAGAACTGCAGTTCAGTTTGGCCATTCTCCTTTTTTCCAAGGATCTCTTAAAAAGCAGAGAATTCATGAGTTGTTGGAAATTCTATAAAAAAAAAACACCTATTTTGGGGGAACTGAAAAGATGGCTGGCCCCTATCCTAAACAAACCAACAGCAGGGAGAATGGGATTTTTTTTTCTGAATAAGGTTTTGAAAGGTGCCCATGGCAAAATCTTTCCAGGCTGGGAAGGACTACGTGCGAATGGGACTTTATTTCTGCAGAATTCCAAAGAACGGATCCCAGCTCTGTAACACACAAAGTCCTCGGCCCCGGGGGCTCCGTCTCCCCCACAGTCTCACCCACACATTCATGAGCATCTTTGGGGGTTGCCCGTTGCCAGGGCCTATCCCAGTAGAAAGTTTTGCAGGTGTCACATTCAGGGCCAGCTGTGTGGTGCCGACAATCACACTGGGGTACCCCTCCATCTTTCCCAGCTGTGCACCGTGAGGCATGTCCATTGCATTTACATCTGCCTCCAACCTGCAGCTCAGCTACTCCATAGGAAGCCTCCTTCCTGCGCATCCCTAAAATCCGGGCTGAGTGCATGCGGTCAAAGGACATGCGGAGGTCAGTAGCAGTCACCCAGTCTTGGAGGATGGGACTGTACTCGAACCTCTGGGCCGAAGGGCGGCCTGCAAGAGGCATGAAGGCCACCAGCCCTCCTGTGAGGGGCTTCAGTGCTGTTTGGGCCTCGATACAAACTGCTTCATGCTCCATGCTTTTCACAATGGTGGTGGTTGGTGGCAGATGGTAACGCCGCCAGCAGCGGCTGGAAAAGAACTGAAAAGGCATCCAACTGCGTCCATAGTCCATGGACTTGTAAATGGCCAAAGATTCTGGTCGTGGGGAGCAGAATCGCAGAGCCACGTAAAGGATTTCCATTCGCCGGCCCAAAGCCAAAGTAAGCGTGGCATTGGCTGTTGGCTGAGACCACCAACATGTTGTATCCCCGTCACTGTCTGTGAGACGCTGTGACCGGTGGGCATGTTCTTGACAACCTTGGCAGAATTTGGAAGCTGGGTTGGTTGAATCGCGAAAGGCGCAGAATCGCCCAGGAGGACCGTTGCACGTACTGGAGGCTTCCACCAGACGGCCCGATGCCAGTTCTGACAGCTCAGGCAGGCAGAATTGTGGGCGCTGGTTGGCATTGTAGCAAGGATCATGAGGGTCGGGAGTTTGGCCCAGAAGGAATGGAAGGAAAACTGCAACACCCCATGGGAAGTGAAGCATCTCTGGGGAAAGGCGTCAGGAGTCAACAGTTCATCACCTGGAAGATGAGAAGGTAATAGCTGATATGAAAAAAAGAGAGTGATGGACAAAAGATTCTGTTTTTCCCTGCCCCTTCTTCCCATCTTCTACCTATTATTTCCAAAAATAATAGAGGGAGAGAGGGAGAATGAGAGAATGAGTGTGAGAGAGAGAGGGAGAGAGAGAATGAGAGAGGGAGAGAGAAGGAGAAAGAGCAAGTGGGTGAGAGAAAAAGGAGGGAGGGAGAGAGAGAGAAGCAAACTAAAAGCTCATATGATAAAGCTATGGGACTATGATACTGAAGATGTTTGATGATAGTCAAGCCATACAAATATGAGGCTTCAGAGGAGTTCAGCTGCCATAATCCCCAGCCAACATGACATTCATCTCTCATCTCTAACATTTAAAGCATTCTGTGATGGTCACTACTAGTATGGAGATCAATGCACATGGTTTTCTCACCTCGAAAGTTGTTAAAGCACCTGTTTTGGGCTCTCTGATCATTTGTACCACACTAATTCACACACATGGATGGCTCCCCTGATCCTCCTGTCTCTGATCTCAACAACTTTCTCTAATATAGAACCCAAGCCCAAGAGCCAAGCAGACAAGGATGTAATGAGCACGAGAAAATAGCTTTAAACTTTTCTTTTCACAGTTGAGGCACGGATGGGAATTGGCACAACACAAGGGCTTGGAGGGTGAATGGAGCGGAGGAGTCAGGAGAGACCACTGAAAGGGGATAAACAGGGATAAGTTGTTTTTTGTTTTGCATATGTTGGAAAGGATGCTTTAACCAATCTAGCAGAAATAATACATGAAGCGGAACTTTGGATTAAGGAGTAACCATTGGCGAATTATGCTAAATTCAAATACTGAATTTTGCCTACATTCCAGCATGCTGGAGGGTTGAGTAAACATGTTGGTTTCTCGAAGAGATCACAACCACTGCAATTCTGGACCAAAAACCTGAGAGAGTGAGAGATTTAGAGGAACAGAATCTCTTGTCAATTGAGCATTCCTTGGTCTCAAGAGAGATAAATTCACAGCAATGCCCAAGTTTGGGAAGATGTGTCCTTCAAAGGAGAAAAGTCATGGATTCTACATGTCTTCTTACCTAATAGTGCAGCTTCTATGTTCTGGCTGTGTTCACATGCAACATCCTTTGCTTAATTGTGGTTAAATAAACCACAATTGACAGGTCAAAGCAATACCTTAAGCCAAAGTTAGGGGAAAAAAATCCAACATTATGCATTCAAAACCCAAAAGCAGTGCTTGCAAAACTCGTTAGATCTACAGTTGCCCTAACAAAGTGTAGTGCAAACAGTACCATATCAAAAATAGATACAATTTATCTTGCTTAAATAAAAATAGCTGCTTTTATGGGATTTGTTTTGTTACTACCAGGCAGTCCTCGACTTATGACCACAATTGGGGTGGTTGTTAAGTGAGTCACACATGATAGTATGACCTTTTTTTGACATGGCTGTTAAGGGAATCACCACACTTGTTAAGTGAATAACACAGCCATTAAGCAAATGTAATTTCCCACATTGACTTTGCTTGTCAGAAGCCAGCTGGGAAAGTCACAAATGATGATCATATAACTATTTGCTGCAACAGAAATGCTGGTTGCCAAGCATCCAAATTTTGATCTTGTGACTGTGGGATAATTGAAAGTGCCAGGACTGGTTGTAAAATACTATTTTCAGTGCCATTGTAACTTTGAACAGTCACTAAATCAATAGTTGTATATCAAGGACCACCTTTTCATGCCCTTAGACTTAAATACCTCTCTTATGCATAACCCAAAGAGACATTCAAAGGCACTTTTAGTATCATTTTCCAAAAATACTGTGTAAGAAGCAGAAAAATGGCCATAAACCCATAAACCACATAATCTCAGCATCTGCCTTATAAAGATAGCTCCGAATAGAGCTTGGGTTTTAGCAAGGCAGTTAATTAAGGAATGGGTTGAGGCAACCCTTGGAGGCCTAGCAAGTCTAATCTTTGGTTTCTTCCCCCTGGAAAGGGGATCATCATTGCCAGAGAGTTGGCTCCCACGTAACACCTCTCCTGCGCAGACTGCACTGGCTGCCTGTGGCCTTCCGGGTGCGCTTCAAGGTTTTGGTAATTATCTTCAAAGCGCTCCATGGCATAGGGCCGGGCTACTTATGGGACCGTCTGCTGCCACCGATTGCCTCTCACCGACCCGTGCGCTCTCACAGAGAGGGACTCTTCAGGGTGCCGTCGGCCAGACAGTGCCGAATGGCGACACCCAGGGGAAGGGCCTTTTCTGTGGGGGCTCCCGCCCTCTGGAACGAGCTTCCCCCAGGACTTCACCAACTTTCTGACCTTCGAACCTTCCGCCGCGAGCTTAAGACACATCTATTTATTTGCGCAGGACTGGACTAGGATTTTTTAAATTTTAAATTTGGTTTTAAATGGGGTTTTATTATTTATATTTCTATTTTAAATATTCGGCCTATTGAATAAGTTTTTTAAATCAATGTTTTATTCTGTATATATTTATGTTTTTATCTGCCTGTAAACCGCCCTTGAGTCCCTAGGGAGATAGGGCGGTATAAAAGTATGAACAAATAAATAAATAAATAAATAAATAGTGATGTCTCCAGCTTGCCTATCACTTTCCCTCCTCTGGTTGTTAATTGCCTTGAGGAAGTTGCTGGTGGGATAATCCTCAGCCGTCAGAGAAGTGGCTTCTCTTGCTAGTATGAGGTTTCTTCTGATTGTCACGCATGACACGTTGGCTACATGCCAGAATTTCTTCCATTTTGCAATCTTTGCCTCTTTTACAAATTCCAGGTTTGGCATGGCTTCCTTGGTGGTCTGCATGTGACCTATTGAAATTAGTGCTCTGTGTATATTATTCTTTCTTCCAGAGCTGACCTATAGCTGGAAACTTTATGGGGCTTAAAATGCAATTCTGCCCTTCTGTGTATAACAGTGATGGTGAACCTATGGCACACAGAGCCCTCTCTGCTGGCATGCATACCCTCTACCCAGATCAGATCTCCGTGGTGTTTCTTTCGTGAGCTTCTCTTTCCCTACAAACAACGAAACCGAAGCTGACGAAAGAACAAGATCTTACCCGTTCTGGTGTTGGGATGCCTCACTTCCTGGCATGTACGCATGTCTGTGCATGGACACATTTGCGCATATCTGTGCATGGACACATTTGTGCATGTCCACCCATGCGCATGCTCGCATGTACACACCTTTTAGTTTGGGCATACATGTGCGTGCAGTTTGGGCACTCGATCGTGTAAATCGCGATGTACATCGCCGCGATGTAAAAAAGATGCTGAGACTCTAGAAAGAGTGCAGAGAAGAGCAACAAAGATGATTAGGGGACTGGAGGCTAAAACATATGAAGAACGGTTGCAGGAACTTGGTATGTCTAGTTTAATGAAAAGAAGGACTAGGGGAGACATGATAGCTGTGTTCCAATATCTCAGGGGTTGCCACAAAGAAGAGGGAGTCGGGCTGTTCTCCAAAGCACCTGAGGGTAGAACAAGAAGCAATGGGTGGAAACTAATCAAGGAGAGAAACAACTTAGAACTAAGGAGAAATTTCCTGACAGTCAGAACAATTAATAAGTGGAACGACTTGCCTGCAGAAGTTGTGAATGCTCCAACACTGGAAATGTTTAAGAAAATGTTGGATAACCATCTGTCTGAGATGGTGTAGGATTTACTGTCTTGGCAGGGGGTTGGACTAGAAGGCCTCCAAGGTCCCTTCTAACTCTGTTGTTATTTATTATTATTATTATCATCACTGGTGTATAAGATCCACACAGAAAGGCAGAAGTTCAACAAATGGAATGTGTCAGTTTTCTTAACAGCAATAAAAGTTCATATAAGCCCATTTAATTTACTATTTCATTGTTTGCAAATGCTGAAGAGTGATTCTATTGCGCTTAACGGCCTAACAGTATGTAGGATAAGAAGGATTACTTCTGACCAAACACTTTGTTTATTTCGGTCATATCCTTCCTTTCTCTAGTGGGAGACATATATAGCAAGGCAAATGAATTTGAAATTTTTCCTTCCTCCTAAAATAAATATATGCACATGTATTTATATCTTCCAGAAGCCACATTGGTGAAAAAAGTAGAATCAGGGGAAACAATATATTAATAGCTACTGATTAGAATTAATTACCTGTGAAATAAGGTATCTTATAACATTAATTGATTCTGAACTTTCCAGACTCCCAACTCTACTCTTTTCTTTCCCATAGAGAAACACAGAAGTACACACAACACAGACCTGAACACCCCTCTCTCCTTCCAGGAAAAACAAGAAGAACAACAACTGCATTGTCCCAAAGGTGCTTTTTCAGTAGGCAATTGGAGTGTCTTGTTTTTTCTTTTGAAGACGTTTCACTTCTCATCCAAGAAGCTTCTTCAACTCTGAGAGGATAGAATAGAATAGAATAACAGAGTTGGAAGGGACCTTGGAGGTCTTCTAGTTCAACCCGCTGCTTAGGTAGCAAACCCTGCACCACTTCAGACAAATGGTTATCCAACATCTTCTTAAAAACTTCCAGTGTTAGAGCATTCACAACTTCTGGAGGCAAGTTGTTCCACTGGTTCTAAGTTGCTTCTTTCCTTGATTAATTTCCTTTTTCTCATTTTGATAACATATATTTCCATCCTGATCTAATAGTTGACTTATTAATTTCTTTTCTTTCTCTTTTTTTCATTTTGTATGCTAACCATCGTCCTGGTTTATTTGCAAATTTGCTTTGTAGATTTTATTTTGCTTGCCAACTCTTCATTTTCCATTAAGTTCAACTTTTGTTTTTGCAAGTCCATCAAATTCTTAACCTTTTTATTCTGTGGATTTTTCTGTACCTTCATCTCTAACTTCTTATACTCCTCCTCCAGTTTCTTTTGTGCTTTTTCTATTCTGTTTGTTCCATTTTCCTAAGTATGTCATTGTCAGTCCTCTGATATATGCTTTGCTGGGATCCCACACATTTTGTAATGATGTATCTTCTTTTCTGTTCTCTTTAAAGAAAAAGTCAATTCTTTTTCCATATACTGTTGAAAGTTCTTTTCATTTAATAATTTTTGGTTCAATGTCCGTCTCTGTTCTGTCCTCCTTGCCTCCGTTGGAACGATGGCTTAATTAGCTGGCTCTTATCAGCTCTGGCAGCAAAAGAGCCAGTGTCTGCCAAGAGCCCCTATTAGCTGCCAAGATGCTGGTGAGTCACAACCTTCAGCTCTAGCCAATCAGTGGACTTGCCTGATACAAAGAGACATACCAGCTCTTGCTGCCTTTTATATTCTGTGGGGTGTGGCTCCATGACTCAGCACTTCCTAGGCCTGCCCCGCCCCTGCTTCTGTTGTTCCCTTCTTTCCTGCCTACGAAACCTAGGATTCAGCCAAGCCTACTTGCTGTTAGCTGGGTCTGCAGGCATGGCCTGGGGGGGGGGAGAGTCAGGGCCTCGTTATCTCTTTCACCTGGCCTGCTTCTGGCTCCTGGAGCTGAGCCAGGGAGGCCGGTGCTTCCGAGTTAAGTCCTGACGGCCCTTCCCCCTCACTGTCCAAGTCACTTTCTGGCAGCAGACCCGGCTCCAAGGCACTTTCGGGCATGGGGCCAGGTTCGGGGGCGGAAGCCACAACAGTCTCATTCTTTTCCTCTGCTCCTTCCATGTCATTGTTATTGGGTGTGGACTGCCCATGTACTTGTTTCTATATTGATCTTATGTATTTTAGATACTAATTCTGTTGACATCCACATCATATCTATTTTTGACTACGACATGTGTCTGTTTGAGTAAAATGTGTGTTAAGTTCGGGAAGTAACGAGGCTGGAGACCAGGGTAGTGACAACAGCTCTTTAATATAGGGTGAACCCAGCAACAGGCTGGGCGAAAACCCTCTCCTTTTATATAGTTCTGTTGGAGGTTTTGACCAATCAGCAACGTGCTGATTTCCCGCTCAAATATTTAAAGGTACAGCATTAATACATAACACTCCTCCCCTCCCAGAAAACACTTTGCCTATATTTACATAAATATTTACATGTTATTTTTCGACGTAGTCACGCAAATAACCTGGGCGTCTCCTAGTCCTTTCTGACCTGCGCGGTTCAGTTCTGGGTGGTGTTTTGAGCTGGTCGGAGGGGCTGTTTTCTCCTCCCAGCACTTTCTCTGGGCCAACGGGCTCCGGATTATTGGCCGGCTCTTTTCTTGGTCATCGGCCTTGGATTACTTTTTCAATTTCCTGCCGCTTCCCTCGGGAACCTGATGGCGTCGCTGGAACTCAGGGACCTCAGCTAAGTCTTGCGCCTCCCCCGGGTCATTGTTGGCTGTGGAATCAAATTGGTATTGATCATGATATGTTTCATTTGGTTCAGTTTGGTCGGTTATTCGTTTCCTTAACTGATCTATGTGGCGCCCACACTCTGTTGTCGGGTAGCTCTACCACGTATGATTTTGGGCCAGTTACTTTAATTATTTGTCCTGTGAGCCAACTAGGGCCGTCCCCATAGTTTCGCCCACACCGGTCGCCTATGCTCATTTCCTGGTCTTTTCTAGTTTTCCTTTGTAACCCTCTGGTGTGTAATGGGATTCAAACGTCCAGTGGGCACCGGAGTTTCCGTCCCATTAGCAATTCGGCTGGGCTTTTCCCGTGGCGTGCTTGGGGTTCTGTGCTGGATTGCTAGGAAAAGTCTATTTTGTTTGCCAGTCACCTGGCTTTAGCCTGGACAATGCCTCCTTAGCGCCGGGACGGAACGCTCTGCAAGGCCATTCGACGCAGGGTGGAAAGGCGCGGAGAGGGCATGTCGGATGCCTTCCTCTGCCAGGTATTCTTCAAATTGGGCTGCCGTGAATTGGGGCCCATTGTCGGACACCAGAGTGTCCGGCAACCCGTGAGTTGCGAATAGGTGGCGCAGGGTTGCGATTACTGCTTCGGCCGTGGTGGATTTCATGAGTATGACCTCCAACCATTTAGAAAATGCGTCCACAACTATTAGGAATGTTTGGCGTGAAAGGGCCAGCAAAATAAATGTGGATTCTTGACCAGGGCCCTTGGGGCTTTTCCCATTCCCTGACTGGGGCCGTTGGGGGTAGAGGTCTGGACTCTTGGCAAGCCTGGCATTTCCCTACCCTTTCAGCAATCTCTGCGTCCATGAGTGGCCACCATACATAGCTTCTGGCTAACCCCTTCATCCTGACGATCCCTGGGTGACCCTCGTGGAGGAGGTCCAATACCTTTCCCCTTAACTTTTCAGGAATTATTACACGATCACCCCATAACAGACACCCCCCTTGAGCTGAGAGCTCATCTCGTTTTTTGACAAATTCTTTGAACCTTTCGCCCGGCGCAGCGGGCCACCCTCTCTGTACCCAACCGAGTACAGTCCTTAACACAATGTCCCGGTATGATGCCCGAGCCACTTCCTTAGATGTGACTGGGCCAGAGTCCAAAGAGTCAATAAGTAGGATGGGTGTCCCTGGAGTGGGGTCTTCGGTCGCCCCAGGTAATGGGCATCGGCTTAATGCGTCTGCATGCCCCACTTCTTTTCCTGGTCGATGTTGCAGCTTGTACGAATAAGCGGCTAAGAATATAGTCCATCGGGTCAATCGCGGCGAAAGTGCCACAGGCGTTGGGCGGTCGCCAGCCAGTATTCCTAGTAGCGGTCTGTGGTGAGTCACGATTTCGAAATTCCGCCCAAATACATACTCGTGGAATTTCTTGACCCCTGATACAATGGCTAGTGCTTCTTTGTCTAATTGGCTGTAGTTCCTCTCTGGGGAGGACATCGTTCTCGAATAGAACGCTATAGGGCTTCTGTACCGCTTGGAAGTCTATGGCTGAGTACAGCCCCACCCCATAAGGGGAGGCGTCGCAAACTAACACTAGGGGTAATGAGTCGTGATATTGGATGAGCAGGCTATCACTTGAGAGCAGGTTCTTTACTGCTTCAAAAGCCCTATTTTCCGACTTTCCCCAAGACCAAACAGTATTTTTCCTAAGAGCCTATGCAGCGGTTCCGCAACGGTTGCTTTGTTCTTTAAAAGACCGAAAATTAACCAATCCCAGGAATGCCTGCAGCTCTGCTTTGTTTTTGGGCGCTGGAGCCTTTCTAATTGCCTTAACCTTGCTCTCAGTAGGGTGAATTCTTCTTGTCTATCCGTAGCCCAAGAAGTCGACGGATTCCCGATCTGGCATTTGTTTGTCTTGACTTTTAACCCGGCTGTCCGGAAAATGCTCAAGACCTTTCTTAACCGCTCCCCCAGTTCCTCCATGTTTTCCCCTGAAATTAGGACATCATCGAAGTAAGGAACTACCCCTGGGAGCCCCTGCAGTAGTCGTTCCATCAGGTTTTGGAACAGCCCTGGTGCCACACTGACCCCAAATTGTAATCGGGTGCACTTGAAGGCACCCCTGTGCGTCACAATCGTTTGGGCTTCGGCTGTGCGGGCGTCTACTGGCAGTTGTTGGTAGGCTTGGGCCAAGTCTAACTTTGCAAAGACTTGCCCTTGCCCCAAAGAGTGCAATAAGTGTTGCACTACGGGAACCGGGTAAGCGCTTTTCTGTAAGGCTTTGTTAAGCGTCGCCTTGTAGTCAGCGCAAATTCTAATTGACCCGTCCGGTTTTATGGGGGTGACGATTGGCGTCTCCCACCTTGCGTGATCGACTGGCACCAAGATCCCTTGATTAATGAGCTTATCCAGCTCCTTATCAATTTTTGGTTTTAGGGCAAAGGGACTCTCCTCGCCTTAAGCCTAATGGGGCTACCTGGGGTCTAAGTTGAAGGAAATAGGGGTCCCTTGTACTTGCCCAGGCAGTCCTTGAAGACATCTTCGAACTCGTTAAAGAGAATGTCTTTCAGGTTACAGTCACTTCGGTAGATGCCAGTCACTCCCATGCCCAGGGCACGAAACCAGTCTAGCCCCAACAGGCTGGGCAGAGTTCCTTCGACGATCGTGATGGGCAGGGTCTTTTTATGTGGACCATACTCGACTCGGACGGAGGTGGTCCTCGAACAGGGATGCGATTCCCCTGGTAGTCGTGCACTCGTAGCCGCTGTGCTTGCAGGTGGCGCTTCGCGACGGACGGCAGCGACTTCGCCAGAGTGTCCCAGGACATGATGGTGATCGCTGATCCCGTGTCTACTTCAAGCCTGCACCTTACTCCCTCGATCTTGGGCTTTGTGAAAATCTTCTTTTCCACTTTGGTTGAGGCGCGCCTATAATGACAGTCGCTTGGTTAGACTTCGCCTTTCTTGTTTGAACCAATCGCGGCCCGCCTTTCCGGTTCCGCGTTTTGATTGGCCGATTTGAATTTTCGGCGGGAAGGTTGGGCCGCTCTGCAGACCTGAGCTAAGTGCCCTTTCTTCCCACACCGCCGGCATGTTGCGTCTTTAAACCTGCAGCGTTGGCGCTGATGCTGCCCTCCGCAGCTTCCGCACTGCCACGGTCCTCAAAGTCGCTTTCTCAGTCCGGCAGACCCTTCCTCATCCTCGCCTCACCGCCGGATTCGGACTGAATCTCCTCCTGGTGTACTGGCGTTGGCTTTGCGCTCGCCTTGGATTGAAGAGGCTTTGCAGGGTCTCTGCTGCTTTAGTAGACATTTCGTGTGCTCTGGCCGCCCAGAGCGTTGGCTAGTGTCAGGTTGCTCTTGGCTAGCAGCCGTCGCCAGACGGATGTCCTTGACCCCTCGGACGAGTTGCTCGAGTAGCACCTCGCCCAGGTCTCGGTATCCGCAGTCCTTGGACGCCTTCTTAAAGCGGCCATGTAGTCACCGATGGATTCGCCTCCATCTGTCTACGTTCTCCAATTCAAACCGCTGCACGTATTTGGACGGCGCGCGCGAAATGGTTCTTCAGCAAAGTCTGCAGAGTCGGCCACGATACCGATTGTATCGGCGTTGGCTCTGCCAGGGCTTCCGCAATCTCGATGACCTCCGGCCCACAATGGCTTAAGAAATAAGCCCGCTTATGGTTATCCGGGATCCCTGTAGTTCGTTGGCTTTAGAAAGCTTTCAAACGGGTCATACGTTCCCCATTTCTCCTTGACCGGGTTGTACGGTGCGGGTGGCGTGTTTGCCATTTCCGCGTTTCTGCCCTGAGTTTGCTGGGTTCGGAACTATCGTGCTTCAGCTCGGTTCTGGTTCTCCTTAGCCTCGAAATCCCACCTTCGTCGCCAATGTTAAGTTCGGGAAGTAACGAGGCTGGAGACCAGGGTAGTGACAACAGCTCTTTAATATAGGGTGAACCCAGCAACAGGCTGGGCGAAAACCCTCTCCTTTTATATAGTTCTGTTGGAGGTTTTGACCAATCAGCAACGTGCTGATTTCCCGCTCAAATATTTAAAGGTACAGCATTAATACATAACAATGTGTACTGTTTTTCTTTCGGGTATCTTCTTCTCCAAGCATCCTGCTAGCTTTTTATTTTTTATTTTTTTTATTTGCATTTATATCCCGCCCTTCTCCGAAGACTCAGGGCGGCTTACACTATGTTAGCAATAGTCTTCATCCAATTTGTATATTTATATACAAAGTCAACTTATTGCCCCCAACAATCTGGGTCCTCATTTTACCTACCTTATAAAGGATGGAAGGCTGAGTCAACCTTGGGCCTGGTGGGACTAGAACCTGCAGTAATTGCAGGCAGTTGTGTTAATAACAGAATGTTTTAGCAATCTGAGCCACAGAGGCCTCAGCTTAATTCATCTGTCATTGTAAAAATGTTTTAGGCAGAATCTTTCTTAACTTCTTATTCATTTTTGTGGTTTTGTAATCTAATTCATTATTTAGAATTGCATTAAAATCATCTATTATACATATATCTTCATATTCATATTCCATTATTTTTCTGTGTAATTTTGCATAAAATTCTTCTTGATTTTCATTTGGAGCATATATTGCCACTAACTATATTTTTTGTGGTTCATTTCTATTTCAATCATTAATACCCTTCCTTCTTCATCCTCAAAAATTTGTTTAGATTTAATTGTCTTCTTAATATATATAGTGCTACTCCTCTTTTACTTTGGCAAGCAAGCATTGTATATAATGTCACCAATTTTGTCTGTTCCAAAAGCTTTTTATGTTGTTTTCTAATATGAACTTTTTGTAAGCATATAATCTCTAATTTTGACTTCTCTAATTGTTAAATGTTCTTTTTATTGCTGAATTTAGACCATTTATATTTATTGATATTATTTTAAATTCTTCTTCCATGTCCTACTTACTTATGTGTTTAGTGGATCTAGTAATTCTTATCTCCTTTTGTTCTTCTGCCTCTTTCGCTCTTGTTCCCTCTCTTATTGCTGTTTCTTCTTGTTCCTTGGTTGTCTCTTTTGGTTGTACCTTTTTCTCTTCCTGGTAACCAGCCCCTCCTTCTTCCCTCAATCTCTCTTCCTCTTTGTATCCTATATAGTGTTCATAGAAGAGTTCTGCCTTTTCTATTGTGTCTAATCTGTGTCTTTGTTCCTGCCAGTTCACCAAGATTCCTTCTGGTACTAACCATCTAAAACAGGGGTGTCCAAACTACAGCCCGCGGGCCAACTGTGGCCTGCGGGTCAGTTTTTATTGGCCCGCAACAAATTCTGAAAATATAATTGAATATGGCCCGCACATGGCGCTTGAGCTCAACTCTGTAAAACCCCGTTAGCATCCCCTGAACACGCTGGCCAGCCCTGCCCCCCCTTCCCCAAGCAGGGCAAGGTCAGGGCAGGGGCCCCACTCCCCTGTGCGGGACCCCCGGACCCCGCAAGCTCCTTACACAACCGCTCGGCCTGGGTCGGGTCTGCGCTGGGCGGGCGACATGCTCCCACGCGGGCCCCACATGCTCGCTGGCTGGCTGGCGCGGCCCCACCCACCCACCTACCCGCCCCCCACCCCACCCCGGCGGGCGGGCATGCTTCAGCCGCCCGCATTAGGCTCCGTTACAGCCTGGCAACTCCCTCCCTGCGCAAAGCCGGAGCGGCTGCCAACGGCTCCATTAGCCGCGAAGCAGCAGCGAAGGTGGGCCGGTGTCGGCCGCGGCTGAGTACCTGGCATCCCCCCTGCCTCCCGCGGGCCGCCCCCTCGCCCTTCGCCGGTGCCGGATGGGCAGAGGATGAGGAGAGATGGGCCAAGCTTGCGGGTACTCCATCCTCTGCCGGAGCCAGCAGTACCAGCCCGCCGCATCTGACCTGTGAGTTCGGTCGCGGGCATCCCTGCGCGGAGTTGGGAGACTTCGGGGGAATTGGAGGAAGGGGCAGAGGAGGAGGAGGAAGGGACGCCCGCAGGACCAAGACTGGGAGCAGCCTCGTCCGGAGGGGGTGGGTGGGAGCCGGCAGGGAGGAAGGGAGGTGGGTCGGAGCCTCCGCGAGCGAGGCGACTTAAGCAAGGCAAGGAAGGAGTTGGGGAGACGCGGTTTGGAAGAACAAAAGGATTTGCCGGAGGTGGGGATGGGGACTGAAGGGGGGTGGGCAGCGAGCAGCCCGCGCCGCTTTTCCCCGCCAGTCAAGAACGCGCCGCGCAAGAGGCAGCAAGGAAAAAAAGTTTTCCCGTAGGCAAAAAGATGACACAGGACGCGGATTGCCGCTTGGAGCTGTCACGTGGCCCAGGTGGCCAGGGACGCCTTCCCACGCAGACCAGGGTCGCTCTAAAACGGCCTGGAGAGACCCACTTGGGCGCGCGGTCAAGAAAATCAAGAAAAAAAGTATTGTACGTTACTTCCTTTATCAATCACCTTGCTGACATTTGCAAAGAAAAGTATAATCAAAAAGTATAAAACAGTAGTCCGTAGTGCAATTTTGTGACTGGATCAATTGAGGTGCCACTGAAGGTGTCTTCTTACTCTTGGTCTACAGAAGCCACCTTCTGAGGTCACACTAGGGTCTCTGAACATGGGTTTTTGTAAGGCTGACACAGGGCTGATAGCGGGAAAACTCAGGCAAAATTGTCTTTGCGTGGTAAGCGGTTGTGTGACTGCAGAAAGTACCCCCCCCCATTTCATATTCCTGTAAAACACAACGTCCGCAGCTTGCAACAGGGTGGACGTAAAAGCCCGTCTTGACTCAGACACAGCAAATTGAGGATGTAGTTTGGCATCAGACTACATCAGACTGTGTTTGGTCCTACACAGAGTTCTTGATCTCTGTTAAAAATACACACAGTAATCATGTGTCAATATGTCACCTCTTGTGTGTGGCCCGGGCCACACATGAATTTACTAGGCTTATATACTGTTTGTTGTCCAGCCGCATGCCTTTCTGAATAATTATATTTAAAAATATTACATTAAAAATCAACATAACACAAACACACACGCACAAACATAGAGATACACACACATATATATAACTCACACATATAGTATACTTAAGCCTAAACTGTGCATAGGGACTACCCAGACGGCTGAAAAAGTGATTTCTGACAGGTTCTCACACTTTGACCAGTCCTCACACTTATGACCGGTCATCATTTATGCCTGTTGCAGCATTTTGTGCATAAGGACTACTCAGAGGGCTGAAAAGTTATTTTTGACCTGTCCTCACACTTTTGACTGGTCCTCACACCTACAACTATCTTTACATTTTGCACCCTATCTTGTAACCGTGGTGAAGAGAAGCAGTTGTGAAATGAGTGATATGGTTGTTAAAAATGCTGCAATGGGCATAAATGTGAGGATGGTCATAAGTGTGAGGACTGGTCAAAAATTACTTTTTTTAGCCCTCTGAGTAGTTTCTATGCCCATAGCCACATCCACTTAGTCACATGAGCAGTTAGCCACGCCCACCAGTCACATGACCACCAAGCCACACCCCAAAATAAGCCACGCCCACAGAACTGGTACGAAAAAAAATCCCCCCCCCCCTTCAATGGTGTGGCCTGGGCCTTTGCTTATTTTTCTGTATTTGGCCCTTGCCAAAAAAACTTTGGACACCCCTGATCTAAAACTTACTCCTTTTTTAATCAAATGTTTTGTCACAAACTGATATTCTTTTCTTAAATCTCTAACCCTTCTTGGAACTTGTTTCAATGCCACTATTTTTCTACCCTTGTGTTTTATCATCATATTTCTCATAAGCTGCAAAATCTCTGTTCTCAATGTTTTCTTGGTAAATCTGACATGTATCTCTCTAGGTAAATTGTTTCTCATTGCATATCTTGTATGTACTCTAAAAATCTCATTGATCCCATTTAGTATCCTTTCTGTACTCTCTTCCTTTGCTTTCGCTAATATCTCCACAATTTTTTCTGGTAGATTCTCTCCTTTTTCTTCTTTGATATTTTGGAATCTTAAATAATAATCAGCCTTATCCATTTCCAAGGATATAATTTTTGTCTGTTGTTGTAAGTCTATAATCCATCTCTTCCACCTTTTTCTCTGTTGATTCTGCTTTCTCTTCTACTATCTTCAGTCGTTGTTCATTTTCCCCATCTTCTCTTTGACTTCTTTTACTTCTACTTTGTTTATTCATTCCTTAAGGTCTTCATACATTGCCAGGAGCATATTTTTTAAATTCCATATTGGTTTTCTCTTGTTGTATTGTAGCATCTACTGCTTTTTATACCGTGGAGCTGGACACTGTTGTTACTAATGGTGATGATAACTGCGCTGTTATTTTCTTCATCTTCATCTTCATCTTCATCTTCATCTTGTTGTTTTCAATCCACAAAATTTGTATAAATATCGAGTATAATTATAATCCACATTTGATATCTTGAAATCCATCCACCTCCACTCTGTTTCACCACCAATCAATCAAATCCCGCAATCCAAATTTAAGGTCAAAATCAAAATCAAAATCTTCAAGTTCTTGTTACCCTAATCCACATAAATTTGAAGGAAATAGAAAAAGGAACAAAAAAAGAGAACATTCCACACACAAAAAAGGAAGAAAGATTGTCTGCCAAGGATAAAAAAGAAAAGCCAAAAGATAAAAATTTAAAAAAGAAAAAAAAAGAAAAAAAACCAGAAGAAAATAAGTAAAAAATAAATAAAAAATAAAAAGATATCCAAAAATTAAATTCCAAAATTTTCCAAATGCCAAAAGGAATCCAAAAATCCACAATTATAAATCCCAAAAATAGAGGGAAAGCAATGGAATATTTAATCAGTTTTATAGCTCCCATTTTGGGAGTCCATTAGAGGATCCTAGCCATCTCATAGGGACGGTGAAGAATGGAGGCATGGGCTGGTGTGAACAGGGAAGTTGCAAATTCCCTGAAGCACCAGTGAACAGCCTCCGACTCAGTGACTGGGAAGACAGCCATTGGGAGCTGTCTCAAAACTGTGGTTTTCCACACAGAAAGTGAGAAGAAAGTGAGATGGATCATCTGGGTGAGATTGAATTTATTGTCTTGAAAACAGAATTCCTACTTTTATTATACTCTCTGGTTTTTAAAAGTTATAACTGAAGAAGAATGGCAAAAGTGGAAAGTGGAGGGAGGGGATGTATGGCTGACTCTCCACTTCCAGAACTAGTGGCGAAAAAGGGATGGTTGTAAAATAAACACAATTTTAAAGTATGAAAACTGATTTGGAAAATAGAAAGCAGATTGGGCAGAGTGGCTTTTTGCCAAAATTAAAATACGAATTAACAGTGGTGAAATTTAAAATTTGTTACTACCGGATATGTAGGCATGGCTTGGGGGGGGGCAGTAATGTGATTGGGTGGGCGTGGCCAACTTTTTTTTACTTTTAAAAGCATTTTTTCTACAACCTCTTCGGTTCAGCTGGGATCGTCAGAGCCTTTTAAAAGCATTTTTCTACAATGCTTTTAAAAGGCTTTCATGATCCCAGCTGAGTTGTCTGATCATCAGAGGCTTTTGTTTTCTTTTAAAAGCATTTTTTCAGCGCAAGAAAAAATGCTTTTAAAAGTAAAAAAAAAAACCGTTGATGATCACGCGGCTCACCTAGGCATGGGGTGGGGGGGCAGGGATTTTTGCTACCAGTTTTCTGAAGCACCTGCCACCATCGCTACTGGATCGGATGATCCAGTCCAAATCATTTTAGCTTAACAACCATGACAGAAAAGATCATAAAATCGGATGCGACTCAATTAATGACTGCCTTGCTTAGCAATGGAAATTCTGGTCCCAGTTGTGGCCATAAGTCAAGGACTTTCTGTATAAGGGAAGCAGCTTCTTCCAACAAAGAGCTGATTTTTGACTGATATGAGAAAGATATCTAAACTTTTTAGCAGGAAGATCTACAGCTATTTGGGTTTCTTATTCAAATTTCTGTTTGCAGCAGCCCTATTTTCATCAATGGATGCAAAAGACCCCACTCAAATTATGGGTCATTGTTTTTTATGGGGGGGGGTTGAAATTACCTTCCGATCAACAGTTAAAACATCATGCAGAAGGTTTACAGCCAAGTGTTGATGAGCTTTGGCTAAGTTGATTAGGAAATGCAGAAATCCGCATTACCTCTCTGAGGAATGGTGGGCTGGACCCCATAAACCGCTGCTTCTGAAATTAAATCAGTGTTTCCCTCTATCTGAATGCTGCAGGGGAGCTCTACAGACATGTTGGCCACACTTCCTGAGCCATTAATTTGAGTTTGGATTCATTAGGATTCTCCCAGAACCTCCCCTGAAGTCTCCTTTGGAATTTGTGCAACCAATGAGTTTCTTTATGCTTAGGAAGCAGGGGGAAAAAAATAGATGTTCAGAACTTAAGACCACTTGCTAAGACTTTATGAAATATGTATAATCCCTTCTCCAGGCTGCTGGAGATGCAGATATGTCCCTATGGGTCCATTTACTTTTCTGGAACTGGCCAATCATTATCCCCTTTTGGTACTAAAATTTCTGGGGCTGCCAATTTAATACTAGAAACTTCCTTCCGTTTTACAGATGTACAGTGTTGTGCCTCGTCCGCTTTCCCCACAGCCGGGCCCATCTTATCTGCTTCCGAACACTGAGGAATGTCCTAGCATGCCTCCTGGCCCCAGCCCTGGCTCCATGCCCAGACAGGCCGAAGAAGAAGAAGTGCCTCCCGGCCCCAGCCCTGGTTCCATGCCCAGACAGGCCGAAGAAGAAGTGCCTCCCGGCCCCAGCCCTGGCTCCATGCCCAGGCAAACGGAGCAACTAGACCCCTCCCCCACAGCATGTGAGCCTGAGGAAGGTCAATTACCAACAGCTGCAGACTGAGCGACCGCCCAGGAGAATTGATAGGCGGCGGCAACAGAAGGAAGGGAGGGGCAGGCCTGGATAAGTGCTGAGTCATGGAGCCACACCCCATGGCCTATATAAAGGATCTGCTTTCTGGCATTCTCTGAGTCAGGCAAAGTCTACCTTATCTTGCTGAAGTCATGTTCTGGTCTCCTGCCTGCCTTGAGAACTTTGCTAGGACTTTGGCAGAGCTGCAGAGGCACGCCTGATTCGGATTTCCCTGACCCGGTTGTCAGAGGAGGAGTGGGACACGACATACAGCTGGGTGATGATGGATTACATCTGAGCTGTTTCAGATCTTTTGCATGGATGACAGAAATAGATCTTTCTGCCCTCTCGACTATCAAGCAACTCATCTTACTCCAAGACTGGAATGGAAAATTTTCATCCAGTTTATCAATGGATTTTTCCTTCCTATGCTTGAAGAATGATTTACAGGTAGTCCTTCACTTAAACCATTTGTTTAATGGTTATTCAAAGTTATGATGGTGATAAGAATGTAATTTATGGTTGGTCCTCTTGCAGTCATCTCAGTGTCTCCGTAGACACATGATTAAAATTTGGGTGCTTGGCAACCAGGATATATTTACAAAGGTTGCAGCATCCCAAAGTCATGTGACTGCCATTTGCTATCTTCACAGAAGTCTTCCAACAAGCAAAATCAATGGGGGAAGTCAGGTTTGTTTAGTGACCCTGTGATTTGCTTAAAGACCATGATGAATCATTTAACAACAGTGGCAAAAAGATCAGGAAATCAGGCATGACTCACTTAACAACCACATTACTTAATGAGGGAAATTTTCTCCCAATTGTGGTCATAAGTCAAGTACTATCTGTAGATTCTGCCCCATGCCAATTTGTTCCTTTATTATTATTATCTCTTTTATTCATTAAACATGAAACTCAGTCAACTGAACTTCAAAAAGGCATCACAAATACCATTGACTGGTGCTAATGGTTGATAGGGGTTGCTACCAGTATCCTAGGTATCAACCAAGTACCTTCTTAAGATGAACAATGTTCCAAGTAGTACCGTTTTTTGCAGTTCTGCTGGTGTTATTGCAGGAAGCTGCAATTTGTTGATGTATCTTATAAAATTCTTGGACATAGTACCAAGTGCCCCGATGACAATGGATATCACTGTTACATCTTTCATCGATAATCACATAATTTCAACGGCCAGGTCCCGATATTTCGTGATTTTTTCCAGCTCTTTTTCTTCGACTCTGGCATCTCCTGGTACCGCAATGTCAATAAATTGTACGTTTTGGTTTTTGACAACTGCGATATCGGCATGTTGTGTTCTAAATGACAATCTGTCTATATTCGAAAGTCCCACAAGATCTTTGCCTTCTCATTTTCTATAACTTTTTCCACTTTATGTTCCCATGACTTTTTGGATACAGGTAAGTCGTATTTTTTACATAATGACCAGTGGATTAAGTTAGGAACTTGGTCGTCTCTAGCTTTGTAATCAGTTTGTACGATTTTGCTGCATTTATATATTAAATGTGAAACAGTTTTGACTTTGTTGTTGCAAAGTTGGCACTTTGGATTGCCAGTGGATTTTTGTATCTTCACTTTCATGGCATTAGTTTGAAGTATTTGTTTTTGAGCAGCAAGTATTAAACCTTCTTTCTTGATAGTTCCCATTTTAAGCCATTCCCATGTAAAGTTGTCATCACATTTTTCTTCAATGTTTTTTAAGTGCTGTCCATGCAAAGCTTTGGTTTTCCATCTACTTAATCTGTCATCCAGTTGTTTTTCCTTATATTCTGCCTTTGTTTCTGTTGTTTTTATAATGTTCTCTGTTTTCACAGTCTGCAGCATTTTTTCTATACTTTGGTTTACATAATTATTCAAACTTTGTTTTTCTTCTTCTATAGTTCGATGGAATTGCAATAGCCCACTACCTCCTATTTTTCTTGGCAGGTACAACCTGTCGATGTCACTTCGTGGATGTAAAGCGTGGTACATATTAAAAAGTTTGCATGTTTTCTGGTCCAAGTTTTCCAGTTCAGCCAAAGTCCAGTTGATGATTCCAGTTGAGTAGTGTATTACTGGAACTGCCCATGTATTAATGCCTTTAATTATGGGTCCAGCATTCAGCTTTGATTTTAATATTTTAATGTATTCCTTTTGCGTTGGCTCTTTGACTTTTCCATTTAAGATGTTATCTGCTTCCAATATGCTTAGATATTTGTAACCATCTGTCAGCCTCCACTCCAATCTTCGTATACTTTTGTACAATTTATATCAGTAGATAGAATGTGAAATGTTTATTTCTGTATTATAAAACAGTTAAGGAAATGAGATGTATCATAGCACCATACAGGGTAAGAGAAAGGGGCCTATTAAGAGTGTCGGCTGACATAACAGTGTGGGAGGGGTGATTAACGGCTGAGTGTTAAGAGCGCGGGCTTTTCCAACAGAAACTGCATTCCTAAGATGATTGACAACTAGAGACCTGTGGAAAAAGATTACCACGAGGGGCCGAGAAGGAGCAGGCATTGGACCAGACCAGCCTGACCTCCTGAAGGAGGAGGGACAATTGGGGGGATATGATATGTTAGCCATATTTTGTCTCAGATCCAACTTTACTAAGCTGCTATCAAGACTGTAACTAGTAAAAGTACTTTTCTTTATTGCAAATGAAGTCAAGGTGAATTCTTTCCTAGTTATAATCAGAGGCAGTCTGACACCATCATCCTTTGCTAATGCTTTCACTATATTTCCATTTCCCCGTTTTATTCTTTTTATTTTTTCCATTTTTCCTTGCTGCATGGATAATATAGCACATTTTTCAAGTCCAAAGTTCATTTTGATGTTGCTGCTGAACAGTTGAACTGTTTTATAACTGTGTTGTTGTTGTTGTTGTTGTTGTTATTAGTAGTAATAATAGTAGTAGTAGTAGTAGTATTGCTGACTTTCAATGGATCACAGTGAAGGAGCCGTTCTGCTATGCACGAATTCCCGACCCAGGATCAGGTTGTTTACCAATGATTTAGCACTGGGCTCCCCATGAATATGCATTTCGCCATGGGTGGGAGGTGGGCCCTTTCCAGCCCCACACCACTCCTGTAGCGAACAGCTCTGCACATCAGGCTGGACAGCCCGGCTATCCCAGGCCCACTAAGGCTCCTGACGCTGCAGTATCATTACATTTCAGGGGGATTCTGACTTAGAGGCATTTAGTCAATCCCACAGATGGTAGCTTCACCCCATTGGCTCCTCAGCCAAGTGCGTACAGCAAAGGTCTGAACTTGCAGTTCCTCTTGTACTGAGCAGGATTACTAGCGCAACAACACATCATCAGTAGGGTAAAACTAAGCTGTCTCCCAGCAGTCTAATTTGTTTCTTGAAATGAAGATCTGGTGAGTGATACCTTTTGAGAATCTTGTGCAAAATGGCACAAGAATAGGAAGCCCCACAGAAGAATGGAATATAAAACACAGAAATATAGAAAACTGACAACAGAAAGGAACCTAGTGATCCACTGAGTATGCTCTTTTAAAAAATTGTTTATAAAAAAAATTATCTTATTTTTTTTTATTTTTTAAATTTTTGTCGGATGATAGACATGTGTTTGTCCCAAGCATACTTTCTATGAAGTAATACTTTCTAATGTTGCTTATGAACTTCCATCCTGTTAGTTTGTAGTTATATTCTCGTGTTCTTGATTTATGCTTAATATTGAAAGTACTGCCTTCTAGGACCTTATTCACACCTCTAATATATTCAAAGGTTTCAGTCATGTCCCCTTTTCCTTTCTATCCTCCAGGCTGCACATATTCAGTTCCTTCAATCCCTCCTAATATGTTTTGTCCCTCAGACCTGGCACCATTCCCCTCCCCATTCTTCTCTGGACTCGCTCAATCTTATCCATATCTTTTTTTAAATAAGGTCTCCAGAACTGGACATAGTATTCCAAATGGGGTCTGACTAAAGCACTATATAGCAGAGTTAGGAAGTCCTTTTTGCTGCAGGTGCAATCAAATCAAATCAAGATGGAATAAAAGGTAAAATGGTAGTTAAGCTATTCCATATATAAGAAGCTTGATGGCTGGTTCTTAAGAGATGACTAGACAACTAATATCCCCTTGTGTCATCATTTGAGAGAGCTTTTCTTACCAAAGCAAAGAAACAGAATGATCAAGGATTGGCAAAAAAACAAGAGGGAGCAAGAGTGAATTCTGACTTCTGACCAGCTTCTCCATTGAGTTTCTATGGGGGAATCTGGTAGGGAGCATAGGAAAACTTCCTTCCTTCCTTCCTTCCTTCCTTCCTTCCTTCCTTCCTTCCTTCCTTCCTTCCTTCCTCCCTCCCTCCCTCCCTCCCTTCTTTCCTCCCTCCCTCCTCCCTCGTCCTCCCTCCCTCCCTATCTCTTTCCTTCCTTCCCTCTTTTCTCCCTCCCTCCCTCCCCCTTCGCAATGCCCTGTTTAACAACCAGCATGACTTATGACCATAATTCCAGGCTCAGTTGTGGCCTGAAGGTTTGTAGTCTTGTAGGTTTAAGACTACCCGTATAGACAACTGCTGGAAGTTCCCCATAAAGTCACTCAATTTGACTGTCTTAGTAGTGTTACTTCTAATTGTCAAATTGTCACTATACTCCTTTCTGCTACAATTTGTGAACCATCCCAGGTTTGACTTCATGCCATCTTGTCCAATTCTTAACATCCTCCTTGGCAGCCCTTCTGTCTTAGCACCTGCTCTGCAGAGGGAGAAATCAAGACGAGGATCTGGCATCCATTTCTATTGTTCCTTTTGGGAAATTGACCCAGTCATTTTAGCAAAAAGGCATGGGTGGAGGGGAACAAATTTCTTTTTAAAGCTGCCAAACCAAACACCTCCCCCCTCCTTCTAGTAGACCATCTTGACATAATGCAGAAGAGTTTCAAAACCATCTGGAATTTCAATAGATCATTTGTCAAGCAGAACAAAAATCTTTTTTTTAAAGGAAGGCATGGGTGAAGGTTTTAAGATTTTTCACTGCTACCTTCACTATGTTTTTTGCAAATCAAGCCCAATGTTCAGATGAAAGAGAGCGAACGGAAACATCAGTGTGAAAATTTAGAAAATAGAATAAGACCTGCATTTCTCTAAGACTATTGTCATTCACACATCCAGTTTATACAATAAAGCAGTAAAGGTCATATAAGTAGCAGCAGAAAAGCTACACAGGTAGTCCTTGAGTTACGACCGTAATGCAGGCTGCCCATTGCAGTTTTAAGTAATGACTAACTAGCACCGACTAACCCAATTGGATGTTTTCTTTTGCAGTCGTCGTTAAGTGAATTTAGTGGTCATAAGTGGGAACGCCATAGTTATTAATTGAATGGTGCAGTCATTAAGCAAACCCATTGTTTGCTATGGCAAGTTTTTGCTGAAAACCAGAACTATGTGGTAGGTTTTGGCAAAATCCTCATAAAATCTGGTTATGATTGCAGGATGCTACAAAATGGTTTTGCAGCTGCATTGCAAAGTCCTGAAAAAGTACAGTTACAGTTTCTTGTAATGATGGGGGGGGGAAGGGGGTGGTCAGTGGAATGTCAGATCCAGATCATAGTCCCCTTTGGTTGGTGTGTGGTAACTTTGAATGGTTGCTAAGCAAACAGTCGTAACTCGAGGATTACCTGTATTTATGGTAATTCCATAACTTTCCTCAAGTAAGTAGATTTGATCAGCGAAAGAGCAAAAGTGAGCTTTATTAGTTAGATGAATATGCCATTTATTTCAACTGCAAAAAAATAGCTATTTGGGCTATATCTATTTTAAAGCACTTGGTTGACAGAGACAAAAGAAAGGAGAGAGACAGAGAGTAGTAATAGTAGTAGCAGTAATAGCAGAAGTAGAAGTAGCAGTAGCAGCAGTAGTAACAGGTTAGGGTTAGGGTTAAATTAAAAGGCAGCTTTTAAATTAATTAATTAATTCTTTTAAAAATGGGAAGAGTTACATTTCTAATTTCAAAAAGGCGTTTTTCCTTTTGTTTTTAAAGTGTCCACTTTTTGACCTCGCTAACTTTTATAAACCCCGATCCATGTCATTTAGTACAGATCATAGTATTTTCAGACCTTTGCCTAGAACATTTTTTCCCCAACTCTTGATTTAAGTCAACCTTGGAAACTTTAAGACTTATGGACTTCAACTCCCAGAATTCCCCAGCCAGCATGGCTACTTGAGGAATTCTGGGAATTGAAGTCCACAAATCTTAAAGTTACCAAGGTTGATGCTCCTGATTTAAATTATGCTTTTTGAAGCACACAGGGTCACATCCTGTTACTTCACCCCACAGGAAAAGTAATTTTGGAAGAACTGTCTTGGAAGTATGCATCGATCTCAGGTTGCAAGAAACACCCAGGGACCCTTCCTAAAGATTGGAAGGAAATTGCATTTTGCTTAATCCTTTAACCTCAATATTGGTCTGTCATCTAAAACAGATAGCGTAGAGATAGACCTTTGGGAGAGGGATTATGGGAAGAATAATTTATATTAACATTAATTTAACACAATTGCTGAAGATGTCAGTCTGGTGAAATTTAACACTGTAGAGATTTGAGAAAAAATGTGCTTTAATACCATGGCTCTTATAGGGAGGAAATATAATAGGAAATAGTCTTGAAGCATATTTACTGAGAATATCAATTTTTGGGGATTTTTATTTTCATTATTTTTGGGTTGGATAATTATTGCAACTGGTAAACTTTCTCATTGTAAATAGATCGATTTCCTCTGACTTTAAATCTTGACAGTTTGATTTATGTAACCATATGTTTCTGCTACATTTGACTGCGTATCAATGCAAATTATATTGTTTATTATTAAAGCAGCAGTTGCAGTAATTAATATGGACCTTCTCAATATTTAGCAAGAAGTAAAATTACGACATCCCTGTTGAGAAGCTTCAAAATACAGATAGTCCTCATTTAGCATCTGTCTTGTTTAACAACTGTTCGCAGTTATGACCATGATGAAAAAGTACCGTAACTTTTTACAGCCTTTGCTGGTCTGTCAAGCAAAGGAAAGCTGAAGTAAGATTAAAAGCCCAGTGCAGTTTCACTTAGTGGCCACTTTGCTTGATGTCTGAGTTGTGGGCCCCAACTGTGGTTGCTAAATGACCAACTCAGCACCTTCTTGATGTACTGAAGCTCATAAGCCAATAAGCTTCTTCCTGTTGTAGAAAATTTGCACCCACCCCTCTTCTAGAAGAATGAAATGTTTTAAAAAGGTAGAATATTATATTTCCCAAAGGGAGAAATGGAAACATGTTTTTTAGAGGGAGAAAGCAGCCCCCACCTTCTTTAATAGCCCACAGCAGATGTCAGCACTTAGAAGATAAAGAGGTAGATAGCTCTATTCATAAGGAAATACCCTAACCCAAGATCCAGCAAAGGTTAGGATTAGTCCTCAACCACAATAGGAATTGACCAACGCCCCTTCATTGTATCACCTGTTGTGACCCAGACCCAAGTAGGTAGTAGGAAACTCAGTCAGTGTAAAAACAAATAAACTTTATTCGAACAGCTGAGAATTACTTCATTCTCAGCGTAGTTCAACTAAATTAAAGCAAATTTCTCCCAACACAATTCTTCAGTCCTATCACCAACCTTGGTCCAATTAGGCAAACTGCCAAAGGCCTTTCTTGGCAAAACTTCAGAAGACACCAATACAAAACAAATGCAACAAGACGAAGCTATCAACGTTATTTTCCGGCAAAGAGCCCAAATGCTGTTGTTGGTCTTTTAAGCCTTATGGGAAGGGCCAATCATCTCTTGGCCCTACTCCCGAGTCATTCTCTTTGCTTGAGCTGCTCTTATCTTCTGGCAACTCTTCTTATGCATGCATTAGGAACAGGCTCCTCCTGTTCCTATGTCTCACTACTGTCAATCTCTGGAGGCTCTGGAGTCTGCACCTCACTCCCCAATGGCCCTGGCCCCACCTCAGCCTCTGACCCAGATCGCATTGACAGCATGCACCGAGTGCCGAAATGGTTCGCCAGCTATAGAGCCAGCTATGACCGCTACATAACCCCCTACAACAGCTAATAGAAAACATGTTCTTGCACAGGAACAGGAAGTTCAAGTGCAAAGTCCAAGAAAAGGTATACCCCCCTCAACTCCATGGAATCAGCTGCCCAGAATCACACATGCTTGGTGGTTCTGCTTCATCAATAAATGGACCTTCTTTCCAATCAGCCTCCAGCCTCCATTTTGTCTCCAGTGCCTTTCTCCCAGATTGGAACTGAACTAGATGTAGTCCAATATATTGGGAGAACTGATAGGCTAAGTGAATGAAGTTGAGTTTGATAAGAGGACAAAATTAGAATTGCTCTGAGTTTGTGTAGATTAACTGAGCTGCTAAAACCAAAACTGATTCTGACTGTGCTCTGTTGCTCCGCCCTGCTTTGGGGTGTTTGCTGGCATAGGTGGAGAGAGCAAGAACTTCGGAGAAGAGGTCATTTCAAAGATAACCTTGTAGATGACCCTCACTCCATCAAAGACCTTGGAGTTCTCATATCAAATGATTTAAGTGCCAAAGCCCACTGCAAGTACATTGCCAAAAAGGCATTAAGAGTTGTAAACCTAATCTTGCGTAGCTTCTTCTCCGGAAAGATTACACTATTAAGCAGAGCATTCAAAATATTTGCTAGACCAATTCTTGATTACAGCTCGCCTGTCTGGAACCCATACTTCATTTCGGACATTAACACAAGAAGAGTCCTCCACTCCTCTGATCACAACAAAATATCTTATGCCACCAGACTTGAAATTCTGGATTTAGAAAATTTAGAACTACACCGCCTTCGGCATGACCTGAGCATAACTCATAAAATCATCTGCTACAATGTCCTTCCTGTCAATGACTACTTCAGCTTCAACGACAACAATACACGAGCGCACAATAGATTCAAACTTAAAGTGAACCGCTCCAATCTTGATTGTAGAAAGTATGACTTCAGTAACAGAGTTGTTAATGCCTGGAATGCACTACCTGACTGTGTGGTCTCTTCCCAAAATCCCCAAAACTTTAACCAAAGATTGTCTATTGTTGACCTCAGCCCATTCCTAAGAGGTCTGTAAGGGGCGTGCATAAGATAGAAATATTGCATAATATTATATAATATAATAATATAATATAATATAATAGTGCATAAGAAAGAATCAGAACACTAAATACAAACTCGATGGACATTACCTTATAGATGACCCCCGCCCCATTAAAGACCTTGGAGTTTTCATATGAAATGATCTAAGTGCCAAAGCCCACTGCAACTACATCGCAAAAAAGGCTTTAAGAGTTGTAAACTTAATCTTGCATAGCTTCTTCTCCAGAAACATTACACTACTAACCAGAGCATATAAAATATTTGCCAGACCAATTCTTGAATACAGCTCACCTGTCTGGAACCCATACCTCATTTCGGACATTAATACAATTGAGCATGTCCAAAAATATTTTACAAGCAGAGTTCTCCACTCCTCTGAATACAAAATACCTTATGCCACCAGACTTGAAATCCTAGGTTTAGAAAATTTAGAACTACGCTGCCTTCGACATGACCTGAGTTTAACTCATAGAATCATCTGTTACAATGTCCTTCCTGCTGAGGACTACTTCAGCTTCAATCGCAACATTCCACGAGCACACAATAGATTTAAGCTTAATGTGAACCGCTCCAACCTTGATTGCAGAAAATATGACTTCAGTAACAGAGTTGTTAATGCCTGGAATGCACTACCAGACTCTGTGGTCTTTTCCCAAAATCCCCAAAGCTTTAACCAAAAACTGTCTACTATTGACCTCACCCCGTTCCTAAAAGGTCTGTAAGGGGCGTACATAAGAGCACCAATGTGCCTACCGTTCCTATCCCAATGTCCCCTTTGATTGTATCCAGTTTGTATAGGTTTTTTTATACTTATATATATGCTTATATATCGTATAGTTATTTCATGCTTATGCTTACATATACTGTTGTGACAAATAAATAAATAAATAAATAAAATAAATAAAAGAGCACCAGCGTGCCTACCGTTCCTGTCCTAATGTTCCTTTGGTTGTATTCAATTTGTGTGGTTAATTCATGCTTATACTAATACATATTGTTGTGTTTGACAAAATAAATAAAATAAATAAATAAAAGATACAGTCGTGTCCAATTAGAACATATAATTTGTCATCACAAAAACAGTACATCAGCACATTCGGGGAGCAAGGATCACCAGGAAGCTGCTCCCTCTGTATCCCAGTAAGATCATTATGGCATCTGTTCTGCCCCTTTGGCCAGTAATGGCTGCTTCTTCCCCTTCCCCATCTTCCGTTTTCTGCTTCCTGTGCAGAAATGTATCGGGGGATCCTTTGCACCCCAGCCAGATCTGATCCTTTTTCGAACTCAAGCTTTCTTTCGCCAGCTTCACCAAATCTACTCCTGTTCGGATATTGTTGCACTGATAAATTGACAAACAGAATCCTTTGTGTAATTGCTTTCTAACATCCTTTTTAGGTGTGAATTTTATGGAAGCTCATAATACAGATAGTCCTTGATTTACAACCATCTGTTTAATGACAGTTCAAAGTTATAATGGTACTGAAAAAAGTGATTTAACTACGGGTCCTCACACTTACAACCATTGCAGCATTCTCACAGTCACTTGATCAAAATTCTGATCCTTGGTAACCAGCATGTTTTTATGATGGTTGCAGGGTCCCAGGTTCATATGATCACCATTCCCAGCTGGCTTCTTACAAGTAATGTCAATTGGGGAAGTTGGATTCGTTTAAGTGCAGAGATTTGCTTAACAAGAACAGCAAAAAAATAATAATCATAAAATTAGGGACAACCCACTTAACAACCACGCTTTTTAGCAATGGGAATTCTGGACTCAATTGCGGTCGTAGGTTGCAGACTATTGCATTTATTTATTTATTTATTTGTCAAACATGTACAAGAGAGCAGGTATAAGTATAAACATGGACATGAACATAGGAAATGAGTACAAATAAACTGGGATGGTAGGACAGGGACGATAGGCACACTGGTACGCTTATGCACGGCCCCTTTACGGACCTCTTAGGAATGGGGTGAGGTCCATGGTAGACAGTTTAAGAGTGAAGCTGTGGGAGTTTGAGGATGTAACAATGGAGCCAGGTAGAGCATTCCATGTGTTGACCACTCTGTTGCTGAAGTAATATTTTCTGCAGTCAAGTTTGAAGCAGTTTACCTTGAGTTTGTATTTATTGTTTGCCTGAATATTATTGCGGTTGAAGCTGAAGTAGTCATTGACAAGTAGGACATTGTAGCAGACAATTTTGTGTACTATGCTTAGGTCAGACCGTAGGCGGCGTAGTTCCAGGTTGTCCAAGCCCAAGATTTTGAGCCTGGTGGCATAAGATTGCATCCAGTTTTGGTCGCCACGATGTAAAAAAGATGTTGAGACTCTAGAAAGAGTGCAGAGAAGAGCAACAAAGATGATTAGGGGACTGGAGGCTAAAACATATGAAGAACGGTTGCAGGAACTGGGTATGTCTAGTTTAACAAAAAGAAGGACTAGGGGAGACATGATAGCTGTGTTCCAATATCTTAGGGGCTGCCACAAAGAAGAGGGAGTCAGGCTGTTCACCAAAGCACCTGAGGGTAGAACAAGAAGCAATGGGTGGAAACTGGTCAAAGAAAGAAGCAACTTAGAACTAAGGAGAAATTTCCTGACAGTTAGAACAATTAATAAGTGGAACGACTTGCCTTCAGAAGTTGTGAATGCTCCAACACTGGAAATTTTTAAGAAAATGTTGGATAACCATCTGACTGAGATGGTATAGGGTTTCCTGCCTGGGCAGGGGGTTGGACTAGAAGGCCTCCAAGGTCCCTTCCAACTCTGATGTTATATTATATTAAGAGATTCTATTGTGAGCAGAAGAGTACTCTTCTCGTGAAATACCTCTGGACCCACTCAATTGTATTAATGTCTGATATACAGTGTGGATTCCAGGCAGACGAGCTGTATTCGAGAATTGGTCTGGCGAAGGTTTTGTATGCCCTAGTTAGCAGTACAATGTTACCAGAGAAGAAGTTTAGCAAAATTAGGTTAACAACTCTTAATAACTTTTTGGCAATGCTGTTAGAGTGAGCTCTGGGGCTTAGATCGTTTGAGATGAGTATTCCTAGGTCCTTGACAGAGTGAGGGTTGTCTATGAGGTCGTATCTGCCCAGCTTGTATTTGGTGTTCTGATTTTTGTTGCCAATGTGTAAGACAGAGCATATAGAATAGAATAGAATAGAATAGAATAGAATAGAATAGAATAGAATTGAATTTTTTATTGGCCAAGTGTGATTGGACACACAAGGAATTTGTTTTGGTGCATATGCTCTCAGTATAGTCAAGGTCTCTTTGTAGGGCAGCAGTATTGTCGGTGGTGTTAAATGGTTTTACATCATCAGTGAAGAGGACACAGCTGCTTATAATATGATCGCAAAAATCATTTATGTAAAGCAGAAAGAGTGTGGGTCCTAAAACGCTGCCTTGGGGGACATCGCTGTTAACTGGTGCCGGGTTTGATAGGGCATTCCCTATTTTGACTACTTATTTCCTGTTTGACTACCTGTAGAAAATCCTTGCCCTACTACATCCATAGTTACCAGCTACAAAACATTTGCCCATTGAAAATACCCTCGAGTTATTCCAAAACAGAGCTACTAAATCTGTCCTGAAAAAATATGGATGGTTACAAGATGGTAAACTTATCTCAAAAGTAGCTGAAAGTAGCTGTATCCTTCCCACTCAAATTTTTTTGGAGTTGTCCAAACAGCATTTCAAAATGTGGGCAGCTGCAACACACATAACGCCAGGGGAGAATTTCAGTTGTGCAGTTGTGGCTACTATCTTGAATTTTTTGACAGCACTTGTGGCTGTTATGACAAAGCTAGTTAGTTGGCAGGCTTATCCTGGCTGAGTTTTCCAGTGGCAACAGTAGTGGCAAACAGAAAGCTGAAAGACAAATATTCTGCTTCAAATTGCTTTACAGCCTAAGCAGTTATAGAGTCAGCATATTGCCCCTAACAATCTGGGTACATTTTAGACCCGGTCTAAATTTTTTACTGATTTTATTGATCTTAGAAGGATTTTACAATTTTACTGATCTCGGAAGGATGGAAGGCTAAGTCAACCCTTAGCCTGGTGAGATTTGAACTACCAAATTGCAGGCAGACGGCAATCAGCAGAAGTAGCCTGCAGTATTGCACTCTAACCACTGCGCCACCATGGCTCTTATTATCTCCATACTTTTGCCATACTGTTGTGCTTCCTACTAATCCATGGAAATTTATTAATCAATTGATTTATATTTATATACTCAATTTACATAGCTACTTTCTCAGCCTGCAGCTGCTTCTAGTCCACAATAATCTGAAGGTCAATAGGTTGATCTATTGAGAAAAACTCTTACACTAAAAACATTTCTGATAATTCTGCCTGTAACATTTATATACCCTATTTCCTCCAAAATAAGACATCCCCTGATAATAAGTCCAATCGGGCTTTTGAGCGCGTGGCAATAAGGCGAAGCACTTTTTTCAGGGTTCAAAAAATATAAGACAGGGTCTTATTTTTGGGGAAACAAGGTATTTACAGTATCTGAATTTTGTGCAGTGCTGGCTGTTTTCTGAATTTCCTGACATGGGCATAAAATTGTAGGGTTCTTGGGTTGGGGACACAGAGGCAGGCTGCATTCCAATAATCAGTATTCAAAAAGACCTTAACGTGTATGGCAAGTGAAAATCAACAATAGAAATGGACTTTCAGTCATTGCTAATATTAAGAGTATGGGGAGACAATACTTTTTTTTTAATTTATTTACATTTATATCCCACCCTTCTCTGAAGACTCAGGGCGGCTTACATTGTGTAAGGCAATAGTCTCATTCTATTTGTATATTTATATACAAAGTCAACTTATTGCTCCCCCAACAATCTGGGTCCTCATTTTACCTACCTTATAAAGGGTAGAAGGCTGAGTCAACCTTGGGCCTGGTGGGACTCGAGCCTGCAGTAATTGCAAGCAGCTGTGTTTAATAACAGGCTGTCTTACATCCTGAGCCACCCACGGCTCTTGAACCGACTGTTGAACAGACCCTTGAACCGACTGTTACAATTATGTTAAATGTATTTTGTCAAGATGATGCTCGCAGGAGGCTGATGTTTGCTGTTAGTTTTACAAGACAACCCATGATTAGCTGGGAGGCTGCTAGGCTGCGTGATCATCAGAGGCTTTTTTTTAACTTTTAAAAGCATTTTTTCGGCTGAAGAAAAAATGCTTTTAAAAGTAAAAAAAAAAACAACCTCTGATGATCCTGTGGCTCAGCTGGGCATGGGGGAGCCAGGGATTTTTAAGGTTTGCTCCGAACCACCCGCCGCCATCGCTACTGGATCGGGCGATCTAGTCCGAACCGGGAGCATTTCACCCTGTTCTCTTGATTGTAAATGCGAAGACCAGTTATAAGCCACATTTTTCATGCTGCTGTGAATTTGAATGCTCACTGGATTTACAAATGGTTGTAAGTTGAGGACTATTGTACCATGTTACATTCCCCTTCCCATTCCCCAGTTTATATCTACACCTCTTGGGTCATGTAAACAGAGCAGCAGGGGCTTAAACCTAAAATCCAGCTGTGTTGGATACATGTAGAATTTGTCTCTCTCTCCTCTCTTTCGAGTTTTGGGCCTTCTTCTCTGTGAAAAAGTGCTCTAGCAGGAATTTGTTGGAGATTCATCCTGCCTTAGCCTTGGGGGCAGACACCATCAAGACTCAGAGGACTTAAAATAAACCCATGTAGAACTTGGAGATAACTTGCCCTATTGAGCTAGCTATTAATCAAAGAAGTTCACATTTTTCTTCTGGCTCTATAAAGCAAAAATCAGCTGGAATTAGGGTGGTGGAATTGTCCTTGGTATGTTGGCTAGAATTTGAGCATCTGACACTTCTTGGCACCTCCAGAGGGCAGGTGGTTAGAGCCTCTGCCGTTCCAGGAAGGGGTACGTGAAGCATAAATCATGGCTAAAAAACGACTGCCTTCTTCCCATCAACTATCCACATGTTTTCCCTCCTGTTTCCTCTGCTATCAATTTTTGTGGAAGCCCCAAGGTCTGTACTAATTCGTTCCACATATGTTGTGTCACCTTCTCCAATCTGCTGGGTGTGAATGACTGGGGAGAAGATGGAAAGGAACTGGGGTACTGTTTTAGAAAGTATTTTGGCACAGGGGGAGTACAGGAGAGGAAAATTCTAGTTTTTTAGGATGTTTAGGAGTTTTTCTTCTGGAGCAAACAATCAAGGAGCAAGGACTACAATTTAATGATATGGCACCCAAGGCCTGCATTTCAGTCCCTGCCATTGCTGTGAAGAGCTTCAATTAAATAAAATACTGATTCAGAAAATCCAGAAGATTGACGCCAAAACGCGTTAAATTTCAAGAAACCAGATATCGTATATCTGAATTGTTGAGAAGCTGTTGTAAGACAGGATTCTGCCTTAGTATCGCTATCTCACACAAAAATAAGGCATATGGTCCTTGACTTACAATCACAATTGGCAGCAGAATTTCCATTGCTAAACAAGGAGGTTGTTTTTCACCCATTTAATGTCTTTTTTTGTCATGGTTGTGTGAATCCAACTCCCTTATTGACTTTGCTTGTCAGAATCCAGCTGAGAAGATTGCAACTCTCAATCACATGACCCCTGGGATGCTGCAACCATCATAAATACGTGCTGGTTGCCAAGTGCCCAAATTTTGCTCTCATGACCATGGAAATGCTGTAATGGTTGTAACTTCAAGGACCGGTTGTAAGTCACTTTTTTCAGTGCCCAAAGTTGCTAAACAAATGGTTGTAAGTCGAGGACTACATGTAAAACAAAATCTTTCTGGAAGGGGTGTTTCCAATGGGAGGGTTATATGTCAAAAAATGAATGATATATCACAGTCTAGTAATGCTAACATTGTGTTGAGTTATTGGTTGATTATGTGCCATCCAGCTGATGCTGGGACTTTAGTGACTGTATAGATTTGGGATGGATGTCCTGCAGCAGTGGGTTTCAGACATTGTTACCACCGGTTCGCCCTGCATGCATGCACACCTTCCACACATGCACCCGGGCTTCTGTGCATACGCCTTGCTCACACGTGCGCCTTCCGTGCATGTACCTGGCCTCAGAATGGCTAAATAGGATGGCATAGCACCAGAGTGGGTGGGCAGGTTCACCCGTGATTTCCACTACCGGTTCGGGCAAATTGGTCCGAACTGGCTGAATACCACCTCTGATGTCCACCCTTCCCACTTTAAGATTTATGGACTTCAACTCACAGAATTTCCCAGCTGTCTGGGGAATCCTGGGAGTTGAAGTCCACAAATCTTAAATTAGCCAAGGTTACACACCCCTGCTATAGCTACATTTTCTCCCTGATGATTAGCCCCTAGCCTGGTCCTTCAGGTCTTACAATGGTATACTCATTGACACTGTAACTGAGTCTATCTACTTTGCTGCCTTTTGTCCTCTTATTTATTTTTTATTTTTATTTATTTATTTATTTGTCAAACACAACAATATATATACATATAAGCATGAAATAACCATACGAATTGGATACAACCAAAGGGAACATTAGGACAGGAACGGTAGGCATGCTGGTGCTCTTATGCATGCCCCTTACAGACCTCTTAGGAATGGGGTGAGATCAACAGTAGATACTCTTTGGTTAAAGCTTTAGGGATTTTGGGAAGAGACCACGGAGTCAGGTAGTGCATTCCAGGCATTAACAACTCTGTTACTGAAGTCATATTTTCTACAATCAAGATTGGAGCGGTTCATTTTAAGTTTAAATATATTGTGTGCTCGTGTATTGTTGTGGTTGAAGCTGAAGTAGTCTTCAACAGGAAGGACATTATAGCAGATTGTAATGTATTACTGTAAGTTTTGGCGGGAGTTTTAGGCGGGAAATATCTCGTTTCTGATTGGATGCAGCCTCAGGCTGAAGTGTATATAAGGAGAGGTTTTTCTCCAGAGTTTTTGCTGGGTCACACTATATTAAAGAGCTGTTGTCACTAACCTGGTCTCCTGCCTCGTCAATACCCAAACTTAACATTGGCGACGAGGATGGGATTTTGAGGCAGAGCACCAGAACAGAGCTGAACTCACTACGAGACTCAAACCCAGCAAGGTGACGGCGAATGCAGCGATGACCGGCTACACGCCACCCACTCCGTTTGACCCTGCCCAGGAGACATGGGGAATATACATGACCCGTTTCGAGAGTTTCCTGGAGGCCAACGAGCTACAGGGAGTCTCCGACAACCGTAAACGGGCTTACTTCATAAGCCACTGTGGGTCCGCAGTCATCGCCGTCGCAGAAGCCCTAGCGGAGCCAACACCGCTACACTCCGTGTCGTGGCAGACCCTTCAGACCCTCCTGAAGAATCACTACGCACCAGCCCGTCCAAATCGTTCGGCGGCGAGTTTGGGGGCGCAGGCAACAAGAAGGCGAGTCTATCAGCGACTACATGGCAGCCCTGAGACAAGCCTCCAAGCATTGCGAGTACCGCGATCTGGACGAAGAGCTGCTGGAACAACTTATACGGGGGTCAGAGACATCCGTTTGAGGAGACGGTTGCTAGCCAAGAGCAACCTGACATTGTAAACGCTCTGGACGAAGCCAGAGCCCATGAGATGTCAACCATGCAGCAGACACCTTACAAAGCGACTCACGCCGATGGCGGGCGCAAAGCGAGCACAGTCCACCACGAAGAAACCTATCGTGAGTCAACCAGCGAAGAGGAGGAAGAAGTCCACTACACGGAAAATCGACAAGGAAGACCGGAGGAATGCGGAAGTTGCGGGCGACATCAGCGCCAAAGATGTAAGTTCAGGGCGCCATTTGCGGCGGTGTGAAAGGAAGGGCACCTGGCTCAAGTCTGCGAGCACCCCAACCTTCCGCCGAAAATTCAAATCGGCCAATCAGGCGGCTC
The DNA here is from genome assembly GCF_028640845.1 of Ahaetulla prasina. NCBI lineage: Eukaryota > Metazoa > Chordata > Lepidosauria > Squamata > Colubridae > Ahaetulla > Ahaetulla prasina. The sequence goes on from NC_080542.1 coordinate 22,694,269, forward strand.
TGAGTCAGAGATGCAAACCCCACATTCCGCGAAATTTCAAACCAGCCAATCAGAGCGCGAGATCGGCGAGGCGACCAGCGATTGGCCAGGAAAGAAAGAGCGCAAGTCAAACCGAATGACTGTTACCATAGACCACGCAGCTACCGCATCGAAGAAAAGATCTTCACAAACCCGACAATTGAAGGCGTACCGTGCCGACTGGAAGTAGACACAGGATCAGCTATCTCAATCATGTCCTGGGACACTTTGTGAAAGCCTTGCCGCACATCGCATAAGCGCAAGCTACAGAAACAACGGCTCCGGGTGCAGGATTACCAGGGCAACCGCATCCCTGTTCGAGGGACAACGACCGTCGAGGTCAAGTACGGGACATACGAAAAGACCCTGCCCATCACGTTAGTCGAGGAACCTTGCCAAGCTTGCTGGGGCTAGACTGGTTCAGGCGTTGGGAATGGGGTGACTGGCGTCCACGGACGGATGCAACCTGCAAAACGCCCTAATGGAGGAATTCGCAGACGTATTCGAGGACCGTTTAGGCAAGTACAAGGGACCCCTATCTCCTTCAATTTAGACCCCAAATAGCTCCCATTAGGTTAAAGGCAAGGAGGGTTCCTTTGCACTCAAACCTAAAATCGACAAAGAGTTAGATAAATTAGTCAGCCAGGGATACTAGTGCCAGTTGACCATGCCAAATGGGAGACGCCAATCGTCACCCTATAAAACCAGACGGGTCCATAAGAATTTGCGCTGATTACAAGGCTACCTTGAACAAAGCATTGCAAAAGCGCCTACCCAGTTCCAGTAGTGCAACACTTATTGCACTCACTAGGGCACGGACAAGTTTTAGCCAAATTAGACTTGGCACAAGCGTACCAACAGCTACCCGTAGATGCTAGCACAGCTGAAGCCCAGACCATTGTAACGCACCGGGTGCCTTTAAATGCACCCGGTTACAGTTCGGGTGAGTGTGGCCCGGGCTATTCCAAAATTTGATGGAGCGGCTCCTACAAGGGTTACCGGGAGTCGTACCCTATTTCGATGATGTGTTGGTATCAGGGGAAGATTTAAGAGAACTGGGGAAGCGATTAAGGAAAGTTTTGGCCATTTTTAGGTCGGCAGGATTAAAAGTCAAAGCAAGCAAGTGTCAGATAGGGGTCGAATCTGTTGAATTTTTGGGCTATAGAATAGACAAAAAAGGGATTCACCCCACTGAGAGCAAAGTCAAAGCGATAAAGAGAGCCCCAGCACCCAAAAACAAGACAGAACTCCAGGCTTTCCTGGGTCTGGTAAACTTTTACGCCGTGTTTTTAAAAGACAAGGCAACCGTTGCTGAACCGCTGCATAAATTGCTTGGAAAAAACACTGTTTGGTCGTGGGGGAAGTCAGAGAATAGGGCATTTGAGGCAGTAAAAAGTTTGCTATCAAGCGATAGCCTGTTAATACAATACAACAACAGACTGCCATTAGTATTGGTTTGTGATGCATCCCCTATGGAGTAGGAGCTGTACTTAGCCACAGACTCCCAAAGCGGCACTGAAGCCCCTATAGCGTTCTATTCACGAACGATGTCCCGGCTGAGAGGAATTACAGCCAGCTAGATAGGGAGGCTCTACTTAATAGTGTCAGGGTGAAAAATTTCACGAATACGTTTTTGGGAGACTTTGAAATTGTGACTGATCACAGACCGCTATTGGGGTTACTGGCTGGCGACCGCCCAACGCCAGTAGCACTCTCACCTAGACTGACCAGATGGACTATTTTTCTGGCCGCCTACTCCTACAAACTGCAGCATCGGCCTGGAAAGGAGCTGGGGCATGCGGACGCATTGAGCAGATGCCCATTGCCAGGAAATCGAGGACCCCACCCGGCGCACCCGTTCTACTAATTGACTCTTTGGACTCTGGCCCAGTCACATCGCAGGAAGTGGCTCGGCCTCCTACCGGGACGTTGTTTTAAGAACTGTAATCGGTTGGGTTCAAAGGGATGGCCGCTCGGGCGAACGCTTCAAGGAATTTGTAAAGAAAAAGGGAATTGTCTGTGCAAGGGGTGCCTGCTCTGGGGGATAGGGTGGTAGTTCCAGAGAAGCTGAGAAAAAGTCCTGGAACTCCTGCATGAGGGTCACCCAGGAATTGTGAGGATGAAGGGTTAGCGAGGAGCTATGTCTGGTGGCCCCTAATGGACAGGGAAATCAGTGACAGGGTTGGCCGATGCCAAGTATGTCAGGAATCCAGACCACTACCACCCACGGCCCCAGTGTTGGAGTGGGAGAAACCCCAAGGCCCTTGGTCCCGCATACATATTGATTTTGCGGCCCTTCCACGGCCAAACATTTCTAATTGTGGTGGATGCATTCTCCAAATGGCTGGAGATCATCCTAATGAAATCCACAACCGCTGGAGCTGTCATCTCAGCACTAAAACACCTTTTCGCCACGCACGGGCTACCGGACACCCTCGTGTCCGATAACGCCACAGTTCACCGCAGCATTATTTGAAGGGTACCTGGCTGAAGAGGGCATCCGACATGCCCTCTCAGCGCCGTTCCACCCTGCGCCGAACGGCCTTGCTGAACGATTTGTTCGGAGTGCGAAAGAAGCGCTATCACGAAGCGGCCCGGCGATTGGCAGGCACAAATCGACGATTCCTAACTGTCCAACACAGGACCCCTGTGTGGCCACCGCCGCAGCCCAGCCGAGCTATTAATGGGCGAAGCTACGGTGCCCACTAGACCGGCTACACCAACTACATACAGGACGGGTTCAAAACAAAACCAGATAGAATCCGAGAATTAAACATAGGAGACTCAGTGTGGGCACATAATTACAGCGGCCCTAACTGGAAGAGGGGATAGTCATAGACAAACGGGCCCCAAATCTTATCTAGTGGAACTAGACGATGGCAGAATCTGGGCGCCACATAGATCAATTAAGAAACAGATTGAGCGATAAGGCAGAATTAGGCGAGAACAGCCCTGACTATGATTTAATTAACCCCACAGCTGACTGGAGCCGAGAACAAACAGAAAGCGTAAGCAAAGAACCAAACAGAGACTTATCTGAGTCAGGCGAGGTCCAGCGACACCCTCCGGTCCTCTAGAGGACAGCAGGTCCGAGCCGGCGAATAATCCAGGGCCGGATGGCCGGGAGGAGGAGCTCAGAGGAACGAAAAGTCCCTCCGGCAAGCTCGACTCAACTCCAGAAGTGAACTGCAGGTCCGGGAGAGTCAGGAGACGCCCCACGTACCTGCAGGACTACGTAGAGAAGTAGTATGCAAATATGGGCAAAGTGCCTTCTGGGAGGGAAGGAGTGTAATGTATTACTGTAAGTTTTGGCGGGAGTTTTAGGCGGGAAATATCTCGTTTCTGATTGGATGCAGCCTCAGGCTGAAGTGTATATAAGGAGAGGTTTTTCTCCAGAGTTTTTGCTGGGTCACACTATATTAAAGAGCTGTTGTCACTAACCTGGTCTCCTGCCTCGTCAATACCCAAACTTAACACAGATGATTTTATGAGTTGTATTCAGGTCATGTCGAAGGCGGCAGAGTTCTAAATTTTCTAAATCCAGGATTTCAAGTCTGGTGGCATCAGGTATTTTGTTGTGATCAGAGGAGTGGAGAACTCTTCTTGTAAAATATTTCTGGACACGGTCAATTGTATTAATGTCCGAACTGAAGTGTGGGTTCCAGACAGGCGAGCTGTAATCAAGAATTGGTCTAGCAAATGTTTTGTATGCTCTTCTTCTCTTTCCTTCTATCTTTCCCAGCATTAAAGCCTTCTCTAGAAAATTAGGTCTTCACATTAAGCATCTGAAATAGGATAATTGGAGTTTGATCATTTGTGCCTTGATTGAGAACTGGGTTGATTTATTTAATGATTCATTGATTTGTTTGCTTGGCTGTTTATGCTATTCTCAGGAAGCCCCTACAACACCACATTTAAAACACATCAATGCTATTTCTATCTTGCTTCTTCAAAGTGCTAACTTTCCCTCCTATAGAGTATCATGTACTGTATGTATTGTACTGTATTGTAATGTCTGTACTGTGTCATCTTTATGGCTATATGTGTTTAATTACAGTGTCTATAAAATTCCTGGAATAAAGAACACATTTTGCTAAATATTAAGGGCCATTTATCTTTTTTATCAATTGAAAATCCTCTTTGTGTTTGGATTCTCTCTTTTGCTTTAATGTTTCCATGCTACCAATCCATCTCACTTCCTCCCCAAGCAAAAACAAAGGCTTAGTGGTTTTAGGATTAGAAGGATACATTATTTTGTCATGTGTCTTTACTTAAGCAAACTGCAAGCAGCAGGGATTCCCGCTGGCTAAAGGGCCATCTCGGTTTCTCCATCTCACTCAGGCTGTTGGCTCTCGTGACATCCATTCCATGATGTCAGATTTTCTTTATTCTTTTTCCCCTCTCTCTGTGTTAATGCCTCTTTTTGAAGGATATGCGACTCTTGGCTTCCCGCAGCCTGTCTCCATTTCATCTCCTTTTGCTGCTGCACCCGGTTAAGGGCTTTGCATTGCCAGAAACAAGCCTCACCTTTGACAGAGCCACAACATACCTTGATGAAGAGAAAGAATGGCAGTTTTACAGCCATGGGACAGCCAACTTCTAACTTGGAAGAAATGGCCATGAGCAATTCTGCTTTTGCCGTCTGTCTGAGGTTCTTTCTTTCTTAGACACCATGCTAGCAAAAAATATGCCCTCTAGCAAAAAATATGGTGCTATCCAAGCAAGAGGAGATCTATGGCAGCCGCAAGTGTGTGATCAGAGCCTCACATCTTATTTATCCATGATTATTTTTATAAATAACTCAAGGCAGCCAACATATTCAACACATTTTCCTCTTCCCATTTTCTCCACAACAACAACCCTTGTGAGATACAGAATAACTGAGCTGGAAGGGACCTTGGAGGTCTTTTAGTCCAACCCCCTCATCAAGCAGAAGATCCTACACCATTTCAGACAAGTGACTGTCCAGTCTCTTCTTAAAAGCCTCCAATGATGGAGCGCCCACAACTTCTGAAGGCAAGCCATTCCACTAGTTAATTGTTCTAACTGCTAGGAAATTTCTCCTAGTCTTTTCACTAGACCAGACATACCCAATTGCTGCAACTGTTCTTCATATGTTTTAGCCTCCAGTCTTCTAATCATCTTTGTTACTCTTCTCTGCAATCTTTCCAGAGCCCCATTTTTATAATATGGTGACCAAAACTGGATGCAGTATTCTAAGTGTGGTCTTACTAAGGCTTTATAAAACAGTATTAATACTTCATGTGATCTTGATTCTATCCCTCCTAGGATGGCTGCCGCTGCATATTGCTGGCTGATATTTAAGTGACAGTCCATTAGGACTCCAAGATTCCTCTCACAGTGGGTTGGTCTGAGAGAGAATGACTGGTCGAAAGTCACCCAGCTGGCTTTCATGGCTAAAGTAACACTTGAACTCATGGTCTACAGCTTTCTAGCCTGGTGTCTTAACCACTACACCAAACTCAAGGGGGTGCATGCAAAGGGGGTGGTGGTGTTTGCTGTTGTGGCCATATTCTTGATTATTTTGACCTGTTGTTGAATTTCCCCTATTTCCAAGGTGATTTAAAGGATTATAGTGCACCCCAAAATCAGTTCAATGAAACAGTCCTTCATAGTTATTTAAAAACACCAATACTTATCTAAAAGAATTCCACGTTTTGTTTGATACTCCCCTCTTAGAAGCATAATATTACAATGTAAAAGAATTTCCAATATATACATTTAAGTGCCTGGGGATGGAGGACACATAAGACACACATTCTGATGTTGTGATGTTGTGAAACAAATCTGTTTTTCCAGTGCAACACCACAAATTGTTGAAGGGGGATGGGGGGGCTTGTATCACAATCATTGTGGTATTGTTGCGGAGAAAAACAAATATCCATGGTGCACACTTATTTGGTTTTAACCAATACATGAGCTGAAATACTACTGAGATTCACTCCTAATTTTGTCAAGTAGTTTTCTAATTATCAAACTTTCTAAAAATGTATATATCTAGTGAAAATATTTTAAACAAATATGTGGGTTACAAAGACAATGCACACTATATTAGGGACAATTATAAAGACCAGGAAAAATCTGTACATCCATGTTATATCCATTGTTTGTGCAAATTTAAAAAAGAATCTGAGATTGATATAAGTTTGAATGTGCCGAATTTAAAATTCAAAATATGAGGAATGGACAGCAACTGACATTTTAAGAATCATCCATTCCACCCATTAGCAAGAATAATTATTTTAAGAATAATTATTTTAAGTCATGTTGTTTGGCTGGAAGAGCCTAACATATCTGCTGCTAAAAAGAATAATTCAAGATGCTGATGTTTAATATTCTTTAATGCATCATAAGCCTTTTTATTCTGCCTGCAAAAACAGAGGTGAAGCAATCAACAACTTTTAAGAACCTCTTCCCAGTATTTCTCATCTTCAAACAGCACTAGAAAATAACACAAAACTATGGTTATTCCACAAACATTTTTCACAAACATGAATGACAACATGTTTTGGAACCATCTGCAATTTTAGCATATTTCCCTAAATTACAAAATAATATTCCTTGCTCATTCACCAAGTGTGCCAATTCCTGTGTCTTATGTCATTAAAAAAAAGATTTGGGTTTATATTACATTCTGATCATGCTTCAATTGTTGCTATAAACCAATGATCTGTTTCTTCAACAGGGTTCTAGGTCTAATTCAAAATATGCCTCATATATATGTATAAATAGAGAAAATAAGAAAAACTATATTCCACTATGTATTGCCAGACTCCGAATAATTCTGAACCATTGATAATAACATTCTGAGGCAATTTTAAGGTTTCTAGCTATCTTTAATCAGATAACAGAGCTATCCAGGGCTATTACTGAGTTAAAAAAAATACAGTTTCTGTCAGGTCTAATAGAGAGAAAGATAAGCAAGAGAGGATAGAAGGGTGTTAAGAATGATACTTGCAAAAACAGGAATCAAAATGCATGAATGCGTACTCACTCATACGCACAGGCATATCTTCCTCTTTCAAAATACAGCAATAAAAAGTTTGTAAATCTGCTCCAGGCATCTGGTGCATGTCTGAGAGATGTTACTGATACCCCCCAATTCTACTGTGGTTTTGCTCTGCTTGGGGATTCAGTTCCTCTCTGGGTTAAAAAATTGTTATTTGGTAGAAACAGGGGACCCCAGAAGGGGATTTGGTTTTAGGCTCATAAAATCAGCCCCTTATTTGTATCGATTTCCATGTCTACATTTTACAAAATTTAAAAATCGGGGATGAGGGAATATGTGATTTAAGCATCACATATAATTCAATCGTAGAATTGGAATGATATATGACATGTGCTGAAAAATAAGTACCTGGGAATAAGCACGATTTCTCGATAAACATGCGGAAAGTTAAGACTGCATTTTTAAAAAAAACTCAAGGGAAACATTTTTATTTCATTTTTTCAAAATACTGGGAAGTATGGCTTCTGGCAAATCTTCAGAGAAACAATTATATGTTTTTCTGAATAATTCCTAGTTACTATTTAGCACCGACAAAGGTGACATGTCCCCCAATTTCTGGGGTATCTAAAGCTGCCATGTATTTCCTCTACGCGTTAATTTAGTGCAGAAATTTCACCTGAACAAAGATATCTCTGTATATCATTAGGTTTTATTGATTACAAACAAACTCTTCTATTTGCATATATTTTCAAAAAATGGTAGATCAGAAGTGAGAGCATGCTTGACTCATTTTGATGTGATGCTTATTTTAACTATTATCATCTTAGAACAGGGAGTGCTCCTTTGTCAGAGAGGATATATAACATCTGCAATGTTTTTTAAAGTTCCACCAAAGGCTTTATTCCCTAAAAAATACCCCAGATTTTTTTTCTTTTTCTCCTCAATCCCTGTGTAGACATGGCTGCCTTGTAGAATGTTTTCTTTGCAACTTCTAATACATTTTTAATACAGTTTTGCTCCTAAGTTTTCACCTGCCATTTTCCCCATATAATGTTCTGAAGCATCACTAATTTTGGGGATCGGGGATGGGTTGGGTTGGGTTGGGAATGAAGGTGTAGGACTTTATGAAGGATTCAAATGATAGATGGGTTGGTACTGAAATGATTCTCACTATTGTTTGTAATGGTTCACAAAGACTAACAAAAGAACTTCAGAAAAATGAGCCTGTGACTTGAAATACTGAATGCTTGAAATACAAATGCAGGGAAATTGTCGTCCCCCCTTTTCAATTTGTTTCTGTACAATCTCTGATATTTACAACCAAGTACAATGGAGGCAAACAAATTGCTGATGAATGGAAAGGCATATTTTTAATCAAGCAAGATTGTAGCCCTAAACATATATTGTGATTTAACCCTTTCTCCTTTTCTTCTATTGCAAAATGTTTACATCAGAATAGGTTAAGAATAGATGCATTGATAATGTATTTGTAATTGATAAAGCAATACAACCTTAATCATTAGAAACAAAATGGCGCATTTGAATTTTTTTGCATGAGGCTACTTGTGTTGAAGAGTATATTTTTGCTCTTCCTAGGCTAAAATCAATCCTCAAAAAACTTCAAAGGCAATTTTAAAAAAATTTCTTCTTGTACCAAATTTCTACTAAAGTTTGTTTCCAGCCTTCCCAAAGCCATACCCTTGGCAGAAACAGAAAGATGGACTCAAATGGTCTTTGGTTTGAATAAGTCCAGCTCATTCCTCACATTCTTTGAAAGATTAAATGAAATAAACCTCTATTGGTATAATACAATCCAAGTAGTGTTCCACTTCGCAACATCAATACATTAAACCCAGCAATGCTTCTAAGCACTTGCTACCTACACAATTTGCTTTATTTTGCTTTCTCCTGTGAACAAGCAACTTTACAGCAAAAGAAGCAATTATTGTCACTGATCTGTTTGATTTTTGTAAATACAACATTCCCATTTACCTAATCAATTGTTTCCTGTTTACCATCTCTTTCCTTCACAATCATTTTCATTTTAACAGTGTAAATCCTTCACCCAGTGCAAGCTTGTCTAACCAACAAGCCTTGGCTTCTGGCTCAGAACAACAGAAAATTGGAGAAAAAACAATCAGGATAAAGAACTGCTCTGTTCCATGCCAGGATTTTTCTCTGCTTCTTATGATGCTATTATTTGTTAGATCCAGAGATGGGTTTCAGCAAGTTCTGACCAGTTCTGGAGAACCAGTAGCGGAAATTTTGAGTAGTTCGTAGAACTGGTAGTAAAAATTCTGATTGGCCCCACCCCTGTCTATTCTCTGCCTCCCGAGTCCCAGCTGATCAGGAGGAAATGGGTTCCAGACAGCTCACCTGTCTGGAACCCATACCACATTTCTGACATCAACACAATTGAACGTGTCCAGAAATATTTTACAAGAAGAGTTCTCCGCTCCTCTGAAAAAAACATAATACCTTATACCACCAGACTTGAAATCCTGGGTTTAGAAAACTTAGAACTCCGCCGACTCCGACAAAACCTGTGCTTAACTCATAGAATCATCTATTGCAATGTCCTTCCTGTTGAAGACTACTTCAGCTTCAATCACAATAATACAAGTGCAAACAATAGATTTAAACTTCATGTTAACCGCTTCAATCTTGATTGCAGAAAATATGACTTCTGCAACAGAGTTATTAACACTTGGAACACACTACCTGACTCTGTGGTCTCTTCTCAAAATCCCAAAAGCTTTAACCAAAAACTGTCTACTATAGACCTCATCCCATTCCTAAGAGGACTATAAGGGGCGTGCATAAGAGCACAAAAGTGCCTACTGTTCCTGTCCTATTGTTTCCTTTCATTATATCAAATTAATATAGTTATTGCATACTTTTGCTCATATATGTGCTTATATGATATGTAGTTATTTTATGTTGATGCTTGTGTATATTGTTGTGACAAAATAAAAAAAGGGGGATTTTGCAGTAACCTTCCCCTGGAGTGAGGTGGGAATGGAGATTTTACAGTATCCTTCCCCTGCCACGTCCACCAAGGGACATCCACAGAACCGGTAGTAGAAAATTTTGAAACCCACCACTGGTTATATCTCATTGCAACAACAATATATTCAGCAATAGGTCCAGTTGATAACGGAAAGATCCTTTAGGTCAGATATTTCTGAACTAAAAATTAACATGATTTCAACTGGTTTACCTATTTTCAACCTGCCAGCTAAATTTGCAAGTTTCAGATATTTCAATCTCTTCATTTTGTAGTACCCTCCAAACATTGGATGCTTACTGTTTTTCTGCATAATTTATTCCTATTAAATCTTTCACATGTAGGCAAATTCAAGAGTTACAAGAGTTTGCCATATTCTTATATATTTCTAATTGTTTCAAAGCAACAGGTGTTTGGGGTTTTTTTGCATTAAGGCTTTTTGGATAGGTAGGCTGTGTTACTATTACAACAACAAAAAAGAATATTACAACAATTTAAAGACTATCACATATTTTTTGGACCCATTGGAGTAACAATCAATGTATGCAATAAAATAGAGTGTAGCTTACAAACTGTGCGCTGCAATAAACGGGCCATTTTCAAACTTGCCAGAAAACAATACACTAATGGGAGAGTGATTTTTATTAGTAAGGGATTAATATTAGTATCATTAACACTTTGATAATAATGAGCTGTAAACAGTAAATATTTTCTTTTCTTTGTGGTGCTGAAAACCTCTGAAGATGCCCAGTTGAAGTTTTGCTCCAAAGAGTCTCAATCCAGCCAAAGAAAAATAAGCCTTATAATTTATAAGAAACTGTATGACTTATTACTGTATAGAAGTAAGACACATTGCATGCAATAGATTTTTTATTTTCCCCATAAGTGAGTATTACAGCTTGCATCTCTCTTATTTATCTCAAAAATCTTCCCTGCATCTGGTGTATGTCAAACATGTTCAAATTTCTTGAGAAGTCTACTTTGAAAATCTTTGAAATACAAATATCTATGTATATTGTGGATTGATTTTTTTCACCCTTGCACATTCTAAAATTCAGTATGGTAAGCAAACTGTAAAATATAATATACAAAATGTACGGTAATTTCAAAACCTTCTGAAGAAATGTACTTATTTTTAAAAATCTGCTTTTTAAAAATTATGTCCAGTAACAACTTTCTAATCTATCTGAAATGTAGAGCAACATATCTTTCAAGTTTTAAACTCCATGACAAATTATATAGACTCTACTGAACCTCTCAAAGTTTTAGAAAGCTTTTTAAAATAGAAGGTTAACAGAAAAATATACACAACTAATTTATAGTATTTTTTACTGATTCTATTCATATTCCTCCTTTCTGTTTAATTTTATGCTGTAAGCAGTGTTCAGATCCACCGACTGTAGTTTAGATTGCTGATAAAAGAGGAAAACATTAAACTTTTCATTTTATTCTGTCTAGAGAAAACCTAGGAAAAATTGCTGAAGTCAGCAACTTGAGCTATACATTACCAAGAAATAAAGTTCACAGAACTATATGACTCTTTTCTGTGTAAAATATACTTAGAACTGGAAATAACAACTTTATTGGAGATATATGTAAATAAAGCTGGGTGGGATGTCTGAAAAAACCAATTATTCTGGATATGCTTTAAAAAATCAACAATAACATACTTACTTGATTGCGTGCCAAGCCTGAGGCCTTGGATGTGTTAAGGGCCCCATTTTCTGGCTGCATTAACAACCCATAGTACACACACACTACTACTTGGATCCATATTTATTATTTATTAGATTTTTATTGTTGTTATAATTAATTCAAGGTGATGAACATACATAATGCTCTTTCCTCCTCCTGTTTCTGCATAGCAACAATCTGTGATGTGGATTGGACTGAGAGAGAGAGACCGACTGGCCCAAAGTCACTCAGCCACCCTTTATGCCTAAAGCGGGACTAGAACTAACCATTTCCTGGTGATTGGCCCAAGTAACCCAGTCAGTTTTTATACCTAAATCAAGACTAGAACCAGTAATGGGTTCCACTTTTACCTTCGCTACCAGTTTGGTATTGTGAGTGTGTGGCTCTTCTGCACATGTGAACCTTCTGTGCATGCGCAGAACCTTCTGTGCATGTGCAGAGTGTTCGTTTTGATGTCTGGGTGGGTGGGCGGAGCCTCCCCCACCGCCACTACCGGTTCACCCAAACCGGGGCAAAATGGTAGAAACCCACCACTGACTAGAACTCACAGTCTCCTGGCAATTGGTCTAAAGTCAACCAGCTACCTTTTATGTCTAAGGCATAATTATGCCTAAGGCATAATTCACTGTCTCCTGGTGATCAGCCCAAAGTAACCTAGCTGGCTTTCATGCCTCAGGCGGGACTAGGAAACTCACTCTCTCCTGGTTTCTAGGCCAGCCACCTTCACCACTATTTTCTACTGCTTAAATTATTTTAATAGTGTTTCATTGTTTTTATATTTATGATGTACTCCACCCAGCATCACTTGCTGAGATGCGCAGCTATAGGGCTCAAATAAATTAAACAAAAATAAAAATAATATGAATATGAATATGAATAACCAGAGTGGCTTCTCTGTAATTGGAACATGATTACGATCCAAGTGGGACCACTTACCATTCTTGTGAAGGGCTGGCATTTCTATGATAAAAGTAAAAAGCCAATAAATACTAAAAATGCCTCAGAACTTCCATATCCTGAGTATGAATGGGACATTAATGTGCACAAAGAGACCGTTTTTGCTGGATGTTATGAGTAGGTCATTAAAGGAGTCAAATCATGATTCCCCTGCTCCTGTTTTACAGAATTTCAGTGCAGCCCTGTGGTTCAGATATAATTCATTTCCTCCTTATATCTCTGTTAGTTTCATATATCACTCTAAGCCACATTTTAACCATAGTTCATTGTACAATTGACAATTGGGTGGACACTCATATAATGCTATTCCATAAACCATATTCTGAAACCTTAAGGAGTGAGTTTACACAATACAAACCTAGATCAACCCACATTGATGTTTGTACAAGTCACTCTCTTTTTGGGGATAATAGATTTGCAATCCTATACAGTATATGTTTACTTATGTGTAAATGCCAGGAAGATCCCTGGTATACAAACTGGTGCTCTATTTGCTCTATTTTTCTCTTTGGGGCAGCTTGAGTTAATTATATCCTTACAGTTGTTATTCTTCAATAATTGTTCTAAACTTCCAGTTTACTCTTTGAACTCTGACAAAACGCATATATCTACAGCTTGAACCTTAAGAAGCCATGCAAAGAATTCCCAACTAGAGTTGCTGTTGCTGTTGTAATTATTATTTTTTATATAATTTTATTTAAAACTTTTAAACAAAAAGATAAAAGCAAACACAAATTAACAAAAAGTAGGTTAGATTTTGATGTGTTGCAAATGTATTGGCTGACAATACATTGACAACACTTTTTGCTTTTTGTAATTTTTGTTCTTTTAATCAAAATAATAATAGTGTCTGAACTTGAAGGCTACAAAACCCTCTTTGTATTGAATTGAAAGTAAATTACTTAGATCTCAATTTGTTATAAGGCATGGGAAAGATTCCGATTCATACAGCAAAAGAAGGGCTGGCACTGAGTGAAGACAAAGAACTGAACTTTTAGCGGTATATTTATTTACGAGGAATGGGTTGGAGAGAGTTGAAAAAAACAAGGCTGTGATAAATATGACTTAGTTTTCATCTATTGAAACGCTGCAAGTTATGAAAACATAGTTTTTGCTAATGAAAAGTCTTTAGGTTGGATCCAGAGCTTAATTACATTTCATTCCCACTGAATTCTGTGGGATTCAGATAGTAACCAAAGGGTCTATTGATTTTAATATGGCCTAAATACAATTACTATACAATACATGTTAATTGTACATATGTTCTAAATTAGAGTGGAATTGCAGTCTTAGAATAGGAGTCATCTTTGGATTCAATGGGACTCTGTAATTTTGTGTAGGATTTTACTGTTAGGATCTGGATCCCAACTTTTATAATTAAAATATCTTATTGTAAATGTCTATGGAAATAAGTACATGATTTTCATTTTTTAGCTGATAATGCTTCCAGACAAGAATTTCACTATGTATATATATCTTCCTTTGTTCATGTGATTTTGTAAGATATCTCTTCTTTTTGTGACTTTCTGGGTATCTCCCTCGGGTTTTTTTTTCTTATCACACTAGGACCTGTCTATAAACACCCAACATTTACGGTACTGCACTACAAATATCAAGAAGGAAAACAAAGACTAGCAGCAGTTTTCAAACTTTGGGACTTCAAAGAAACTTTTTTTGCATTGCGATTTTTAAGTTCATCAGAGCTCTCGCCATGAGAGTTTGTTAATATGTACACCACAGAAAAACTTTTTATTTATGCTAATATGTCAGTTTTAATTTATCCTCTAGAAGTTTTGTTTCTCCCATTCCTGTACTGTTTGATTTTTTTAATGAATCTAAAATATGGATAATGCATATATGTCTAAACATAACTTTTTTTTTGTTTAACTCAATTTATACAATTTTTGTAAACTATCTTTACTGCAGTTTACACATTTAGAGAAGGCTGAATTTCAAGTAAGTCTGGCCCTGTTGTTTAAAAATATGAATGTCTATTTCATCCCAATTAGATACACAAGAAATGTATGTGCCTTCCAAATCTAGTGCACGTGTTAAAACATTCCTGGAGCTATAAATTACAGAGAAAAGGAAAACAAGCTTTTAAGTAAGTTTGCCTTTGATAATTAATCTACCCATAAAGGAACAATGTGTTCATCAATTGCATAGAGTACAGTTTTAAAACTAAGGATCATACAGATGGCTGGAAGAGACAATTTATATGATATTGCTGGCCAGTCTCTTTTAGTTTCAACTCTGATTATGATTAAAATACCATAGAAATTTTTTATTAAATCTGGGATTGTCTTGCAATGAATGTTATAAAGTAAATATCTTGCATAGCACAAACGCCAAGGAAACTTATCTCTGTGTCTTATTGACCTTGAAACATTATTTCCTTTTTGTTAAAATTTGCAAAGCAGCCTACTGTAATTTTAGGTACTATTAGGTATTAGGTATTTTGGTACTATTAGCTATTAGGTACTATTAAAAAGAATACTGGACTGTTTATTGGGAGCCATGAAGTTCTCAACCATTACATGAAGATGTAATTTTTTTTTGTAAACAATTCTTGTATTTATAAATTCTCTTTTACTGGGACATTTACACAGGTATACATAGCCAACCTTCAGAGCTCATTGTTTTGTTTTCCATTTTCAGACATATTAAATAGATCAAAGCTTTTCCCAAACAAAATAAACTTAATATCATCTAACGTTGACATTTGTCACTAAGGATCCTCAAAATTTGTTAACTTGTGCTTCGATGCAATTTTTTAATGGAGTGGAAATTTTGGTTCCAGCATAGTAACAATTCTTCACCATTTACTTGGAACTTTTAAAATGTAGGTGTGATTTAGTAACCATGTGTAGTAAATTGTGCTAATAATTCGTTTACCTTCTGTGCCATAAAATATGCTTATTAGTCATGTATCATAAACATGTATGACTATACATAAAGATAAACAAGTCTATAAGTTGTAAAGGAGGACAGGGAGAATTATTTTATGGAATTTTTAAAAAAAATCCCCTCTAATGTATTTTTTTGCGGTGTGGGAGAAATATTTTAGTGGCTATCAATCTGAGATTTTGATGCTACACAATCTGTTTTCTCCAAAATTATGGAAATTTTGGCTGTTAATGAATTTTCACACAAATGTTCAGAAGTACACAAATCTCTAGGTTCTACATATGTAGAAGAAATGAAAATTTTTAAAAAAGCAATGTATTTAAAAATAGGCCGAAGAATACTCACATAGTAATAGAGGCTGTTTTGAAGCAATAACCTCTGCATGCTTTAAAACAGCAAATATTTCAACAAGTCTATTGAAGTAGCATAGATTCTTTCACATACATCAAAAATTAAATAGTTGACATCAACATAAAGCTGATTCAAGATGCAGAATAATAGAATCAGTCTCAGCACGTCTTTATTTTCCAACCTGCGGTACTCTAAGAAGTATTGTACAGGAAATTGTAATAATTTTAACATGTCACACTGGAAATTTCAAGCATTTCTTCTGATTTTAGGCATACAGTGGAACAGGCAATGGCAGATTAGAGAGGTTTTAAGATGCAAATGCTTGGGGGAACTTTCATCTCGCCATACATTTTAAGAAACCCTGAAAAGGTTTTCCAGTTCCCCACAAAATTGTCACTAAGCCCCAAATTATGAACAACAAATGAACCATTAGCTACAAAATCACTCACATTTCTCTGCATCTATTATACGTTATTGTCAAAGGCCTGCAGTAAATATGGATATATTTAGCAATATAAGCACTGGCACGCTGTCTATCTCTATTGCTTGGATATCCTTTATAAGATTTCCTTTGCCTGCATCATCTGAGATATTACAGCTTTGTTCAGATAATAACTGCAGTGTACACATTGCAGGTTTTCAGTACCAGTGTCATACATCTTGCTCTTAAATAACTGGGTCCACATTATATTGCAATAGTTATTCAGGTCTGCCTGCCTGCCTGCCTGCCTGCCTGCCTGCCTGCCTGCCTATCATCTATCTATCTATCTATCTATCTATCTATCTATCTATCTATCTATCTATCTATCTATCTATCTATCTATCTATCTATCTATCTATCTATCTATCTATCTATCTTTCTTGCAAGAAAAGCCAACATAATGCAGATATGAAACAACAGATTTTGCCACCCTAAATATTTATCTTATCAAACTTGGGGCTGGCAGGGTTGACTGCCAGGTTAGAATTTCTCATGCATTAAAGAAGTGAATGCAGAAAAATAATGGGAAACAAGAATACAATGATATAATAGAATGATGAGAGCAAACCCACCTTTTCTCCCCCAATTGTTGTGTCTGGAGCCTGCGTCCAACTCCACTAGTCACCGAGCTTTCTGGAATCCGATATCAGCCAGGCTGGAGTTTCTTAAAAATGAAATCCTCTTTGTTGAGAGCTTAAGAGGAAGTTTAGCAAGTTTTACAAGCCGTTGGGTAAAAATACTAGACAGTCGTCTTGTTCGATATATGGGAGGGTGACGGAGGTGGGGAGAGACGGGAAATGGTGCCTCTGGAGATCTGTTAAAGTGTTCATGAGTTAACACAAGTTTTGATAGTCAGGTTTCTCACCCAGTCCTGGAATCAGGAGAGTAAAACACTTTTCCAGATCTCAGAGGCTTTGATCTGGGGTTGCTACATTTCCTGATGGCATTGCCCTGCATGAGGGGACTTCCAACAGAGATCTTCATGAGTCAAAGAAGGGAGTAAATTCCACTGTTGGGACAGAAGCCAAACACATGCAGACAGGTGGGCTAGTAATGCAGGATACTGAACAGAGGAGAGATATACAAAGGAAAGGGGGCAAAATAAATTTGCCCCATCAGGAAAAAAACATCCAGATTGTAGACCAACAGGATTTAAGCAGGAAAAACAAAAGACTAGTGGAGTCAATTCCAATCTTCACATATCCCAAGGGTATGATGCGATCATAAAGGAGATGAATACAGATTTGGGGCCTGGGTCATTCTTACATTACAACACCTTCTTGTGTTCACAAAACCTCATCTTTCTCAGAGGCAGAAAAGGAAGAGATGGCCTTCCAGAAAGTTTAATATTGGGGGGGAGGAAAGGTGACCCTTTAAAAAGGGGCCCATTTCCCTAGAAGTTCTTCCTTCAATTTTTGGATGTTGTCATTTAATCCTATTTAGTCTATAATCAGAGAGTCAGTTTGGTCTAGTGGTGAGTTAGTTTGGTCTAGTCTTTTTCCACCCAAGAGAAAATCCATCCTAGGTTCAGAAAGGCCATAATGCATACTTTTCTATCTTTAGCTTGCCCATTTTGCTCTGGAGGCCTAAGAGAAACACATCATTGTTTAAAGACTACATACAATGCTGTTTGCTTTCAGAAGTACAGGTGTGTTGTATTTGGCCCAGAAGTGCAGTTGTGTTATATTTGGCCCAGGAGTGGACAAATGGGCTTTGAATCTGTTGTGGGTGCATTTTCTTGGCTGCTTCTTAAAGAAACTATGGCTTTTCCTGAACTCATCCTACAGCCACGCATGCCCAGGAAAATTTTTATTTATTTATTTTATTTATTTATTTTATTTGTCACACAGTATATATAAGCATAAGCATGAAATAACTATACAATATATAAGCATATATATAATCATAAGTATGTAATAACTATATGAAATTGGATACAATCAAAGGGAACATAAGGACAGGAACGGTAGGCACGTTGGTGCTCTTATACACGCCCCTTACAGACCTCTTAGGAATGGAGTGAGTTCAATAGTAGACAGTTTTTGGTTAAAGCTTTGGGGATTTTGGGAAGAGACCACAGAGTCAGGTAGTTTATTCCAAGTATTAACAACTCTGTTACTGAAGTCATATTTTCTGCAATCAAGATTAGATACAGGGTGTCCTTGATTTACGACTACAATTGGTACCAGAATTTCTATTGCTTAGCAAGGCAATTGTTAGTGTGTCACACCCAGTTTTGTGACCTTTATTTTTCTATGTTTGTTAAGTGATTCACTGCAATTGTTTAAGTGAATCTGGTGGTTGTTAACGGAATCTATCTTCCCCCATTGGCTTTGCTTATTGAAAACTATCTGGGAAGGTTGCCAATAATGATGACATCACCCTGGGACACGGCAAACATCGCAAATACATGCAGGTTTGCCAAGCACCCAAATTCTGATCATGTGATCATGGCGATGCTGCAATGGTTATAACTGGTCGTAAGTTACTTTTTTCAGTGCTGTTGTGAAGAAGTTGCCCAATTTCCTATCACAGGGGCATTGAGAATATTTCTTTCTTCATTTTTCCCTTCCATCAACCAGATACAGCCCATTTTTAAATTTAATTGTTCTTTTCCAAGTACCTACATCCCGCCACACCAAATCTTATCCAATTCAGTTTTGTTTTCAAAGTCTTATTCTACTGACAGACCCAAGCAGAATGCCTATCTCCTGTGTGTGTGTGTGTGTGTGTCTATTCCTAACATTTGCTTGTGTTGAAAGAATAAAACAAGCCCTAGCTGAAATTTCCTTCCACTGAGGTTACATTTGCTTATTAAACTGATCATTAAATTAGCTTATTAAACTGTCTTTTAATAAGCTCAAGAAGGAGACTGTATTACAGTTTTGTTATTACATTCACTTAATCATCTGGGTATATTCAATAACTTGATTAAATTTTAATAAATTTAAATAATCAAAGAAACTTTCTAAGCAGTAAATAGAACAAGACACAGAACTTTCTTCATATTAAAGTAATCAGAATGAAAAGTGAGAACCTAAATTTATAAAGCAGCAAGTCTTGTCAAATTAGTGAATCTCTTAAGATAGTCTTGGAACTTCCTGACATTATAATGTAAATAATTAATATTAATCAGTCAATTAACATCCTCAGAATATGAGTTCACAACATGGAATACTGTGAACTTCTGTAAGATTGACTGAAATGTTGCAAGATTTTGCTATTGTACAAATATGGCAGGATGGGATCCAGAGCCAGAAAAATTGCCTTATCTTGCAGTTAAAATTAAAGCTTCAGTCCTACTAATATAGAAAGTCCTCAGCTTGTGACCATAATGGAATCTGGAATTACTTTGGACCTGGTTCCAAAATTCTGATGGCCACTCCCCCTTGAGTCATGTGACTGCATGTCAGACTCTTGGCAACCAGTCTGCATTTACAACCACTTGCAGGGTCCCTTGGTCACATGATCACATTTTACAATGGTTTTGCCAAAAACTGACATTTATTCCTGGTTTTTGGCAAAGCTGGCCCGTATTGAATTGGCTTGCTTAATGAGAATCTCCCAAAAAAAGTCATAACATCACACTGGTCATAGAGTTGACTGGATGTACAGATGTAAATCAAAGACTTCCTATACCAGTGATGGCTAACCTTTTCTGGACCGAGCGTCCAAAGCGCACCTGTGCGCCCGAACCCCAAAATGCAATGTGCATGCAGCCCCCGCGCATGCACCCTGCACATGCACATGCGTGCGTTCCCTGCATGTGGATGGCACCCCACATATTCCCCCCCCACGCATGTGCGCAAGGGCTCTCACATACACCCTACCCCCATGTGTGCGTGGCAGAGACCTGACAACCAGCTGGCCAGCAGGAGGCAGTGCACACATGCGCAGAGGAGCTGAACTGGGGCGATAGCTTGCATGCCCACAGAAGAGGGCACTGTGTCCCACTTGTGCCATGTGTGTCATAGGATAGGCCATCACGGACCTATACTATAAAGAGGCACTGAAGCCTTGAAGTTGCTATATGAAGAGAAGGATTGTAATTTGGTAGTTAATGTCTTCCCCATGAAGGGAATTACATTTAAATTATGTAAATTATTTCTATGAGAGTATGTAGATTAGTATGCATGTAAATACTATGCAAATCTGTGTGATTTTTGCTCTCTTCTCCTTTCGATAACACGTGTCATGTGGTGTTGTATAACTTTAACATTAATCGAGTGCTGAACAAAAGCCTTTGGCAACGATTTACAATCCACATCAGCATCCAAATACTTAACAATAATGCTTGGCACAAAAAAGGAGAATTTTAGCAATTACACATATCTCTCTAACAATAATTCATATTTTGGTAAATTCAGCAGATCCAAATCCCAAACCTCAGCCACTTGTCAAAATATTCTGAAGCTTGCAATTTTCACACAATTTAAGATAAACTTTCAAATTGTGCCACAGACTGAAACCCTGTAATTTGGGCTCACAGCTAGAATTGCCACTTTTTTGCTCCCTCTCTGTTTGTGAGCCTTAAACACAGTTCTGAAGCAGATGGTGAAGTTTATTTCTATTTTGAGATTCCTGCAAATTCAACCGCTAAGCACGGGCTGGTTTTCCCTTTAAGCAGTTGGCAACCATCCGTGCAGTTGCTTTGCCATTTCAGCCCAAGATGCCCCCTCCCCAGTTCCCAAATTACTGCCCTTTCCTCCCACCCCTCACCCGGCCGATGAGCTCCTCCCTCTCCACCCCCCATCCCCCCAGCTGTCCCAAGCTCTGAAAGTGAAATTGCTGGTTGGCTGGCTATTAATCTCTCTGTTGTTTTTACGAGGCCCTCCCACCTCTTCTTCCCCGAGGTGCCCATTAAGGATCAAAGGTTAATTAATGCAGAGCAGACCGTGACCACAGTTATTTTGACCCCATATGGCCAGGTGGTCCCAAAGACCTGATATACAAGATGTGATGAAAGGAGGACACAGCCCAGGAATTTAGAAGATTATGAGGCGTGGCGGGTGAGAGGACCGAAGGGAAGAAAAAGGAGACTGTGGGGACCTGACCTTCTCAGGGTCAGCTGGGGGGGGGAGCTAAATCCTCATACAGACGGGAGGTTGAACAACTAGCCTCGTGGTGCAACCAGAATAATCTGGAACTGAACACACTCAAAACTGTAGAAATGGTGGTGGACTTTAGGAGAAACCCTCCTATACTACCACCTCTTACAATACTAGACAACACAGTATCAACAGTAGAGACCTTCAAATTTCTAGGTTCCACCATATCACAAGATCTAAAATGGACACCTAACATCAAAAAACACAACAAAGAATGTTCTTTCTGCGCCAACTCAGAAAGCTCAAACTGCCCAAGGAGCTGTTGATCCAGTTCTACAGAGGAGTTATTGAGTCTGTCATTTGCACCTCTATAACTGTCTGGTTTGGTTCTGCAACCCAACAAGACAGACACAGACTTCAGAGGATAATTAGAACTGCGGAAAAAACAATGGCTACCCACCTACCTTCCATTGAGGACCTGTATAATGCACGAATCAAAAAGAGGCCTGTCAAAATATTTACAGACCCCTCACATCCTGGACATAAACTGTTTCAGCTCCTACCCTCAAAACAATGCTATAAAGCACTGCATACCAGAACAACTAGACACAAGAACAGTTTTTTTCCCGAACTCCATCACTCTGCTAAACAAATAATCCCCTCAACACTGTCAAAATATTTACTAAATCTGCACTACTATTAATCTTCTCATCATTCCTATCACCCATCTCCTCCCACTTATGACTATATGACTGCAGCCTTGTTGCTGGTATCCTTATGATTTATACTGACTGTTTCCTAATATGATTTGATTGCTTATCTGTACCCTATGACTATCATTAAGTGTTGTACCTTATGATTCTTGACGAATGTATCTTTTCTTTCATGTACACTGAGAGCATATGTACCAAGACAAATTCCTTGTGTGTCCAATCACACTTGGCCTGCTGTTTGGGTAAAGAGAGAGAGGGAGTAGCCCAAAGTCACCCAGACGACTTTCATACCTAAGGTAGAACTAGAATTTACCGTCTCCTGTGATTGGTCCAAAGTCATCAAACTTTCATGCCTATCACAGAACTAGAACTCACGGTTTGGTAACGACTGACCCAAAGTCACCCAACTAGCTTTCATGTGTAAGGAGAAACTAGAATTCACCATCTACCTATTTCTAACTAAATTAACTCTTAATTTCTAAATTATTTCTTATTATCAATTTTAAAATCAGTTCATTAATAAAAAAAACATTTCCAATAGAAATTATTCTCTTGCCTACATTCCCTACTTATGTACAAGAAATTTATCCTGTTATTGTCAACTCCAGGGTCACCTGGTATGCATTTCCTGTTTGCAGAATAAGAGTTTTGCCCTTTGAAAAAGCTGATTTCCCCAAAACAGAAAGTGAGGAAGACTATGCAATGAGTGGGTAGTTATATTGGTCTAACCTAGGGGTGTCCAATTTTGGCAAGTTTAAGATACATGGACTTCAATTCCCAGAATTCCCCAGCAAGTATGGCTAGCTGGGGAATTCTGGATGTTGAAATCCACAAGTCTTAAACTTGCCAAGGTTGGACACCTTTGGGCAAGCATTTGATGTATTCAAATCTTCACACAGTTTTCTAAGGCTGTCTCAGTCTAGCCTACCTTGCAGGGTTGTCTTCAAGATAAATCAGGCAGAATAGAATTGTATATCATCATAGCCTTAAATTTTGGAGAACAAAGGCAGACTATAACAGAAAAATGGCAACAACCAATATCACAAAGAAGAGTTTTGGAGAGAAATGACATTGGTGGCATACAAATTTAATTAATTAAAAAATAATAATTAAAAATCTGGGAATTCTATGATTTCTAGTTTTCTTATAGGGTCACTACCATTTTAAACTTAATATTATTAGATTCTGCCCACTTATTTCATCTCTCTGATACAAAGATATTGCAAAAATATTCATCAACCCACAAATTAGTACTCTGGATCATTTCCACACTGAAAATCTTCTCATTTTCCAAGCTCCCAGCAGCTGCTTTAAAGGGCCAGAATGGTCTTCACTACTGTCAGCTTCAGTGGCCTGAAAGCGGGCTATGAATAATCTATACTCATTTGGCTGACCAAAGGCTGGCTGCAGATAGGAAGCTAATTGCTTTCCTATTCGTAGTAGAGTGGTTCCTTTCTTCAATGGTTTTCAGATAAATCAACACTAAAAAAAACCCCTTTCTACTAAAGAGTTACAAGAAGAAATCTGCTTTCAAGTTAAATTCATAGGCTCCTCTTATTCAGTATTGTTTAAATCAGTGTTTCCAAGCTTGGCAATTGTAAAATATGCGGACTTCAACTGCCAGAATTCCTCAGTGGGCATCGCTGGTTGGGGAATTCTGGGAGTTGAAATCCCCCTATTTTAAAGTTGCCCAATTGGGAAACATGAGGCCAGCTGAGGAAAAGAGAAATTATAGTTCAATGCAAGTTTACAGGGATTATATTAGTGAGAGATGGTTCATCCAACACAAGCTCACCAATGAAAGAATAATAAGGAACAGGCATTAAATATGCAGGAGAGCATTGGAAGTATATCAGAAAGGACAGAAGCTAAATTGCCTCCATCTTCTGATTAAAAAAACATTTCAGGATGCTAATTGGAAGTTAAGTACAGATTGCATTTCCCTGTCCATTCCAACATTGACTTATGCTGTAGCAATGTTCATATACTGTGCTAAACCATAATGTGGTTTCTTCTGTTTCCATTAAATATGAGCAAAGGCAGCCAATTGTGATGTGTTCAGCCAATTATGAGCCACAGCTGAGCACAATGGGGACATTTCAATGAAAGAATCACATGCACTTCTAACTGAAAAGCATGCAGGCTTTGTGAGGTCATGGTTATGATGTCACTGTTTTGCTGTTCAAGGCCCCTTCTAGCAGCTGACAAGGCAAGAAGATATTGTCATGTCTTGGTTAGAGCTTGGGCTTCTCTTGACCATGGTTATCACAGGATCTCAGGGTTGTTTAAAATGTAGCAAAGAAGCCATTGCACTTGAAGAAGAGTTCAAAAATAGCTACCTGGAAAAAAAGCTCCAAAGAGACCCTGAACTCAAAACAAAATTGAAGCAACTCCTGGACAATACCATGGAGAGGTTATGGCAACAATCCATAGATCCAGAAAAATATATGGGTATTATTGGTATGAATGCATTCTTTTCAGTAGCTCTCAAAGAAGATCCAAATTTTTCAGGAGTGGATCATGGCCATTTTGGACAGACTTAAATCCACATCCTGGCACTGTGAGCATTTTTAAGGGCAGGTTTTGAATTTTACACAGTGACCTATATATGGAACAAAGAGGTTATGTTACCAAATTATACTGATTTATAAGATTAATATTTTGCTGGCTGGGGAATTTTGGGAGTTGAAGTCCACACTTCTTCAAGTTGCCAAGATTGAGAAACACTGCGCTATGACAACTTTATCCCCAAACATTGGCAGGACCAAGTTAGAGAAATTGGTGGGGACAAAAACTATGTTTTATAGGAACATATTAAAAATGGGTTCTGTTTTTTGTGGATCCACTTATCTCTGCTTGTCCCACCAAACCCAACAAAGTCAGCATATACCAGACTCCCTGTCTTAAATTGTGTCATATTGTTGGATGAAACCAACATTTCTTCTCTTTAGCAGTGTTTACCCCATGGAGCAGCCACCCCACTGAGATTTAGAAGGCCCAGGCCTTCTTGGTTTTTGAGAAGGCCACAGAGACCTGGTCTTTCTCCTAGGTCAGGTGCCGGAAACCCATGGCTCCAGAGCTGCATAAGGCTCTTTGAGTGTTTAAGGTTGTATACCCCTGCCCTAGGTCCTCATGGGATGGACCAAGATATAGAGATGCCCCATACACATGTATATCCAATAGAATTTTTTAATACGTTGCCTCAGAGGGGTTATTGGATTGTTTTTAAATATTCTGTAGTAGAGGCTTTTATACTGATTTTTATGAACTGATTGTTATCTGTCCAGAGCTATGTATTCAAGATAGGTGGTTTTATTGGTTTCTTAGATAAACAAAC
Source organism: Ahaetulla prasina (assembly GCF_028640845.1). Taxonomy (NCBI): domain Eukaryota; kingdom Metazoa; phylum Chordata; class Lepidosauria; order Squamata; family Colubridae; genus Ahaetulla; species Ahaetulla prasina. The sequence goes on from NC_080542.1 coordinate 22,719,753, forward strand.
AAACAAACAACACTGAATAGAAGGCAAATAGAAAGTCAGAGGGTGAGCTGCCTTGATGGGTGAAAGTAAAAGCTCCCAAAAACATAAATCCTGATGACAATTGCTTTGAGTCTGGGCAGTGAAGGGAGAATACAAGCTGAAGATATCATACTGAATGAATGAAGTGATTTTTTTTTAAAAAGCTTTTAAGATGAACCTTTCTTTGAGACCAAATTTGGAGATGAGAACTCTAAAGGAGCAGTCTGGAGACTCCTTTCCTTTTCTTTGACCATATTTCTATTTCATGCAAGCAATTTCAATAATGTAATCTTGCATCATGGTTTTGCATTACATTTCTAATACTGAAACAGATGCTTCTGTTAACAAAAGATGTGCTGTTCAAATGGAGATCTAGTCATGCTTAGGATACCCACTCAGATAAACACAACCGGAGGCTTCCATAGGCGAGATGTCAAAATCTGCAGAAATGGTTGTTGTGATAACTCATTCCTTTTTGTATGTGTCTCATTGGTATGGAACTGATGTTAGTTATCCTAATTAAATGGATCTTAAATAAGACAAAATCTAGATCCAGCTCTAGGTTCAGCAACTATCTCAGGGTGTCAAACTCAAGGCCCATGGGCTGTATCCAGCCTGCAGGGTCCTTAGATCTACCCCATGGGGCTATCCTAGAAACAGCATAAAACTGGCCCGTGGTGCCTCTGCTAATTGAAATGGACTTGGGGCAGTGGTGGGTTGCTCCCGGTTCGGTCCGTTTCTTGCCAACCGGTAGTAATGGCGGCGGGAGGCTCTGCCCACCCGCATGGACGTCATCATGGATGATCTGCACATGCACAGAAGCTTCTGCGCACGTACTCCAGTTGCGAACCGGTAGTAAAGGTAAGTGGAACCCACCCCTGACCTAGGATGTGTGTGTGCACGGCCCTTCCGAGCTCCGTTTTTGCTGGCAAAACAAACTAATAACAAAATAAAAGGAAAATTTTTCCCTTTTGCATCTGAGCATGCAAGAAGGGACAGGAAAGGAGAAAGGAAAAGAGGAAAGACAAGAAAAAGAAGGAAAGATGGGAAGGAAGGAAAATTAAGGAAAGAAGGGAAGGAAGAAGAAAGGAGAAGGAAGAGGGAAGGAAGAAGAAGAAAAGGAAGGAAGGAAGGAAGGAAGGAGGTTATAATGAGAGTGAGGGAGGGTTTCAGAGAAGTCCTGCCTTAGCACTTGGCTACCATAGGTGCCCCGACACGATTCCTGTGTCAAACCCACCATGCCCATGCCCACTCGCGGCCATGCCCATCCCAACTACACTCGCCATGGCCCATACACCCTCACCCCTCCAAGGTCACAACCCGGATGTGGCCCTCAATGAAATCGAGTTTGACACCTTGATCTATCTGACTATATGCTACTATAGAGTTACTTTCAAACCCAGTAAACTGAACTGATAGTTTATTTTTATATCTGATTATTTCTTTGAGGTTATAAATAATTGGAAAGTAATATATGCATTTGTGAAGATATATTCATGTGTGTGTGTGCTTATGCGAGATAATACTTCTGTTTCTTCAAAATGTAGTAAACACTTTTGTACATGTAGTCCTTGACTCTCAGCCATTCATTAAGGGACGATTCAAAGTTACAATAGCACTGAAAAAAGTGACTTATGACCATTTTTCACACTTACGACCGTTGCAGCATCTCCATGGTCATGTGATTATTTAGACGTTTGACAATTGGCATACATAGATGATGGTTGCAGTGTCCCGGGGTCATGTGATCACCGTTTGCCACTTTCTGACAAGCAAAGTCAGTAGGGAAGCCAGATTTACTTAACAGCCGTGTTACTAACTTAACAGCTGCAGTGATTCACTTAACAACTGTGGCAAGAAAGTTAGTAAAATGAGACAAAACTCGTTTAACGACAATCTTGCTTATCAATGGAAATTTGGGCTCCATTGTAGTCATAAATTGAGAACTATCTATAGTAGGATCAATAATCAGTTCCCTAATGAATTCAGACTTTGCGTGAAATTCTATAAGGACATATTTGGAGAGATTTACACATAATGCAAAGCTACAGTTTTGAACCCTTGATTTGGACTATTCTGCACACTAGGCATAAATTATATTGGGTGCACACCACACTATCTCAAAATGAATCCAGGAATGCTTAGTTTAATGTTTGTTTGAACCGGAAAACAGTTTTTATGTTTGCAGACCACAAAATTCACAAAGGGACATATTGAACAGAATATGTGGTTTGAGGTTTATATATGGAAAACTGATTTAAACAAGACTTCTTAAGACAAATGCATGAGCAGGGAGGAAGGATTCTGGCTATTTTCTTTTACCTACAATTCTTCATCTTTTCCATTATTTTCAGATGAATTAACACTAAAAAAACTCACTGCCTACTTCAAGCGCTCCCTGAATCAGATCAAGGAAAATAACTTTGAAGGTAGAGACCTGCTAAAAAGAATGCATGGGCATAAAAGGAATGCATAAGACTTATTCCTCTTGAAGGGTACTCAGGATTATTTTGAATTTAGACATACTGCAGCCCATTAAGAACAGGGTTAGTGGTGCAAGATCCTCCACAAACCTCAATAAAGTTTTGCCTTCCCTGCCAATTCCCCCACTCATGACCTGTTTGCTCCTTTTGTCTAAAGTCACCATCATAATGTATTTCAATATAATATTTTTCTCTTGGAATTAACTAAGCAGCACCATCTGGTGGTTTTGTGAAATCTCTTACCCAAGGGAAGAAAGAATTTCCCCCATTCATTTCTCTGATTGCCTTGCCTTGCCTTGCCTTGCCTTGCCTTGCCTTGCCTTGCCTTGCCTTGCCTTGCCTTGCCTTGCCTTGCCTTGCCTTGCCTTGCCTTGCCTTGCCTTGCCTTGCCTTGCCTTGCCTTGCCTTGCCTTGCCTTGCCTCCACATTAGCAATTTTTAAAATATGCCTCAAAGGCAATTCTAGTCTAAGCACCTTAAAATGGTTCTCATAAGTAATAGCTAACAGTGATTAAGTTTAGAACAAGATGCTGGAACAGCAAAGATTGCAAAGAGGGAGGTAGCAAAGCCAGGATCACAATATTTTTTCTGTCTCCAAAAGACCCTCTTTTTTAGACATTGGTTTAAATACCCCAAAAAAAGACTCCATAGTGAATCCTTCTCATGACTGGTGATTATAACCTCACTGTATGTTTACAACAGAGCCAGTGGAAACTGGAGTAAACCTAGCAGAGAATTTGATCTCATGAATCAACAAACTCATGTCTGTTGATTCATGGACAACATATGATATCCCTGTAGAGAGAAATTGGTCTATGCTGGGTGGTGAGGAGGCTGAGGATATAAATGACCCCCTAGCTCTAGGCACAACCACTGGACACTTTAATCAATAATTAAGATTGGGTTTGCTAATCTTAACAGACATATTTAGATCTCCACAGACTGTAGAACAGGGGGGTCAAACTTGCAATGACCCATCTTCATGTGAGGTATCACAACTTTCCTCTCCTTTGTGAAACTGGGGGTGGGGGTGGCTAGCACATGACGCATCTGGCCCACGGGCTGCAAGTTTGACATCCCTGCTGTAGAAGATCTCCACAGAATGTAGAAGTCCTTGTATTGTTTCTAGAAAGTGCATAAACTCAGTCAGCCTTCTAGGAATTTCTGGAGAGTGCGCTTAGTCAGGTGGAAAGAAAGGGATTTTGTGGGGAAATCTAGGTTCAGCATCAGGAACATTTAATACCTTGAGGTAATGTTCTTATTTGGTTAAGTTGGTGCCTTTTGCCAATTTCCTGTGTATTAAAACTTGCTTTGTGAGTTTCAGCCTGTCAAATTGGCTTAAGTAGTCTTCTGTCTTATTGTTCTTTGGAAATCAGGTAGAAAACTGAGGAAAGTTGACATGATGGGGGAGGTTGACTGCCTTCCCACAAATATATAAGACAATAAAGCAGTGGGAGCCACATGAAGATGGTAGAGTCCTTCCTCACATCACGGACAATAGGACTTTTTTTCTTAAGCAGTACTCGACTTACAACCATTCATTTAATGACCATTTGAAGTTACAACAGCACTGAAAAAGTGATTTATGACCAGTTTTCCACACTTACCACCGTTGCAGTATTTCCATGGTCATGTGATCAAAATTCAGGTGCTTGGCAACTGGCAAGTATTTATGACAGTTGCATTATCCTGGTCATGTGATCACCATTTGTAACCTTCCCAGCCAGCTTCCAACAAGTAAAGTGAAAGTGGGGAAGCCAGATGTGCTTAATAACTGCATGATTCACTTAACAACTGTGGCAAAAAAGGTCATAGAATGAGATGCAACTCACTTAACAACTGACTTACTTAGCAATGGAAATTTTGAGCTCAATTGTGACTGTAAGTTGAGAACTACCTGTAAGTGTTTTCTTGGGCCACCCTGACTTTAAGTTTGTTTCATGGAATGCTCCAGTGGTTTCACCAACATGCCAGGTCCCGTGGCCCAGGTCACAACTTTTCCATAACACCTTCTTAGTATCTTCCTTCTTTTCAACAGGTGAGCAGCTTTTCAATGAAATGATGTGGAGCCTCCAGAAACTGATGACTTATTTTCAAGAGGTCATGCCACAAGTTTCAAAACGTAAGCTTTATTTACTTCTAAAAAGGAAAAAAAAAAGGAATATGTAGTTCTAAGTTTAAACAACCAAGTACAAATCTCTGTTTTGCCATCAATATAATCAAGAATATTCCCCATAATATTCTCTTTATTGCTGGCTGCTGCAAATTTGCCCATTCTGGTAGGCTGGCCCATTTTAGTTTCTGGAAGTAAACTTTCCAAAACTATTTATGACTTCCAAGAATTTATGAGATTCTCACAACTACTGAAGGATTGAATTGGTTCATTCAAAAGAGAAATGAAATTCCTTAAATCCTGAAATTTTCCTACCCTGCTAATGGTACTAGGGCAGGGTTTCCCAACCTTGGCAATTGTAGTGTGGACTTCAACTCCCAGAATTCCAAGGACATGGTGGCTGCTGAATTCTGGGAGTTGAAGTCCATGCATCTTAAAATTGTCAAGGCTGGGGAACCTTGTACTTAGGATTCTTCTGCACAATAGTCCATGGTGGAGGTGAATACAAAATCACATTCTGTATACTTTGACCCTCTCTTTTGCCACTTCAATGAAGTAGAATTGGATTTTGTCCAAAATGACAACTTGAGTGAATGCTTCATGTAGTGGCAGTTACAGACAGCAGAAGACCCATAGGTCTCTAGCATCAAAGAAACCATTCTCGGCTGCTTTTCTCTCTCCCTTTGATTGATCTGTAACTGAATCATTTAATACTGTCAACTGAAATTGAGCTTGGTTGTTTGCTTGCTTGGTCATTGCTTGCTCAAACTGATGTTAGAATGCCAACTTCAACTACCCGTTCAAAACCACTAGGAAGGAAATTGGAGGAGATATACCATCTGTTGCTAATGCTCTACTTTGTTTTTCCTTTTGGTTTGTAGTCTATTGCAGCAATGAATGTGGTGAGTATCAAATTAGTTAAAATGAATGGTGGGTTGTTTTTGGAGATGTGTGATTTTCCACAACTGATCAGGGTTAGGAGTCATATTCTCCTGTTGTTCCCCCCTCCTCACAAATCTTATTCTATATTTAGTCCTTAACATAATTAGAACTGTTTCAAGAGGAAGGGAGGGAGGGAGGAAGGAAGGGAAGGAAGGAGGGAGGGAAAGATTATTTTTATGTCCAGTTTATGTGTTACTAATACTTTCGTGTATGTTACTTTTAACCGGGCAAAAGAGTGCATCATTGGGGAAAAAATTTTGAGCTGAGATACCTCAAATGGACTAACATACAGGATGCGTTCAAAATCGGGGGCCCGTAATTCCTGTGGAATTAAAATTTGGCAAATATTACAAAACACTTTATAACATAGAAATTATGACAAAGCATTCTGTGACATAACAGTGTACAAAATGTAATAAAATGTTTCCTGTGGTCAGTTGTGATGTTTGACTGTGCTGTATAGTTGATTACTTTCAAGGCAGTACATCTCTGTATCTCTTCTTGAATGTTTAAGAACTTTTCAACTACATTAGAAGCTTTGGTCATTACTGATGACATTGAGGAATGTGGTAAGGAAATATCTCTGAAACAATGACTCAAGGAATTATAGGTTGTCTAGTTTTAATTATAAGTCAGAATTCTGGTGCATCTTAGTCAGTGTCACCCACTACAAGTGGCATTTTTAGTCTCCATTGGAGAAAGCAAACCTATCACATTAAATAAGAGAATAACAGAGTTGGAAGGGACCTTGGAAATCTTTTAGGTTAATCCCCCTGCTCAGGCAGAAACTCTTTACCATTTCAGATTAAATTTTGCTGTGCCATTTTTCATGTTCTTCAACTGACTTTGTATTGCCCAGTATGTATATCAGATTTTTAAAAAAGGTTCTAAATGATCCTGAATTATTCTTCTCATTATTTTTCTGTACATTTTGGCAAGCAAGCAGTTTTGCCCATAATATAATGCACTTCTGTGTCCTTATGTATTCCTTGTTGTTATACTTGTTTTTGCACACAGTTTTTGAGTTGCAAATGTCCTTTTAGCAAAAAAATAATAATAATAATAAAAAATAATAATAAGAGGAACTGAGGTTCACCTGTGTCTAGAACTGAGCCATGTGACCAAGGCTTTTCTGGAATAATACTACTAGGTCTACTCATCAGAGTCCTGTGGTTTTGCCTTTAACAGCAAGATCATAGAATCATAGGCAGGGACCCTCAGGTCCATTCTTCTGGTTTTCTTCTGCTTTGCACCAGTAAGTTAGATTCTCCCTTCTGGTCCTGTTCTGATTCAATTCCTATTCTGCAGGTAAGATGTTTTATACTCTTATCAGCTGTGGCTCATGTATTACAAATCAGTACAGCTGTACCAAGAACTTCAGGTGTGGAGGTAAGTGTTGATAGGGCAGACCCCCAAATCGGCTCATGCAGTTTGGAGATGGATTAGAAGATAACAAAGTCTGGTTGGACGGAGAGATAAAGAATCCAGTCTAAATCCAGTCTAAATTGCAGGTCCATAAAACTTTTGTTAGCTGTAAATGACGGCAAGGTTCTTAACTTTGTCTGCCTCTGCCAAAAATAGGATCCAAGCTGGAAAGAATAGAATAGAATAGAATAGAATAGAATAGAATAGAATAGAATAGAGTAGAGTAGAGTAGAGTAGAGTAGAGTAGAGTAGAGTAGAGTAGAGTAGAGTAGAATAGAATAGAATAGAATAGAATAGAATAGAATTTTAAAGGTAGACTAATATTTATGCATAAATAAAAAGACACCCTCTCCCTGATATGTGAAAGGCCTCTTAAAGGATAAGTTATCACTTTATATACAGTTCAAGCATTTTGGATTTGGAATGCATTCTTCCATTGGTTAGCATAATTTGAGTCATCAAGCATGCTCAGTAGCCATAGATATGTAAAAAGGTAAAGGTAAACGTTCCCCTCGCACATACATGCTAGTCGTTGCAGACTCTAGGGGGCGATGCTCATCTCCATTTCAAAGCCGAAGAGCCAGCGCTGTCTGAAGACGTGTCTGTGGTCATGTGGTCGGCATGACTCAACGCCAAAGGTGCAAGGAACGCTGTTACCTTCCCACCAAAGGTGTTCCTTGTTTTTTCTACTTGCATTTTTACGTGCTTTAGAAACAGTTAGTTTGGCAGAAGCTGGGACAAGTAACGGGAGCTCACCCCGTTACATGGCAGCACTAGGGATTCAAACTGCCAAATTGCCAACCTTTCGATCGACAAGCTCAGAGTCCTAGCCCCTGAGCCACCACGTCCCATCATATGTGCTATATACCAATTCATATTTTTATATATGGTATATATTTATGTAATTGGTATATAGCACATATAGATATGTGCTATATACCAATTCATAGCATCCCATAATAGTCTTAGCATGATTTGTTAATGGCCAATTACATATTCAATAGGTGAGATTTTTGCAGTATAATGAGTTTTTAGGTTATTAAAGGTCAACTCTTTGGGCAATTCTTATCTCTGGCCAGTTTGGTCCGGGCCTTATCAGAATTTCATATTCTTGCTTGTTACTTCAAAGGACTAGAAACGTTAATTAAATATTTTATTTATTTATTTGTCGCACAGTATATATAAGCATAAGCATGAAACAACTATACAACACATAAGCATATATGTGAGTATGAGTATGTAATAACTATATGAATTGGATATAACAAAGGAAAACAATAGGACAAGAACGGTAGGCACATTTGTGCTCTTATGCACGCCCCTTACAGACCTCTTAGGAATGGGGTGAGGTCAATGGTAGATAGTTTTTGGTTGAAGCTTTTGGGATTTTGGGAAGAGACCACAGAGCCTTGTTACTAAAAACATTACTCAAAGAGTCCTCTTTGTTTGCCCAGGCAGGGTAACTGGCCAAGAAAGCCTAATAAAGGTATAATTTAAGTTAGCAGCTGTTGGCATGGCCTGACAGTAGAATTATAACATGCTGAATTTTGCAGAACGGAAAGTTCAAGTGGAAACGGATGAAGATTTGATTTTGGATTGTGCTCTGAAATGGCATAAGGCAAGCCATGGAGTGAAGACATACAGGTTCTACCGGGTAAGTATTGTCTCCAACAAAGCAGTTTGTCCGACACAAACCAATTTCCCTATCCCCTTTGTCTCCAAACTGAAGCAGTACTATTGAATGATCCTGGTCTTCAGTAGAGAACTTGTACTGCCACCCATTCTTTCATCCTGAATGGCAACAACTTCATTAAGTAGATACAGAAATGATGTGATCTTATTCTTCTCAGATGGTGGGTAACAAGGAGGAGCTGATGGCCAGTGGGGCAGATTCCTTTCTGACCAAGAAAGAAGCCAATATGAAAGATGCAGGCACATACCGATGTAGAATGGTAGACACAAATGGCTATACGTCCAGCGAGCTTGACTTTCAAGTTGTGGGTGAGTGCAGTGAATCAGGACTGGAAAATGTCCTCAGAAGCTTCATATTGGGGTTCGGAGAACCTTCTTCCCCAAAGGGGAAGCCTAGCTGTGTTCACTAGCTTTTGAGCCTAGGAAACATAGAAGGTTAGCAAACACAATCATTTGGGAGCCCAGGAAAATGCTTTTCCTAGCACCTTGCATCATACTCCAAGCAGGCACCATTCTTGTGAACTTTTGCAAGGTGGCTTCTACAAATTGAGCAAGAATACCATATGCCTGCAGAATGGCATGAAGTAGCCTCTTTAAGAAGCCCATGTCACTCATTGGCTGGGTACTCCTGTCAGCAACTGTAGAGAAATGCAAAGATAAATATGCTGCTGGATCTTGTGACCATGGTGAGGCCTGCTGGGTGTAGTGGGGTGGGGGCCTGGGCCTCCAGTGCCTTCCAGCTTGCATACATTGGTGGGCCGGGTGGGCAGCTGAGATAGGAGGGAGAGATAAGTGGGTAGGAGCAGTTGCAGCCCCCCTGTGGTTTGTTGCATGAAAAAGTAGACAGCCAAATACTGAATTTTTATCACATGACCGTGAGGGCACCGCAATGGCCATAACTTCAAGTACAGGTCATAAGCCCCTTTGTTCATACTGTTGTAATTTTGAATGGTGACTGAACAGTTATTAAATGAGGACCATCTTGGATGAACTCTGTCATGCTATATAGCAAGATTAATTAGAAAAAAGTTCTGCCAACTTTAGTGAGACCCATTCTATAACATTGGGATGGTGCTCACCTTAGGGCAGTAGTGGGTTGCTACCGGTTCTCCCCAGTTCGCAAGAACCGGTAGTAAACATTTTGAGTAGTTCAGAGAACCAGTAGTAAAAATTCTGCCTGGCCCTGCTCCTAATCTATTGCTGCCTCCTGACTCCCAGCTGATCGGCTAGAAGGAAAAAATCAAGACTCACTTGTCGAAGAAGAGAAAAAAAAAACCAAGACACCATCCCTTTAAATTGATCAGTTGCTTCTCAGCCAGGAGATCACTTGGCAAAGAAGAAGGGGGCGAGAACGCTGTCGTTTTAAATTGACAGAGTGGCTAGAAGCTCCGTTCTGAGTCAGCTGAAAAACAAATTGGATGAGGAGGAATTCTTATATGGTTCAATGTTTTTGAAGTTTTGGGGTTTGTGCAACATGGGCTTTGTATTTCTAAAAAGGTTTGGGCGATTTCCATTGTGAAATATCCTGTCTTGAATGAGTTTTCTGCCTGCTTGTAAATGGAGCTGAACTTCCGGTAGCTGTTTTCTGTTTACAAAGTTTCCTTTATGCAGCTGGCAGGAATGTGGAATTCCATGCAGGTTCCTTGCTAGCAGCTTGATTATTCCTTAAATATCTGGGATATTTTATTTGGGAAATGAAGAGGGGGGAGTTTGATTCCTTCCCAGAACAGATTAGTGGGGTGGGGAGGAAATGGGATTTTGAAGTAACCTTCCCCTGGAGTGGGGAGGGAATGGGGATTTTAGGCTTGCTGTCAAACATCAACTATAATACTAATGATTGTTTTGAACAATATGCAGGCTGTATTACATGAATGGCTATTTTATATGTGAAATTATGACTGAAACCTATACAGGTTCACATTGTCAGGAAGTTTGTCCTTAGTTTTAGGTTGCTTCTCTCTTTGTTGAGTTTCTATCCATTGCTTCTTTTTTTGCCTTCTGGTGCTTTGGAAAATACTTCCTCCCCCCCCTTCTTTCCAGCAGTCCCTTAAAAGCCTGTTGCCTATCACACTCTTGGGCAAAGCATGTGAGGCATTTCCTCCTTTCAGTGGTCCATGAAAGTGCATCTATAGCAGGCTTCTGGGTGGCACCACCTTTCTCGCTGGGTGCTAATTTATGGCACTCCGCATTGAATATGGTAAAAGCCGGATATAACAACTGATCCCGGCTTAATTTCTCTCTCTGGTTGAAAGAGAGAGAAAGAGCAAGGGGGGGGGAAATTGTGGTAGATTCCCCTAGGGGCTTTGTTTTTGTAATGCAAAGTCCTGAAAGGTCGAATCCCCTTGAACCCCTCCCCCAACCTCCAGTATTCACTGCGCTCCTGAAAAAGCAGGAAAAGAGGAAGGTGTCCACTTCTGCTAGCAATTGATTTCTTTTTGTGGTTACTAAAAGCAGGCGGAACAAGCGTGAGTGAACAATTATTGGTTTGCAAGTATTTTTGATTTTCTGACTTCTACCTTTTTTTTTTTTTAAAAGAGAAATTTCCGCCTCCCCTTCAGTTTCATTTTAGAGAAACTGAAAGCAGAGCGATACATCAAAGGGAGCTTTGCTGTTGAATCGAAACTGAATGGAGATTTTATCTTATTGTGTTTGACTGTGGACTGTTGGATTATATTACGTTGTTTAAGTACTTTACAAGGGGATTCTCAGCAGGAACTTTGTCATGGAGGTTCTTTCAGAAGAATGGATTTGTGACTTTATACAGGACTACACAGAAAGTATGTATTTAATTATTCAAAAATACGAATTGATAAAAAATGGGGACGTTTTGGATGAGAGCTTGGAGCAAATTAACCAGTGCAATCATTTGGAAAATGGAATGCAGGAGATACAAATAAAAGTGGATAAATATGAAGATTTGATCGTGAAGAAACAAGGTGATGTAAAGAAGTTTTCTTTAAATAGTTTGGATGAACTGCCTGAATTTGTGCTACAGGAGATTGTCCCTCAAATGGAAAAGACTCACAAGCTTACTGTTTCCCAAGAGTTCTCTTTTTGGACTGATGGAATATACGGCAGTAGTTTTTGGATTCTTGGACATAAGGAATTACTAGGAAATATTGTGATTGACTTTTTAAAAGGAGTAACGAAGGAAAGACAGAGATTAATGCACCAAAAAAAATGGCAAGAGACAAAAGTATTATTCTTGAAACAAGGTTTTTTTAAAATATTAATAGACAAAAATATTAGTGTCCCGGAAAGACAATTTGTGAGGAATCTGGAAGAAATGGGTTGATTATATGTTTTATATCTATCATAAAAGACTAGATATTTGGATCTATACTGGATTTTGATGAGGAAGGACTAAAGTTGAATAGATATTGTAATTTTCTGTATTGAAATTTTATAAGGTGTTGCACTAAATTTTAAATAGAATATTTTCAAAAGATCTTATGTAAGAAAGACATGGGGGGGAAAATTATATGGTTATAGAAGTTATAAGGGACATATTTTTTGAATTGGATTGGATTTTTATGCTTTAGTTGGTTTTAAATACTTTAGGATTAATTTGTTCTATTGATTTATATATTTTACTATTGTTAATTCTTAATTTTTATTTTTTATTTTTTTTGAAGGATTTTGGTTATGTTAGGAGGAAGTCAGAGCTAGAGAAGGAAAATTGGTATAATAGTTTTGGGAGAAAATTTTCTTAGCATATGTTTGTTTTATTTTTAACTATACCTTGTGCTTGTTCCGGGAAGCCAGGGGGGAGGGGGGAGGGTATTAGTGAAGGGAGGGGGGTTGGGGGGAAAGGGGAAAAAAATTTTTTTTCTGTAAAACTTTTTGAATAAAAAAAAGAAAAAGAAAGTGCATCTATAGCAGAGGTCTCTAACCTTGGCCACTTTAAGACTTTAAAACAGCAAAGCTGGCTGAGGAATTCTGGGAGTTGAAGTGGCCAAGTTTGGAGACCTCTGATGTATAGTATATAGATAATAAAGTTGCAAAAAGGTGAACAACATTTTTGCAGAACTATAGATACGTTGAGGCTGGGTGTGACAAGGAATGGCTGGGAGGGGAGGGGCCAGGCGAGGTACCCCTTAACATGAGAGACATTGAGTTGGTCACGCCTAGCCAGTCATATGACCATCAAGCCACACCCAGTCACATGACCATCAAGCCACACCCACAAAATAAGCCATGCCCACCGAACCGGTAGCAAAATAATTTAGAACCCACCCCTGCCTTAGGGGTATGATTCCAAGGCTGCAAAAACTTAGGTAGCCACTAGATGGCATTAAAGGGACACTAACACTAATTCTGCTGCCATCTAATGGTCATTGTTTTTTATATCACCTGTGAAATTCTTTGGAAAGTATAGCATTTGTGAGCAGGGCAGATTGTGAGTGGACTGTGGGCACATACAGTGGCTACTCATAAAGGATGCTCTTTCTTAATTTCTACTAGAGGTGGAGAAACTGTGACAGTGATTTAGAGGAAAGGCTGTAACAATATTCTTCTCTCCAGTGAAAATAAATCCACTGGGCAGTGGGAAAATGCAAATGAGACGGTCTGGATGCAGAACACCTGAGCCTAATAGGTTGCTTGCCTACCTGCCTCCTACACTGGTGTAAACTTGTAACTTTAGTCTGTGAAATAAAAGTTTGGGAACTGGTTTTTAATGGCTGATTAAATCTTCACTTCCTTGCCTATCATTAAGAGTTCTGAAGGGAAAAAAACCAAGACATCTATACACAGTTTGTACAAGAGGTTGCTGTAGCTGACCTCAGGGGTATCTGCAGGGAGGAGGTTAAAAAGGTGTAGATGGTCAGCTCAACCACGTGATTAAAGCCCTGCTCTTTTTTTACAAGTATTGCAATGTAAATAATAATAATAATACCCCTGGGCCTCTGAGACTCCTTTTCAACCTTGTGATAATGAAGAGAGCATTTCTCTTCTCGGGTGGAGCCCATCCATCTGCCTTTTGAATATCAGATATATTTTCCTTTAAAGTAGGTTGCTTTATGTCAGTTTTCAAGCCATTCACCTAACCAGTTGACCAGGGGCTGAAGTTTAAAGAGATAGAATGCCTTCTCTTCTAAATTCAACTTCAAACCGAACCTGGCAGCAGCCATTCTTCTGTCCCTCAGTTGCCTCACAGAGGGGGAAGTGGTGGAAGAAGGTTAGAATGCCTTACTAGACACAACTAAGAGCTTTCTCATGAGAAGCAAGGTCATCTCTACTAGCATCAGATAAGGTTGGGGAAGGAGTGCCTGAAGAGCCCACCAATTAACTCAATTGGCCAACGTGACCTGTGACCCTTGGGGATTGGGTTATTTCCTAGTTTAATTATACTGAAATTGTGGGAAAGATTAAGAATTGGTTTTCCATTGAAGCTGTACCCATGTGATGTACTCATTAAAGAAGAACTTTGAGACGGAGTCAAGTCTCAGGGTTCTGATTTGCTTGGTTTCATCAATCAGAACCTTGACAGAACTCTCCCCCAAACTCCTAATCCTCACCCTGATGTCTCTTAATTTCCCATCTTCTCCTCTTCTTCTTTCAGTGCTACCTCCAAAAGACAAGACCACCTGGTTTACCCGCCCACCACCACTGGTTTCACGGCCATCATCACTGTCTTCACTACCATCATCATTATTGTCACCGCCACTTGTGACGGTGAAAAATCCACTCACTATAGGGCTTTCTTCCAGGGCTCCGCCCCCTGAAGCTGATTGGACAGCTTGGAAAGTGAGCGGGATTACAGGAGGTGTGCTGTTCTTCGTTGTTGTTGCTTTGTGAGTCTTATCACTTTACAACCGAGTAGCCTCGTTTGCTTTTTGTGGGGATAACTGGAAGCAGATGACACAGAATTGATACTTTGGAACTATCAGTTTCAAAGGCTGTCACATCTGAACAGCAGCTGGTGGGAAAAGACTGAGTGACAGATGCCACAGCCTGAAGTGTCCTTCTTTTCTTGATTCAATTGAATCTGATTCTTAGAGATTGCCTGGACAAGTTCCTGCAGATCTTCTTGGCAGATTTTTCAGAAGTGGTTAGAACATAGAAAAATAGAGTTGGGAGGGACTTTGGAGATCTAGTCCAACTCTGTTCAAGCAGGAGACCTGATACCATTCCAGACAAATGGTATCTTCTTGAAAACTTCCAGTGATGGAGCAACCACAACTTCCAGGGGCAAGTACCAGTGGTGGGTTGCCCCCGGTTCACTCTGGTTCTATAGAGCCGGTAGTAAAACTCTGCTGGTGTTCGGAGAACCGGTGATAATGGCTGGCTGGCCACGCCCCCAAACCGGTTCTCCGATCATTAGAGGTTTTGGGTTTTTTTTTTACTTTTAAAAGCCTCTTTTCTTCAGCCAAAAAGGGGCTTTTAAAAGAAAAAAAAAAAACCCTCTGATGATCGTGTGGCTGAGCAGGGATCCTCAGAGGAGCATTTAAAAAAATTTTTTTTCTCTGGCCACCCAATCCCCTCTCCTCACTTACTTAATTAAGCAAGCTCCTTTCCGGCTCGCTTTCCTTCGGCGTCTCCAATCAGTTACATTGTCTGGAAAGCAGAATCAGTTGCAGCTAATGTAATTGATTGGAGTTCCCCAGGAACTCTGGGAGTTGAAGTCCACAAATCTGCCTGGAATCCATTGCTCAGCCAAATGCTTTGCTGGCTGAGGAACTCTGGGAGTTGAAGTCTACAAACTTTAAAGCTATACGGTTGGATACCTTAATCTAAAAAATTTAAATAAAATAACAAAATATTTGTGCAGATTTCTGAGATTTGGTGTGTTTCTGTAGTGTTTCATTCTAACTACACAAACACACAGAATCTCACAAAGCTGTAAGTGGCATTTTGTGTGTGTGAGTCTGTTGTGTTGTGTTGTGTGCGTGTGTAAAGTGTGAAACTTGGTTTTTGAGCTTTTTGTGGCTTTGTGAGGTTCCTGTACGTTGCAGGGGCCCTTTTGGATGAAGTGTAGCTGCTTTTACATTGTAAGTGAGTCAGTTGTGTTGTGTTGTGTGTGTGTAAAGTGTGAAACTTGGTTTTTGAGCTTCTTGTGGCTTTGTGAGGTTCCTGCTTGTGGCAGGGGCCCTTTTAGGTGAAGTGCAGTTGCTTTTACATTGTGTGTGAGTCAGTTGTGTTGTGTTGTGTTGTGTGTGTGTAAAGTGTGAAACTTGGTTTTTGGTACCTCTTACTGTTTTGTATACTTTGTTTATTATTTTTATTATTTATTGTTATTGGCCACGCCCACCCAGTCACATGATGGCCAAGCTACTCTCACCCAGTCACATGACCACCAAACCACACCCAGTGTCACATGACCACCAAGCCATGCCCACAAAATAAGCCACACCCACAGAACCGGTAGTAAAAAAAATTAGAACCCACCCCTGGCAAGTACTGATGAATTGTTCCCACTGATATGAATTTTTTTCTCTAGGTTTTGGTAGAATCTCTCTCTGATAATTCCCCCCCCCCCCCGTTACTTCTTCTCCTGCTTTCAAGTGTTTGGGAGAATAGGTCAATCCCTCCTTCTCTGTGACAACCCTTCAAATATTGGAAGACTGCTTTCATAATCACCCCTAGTACTTTTCTTTGTTAGATTAGACCAGGGGTGTCAAACTGGTGGCCCAAGGGTTGGATGCATCACATGCAGGCCACGCCCATCCCAGCTCCGTAAAGGGAAAAAACATCGCTATATTTCACGTGACGTCAACGTGATGTGGCGAGTTTGACACCCTGGACTAGACATACTTAATTCCCTCAAATGCTCATCACGTGGTTTACCCTCAAGACCCTTTAGCATCTTTGTTTTGTTTGCCATTGCCTCTTTCCTACGGCTGAGAGAAGGTGAGTGGCCCAAAGTCACCCAGCTGGCGTTGTGCCTAAAGTGGGACTGCAACAACAACAATAATAATAATGACAACAACAGAGTTGGAAGGGACCTTGGAGGTCTTCTAGTCTAACCCCCTGCCCAGGCAGGAAACCCTACACCATTTCAGACAAATGGTTAGCCAACATTTTCTTAAAAATTTTCAATGTTGGAGCATTCATAACTTCTGCAGGCAAGTTGTTCCACTTATTAATTGTTCTGACTGTCAGGAAATTTCTCCTTAGTTCTAAGTTGCTTCTCTCCTTGATCAGTTTCCACCCATTGCTTCTTGTTCTACCCTCAGGTGCCTTGGAGAATAGTTTGACTCCCTCTTCTTTGTGGCAACCCCTGAGATATTGGAACACTGCTATCATGTCTCCCCTAGTCCTCCTTTTCATTAAACTAGACATACCCAGTTCTTGCAACCATTCTTCATATGTTTTAGCCTCCAGTCCCCTAATCATCTTTGTTGCTCTTCTCTGCACTCTTTCTAGAGTCTCAACATCTTTTTTAATTCGTGGAGACCAGAATGCAAACTGAATGCAAACTAATGGACCTCTTGTTTCTAGCTAGGTGCCTTAAGCTATCATGTCATACACCCACCTGGCTCACTGAAATGTCCATAGAAATCTGAAAATAAACAGTGTGTCCTAAACAAAACTTATTTCATTATTTGTAATTTTAAAAACATTCTATGGTAGTTTGAAAGCAGAATTGGGCTTCTGGATAGGATGGACCGTATCATTCTGAGCTTACACTGATGGCCCACTGCAAATTAAGGAAATTTCAACTTTCCCAATGGAAAGTTTCCCAGTGGAAAGTTACGAAGGTAATCACAGGGTTGCACCTATATAATTATTGTCATCCTTAAAAAAATGTCATTATAGCTGAAACTGTAAGTCCAATTTTCTCAAAGTGGTGCTCTTCAGGTATATCTGTAGTCCCAGAGAGGTAGGTTTAACTTACCTTGAGAACATTAGTTTGAGGACGAGTGAAACAAGGGAGGAGGTGCTATTTTCTGGTGAGATCATGGTGAAAAATCAGCAACGGCTGATTTTAATAGGACACACATAGTCCTCAATTTACAACCAGTCTTTTAACAATGGTTTGACTGTTACAACAGCTTTGAAAAGGGTGTTTTATGGTCCATAAAGCACTACTGGTCATTGTAAAATGTCACTCTAATGGCTGCATTTCTGGCACTTAGCAACAGTTTGAATTTATATCTTGCTGCAACATCCATACTCACCTGTGATTTGTGGCATTTTTTTGTATTTCCAGCAAAAAGCACACATCTGAGAGAATGGATTTGCTTAAGATGTGTGACTTAGACTAATGACCACAGGATTTGATTAGCGACAACCATAAAAACAAATCAGGTCTGTCCTGTGGACTTTTCAACTTACTACGACTTATGACCAAAATTTTGGTTCTAATTATAGTCATAAATTGAGAACTACCTGTAGATTTTTTTCCAAAGGTAACAAATATTTTGCGCTTATACCCGGGATATGCAACCTGGTTTAGGCAGGAGACTGAGTCCCTTCCAGTCCCATCCTTTTCTTGAAAGATGCACAAAATAATTCGGGCAAAGTAATAATATGGCCCACCCAGTATTGCAGATGAATTAAAGGCATATCCTAGAATTTTTCCTCATGCCTCCAAAGCTGGTGTGTGTTAAGGGCCTTGTCAGTAAAAAAGAGATTGTTGGTGGAATTTATCAAAGCTAGAAACTTTGAAATCTGTTTCTATGTTCTGCTTCATTTTCCACAGTGTTTTCCCCCTTTTTCTTTACAGTTTATGT
This sequence comes from Ahaetulla prasina, assembly GCF_028640845.1. Lineage (NCBI taxonomy): Eukaryota > Metazoa > Chordata > Lepidosauria > Squamata > Colubridae > Ahaetulla > Ahaetulla prasina. Next base: position 22,738,102 of record NC_080542.1, read on the forward strand.
TATTATCGTCGTATGGCTAAGGAGGAGGAAGAGGATGATGATAATGATGATGACGATGATGATGACGAGAGTGACAGTGAGAGTGACAATGAATCAGAGAGTTAGGGGAAAATATGATATGTCCCTTGCCCCTTTGAAATTACTTGTAGCCAGCACCCTCCTTATCTTGATTTTTTATACTTTTATTTTTATTTATTTATCTGGATTTCATAAATATAGTGGATTTACAATTAGGATGTTATGGAAATTTGCACCAGATTCTTGTGAAGAGGATTTGCAATTTTCATCAAAATTAGTTTCTTTTATTTCAGGACTGACCAGTCAAATCTTCTCATGTATTTGTAAAAATAAAGTTCTGGGAAAAAAGTGTGTTTCTGATTGATTGGTGATTTATGTGTCACCAAATTCAAGTCAATTCTTAGCAACCTCATCAATAGATCTCTTTCAGGATCTTTCAGGACCTATCCCTAATCCTGGTCCTTTTCTAGGCATTTCCATGAATGCAAAAATGATGTTTTTGGGATTTTCAGGGATTTTCAAACCTGACAACTTTTAAGTTGTATGGACTTCAACTCCCAGAATTCCCCAGTCAGTATGCTGGGGAACTCTGGGACTCGAAGTCCACACATCTTAAAATTACCAGGTTTGAAAACATTGGTTTCATCAGTTAAAGAAAGATAAGAAACGAGTATTTTCTGGGAAAATTGTATTTTAAAAATCTGTATAGAAGAAAGATTTCTCAAGTCTTCTCCCCCACTGAGATTGTCCTTTTCTTCCTGTTGGTTAGATTCATCCATTGGATGTATGTGTGTGTCAAGAAAGTAAAATTGTGCAATTGAAACACTGCCTTTTTTTATATGTATCACTTATAAATAAGGCAGTGTTGCTTAATTCTGACAACTTTAAAATGCTTGGAATTTTTTTTTAATTTCATTTGTCACAACTGTATACACAAACATCGACATAAAAAAATAACACATCATAAAAGAAAAATATATATATAAGCAAAAGTATGCAACAGCTATGTTAATTTGATATAATATAGGGAACAATAGGACATTCAATCAATAACAATAGGACATTCCCATAATTCTCCAGTCAGCTGGCTCGGGAATTCTGGGTGTTGGTTCATGAAGCTGCCAAGGTTAAGAAACAGTGAAATAAGTTGCTGGCCTTTGATTCCAAAGTTAAGAGCCTCCTCACTTTTCTGACTCCTTTCCCACTCCAAGTGGACTCCCATTCCCAAAGCTAATAATGAACAAATACAATTACAGAATTTTTGATTCTTTAAAAACTGTTCTTTTTAAAATCATTTTAAAGTGCCTATCATCCTATTCACTTTAAAATCATTTTAAAGTGCCTATCGTCCTATTCAGGGCCACGGTGGCTCAGGAGCTAGGACGTTGAGCTTGTCAATCAAAAGCGGTTCGAATCCGTACTGCTGCCGTGTAACGGGGTGAGCTCCTGTTACTTGTCCCAGCTTCTGCCAACCTAGCAGTTTCGAAAGCACGTAAAAATGCAAGTAGAAAAAATAGGGACCACCTTTGGTGGGAAGGTAACAGTGTTCCGTGCGCCTTTGGCGTTGAGTCATGCCAGCCACATGACCACTGAGACGTCTACGGACAGCGCTGGCTCTTCGGCTTTGAAACGGAGATGAGCACCGCCCCCTAGAGTCAGCAACGACTAGCACATATATGTGCAAGGGGAACCTTTACCTTTACTTATCGTCCTATTCTCATAGATGATAAAGTTGGTTTGATGGATCTACACATTCCTACTAAAACGAAAACTCCCAAATGTCTTGGAGTCTGTTTAAATGGTCTTTTGAAATGGCTTCCACACACATGCTCCAGAGAGAGAGAGAAAAAAAGCACAGTTGGTAGGACAATTTGGCACGTCTTAAAAAGATAGAAATAAAAAGATAATTTTCCAGAGAAGAGCAAATAAGAGAGGAATAGATTCAGCAGGCATGCTGCTCCAGATGGATCCTTCTCCAACCGACCTTTCTTTGGAGGAGGGTCCACAAAATATATAAAAAAATTGATAAGACTTTGATTTAGCCTCTGCAGACGCCATCTTGAATTTTTTAACCACATCCTGCAGCCCCCCCATTTTCCACAGAAAAAAAAACCCAGCTTAGCGGTAGTCCTCAACTTAAATGACCACAATTGAGCTCAAAATTTCTATTGCTAAGTGAAACATTTGTTATGTGAGTTTTGCCCCATTTTACGACTTTTTTTGCAATAGCTGTTAAGTGAATCACTGCAGTTGGTAAATTAGTAACATGGTTGCTAAGTGAAATTGGTTTTGCCCATTGACTTTGCTTGTCAGAAGGTCGTAAAAGATGGTCACGACTCCGGGACAATGCAATCGTCATAAATATGAGTCAGTTGCCAAGCACCTGAATTTTAATCATGTGGCCATGGGGATGCTGCAGTGATCATGTGAAAAATGGCCATAAGTCACTTTTTTCAGTGCTGTTTTACTTTGGATGGTCACTAAATGAACTGTTGTAAGTCAAGGACTACGTTTATTTGCAATCAGGGCTACTGCGTTGCCCAGGGTAGAGAGAGAGCAAGAAACTCAGCTTTTCCTACATACAGACACACACACACACACACACCCCTTTGATACAGGTAGTCCTCGACTTATGACAATTGGGAGCAGAATTTTTGTTGCTAAGCAAGGTGGGACGTGAGTTGTTCCCAATTTTACAATCTTTTTTGCCCTCACTTGATTGCAGTGACTCACATGATCATTAAGCGAACCCAAGCTCCCCTCATTGATTTTGCTGGTTGGAAACTAAGCTTGGAAAGTTGCAAATGGTGATCTCATGACCCTGGAACACTGCATCTGTTGTAAATACATGCTGGTTGCCAGTGCCTAAATTTTGATCATGTGACTATAGAGATGCTATAGCAATCGCATTTAGGCTTCATCAACCAGCAACAGGACAACTGGGCCGATTACCTGTCCCTGGCGGAGTTTGCTTTTAACAACTGTCAGCACACCTCTACTCAGATGACCCCGTTCTTTGCCAATGTGGGGTACCATCCGCGGCTCTTCCCTCTGGCACCACCGGACTCTCCTGTTCCCGAAACGCAGACCTTCCTGACGGAATTGCATGCGGTCCAACAGTTGGTACGTCAGCAGCTGGATCGGACAAAGGAGGACTACAAACGGTCCGCTGACCGCTCCCGACGGGCAACGCCCCCGCTGGCGGTTGTAGACCGGGTGTGGCTCTCCACCAAACACCTCCAGTCCGACCACCCGGTAAAGAAGTTGGACCACCGATTCATCGGCCCGTTCCCTGTTGAAGCAGTCATCAACCCGGTAGCCTACCGACTGACCCTGCCACGATCCATGCGGATCCACCCCGTCTTTCACTGGTCCCTTCTGGTTCCTGAGGCCACACCGAGTCCTCTTCGGTGCCCAACAGCACCCGTCACCGTCGCCGAGGGCGGAGGAGAATCTGAAGTCCACAGCGTAGAGACTCTCGCTGGCTAAAGGGTCGTTTCAATATTTGATCGCGTGGAAGGGATACGGGACTGATTTCTCCTGGGTAGATGCCTCCGGCGTTCATGCCCTGACCTGGTGCAGGCCTTCCATGAGCAGAACCCAGCCCGACCGCATCCCGATCGTCAGCCCGGGGAAGGGCCCTGCGGTGAGGATAGTGTTGTGACCCAGGTTCCTGGACCCAGACTCCTGGACTCGGATGATTCAGAAAATGAGGGAGAAGACCTGGCAAGCCCTGCTTCTCTTGAGCCCTCTCCCTCCCTGGCACCCACTCAAAGGGAGGGGCCGGCAAGGCCTGATTCTCCCGGGCCTTCTTCTGATTTGGCAACGCCGCAAGGACAGTTTTGGAGGGACGCAAGATTACGAAGGCTTGATCGGCGTGCGCAGCAGCGGAAGAGTTGGGACAAAGCCAAGTCATAATTGTCATGCAGTGACATCTGCAGAGACTATAAATAGGAGGCGGGACTTCCTGGTTTTTTGTCTTGGACAAAGTAATGAGTTGGCGCGAGCTAATGAATTGGCGCGAGCTAACTGTTTTAATGGAGGGAAGAATATATTCGTGAGTAATTCTGGCCTTATCTATAATTTCCTCGTTATCTCCAGAAACTTGGCAGGCCCGTGGGTAGACGTGGCCAGGACATGTATCTATGTAAATAAAAGGAAAAAAGTAAGGCCTCTGACGGACTCTTTGCTGGGAGTATTGGGGGAAGGGAAACAGAACAGTGGTGCTCTTCAGGTATATCTGTAGTCCCAGAGAGGTAGGTTTAACTTACCTTGAGAACATTAGTTTGAGGACGAGTGAAACAAGGGAGGAGGTGCTATTTTCTGGTGAGATCATGGTGAAAAATCAGCAACGGCTGATTTTAATAGGACACACATAGTCCTCAATTTACAACCAGTCTTTTAACAATGGTTTGACTGTTACAACAGCTTTGAAAAGGGTGTTTTATTGTCCATAAAGCACTACTGGTCATTGTAAAATGTCACTCTAATGGCTGCATTTCTGGCACTTAGCAACAGTTTGAATTTATATCTTGCTGCAACATCCATACTCACCTGACTGTGATTTGTGGCATTTTTTTGCATTTCCAGCAAAAAGCACACATCTGAGAGAATGGATTTGCTTAAGATGTGTGACTTAGACTAATGACCACAGGATTTGATTAGCGACAACCATAAAAACAAATCAGGTCTGTCCTGTGGACTTTTCAACTTACTACGACTTATGACCAAAATTTTGGTTCTAATTATAGTCATAAATTGAGAACTACCTGTAGATTTTTTTCCAAAGGTAACAAATATTTTGCGCTTATACCCGGGATATGCAACCTGGTTTAGGCAGGAGACTGAGTCCCTTCCAGTCCCATCCTTTTCTTGAAAGATGCACAAAATAATTCGGGCAAAGTAATAATATGGCCCACCCAGTATTGCAGATGAATTAAAGGCATATCCTAGAATTTTTCCTTGCGTTCTCCAAAGCTGGTGTGTGTTAAGGGCCTTGTCAGTAAAAAAGAGATTGTTGGTGGAATTTATCAAAGCTAGAAACTTTGAAATCTGTTTCTATGTTCTGCTTCATTTTCCACAGTGTTTTCCCCCTTTTTCTTTACAGTTTATGTTATTATCGTCGTATGGCTAAGGAGGAGGAAGAGGATGATGATAATGATGATGACGATGATGATGACGAGAGTGACAGTGAGAGTGACAATGAATCAGAGAGTTAGGGGAAAATATGATATGTCCCTTGCCCCTTTGAAATTACTTGTAGCCAGCACCCTCCTTATCTTGATTTTTTATACTTTTATTTTTATTTATTTATCTGGATTTCATAAATATAGTGGATTTACAATTAGGATGTTATGGAAATTTGCACCAGATTCTTGTGAAGAGGATTTGCAATTTTCATCAAAATTAGTTTCTTTTATTTCAGGACTGACCAGTCAAATCTTCTCATGTATTTGTAAAAATAAAGTTCTGGGAAAAAAGTGTGTTTCTGATTGATTGGTGATTTATGTGTCACCAAATTCAAGTCAATTCTTAGCAACCTCATCAATAGATCTCTTTCAGGATCTTTCAGGACCTATCCCTAATCCTGGTCCTTTTCTAGGCATTTCCATGAATGCAAAAATGATGTTTTTGGGATTTTCAGGGATTTTCAAACCTAACAACTTTTAAGTTGTATGGACTTCAACTCCCAGAATTCCCCAGTCAGTATGCTGGGGAACTCTGGGACTCGAAGTCCACACATCTTAAAATTACCAGGTTTGAAAACATTGGTTTCATCAGTTAAAGAAAGATAAGAAACGAGTATTTTCTGGGAAAATTGTATTTTAAAAATCTGTATAGAAGAAAGATTTCTCAAGTCTTCTCCCCCACTGAGATTGTCCTTTTCTTCCTGTTGGTTAGATTCATCCATTGGATGTATGTGTGTGTCAAGAAAGTAAAATTGTGCAATTGAAACACTGCCTTTTTTTATATGTATCACTTATAAATAAGGCAGTGTTGCTTAATTCTGACAACTTTAAAATGCTTGGAATTTTTTTTTAATTTCATTTGTCACAACTGTATACACAAACATCGACATAAAAAAATAACACATCATAAAAGAAAAATATATATATAAGCAAAAGTATGCAACAGCTATGTTAATTTGATATAATATAGGGAACAATAGGACATTCAATCAATAACAATAGGACATTCCCATAATTCTCCAGTCAGCTGGCTCGGGAATTCTGGGTGTTGGTTCATGAAGCTGCCAAGATTAAGAAACAGTGAAATAAGTTGCTGGCCTTTGATTCCAAAGTTAAGAGCCTCCTCACTTTTCTGATTCCTTTCCCACTCCAAGTGGACTCCCATTCCCAAAGCTAATAATGAACAAATACAATTACAGAATTTTTGATTCTTTAAAAACTGTTCTTTTTAAAATCATTTTAAAGTGCCTATCATCCTATTCACTTTAAAATCATTTTAAAGTGCCTATCGTCCTATTCAGGGCCACGGTGGCTCAGGAGCTAGGACGTTGAGCTTGTCAATCAAAAGCGGTTCGAATCCGTACTGCTGCCGTGTAACGGGGTGAGCTCCTGTTACTTGTCCCAGCTTCTGCCAACCTAGCAGTTTCGAAAGCACGTAAAAATGCAAGTAGAAAAAATAGGGACCACCTTTGGTGGGAAGGTAACAGTGTTCCGTGCGCCTTTGGCGTTGAGTCATGCCAGCCACATGACCACCGAGACGTCTACGGACAGTGCTGGCTCTTCGGCTTTGAAACGGAGATGAGCACCGCCCCCTAGAGTCAGCAACGACTAGCACATATATGTGCAAGGGGAACCTTTACCTTTACTTATCGTCCTATTCTCATAGATGATAAAGTTGGTTTGATGGATCTACACATTCCTACTAAAACGAAAACTCCCAAATGTCTTGGAGTCTGTTTAAATGGTCTTTTGAAATGGCTTCCACACACATGCTCCAGAGAGAGAGAGAAAAAAAGCACAGTTGGTAGGACAATTTGGCACGTCTTAAAAAGATAGAAATAAAAAGATAATTTTCCAGAGAAGAGCAAATAAGAGAGGAATAGATTCAGCAGGCATGCTGCTCCAGATGGATCCTTCTCCAACCGACCTTTCTTTGGAGGAGGGTCCACAAAATATATAAAAAAATTGATAAGACTTTGATTTAGCCTCTGCAGACGCCATCTTGAATTTTTTAACCACATCCTGCAGCCCCCCCATTTTCTACAGAAAAAAAAACCCAGCTTAGCGGTAGTCCTCAACTTAAATGACCACAATTGAGCTCAAAATTTCTATTGCTAAGTGAAACATTTGTTATGTGAGTTTTGCCCCATTTTACGACTTTTCTTGCAATAGCTGTTAAGTGAATCACTGCAGTTGGTAAATTAGTAACATGGTTGCTAAGTGAAATTGGTTTTGCCCATTGACTTTGCTTGTCAGAAGGTCGTAAAAGATGGTCACGACTCCGGGACAATGCAATCGTCATAAATATGAGTCAGTTGCCAAGCACCTGAATTTTAATCATGTGGCCATGGGGATGCTGCAGTGATCATGTGAAAAATGGCCATAAGTCACTTTTTTCAGTGCTGTTTTACTTTGGATGGTCACTAAATGAACTGTTGTAAGTCAAGGACTACGTTTATTTGCAATCAGGGCTACTGCGTTGCCCAGGGTAGAGAGAGAGCAAGAAACTCAGCTTTTCCTACATACAGACACACACACCCCTTTGATACAGGTAGTCCTTGACTTATGACAATTGGGAGCAGAATTTTTGTTGCTAAGCAAGGTGGGACGTGAGTTGTTCCCAATTTTACAATCTTTTTTGCCCTCACTTGATTGCAGTGACTCACATGATCATTAAGCGAACCCAAGCTCCCCTCATTGATTTTGCTGGTTGGAAACTAAGCTTGGAAAGTTGCAAATGGTGATCTCATGACCCTGGAACACTGCATCTGTTGTAAATACATGCTGGTTGCCAGTGCCTAAATTTTGATCATGTGACTATAGAGATGCTATAGCAATCGCATTTAGGCTTATAGACTGCCCTATAGTGCTTTATAATACTCTCTGGGTGGTTTACAACACAAGCATTTTTTGCATGTTGCTCACACAATCTGGCTTCTCATTTTACCAACCTCGGAAAGATGGAAAGCTGAGACAACTTTGAGCCCATCAAGATTGAACTCCAGGCTGAGACTTCCGGTTTGGCACCGTAGGTGATGGCGGTGATCTTTATGATCACCAACCTCTGGATTATGTGGAATCACTAGGACAGCTTAAATCTGCTGTCCAGCGGTTCGGAAAACCCCCTCTTCGGGAGAAGGAGAAGGTGGTGAGCTGAGGGCAGAGGTTGAATTTCCCTAAAGCCCCTGAGAAAAAAGGGGTTTGAAGGGTTAAGTTCCCTCCAGTAACCCGAAGTGCTCCAGATCCGAGGATTCTTCTGCTTTGGCGGAACCAATCACCACGACCAAACGCCGAGATTTATTTTGGACAATAAAGGATTATACCGGACAGAACGAAAGTGGGAGAACTTTATGCAAGTAGCTAAGCCGATTCCCCGATACTTTGTAACAAGCTTGAAAACAGCAAGAAAATGGAGGCGAATTGTTAACAAGTTAACGAGTGGAAAGCGAAAGTGATACTTTCAGCGTTTGTCTGCGAGCTTTCGCAGATGACTTGGTTGTTACTGTATCTCAACCAACATACTCAGCTACTGGTTTAAAAGATATAATTGGTTCCGCAGTTCTTTCTACTAGGAATTATTATGGACTGTACAGCTATAGAGACTAAATTGATTTTGAACTTAATAACAGCCGCAAGACTTTTGATTGCTCAGTATTGGAAGAAAGAAGAATTACCTACAATTGAAGAATGGACACTCAAAGTATCAAATCTGGCAGAGATGGCAAAAATCTCCGCTTACTTGAAAGACTATACACTAGAAAAATATATTTTAGAATGGAAAATGTGGATTGATTATATTCAAAATAAGTATCAGATAAAAAAATATCGAATAGCATATGAGTAAATTTAGGAAATATTTTGTATTAGATATATTTTTGAAGGAGAGGGGAATTGAGAGTGTGACTAAGTGTGGTGTGACTAGAGATTATAATTTAGGAATTATTTTAGATTATGATTGTTAGTTTTGATACCCTGCATTTTGTTCTGGGAAGTCGGGGTGGGGGAGGGGGGGGGGGAGGGGGGGGGGGTTTGGTAGAGATGGAGTGATGGTTAATGTACAGGGATTATTGAAGATGTATAAATATAATTAATGTAGGGTCGGGTCTGCCTAGTTACCATTTTAGAACGGTGGGGAGGGAGAAAGAGAGAGTAGGAGGTAGGAAAGAGGAGAAGAGGAAGGAAGAGGGTAGAAGAGGAGAAGGAAGGTGTAGGGTGGAGGGAGGAGAGGATGTAGATAAGAGAAGGAGAGGAAGGTCTGGAAAGCAGAAGAAGGTAGAAGAGGGAAGAGTGTTAAAAAGGGGGGTGGTGACTGGGCAAGCCCGACTAATTGTATATAACTGTACATTGGATGAATTATTTGATATGATTGTAAAAATAAAACTTTTTATAAAAAAAAAAAAAAGATTGAACTCCAGGCTGTAGGCAGAGTTTGCCTGTAATATTGCACCTTAACCACCAGGGCTCTTTCAGGGCTATGAGAGTCATAAGTATGAAAATCTGTTATATGTTTTTAAATTCCTTTGTAATTTTAAAGAGTCATTAAATGAATGGTTGGAAGACCAGCACCAGAAGGGAGCTTCTACTGATGCAATAATTTGGGATAATTTTATGGTCTTGCTCCAACATTAACTTCTCCTCTTGACCAGCAACCTCCTGGGCTTCCCCTGTTTTCCCAGCTTCTTGACTTAACTCCTTTGCGTGAGATCGGCAGTAAGAAAACTTCATCAAATAGTAAAAACAAAGAACAAACCCAGAGAAATATTCACACATCACTCCGGCAGCAAGAAATGGTGTTTATTCAGAAAGTAACTGGTAAACAGGAGAGGGAGGGTTGAATTCTGACTCTCTGCATTGTATTGAAACCACACAAGAGATCACCTGCTTTTCAAATTCATTTCCCAACAGGAAAACTGGACTTGTCTGGCACCATTTTAAGCGAACCACTCTCTTTCTGCTGAGTTCTACCCCACTTCTCCAGCCTCAAACTGACCTAAATCAGGATCTCACCAAGAACTGGGGAGTTGGGGAGGAAGTCACAAGCAGCTGGCTGGGAAAACAGCTATGAGCTGGGAGGCGGCCTATGTTTGTCTCAGGCTTCCCCCATTGACTTTGGTGTCTTCCAGATGTGCGAGGTCTGCAGCTTTCAGAATCGCCAGCTACTGGGCCCAAAGTTGGCAATTGCAATCCCAACCCATATGGCATATTCAAGAGAAAGGCTACTTTGCCCTGTCATTATCAAATGACATGAATAAATCATTTTGCTTCTGCACAACCCAGCTGGAGAACCCAATGGGGTATAAGCAGTGGATGAAATAAACGATATTATCTCTGGATTGATAGCTATGCTGAATGAGTCTAAGGATTGGTGGGAACGGCTGGAAAACCTGATGCAGCAGTTTTGTCTTTTGGAAATGGGTTTCGCTTCTCCCTGGATTATTCTTCCAAATGACAAACATGCCACAAACATAGGCGACACAGATTTTCTTGCTAGTTTGTTAGCTTCCTCCCCCAAGGGCTGCTTTCTTTCTCTGATTAATTTGGGTAATTTTGCATTCACGCCTTATATAGCATCTAGTTAATGTCTTAAAAAATAAAGCACCGTTCTTTGATCTCTTGCTGAAAAATGGCTCTGAAGAAACACAGATAATTCACAATGTCAAGGTGCTCATTTAATAGCTATTCATCTTCCTTTCTGCCACAAATTGAAAAATATAACCCCATAGGGCTGAATCTATAAGACCACACGAAAGGTCAAGACTATCAGAGCAGTTTTCTCAACTTTGGCCACCTGAAGATGTGTGGACTCCAATTCCCAGATTTCTGGGAGTTGAAGCCCATATATCTTCAAGTGGCCAAGGTTGGAAAATACTGTTCTAGAATAACTGTGCTCAGTGTCAGCATCTTTAAGATGTGTAGACTTCAAATCTGGCTGGGGAATTCTGGGAGTTGGACCTTAAGGTTGCTGAAGTTGAAAAACACTGTGATAGAGCAAACTGTAACAACTGTTGTCCCAAAGGTATTTGTTCAAGAGGCAATTGGACTTTCTGGTTTTTCTCTGAAGATGTTTCACTTCTCATCCAAGAAGCTTTTTCAGCTCTTCTCCTCTTCAAAGAAAACCAGAAAGTCCAGTTGCCTCTTGAAAAAACAATTTTGGGACAACCATGACCTGGATGACTAAGAATCTCTATAACAATTGTTGTTATAGATCTCATTCCCAATTCTTGTGCTCCCTCAGATAGTTGAGATTACAGTTGATAATCTCCAACCAAAGTAGCCGAGTGAATGTTAGTTGGCAATTCTAGGAGTTGTAGTCCCAACAAGGTCTGGAGGACACCCTGTAACTTTTGAGAATATAGTACAGGTGTAAATATACCAAAAGCGAATACCTTTACAAAAAAAGTTTTTAGTCACTTTTGATTTGCCTACTTTTTATAGCATTCTGGCCAAATAAGATGAGGAAATGTAATTTGGTGGGTTCAATGTGAATTTTATGATAGCGTGCCCAAGAACATCCTCCCAGACTTGCAATTTACAGAAATTCAAGCAGAGATCATTCAACCAGATCAAACATTTGTTTTGATGTGCCCTATATTTTCACACAGCATGGTGAGCAATTGCCATGGCTAGCTGCTAGTGTTTGAATAAATACATTGAACTAAATTTCCCAGCAACCTTGGGCTACTGGGACAAAAGGCATCAATGCCAATCATCTCCCTGAAAAGGTAGACTTATTCCTACGTAACACCCTTAGGGTGCTGTTCCACCACCAGCCCAAAGAATGATTTAGAACCTGTGTAAATATGAACCTGTATGCATCTGTTCCTTTTGTTTCATAACACCAAGTAAAAATGACAAAAAATAACGAGTTAGAAAGGCACAATCCACCAAAGATGGCACCTCCTGTTCCAATGGCTTTTTATGACCAGCTATAAAAATAAGATATCATCCCTAAAAGAGAAGATGTTCTTCTCCTACCCCTATGCCATATTTTCAAGAAACGGGAGGCTGCAGCTCCTGATGCAGTCTCTTTTGATGGCCCCTGGAAATTAAAGCTTCTCCATCGCATCAAGATGGAACAATCCCAATTTTTTTTTTTAGAGTTGGCACTGAACAAAATAAGATAGCATGCCCAACCAAGCTAGAATATGTGCATGTGCCTGTGCATCTCAGGTACATAGCATAGATATGTCTAGAAATGATATTATGTTTTAACCAATAAAATATGGCCTCTTGGAGATGTCATGATTTTGAGAATTAATGGTTTCCAAAGTTGCCATCAGGCAAATAATCAAGGCTCAATATAGTAAATACAACCAACAAGATTGGTGCCCAATATTTTAAATCCTAAAGTGGCACAGAAAGTTGTTAAGAACCTGAGTTTCATTGAAACCAGTTTCTAAAACTTGTTTCATTATTTTGTGTTGTTAGAAGTTGACATTACAGAAAACCGACTCGTTTTACTTCACAGTAAGATGAAATAATAATGTCCTAAGCCATAAAGTCATGAATTTGAAGTGGTTGAATAGTGATTGATCTTCCAAACATTGGTTTTATCCAGGGGTGAAATGCTCCCGGATCGGACGGGATCGCGCAATCCAGTAGCGATGGCGGCTGCTGGTTCGGAGGACCAGTAGCAAAAATCCCTGGCCCCGCCCCCCCTGCCTCTGCTGAGCCGCACCATCTGCAGAGGTTGTTTTTTTTTTACTTTTAAAAGCCGGTTTTGCTTCAGCCGAAACAAGCCTTTAAAAGTAAAAAACAGCAGAACCTTACTTGTAGAAAACATGTTTTCTACAAGTAAGAGTAGAGATTCTAAGGCACTTACCTGATTACTGATGAACGCATGGCCACAGCCCGAAAGCAGTTTCAGTTTCAGTTTCAGTCCAGACAGAATCAATCGCTCAGCTAATCTATTTCCTCGGTGATCAACTGGCTGGCTTTGCTGACTGAGGAACTCTGGGATTTGAAGTTCACAATTAAATAAAATAAAATAATACAATAAAATATTTGTGCAGCTTTCTGAGATTTGGTGTATTTCTGTAGTGTTTCACTCTAACTACACAAACACACAAAATCTCAGAAAGCTGTATGTGGCATATTGTGTGTGTGTGTGTGTGTGTTAGTTGTGTGTGTGTAAAGTGTGAAAGTTGGTTTTTGAGCTTTTTGTGGCTGTGTGAAGTGTGAAGTGCAGCTGCTTTTACATTGTGTGTGAGTCAGTTGTGTTGTATTGTGTTGTGTGTGTGTAAAGTATGAAAGTTGGTTTTTGAGCTTTTTGTGGCTATGTGAAGTGTGAAGTGCAGCTGCTTTTACATTGTGTATGAGTCAGTTGTGTTGTGTTGTGTGTGTGTAAAGTGGTTTTTGGTACCTCTTATTGTTTTTTTATACTTTGTTTATTATTTTTATTATTTATTGTTATTGGCCACGCCCACCAAGCCATGCCCACCAATTAAGCCATGCCCACAGAACCGGTAGGGAAAATTTTTAGATTTCATCCCTGGTTTTATCTCTCCAAAGTGAATGCCAGGATTTCTGACATGTCTGGCCATCCAAGATGAGTACAGACTGACACCATCCAGATAATAATGGCTTCATTCTTCCAAGGGAGCAATTGGACATGTCATTAGCAGAAAGAAGACCATGTACAATGAAGCTTGATGTTAGTATTATTGCCCAATCTAGCTGGATTCTAGTGCCATGATGACCTTTTAGGATAAAAAGAAGACCCTTCCCCTTTTCCATCAAGCGTTGGGGACCAGACTGTGGTTGGTGCCCTTACTACCACTGCTCCACCATTAGGTCTATCATGTGATTGACACCCAAGTCAGAAGAATCAAAAAGGTCTGTACAGAAGATGCTGCTACCAACCGGACTGGCAGAGCCGAGACCTGATGCTGAACCCGAGGTCAAGGCTTCTAGCCAATCAACAGGGTCAAATCCAGCACGGGTCCCACTTCCTTGCCAGATATCTGGAGGAGATGGTGGCATCTCCAGAGAGTCAGGGGAGAAAACAGAGGACAGAGAATCCAGTGATGCAGATGAAGAGGAGGCTGTTGAAAGGAAATCGTAGGGTCCCGGAAAATCAAAGATGGCAGAAGGCACCAATGGTGGCTCATTGCTGGAGCAGGATTTCTTGGGTGGTGATGCTTCTTGGTGGACCAATGGGGACAAGGAAACTTGATCAGAAACCTCTGGGGTCAAGACAGGTGCTTGTAGAATGTCATCTAGAAGCCACAAAACAGAGGGCACACTTTGACATAATAGCGCACCCGCACCCCAAACTTCCTAGCTCTAAGCTAAAAAGCAAAACTACAGATTATGTTTCCACACTGGGATTTTGCACTGGATCATGTGGTTGTGGCCATCTGAGGAGCAACTGTCTCTTTAACCCACCCTTTCCCAAACATACGACTCCTGTTTTCTCAAAACCTATATTGCTCCATCTTTGTTTCTGACAGTTTTTTCTCTTATTAATTCGGCTACATGAGCTAGTCCTGACTGCAGTTTGCAAAACAAAACAGAGCCATCATCTTACCTGTACACATCAGTGGTTCCTCTAAAATCTCTTCAATGGATTGGCTTGGCACCAGCTATAGAAAGGGAAGAAAAGAGAAGGTGTCTTAGTGTCTGTCTCAAAAACAAAGCCAGAACACGCTCTGGTACAACTATAATTGCTGAGCTTCCAAACCAATGTTCGAACCAATGCAAGTCTATGGAGATTTTCAGTCATCCAGTTCATGGTTGTCCCAAAGGTGCTTTTTCAAGAGGCAACTGGACTTTCTGGGTTTTTCTTTGAAGACATTTCGCTTCTCATCCAAGAAGCTTCTTCAGCTCTGAGAGTTTTTCAGCGCCGAAGAAGCTTCTTGGATGAGAAGCGAAACATCTTCAAAGAAAAACCCAGAAAGTCCAGTTGCCCCTTGAAAAAGCACCTTTGGGAAAAGCCAATGCAAGCTTTATGCTATAAGCACAGCAAAGGACATTCAGCAGGAGAAGACTGTTCCTTCTCTCTATGGAAACAGAGGAACCCTGAAAAGAGTTGGAGGAATTCAGAAGGATTCATCCTTCCAGAGCTGTCCATACCTTTGTTCCATGTTGCTATTATTTACACTGGAACAAGGAATTAAAGAGCCTGGAGAACTTTTGCAAGCCAAAGTAGCCATTTCCTCTAGGACAGCTTATGTGCAAAGCAAGGTCAGATAATCTACAAGAAAGACTGAAAGAGATGCCCCCAAATAGTACCTGAGCCTTTTGAATGGCCTCTTGCAGTTCTTCCTCAAGGGAGCGGCTGGCTGGGGCTGGATCAGGAGGGCTGGCTGTAATCTCGAGGGGCAGCTCCATATCAGAATGGATTGGCTCACACGTGGTGGGGCATAAAACCTAGTAAGAAAGTGGAAGAAATGTTAAAATTTCTACTTGATTTCTTCTGGCAAAATGCCCTACTGGCTTAATATTACACATAAAAAAACCCAACAGCCCTGGTCTCAAGCTATTTTTTTCATAATGACTCTGATAAGTACTAGGCAGAAATGCCTGACACTGAGTGAGTACCAAGCAGGAGGGTCCTGGAGTCCTGTGTATGGAAGGGAGCCTTGGGCTGGAGACAGAGATGACAGTGATCAGGAAGGCTGGCAAGTTGTGGGGATGAAGGGCAGGTGAGAACACCAAGGTGGGGATGGGCAGGGGAAGATATGCCAGTAGATACATCATTCTCAAGTAGCATGGTTTTGCTGTTTTCTACAAATCCTGTGTTCCAGCTGCCTGTGCATGGAGCCTTGGAAGCCCTGGATGTCAGCTATTGTTACTTAATCAATACTAAGTTCTTCTGTAATAAAACTGATCTTATGCATGAGTCAATAATGGATGAGAGGATCAACCGGACATGTGTAACAGAAACCTGGCTAGGCAAGGTGGTTCCCCTGATGGAAATGTGCTTACTTGGGTTTCAGTTGCGCCATGGCTGCAAGGTAGGGACAGGAATGGCCACTATAAATACAAAAGACTTGGATTTCAGATGCTCTGCCCTACAGTCCCACACTTTTTTTGCTCTATACCAAGGATTTATGTCATCAACTTAAAAGCAATCTTGTTCTTTTTGCCGAAGATGTAAAATTATTCAATTCTACAGATAATTCTGTTCTTTGCAAAGTGATCTCAACTATGTGTCTGAATGGTCATCTATTTGGCAACTTCAAATTTTGATTAATAAATGCTCTGTCTTACATATTGGTAAACATAATCAGAATGTCAAGTATAAGTTAGGTGGCATTGATCTAGCACAGGGATCTCCAACCTTGGCAAATTTAAGACTTGTGGACTTCAACTCCCAGACAGACAGACGGATGATAGGTAAGTAGGTAGGTAGATGACAGGTAGGTAGATAGATGGATGATAGATAGATAGATAAATAGATAGATAGATAGATAGATAGATAGATAGATAGATAGATAGATAGATAGATGATAGGTAGATCGGTAGATAGATGGAGGATGGATAGATAGATAGATAGATAGATAGATAGATAGATAGATAGATAGGATAGATAATGGTAGATGGATGGATAGATAGATAGATGATAGATAGGTAGGTAGGTAGGTAGGTAGGTAGGTAGGTAGGTAGATAGATAGATAGATAGATAGATAGATAGATAGATAGATAGATAGATAGATAGGTATAGCTGGGCATGAGACCCTTTTTGTGAAGGGTCACTCTACTCTCTCTCTCTCTTTCTCTCTCTCTCTCCCTACCTACCTACCTACCTACCTATCATCTATCTATCTATCTACAATGGGTCTAACAAGCAGCAGCTTGTAGTAGTTATGGATGTATCACAATCCTTCCATGTAACATTACTGCTTCACAAGTTTCTAATGGGCTTCCAGATGCAATTCAAGGTGCTTATTGTAAAGCCTCGCATGGCAGAGGAGCAGGCTATTTATGGGACCACATTCTCTCTAGTTATGATGGCCCATCTCATGCTCTCTGACTGGATAAGCTTTAGGTCCCTTCCTTGTGACAGTAATATTTGGTGGGTCCTAGGAAGTATGCCTTAGCTCTGGCAGCCCCCACTCTTTGGATTGATCACTCTTCTGAAATTCAATTAACCCGTTGGTCAATTTTTCCTTTGGGCATTTCGGTTGGACTGCTAAATATCTCAGATCTAGCTGGAGCATAGTGGATTTGATGGCCCAGGAAGTATGTTCTGCCTTATCTGTGTTGTTATTAATTATTGCCCTTTATTGCTTTCATTTTATGTTAGCTGCCAGAGTCTCTTTGGAGAGTTGGGTGGTGTCAGAAAATTATTCTGAAAGGCTCACCAACATGTGAACTTTTAAATGAACAAGTTAACCTCTCCATGCCACTTTTCCTAAAGGAAATTGCATTTTTCCTCTCCACATTGTAAAGCCCTGAAAACAATCTGGCATTTTAACACTTTCTAGCTTTTCTATTCCACAATGGTGCAGTAAATTTGAGATGTTGGAATCATATTTAACCACCTAAGTCAAATAGAGGAGGACTGAAAAGACGTATGTCAGGTAAGCGAGCCAAGCACAGGTCCAAAGGGATACAAAGGAAGCAGAAGAAGGCAGGTGTAGATTGATCTCGTTCATCCTGGCATCCCAAACAGGAGACCAACAAGCAACCCACACTCAGAAGCTAGAAGACCCTACAAGGTTGGGTCCCACCATGGTAACCACCAACTGTATATCACCACCATCTTTTATTTGTCCCCTAAGAATACAATAGTACTCAGCCTGTGGCCTGTGGACCCTTGGGCTGCAATGTTGTTACAAGGGGTCCGTAAAGGCCTGAAGAAATGTTATGATTTAAATCTTGAGTTAAGTTTCGGAAGTCCGTGGCCACAAAAAGTATTTAAAGGGGAGTTGTGGCGAAGAAAAGTTTGAGAACCATTGGATAATAAATACTGGAGCAGAATCCACTTTAATGGATGGTGACCCAGAGAGATTTTCCAGTCTCTTTTATTGATGGGTATGGATCTCTCCAATAGCAGATCCTCTTGGGACCTAAGTCCTTAAAGGATTGGAGACCACTCTTAACATGTCATCTTAACATTGAACCAGGGTTTTTTGGAACCTCAATGCTGAATATCTGCAACCTGGAGCTTTCTTGTCCATGCTGGCTACAAGGGTGGAACTAAGGACATCATTGGACCTCATCTTGGGTGCCTGGGAAGGTGACACTGTGTCACTGAAACTGGGAGCCCAGGTGCCTTGGGGATTTATGGGCAGATACACCTGTGGGGTAGTTTAACTGCTGGCATAAATGTTAACAGAAGAGCCTAGTTATCAAAGCAAAGTGAAAATGCTCCTGCATTTCAATACTGAAAAGGCCAAATTACACTTGGGGATGAAACAGAGAATGGTAAATTTGTTACTACCGGTTCTGTGGGCGTGGCTTGGGGGTAATGTGACTGGTTGGGCGTGGCCAACTTTTTTTTTTTACTTTTAAGAGCATTTTTTCTAGAACCTCTTTGGCTGAAGAGGGGTAAAAATGCTTTTAAAAGGCTCTGCCGATCCCAGCTGAGTTGCCTGATTGTTAGAGGCTTTTGTTTTCTTTTAAAAGCATTTTTTTTTGCCTTTAACAGAAAAAAAAAAGCCTCTGGCCATCAGGCAACTCAGCTGGGATCAGCAGAGCCTTTTAAAAGCAATTTTTTTTTACAACCTCTTCAGCCGGAGAGCTGGGCAGGGTTCTCCGAACCACCCGCCGCCATCGCTACCGGATAGGTTGATCCTGTCCGAACCGGGAGCATTTCACCCCTGGCTCAATCAATCTTATACAAAATTGTCCACACCTTAAAGTTACCCAGGTTGATTAACACTGGTAGTTGGTAGAACTTATGGCTCTTTATTTGATATATAGTAGTTATAGGTTTGTTTTCAGGTCTTCAGTGCTTTTCCTGCTGTGCTGCAAAGCCTCAATAATGATTTTGCTTGTCCCTTTTCTAACCTTTCTGCTCTCTGACCATGTAGCTGTTCCCACCCTATCCGGTTAATTGCCCTGACCTCTTTCCTGCTAACAAAGTAATTAACCTCCTTGCCTTAGAGAACTAAATAGTTAACCTTTTGCTCTCACTAGCCACACCACTAGTTTCTCCATGTCCATCAACTGACTTCTCACACAATGTGGAAACCAGGAAGTACCTCTCACACATACTTTTACTGATATGAATACACAAATGTTAATTCTATGATTGATTGATCTGCCACTGTTTCCTTTCATTGGATGAAGGAGGGAGGGGGCTTGGGACTAAGAGATGGGAACTAAAGGACCTCTCAGTATAGACAAAAGTCATGATGAATGGCCTCTCCTGTCAGTATTGTCAATGAATGCGATGGGAGCTTCCCATGGGTATCAGCAACTTGGTCCTTAAATGAAGTGATGTCTAATTGTAACTGCAACTGAACTGTACTAATGATCTTACTTCCGTTTTCCTTTGCTTTAAAGACCAATGAAGGTCATAGAAGAGAGGATTGGTTATAAAGTTACTTTTTCATCATTATCATACTGCAAACAGTCACTAAATGAGGCAGGCGTGTTTTACTGTCATTCTGTTGATCATAATTTATTTGGGGGTCTCATCTGTGATGGGCATTGCCCACAAAAGGTGAACATATAAATTAGATAAATAGAATATGAATAAATAAATAATGCAGAGAACCAGCCTTTAAATTTTTCCCTGCTAAATGCCAGAAGTTGTGTAGGTAATGGTTCTCTATGACCTTTAATATTTTGCTGCTATCCTGTTCTTGTACAGTGTTGTCCTCCATTTAGGATTGGTCACTTAACAACCATTCAAGTTACGACGGACATCCATGGGAATACTGCTGACCTGGATTCAAAGTTCCAACAACTTTCCCTATAGTCACCTGACCACATTTGGCAACTGGCCTGCATGTATGGTTGTTTTTAGCATACAGCCATCACTTGACCGCATTTTATGAAGGTTTTTTGAAAATTGATTTTGAGCAAAACCGACCCATAAAAAAACCATTGGTTTGCTTAATGATTGCCATATTCACATAACAACCACCACAAAAAATGTTGCAAAATCAGGTTGGTCACGTGGATGATCAAAGTTATGACTGTCACAATTTATGATCATAATGGACCTGCCCATTATGGTCATAATTTGAGGACTACCTACAGTATATAGCTAGAAGATTGCTAAGATAATTAAGGGACTAATTATCTTATATTAATTAATATCATTAATATTTGTTGTTTGTTGTGAAGTCGTGTCTGACCCATCGCGACCCCATGGACAACGTTCCTCTAGGCCTTCCTGTCCTCTATCATCCTCTGGAGTCCATTTAAGCTCATGCCTACTGCTTCAGTGACTCCATCCAGCCACCTTGTTCTCTGTCGTCCCCTTCTTCTTTTGCCCTCAATCTTTCCCAGCATTAGGCTCTTCTCTAGTGAGTCCTTCCTTCTCATTAGGTGGCCAAAGTAGAGGTGAAATGCTACTGGTTCACCCGGTAGTGATAAAAACTACCAGTCTGGACAAACCGGTATTTCCAACGATAAGCTGTGCTGTGCGGTTTAGCTTCACTAGAAAGAGGGAAATCCTGCTTTCTAGCAAAGCTAAATCGCAGGACACAGCTGTTCCCCTCCCTGTGCTGTTCTACTTATCTAGTGAAGTCTTTTTCTGTGTGAAGCGCGCGTATGGTGCACATTGTGCATGCATGCACAGTGTGCTTTTGGCTTGAGCTGTGCATGTGCATGCGCAGTGTGCTTTTGGCATGCACCACGCATGTGAGGACAGCGAAATGGTGGTGAGCCAAGGAGGATTTCACCACTAGGCCAAAATATTTGAGTTTCCTCTTCAGGATCTGGCCTTCTTAAAGAGCAGTCAGGGTTGATCTCCTCTAGGACAGACTTGTTTGTTCCCCTTGCAGTCCAAGGGACTCACAGGAGTCTTCTCCAGCACCAGAGTTCAAAGGCCTCAATTCTTTGGTGCTCAGCCTTTCTTATGGTCCAACTTTCAGAGCCCTACCTTGCAACTGGGAAAACCATAGCCTTGACTATACACACTTTTGTTGGCAGGGCGATGTCTCTGTTTTTTAGTATGCTGTCTAGATTTGTCATAGCTTTCCTCCCCAGGAGCAAGCATCTTTTAATTTCTTGGCTGCAGTCCCCATCTTCAATGATCTTGGAGCCCAGGAAAATAAAATCTATCACTATCTCCATAATTAATATAATTAGGGACTAATTAGCTACCTTTGTTCCAATCCTTGTTTGGAAGAGAGGAACAGCCCAAAGTGTAATTTTATCCACCTGGAGATCAGATAGAATGGAGGAAATCACATGGGTATCCTTGGAGGATGGGGAAAGTAATGACAGATCCATCATGATGTCATCACACACAAGTGTTGTGACTTATGTGGTCTGCATCATTTGCACACTGATATCCTAGCACACAAGGCACTAGCATAGCTTCTTATCAATACCTACGAGCACCAGATGAACACAGATTTCCACAACTTGATTCAGCTAAGGATAATTTATTTAGTAATAAGTAAAAAACGATATAGCCTCCCTCAGTTAGGGACCTCTTGGAAACTATGGAGCTACTTGGAAGTAAAATTTACTTTGATAAAATAGTTTTTTTTTGAGAGGATAGAAATGGCAACACCTGCAAATTGAAATTCACCTAGTCTGCTGACTTAGACGTACAACCTATTTTGTGTCACATTTGCTTACGTTATTTAATTTTCTTATGTTTCCTATGAAATAGCAAACACAAGAGTTCCCCCAGAAATGTTCAATCAACCTTTTAATTCCTGGGGTGTGCTGGTCAGCAGCCAAAATCCAAAATATCTTGGAATTGGGGTGGGGGGAATCAAACCAGGGAAAGATGTTACAGAAGGCTACATTTCCTGGACTCAGAGTGAAACAGGTGACTCAGTCAAAGGATTTTCATACAGGAAAGCAAAAAGCATCTGTCATTTTTCAGCTCAGAGGGATGATAAGCATTGGGGGGGTTCTTCTGGGGGGGGGGGACCATGAGGGAATCAAAAAAATCAAGATTAATACTTCAGGGCGCCCGGTCCCTTTTGACATGCACATATCAAAAAGGGTCGGTTCAGTTACATGGTCATGGCTGCCATCTTACTTATTATTTATTGATTTTATTAAATGTAGAAGCTTTGGTGGCACAGTGGTTAGAATGCAGTATTGTAAGCTAACTCTGCATTCCACTGCCAGGTGTTCGATCCTGACTGGCTCAAGGTTGATTCAGCCTTCCATCCTTCCAAGGCTGGTAAAATGAGGATTGTTGAGGACAATATGCTGACTCTGTAAACCGCTTAGAGAGGGCTGTAAAGCACCATGAAGTGGTATATAAGTCTAAGTGCTATTGCTATTGTATTGCTAGAAGGTCTATTGGCCTCCCAAATGAACTTGGGCAGCTTATCTAATGAAAAGATAACCCTTAAAAACCAATTAATCTGGACTTTTTTGATGCCTCTGGGTTCCTCTCTTTGATTATCCTGGCATGAATAAGTGAGCAGACTAAATAAATGAATGGATTTAAAAACCCTTGGAAAGTCTTTGCTGCAAGATAGGCTTCTGGTTGGTTTTGAAGAGGATTAGATAAATTGATGATCTTTGCTCCCCATAACTACATGAAATTTCCATATTGAGTATTGTATGCAGGGTTGGGGAGGGATAATGTTGTACCCTGATTTGGGATCTCAGGAAGCTTCTGCTTCATTAGAAGCAGGCTGCTGATCTGCAGATTCCCACTGATATTCGTAGACTCGTACAACCCATCGTTCTATCGGAATTATTTCCCAAGATTTTCTTTGATCTATTAGATAGCTATCCCTTTTACAAGCAAACCCCCATGGTCCTATTACGTGGTTCCTTTTCAGGCTAGTCAAGGAACGCTGCCTTGCTTACCATGAACCTG
Organism: Ahaetulla prasina; assembly: GCF_028640845.1. Taxonomy (NCBI): domain Eukaryota; kingdom Metazoa; phylum Chordata; class Lepidosauria; order Squamata; family Colubridae; genus Ahaetulla; species Ahaetulla prasina. The sequence goes on from NC_080542.1 coordinate 22,761,232, forward strand.
TCTTCGGGGGCCCCTCCCTCCTTGGTGCACTCTCTCTTGGGGATGTACGGAGGGGGCGGAACCTCCTGCCGGCCAGGTGACTGCAGTGCTCCCTTCCGGCGATTCTTGATCTGCTTGTGCAGTTCCAGCTCCTCGCGTGGGTCGCTGTCGTGATGCTTCAGCTCTTGATGGAGCTTTAGTGCCAAATTCTCCACCACCCGCTGCTTCTCCTGCAGGGCCTGGGGTTCTTCTTCTAACTCAGAAGGTGCTAGGCGGGTGCTGGGGAGTGGCACAGGTGGGGGCTTCACCCGGGCCACCTGGTAAGGCTTGAGACGTTCCAGCAGAGCTGGCTTGGTGCCCGAAACAGGAAGGCCCCTTTTACGGAGCTGCTGGCGGAGTTCGGAGACCTGAGAAGCAAAATCATCACCACAAGTAATGAAAGGGAAGAAAGAGATGGTAGATTACGGTATAGCTAGTCCTCGATTCATCATTCACTTAGCGACTATTTGAAGTTATTATGACAGCACTGAAAAGGTGACTTATGACAGGTGTTCACACTTACAACTATTCCAAGCATCCCCATAGTCACATGATCAAAACTCAGGTAGCCAGCAACTGGCATGTAATTTATGATGGCTGCAAGTCTCCTGGGATCATGTGATCACCCTAAGTAACCTTCCAAGCTTGCTTCTGACAAAGTTAATGAGGGAAAGCAGGTTTGCCTAATGACCACATGATGCTGCAAAGGTCATAACTGTGAAAAACGGTCCTCACAGTCTTCGGTACCGTTGTAACTTTGAACAGTGACTAAATGAACTGTTGTAAGTCGAGGACTACCTGTACCTGTATTTATGATTCGTTTCATGCACTTTTATTTCACTTTTCAGTGAAAAACTTCCCGCAGAGCAAAACTAAATGTCCTAGCATAGAAAGAAAAGGTATGAAATAAGCGGGAAGCCAAAGGAAGGGCTGGATGTTTATGCTCCCTATTTCCACGAGCAGTGAAAAAATGTTCCAGATTTGGTTCTTTAGAGGAGACACGACAGACTCTATCTCTCAAGGTTTCTAAAAAGAAGTTGGACTCTTGTCACCTCTGAAGGTTGGCTTAATTCAGGGCTGTCAAACTCAATTTCATTGAGGGCCACATCAGGGTTGTGTTTGACCTCGGGGGGGGTGTGTGTGGGTGTGGCCAGCTTGACGTCACTCATTGAAGCTCCATTTTCAGTTGCGACAGCCTCCTGGAACCCTCTGCCAGTGGAAATGGAGCAGCCTCCTCGCTCCAGGAGGCCGTCACGACCAAAAACAGAGCCTGGGCGGGCCGCGTGTGGCCTCTGCAGGCGGACTGCACTCAGGGACATCATGCCCCATGTTTGAAAGTGCTCCCGCTATCTCACCCTTGGTTTCCACCTTCAGTGCCTGGCTATCAGATCCTCTACAGTCCTGGATTTCAGCTGTTGTTATAGAATAGCAGGTCGGCATGTCACAAAGCCTCCATTATTTATAAGCTTATCTTGGGAGGACGTTGTGCACCCCAGGGGAGAGGAGGAGTGATGGCTGTTGTCATTCATGAATTGTTAGAGCCTTTCAGAGGCTTCTCTTAGCAGATAACCAGATGTGAGGCGCTCTGGCTGAAGGGAAGAGTTGGGATGGCTGCCGGGGTACCAGCCTCCTTGCTGCTCAGCAGCATTCTGTGGCTGGGTTGGTAGTAGAAGACTCCCCACATCAACAGATAATCCTCGATTTACAACCATTCATTTAAGGAGCATTTGAAGTTATGACAGTGCTGAAAAAAAAGCCTGGTCCTCGCATTTATGACTGGTCCTCACACTTATGACTTTTGCATCACCACTCCCGCGGTCACATGATCGCAACTTGGATGCTTGGCAACCAGCTTGCCTTTAAGACCGGTGGCAGTGTTCTGCGGTCACGCAATCGCAATTTTCAATTTTTTTCTGCCAGTTCCCAGCATCAAACAGCCATTTGGAAGAATGAGTTCTCACTTGCGATTACCGTGTTCAAATATTTCACAACTTAACAACCACGGATTCGTTTAATAACTGGTGATTCACTTAACTACTGTTGTAAAAATTGTCATAAAATCAGGCCTGACTCAAGTTACAATTTAAGACAGATATTCTGATCCCAATTGTGATTTTTAAGTCGACTTGTATTCTGCTTTTGGGTTTCCATGGTAACCAAGGTAACCATCAAAGTATCTCGAGTCATTGATGGCCTGATAGGTTGAGATTGCAGGACAGGCTACCAGCCCTTCCACGTTGCTGCCTGCAATCTAGCTGTGACCTCCAGAAGCACATGCATGCACAACTAGTACACAGTGACACAACACTAATGTGGATTTCACAGAGAACTGGGGTTTGGGTTCTCCTTCACAGCAAACATAGTTGGAATACCCATTTTGGTGCATTTCCCAATCTCTTCCCAATTGTACCTTTTTTTCCCTGGGAAGAGAAAAATGGGAAACGAAAGCCACTGGTCTTGTCATGGATCCCCTTTCCTTCCCCAGAAGGTCCTGAGGAGGCCAAACTCAGCTCCCTGGCTTGCTTTTTCTCAGAGATCAGACGGGGAATGATATGATAACCGTCATATCCTCAATGCAGGGAAAAGACAGCTATACAACGTCAACTTGAACACAACTAAGCAAATTGTATTGGTTTACTTTTTGGTTCCCTATTACCTCTTCTCCCCATAGGACATATTTATTTATTATATTTTGATCCTGCCTTTATTATTGTTATAAATAACTCAAGGCAGCAAACATATCTAATACCCTTTCCTCCTATTTTTCTCCACAACAACCGCCCTGTGAGGTAGGTTGGGCTGAGAGTGACTGGCCCAAGGTCCCCCAACTGGCTTTCATGCTAAGGTGGGACTAGAATTAAGTTTTCTGGTTTTTTAGAACAAAATCTTTAGGCCACCACATCAAACTGGCTCTCACATCTGCCCACTTACAGCTCTTTTGGTTCCTTTCCCTTGGCTGCAAATCATATAATATATATGGGTATATGCAGAATTTTGTATTTATTTATTTTGTCATATTTATGTAGTATATATTGGAGATGGTAACTCTTTGAGAGCTGCATGCAACGAAATTTCATTTTAATGTATTCCGATTTAAAATGACAATAAAGTTATTCTATTCTCTATTTGTGAATGGGGTGATGGTTCTTCCATGTCGATAGCTCCTGGGCCTTTAATCACTATTTTGCCAGTAATCTGCTTAACATCAGGCTAGGAGATTTGAGCCAATAAACCCCCCAAACCTACCGTGAGTTCTTCTAAGTTGGCAGGTAAGAGTTCCGGTTTTGGTGGCAAAGAGGAGATTGGGGTGGCTGGAGAAGGAAGAGGGAGCGTTGGAGGCCCACTTGTGGGAGCCGGAGTCCCAGGGAAATTCAGAATTTGCTCTGAGGCAGTGCTGGGTTAAAGAGAGAGAGAGAGAGAGAGAGAGAAGCAGAGAAAGAAAATAAACAAGGGTCTATAGCTTCTGGACAGTTTTGCCTCAGAATATAAGAACAAAATGATATTAGTCCACCTAACAGATGTCTAAATTTGTTGAAAGTTGGACCGCATGCAGGTTAAACTGATTATTATTATTATTATTTGGGGTAGCATAAACTGGAAGCCATAGGTTTGAATTTTCACTTAGTAAAGAAACTGAAAGGCTGCTTTTAAACTGATCAGTGGCTCCCCACCAAAGTCCCTCACAAGATTATTGAGAAGAACAAATGAGGACGAAGGGACCCATCCATTCTTTCCAGGTTGTTTGAAGGAGGAATAAAAGACAGTTCTGTAAAGACAAATAAAACAATTCACCAAATCAGCTGTAAACCAGCCTTCAACAGTTCTTAAGACAGAGGAGAAACTTCCTAACATTAAAGATAGATGTGGCATTCCAGCTGAAATGGTCCAGAATAAGGAGTGAAGGATAAGACTTCAGCAAAATAAAATATTGTATTATATTTGTCCAAATGTGAACAGAATTTTATTATAATACATGTACAGGTAGACCTTAGCCTGTAACCTTTTGTGTAAGGACAGTTTGGAATTACAACAGCATTAGAAATGGTGCTTTATGGTCTGAAAAGCACTCCCTGGTCGCCACTACAAAATCTTGCAACACCATCATTGTGGTCACATGATCACAATCTGGATGCCTGGAAACCAGCGGTGGGTTTCACATTATGTTACTACCGGTTCATCGCTCGCGCGTGCGCTCGCTTCATGGATGCACACACCCGGTTCACGGGCGTGCCTGCCTTCCATGCATGCACCTGGCCTTCCGGGCGTTGCGCTTTGCTTGCGCATGCGCCTTCCATGCATGCTCCTGGCCTCAAAAACGTGCCTCAATAGGATGGAAACAGAGCCAGGGAGGGTGGGCGGGCTCAACCGTGATTTCCGCTACCTGTTCAGGCGAACCGGTCTGAACCGGCTGAATACCACTCTGTTTCCAACCTGTTGCAATCTGGATGTTTGGCAATATACGGCTGGTTGCCAAGCGTCCTGCAATCATATGATTACCATTTCCAATCTTCTCTACCAGTTTCCCCAGAGAGTCAACGGGGAAGCTGGTAGGGAAGTTTGCAAATTCAACAGCACTCCACCTCATCTCCGGGGATTGGTTGAAACAGCTGCCTTCCAAGGGGAGCTGAATTCCTTCAGTGAGGGGCACATGAAGTAGATTTTGTAACTTGTGAACTAAGATAGATACTTTGTATTTTAATTTGACTTATTTTCTATGTTCAGGTTCACTTTTATCCTATAGTTGTATGGATTGATTAGATAGCTTTTAACATTCCTAAATTGAAAAGATAATTTACAGAAGGATGTCTGGGGACTATCTCCTGATAAGAAAAAAATTCTTAGTGTCAGCCGGCATCTGGTTATCTAACTTCTAACAAGCTTTGTAGTTGATTTACTGTGCAAGGAGAGGGGTTACTGTTACCTTGACTAACTAACTTTCCTGTTTCATTTTTCTTTGTTGTGTTAACTATAAAAAGGAATATAAGGCAGGGTCTTCAGGTTCTTTCTAGTTGTTTCTAGAATTGGTGGACAGGTATTCAGGTTATGCTAATAGCAATTAAGTCTCATTGCAATTATTGGGACTTGTGTGAATTCACCATGACTAATTTCAGCAGATGCTTCTCTTGAGTAACTAACTAATTCTGAATTCTGGTACTTAATAAAAATGGTCAGTTAATTTAACACTGCTTTTTGCACTTCTGGGGCATCTTTCCCCAAAGCCAAAAAGTCAAAGAAATAAAAATAGCGGCATGTTCCTTGCTTAATTGGAAAGCAACACACACTTTAATCTTAATTGGAGAGCAATTCCTTGAAGTAGAGAATAAGTGGCGAGTTTCTTGGGGGATTTTAGCAAAAGAAATATACATGTTTTAGCAGCACCCAACAGCAAGCTGTGCCATGAATCAAGAGTGAGCCCATGGCAAACAGGGCACTATCTGCAAGACGGCAAGCGTGGTCAAAAAAGTCAAGACATGTACAGGGAATAATTGCACAGTAATTTGGCCAGCCTCTTTATTCCTTTATTTTGTATAGCTGCCCATTTCAAACAGCGACTCTGGGCCGCACACAACCATTTACCAGTTAACCACGATATAAAAAGAAAAATTAAAAAGACAAATTAAAGACCAAAAAAACTCCTCAATTTATAACCATTCATTTAGCAGCTGTTCAAAGTTATAACAGCATCGAACATAGTGACTTACAATGGGTCCTTACCCTTATGGCTATCTCAACATCCTCTTGGTCACGTGATCCAAATTCAGGCACTTGGGCAACTGGCATATATTTACAACAGTTGCTATGTTCTGGGATCCAGGGATCACCATTTGCAACATTCCCAGCCAGCTTCCAACAAACAAAGTCAGTGGGGGAAGCCACATGCTTGATGACCATGTGGATTCACTTAACGACTGCAGTAATTTGCTTAACAACTGTGGCCACAAAGATCATAAAATAAGGCGCGACTCAGTGCACCTTGCTCAGCAACAGAAATTCTGGTCCCAATTGTGGCTTAAGCTGAGGACTCCCTGTAGCTGCCGAGAAATATATAATCTAAAGATGTTGACCCAGCCAGGTAAGCCCCCACCCGCTCAGGGCACATAACTATGTCTTCTCAAAGGCCAACAAGGGGAGATCCTAATTTTAGGAGGAAAAAAAATTCCAGAGGACATGCGCAAGGGCAGAAGAGCAATGTCTCCTTTCCACTTTTTGGCTCGCCCTTGCAGATGAACCTGCTTGCAAATCATACCTGTGGAATTGTCAGGGCAAAGCCAAGATTTACCTGGCGGGAACGGCGTGGAGAGCCTGAACGCAGAAGGTTGCTGGGGAGGTGGGCATGGGCTGCTGCTGCTGATTCAAGATCTGGAGCTGCAGAAAAACCTGCTGTTGCTGCAGGAGGTGAGCGTAGGCGGCGTCCATGGGCAAGGGAGTCTGCTCCCCCTTCTGATCGGGAGGCATGTACTGGTGGTACTTCAGCTTCTTGACTTTGGGCCGGGGCTCCTTGGCCTTTTTGGGTCGAGGTGCCTTTCTGGCCTCAGGAACTTTGTGTAAGGCCTAGAGAGCGGGATTGAAAAAGGAAGGAAGGAAAGTAAAGATGGCTCAGGGATGTCTGTGGACCAGAGCAGGGAGAGAATCTAGGATTTCTCAGCGGTGATCTCTTTAAGGTGTGTGGACTTCAAATCCCGGAATTCCCCTTGCTGGCTTTAACCTCTTAAAAGGATTTTTTAAACAACCTCTCCGGCCAAGAGCTTGTAGAAAACATGCTTTTTAAAGGTTCTGGCAATCAGGCAACTCAGCTGGGATCGCCAGAGGAGCCTTTTAAAAGCTTTTTTTTTTTTACAGCCTTTTCGGCTGAAGAGGTTGTTAAAAAAAAGCTTTTAAAGGGTTCTGATGATCCCAGCTGAGCCGCTCGATCATCAAAGGCTTTTTTTTTACTTTTAAAAGCATTTTTTTGACCAAAGAAAACATGCTTTTAAAAGTAAAAAAAAAAACCAACTCTGATGATCACGCGGCTCAGCTGGGGCAGGGGGTGGGGCCAGGGATTTTTGCTACCGGTTCTCAGAACCACCTGCAGCCATTGCTACCAGATCAGGTGATCCGGTCCGAACCGGGAGCATTTTACCCTTGGTCTAGATGAAGGGTAGAAATTACATTTTCCTTTTTTATATATAATAGTTAATAGGTTTGTGTTTATGCCTTCTGTGCTTTTCTTGCTGGGGTTGCGAAGCTTCGATAATGTCCTTGCTTTCCCTTTTCTAACCTTATGGCTCCCTAATAATGAAGCCACTCCCACTCCATCCATTTAATTGCCCTGATTTCTTTCGGTCATAAATCAAGGACTCTCTGTACTGAAGATAATTCAGGTACAGCTTTCCTGAGGCCCAGCTTCCTCAAGTAGGCTTCTCCTCATATCATAAAATAGTAACTTCTCTGGTACACACCTACTATTTGGTGAAATTGGAGATGCTGAGAAAATAAGTTTGGGGAAATTTGACTTGATTAGTGTTAAATTCTATTCTATTCTATTCTATTAAAATTAAGAAGAATACCAGGGGGTGGTTCTTAGGGCATTTATAATATTGTAACAGCACATTTGGACAAGTTTCAATTTTTTAAATATGTGGATTTCTCCATTTGCTTCCCCGAGTGTGGAAAGCTGGGGTATACTTTGAAATAAATAAATAACACACATGCCTGATGCAAACAGGCAAACTTTAGCAAACTAAGTCTCAGCATTTCTCCTTGACTGCCCTTGCATGCCTGGGGAGGCTTCAGATGCTGAATGTGTTACTCTTGTGCAGCAGGACCGAGAGGAGGAAAGGAGATGGAAAGTTAACAACTTCCTAGCAGGAGTGCGAATCCTGAGGCACCCCAGATGTTGTTTTCATCCTCCCTGAAAATTGATCATGCTGCTTGGAATTGCCGGGAACGGTAGCCCAGCAGTAACTATGACTTATTCAGCAAACTATAATTTTTACAAAATGGAAGGGAGAATTCAGGACAAAACTGGCCTATACAGGCTGGAGAAATTTTAGTTAATGTAACGTTTTGCAATTTGGAATGAACATGGGGTTACCTTTTATTTTCTGACTACATTCAGCTGAAGACAGGGAAGTTAGGGCAAAATCAGCACAAAATCCTCTCCTTTCTTCAACTCTCCTCACTCCTCTCTCCCTTCTTCCTTTCCTTTCCTTTCCTTTCCTTTCCTTTCCTTTCCTTTCCTTTCCTTTCCTTTCCTTTCCTTTCCTTTCCTTTCCTTTCCTTTCCTTCGATTCCCTTCCCTTCCCATCCTGTCCCATCCTTTCCTGTCCTATAACTGATTTGCAGAGGTTATCAGAATTAGTGGAATTCCTCCCTGTGGCTACTCATAGCCGGCAGCTGCTGTGCTTCCCTTTACAGAAATGCCTTCTCAACAATAATCCATGCAGAATGGAGTAAAAAAACAAAACAATGTGCCAGCTAAAAATCGGTACAGCACTGCCATCATGAACTAAAATTAGTTAAATTTTATCCACATTTACCCAATTTTTCTCTGCCTACAAATGAGGCAGGAACACCAGGGGAGGGAGAATTTACAGCTTTAGTCTCCACAGGGAGACTACAAAAATTAAGATGGAGCAGCTTTGATGAAGCAGTAGCAGCCAGCCTTTTGACATCTGTCTGTCTGTCTTCTTCATCATCATCATCTCTCTCTCCATCCATCCATCCATCCTCTATTTTCTATCATTTATCTATGTATCTAATATGCTTCCTGTCTCACTAAAGGGATGTTGCAATACATGAAAAACTAAACCATAAAAATATTAAGATAAGGATTTTTTTTTTAAAAAAATAATCAGATAAAATGTGACCATTTCCTGAAGATACCCATGGTTGCAACAACCCTGTATCTCAAGGCAGGACCCTAGAGCATATCCACTGTAGAGCCTTGCAAAATCATGCCAGCAAGCCATGGCTGATCATTTTCTCTGTGAAAAATGGTGGAAAAGACTTTATCCAGCAATGTTCCCACTGGGGTGTCCTCTGCCAATGACCCATGCCTACCTTCGGGAGTGAAATTGTGGGCTTGAGGAGGTTTCCCCCTTGGAGAGAGAACTCAGCATCAGAGGTAGATGAAGTGACAGCAGGCTGTTGATCTACCAGGACTGGGGGCAGGTCCAGCTGCAGGAAGAAAGATAAAACTCAAAAATGTTGGCTCTTACATATACAGTACTGAGTTAAATTTTACGTTTTACCAACAAAGAAATAAAGGGACACTAGTGTAGATCTACTTCAAGCTATTTAGCTCTATTTAGAATCTGGGTTTGAATCCCAGAAGGGTATGGCTAGCTAATGAGAGCTAAGTAGCTTGAAATACATCTATACTAGTCTCCCTTTATTTCTTTGTAGGTAAAACATAAATTCAACACAAAAATAGTTTGTCACGAAAGTGACTGCCTGTGAAGGCTCCTGGATTGGGACTGAAAGGCGAAAACAGAAGCAGTATGCTCCGTCCCATAACTGGTAGATCAGGTTGCCCTGACAAAAAACACTTACCGGTATACAGTGCTGAGTTTTGCACATTGACCTTGTTCTTTAAACCGTGGTTTGGTGAATAAACCAGAGTAGTGAATTCATAAAGTAAGAACCCCACAGACCGCATGTTGGAACCCATTACCCCATGGTTCCTAAATTCCCTAATTGCTATTATTTCATGCCAAGGATCTATGACAGTTTAAGATGGTAAGCATTTATGGATGCTCAAAGAAAATGGCTGCCATGGGGTGGATACATATTCATAGAATGGCTATGCCTATGGGTATCATGATGGCTAGTACCCATTTTTATTTTGTAAAACATTTGCACATAGAATCCAAAAAAATCCCTGGAAAACAAGTTGATTTTCATCACCAACAGTTCTTTTTATAGCCTGCCAACTTTTTATAACTTGTCTTAAAATTAAAATAAGTTAAACATGAAGCTTACAGGTAGTGCTTGACCTGTAATCCTCTATTACAACCGTTATAGAACCCAGAAATCGTAAGTGATACTTGTCATTAAGCAAGCCATCATGTGACTGACCCAATTTTATGACTTTTTTTGCAGCAATTGTTAAGCAAATCTGCAATCATTAAGTGAACAGCATGGTCAAGCAAACAAGAGATACAAACTCAAGGTAAACTGCTGCAAACTCGATTGCAAAAAATATGACTTCAGCAACAGAGTGGTCAATGCCTGGAATGCTCTACCAGACTCTGTTGTTACATCCTCAAACCCCCATAACTTTAACCTTAAACTGTCTACTGTGGACCTCACATCATTCCTAAGGTATATAAGGAGTGTTCGTAAGTGCACCAGTGTACCTAGCCTACTATCCCCATTTATTTGTACCCATTTCCTCTGTTCATATCCATGTTTATACTTATATCTGAAATCTCGTACACGTTTGACAAACTAAATAAATAAATAAAATAAATTAAAATGAAGCACCTTTGTGGAGCAGTTGCAGCCAGCATTGTTCTCTCTCTCTCTCCTTCCCTCACTCCCTCCTTCCTCCCTCTCTCTTGAAGTGGGTGTTTTTTGCTGAAAACCAGAAGCAAATGCCTATTTCTTGGAAAAACTATAGTAAATCTGTGGTCACATGGCCTCAGGATGCTGCTAATGACCTTAAATGCGGACTGCTGATCCTCTCAAGGGGTGGGGTGGGGGCATAGCTGTTGAAACTGAATCCGGGTTGTAAGTACTGTTTTTGGCAGTCTATTGTAAATTCCATGGTTGCTAGGCAACTGGTTGTAAGTTAAGGACTACCTATAAATGAGGACTAGGTTGGCAGAAGCTGGCAAGTAGAAAAATAGGGACCACCTTGGTGGGAAGGTAACAGCGTTCCGTCGTCTTTGGTGTTAGTCATGCCGGCCAAGGAGATGTCTTCGGACAGTGCTGGCTCTTCGGCTTTGAAACGGACATGAGCACTGCCCCCTAGACCAGGGGTCTCCAACCTTGGCAACTTTAAGCCCGGGAAATTCTGGGAGTTGAAGTCTTCCAGGCTTAAAATTGCCAAGGTTGGAGACCCCTGCCCTAGACTAGCACATATGTGTGAAGGGAATTTTTACCTTTTATAAATGAGGGCTGGAATATCAAGGAGGCATTTGCCACATTAGGGACCTCAGCTCCTAGTTCAACAATATTTCAAACTGTCCTGCAGAGGGCAGCAGTTTACCACACAGACAGACACATAGACTCAAATATACATACATATGAGCACACATGTACACGCGCGCACACACACACACAAAACCCTAATGTATTCTTCAATGCCAGAGGTCTCTTTCCTGGCTTTTAAATAAAACTTGATTCCCATTATTTAAGTTGAACTTGAGGATGGGAGTAAATTGACTTACTTGAGACAATCTCTCCTCCCAATACTTTCTGCCTGAGCTGTCTGATTACAGAGAGTTGGCCTGCTCTGGGTTCCACCAATTGAACAATATCATTTGATGGGATCCTGGAAATGAGTCTTCTCTATTGCAGGACCTGCCCTCTGGGACATCCATCCATTTGGCCCCTCCCTTACCCAGTTTGAAAGGTCTTAATAAACTGGCTTTGCCTCCAGGGTTAGGTCCTATTTCATTCTACACAACAGTATGAATTCCACCCCCCCTTCTTTTCTTTGTTATTTTTTTTTCTTGTTTTTAATACTGGATGCTACCCAGAGTCTTCATTTATAAATTTGAGCCAATAAAATAAAGCAAAACTTCTTTTACTTTAACAAAACCATAAAGGCCTTTTTGTCAACTGAGCCTGGCCGCTGCATTTTTATGCTCATCAAAGCCACAGCCCCAAGATTAAAAAATATGAGTAAATAAAAGATAGAGAAATGTTGAGGAATTAATATCGTGGTACAAGGAAGTAAATCATGAACTTTAGGAGCCAATTTTTTCAGGATGTATGGAAAGCAGTAGCATAATAACCAACTGACACTAGACATTTTAATATTTTACAGTACAGAACAGGTAGTCCTCAACTTGCAACCGTTCTTTTAATAACAGTTTGAAGTTACAATGGCCCTGAAAAAAATGTCTTATGATTGGTCTCACAACTGTTGCAGCACCCTCAAAATCATGTGATCAAAATTTGGATGCTTGGCAACCAGCACGTTGACAATTGTTGCAGCATCCCAGGGTGTTGTGATCACCATCTGTGACCTTCCTTGTCTGCTTCCGACAAGCAAAGTCAATGTGGGAACCTGGATTCACTTAATGACAGCTCATTCAATGAACACCTTCAGTGTGATTCACTTAATGACAGCTCATTCAATGAACACCTTCAGTGTGATTCACTTAACAATTGTGTTGCATAGCAACAGAAATCCTGGTCCAATTGTGGTCATAAGTTATGGACTGCCTGTATTCAATAAAACTTCATGAGAAATTGCAGCTGAATAGAGCATTTTCACCAGGTTGTTCGATTATTCTATTTCCAGCCTTCAGACTGTCAGTGTTTTTGCTTATAGGCATTAAAAGCAACAGCAGCACAGCACATAAAAGATGTCAGGCCAGCTACGGAAGAATGCAAGATTTACTTCTTTTTTTTAATGGTGGAAAAAAAAACCCCACGGTAAACAGCAGGATTATTCCAATTCATAGGATGCAGAGTCTGAAGGGGTGCTGGGAAACCTCCAGAAAAATTTATTAGAAGTAGAATGTCACAGCCCGAAAAGAAAGCCCTACATACTGCAACATTTCGCAGTAGAGACACACCTGCACTGCTCCATCTGGATTGCAATCATTTGTATTAATACCAGAGGCCACAAAGGCTATCACTCATTTTGTCTTCTCACCATATCACATTGCATTTAACTTCTTCCCCATAATTTGAACCCTGGCTGTTTAATAAAGGTGAAGGCCAGAAAAGCCCATCCATGAATCATAGTTGCTAAAATGAGCTGTACAAGTTACACTATCACTATTTTGGTTCATGGGGGGGGAGGAGAAGGGGCAAGGGAAGGAGGGAGGGAGGGAAGGAGAGAGGAATCTAGGAAAGGTGGAGTTCTAGTCCTGCCTTAGACTTGAAAGCCAGCTGGGTGACTTTGGGCCAATCACCAGGAGACTGTGAGTTCTAGTCCTGCCTTAGACTTGAAAGCCAGCTGGGTGACTTTGGGCCAATCACCAGGAGACTGTGAGTTCTAGTCCCTGTGTAGGCCTGAAAGCCAGCTGGGTGACTTTGGGCCAATCACCAGGAGACTGTGAGTTCTAGTCCCTGTGTAGGCCTGAAAGCCAGCTAGGTGACTTTGGGCCAATCACCAGGAGACTGTGAGTTCTAGTCCTGCCTTAGACTTGAAAGCCAGCTGGGTGACTTTGGGCCAATCACCAGGAGACTGTGAGTTCTAGTCCCTGTGTAGGCCTGAAAGCCAGCTGGGTGACTTTGGGCCAATCACCAGGAGACTGTGAGTTCTAGTCCTGCCTTAGACTTGAAAGCCAGCTGGGTGACTTTGGGCCAATCACCAGGAGACTGTGAGTTCTAGTCCCTGTGTAGGCCTGAAAGCCAGCTGGGTGACTTTGGGCCAATCACCAGGAGACTGTGAGTTCTAGTCCCTGTGTAGGCCTGAAAGCCAGCTGGGTGACTTTGGGCCAATCACCAGGAGACTGTGAGTTCTAGTCCTGTGTAGGCCTGAAAGCCAGCTGGGTGACTTTGGGCCAATCACCAGGAGACTGGGATTTGAAGTCCACATGTCCTAAAGTCGCCAAAGTTGAAAAACACTACTTTTAGTCAATTCCTCCAAATAGCAAGGAGCTTCTCACTATATCCTGGAGATTTTCCACTTTAATAATAATAATAATAATAATAACAACAACAACAACAACAACAACAACAACAACAACAACAACAACAGAGTTGGAAGGGACCTTGGAGGACTTCTAGTCCAACCCCCTGCCCAGGCAGAAAACCCTACACTATTTCAGACAAATGGTTATCAGACAAATGGTTATCATACTGTTTCATTTATTTATTTATTTATTTATTTATTCAAATTTATATACCGCCCTATCTCCCGAAGGACTCAGGGCGGTGTACAGGCATTTAAAAGACATATAAATACAATATAAAACAATTAAAAAACTGATTCTAACAAGCCCGTAAATTTAGAATTAAAATATCAAATAAAACCCAATTTAAAACCAATAATTTAAAATCTAGCTCAGCCCTGCACAATTAAATAAATTTAAAAATAAATAATATCGTATATTTGGGTGGATATGGAGCAACAATTCTCACTGGAGGCAGAAATAAAGACCTTTCTCTGTGCTCTCTAAATGAATAAGTCACATATAGGAAAGTCATATATATCAAGATATTCTAGGAACCAGTCAGAGCACAGTGTCTTTGTTTATGGAAGAAAATGTAATCGTTAGTCATATAAGGCAAATGCTTCCATTAGTGTTCCTCAATCTCAGAGCCCTTAAGATGTGTAGACTTCAACTCCCAGAATTCCCCAGCTGGCCATGAAGTTCTGGGATTTGAAGTCCACACGTCCTAAAGTCGCCAAAGTTGAAAAACACTACTTTTAGTCAATTCCTCCAAATAGCAAGGAGCTTCTCACTATATCCTGGAGATTTTCCACTTTAATAATAATAATAATAATAATAATAACAGAGTTGGAAGGGACCTTGGAGGACTTCTAGTCCAACCCCCTGCCCAGGCAGAAAACCCTACACTATTTCAGACAAATGGTTATCAGACAAATGGTTATCAGACAAATGGTTATCAGACAAATGGTTATCAGACAAATGGTTATCAGACAAATGGTTATCAGACAAATGGTTATCAGACAAATGGTTATCAGACAAATGGTTATCAGACAAATGGTTATCAGACAAATGGTTATCAGACAAATGGTTATCAGACAAATGGTTATCAGACAAATGGTTATCAGACAAATGGTTATCAGACAAATGGTTATCAGACAAATGGTTATCAGACAAATGGTTATCAGACAAATGGTTATCAGACAAATGGTTATCAGACAAATGGTTATCAGACAAATGGTTATCAGACAAATGGTTATCAGACAAATGGTTATCAGACAAATGGTTATCAGACAAATGGTTATCAGACAAATGGTTATCAGACAAATGGTTATCAGACAAATGGTTATCAGACAAATGGTTATCAGACAAATGGTTATCAGACAAATGGTTATCAGACAAATGGTTATCAGACAAATGGTTATCAGACAAATGGTTATCAGACAAATGGTTATCAGACAAATGGTTATCAGACAAATGGTTATCAGACAAATGGTTATCAGACAAATGGTTATCAGACAAATGGTTATCAGACAAATGGTTATCAGACAAATGGTTATCAGACAAATGGTTATCAGACAAATGGTTATCAGACAAATGGTTATCAGACAAATGGTTATCAGACAAATGGTTATCAGACAAATGGTTATCAGACAAATGGTTATCAGACAAATGGTTATCAGACAAATGGTTATCAGACAAATGGTTATCAGACAAATGGTTATCAGACAAATGGTTATCAGACAAATGGTTATCAGACAAATGGTTATCAGACAAATGGTTATCAGACAAATGGTTATCAGACAAATGGTTATCAGACAAATGGTTATCAGACAAATGGTTATCAGACAAATGGTTATCAGACAAATGGTTATCAGACAAATGGTTATCAGACAAATGGTTATCAGACAAATGGTTATCAGACAAATGGTTATCAGACAAATGGTTATCAGACAAATGGTTATCAGACAAATGGTTATCAGACAAATGGTTATCAGACAAATGGTTATCAGACAAATGGTTATCAGACAAATGGTTATCAGACAAATGGTTATCAGACAAATGGTTATCAGACAAATGGTTATCAGACAAATGGTTATCAGACAAATGGTCTTCTAGAGACAGCCGTTCATCCAGGAGGGCGCCTAAGTTGCGGACCCTTTCCATCGGGGCCAATGACTCGCCACCGATGGTCAGCCGCGGATTTAGCTGACTGTATCGGGATGCCGGCATCCACAGCCACTCTGTCTTGGAGGATTGAGCTTGAGCCTATTTCTCCCCATCCAGACCCGTCGGCCTCCAGGCACCGGGACAGCACTTGATAGCTTCGTTGGGGTGGTCCGGTGTAGAAAACAGCTGGGTGTCATCCGCATACAGCTGGTACTTCACACGAAACCACTGATGATCTCACCCAGCGGCTTCATGTAGATGTTAAACAGAAGGGCGAGAGGATCGACCCTGCGGCACCCACAAGTGAGGCGCCTCGGGCCGACCTCTGCCCCGTCAACACCGACTGCGACGGTCGAGAGATAGGAGGAGAACCACCGATAAACGGTGCCTCCCACTCCCAATCCTCCAACCGCGCAGCAGGATACCATGGTCGATGGTATCGAAGCCGCTGAGAGGTCTAATAGGACCAGGGCAGAGGAGCAACCCCTGTCCCTGGCCCTCCAGAGATCATCCACCAACGCGACCAAAGCCGTCTCCGTGCTGTAACCGGGCCGAAAACCGGACTGGAACGGGTCTAGATAGACAGTTTCATCCAGGTGCAAGGGAAATTGATATGCCACCATATTCTCTACAACCTTCGCCGCGAAGCGAAGGTTGGAGACCGGACGATAATTACCTAAAACAGCCGGGTCCAGGGACGGCTTCTTGAGAGGGCCTCACCACCGCCTCTTTCAAGGCGGCCGGAAGACACCTCCACCAAAGAAGCGGTCAGAATCGCCTGAGCCAGCCTCGTGTCACCTCTCGAGTGGCCAGCACCAGCCAAGAGGGGCACGGGTCCAGTAAACACGTGGTGGCATTCAACCTACCCAACAACCTGTCCATGTCCTCGGGAGCCACAGGGTCAAACTCATCCCACACAATGTCACCAAGACCGCCCTCACGCATCTCGCCCGTATCACTGCAATCTTGGTCCAGACCATCCCGAAGCTGAACGATTTTATCGTATAGATAACCGTTAAACTCCTCAGCACGTCCCTGCAACGGGTCATCATTCATCAAACAGTACTTCAACAATGCACACAAAGATACACACACACAGATTTCTATATAGAAGTTGCTTACTTGAAAAACTGCTTCTGAAGTGGAAGGATTTCCTTGGCCACTTCCTGGAGACAATGCAAAACATGGGGAGGAGGAGGAAGAGGAACTACTAAGATCTTCTTCAAAGTTGAAGGACTCAGGGGTTCTACAATGGGCTGCATCTGAAGATGGTGTTGGGGAAAAAAAGAGGTAGAAAGTCAGGATGAGTTACTTGGGACTCACAGTAGGGTGAAAAGAAAATGCTATCCTGTTCCTTTATTATCTACAAAATTATTTTATATTGAGTTTGATGATCGATTCATCTACCTCATAAATGTCTAATCAGTTTCTGTTCTTGGAGATCTCACAGTTATCAAAACTCAGGTAGCCAGTGCAGCCTCGCAGGATGGGTGTTATCACGGGAGCCACGAGGGCTCCATCTATCACCAGCAGCCGCATTCTGGACTAACTGTAGCCTCGGATGCCCTTCAAGGGAGCCCCATGTAGAGAGCATTGCAGTAATCCAGGCGAGGCGTCACGAGTGCGTGGTGACCGTGCATAGGGCATCCCGGTCCAGAAAGGCGCAACTGGCGTACCAGGCGAACCTGGTAGAACGCTCTCCTGGAGGCGGCCGTCAAATGGTCTTCTAGAGACAGCCGTTCATCCAGGAGGGCGCCTAAGTTGCGGACCCTTTCCATCGGGGCCAATGACTCGCCACCGATGGTCAGCCGCGGTTAGCTGACTGTATCGGGATGCGGCATCCACAGCCACTCTGTCTTGGAGGATTGAGCTTGAGCCTATTTCTCCCCATCCAGACCATCCCGAAGCTGAACGATTTTATCGTATAGATAACCGTTAAACTCCTCAGCACGTCCCTGCAACGGGTCATCATTCATCAAACAGTACTTCAACAATGCACACAAAGATACACACACACAGATGTCTATATAGAAGTTGCTTACTTGAAAAACTGCTTCTGAAGTGGAAGGATTTCCTTGGCCACTTCCTGGAGACAATGCAAAACATGGGGAGGAGGAGGAAGAGGAACTACTAAGATCTTCTTCAAAGTTGAAGGACTCAGGGGTTCTACAATGGGCTGCATCTGAAGATGGTGTTGGGGAAAAAAAGAGGTAGAAAGTCAGGATGAGTTACTTGGGACTCACAGTAGGGTGAAAAGAAAATGCTACCTGTTCCTTTATTATCTACAAAATTATTTTATATTGAGTTTGATGATCGATTCATCTACCTCATAAATGTCTAATCAGTTTCTGTTCTTGGAGATCTCACAGTTATCAAAACTCATTCTGGGACATAGTAAAAGAAACAATAAAACCCAATTTAAAACCAATAATTTAAAATCTAGCTCAGCCCTGCACAATTAAATAAATCGTTTTAAGCCAGCGGAAGGTCCGAGGTCGGAAAGCTGGCGAAGTCCGGGGTAGTTCATTCAGAGGGTGGGGCCCCACAGAAGGCCCTTCCCTGGGCGTCGCCAGGCGACATTGCAGCGCCGGCGGCACCCTGAGAGACCCTCTCTGTGAGGCGCACGGGTCGGTGAGAGATATTCGGTAGCAGTAGGCGGTCCCGTAAGTAGCCCGGCCCAATGCCATGGGCGCTTTAAAGGTGGTTACCAAAACCTTGAAGCGCACCGGAAAGCCACAGGTAGCCAGTGCAGCCTCGCAGGATGGGTGTTATCACGGGAGCCACGAGGGCTCCATCTATCACCAGCAGCCGCATTCTGGACTAACTGTAGCCTCGGATGCCCTTCAAGGGAGCCCCATGTAGAGAGCATTGCAGTAATCCAGGCGAGGCGTCACGAGTGCGTGGTGACCGTGCATAGGGCATCCCGGTCCAGAAAGGCGCAACTGGCGTACCAGGCGAACCTGGTAGAACGCTCTCCTGGAGCGGCCGTCAAATGGTCTTCTAGAGACAGCCGTTCATCCAGGTGCAAGGAAATTGATATGCCACCATACTCTCTACAACCTTCGCCGTGAAGCGAAGGTTGGAGACAGACGATAATTACCTAAAACAGCGGGTCAGGGCGGCTTCTTGAGAGGGCCTCACCACCGCCTCTTTCAAGGCGGCGGAAGACACCCTCCACCAAAGAAGCGGTCGTAATCGCCTGGAGCCAGCCTCGTGTCACCTCTCGGTGGCCAGCACCAGCCAAGAGGGCACGGGTCCAGTAAACACGTGGTGGCATTCAACCTACCCAACAACCTGTCCATGTCCTCGGGAGCCACAGGGTCAAACTCATCCCACACAATGTCACCAAGACCGCCCTCACGCATCTCGCCCGTATCACTGCAATCTTGGTCCAGACCATCCCGAAGCTGAACGATATTAGAAATAGTTATAGTGCACCCCTTTTAATGGACATCCCAGGATATGCTAGTCATTTTTATCTTCAAGTATTGCTAGCTGATCAATTCAACTCTATTTTCTTGGCTATGGCCAAATTCTGTTACATTGCTTCAAGATCCAAAATAGATTCTGTTCCAACAACATA
This sequence comes from Ahaetulla prasina, assembly GCF_028640845.1. Taxonomy (NCBI): domain Eukaryota; kingdom Metazoa; phylum Chordata; class Lepidosauria; order Squamata; family Colubridae; genus Ahaetulla; species Ahaetulla prasina. Next base: position 22,780,783 of record NC_080542.1, read on the forward strand.
AATTCTTCTTCCTGGACAAGAATTTTAAACTTGGGGGTTCAGGTTTTATGGAGTAAGACACAATATGGATTCTTAATTCTATTAGCCACAGACAGCATGGATGATAGAAGTTGGGGTCCCATAAAGGCATCATTCTGGCTAGTGATGGGTTTCTACTGGTTCACCCCGGATCGGGCAAACCAGTAGTGGCAGCGGTGGGAGGCTCTGCCTATCCACCCAGATGTCATCATGGACGCTCTGTGCATGCACAGAAGGTTCCTGCGCACTCTTGTCCCTGAACCGGTAGCGAAGGTAAGTGGATTTCACCATTGCATTGCACCCACTCTTTTAAATATACTTTTTCCCATACAATCAGGAGTAGCTCTGAAAGAATGAAGCTTGCATGAGGCTGTGTTCTCTCCCCCTTCTGAAGCACTATTAGCAATGTCATTACCTGCCACCACATGTGTGATACCCGGATCCAAGGGGAGAATGTTTTTCTTCACCAACTCAAGCGGCCCAGGACGATGCAAAATCTTCTCGCTCAAGTCTTCGGCCAAGCGAGCCTTCTTTTCCTGCAACTCGGAACGGTCCCCTCGAGACACTGAAATGGAGGACCAGAAGGAATTCAGTGTTCATGGAAAGCAGATGAAATAAAATCAGAACAACATGGCTAGATCAGAGAATTTTACCTCATGTAGAAGCCTGCATCCAAAACAAGATGGTCACTAATAGTTACAAAGGATTTTATCATCCCTTGGGGATTTTTAGAGTACAAATAGTCCTCGACTTATAACCATTCATTTAATGACCATTTGAAGTTACAACAGCATTAGAACATTTTCTTAATGTATATCTTAGCATTGAATAAATGTCTTGCTTGGGAAAAAGAGGTAGAAAGTCAGGATGAGTTACTTGGGACTCACAGTAGGGTGAAAAGAAAATGCTATCCTGTTCCTTTATTATCTACAAAATTATTTTATATTGAGTTTGATGATCGATTCATCTACCTCATAAATGTCTAATCAGTTTCTGTTCTTGGAGATCTCACAGTTATCAAAACTCATTCTGGGACATAGTAAAAGAAATCCTTGATTTACGACCACAATTGGGACCTGAATTTCTATTGCTATACAACGCAATTGTTAAGTGAATTGCGCCCAATTTTATGATTATTATTTTTTTGCCATGGTTGTTAAGTTTTAAAGTGAATCATGTAGTTGTTAAACAAATTCAGCTTCCTTGATTGTTTTTGATTGTTGTAAGCCAGCTGGGAAGGTCACGAATGGTGATCCCATGATTCTGGGATGGTACAACTCTTGTAAATACATGCTAGTTGCCAACCACCTAAATTTTGATCACATGATCCTAGGGATGCTATGAGTTGTAAGTGCAAGGATTAGTCATAAATATCTTTTTTCATTGTTGTTCCAACTTCAAACAGTTGCTAAATGAATGGTGGGTACATTGGAAGCTATATTCAATCACAAGATTACAATTCCAATCATCTCATACCACTATACCAGCAGTGAAATCCAGCTGGATCTATATGGCTCACACGAACTGGTGGCGCTGGTGGCAGGAGGCTCCACCCACCTGCCAGCACGCCATTATGTCCCATTTTTTACCCTCTGTGCATGCGCAGAAGGTTCCTGCGCACTCTTGTCCCTGAACCGGTAGCGAAGGTAAGTGGATTTCACCATTGCATTGCACCCACTCTTTTAAATATACTTTTTCCCATACAATCAGGAGTAGCTCTGAAAGAATGAAGCTTGCATGAGGCTGTGTTCTCTCCCCCTTCTGAAGCACTATTAGCAATGTCATTACCTGCCACCACATGTGTGATACCCGGATCCAAGGGGAGAATGTTTTTCTTCACCAACTCAAGCGGCCCAGGACGATGCAAAATCTTCTCGCTCAAGTCTTCGGCCAAGCGAGCCTTCTTTTCCTGCAACTCGGAACGGTCCCCTCGAGACACTGAAATGGAGGACCAGAAGGAATTCAGTGTTCATGGAAAGCAGATGAAATAAAATCAGAACAACATGGCTAGATCAGAGGGGAATTTTACCTCATGTAGAAGCCTGCATCCAAAACAAGATGGTCACTAATAGTTACAAAGGATTTTATCATCCCTTGGGGATTTTTTAGAGTACAAATAGTCCTCGACTTATAACCATTCATTTAGTGACCAAAGTTACAATGGAAGTGAAAAAAGTGACTTACTTTCACGACTGTCCCTACATTTCCAGTCACAAGATCAAAATTTGAGCATTGGCACCTAACATGTCTTTACGACAGTTGCGGCATCCCAGAGTTTTGTGTCAGATTGTCATTTGAGACCTTTCCAATTGGTTCTGACAAGTGACGTTAATAGGGGAAGCTAGATTTGCTTAATAACTGCATGATTTACTTAACAACTGCAGCAATTCACTTAACGACTGTGGCAACAAGAGTCGTAGAATGCCCAACTCACTTAACAATTGCCTTGCTTAGCAACAGAAATTTTGGGCTCAATTGTAGTCATAAGTCGAGAGCTACCTGTAGCTAGAAACACTGATGGGCTTGCTGGGTGGATGTTCTATCCTGTCTCTCATTTAGGAATTAAAGATTGTGCACAAAGCAGTTTCTTCTCCAATTTTCCCCCTCAATAATAACCAGGTGGCCTGCAAAAAAAGCTGGCTCAAAGTGAGCATTCATGGCCTAAATCCGGATTTTGCTTTAAATTAGGAACTGGGTGGGGGGGAACTTGTTTTTGCAGAAAAGTGAGTTAATTTCCCCCTAACTGACTTCCAGACATCTAAGGTAGTTCAAATTAGAAAGTGATGGAGAGTGAACAGGCAGGGCTTCAGCAGGGAGAAAGAGGCACTTATAGCACCTGTCATCCACCCCTTAAGGCAGAGCATTTTTTCCCTCTTGAGGAAAGAAGGATTCCTGATATCAGAATATATCGCTGAGCCTGGACAATGGGAACTCTTTTCATTGTCACCATTAGGGAGTCAGGAGTGGGAAACATAATTCTGAGTCTAAAGTTCCTTCTCATCATCTTAATCTCATTCTTTGAAGGAGTAACACCTGCAGTCTTTGGAAGAGAGTATAGAGAAAACTGGTGGAAGAAGAAGTTTTTTTTTCCTACAAAATTTAAGAACAAAACTCATTTTAAATTTCTCCCCCTGTTATTTATTTATAATTGTGCATGTATTTATTTGATCAGGGCTGTGCTGAGAATTGTTCTCGCTGCCTAAGCGCTTCCCAGAGTTGTGATATTCAGCAGCGCAGCAAGTGGAAGCTGGAAAGATGGGGCACTATAAAAAAAATTCTTTCTTGGAAACAAAGGGGATTGGGACAATAAGACCCTATCCCCACCCCAATCACTAATTGCAAAAAGGGCTTGCAAACAGAAATAAAGTAGGAAAGTACTTTTATGAAAGGAAGTTGTCCACCCCCGAATTTTATAAATGTTGCTAGTGCATCTCAAAATTTGGTACAAGAGTGTCATAATTTTTATCCCCCTACTTGCTAATCAAACATAAATGTCCTGTTTAGAACTATGGAGAAATTTGAGAGGTCAAAAACACGATTCCCTCCTGGAAATAGATTTTTGTTAAAGAAGGATCTGGCAGGATTTTGAAGATAAGTAGATGAAAAACAGGTTACTCTGTATTGACAGTCGTGCTCACATAATATATTGAGCCTAAAAAACCCAGTATTGTGCACAGGGGTTTCAGCAGGTTCTGACCAGTTCTGGAGAACTGGTAGCGGAAATTTTGAGTAGTTCGGAGAACTGATAGTAAAAATTCCGACTGGCCCCACCCCCATCTATTCTCTGCTTCCTGAGTCCCAGTTGATTGGGAGGAAATGGGGATTTTGCAGTAACCTTCCCCTGCCACACCCACCAAACCACACCCACCATGCCATCCCATGCCCACCAAGCCACACCCACAGAACCAGTAGTAAAAAAATTTGAAACCCACCACTGGTATCGTGGCTTAATGTGCTGGCCTGAGTCATACAACATGCAAAGATAATGGTGGCATTCCCACAATACAATTCCACAGACTACTCAACCAGTGGTGGGATTCAGCCAGTTCGCACCACTTCGGGAGAACCGGTTGTTAACTTTCTGAGCAGTTTGGTGAGCTGGTTGTTGGAAGAAATCATTAGGGTAGAAAACCGGTTGTTAAATTACTTGGATCCCACCACTGTACTCAACCCATGTTGAGCCTTGTCTAGTATGTTATACAAACCCAACATCTTGATTTTCAGATTATGATGTGGGATTGACAGAATTATTTGCAATCTGGACAGAAACTGTGTTTTTCCCTTACCTTCAGCCATCTGGCCCTTAGCAGAGCTGGTCTTGTGAGGCCGGGATGAAACCTTGAGCTTGGCAGTCTCATTGGCCTGAGAGAAGCAAAGGAAAAACATCATAACATAGCCAATATGCCCAGACAATTTATATATTATTAAAACTCTCTTGCCTGTAAACATTAATCAAGTAAAACAGTGCATTGTAAGGCAACAATTTTTGAACCAAGGTATTTAAATGGGCTAATTTACAAAATCCAGACTCTATGATTCCCGTAGAATTAAAATTTACCAAATTTTATAAAACATTTTATGACATAATATAAACATCATAAAATACTTCCTGTGGTCATCTCCAGGTGTTTGATTGTGCTATATTGTTCAACATGGGCTCTCTCAAGGCAGATACATGTCTGAATATTTCCCTGATTTTTAAAGAATATTTCCAGAACATTAAAAGCTTTGCCATTGAAGGTGTTATGGATCGGGTAAGGAAATATATCTGAAATGATGATCCAAGAGCTCATGGGATTGTCTAGTCATCACTAGAACTGCTTCTTCAGTCTCTCTGTAATATATCTCAATCAATCATGGAATTTTGAGTTGAAACAATTGTTTAACCTGAAGGGTTCATTGTGCCTATTGTTGACACTCTACAATACACTCCCAACCTTGGGAAACTTGCAAATCTATAGATATAAACTCTCAGAAGTCTCTTTAATAATAATGCTAGCTGGAGAATTGTGGGAATAGAAGCCTCAGCATTTGGAAACTGCAAAGGCTTGGAAACATTGTACTAGGACAGTGGTTCTCAACCTTTATAGTGCTGCGACCCCTTTAATACAATTCCCCACGATGTGGCGACCCCTTTAATACAATTCCCCATGATGTGGTGACCCCAACCATAAAATTATTTTCGTTTTGAATTTATCGTGCCTGAAGCCGTATTGGCTAGCGATCTGAACTGCTTGCAATTGCCTTGAGGACGGAGGCATTAAAGTGGAGACTCCTCCCCTATTAAATTTATCGTGCCTGAAGCCAGATTAGGCTAGTGATTGGGAGTGATTGCAGCTGGCTTGAGAGGGAGGCATCAGAGCAAAGATTTCTCTCTTTTTTAATTCATCGAGCCTGAAGCCGAATTCGGCTAGCGATTTAAGAGCCTGCAGCTGGCTTGTGGAGTCAACCATTGGAGCACGATTCTTTGACTTGCAAGTATTCTTTGACTTGCAAGTATATTTCCAATGGTCTTAGGCGACCCCTGGCAAATCATCATTCGACCCCCAACGGGGTCCCAACCCACAGGTTGAGAACCGCTGTACTAGGACAATCAAGAGAAGAGAATGAGAAAGTCAAGTATAAGGTCTCCCCAACAGAGTGCTAACCATGTTTAGACAAGCATATCCCATTTCAGTAAGCCATGTTATGAATGAATATGCCAGTCACGTAGCTCCATCAGAAATTTCAAGGGGTCTAATTTATTTCTATAGCTATCTATTTTAGAAGTAGAATTGATGGGATTCTGTGTAGGATTTTAAATATGATGTCACTGATTTTTTTTTTAAAGGAGGAGATTTAGATTACCCTTGGTGTTCAATTCTAATATCATAGATGGTAGAAACACATCTGGAAACTTAATGAGATAAGTTTTGGATATAGGAGAGTACATGTATTTCCAGTCCATAGATACCATACACAACCTCCCTCTGTCCTAAGCTTTGGAAATGCACTGTTGATCACAATAGCAATTTAGAGTAGTGATACTACAGGACAATCATCTTCCTTTGGAAGCTTCAGCTTGTTCCATGTTAAGTGGAAATTGTGAATGCATATTCATTGCATTTGGAAAGCATTCTATTGGAAAAGTGGAAAATAAACATATTTAGCAGGATGGGTCAATGGCCTAAATCAGTATATATTAGTTTCTGCCTGCCTGTCCTATCCAGTTCACTACTTTGGTGGGAAAGGGGACAGAGCTTCTTATATACATTTTGAGACAAGTCAGCAGTTGTGGATGATGGATGATGCAGAACATGGATCTTTACTTAGCTGCCATTCTTACTGACAGCCAGCCTAACTCTTGAAAGTGGACTGTCCAAATACCATGCTAACAACCCCTGTGATTGTTTCATGCTGCTAAAATTCTCAAATCCCATTTATACTCACTCTGGTCTGCCCTTGTGTCCCACTAGGCTGCGAGAAAGTTGGGAGGGATTTGCTGAGCCCTAGGGGGGTAAAAAGGAAAAAATATCAGACGAGCCCTAGCAGAAGCGTTCTGCCAACCATCACTACGCTTCCCCCTAGTTTAGGAGCATATATAGGGGTAACCCAAACCTTCTAGAAAATGGAGAGACCTGGACACAACCCCTAGGTGAATCTTTTGACATGTTTTCAGCCAATCCACTTTTGTATGCTTAACTATGGAATTGTTTGAACTTGCTATGTTGTTTAGGCTTGGTATTTTATTCCACTTGATTACAAAATCTACTATCTGACACAGAAATGATAATTTTGGGGATTCTCTTTTAAAACGTCATTTGTAAAAAAAAACAACTCTTCCTCATTATGCATGCCAAAAAGGAGACCCTTCCATCTAGTGGTGGGTTGCCCCCGGTTCGGACCAGTTCTATAGAACCGGTAGTAAAACTGGCGGGAGGCTCCACCATTGACCAAACATCATCAAAACTTCGCAGGCATGATGTAAACCAGTAGTAAGAGTAAGTAGAATCACACCTGCTTCCATCCATTTAGTATTTATGCTGTTAGCCATTTTGGATCAAGTTGCTGTTATGGCTCTTGGTAGGAGAGATACACTTTGGTGTTTCCATTGTAGAAATCAAAGCAAATGTTGAATTGTAGCTTTTCTCCTGATTTGGTTAACTGAAGTCTGGGTGTCCCCCAGAAATCAAGGAATTCAAGCAGTGGTGTTACTGATTGCCCATTATGGCTGTAATTTGTGATGGTTGTAAAACAGATTGATCATGTGATTGACCTGATTTTGCAACCTTTTTTGTAGCAGTTGCTAAGCAAATGCCATGATCGTTAAGCAAATCAATAGTTCACTATAGATGCAGTTTTGTCAAAAATTGGAAGTAAGTACAATTTTCAGCAAAACAATGTAAAACATGATCACATAATTGTTGAAGGTTGTAAATGATTTTAAGTGCAGTCTAGAAGCAGAGTGCCTGGAATTCAGTCATTTGATCCAGGAAGGTGGGCCTGGCTGTTGTAACTTCAAACACTGGTCCTAAGTAGCCCCCAGGTACATAACTTTGAATACTCACTAAGTGATCAGTCATAAGTAAAGGACTACATACAGTGTACAGAAATTCAAAGAGTGCAGCTTTCCCTTTATGGCAGGAAAGCTTTCTCCATTAATATTCTGATGTTGGTGCCAACTCTTTTCCCAGGCATCCACTCCTCTCCTCCCGCATCTTGCTTGCCATCTGATTCTCTTGGCTTTTTACGAGACTCACCTGGAATTAAGTGTCGTTCAGAGAGCTGTTCTTGGGACCGCCGATGCTGCATTCGCATTTGGAGCACTGCAGAGAGGCCACAAGGAACGCATCATGAGAATGATGGGTTACATCAGCCAAGGGGCACATGGAAGCATAAAGTGAAATGCACATTCTAAAATCAAACTCGCTGAAAAATCACCCTACAAAACCACACAGCAACAGTGCCACAAGCCCCCACAACAGCAGATTCAAGATTAGTGATGATAACACAATGTGTCAATGAGTGTTATAAATTATATTGGCAGTGTTTAAAGCAAGAGGGTCCAACTTTGGCAACTTTAAGACTTGTGGCAGGCTAGGGAATTCTGGGAATTTAAGTCCAGAGGTCTTTAAGTTGCCAAGGTTGGACACACCTGCTTTAAAAGAACAAGCTATTTCTCCTGGCGAATATTCAGCTGCGTTACTAAATTGAGGATTATTTTCCCCCAAAGTTCTGCTTAGAATATAAAACAGAGATTTTTCTGCTATTGTGCATACATGTATTCAGCCTTCTCCCCACATCTGCTGCCTTATAAGAGTATGGCTGGCAGAGAAGATTCTTTTAAATAAATTATGCTGAATGCAATTCAATTGGGCCGTTGTGACTTCCCTCCAGGGCAAAAGCTAGAGATATTATGCAAAGGTGCCCGGGCACAGCACCTTCAAGATGCATGCATCAAGCTAACAAGGTGGGAGGCAATTTTTCCCCTCCCCAAGGCTCACATGGCAGGCTTCTAATAATCCCCTTCTAAATGGAGCTGAAGTGAGGTTACTCAGCACTACTTAATATTTTAAAAGCAAAAATTAAACAGACAAATCAAAAGAAGCGAGTGGAAACAAGTTCACGATGAGAGCCGTATTTAATTTCCTTCGACAGCTGTCCAAGTGGGGCGAAGATGTAATTGAGGCATCCATCTGCCAGCCAGCAGAGAGACTTCGACCCTGGCAGGGATGGAGGTGGGTGGGAAATAATACTCTAGAGGCCCTGTTTTGCTTGCACCATGTTCCTCTGATATAAATCTTCCATGGTAATGCTTCTGCTAGCGCTAAGCATTAAATAGGGCATGTGGGAGGACAAGGACAATGGAGATCTGCAGTTTAACACAGAAAGGTTAAACTGGGCCCCATAATCGTACAGATCTTCGTTGCCCTGGTTTCCACTGATTCTCTACCACAGGGCAAATGCCCTTCTAATTGCAGCTGTCTTTTCCTTATGCTCTTTTCAAATTTAACCAATTCAGAGAAGTCTATGAGAACTCGACGGGATCCACAGCATTTGCCTTGTTGTTCCCTTAAGCCTTGTTCTGGTTAGACACTCCTTTCTTCCCCCACCCCCTGTATCTCTTTATGTCCAGGGAACATGGGGTAGATATAGGAAAGCACAGCCCTTGATTAACACTTAAGCAATTGACTTTTCTTAAATAACTTGAAATGGTTTATCACTTGATTCTACTCAGTCTGGGCCTAGTTAAATGCATTCCGAACTCTGCTTACTAGACAGATGAAAGTATTTTCTAGGCTAGAAGGGAGAGGTCAGTGTGCTGTAGTGGTCAAGATACAGGATCAAGAGCAGGGAAAGGCAGGATCTAGTCCCCTTTCAGTCATAGAAGCTTCCTGGATGATTTTAGATCAGGCGCTCATTCTAGGTCCAGGCTATCTCACAGTGGTGGGATTCAAATAATTTAACAACCGGTTCTCTGCCCTAATGATTGGCTGGGTGGGCACGCCATGGGGGGGGCATGGCCAGGGGGTGTGATAGGCAGCACTCAGCCTCCTGCACGCCCCCCCAGAAGCAAAAATGGGTTGCAGGGGAGGGGGCACCGCTCCTCCCAACCCCCCAGTTTTGGGCCTAGTAAGCTTCCCTGCAGCCTCCTGGGAGCAAAAACGTGCCCCATTTTGAGCCTAGTAGGCCTCCCTGCTTAGTCATAAGTATATACCTAATTAAAATATTAGACTAGGCTCTGAGCCTTTCTCAAACCGGTCCTTTCCCTTATACCTCAAAAGTTCACATTTCACAATTTCCTCTTTCTTCTATCAGGTCTATTTTGATTTGAGCACTACCCAATCATCACACCCCAAAAATCCCATAGAATGACTAGGTTTACTAAGGAAGACAGTCCCTTCCTCTAAACAGGAAATAGGAATAACCTTAAGGACTAGGAGGAAGAGGCACAAAGAAGACAACAGACAAATAAGAGAAATTTGAGTATCAGTCAGAAATGTAATTTGAGAAAACTAACCCTCCCTAATTTTCATGAAGACTAAAAAGGGAGGGGGAAAGCATATCGAGACATATAAGATTCTATTACTGTAAATTCATAATAAAAGTATTAGCATTCATAACTTTTGGTTTTCTGTCATCTCTTGTACCTCTTGCTCTCAAACCACAAACTAAGAAGAAAAAGTGACAAAATTGGTGGACCAGAGGAATGCTGTCGATATAATTTACTTGGACTTCAGTAAAGCATTTGATAAAGTAGACCATAACCTACTACTTGATAAAGTAGAAAAATGTGGGTTAGGCAGCACCACCACCAGATGGATTCGTAACTGGCTGACCAACTGCACTCAATGTGTAGTCCTCAATGGAGCTACATCTACATGGAGGGAAGTATGCAGTGGAGTACCCCAAGGCTCTGTTTTAGGCCCAGTACTCTTCAACATCTTCATCAATGACTTGGACGAGGGGATAGATGGGGAACTCATCAAATTTGCAGATGACACCAAGCTGGCAGGAATAGCCAACACTCCAGAAGATAGGCTCAAGTTACAGAAAGATCTTGACAGACTTGAACATTGGGCGCTATCTAACAAAATGAAATTCAACAGTGAAAAAAGTAAGGTTCTACATTTAGGCCAAAAAACCTGAAATGCACAGGTACCGTATACTGTATGTGGTACCTTGCTCAATAGTAGTACCTGTGAGAAGGATCTTGGAGTCCTAGTGGACAACCATTTAGATATGAGCCAGCAGTGTGCAGCAGCTGCCAAAAAAGCCAACACAGTTCTGGGCTGCATAAACAGGGATAGAATCAAGTTCACGTGAAGTGTTAATACCACTTTATAATGCCTTGGTAAGGCCACACTTGGAATATTGCATTCAGTTTTGGTCGCCACAAATAAAAAAGATATTGAGACTCTAGTAGTGCAGAGAAGAGCAACAAAAATGATTAGGGGACTGGAGGCTAAAACATATGAAGAACGGATGCAGGAACTGGGTATGTCTAATTTAATGAAAAGAAGGACTAGGGAAGACATGATAGCAGTGTTCCAATATCTCAGGGGTTGCCACAAAGAAGAGGGAGTCAAATTATTCTCCAAAGCACCTGAGGGTAGAACAAGAAGCAATGGGTGGAAACTAATCAAGGAGAGAAGCAACTTAGAACTAAGGAGAAATATCCTGACAGAACAATTAATCAGTGGAACAATTTGCCTGCAGAAGTTGTGAATGCTCCAACACTGGAAATTTTTAAGAAAATGTTGGATAACCATTTGTCTGAAATGGTGTAGGGTCTCCTGCCTGGGCAGGGGGTTGGACTAGAAGGCTTCCAAGGTCCCTTCCAACTCTGTTGTTGTTGTTATTGTTATTATTACATAGCACATTACCTGAAATATGGGATGTTGCTTGTTTTTTCTTTGTAATTTTTTATTTATATCTACTGTGCCACAGTAAAAGTGAAGGTGGAGATACAGGCTATGTGAACAAGGGGCCTCTCTTTTTGTGGGCATCATAAGTTCAATCATGCAGTCCAGATTGCCATTTTAACTTTTTTGGACTTATGTAGTTGACCAGTGGTGGGTTGCTACCGCTTCATCCCAGATCAGGCCAACTGGTAGCGGCGGGAGGCTCCCTCACCCACCCGGACCTCTCTGTGCATGCTGCATGCGCATGCAAGCTTGCGCCCACAAGCGAACTGGTAGCAATGGGATTTGAATCCCACTACTGTGGTTGACCCTTCTAAAAGACAAAAAGGGAGAGAACAGGTCGGAGAATAAATATGAACAATGCAGAATGTGGATTTGGTAAAAGAGAACAGGCAAAGCTGCTATTTGATGATGGGCGAACAGTGACACTACAAATGGATCCATTGAATTCAGTGTTGTCTGCAACTATCAGTTTAGCTTTCTATAATATGGATTCAAAATGATCCCAGTGATCTCAGAACCACTGAACCACATCTTCCAAAGATCCTGGCGCACCAAGGAATGATCAGAGGACTGGAAAAGGACTGATGCAGTTCTCATCTTCAAAAAAGGGAAAAACAATGGAACCAGGAAACTACAGACCTATCAGTCTGACATCAATGTCTGGGAAGATTCTGGAAAAGATAATCAAACAATGAACACCTAGAGGCAAACAAAGTCCTAACCAAAAGCCAACATTAATTTGTCAAAAAAAGATCATGCCAGACAAATCTTATTGCATTTTTGACAAAGTGACAAAATTAATGGACCAGTTATATAACATACAATTTGTTTGTACTTCAGTAAGGCATTTGATAAGTAGACCACAACCTACTACTTAAAAAAAAAGGTGAGTTAGATAGCCTCACCACCAAATGGATTTGTAACTGGCTGACCAATCGACACTCAATGTGTGGTCCTTAATGGAATTGCATCTATTTGGTGGGAAGTATGCGATGGGAAACCCCAAGACTCTGTCTTAGCCCCAGTACTCTTCAATATCTTCATCAATGATTTAAATAGAAGAGGAACTCATCAGATTTGCAGATGACATCAAGCTAGCAGGAATAACCATTACTCCAGAAAATGGGCTCAAGATACAAAAGGATCTTGAAAGACTTGAACACTGGGTTCTATCTGACAAAATGAAATTCAATGGTGAGAAAAGTAAGGTTTTAGACAAGAAAAACTAAATGCTGAAAAACTAAGATATAGAATAGGTGGTATCTGGCTCAATAGTACCAATTGTGAAAGGGATCTTAGAATCCTAGCGGACAATCACTAGGTGCTGCAGCTGCCAAAAAAGCTAATTCAGTCCTAGGCTGCATTAACAGGGGGACAGAATCCAGAACATGAGGTGTTAATACCACTTTGGTAAGACCACATCTGGAATATTACAGTTTTGGTCGTTGCAATTTAAAAAAGATTTTGAGACTCTAGAGTCTAGAAAGAGTGCAGAGAAGAGCAGCAAAGATGATTGAGGGATTGGAGGCTAAAACATATGAATGGTTGCAAGAATTGGGTATGACTAGTTTAATGAAAAGAAGGACTGGGGTGATACGATAGCAGTGTTCCAATATCTCAGGAACTGCCACAAAGAAGAGGGGGTCAACCTACTCTCCAAAGCACCTGAAGTCAGGACAAGAAGCAGTCGGTGGAAACTAATCAAGGAGGGAACCAACCTAGAACTAAGGAGAAATTTCTTGACCGTTAGAACAATTAATCAGTGAAATGACTTGCCTTCAGAACTTGTGAATGCTCCAACACTGGAGATTTTTAAGAAGAGATTGGATTGTTCTGTTATTCTGTTAAAACCTCTTAACTTGCCTAAAATTTCCCAACCTTGGCAAATTAAAGGCGAGTGGACTCCCCAAATTCTCAGCAATGGCTGTGCTGGCTTTGAAATTCTGGGAATTGAAGTCTGCATACCAGGAAATGGCCAATCTTGGGAAACAAGATGTCCAAAGTTGGAAGCAGGAACCCTTCTTTAAGAAATCAAGAAAAACTGTAATATAGCAAGCATGCTATTGGACATTGTAAGCTATATGAGGGGTTAGACTAGGTGACCTCCAAGGTACATTCCAACTCCAATTACTGTTAGTATTATGATTACACCTGGGTTTGTGATCCTTAAAAACTACTCCATCGATTGCTAGAATTTTACCATGAACTGTTTCCTTATTTTAAAAGCAAGGAAACAGATATAGAATTGTTTTAAACAGATAAAGTTTGGATGATAAAGCAACACAGTTCCTTAGAAACTATTTCTTTGGGTTCTAGAATTGTTGTCATTAAATAAAATAAGACTGGTTGGAATACTGGCAAATGCCATCAAGGATGTAACATTGGTCACTGATATAGCTAGAAAGGAAAAATGCAACAGCTTAGGCAAAAAAAGGACACAGGTGTGTCACACATACACACATACACACTCTCTTTCAGGCACACCCAGAAAATGGAATTGAAATGGAAAATCTCAAAGTGCTACCAGATGATTAGATTAAAATCAGTATTGAAGAAAGTAAGAATTATAATAATGTGCTTTGGCTAAAAAATTACTACAATTGAATGAACCTTATAGAGCTGAGTCTGCAGCATCAACCCCCCTCTCCAGTTTTTACAAAATAAATGCATGATTGCTTGAGAATGACCCTTCTAATGAAAAACTAGAGGAGAGTTTTAGAATTGCACAGTAAATTCTGCTCATATAGTCTATACCTAGGATGTCAAACTTCTGGCCCTTAGGAAGAATGTATCACAATACAGGCCACGCCCACCCCAGCTCAGCAAATGGGAAAACGTTATAAAATGTCACGTGACAGCAACATGATGCAGCGAATTTGACACCCATGGTCTATACTATAGTACAGAGCAGGGGTATTCAACCTTAGGTTTTGTGGACTTCAACTCCCAGAATTCCTCAGCCAACCAGTTGAAGTCCACAAGTCTTAAAGTTGCCAAGTTGGACACCCCTGCTGTAGAGGATTAGATGGGCAATTGAGTTTGGTAACGAGTTAAGCTTGGTTCATGTAAAAGAGCTGATGAATAATGAATGCACAAAATTGTTCCTTATGGTCATTCCCAAGAAAAGAAATATGTCAGCCTAAGGGGGCAATGGCGAGATCATTTAAGACACCTGCATGGACGGGCCAGCCATATGGTGCATCTCAAAGACAACAGATGGACTTCCCACCTTACAGATTGAATTCCAGGGATCAAGTGCATCTCCTTGGCATACCTAAAATGTGTGGAGATGATCCAATGACACAACTTTTTAGTCTCTGCTGAAAATCACTTGCTTAAGATAGAATGGAATGGTGTATTGTTGGTTTGCACTTACATTGGGAACAGGCACGGAAAAGCTGAGTGTAGCAATAAAAACCACTAGAGCAAATTTTGCATATTTCTTGTTCTTTCTGCATTTATCTCTTTTATCCACTACCAATAAGAGAAGACCTGTGTTTCTCAACATACACTACAGCAGCATATACTTCTTAACATGTAGGTTTTCCACATGACCCAAATATCCTTAGGCAAATATCAAATGAATGAAAAATCAGGAAAAATCCACAATCCTACCAGTTCCACAAATATATACAACAGTGCTTATATTATTTCACAAGCCAATGTTATATTTTTTTTTCAAAAAGGCAATTTTATTTATTAAATTTATATTCCATTCATCTCGCTGTCCAATGTGACCCTGACCACTTACAATGTAATAAAAATAAAAATATATTTTAAAAAAAATTATAAATACAAGAATAATTAAATATACAAGGATTAAATAATGCTAGATGAAGATTGCTATAACAGTACATGCAAATGCTGCTAATTTAGGAAAGGGAGCTGAAGTGAGGACACTTGTAAGACTTCTAGGCATCTTCCATGGGAGGACACTGGAATTAACTCTAGCTCAAAAACCACATTCTGCTCCTCACAACACAACACCATTGATGGATCAAGACGACATGAAGCATTTGGCATTTCTCTAATCCAAATCCTTTTGAGATTTCAGCCTCCAGAGATTAAGTTGGAATTTCAGCCAGAATTCTTAATACAGTATAGGTACAGAATTGCAATTCCTATAATCAACTATGAAGACAGAATCATGACTGTCATTTCTATTTCAAATATCTCCTTAGCTGTCTTCAGTTTCTTGGGGCAGCTGATTTGAACTCTGACCCTGGAAAGAAAAGGCTATGGGTTGTTCTAAACTCAGGAAGGAAAACAATGGCCTTTTTTGCTTATCATGGTTCTGGCACAGAGATCACTAGAAGGCAAATTCAGATGGAAAGCATCTTGGAGATCACCTAAACCAATATTTCCCAACCTTGGGAACTTTTAAGATGTGCAAACCAACTCCCAGAATTCTCCAGCTTCCATAGCTGGCTGGAGAATTCTGGAATTGAAACTCAGACACATCTTAAAATGCCTCCCCTCCCCGCCGAGGTTGGGAAATACAGGTTCAGATGATCTTTAAGATGACCTAAACTAACTCTTGCTTGCTACTGGGAAGTGGTTGCCAAGGCATTATGGCCAGAGGCATCCACTTTCTGCTGAACTAGCTCCAGAGTAGGAAACTTCTACCTCCTGAAGAAAGTCTGTTCTATTATGGAATAGAGCTTTTCCTAAAGGTTAGCCAACATCTGCTTCCCTGCATGTCTCACTCTACCCATTGAGGCTAGTCTTACCCGTTGGTGCAACAGAATGCTGCTGCTCCACATTCTGGTTGGCAATCTTTCAGAAATTCAATGACTGACCTGGCATGGAAACCTGAACTCAACTCGCTAGGTATGAAATCAAAAGGCATTTGAGAACTCTTCTTTTGAAAAGTCGTTCTGTGCGTTGAAATCCCCATACTGTACCGTCCTTCTGGGGACAATGGCTCCCTGTCCTGGCAAGGGTAGTCCTTGGGCAAAGGAAAAATACCGCAGGGGTGGGTGAGATAGGTGAGCTCCCATTGCCCATCCTCCAAGAGCAGGCACGTCATATCTCTGGAGGGTGGGATTGCTCTAAGCGTTTCTATTCCTGTGCCCCCTGCTTGGCTGGCATTTCTCCTGTTGTCAGCAACAGCTGGGGTGACGCCACTAGCTATTTATTTAAAAGGATGGAAATACAAGATGCCCCTGATTCCCAGACCAGAGGCTGTAAGGGCTGGGGTGGTGGGTGATACCCACAGAATATGCAGTATGAGAGCCCCTTCATATAGGACACAGGTGCACCTATTAATTGCAGAGTTCCAGGTATCTGACCAAAGAAGCATTCAATTGCACCCGACATTCTCATTTTCACAACCTTTGTCAAACCATGGAAGAAAATTTAGAGGAGCTATCATCTAGCTTCTTAAAAATCAGTCAGCGGATCAGCATAAACAAATGTTTGCATCAAAATTAGCTGTACGTGTGTTTCTAGGATTCTGGAAGTAGAATAATCCTGTACAATTGAAAACTGCCAGTTTTGGTGGGTATGTGGTTTCTTCCTTGGTGGTTCCTTGATTGGAGTGTTGTTTTTTGCCTGATGGTTTGTCTGGTGTTGATCATTCCTTATCTGAATGTGGGTTGCTGGAGGGCATGTGCTCTAATCTGTTCTTTTCTATTGGGATAATCCTATAGTGCCATTAAGTTTTATAATTCAGAGTACCTGAAAGCTGGCAAGTGGCCTGACTTTGCATTTAAACAACATATTTTCATGGAGACATGTCAGAAGCTCTGGCAATACCGTAAAAATAAAATGTATGGAATAATTCTGAAGAATACTTTGCCATAAATGGGGAGGCACACAAAATTCAATACATTGCTACTTTACAGTAAGTAAGAAATATCCAGAAGCAAGTTGAGTTTTTAGGACTTTGGGCCTAAAGACAATGATCGCAAGAGATCAGGTATCATTCATGAACAGCACTGGACCATAAAACTAAGGTTTCTTGCAACTAGAATGATATTATATTGGTTTAAATGTGTATGTTCTGCTTCTTTGGTTTTATTGCGCGCCTGGAATACTTGATTATCCTAATTAAAGGTATGACCTCAATGTATGACCCAGTTGTTTTAGATTGTGTGAAGGTATGACCATCATGAAATGGCCCTTAATGGCCCTTAGAGCACCATTTGCTGTGGTAAATAGACATGATGCCCCCTCCATGGTCACGTGACCATATATCAGGCAAGTCAGCTTTACCATCTGCTATGGTATTCCATAGTCATGTAACCGTGATTCACCATGTTTTTTTGCCAGTTTCTGGCACTTTTTGGGGGTGTGTGTCAAATTTTGACTAAAAACATCCGTTCAAATGAATGGGTTTGCTTGATGACCATGGTATTTGCTTAATGACTGCTGCGAAAAGGCCAGAAAATTATTCCTGATCTTGTGGGGTGGCTTGTGGGGTGCCACCATAATGACTTATGACTGGATTTCCAGTCCCAATTACAGACGTAAACTGAGGACTGTCTGTACGGTATGTCCTATACTGAATGATCTGCTGGTTATATCACTTAATTCTTAATTAAGGGATTTTAATTAATTCTTAATCCTTTAATTTTGCTACTCCTATCTGATTTATTACTGTTGTACATGTTCTGGTCATTACTATAGGGAGGGACAGTGTAATTCTACAACAGGCCATCTAAATTGTAATGGTTAAGGTACCAGGCTAGAAATTAGAGACCATTATTTCTAGTCCTACTTTAGGTACAAAACCATCTGGGTAACCTTGAACCAGTCATTCTCTCTCAGCTGTAGGAAGCAGGCAAGGACAAACTACTTCTGAAAATCTTGCCAAGAAAACTGAGGGGACACCAAGAGTTACTACTGACTTGAAGGCTCAAAAAGAAAAGTGATGGTGTTAGGAATAATAATTTATTACACAGATATGCTGTCGACCCTAGGTAGCTCATAACAATCCAAGAAATTACAATAAAAATAAAATCAATAAAACCTAATGATAGAAAAGTAAAGGGTGCCAGTCTCGCTCACTGAAGACCTGGGTGAAGAGTTAAATCTTCACAGCTCTTCTAAACAGCAGAGTGGGCACCATCAATGAAGACCATCCAGCTGTTTACGCAGAAACCCTGCTCTTGGTGGCATCATATTTCTTATCAGTAGAGATTGGCCAACCCAACAGGAAAGTCAGACCTCCCAGGTAAACCAGATAGGAATCACGATTAAATGACTTAAATCTATTTTATTGTAAGATTCTATTAACAGACTCTTGCAAATCTGAAAGTAAAAATTCCATTTAACTGCATGCTCATTAGGGCGGGTTCTCCTTCCTTAGTTTCATTCATTTGGCCATTTAGTGAAGGTGGGCTCCTTCCCTTCTTCTCTGATTGTTTCCTATCTCTTTCTCCCCTTTTCTCAAGGTCACCTATGCGTTCCATTACAGCTAGTAAAGTGGGGGCTTAAAAAGTCATTGTGAATATTTTTTTTAAAAAAATAGTGAGAACTGAAAGAAATTCTTATGTTTGAGAACCAAGGCAGAGTCCTATTCTGCTGGAGGCATACCAGGTGCCAACTGCCAAATTATACTCGAAACCTGTATTTTTCAAAACCTGGCCATTTTAAGATGTGCAGACTTCAATTCCCAGCATCCCCCAGCCAGCATGCTGGTTGGGGAAGGCTGGGAGTTAAAGACCACACATTTTAAAGTGGCCAAGATTGAAAAACACTGTTGTAGAGCAATTATTAGAGGTGAGATCTTTGAAAATGAAAGGTGGTGGGTCTTTTTCCTTTCCCTTTCCCAGCCTCCCCTACACCCTCCACATTCAAAGGTCTCTTATGGGCAATCCATAAATACATGGATTGCTCTCTTTTTCTTTCTCCACCCCCATTTTCATCAAATGCGACTCATGATGGCTCAACTTGGCTTAACTCATGATGGAAGAGGGTCCTAACACAGGGAATAAGCAGAGGTGTAGTTATACTATCAATGTATTCAAATTTAAGGCTAGCCTGTGCTTTAAGTAGGCAACTGACTGACAGAAGTGAACTACCATTTTCTAGTACCTTTTGCTCTGTGCCATATTACAAGTAATCAACCAGGGAAGGACATGTGCAGTCTTGATTCCTGGATTGTTTCTGAGATGTCATTTTGACTTTTTAATTGAAACATGAACGTGCATAAATCCATAATAATATATGGCTTATGTATATGTATGTGCATGGTGGTGGATGAGTGGGTTGGGGTACCTTTGGATCAAGAACATAACCATCACTACTGTCAAGGATCCCCAGACTTGGATACGACTGCAAATCTTCAATGCTTAACTTTGCAGGGCTGCTAGAATCAAACTCAGCCAAAATCTCTCACACATTTATCAGGGTGAAGTTCAATAACAATCTTTATTGCAAACTAGCTGAAGTCATATTAAACACTTGACTACATTTTATTGGCATTTGATTTCCTATTATAGTTATTTATTAAATGAAAGCAGTTTAAACCCATCACTTCTCCTCTTCCCATCCTTCCCATATTTTAATAGATTATTTTCCCTTCACTTCATGGGTTTAGAGAAACTCACTGGTTATTGGTGGTTAACATGGAAGTTCTGGTTCTTGGCTTCTCTCTTACAACCACTGACTTTTCTACAGTGTTCCTATAGCAACATTACAACACAGGCATTATATTGGAATTCTGTTGGAAGATCCTAATCTTGTCACCCATAGAATGGTTAAATTGTATGAACATATTACTCTTCACTTATTAGAATACTTCTAAATATGCTACAAGGCAAAAGTTGGCTCTAATTAAGTGTTGGAGGATGGAGATTTTAAATCATTAAGAAGCTGCTTTAGGTCAGATGAAACCACTGACCTTTTTAGATCTATTTTTTTCATCCAGACTGGAATTGCAACTTTGCAAAATTTGGGACAGAACTCCATCCAGCCTTACCTGGAGATGCCACAAATTGGTCCTCTGACCTTTTGCTACTGAGTTTTACAGTGCATTTCCCAGTGTAATAAAATATAAAGTATATTTATAACATAAATTTTGCAACATAAAAGCAGCAGGAAACAACAAAGAAAACAGCAGGCAAAAGAACTAATAGAGGGAGTCTGACTTACACTGCTTTTCTTGTATCTTGCATAGGTACAAGGGTTTAAGTCAGTGTTTCTCAACTCTGTCAACTTTAAGATGTGCGGACTTCAACTCCCAGAATTTCCCAGCCAGTATGCTGGCAGATGAAATCCACACATCTTAAGGTTGCAAGGTTGAGCAATGTTGATTTAAATCAATCAGCCATCAATAGTTGGATTTACAGTAGCCACTGTGTGTTAGTTGGGAATTCTGGGAAGTGGATCACCAGTCCATTTGGAGAATATATGGTTTGCAGCATTATTGTGATGATATTAGGATGTTGATGATATCATTTGCTCTTCCTGCAGACCCCCACCTTATCAGGTTGAGGAAGCTGGGCTAAATTGTTCTCATACAGAACAGGAGACGCCTGGGGAAGGGGAAAAGTAAAACTAAGGCTCAAATACTAGGGACATTGTGACCCCAAATCCTCTGAATGTAAGGAAGGCATAAAGACAAGCAAACTCCAAAAGTCAGACAAAAGCATAGTTTCATTATCTGATGACATGAAGATGCAAAGAATGAAAAAAGGCCTGGGGGTCCTATTAGGGAAGGGATTAGGGTAGCTGGGCCACCAACCCAAAAGTACAAAATGTTTCCTGTCTTTTCAAATGACACACCAATGCTGGTCCTACGTACCAGAACGAAATCTTCTTCGAATGAGCATGGATTGTTCAGATGCCAGAAGCGTCATCTTTGGCTGCTTTTGGAGCTACAGATTCCAACGTGAAGTAAGTCTCACTGATGTTTGGCAACACTGGCAGGGGAAAAGAAAAAGAAGGTGAGAAGATGGTAGCAGTAGAAGGTGGAGAAGGTGGAGGAGGAGGAGGAGGAGAAGGAGGAGGAGAAAAAAAGAAAAGAAGAAGAAGAAGAAGAAGAAGAAGAAGAAGAAGAAGAAGAAGAAGAAGAAGAAGAAGAGGAGGAGGAGGAGGAACAAGAAGAAGAAGACAAGAGGTAAAGGAAGAAGAGGAGGAGAATCATCTAAAAGAAAAAAAATGACAATGAGTTATTAATCTCCTCAGAGATTTCAGTAGGTTCTTTTTTTGCAGAGATCATGAACCTGTAATTTTTATTGTTGGGCAGATTATTTGGATTTAGAATGGGTGATGGACATTTAAATATCCATAAACCTGGAAGTCCAAGAAAGAACTCCGAATTTTAAAAAATTTTATGATTATTATTCTCAATTGCCCTAAAAATGTTGAATTGAGACCTGCTGTAGAAATATTTTCAGTTGGTTGCCTACCTCTTGAGATTGTTGTGCAGATCCAACAACGTCAGCGGAAAGAATCAGAAACGTCCCCTTACAAATGCAATGGTAAAGAAGCAAAGGTTGCTATAAGGATACGGTGGCGGCAGTGGGGGCAAGGACAAAACCACAACTGAGCAGCTGCGCAACTGGCAGAAAAGCAGCAGGTGGAGTAAGGCCTCATTTAAGAGATGGCATTGGGGCCAATGGCCTGGCACACCCCCATCCCTTCCCCCCCCTCATGGAAGGAGCTACATCAAAAGAATGATACAAGATTTACCCCATCAGATGAATCATCAGTTTTCACTCACCACCTTTTTTTTTTTTCAGCTTTGGGGTATCAGAGCCCCCCCCCATACATTTCCCTTAATTATTGGTTTCACTGGGCAAAACAAGGGAAGAAGTGGCAAGAAGAGGGGTTCAGATAAAAAGTGGGGGGCGGGAGGAATGGCAAACGAAAGTAGTGGGCTTCACCCAGTAAGTTCCTGCCTGCCCTGGTGGAAACTTAGCAGGATATGGGCTTTACCTGGTGAGTTCCTGCCCGCCCTGGGGGAAGCTTAGTAGATGAGCTCCACCGAGTGAGTTTCTACCCGCCCCGGTGGAAGCTTAGCGGGATGTGGGCTCCACCGGGTGAGCTTCTGATGGGAAGCTTAATGGGAAGCGACGACTCTGCCGGCTTTGGCCGCCTGGCAGCATCTCCGCTGGCTTTCGGGAGAGGCCGGCGGGGATTTAGAGATCCGAAGGAGAGCCCGCCGGGCGCTCCCACCCCCGTCCCTCCTGCCTCAGCCCCTGCCTGAGAAAGCGCCCCGGCTCACCGGAATGATCGACGAGAGAGCGCGGGCCTCCTTCTCCTGTGGCTGCCGCTGGCTCAAGGGGCGCCCCGACGGCTTCTCTGGGCGGGTCGGTCGGTGGCGGGAGGAGGGGACGAGCGCGCTCCTGCCTCTGCTCGCTGGACAGGTGAGGCTGGCAGCGCCCGGCGTGCCCGGCGGCGCGGAGAGAAGCTGGCCCGAGCGCTCTGCTCCCACCCCCGGGTGCCCCCTGTGCCCGGGGTCGGACGGACGCCACCGAGCCCCCCTCCCCGGCCCCGGGCAGCTGAGATGGCCCCGCGCCTCCGCCCCTCCCCGCCGGTGCCACCTGCCGCGACACTCGACACCCGGAACGCGCTGCTGGCTCAGCGGGACGGCCCCCTTTCCTCCTCCTCCTCCGAGTCGCCCTCGTCCTTCGCTGGGCCCGAGGAGCCCCGCCGCTTCCCGAAGCTGCCCTGGCCGCTCTCTGCGTAGGCTCCGCGGCCAGAGCTGGCCCGAGGGGAGCCCCGCGGAATAGGACGCATTTCTCCCGCGTTGCCCCTTCTCCCCCAGATGGCTCAATGTAGCCTGGGGACCTCCAGAGGTTCTGGGCCTTCGGTCCTCGGCTGGGAGTGATGGGAAATGGTTGCCAGTGTATTGGCATTGCACAAGATGGGAGAAAGGATTCCTATCCTCTCTTCAGCACTGTTTTCCCAGGGAGCCCAGAAAAGTTTCTCCCTAGTGTGCATGATAGGGTGATATTTACTGGTCTTTACAATAACCGCAATATCACACCCATGGACACCCCCCCCCCCTTCTTGGAGCATGGCTGTCTGAACTAAGTTAGCATCTGATATTGTCTTTGCCAAACCTTTCTTATGAAATCCAAAACTCCCAGTAATCATCTCTCTCCTTAATGCTTCCGGTCCTTTCCCAGAGAACCAATATGGCTGTAGTAGTTAAGGTGCTGGCTTAGAAACCAGGAGAAGTGAGTTCTAGTTCTAGTTCTGCCTTTGGCATGAAAGTTGGCTGGGTGACTTTGAGACAATCACCAGGAGACTGTAAGTTCTAGTCCTCCCTTTGCATCCTGTGGAGGAATGGTCATTGCTCAGAGCCCACATGCTGCCAGCGTAAAAGTCTCTCTCTCTCTCTCTCTCCCCCTTCCCCTCCCCCCACCTCAGGCCTTTTCCTTCCACAGTCCTTTCTTAAAATTCTTCTCCGAAGTTTCAGAGATCACACACAGGTCCAGCGGTCGCTGCTCAGAAATGTTTCGGATTTATATCCTTAGACATGTAAAGACTGCCAAGTTCCTTACAAAATTCTTCAGGGGTGAAGGGCTTTCCTGTGGAGAAACTTACAAATCAGCAAAGAAGTATATGGTGTTATCCTAGGGGTGTTTAATTGCATAATTTCTCATCTGAGTTAAGAGTTTTTGGAAGATTTCCTAATAGCAGCTTTAGAAGAAACAATTTTGGAATGATAAAGCCTGGGATATTTCATCTCTGAGTCGAAAAGATTCTGCTTGTCCTTGGGGAGGTTTACATCTTTATTGAATATTCAAAGACCAGAATTCATTGTCAGGAAAGCAGAAGCTTTTCTTTAAGACATTTTCAGGGATTCCCCCCCCCCATCTCTTTTTATACAACATTTGCATCCTGTGGAGGAATGGTCATCTCTCGGAGCCCACATCCCCTCAGCGCAAAGTCCAATTTTTCCCTTTTTGCCTAATTGTGTCATAAAAGTTCTTATAATTTCTTCCATGCCATTAACACCGAACTAATTCTCCATTAAATTATGAAACTTTTCACGGTGCCTCTGGCCATGTGCCTCACCAAAGTCGCTGCTGCACCCTAAGAACCATCTCTGGCCTTTGAATGTCTTGCCAGGGGCTATCCTTCAAAAGCAGGAGGCGAGACTATCACAAAAAACGAAAGATGACTTTGATTTCATTTCATTTCTAAGGGTAGTTAATCTTGATGAGAGATCATTATTAATAGTTGGGCTTTTAATCGTTTCCTTATTTGGGCAGAGAGGTTGGAGGCACCTCTGAAGCCTCAGATGACTAGCCTCAGCAGGTTCACTTTATTCTCCCTTAATTGTCTTTTCAAAAAAATATATTGGAGTTTCTATAAATCTGAACTGATGGCTTCCAAACCTTTGCAAGTTTCTTTGCTCCATTAGCCTCATTTTCCCCCTTCCTTCCTTCTTTCCTTCCTTCCTTCCTTCTTTCCTTCCTTCCTTCCTTCTTTCCTTCCTTCCTTCCCTCCCTCCCTCCCTCCCTCCCTCCCTCCTCTGGATTCCCCATTTGTTGCATAAAAGACAACTCCACATGCAGCCACAACTTTTGGGATGCCACCCATTAATGTTTGAATCTCAACCTAGTGGAAATGGATGGGGGCAGACTTGCTGAAGTCTGGCTGGGCCGTGCTCGGCTTCTGACTTGCACCTGTGGTCATATGCCAGGGTGTCTCAGGGTCTCACTGACACATAGTGTCAGGCAGTGTCTCAGAAGGTGGGGATAGTGTAAGGAGATAGGAAGAAACACTGGTAGTCCTTGATATATGACCATAATTGAGCCTTCAATTTCAGTCATAAATCACAGTGATCATTAAATGAGTCACCACATAATTGGGACCGATTTTACAACCTTTTTTGCGGTAGTTGTTAAGTGAATGTGGCAATTGTAAAATGAACAGCTGTGATTGGTAAGTGAACACCGTGATCATTCAGCGAACCTTTTTTTCGCTGTGCCATTTATTGTTGTTTACTGGTGTTTATTTCCAGTTTCTGGCAAAAACATCATAAATTGTGACCAGGTGAATGCAAAGGGTCCCGGACATGCGGGGGGGCAGAGATCGACCGCGAGGCGCCTCTTATGTGGGGTGCCGCAGAGGTCGGTTCTCTCGCCCCTCTTGTTCAACATCTATATGAAGCCGCTGGGTGAGATCATCTGTGGTTTTGGGGTGAGGTGTCATGTGTACGCTGACGATACGCAGCTGTACATTTCCACCCCAAACCACCCCAGTGAAGCCGTTGAAGTGATGTCCCGGTGCCTGGAGGCCGTACGGGTCTGGATGGGGAAAAGCAGACTCCAGCTCAACCCAGCCAAGACCGAGTGGCTGTGGATGCCGGCATCTCGGTATAATCAGCGAGGCCATCGCTGACTGTGGGGGGCGAGTCTTTGGCCCCCACGGAGAAGGTTCGTAATCTAGGCGTCCTTCTGGATGCACAGCTGTCATTAGAAGAACATATGACAGCCGTCGCCAGAGGAGCTTTTTATCAAGTTCGCCTGATACGCCAGTTACATCCCTTCTTGGACCGGGATTCCCTATGCACAGTCACTCATGCCCTCATCACTTCCTGCCTGGATTACTGCAACGGTCTCTACATGGGGCTCCCCTTGAACAGTACCCGGAGGCTTCAACTGGTCCAGAATGTGCGGGTAATTGAAGGAGCGGCTTGAAGCTCCCATATAACACCTATCCTGCGCAGGCTGCACTGGCTTCCGGTTGCCTTCTGGGTGCAATTCAAGGTGTTGTTTCTCACCTTTAAAGCGCTCCATGGCTTAGGACCGGGTTACTTACGGGACCGCCTGCTGCTACCGGTGGCCTCCCATCGACCAGTGCGCTCCCACAGAGAGGGTCTCCTCAGGGTGCCGTTGGCCAGACAATGTCGACTGGCGACCCCCAGGGGGAGGGCCTTCTCTGCGGGGACTCCAGCCCTCTGGAACGAGCTACCCCCAGGGATACGCCAACTCCCTGACCTCCGGGCCTTCTGGCGTGAGTTGAAGACTCTTTTATTTCATCGTGCAGGACTGGCCTAATAGTTTTTTAATGGGGTTTTTTAATAGTTTTTAGAATTTTCAGCCTATTTAAATTAATCTTTTAAATTTGTTTTTAATTTTTGTCTTTGTTGTTCTTAGTTGGCTGTAAACGGCCCTGAGTCTTTCGGGAGAAGGGCGGTATAGAAATTGAAATAACAAATAAATAAATAAATAAATAAATAAAAAGTTCGAATACAGGACACAAGCAAAGGTAGTCCTCGATTTACAACAGTTCGTTTAGTTCAAAGTTACAACGGCACTGAAAAAAGTGTCTTATGACCATATTTCACACTTAAGACCACTGTAGCATCCCCATGGTCACATGATTCACATTCAGGCTCTTGACAACTGGTTCATATTTATGATGGTGGCAGCATCCTGGAGTCATGTGATCCCCTTTTTGCGACCTTCTGACAAGCAAAGTCAATGGGGAAGCCAGCTTCACTTAACAACCTTGTTACTAACTTAACCACAGGAATTCTCTTAACAATTATGGTAAGAAAGGGGCAAAACTCACTTAACAAATGTTTCAGTTAGCAACATAAATTTTGGGCTCAGTTGTGGTCGTAAGTTGACGACTAACTGTGCCTTTATCTGGGTCTGTCAACTTCGAATGGTTGCTAAACAACCAGTCATAAGTAGAAGACTATCTGTAAGTAGATTGGCGTCCAGTGAAAATCTATAGGTGGAAGGGAGAGAAACCTGCACACCGGTGGCATGACACAAGTAGGACGTTTGTGCTCTCAGGAGCAGAACCGCTTGTTTGCAGGCAACCTGAGCTTGACTTGCAGCCGTTGTCCAGTGGACAAGCCAGTTCTTGCTGCTGAGGCAATGCCATTCATCCCCTATCCCCTTTCTGTGACTTGAGCACCATCCTTCATTGCAGGGAAGGGCAGGCCTTGTGAAACCACAGCTGCCACTGGGCAAACAGAAGGAGCCAAACGGGCTGTAGCACGGAGGCATCTGCTGCATTGTGGGGTGCAGGAGTATGTTATAAAACAGCCCTGGGGGTGGGGGTGGTTCCCTGAACCAAATATCCCCTGTACTGTAGCCTTGTAAAAGGAGGAGCATCAGCTGAAGAACAAAACTAAAAACAAAGCAGGGAGGAAGGGCAATTGGAACCTCTTTTCCAGGATTCTAAAACAGGTGGTAATACAGGTAATATTCGATTTACAACTGCAAATGAGCCCAATGTTTTTGTGGCTAAGTGAGACATTAGTTAAGGGAATTTTGCCATGTTTCACGACCTTGGGTGCCATAGTTGTTAAGTGAATCACTGTAAGTGAGTTATTAAGTGACAAAAGCCAGGAAAAGCTCCAGGCCCAGACAAGATAGCTCCTTGCTTAAAAGTCTGTGCCGACCAATTGGCCCCCATCTTCACCCGAATCTTCAATAAATTGCTAGAGATGTGCTATGTTCCTTCTTGCTTCAAATGCTCTACTATCATCCCAGTGCCAAAGAAGCCCACCATCAAGGAACTGAACGACTACATACCAGTTGCTCTAACATCTGTAGTCACGAAAACCTTTAAAAGGCTAGTGCTGTCCCACTTGAAAACCATTCCAGATCCACTGTTAGACCCCTTGCAATTTGCATACCAAGCAAATAGATCAACAGATGATGCTGTTAATATGGCTCTGCACTACATCCTACAACATGAATCTCCAAAGACCTACGCAAGAAGTCTTTGTAGACTTTAATTCAGCATTCAATACCTGCATTCCAGACACTCTTCTAACTAAGCTAAACCAGCTACAGGTACCTGAATATACTTTTAAATGGATCATAAGCTTCCTAACAAACAGGAAGAAGCGGGTGAAGCTAAGCATCAGATACCTGTACAATTAACACAGGAGCTCCCCAAGGCTGTGTGCTCTCCCCACTTCTCTCTGTATACCAATGACTGCATCTCTAACGGTCCATCTGTTAAACTACTGAAGTTAGTAGTTGACACAACAGTGATCGGTCTCATTTGAGACAATGATGAATCCACATACAGACAGAAGTTTGAACAACTAATCTCATGATGAGACCGGAATAATCTGGAACTGAACACATTCAAAAACGTAGAAATGGTGGTAGACATTAGGAGAAATCCTTCCATACTTCCACCTCTTACAATATTAAACAATATGGTATCAAGAGTACAGACCTTCAAATTTCTAGGTTCTACCATATCGCGAGATCTAAAATGGACACCTAACATCAAAAACACACAACAAAGAATGTTCTTTCTGTGCCAACTCAGAAAGCTCAAATTGCCCAAGGAGCTGCTGATCCCGTTCTACAGAGGAATTATTGAGTCTGTCATCTGCATCTTTATAACTGTCTGGTTTGGTTCTGCAACCCAACAAGTCAGATACATATTTCAGAGGATAATTAGAATGGCAGAAAAAGCAATTGCTACCAACCTGCCTTCCATTGAGGACCTGTATATTGCACTAGTCAAAAAGAGGGCTGTGAAAATATTTAGACTTCACATTCTGGACACAAACTGTTTCAACTTCTACCCTCAAAACAACGCTATAGAGCACTGCACATCAGAACTAGATACAAGAACAGTTTGTTCCCGAACGCCATCTCTCTGCTAAGCAAATAATTCCCTCAACACCATCAAACTATTTACTAAATCTGCACTACTATTAATCTTCTCATTGTTCTCACCACCCATCTCCTTCCACTTATGACTGTATGACTGTAACTTTGTTACTTGTATCCTTACGATTTATATTGATATTGATTGTTTTCTGATTGCTTATTTGTACCCTATGATTCTTGATGGATGTATTTTTTCTTTTATGTACACTGAGAGCATATGCACCAAGACAAATTCCTTGTATGTCCAATCACACTTGGCCAATAACAATTCTGTTCTGTTCTATTCTATTCTATTCTATTCTATTCTATTCTATTCTATTCTATTCTATTCTATTCTATTCTATTCTATTCTATCTGGCTTCACCATTGACTTTGCTTGTCAGAAGGTCACAAAAGGGGATCATATGACTCCCAGGACAGTGCAACTGTCATAAGTATGAGTCAGCTGCCAAGCATCTAAATTTTAAACATGGGACCATGGGTATGCTGCGATGGCCGTAAGTGTGAAAAACAGTCATAAGTCACGTTGTTCAGTGCTGCTGCAACTTTGAATGGTCACTAAACAAACTGTTGTTAAGTTGAGGACTACCTGCAGTGAAGCTTGATCCATGGAGCTTTATTGCCAGGGGACAGTTGCAACATTGTGCTTCAAGTCGGTCCCACAGACTTCTGTTAATTCTCTGCAGGCTTCAAGCCCCCAGTCCCCTTGGCACTGAAGAAAATATAGTTTGGAAGGACACCATATTTTATTTATACAGTGAATTTTTTTCTCCTTACGAAATGGCAGACACAGGGGCTCTGAGTTAAGGCGGCCCTGCTTGTGTACAGGGCAATCCCCTTCTCACGAGAGAGGTTGCCCATCACATCGCCTTCCTCTTCAGAGCAGACCCCGCAAAACCCTGAGCAAATGGTGAGGGTCTCATTGGGTTGCCTTTGCCCTTTCCCATCCGCTACTGTCAGGCCACAGGCAGTGTTTCTTCACACAACAGGTGTCACCTGTTGCCAGCTGTCTGAGGCCCGCGCTGGATTTCACTGACGTGGTAGATCAGGTTCTGATCAGGGTATTTAAAGTCAGACACGCTTGCTGCCCTGAGTCCTCGCTTGGGCCCTGCCCCTTGGCACCACCTATGCCCCACCTTCCCCCAGAGCTGCACTTGCAGCCTGCGTGTGTGTTTGTTTCTGTGTGTCCCCTCTGGCGATGCCGGCCTGACAGGACGGGAGTTAAAACCTCTGTTAGATTTGTAAGGCTGTGCCATGTATTGGGCCGTACAGATAAACAACACTGACCCCTCCTGGCTGTGTGTAAAAAATACATCTCTACCCATACTTAGATTCGTGTGTGTGTGTTTGTAAAAGCACACAGGCATTCATAAGTAGTGAGAGAGAAGGCAAGAGTTCTTTTATTTTTAAAGTATTGCTTTCTGTGGTGCTCATCTCATAATCTGTTCTGGACTCAAATACATACATACACATTTCCAAGTAAAAAATATAGACTAGGGCAAAGGGTATACCCTTATATAAACCTGTTTTTCATTCACATGAGATTCACATAGCCAGGAGCCAAGTCTTTTTACTGTCTTTTAGATAATCCTTGACTTATGACAAGGTGTTTAGCAACCGTTTGAAGTGACAACAGAGTCTCCGGTAATACTTATAACCAAAGTTCCCACGGTTGCCCTCTCCCCACTATGACATTTCTGCATTTCGGGTGTTCAGCAACTAACCTGCTTTTATGGCCATTTGCAGGTTTCTGCAATCATGTGACCATTTTATGATGGTTTTGCAGAAAACCAACTTTTACTTCCAGATTTTGGTAAAACTGCCCCTTAGCGAACAATGAGCTTGCTTAATAACTGTGGTGTTCAGTCAACAACCGCCACAAAAAAGGAAATAAAATTAGGTTGGACAGGCAGGTGACCCACTTTATAATCATCACAACTTTTCAGTTGTAAGTTGAGGACTACCTGCATTTTAAAGAGGAAGATGGTTGGTTGACACACATCGCACATGCTCACTGGCCCACCACTTGTGCAGCCCAGTTCCGAATAGGCCACAGCCCAGGGATTGGGAACCTCTGACCTATGTCTTTATGTGAGCTGTGTTACCTGGCATGGTCCCTCTCCCCAAGGAGTGGGGCTGTGGGCAGCCAGACCTTCACATTCAGAGCTTCATGATTCAGAACTAAAACTCCTGATTTACTGAATTGACGCCGATTATTTCTTTCACCTGGATCTCCCTCTGTATAACCATGAGTTCTGGTCCTGCCATAGGCATATAAGTCGGCTGGGTGACTTTGGGCCAAGCCATTCTCTCTCAGCCCAACTTACCTCACAGGATTGTTGTTATGGGGAAAATAGGAAGAGAAAGGTGTGTTGGATATGTTCCCCACTTCAGGTTATTTGTTAAAATAATGAAGGCGGGATATAAATAAAATAATAAAATAATGTCTGTGGTGAATTGTTTTGGATTTCCTGCCTTGGCTGCAATATCCTTGGTGCAAAGCAATCGTAGCAAGGGCTACTCTAAATCACCCTTTGGTACGACTGCTTTGCTGAGAGCTTTGTTGGACATCCAGAGAGGGGAGGGGCATGAGCTCATAGGTCTTCCCCAGGCTCAGATTTCAGAGATTAATTCCAGGCACAGCCGTGAAACTGATGCTATTGACAAAGATAGCACACTTGTGGTCTGGGACAATGGGAAAGAGGCACGTCCCAGCGATAGTAAACCTCCACCAAAGACACCAAAGAACAGCACACTGAATCTTTATTCACATAACGTTTCACATTAAGGACAGACAGTCCCATCAGATCCAAATCAACATACTTTGGGGCAGTGTTTCTCAGCTTTGGCAGCTTTAAGACGTGGACTTTTAACTCTCAAATTTCCCAGGTTTCCTGGCTGGTCGAGTCCACACATCTTAAAGTTCCCAAGGTTGAGAAACATTGTCCTAAGAGGGTCTGAAGTAGCCAGAATATACTTCTTCCAGTTGTCCTGTTTCCTACATTTCTGCCTTCTGGGTGATATGGTTGCTGCCTGTTGCCCTAAAATACTTGATTCATTTGTTTCAGATAATCATTTTATTGCAAGGGGGAAAAAAGAAGAATACATAGTTTGCTACAAATAGTATTATCTGAGGCCAAAAATAATAACCTAGGGTTGAGGTTGGTCCTCTTTCAAAGACATATCCAGATTGCTCCTTGAAGTCAGCACCTGCCACCAGATGGCATGCCTGCAAAGTTGGAACAGAAGCTAAAGAATTTATTCTTTCTGACCTTGGATATCAGGGCAACCGCTGATCTTCCCAGACCATTCTGCATGCAAAGAAGCAAGAGCTATTTCAGGTGATTCTGCATTTCCCAGAATCAGATCGAGGGTTTCTACCCAGCCTGACCTATGGGGCTGTTTTGTTGAAAAGAGGTTCTAGAGGTAAAAGCACCATCTTGAATGTTGCATCTGTGCCTCTTTTCATTGGCTGGGATCCAGTCCATATGCCGCTCTCTGATTGGCTGGGAGAGATTCACGCTCCAGCTCCCAAAGAAAACGGCGCAAGCGCACAAGTTGGCGATGGAGAGTGTCATCTAGCACGGGCTCTGATAGACGCAAGCGGAAGCCATCACATGGAAGAATGAGGGGAGGGTGGTCGGTGAAGCTCTCAAATATATCACCTGGTGGGGAATAAGGATCATGAAAAGAGAGAAGTTGATGGTTATTTATTTATTTAGTGTATGATGATGTTACATCTTCCAGGAGACTACAATGCTAGTGCAGAAAAGTAGTTTGGCTGCCTAAGACTGCTAGCCCCATTTACTTCATCTCATATGCTTTCCAAGGTGTGCCAAAGGGGATGAGGTAGCTCTGCACAAGAAAGAAATATGAGCAGCTTTCCTGCAACATCATCTGGGCTCCTCTCCCTCCACTGAAGGTGGCTTGCAAATGGGTGTCACAACCAGGAAGGTTCAACGCCAGCAGGATTCTAACCATCTGCACAAAGCGCCGGTTCGTCTCCCCACTGGCGAGGTACCTATTTATCTACTTGCATATAACATACTTTTGAACTACTAGGTGGGCCGAAGGTGAGATGATTGATGGGAGTTTACCCCTGCCACACAATGCTAAAACTCGAACCACTGGAGCAAAGACCATTTCCAGCATCATTAAACCACTGAGCCAACAGACTTCCGGCTGAGGAGCGGGTCTCCATGCTCCCACGCCGAGTTCTCCCTGTTGGAGGACTCCAAAAGGAGCTAAAGCCACCCTGTAGGGGTGGTGAAGAAAAGAGGGGCACCATGCAGTTTGCGGAGAGCAGCAACTCTTCTGCTTGACCCAGGGCTTCTTCCCTCTCATCCACGATGAGAAGAGGCAGCCATCATGGCTGCCATGAAACTGGGTCAGCCAAGGCAACAAAGTAATGTGCAGGAGCGTTGTAGAAGAACAGTGACTGGAGCTGGGTGAAAAGATTCCTTTTTTATTTAGACCCTAACCTTAAAAGAAAAAAAAAGAGGAAAATTCAGGAAAATAGACTCTTAGAATTATTTCTTAAAGCGGCAAACAACCATAGAGAGAAAGATCCTAGACTAAGGGGAGAAAAGCTAAAGATCTTTTAAAACATAAAAAATTGGATTTTTAAACTGGGTAGGCATTATTTTGGAAAGGTATTATAAAATGCTGGAACTATGTACTTGAATCTACTTGACTTTGCTTCCATAAATTGAACCAAATTTGTATTAATCAATTTATCAGACTTGAAAAAACGTTGCTCTTCCATAAATGGGCAGAGACAGGCGATGAGGATCATGTTCAAGTGACGCTCCTGCCCTGGTAAAACCTTCCCTTCCCCTGTGGAAAGATTGGGCTCTGCCAGTTGGTCTTGGAGTCCCTGGGGGAGAATATCGAGCAACTTCTCCCTTGCTGGGTATTAGCCAAGGAGAAGCAGCAAAATCGGTTTTTATTCCTTTGCTAAAGCTGCCATTCCCTTCTTCACACGGGATCAGCCAGCAGCCAGGAGGGACCCACCCATCCCACTCAAAGTACCTGAGTATCTTTCAAATATTATTAGCAGGAGAATTTGAACTCCCCACTCGACTTTCCACCCGTTTTATACGTAAGGACTAGGAGATAAGAAAGGAAGAAGAAAAACATTAAATGAAACACCAGTGTTATAAGGTCTGTCATGAACTGCTGTACCAAAACCAACTGAAACATCATGACAATTGGTGTTGACGAGATGATATTTTGAGAGGGCTGATTTCTTACTAGAGGCAATGTTTCTTTTCTTCACATTTTTCATGTCGCTATCCTGGCTTGATTTTAATATGCACATCCTAGTTTATGTGTTTTGGGGGTGAAAGAATATCAGAGAAAGAGAATGGAGAAATCCAGATTGAATGAAAAGAGACATATGAATGCAGAACAAAAGCTTCACCTGATGAATTGCTACCTGGCATGCACTACCCAATCATCTGGGGTCAGCATGAATCAGTGTAACATTTGTTAGCCCCAGTGCCAGTTCCTGTCCTGTTCCTCATCACTGATGAATGGTGCTGTGCTCATTAGAGCGTGTACTTCTCATAGGCAAGCTTTTTTTGCTCTTCAGCTTTGCTGATGGCTTCTTTCAATCAGTAGAGAAAACATTTATTATCAAAGAATAGCATGACCTGGTTTATTTATTTATTTATCAAATTTTTATACCGCCCTTCTCCCGAAGGACTCAGGGCGGTGTACAGCCAAAGATAAAACACAGAATATGTACAATTAAAACCAAATTAAAAAATAGCAAATTACAAAAAAAGGCTGATAATCAAAATTTAAATTTAAATTTTTTAAAAAAAATATTAATAAAACCCCAATTTAAAATCAACTATTATGCCAGTCCCGCTTGAATAAATAAGTATGTTTTTAGCTCACGACGGAAGGTCCGAAGATCAGGCACTTGACGTAGGCCAGGGGGAAGTTCATTCCAGAGCGTTGATGCTCCCACAGAGAAGGCCCTACTCCTGGGGGCCGCCAGCCGACACTGTTTGGCGGACGGCACCCTGAGGAGACCCTCTCTATGAGAGCGTACGGGTCGGTGGGAGGCATAGGGTAACAGCAGGCGGTCTCGTAAGTACCCGGGTCCTAAGCCATGGAGCGCTTTAAAGGTGGTAACCAAAATCTTGAAGCGCACCCGAAAGACCACAGGAAGCCAGTGCAGACTACGGAGCAGTGGTGTTACGTGAGAGCCACGAGTGGCTCCCATTACTACTCGCGCAGCCGCATTCTGGACTAACTGCAGCCTCCGGGTGCACCTCAAGGGCAGCCCCATGTAGAGAGCATTGCAGTAATCCAACCGAGACGTAACCAGAGCATGAGTGACTGTGCATAAGGCATCCCGGTCAAGGAAGGGACGCAACTGGCGCACCAAGCGAACTTGGTAAAAGGCCCTCCTGGAGACGGCCGCCAGATGTTCATCAAAGGACAGCCTACCATCCAGGAGGACGCCCAAGTTGCGAACCACCTCCTTTGGGGCCACTAACTGCTTCAACAGTCAGCTGCGGATGCAGCTGACTGTACCGGGTGCCGCATCCACAGCCACTCCGTCTTGGAGGATTGAGCTTGAGTCTGTTTCTCCCCATCCAGACCCATACAGCTTCCAGGCACCGGGACAGCACTTGACCGCTTCGTTGGGGTGGTCCGGGTGGAAAATACAGCTGAGTATCATCAGCGTATAGATGATAACTCACCCGAAACCACTGATGACCTCACCCAGCGGCTTCATATAGATGTTGAACAGGGTAGGCGAGAGAATCGACCCTGAGGCACCCCACAAGTGAGGCGCCTCGACGACCTCTGTCCCCTGTCAACACCGTCTGCGACCGGTCAGAGAGATAGGAGGAGAACCACCGATAAACGGTGCCTCCCACTCCCAATCCTCCAACTGGCGCAGCAGGATACCATGGTCGATGGTATCAAAAGCCGCTGAGAGATCTAATAGGACCAAGGCAGAGGAGCAACCCTGTCCCTGGCCTTCCAGAGGTCATCCACCAATGCGACCAAAGCCGTCTCCGTGCTGTAACCGGGTCGGAAGCCGGACTGGAACGGGTCTAGATAGACAGCTTCCTCCAGGTGCCGGGGAGCTGCCACCACACTCTCTACAACCTTCGCCGTGAAGCGAAGGTTGGAGACTGGACGGTAATTTCCCAAAATAGCTGGGTCCAGGGAAGGCTTCTTCAGGAGAGGTCTCACCACCGCCTCTTTCAAGGCGGCGGGGAAAACCCCTTCAACCAAAGAAGCATTTATAATCCCCTGGAGCCAGCCTCGTGTCACTTCCTGAGCAGCCAGCACTAGCCAGGAAGGACACGGGTCCAGTAAACATGTAGTTGCATGCAACCTCCCCAGCAACCTGTCCACGTCCTCGAGAGCCACAGAATCAAACTCATCCCAAATGACCTCAACAAGACGTGTCTCCGCCATCTCGGTTGGATCATCGCAATTTTGGTCCAAACCGTCCCAAAGCTGAACGATTTTATCGTATAGATAACCGTTAAACTCCTCAGCTCGACCCTGCAGGGGGTCATCCCGTCCCTCCTGTTGAAGGAGGAACGGGTCACCCGAAACAGAGCGGCCGGGCGGTTATCTGCCGATGCAATGAGGGTGGAAACGTAGGAACGTTTCGCCTCCCTCATTGCCACTAGGTAGATCTTAGTAAAAGACCTCACTAGTGTCCGGTCAGCCTCGGAACGGCTGGACCTCCAGGTACTCTCTAGGCGTCTTCTCCGGCGTTTCATCTCCCTCAGCTCCTCGGAAAACCAGGGAGCCAAGTGAGATCTACCCCGGGTCAGAGGCCGCAAAGGCACGACACAGTCCAAAGCCGTAAGATCCTCAGGGAATGGCCCAAGCTCTGTCTGGAACCTCTCCGGGTCCATCAGGTGCCTGGGACGGAACCAACGCATTGGCTCCGTCTCCCTGCGGTGATGAGCGGCGGTCCGAAAGTCTAGGCGAAGAAGAAAATGATCTGACCATGACACTGGTTCTTTCACTATATCTCCTAAATCCAGATCATTAACCCACTGACCAGAGATAAAAATCAGGTCTAGCGCGCCTCCCCCAATGTGTGTAGGGCCATCAGTTACTTGAATCAGGTCCAAGGCCGTCATGGAGGCCTGGAACTCCTGAACCACCGTCGATGACAAGCCGGCCGATGGCAGGTTGAAATCCCCCAAGACCAAAAGTCTGGGAATCTCAACCGCCACGCCAGCGACACCTCTAGTAGCTCAGGTAGGGCTGTAGACACACAGCAAGGAGCCAGGTACGTGATCAACAGCCCCATCTGACTTCAGCCTGGGCTTCCCTAGCTTGGATGGTTTGCCTCCTAATACTCTAACTGGGCATCTCCAAGATAAATAATATGACACATGAAAATTTAACTCTTGGAATTTTAAATTATTTTTATATTTGTAATTGTTTTTATATGTATGTATGTATGTATATATGTATGTATGTATTTATGTGTATATATGTATGTATGTATGTATGTATATTTGTTTCCATGCGGAAAGCAGACTCAAACCCACTCTGATGATGAAACACGACCACGGACCAGAAGCCAGACCGCAGATGCATTATTAGCCATTTCAAACCCCTCCAATCCATACATGCAGCAGACTGACATCCACCATGAAGATGTAGCACGACCACGAACGCGAAGCCAAACAACAGCAATGCAGCTCACCAACTCAAATCCCCCTGCAACTCAGACTAACCTGAGCACAACCAAGCCCCTCCACCCAAACAGAACACCCCCCATCCAATCAGAGCACAGCCAACCCCACCATCCAATCAGAGCACAACCAAACCCCCAACCGATCAGAACACACCTCCACCCAATCGAACATGGCCAAGCTCCCAACCAATCAGTTCAAACCCCCACTAGCAGTTAAAAGGAAGAAACAGCTGCGATCACACATTGCTCCCAGAAGCACGAAGCTGAAGCCTGAAGATGACGAATGAGACTTCGTCGAAATGTCGCCAAGACACTTCCAATTTTACGTGGGAGAAAACCTGAATAACCAAAGACAGATATATATATATATAGATAGATAGATATAGATCTTTGGTTGTTCGGGTTTTCTCCCGTGTAAAATTGGCAGTGTCTTGGCGACGTTTCGGCGAAGTCTCATTCGTCATCTTCCGGCTTCAGCTTCGTGCTTCTGGGAGCAATGTGTGATTGCAGCTGTTTCTTCCTTTTAACTGCTAGTGGGGTTTGAACTGATTGGGTGGGAGCTTGGCTGTGCTCTGATTGGATGGGGTTTTGTGCTCTGATTGGCTGGGGTGTGTCCTGTGTTGGTGGGGGCTTGGTTGTGCTCAATTTAGTCTGTGTTGCAGGGGATTTGAGCTGGTGAGTTGCATAGCTGTTGTTTGGCTTTGTGGTCGTGCTACATCTTCATAGTGGGTGTCAGTCTGCTGCATGTATGGATTGGAGGGGTTTGAAATGGCTAATGTTGCAGCTGCGGTCTGGCTTCTGGTCCTTGGTCGTGCTTCCTGATCAGTGTGGGTTTGGGTCTGCTTTCTGGGTGGATGTGCGGTGGTGACATCCTGTGTGGACCTCGTGAGTGTGGGTCTGGTGTCATTCCTCATGTTAGGGACTCGTTTGTCAATAAGGCGGGTTTCCAAATGGCTGGTAGGCGGAGGTGTCATCTCGTTTGTTCATGCTGTGTGGGCGTTTTCTATCTCAATGGCTTCTCTGATTATTCTGTTGTTAAAGTGTTCAGTTTTGGCGATAGTTCTGGTCTTTTTAAAGTCAATATCATGTCCTGTGACTTTAAAGTGTTGGACCAGGAAGAAGTGGGTTCCTCTTTTTTGAATGAGTTCTTGTGTTCTTCAATGCGTGCACTTATTCTTCTGTTGGTTTGTCCAATGTATGTGGTGGGGCAGGCGGTGCATGGGATTTCATATACTCCTTGATTTTCTAACTCAATTTTGTCTTTGTGGTTTCTTAGGATGGTGGATATTTTTCTGTTTGTGCAGAATGCTGTCTTGATGTTGTGTTTGTGGAGGATCTTGCTGATTCTGTCTGTGGTGCCTTTTATATATGGGAGGAGGGCTGTGCCGTTTTCTTGTTCTCTGTCTTGGATTTTAGTGGGGGGTTCTTTTTGGATTAGCTTGGTAATCTTATTTGTTTGGAATCCATTGGATGTTAGTACGTTAGTGAGAGTGTCTAGTTCGGGTTTTAGGTGTTGTTCATCAGCTAAGCATTTTGTTCTGGAGATGAGTGTCTTGGCTACGGAGTTGATCTGTGCTGGGTGGTGGTGTGAGAGTGCGTGCAGATAGCGGTTAATATATATATATTTTCCTGAGGTTTTCGCGGGTGTTTGTATGTAGGTCTTTGGTTATTCGGGTTTTCTCCCACGTAAAATTGGAAGTGTCTTGGCCATGTTTCGACAAAGTCTCATTTGTCATCTTCAGGCTTCAGCTTCGTGCTTCTGGGAGCAATGTGTGATTGCAGCTGTTTCTTTCTTTTTAACTGCTAGTGGGGGTTTGAACTGAATGGGTGGGAGCTTGGCTGTGCTCTGATTGGATGGGGTTTTGTGCTCTGATTGGCTGGGGTGTGTCCTGTGTTGGTGGGGGCTTGGTTGTGCTCAATTTAGTCTGTGTTGCAGGGGATTTGAGCTGGTGAGCTGCATAGCTGTTGTTTGGCTTTGTGGTCATGCTACATCTTCATAGTGGGTGTCAGTCTGCTGCATGTATGGATTGGAGGGTTTGAAATGGCTAATGTTGCAGCTGCGGTCTGGCTTCTGGTCCTTGGTCGTGCTTCCTGATCAGTGTGGGTTTGGGTCTGCTTTCTGGGTGGATGTGTGGTGACATCCTGTGTGGACCTCGTGAGTGTGGGTCTGGTGTCATTCCTCGTGTTAGGGACTCGTTTGTCAATAAGGCGGGTTTCCAAATGGCTGGTAGGCGGAGGTGTCATCTCGTTTGTTCATGCTGTGTGGGCGTTTTTCTATCTCAATGGCTTCTCTGATTATTCTGTTGTTAAAGTGTTCAGTTTTGGCGATAGTTCTGGTCTTTTTAAAGTCAATATCATGTCCTGTGACTTTAAAGTGTTGGACCAGGGAAGAAGTTAGTTCCTCTTTTTGAATGAGTTCTTGTGTTCTTCAATGCGTGCACTTATTCTTCTGTTGGTTTGTCCAATGTATGTGGTGGGGCAGGCGGTGCATGGGATTTCATATACTCCTTGATTTTCTAACTCAATTTTGTCTTTGGGGTTTCTTAGGATGGTGGATATTTTTCTGTTTGTGCAGAATGCTGTCTTGATGTTGTGTTTGTGGAGGATCTTGCTGATTCTGTCTGTGGTGCCTTTTATATATGGGAGGAGGGCTGTGCCGTTTTCTTGTTCTCTGTCTTGGATTTTAGTGGGGGTTCTTTTGGATTAGCTTGGTAATCTTATTTGTTTGGAATCCATTGGATGTTAGTACGTTAGTGAGAGTGTCTAGTTCGGTTTTAGGTGTTGTTCATCAGCTAAGCATTTTGTTCTGGAGATGAGTGTCTTGGCTACGGAGTTGATCTGTGCTGGGTGGTGGTGTGAGAGTGCGTGCAGATAGCGGTTAATATATATATATTTTCCTGAGGTTTTCGGGTGTTTGTATGTAGGTCTTTGGTTATTCGGGTTTTCTCCCGCGTAAAATTGGAAATGTCTTGGCGACATTTTGACAAAGTCTCATTTGTCATCTTCAGGCTTCAGCTTCGTGCTTCTGGGAGCAATGTGTGATTGCAGCTGTTTCTTCCTTTTAACTGCTAGAGGGGGTTTGAACTGATTGGGTGGGAGCTTGGCTGTGCTCTGATTGGATGGGGTTTTTTTTGTGCTCTGATTGGCTGGGGGTGTGTCCTGTGTTGGTGGGGGCTTGTTGTGCTCAATTTAGTCTGTGTTGCAGGGGGATTTGAGCTGGTGAGCTGCATAGCTGTTGTTTGGCTTTGTGGTCATGCTACATCTTCATAGTGGGTGTCAGTCTGCTGCGTGTATGGATTGGAGGGGTTTGAAGTGGCTAATGATGCAGCTGGGGTCTGGCTTCTGATCCTTGGTCGTGCTTCATCATCAGTGTGGGTTTGGGTCTGCTTTTTGGTTGGATGCGTGGTGGTGACATCCTGTGTGGACCTCGTGAGTGTGGGTCTGGTGTCATTCCTCGTGTTAAGGACTCGTTTCTCAATAAGGGCGGGTTTCCAGATGGCTGGAAGGCGGGAGGTATCATCTCATTTGTTCATGCTGTGTGGGCATTTTTCTATCTCGATGGCTTCTCTGATTATTCTGTTGTTAAAGTGTTCAGTTTTGGCGATAGTTCTGGTCTTTTTAAAGTCAATATCATGTCCTGTGACTTTAAAGTGTTGGACCAGGAAGAAGTTGGTTCCTCTTTTTTGACTGAGTTCTTGTGTTCTTCAATGCGTGCACTTATTCTTCTGTTGGTTTGTCCAATGTATGTGGTGGGGCAGGCGGTGCATGGGATTTCATATACTCCTTGATTTTCTAACTCAATTTTGTCTTTGGGGTTTCTTAGGATGGTGGATATTTTTCTGTTTGTGCAGAATGCTGTCTT
Organism: Ahaetulla prasina; assembly: GCF_028640845.1. Classification (NCBI taxonomy): domain Eukaryota; kingdom Metazoa; phylum Chordata; class Lepidosauria; order Squamata; family Colubridae; genus Ahaetulla; species Ahaetulla prasina. The sequence goes on from NC_080542.1 coordinate 22,822,336, forward strand.
GATGTTGTGTTTGTGGAGGATCTTGCTGATTCTGTCTGTGGTGCCTTTTATATATGGGAGGAGGGCTGTGCCGTTTTCTTGTTCTCTGTCTTGGATTTTAGTGGGGGGTTCTTTTTGGATTAGCTTGGTAATCTTATTTGTTTGGAATCCATTGGATGTTAGTACGTTAGTGAGAGTGTCTAGTTCGGTTTTTAGGTGTTGTTCATCAGCTAAGCATTTTGTTCTGGAGATGAGTGTCTTGGCTACGGAGTTGATCTGTGCTGGGTGGTGGTGTGAGAGTGCGTGCAGATAGCGGTTAATATATATATATTTTCCTGAGGTTTTCGCGGGTGTTTGTATGTAGGTCTTTGGTTATTCGGGTTTTCTCCCACGTAAAATTGGAAGTGTCTTGGCCATGTTTCGACAAAGTCTCATTTGTCATCTTCAGGCTTCAGCTTCGTGCTTCTGGGAGCAATGTGTGATTGCAGCTGTTTCTTTCTTTTTAACTGCTAGTGGGGGTTTGAACTGAATGGGTGGGAGCTTGGCTGTGCTCTGATTGGATGGTGGGGTTGGCTGTGCTCTGATTGGATGGGGGTGTGTCCTGTTTGGGTGGGGGCTTGGGTGGGGTCTCAGATTAATCTGAGTTGCAGGGGGATTTGAGCTGGTGAGCTGCATTGCTCTTGTTTGGCTTCGTATTTGTGGTCATGCTACATCTTCATAGTGGGTGTCAGTCTGCTGCATGTATGGATTGGAGGGGTTTGAAATGGCTAATGTTGCAGCTGCGGTCTGGCTTCTGGTCCTTGGTCGTGCTTCATGATCAGTGGGGTTTGGGTCTGCTTTCTGGGTGGATGTGTGGTGGTGACATCCTGTGTGGACCTCGTGAGTGTGGGTCTGGTGTCATTCGTCGTGTTAGGGACTCGTTTGTCAATAAGGGTGGGTTTCCAAATGGCTGGTAGGCAGGAGGTATCATCTCATTTATTCATGCTGTGTGGGCGTTTTTCTATCTCGATGGCTTCTCTGATTATTCTGTTGTTAAAGTGTTCAGTTTTGGCAATAGTTCTGGTCTTTTTAAAGTCAATATCAATATATACATACATACATACATACATACATACATACATACATACATACATATGCAGGTTTTGGTATATTCAGGTCTTTTTCCGTGTTAAGATTGAAAGTATTTAGGCAACGTTTCAATGAGATCTCACACACACATTTTGTCACATAAGAACAAAGCCAAAATCTCCAGCCTGAAGATGACGAGTGAGACTTTGTTGAAACATTGCCTAAATACTTTCAACCTTACATAGGAAAAGACCTGAACATACCAAAATCCGCATACATATACCCATGAAAACCTATGAAAACAAATATATAAATTTGTGGTGTGATGGCCTAGATGTGAAAATGCTTGTCTCCTACTCGGAAGGTTGAGAGTTCAATTCTAGGCAGTGGTGGGTTACTCCCGTTTCGGTCCAGTTCTTGTGAACCAATAGTAAAAGTGGCAGGAGGCTCTGCTCACCCGCCCAGACGTCATCAGGGACAATCTGCGCATGCGCAGAAGCATGTGCGCGCCCGTTGTGAACTGGTAGTAAAGGTAAGTGGAACCCACCCCTGCAACAGATGTTTGTCTATCAGGGTGTAAAGAGAAAATATCTGTTGCAAACTCTGCTTAGGCATCAAGAAGAGCATTGGTCAGTAAATGCTGAGCTCCATTCAGTTGCCCCGAATCCACCCCGAATCAAGGAATTATGGGTTCATAAAAAATGTTTTTTATTTATATCTTTACTGCATTGTAAACCATCCAAAGTGCTTTGTATAGTGAGATGGGAGTCATATAAATTTAGTAATAAATTTAGACATGGGGCAGAAATAGTCCTGGAGAGAAGAGAGGCAGCCCAGGCCTTGTTAGTATAACTAGCTACTTTGTACAGAGGAGACCTGAAATTACCACACTGCTGAACAAGCAGGTTTCCTCCTTCAGCCACAAGGGCTGAGAAATGCTTGAAACAGACAAATATTTGAAAGCTGGACAATAGTCAGCTCAGGTTCCCTCCATATTTTCCAGTTACAGCAGGACAATAATGGAGGTGCCACATCTGAACAAAAATATACATTTCAGTGTACTGTTCTAGAATATGAATAATGAAAAATAGTCTGCCTTCTTTCCAAGATGAAATATTCCATTCTGCTCATCTCTGCCTTGATGGAAGCTTCAAGGAAAGATGTTGATGTCAAAAATGGGGAAAAAGAGATGTGGCAGGACTGAAAGGAACCGAGAAAATAAAGCACTAATGAAGAAGGCAAAGACTGGGAGAGGAATAAGTGGATGACCAGAAGAGGAAAATTGCTCCAACCTCCCACAATTCCCAAAACACACCTTTGATCCTATTTAGAATTGGCCACATCTATGAGAATGGATGACAGATTTTATAGACTGAGGCAGTGGTAGGCTGCAACCGATTTAAAAACTGATTTGGTGAGCACATGCTTTGTGCACGCACACACCTAACACACTTGCACGTAGCATTCAAAATATAGCGATTTGAAGCTCAGCTGCTTACCTTCTAAGGCAGCCCCGGTAAGTAGTACAGTTATGTTGTGTGAATCAGCTGAGCCAGAAAGAAGGAAATATAGGACAGGATAGGGCGGGGGCAGGTGGGCAGGGCCAGCTGATTATCAGAACTACCGGTTCGCCCAAACCAGTCTGAAAGCAAAGCAGCTCACCACTGCTTTGAGGCTGCGGGGGCGGGTAGCATGGGCTTAAGGAAGAAAATATTATTTTTATACTGGAAACCTAATGTTGATTTCAGCTGCTTCACTCATGGGCTGGGGTAAGAATAAGGAAACTCCATGAGAAAAATTGGTCATCAGGGTGTGGTTGTGTCCTGGTTAAGGGCATATGGTAATAAAGGCCAGAGAAACCCCTGCTAAGCTTTTAAAAATTGGCAAACAACTTATTAATCTTAAAAGCTCACATACTCTGTGCCATCTCGTCTTGTTCCTTGTCAGGTGGGTTCCAGCATTCAGGAGATGCACGGCCTGGTCCCAGTTGGTAATTTCTGAGCACATGCTGGAGCTGGGCTGGTGTTAGTGCTGGATAATCATTTCTTAGGCGGGACCAGGATGCCTAGATATTGATAGAATACAACATATTTTTTAAAAATTGCAGTGGCCCTAAAGACAGTCCTCCAAATTTAACTCATTCTCAGTAGAATGTTTACGTGTATCTAACTCCCCTAACGCAGGTTAATTGTTTCAGAGGAAGAGGGCAGAATTATCCCCTTCCCCACATTTAAAAAAGAAACAAAGCTGGTCAATAGGTTGATATTATTGATTCATGGATTTGTTTATGAATAAAAACAACTGGAGAGGGGGAGGGCACATTTCCTTTATCACTGAATACTAAATGTTGCAGAAGCACTATTTTTTAAAACATGGATTTTGATCTAAAAGGTTTAACCAACTGAAGTTACTGATTACATGACATTAAAAACAAAGTGATCAATTTACTTGGTCTCCTAGTGTAAGCCATATACATGGCGGGATAGTGTTACTAAAGAATGGCTTCAGAAAAATAAGTGACACCTATTTTAGTATTTATTACTTATTAATCAGGACATCCTGCCCTACTAGATGCAGGGAGAGAACAAACCCACACACCTCTCATTTCTGAAATTATTACTGTGACATTTTTTGGGATTTGTATTTCAATGAATAGAAATACATAGTGAAGAAAATGGAGATTCGCAGGATGGACTTGTGCAGAACCGCAGAAAAAACACAGCTACCTTGATTAAGTCCTTGACTGCTGTATTTGCATATAAAGGGGAGGAGGGCTTTTGTAATATTCTCTGTATATTTTCTTTGAAGGCATCAGATCTTACATAAAAGACTACCAGGATCTGATAGTAAGTAGTCCCTTTACAGATGGTTCTGACTTATGATCACAATTTGGGCTGGAACTTCTGTTGCTAAGTAGGATGACTTAAGTGAGTCAGGCCCGATTTTATGATCCTTTTGGCAGCAGTTGTTAAGTGAATCATATGGTTGTTAAGCTTATCTGATTTCACACATTGCCTGGAAAGACAAATGGTCATCACATGACCCTGAGACACTTCAACTGTTATAAATAAATGCCCGTTGCCAATCATCCTACTATGGGGGGGGGGAATGCTGCAATGATTGTAAGTATGAGGATCAGTTGTAAATCACTTTTTTCACTACCTTTGTGATTTTGAATGGTCTCTAAACGAATGGCCATAAGTCAAGAACCACAGGTAGTGATCTGGCCCCACATCAGAGATGGCCCTGAATGTGAACAAAGGTCTGAGCTGCTGCCCCTCAAGCCCATTTAGGGAGAGGAGGGGGATGTGAACCAGCTCCCTCACCTGAAGCAAGCTGCTTTTGGGCACACACAACAGGTTGGCTGTGTTGCTGAGCTTCCGGAAGAATTCTGTGGCGATGTCTCCAAGGCCAATTCCTTGCAGCCAATCCAGGACGAGGTCCAGGTTGGTTCGAATCTGCACTGCTTTGGCCCACTGGAAGAGAGACTGCGAGCCACCTGGAAATGAGTGGTAGGCAGTAGGCAAGGAGGAAGAGTTGGTAAGCCAGCTGACATCTCTGAACCCTGGCTTTCCTGCCAAGTAGCTGAGCCCCAGCATAACCCACCCCCACCACGTCTGGAGAACGGAACCGCCCCTGGCAGCCAGGCTTGTTTCCTGCTGCATCCGAGGGCAGCCCTGAACTTTGGGACAGGCAGGAAATAGCCGGCTTCCACCAGAGACCAGAAGAAAAAATAGGAGGAAGCAGCAGCTGCTGGGAGGGGGGGAGGGGGGAGAGGGGAATCTGGGTAGCAGAGAGAGTCAGAATGGGATCATTGCTCAAGAGCAAAAGCAGAACTTGGAGAGTTCAGGCTTTCTCACATCTCCCTGATAGAAAGAAAGGGGTTCTTGCTTCACTTGGTTCTTTTCTTTGTTTTCTCTTTCTTTTCCTTCCTTCTTCCCTCTCTCTCTCCCTCCCCCCTCCTTTCCATCTTCTTCTCTTCTCCTCTCGTCCACATTAGCAAGTTTTTAAAAAGCACTCAAAGCCTGTTCCTGAAGTCATTTGACATGCTGCACTTCACAGTTCAATTGAAGGTCTGGTAGCTGCAGAACATGGTAAGACTGATTAATGCAAATTTGAAACCTGGCACACACAACCCATCTGGTTAGTTTATAATGCCGTGGGAATGCAGCTACAAGGAAAATATCCTTAGCTTTAGGGCAGATCTTGATCAATTCTTCACAGAACCCTTAAGCTCCTACTTTTTACAATTTTTCTAGTTTCTTACACTCTTACTTGATTCTTTTCCTTCCAACACTCAAAAGTCAGGGAAATGCTTTCTGTAAATTCCCTGCTGTTCTTCTACATCATTGTCCTAACCAAAAAAAAACAACAACACCCTTCTTGTTCTAGTCTTTCCTTCCTCTTGCTCCACCATTTTCAACCATCCAAAAATTTCTGATAATTCAAGTGGCATCATCCTTTGCTACCCTGTATGTCTTAAACTGTTCACAAGCATAAAAGATGCAACCTATTTTAGTGTTCAAAAATTGCCCTTTTTACGCAAAGCCTTAGGATATTTTTGCTTTCTATACTCAATATCAAAAGCTTTTGTATGAATAAACAAAACAATCTACTTCCTCTATCTTTGCTGATTTCTCTCTCCCATCTGGAAAGTTAAATTATAATTAGCATGAGTCAGAGTAAAAAACAACAGTTTTTTAAGGAGGGAGATACAGCTAGGTGTACCTGTTTGTCTTCAAATCTGAAGTACTGTGTATCCCTATGTTATGGAAGTGAACCTATCTAGTTTTCTTCCACAAAATACTGAAGTCTTTCCCCCCCTAATCATCCACCTCCAATTCTTTCAAATTTGTGTCCCCTTCCCCCTCCCACCCTCTGGAAATGTCTGCATACTGTTCCTGGCCCACCTCTTTCCATGATGGTGTTGAAGAGTGAAGCATTGGAGAAGAAGAAGAGGTATCCAAAGGTCTGCGAAACAAGGTCAGGGTGCAAATCACAGTCACGGGTGAGTTCAAGGGTTGCCTGGTAGATGGCCAGGATCCCTTGGATTCCCTCCGGCATACTGCTCAGCTCAGGCACATTTGATAGGTCGGTGGTAGCTGTGAAAGGGTTACTGTCTAGCAAGACAGGAAGGGCCGAGTATAGAGTCTGTTGGATGAGAAAAGAATTAGACACCAAGACTACTGGAAAAAAGGAAGGGTTGGAAGGTCAGGATTGTTCCTTGGGGAATGCATGCTCACCTTAGTGAGGTAGTACACAGATTGCTGGAATGTAGACATGATGACTTCATCTAAGACAGCCATGGCTTCATCACAGGTCTCTAGGTCACTGGAGAGCAATGCATTGTGTGAAACTCCTGCAGTGGGTTTGAGAACATTGTATAATATTACAGATAGATAGTAGTTTTACCAAGAGTTGTTCTGCAATGGAAATTAGGAACATAAGGAACATTTTCAAATTGCTCTACAAGGTACAATATTCAATAGATAACAAGCCATATCAGTTTGGCAGGATGTCCTTAGAATTCTGGGCTATTTATGCAGAAGCTATGATTCCCCTTTTTGAGCTAATATTGCCTTTTCTAGAAGAAGTGGTAGTAAACTCAGCTCCCTTTCTGTGACCTCATAATTATCATGAGTCAATAATATGAGTCTTGGAGAAATCAGGAAGTCCTATTTCCTTGACCCCTCTGTTCTGTTTGAAAAATAGTTGGCCTGTCCCTGTCCTTCAATCCTCCCTTTATCACTAGAAAAAAAGAAGATTCTTGGCTCACCTTCCAAATCCAGATCTTTCTCAATGTCTAGGACTCTTTTTTGCACTAAGTTGAGTAGCTCCATCGAATTAGCCATCCAAAGCATGAGGGGGCGCAGGTCAGCTGCCACTTCCTCAATGCTGAGGTTTCCTGCTTCTCCTTTATCTTGCTGGCTGCAAGGAACACCAGAGTGACAGAGATTAGCGTCAAGGGGTGGGGGAGGTTGAATAAATTCTCGCCTGCCAACAAGAGGCAGCTGACTTTTGGCTGGGATATTAAAACAACAACTGGACTGAATATTTTGCATTCAAGCCATTCTACACATTTTCAGAGTTCATGCCAAGTTCAGCCTTTCTTGATGATTGTGAACTTTGTTTCCAGAGGACAGAGGTGTGTGGTTTCCACTTGTGCATTTGCAATTTGCCTTTCACACTGTTCATATTTCTACCTCATAATAAGGCCTTTTCACTTCATTCTTTGAGAAGTTCTGGATATTTTGTATTGCTTATCTGGACAACACATATTCAGCACAGCCAAGCTGCAATTGTTCTAAAATTGTTTGTCACAAGTGTGACCTTAGTTATGCTGTGATTTTATAGCTTTGTTTAGTAATATTGTGTATCAAAAAAGTTCCATTCTTCTCTAATTCCTGTAATTTTCCCCTTACAGTGCTGGAGCAGATAGATACGCAGTTTTGTTTTCTTTAGGGGGGAAAATCACACATAACTAGTGATCTCTACAAAGCCTGCTGTCTCTTGGTATTTATTATGTATGACCTGGATATATATATATATACAGTCAACGTGCCAAAATGTCAGTGCTGATTGGAACTGGTAGAAGTTACCTTCATCTATCTAGATGTCTAAAGATGGAGAAGGATAAACTGCATCCCAACATCCAGAAGGCTGAGCAAGCAAACTGAACTTGACCACTTCAACAGCGCTAAAAAAATGTCTAGATCAGTGGTTCTCAATCTTGGCAACTTTAAAATGTGTGGACTTCAGCTCCCAGAATTCTCCAGCCAGTCACACAATTCAAGTCCACACATCTTAAAGTTACTATGATTGAGGAACGTTGACTCCAGAAGATCAACACATCTGCTAAATCAGCTTGTCATCCAGTATCCTTCACAAGGCTAGGAATTCTGGGAGATATTATCTCAATAAATCTGGGGGGAAGGCTAACATTAGTGAACTGAAAGTGGTTATTATGCTCTTGGGTCATAAAAATATCTTCAGGCACAAATTTGTGGAGGAGTTTAAGGTCATTATTTTGAAATGAGAACAATTCTCAATAGCTTGGAGCTGTGCCTAAGCCATTTGGGCCATCTCAGACTAAGAGTAAGATCTTTCTAATATTCCACAAATAGACCTTGACTGGACTAGCAGATGAACCTTTCTCTCCAGGAATTTTTCATTTTTCACTGCTCTCAAGGGATATGAATAAGTTTCAGCTGCCAAGAACGCAAAGCTCCGCTCCCCGATAAAAGGAAATGACTAGAGACTTCTTTGTTGTATCTCATAAATCACTCTTCTGTAGCTCAAAACAGGCTACAGTACTGACTAAGCCTAATATTATGACTTGCCTTGGAAAACATAGTCTTCTAAAGATCATTACTTTACTTACTTTTCTGGTTGTCGATCTCTGATTTCTTTGATCTTGCCCTAGGAAGAATAAGACGAGAATGAAATTATTTACAGAGGGCTACATTCTTGGTCTCAAACCCGTTCCATACCTGACAGCCAGAAAGGCTTCTACAGTTACTGGAGGATCAATGGGGGAATAAGTATTTATTACATTTACTTTATTTAAAGAGATCTGAGATGGAAGTCAGTTATGGAGGTTTTTCCCTATAGGTTCTGCACCTATATAATTCTGCTTAGCTATGGATATAAAGATTTTATTTTACATTCATATGATTTTGATTCTCTTCTGATTATTTTTAGAAATTTTAGAAAGCAAGAAAGGAAGAAGAACATAATGCTTTACTTTTTAGGTGAAGCCAGGAGAAGTAGCATCTTGTAATTATTCTTTAAAAACCAGTTATTTTATAGTACTCCTTTCTTGTATTTCATTTTTTTAAGGAAACTAGTCATGCCATCTTCAGTTCCATGACAGAATGAAATAGCCATATAACAATGGATATAACATGACACAGATTATGTGGATTTATATTAATGAGATTCAGAATGGAGAAAAGAAAGGGGGTTTGTAATTCTGAGACATGAGAATATTTGCAGCTCAGGGTTGAAATGAGGGGTCCTTGGTGTTCTCTGAGCTTGGCTGTTTTCTTGCAGATGTTTCTGCAAGAAAACATTTCCAAATTAGGTAAAGTGATCAGTGCTAGTAAGGAATGGGGTTTGCTCTGAAAGATAGTCCTCAAGTTATGACCTTAATGATGGTTTTACACCTTTTTTGCCATGGTTTTTAAGTGAATCACTACAGTCATCAAGCAAACCCTCAGTCATTAAGCAAACACTGTAGTTGTTAAACCAATCAATGGGTAAGTATGAGTGAAAGAACTGTAAATGACAATTTTTGGCAAACCATTGTAAAAGGTGGTTACATGCTCGTGTGACACTGCAAATGGTCATAAATAAAGTTGTGTTTCCAGGTGCCCAAAGATCGTGTGACTGCAGAGGTGACCCAACTTTCATAACTTTGAATCCAGGTCATAAGTCCTATTTTTCTGGTTGGTCATAACTTCCAACAATCGCTAAGCAACTGGTCATAAGTGGAGAACCAGCTGTAATTAAATAAATCTATAGGACAAATTTCCAAAATAAAGATCTATCTTTCTTAATCAAGGACATCACAGGGCCCAAGCAAAGAAGTAGAAAATCCTTTACCCAAACAGCTTCCTTCACCAACTGAGCGATCCTGGCTATCAACCTGGGCAGATGGCCTGGCTCCAGCTCCCGAGCAGCATGCTCCAGGCAGAGCCCAAAGAGAAAGGCGGGCCCCAGCCTGCAAGTGGATGTTTCCTGCAGCCGCACAATTTCAGCCAAAAGGGCCTCCTGCTCTTGGGGGCGGTAGCGGAGCTGAGGTTCTCGGCTCTTGAGATAGGCCCGGAATGCCTCCTGCCGCTCCTGTAGGGACCGACCACACGCCTGGCAAGCCAAAGCCCCCACCAGCCCTGGAGACACCCAGGCTTTGGGCAGCCAAGCTGGAGGAGCAGTGGCAGCTCTTGGATCTTTGTACATGAAAAGGAAATACTGCCCCATGCCCAGCAAATCTCCAGGAGCCAACTCCACCTGGCGATGGAGTGGGGCACCATTGTGGGTGATAGATGCTCCCCGGAAAGGCCGCACCATGGCTGAACTCCGGGGCTGGCTAGGATCGGCGGGGGGCACTGAGGATACCACACAGCAGTGCCGCGGCAAGATGTCGGGGGCATTCAGGAAGGTGTCCACAAAACTCGATTGATCTGGAGCTGGGCGACGCTCGGGGCGTCCAAAGATGTGGCGGCGACGTGTCATCACATGGATCACAAACTCCTGCAGAAAGGGAGGAATAGAGTATAGCAGTGTGTGAGAAAATGGGAAGGGTGCCGTTTAAGTGACAACAAGCCCCCTGATTTAGATGTGAAAAGGAAATGGTTCCATTTAATTAATTCCCTGCAGCCAAATGGAAATGTAGTTTTCAAGGTTACATCTTCCTCCCTACTAGCATGAAAGATCCTTCTGAAATCTGTGTAGTTTTTACTTGGGTTTGCCAACCTGTGTCCAAAAGAAGACTCAAGATTTATTGCCTGTGACAATGAGGTGCTTTGAGTGTATAAATGTCCAAAGTTTGGGGCACTTAAGTTTAGCACTGGAAACTATACACTATAGGCTGAGTTTGCATGGCCCCTAGGCTAAGTAGTTATACGCCGAGTAGTGGTTTGTGGTTCAGCATGTTGTCTTACTGTGTTTTTTGAATCCCAAGATTTTTATACTGCTGAGGGAGGAAATCCCACAATTTTTCTCTCTTTAGGAAGGTAAAAAGTTTTGTAAAAAGTAATTTGATTAATTAACTATGTTTTCATGGTATTAAAGTCAGTTCCCTAAGGCTGACTTCCTCAATCTGCTTGTTAAGAAAATGAGGTGGGGAGGGGGGCAAGGGGATGGGGAAACTTCCCCCAAGACTTCAGCTATGGTTTGTTCTCCATTCCACTTAAACGATCTTGCCCCCTGAACTTGGATTATGCAATATCTATACATGGCAGCTTGAAATGATTAAATTCTGAACTTTCCAGTTTCAAAGGAAGGCATGATTAGACCAGAAGCTTGGCCAAAACACTGCGCTCGAGTGTTTGTGAGTGTATCTGTGCGTATGAATTTTCTTTCCCCATGGCATTGGACCAGATACTTCTCAGTCTCTTTAATTCTGTTATGTGTAAATGTGCGTGTTAACAAAGACATCAGGTGCAGTGACTAGGCAGAAATTATAGTCCTTTTCCCTGGCTGGCATTCTCTGGATGATGAATTAGATTTAAAATCTCATAATCTCAATCATCATGTCTGAAAAGGATAAGAGCTGAAGTTCAGTATTTCAAGAGGTCATCCATCTGATGAACACTGTCGTAGCCCTTCCTCTCTTGGGAATGCTATGAAAAGCTTAACGAGTCCATCAGTGGATGTGAATTTACCTGCTTTTTCAAGAGGCAACTGGATGTTCTTGTTTTTCTTTGAAGACGTTTCACTTTTCATCCAAGAAGCTTCTTCAGCTCTGACTAGATGGTTGGGCTGAATTTTTCAGTCAGGGCTGATGAAGCTTCTTGGATGAGAAGCGAAATGTCTTCAAAGAAAAACCAGAAAGTCTACTTGCATCTTGAAAAAGCACCTTTGAGACAACCGTGACTTGGATGACTGAGCATCTCCATAGACATTTACCTGCTTTTCGTTGTAGCCCAGTAACTGCAGGAAATAGGGGTGTTCAGTTGGGGGCTGTATGAGGCATTGAGTAAGCTGCTCAAGGGTGGCCACATCCGTGGCTTCCTCTTCAGAGGCTGAAGGAGTTGGGTTGCCCTCAGCCTCTTCGGCTGCTTTGAGCCGTGATTCCTCCGCTGGACCACCTTCCATTGGTTCACCAACTGCCATGCTGAGCACTCCTTTGCGGTCCTTGCGGCGTTTAGTGCTAAGATTCATCTCGCTGATGCTGCGCCGGAGCGAGAGGTTGTCTGCTCTCTCTTTGGGGTCCACGTGGCCCCCTGAGGCAGCCCGGGAGCGTCGGGATTGTTGCCGCCGTGACTGAGAGTTAATACCTACGAGAATCAGAGGGAGAAAGGACTAAAACCAGGAGAAGAGGTGCAGGAGTTTCGTGCTAAAAACTCCCCAATCACTTATGACAATAAAAGTTAGTCATGCAAAATTCAGAAAAGCTGCTTTTGTACAGACTACATTACTTTGTATTATTATTTTTGGGAGTAGCTAGAAATGTTGGTATGGCTAAAGCCAAGCAAGGAAAGGAATAAAAGTAACATGTCACTGCATTAGGCACCTGTTCCCTTTGTACCAGTACGCAGGTAGTCCTCAACTTAACAGTCATTTGTTTAGTGACTGTCAAGGTTGCAGCTGCATTGAAAAAAGTAACTTACGACTGGTTCTCACACCTAAAACCATCACAGCATCCCCATGGTCACATCAAAATATGGTCACTTGGCAACCGGTGTGTATTTATGATGGTCGCAGTGTCCTGGGGTCACATGATTATCATTTGCGACCTTCCCAGCCAGCTCCCGAAAAACAATGTCAATTAGGAAACTGGATTTGCTTCATGACCACATGATTCACTTAACTGCAGCAATTTACTTAATAGTCATATCACAAAAGGTTGTAAAACGGATATTCTGATCCAGCGGTGAAATGCACTTACCTTCGCTACCGGTTCGGGAATGTGAGTGCATGTGCATGTGCTCTCACTACACATGTGCAGGGGGTCAAAAATGAGGCATAATGATGGTCAATGTTTCTCAAACTTGGCAACTTTAAGATGTATGGGCTTGAACTCCCAAAATTCCCTAGGCAACATACTGACTGAGGAATTCTGAGATTTGAAGTCCACCCATCTTAAAATTCCCAAGATTGAAAAACACCAGTGCAGATACAGTAAATGAAGCAATGGAAGGGAGCTTTGCTTCGTTTGCCTGTGAGGAATGAGGGGGAAGAGATAACACATTAGCCTTGGACTCTGTATTTTGGACAGAGAAGCTATAATGCTGGGCTAAGTAGTCACAGTAGTCTTCGACTTAAAACCATTCATTTAGTTACAATGGCACCGAAAAAAGTGACATGACTAGTGTTCACATTTACGACTGTTGCAGCATCCCGATGATTACCTGATCAAACCTGCTTGGCAACTGGTATGCATTTATTTATTTATTTAGAAGATTTATTTGCCACCCATCTCATATCCAATGAGTCTGGGCAGCTTTCAGCATTTATGATAATTGCACTGTCCTGGGATCATATGATCACCATTTACGACCTTCCCAGCCAACTTCCAATTGGCAAAATCAATAGAGGAAGTCAGATTTGCTTGATGACAGCATGATTCACTTAACACCAGTAGTGATTTTCTTAATAATTGTGGTAAAAAAAGCTTGTGAAATAGGGCACATCCAGGGGTGAAATGCTCCCGGTTCGGACCGGATCACTTGATCCGGTAGCAATAACGGCTGGTGGTTCGGAGAACTGATAGCAAAAATCCCTGGCCCCTGGCCCTGCTGAGCCGCGCCATCATCAGAGGGCTTTTTTTTTTTTTACTTTTAAAAGCATTTATCTTCAGCCGAAAACATGCCTTTAAAAGTAAAAAAAAAAGCCATTCATGATCCCGTGGCTCAGCTGGGATCATCAGAACCCTTTAAAAGCTTTTTTTTAACAACCTCTTCAGCTGAAGAGGTTGTAAAAACAAAAGGTTTTAAAAGGCTCTTCTGGCAATCCCAGCTGAGTTGCCTGATCACCAGAACCTTTAAAAAACATGTTTTCTACAAGCTCTTCGGCGGAAGAGGTTGTTAAAACAATCCTTTTAAGAGGTTCTGGCGATGAGGCAACTTCAGCTGGGATCGTCAGAGGAGCCTTTTAAAATCTGTTTTTCCTCTGGTGATCCCAGCTGAGTTGCCTCATCATCACAGGCTTTTAAAATCATTTTTTTACAACCTCTTACAACAGCCCCCGCCCATACCCACCCAATGCCCCATATCCACTTGCCTTATTGCTGCTCCTTTTGGGCTCGCAAAGCCATGCTTTGCTCTGGCTGCTGCAATAAGTTGCATCAGCTAGCAACTGAATCTGCCTGTCTGCAATCCATCTCCTCAGTGAGCAACTCAATCTCGTTATGCACGGTCACTCATGCCCTCGTTACTTCCCGTCTGGATTACTGCAATGCTCTCTACATGGGGCTCCCCTTGAAGAGCACCAGGAGGCTCCAGCTGATACAGAATGCGGCCACGCGGGGCATTGAGGGAGCACCTCGTAGCTCCCATGTAACACCTCTCCTGCGCAGGCTGCACTGGTTGCCGGTGGTCTTCCGGGTGCATTTCAAGGTGTTGGTCATCACCTTTAAAGCGCTCCATGGCATGGGACCAGGATAGTTACGGGACCGCCTGCTGCCACCAGTTACCTCCCACCGACCAGTGCGCTCTCACAGGGAGGGCCTCCTTAGGGTGCCGTCGGCCAACCAATGTCGGCTGGCGGCCCGCAGGGGAAGAGCGTTCTCTGTGGGGGCTCTGGCCCTGTGGAACGATTTACCTGTGGGACTACATCTTCTCCCTGATCTTCGGACCTTTAAGCGTGAGCTCAAAACTTTTTTTTCCCATCAAGCGGGGCTGGCTTAAATGACAAATTTTAATACTGAGGGGTTTTAGTGGGTTTTTAAGGGATTTTAATTTATTTTGTAATTTTTTACTTAGAAATTTTAAATATACAGCTATTGAATTAGATTTTTAACTGGATATTGTATTTCAAAATCTTTTGGGTATTTGTATTTTATTTATGCTGTACACCGCCCTGAGTCCTTGGAGAAGGGCGGTATAAAAATTTGAAAAATAAATAAATAAATAAATAAATAAATCTGCCTGCCTCCAATTGGGTAAGGAAATGGGGGGTTGGGGAGCTTTAAAAAATAGTTAATTGGGTTTTCTTTAAAGAGTTTTTTTTTTAGACAGCAATTTAAAGTTAAGGAAGTTTTAAATTTAGCTGCTTTTATCTAAAACAGGGCTCTCCTGCCTTAGTAACTTTAAGGTTTGTGGACTTCAACCTCCAGAGTTGAAGTTGAAGGAACTCTGGGAGTTGAAGTCCACAAACCTTGAAGTTATTAAGGTTCGAGACCCCTGATCTAAAAAATATAAATTAAATAAAATAATAAAATATTTGTGCAGCTTTCTGAGATTTGTTGTGTTTCTGTAGTGTTTCACTCTAACTACACAAACACACAAAATCTCACAAAGCTGTATGTGGCATTTTGTGTATGTGTGAGAGAGTTGTGTTGTGTGTGTGTAAAATGTGAAAGTTGGTTTTTGAGCTTTTTGTGGCTGTGTGAGGTTCCTGCTTGTTGCAGGGGCCATTTTGGGTGAAGTGCAGCTGCTTTTACATTGTGTGTGAGTCAGTTGTGTTGTGTGTGTAATGTGTGAAAGTTGGTTTTTGAGATTTTTGTGGCTGTGTTCCTGCTTGTTGCAGGGGCCATTTTGAGTGAAGTGCAGCTGCTTTTACATTGTGTGTGAGTCAGTTGTGTTGTGTGTGTGTAAAGTGTAAAAATTGGTTTTTGGTACCTCTTATTGTTTTGTATACTTTATTATTTTTATTATTTATTGTTAATAATAATAATAATAAACACGCCCACCCAGTCATCTGATCACCAAGCCACGCCCACAGAACCAGTAGGGAAAATTTTTAGATTTCACCTCTTGGCCCATCTCATTTAGCAACTGCCTTGCTTAACAGAAATTTTGGGTTCAGTTGTGGTTATAAGTTGAAGACTATCTGTACGTTGAATTCAGAGCAGTTGTGCCAATGTTTTAGAAGAATGGAGATAGCATGAATGAAGCCAAGGGCCACTGGAAAACATTACATTCTATAAGGTTGTAAATAACAGTTCTGGGAAACTCTTTTCCTCATTACAAGAACAGCATCTTTGGAACAGACTAAAGAGCTAATAATAGCCAGCTATATGGTCCTTAGAAGATCTCCAACAGAGCACAATGGGATGGATACATCCTATCATCCCGCCAACATTTGGAATTCTGAAATACATTAATTGAAGCCTTGTTTTCAGCAGTCTCGGGTGTTAATGGCTGTTAATAGGGCTGGATTTCCAAGAAAATATCAAATCTTTTGTGAAAACCTAAACTCAAGTATGTCGCACTACATTCCATGCCCACAAATTCTACAAATTAATCATGCGCTGGGCAGAGAAAGGCTTTTTCTTTAATTAGCTATAAAAATGTAGGGTTAATTTTAATTTATGTCTCTGGCTTTATATATTCTGTTTTGGTTTTAGATTTTGGTTGTTACTGGAGTGGAAGGTGGGATATAAATCAAGCATATAAATAAATTGCACATAAGGTACAGAAATGTGAATTCCTTCAAAAAACAAAAGCAAATGTCTGAAAAATAGATACAGCTCATGAATCTTTGGAGTAGAAAAACCTGACCGGCATCGAAGAAGACCACTTACTGCCTCCATCTTCATCCTCCCCCTCGATCATCCTTTCCACATCACATCGGCGGCGAATCTCAAAGCGTCGAGTGCAGCCAGTTTTGGGCTTCCACACATCTTGCAGCACTAGTGGCCGTTCACCGTCGCCAACTGCCCGGAGATACTGGGCCTGCCAGGAGCTATCCATGCCATGAACGCTTCCCACAACATCACACAACACGTAGGCATCTTCAGCATTGGGTTGTGTCACCCCATAACGCTCCAGGGCCTCCCGCACCAACTGGCGGGCAGTGGAGCGTGCGGTTGCCAGCACGCTCTTATAGTTGGCACCCATGGAGATATCCCCTCCGTAAATTTTCAGGACTCCTGGCACTTCTCCCTGAGACGGGGGCTTGACTCGTTCTTCGGGCAGGGGGTCAATGAGATCAGCTAGTTTCTTCTCACTGGCCCAGCGGCCTCCACCCCCACCGGTGGGCCCTCCCACCCCACTTCGCAGGAACAGCGTTGAAAGCCTCTTGTGCCGCGCAGCCTTATTCTTGGCTGGGCGCATCTCCACAGGTTCACTGCTACGACTGGCAGTGTCTGAGGACGTAGACCTGAGGGGAGAACAGACAGGGTTGGAAGGGGTAGATCCCAACCAATTCAGCTGGATTGAGATTCAAAGGGGAAAGATCAATCGATAAATTCCGAAGTTATTGGTCTATGAAGAGAAGCAGAAGCTCATGGAGATTTATTTTGTTTTATTTTCCAAATTTATATGCCACCCATCTCTCTATCAAAGAATTCTGGGATGAGCATTTTTATAAGGCTAAAAGGGGGAAAATTATATTGCCACTTGTCCAAATAGGCTAATACAGAGAACTGAGCCAAAGCATGTCTCCCACTTGAGATAATCATCTCAAGACATAGTTTTCGCTATTTTTTACATTTTTAAACCTTTTGGATTCCAGGATCAGGACAGAAAGTGCTGTTTTTGTACCAATTGTTTCACGTTGTTGTCATTTAGAGCAGCATTTCTCATCCTCGGCAACTGTTGAGATGTGCAAACTTCAACTCCCAGAATAAGAAACACTGATATCTGGGAAATTTCTCCATTAAGCCAAATCTGAGTGATGGCAGTTCTGTTGACTGGTAAGCAGGAAAAAGATGGCATCAACAAACAGTTGGAACAGCCCAATTGATATAGCTGTTTACCAATAATTTGGTTCAATTATTTTCTCTATCTTGGAAAAATTGTGAGAAATTTGGGCTAAATTCTAATTACAAGAAAGATATCCCAAATAGGCAAGCCTGGATAGTGGTAAGGATGGGATATAATTGAAAGGAGATGTAGAGATGGGGAGGTTTCCTCACAGTAATACGTTTTTTATTTGTCTTGTACTACTTTGCCAAATCACAGGGAAATATAATTTCTACCCATCTGTTCAGCTGTCATCCTAGCTCCCTAAATAAGGGTCTTGCTTTGATCCTTGGGATTTTCTTTGTCTGTTCAATGTTGTATGACTTCCTGGATAAATTAACTGTTTTGAATGTGCATTTGTTGCATGTGATGATTCTGTTCAAAATCAGTGACTTAGTATCCATAATGGTTCTTTAATTATTCTGAACTGAATGAAGGAGGAAATGCAGATGAGAGTGAGGTGAAGACCAATAAGATATAGAATATTATTTGACTGAAAGCATGGAACTCACAGTTGCCATTTGATGCTGGGGAACATACCATAATTTTGCAAAAAGATGTGATAAATTGGATTTACTGTGATGTATATACACAAGTTATTTCTTGTTCTATAAATCCCAAGAACTGATTTCTCAGAACTAATCCTGGGCTGTAATAGAGGTAGTCCTCAACTTATAACCATTCGTTTAGTGATCACTCAAAATTATGGCACTAAAAAAGGTGACTTATGACCGTTGCAGCATCCCCATGATCACGCAATCAAAGCTTAGGTGCTTGGCAACTGACATGTATCTATGACAATTGCAGTATTCTGGGTCACATGATCATCACCATTTGTGACCTTCCCAGATGGCTTTACAAGTAAAGCCAATAGATAAAGCCACCGTCATTTAGTGACGGTGTGATTTACTTAATAACAGCAGCAAAGATTGTAAAATCGGGCACAACTCACTTTACGATCACTTACTTAACAATGGAAATTCTGGTCCCAATTGTACAATTTTTGTCTGAACTGGTGCAATATCTTAAGAAGACAAGCACTGAAACTCATATACACTGCTGTGAATTTGAGGTCAGTTCAGATGACCTGACAGGATTTCTTTTAGTGTAGTAAATCTTGAATTTGATTGCAGCTGTTTTCACAGGCACACCTCAGTTGCAGCCAGTCTTTGCTCTGTCAATAAAACATTTTGCCAGCATAATGGTGTATTGCCCTGGCTCCTAGCACTATCCAACATATTTTGCATCTGACAGGTGAGTGGGATTTTGAGGGGCTGACTGGCTGATGAAGAATCAATAGCACTTCTATCCCATCCTCCTTCTAAGAAACAGCCCATCCCCACGTTTCAGTGTTACTCGGGTTTACTAATAATCAAGCCTGGTATTGTCATATGAACACATCTGTTCAGAGGAAAGGGAATTGCTATGAATTTTAGATATAAAAACAGCTTAAGAGGGAAACTCAGCAATATTCTCTTTGAATACCTACTTGACAGACCCCACACTTGGCCACCTACGTCCCAACTTTGCAAAATGCTTCTTTGGTGAGTTGATCCACAGCCCAACAGGAAAATGAAGTTTCCCAAAGCGGGGGCTCCCATCTTTTCGCTCATCGGAGAACATGATCACAAACACTTGGAATTACTACAAGACACAAGGAGGGGAAGAGGAAGCGGGGGAGAGAAAAACAGACAGAAAAATACAATCTGTAAGACAGATTCTTGGTGACTGTGGCCCTCTCCTGGTTGATGTTCTTTGACCTAAACAGAGTGGCTTCTGCAACATTTGGTGGCAGCTTCCCCAGCTGTTCTCACCCCTTGCAGCTATAATTTTTTTATTTCCTTTATATTTAAACCTTGGCTTTCTGAATGTGACTTGATACAGGGCAGAGCTGTTGGATATTAAGAGCATTGGTCACATAGAGCACAATATTAACAGTTTTAATTTCTTTCTTAAAACAGTATGGGCTTTTTTGTGCTTTAATATAGAAAGGCTATGAACAAGAGATGTGGCAGGGCAGGGGTTTGGATATTATCTGTGTACCACAATGACTGAAAAAATGAAAGAGATACTTTACAAAATCAGATTTACAAAATCTTGAATTTCACAGAGTTCAAGTTAATCTGGCTATGCGACAATCCCCAACTTCTTCTCAGTTGGATTCCAATTTGAGTAGCAAGGTTGATAAATCTGTTAGGGTATTAAGGTAACTCATCTGGGCTGCAAAACTCCAGATAATCACTATTTGACAGCAAGGAGTTACAAAAACTCTTGACTTTTAGCTGCCACTTAATGATCACCTGCATTTTTGCAGCCAATTCTGCTAGCCCTACAGTTAAGTCTCTCTGCTTCTGTCTTTCTCTTAATTTGCCACCTCCAGTCTTGCTTGACTGGCTCTCTAAGAGAGTAGCTGTATCTCTTACTCTACAA
Source organism: Ahaetulla prasina (assembly GCF_028640845.1). NCBI lineage: Eukaryota > Metazoa > Chordata > Lepidosauria > Squamata > Colubridae > Ahaetulla > Ahaetulla prasina. The sequence goes on from NC_080542.1 coordinate 22,842,384, forward strand.
AGAGCTTTTCTTTAAGGGGCTGTTGGATGGCATTCTTTTATTTTAATCTAATTCTAGGTCTGTTTTAGGTAAAGACGCAAAAAAAGAGAGTGAGGCTGCTGACAGAGATGTGTTAGCATTGCTCATCAGTACTTAGCACCTGGAAAGCATTGGCCCCAACATCGGACATATGAGCAAACCTACATTTTTGTTAACTTATAGATTTGAAACTTTGAACTACATCACCTGACCTGTTTCAATCCATTTTCTATTCTATTCTATGGGCATATGTACCTATTTGCACAAAATGCACAGTCCTGAAATGGATCTGGAAAGACTTTGCTCTCCATTCCTTGTTTTAGTTTGGTTTGTTCTTACTCTCCTGTTTCACATAGTTTGCCCGTTTCTAGCTTGGGGCATTTCAGATATGTTGGAAGATGCCCAGAATTACCAGGCAGCTTGTTGTTGGCCATGTAATCTGCCCATATACTCTTGGGCATTTGTAGCCTAATAAATCTTGTCAAATAGCTTGTCAACAGCTATTCTAGATCTTCTCCTTTACTAAACCTTAATTTTTCATGAGCTGCAAATTTCAGATCTAGATCAAAGAGGCAGTGAGAACAAATCCAGAACTTCCATGGTAGCTATGAGTCATAGGCCTTGAATCGAACAATTATATCAACAGGAAAAGATGAGATAACCAGCTTTGGGGTCAGAATAGCTGGGCCTCACCTCACATGAGCTGCTTAGTTCTTGGGAAACTGGAAAGGAAGAAGAGACCTCTCAGTTTAAGCCATCCAGGCTCCACCCTATCCAATACTTTAATCAGAGCCATAAAATGAAGCTCTAAAACATGATTCTTCCCTATTTAATCAGCTGGTGTATGGCGCCTTTTCCCTTTTCCATAAATCTCTACTACTTCAAGCACAGAGGTTTTGCTCTGCAGGCACTAAACTTTCTCAAAGCACGAGACCAAAAATCATGAGATATTCCAATCATGCCTTCCTTCCTGTTTTCCCACCTCCTGGATTAAAAAAAGAAAACAAATAATGCAGGGTGCAGTATATTAACTGTTTAACAGGATAACACAATTGGAAGGTAACTTGGAGGTCTTCTAGTCCAATTTGCCACTCAGAATAGGTTTGCTGTTCCCTATCAGCTATTTTTTTCTCCCAATCAATTCCTATTTTATCAACTTTCCCCAAATATTGACTTGATGGTGAACATATTTTTGAGAGAAAGTAAAAAATGAGCAGGGGGACTTGATTCTCTAATATGGGATCAAAATAATTGTTTAATGCAAGGAGAACGCCAACCTCCCAACTTCAGGATTTGGCGAGAAGAAAACAATAGTGGAAAGAGAAAAAACTAGAGGTGAAGAAATACCAGTGCCAGACCTTATTAAGTTCCCTTTGAGATGTGGTGGGACAAATCAGGATTCATCTTTATCCATACTAGTCTCCCCCATTTTTCCACCTGTTTACTGTCCAAACCTGGTTTTGAAACTACAGTATAAAGACTATGAAATTTTGCCACCAGACATACAAACGCACACTAACATGATTACCAGCTACAGATGATGTCCCAGATGCTGTGTCCTCTGCACATCACTCACTTTCAGGCATCCCATGGGCCAAGCTCCATCTTCTCCTTCCTTTGGTCTCTGCTATGGTATTCCTGTATATGCTGTGACTTAAATCCAGAATGACTACGCACGGATTTCCCGTCCTGCTGGTCATTCACACACAGGAGGTGGGGCAGGAAAAGGAGATGGGGGTGGCTGGGCAGGAAATTGGCTTGGAGCAAGGCCTCTCCCAAGAACTGGGGAGAGCAAGAGAGCAGGGAAAGGGACAGACAGACCAACACTTGAACTAGCAGGGACTGGGTCAGGAAACCCCTTACAATATAACCAAGGTGGGGAGGAGATAAATTCTGACAATTAGAATAGGGGTGAGTTAATGCATTCTGTTGCAGTCATCAAATAGTGAGGCCCATTGATTTGACAATTCGGAGAGAAGGGAGCTATGGGAAAAATTTGGGTGGATTGTTTTCCTAAAACGGTTTGTATGTATGTAAACTGTAAAGACTGTATGTATGTAAACACAAGCACACACATGCATATTTCTCATTTTAGCATTCTCACAAGACCCCCAGCTGCAGGATCATTGTGGATCACAGGGTGGGAACCATTGGGCTATGTCACTTTGCCTACTCAGTTGACGTTTCCATTTGTTTTAAAAAGAATGTTTTAAGTGGCACGGCTAAAGTGACAGCAGAATCACAACTGGCAGACTGGCAGCCCTAGTGTATGAGGCTTCTGCACATCAAATAATTTCACTAATAGCCCAAGAGTTTGGTGACACAAGCACTCTATTATCAGCAAGTATGGCAGTGGCTACATTTCATCATGAACATACATATCTAAAACATGGGAGGTCTATGAGATGGTTCTTAAATGGTTGCTATAAATCCTACAAACTGATTACTAGTTTTATTATTTATTTTTATTTATTTATTAATTGAATTTTTATACCGCCCTTCTCCCGAAGGACTCAGGGTGGTTTACAGTTTACGGTTTATTAGAAGTTTAGGATGCAGATCTGTCATATATTATTTTAATTATATTTAAGCTCTGTTACAAAAAACCAGGAATATTTGTGTGATCACTGATACCCCAAATGAACTGTTTTCTCATACACACAGAAACATGGAAAGAATCCTAGTTAGGCCATGTAAATAAATGAGATTTCTTGGAAGAAATCCAATTTAGAGTCTCAGTCTCCCCTAAACGATAGATTTCCCACCTAAGCATTTAGCAGAATAATTGGCTCAAGCTTGCAGTGTTCACTTTCATACTTATTTTATGCAAATGTATTTTATTGTAACTGGTCATATTAGCACACATTCTGATAGCCTCGTACCTTGTAATGTAATATATTTAAAAATACATTTGTGTTATGTACTAAAGGCAATATATAAATATAGCATTCTTGTTACTGTTATTGGTAGCCAAAGATTTTATAGGTGAAATAGGTCACTTTGGATTTACGTGCCTGAGGATATTTTTTGTCTATGTCAGTCACAAAAACTTTGAACATTGGTTTGATGACCATCTTGGAAAGGCATGATTACAAACTAAAAAAAGAATTAGAATTAGATAAAAGAACAGAATAGGATCCTATTAAATTCAGTCAAAAGCCCATCCAAGTTATGTACACTGCTTCCCCTAGATATTCCAAGGCCCATCACAGAGTACAAGACAAAGAAATTGCATAGTGTACGTTCCACTCCTCAAGAAAGGAAACGAATTTAGCAGAAGGCAGCAAGACAGAGGAAGTAATTAGACACACCACTGGGTAATTTTAAAAAGCTGTAGTGCAGTTGAGATTGAGGCAGTGTTGAATCCCTTAAGAGCATCAACGAATATGGGGGAAAGTCTGATTCTTGTTCTGCTGCAGGATATAAACTGTTATGTGCGGGGTGGGGCGATAGATTTTCATATCACATAAGCTGAGAAAAGGGAACTATATTCTTCCCACAGTCTCTATTCCCATTAACATAATAATAATAATAATAATAATAATAATAATAATAACAACAACAACAACAACAACAACAACAACAACAACAACAACAACAACAAGAAGTTGGAAGGGACCTTGGAAGCCTTCTAGTCCAACCCCCTGCCCAGGCAGGAAACCCTACACCATCTCAGACAAATGGTTATCCAACATTTTCTTAAAAATTTCCAGTGTTGGAGCATTCACAACTTCTGCAGGCAAGTCGTTCCACTTATTAATTGTTCTAACTGTCAGGAAATTTCTCCTTAGTTCTAAGTTGCTTCTTTCCTTGATCAGTTTCCACCCATTGCTGCTTCTTCTACCCTCAGGTGCTTTGGAGAACAGTCCAACTCCCTCTTCTTTGTGGCAACCCCTGAGATATTGGAACACTGCTATCATGTCTCCCCTAGTCCTTCTTTTTATTAAACTAGACATATCCAGTTCCTGCAACCGTTCTTCATATATTTTAGCATCCAGTCTAATCATCTTTGTTGCTCTTCTCTACACTCTTTCTAGAGTCTCAGCATCTTTTTTACATCGCGGCGACCAAAACTGAATGCAGTATTCCAAGTGTGGCCTTACCAAGGCATTATAAAGTGGCACTAACACTTCACGTGATCTTGATTCTATCCCTCTGTTTATGCAGTCCAGAACTGTGTTGGCTTTTTTAGCAGCTGCTGCACACTGCTGGCTCATATCTAAATGGTTGTCCACTAGGACTCCAAGATCCCTCTCATAGGTACTACTATTGAGCAAAATACCACATATACGGTACCTGTGCATTTTGGTGTTTTTTTTTTGCCTTACTTTTTTCACTGTTGAATTTCATTTTGTTAGATAGCGCCCAATGTTCAAGTCTATCAAGATCTTTCTGTTACTTGAGCCTATCTTCTGGAGTGCTGGCTATTCCTGCCAGCTTGGTGTCATCTGCAAATTTGATGAGTTCCCCATCTATCCCCTTGTCCAAGTTATTGATGAAGATGTTGAAGAGTACTAGCCCCAAGGCTAGTAACTGTATGGAACTTAATGGAACTGTATAGTAACTTAATGGAAGTAACTGTCTAACTTTCAAAACACCATGGAAGAACAGGACATCTGCAAGCCTGTTTTAAATAATCATATTATCCTAATACAGGTAGTCCTCAACTTACGACACAATAGAGCCTACAATTTCTGTTGCTAAATGAAAAATTGAATTTTGCCCCATTTTACCAGCTTTCTTGCCATAGCTGTTAAGTGAATTACTGCAGTTATTAAGTTAGTAACATTAAGTGAATCCCCATTAACTTACTTGTAAGAACTGTTACAAAAGATGATCACGTGACCCTGGGACACTGCAACCATCATAAATGAGTCAGTTGCCAAGCATCCAAATTTTGATCACATGACTATGGGAATGCTGCAAAAAAATTGTGAGAAAGAAACAGGAAACTAACTTTGGCCACATCATATAAAGAGAACCTATATAAAATGTTTTATAGGTGGCACCTATCACCAGCTAGGCTAGCCAAAATGTATAAACTTTTGTCACCAAAATGCTGGAAATGTGATCACATACCGGACACCTATTACCACTTATGGTGGACATGTAGAAAAGCAAAAGAATATTGACAAAGGATCCAAATGTGGCTAGAAGAAATGACAGGACAGAAAGTGGAATTCAAACCAGAACTATTTCTATTAGGAATTATAAAATTATAGACCACTGCACACTAAAATAACTAGACACAAGAACAGTTTTTTCCTGAACGCCATCACTCTGCTAAATAAATAATTCTGTCAACACTGTCAAACTAGTTATTATAGTTTGCATTACATTTGCATTTCATAGTCTTCATTACTATTAATCTTCTCATCGTTCCTATCACTCATCTGCTACCACTTACGACTGCAATCTTGTTGCTGGTATCCTTACAATTTATATTGACTGTTTCCTAATATGATTTGATTATTTGTTCCCTATGACTATCATTAAGTATTGTACCTTATGATTCTTGACGAATGTATCTTTTCTTTTATGTACACTGAGAGCGTATGCACCGACAAATTCCTTGTGTGTCCAATCACACTTGGCCAATAAAGAATTCTATTCTGTTCTGTTCTGTTCTATTCTATTGAAGTTTAAGTAAAGGGTTAATATATTTAACACTACATATCATAAAAACAGCAAGAATAGTTTATGCCCAACAATGGAAGAGTGAAAACATACCGAAGGAATGGGAAATAATAATAAAAAAAGTACTTGAATGTGCTGAATGTGATAGACTGATGTTAGAACTGAAAAATAAAGAAGAGACAGAGATTTGGAATAAATTTTATTAATGGTTAGATTTAAGGAATAGAAGTCGGAACAGATAAGAACAAGGAGGTATAGATTGAAACAAGATGCAATAATATGTAATATAGTGTATATCTGTAAATATGTAAAAGAAGTTAAGTATGTATATAGAATTAGAAAGTAGTAATGCATATTGAAGAGCTAAGAAAGATAGGCAATATTTTGTATATGTTTATATTTTGTATGGCGGAGATTCCACCAAGATGGTTACACCATGTCCAACTTTTGTTTTAACAATAAAGGTTTTTTAAAAAAGACTTCCTCAATCAACTCAATGTTCAATGGATCATTCAGCCCATAGTTCCTCTTCTCAAAGGGTGGGGCACCAGGGCCAAGATTCCATTAGATTGCCCCCACTCAGCAAAAGTAACCACAAGGTAAGGAAAAGCAACAGGCACAGCCAGTGCTTGCATAACCCAAAGCAGAAAGTGTATGACTATTGGAGAAAGATCCTTGGCACAGAAATGACAGAGGGTGGGTGAGCATGTCTGTTTGGGGCCATGGAATAGCAGCTTCAGCAATGCTTACCGTCCATCCAATCTCGCATTTACATCAAGAGATTTCCCGCACCTGTTTCCTGAGCTATTATTCCAGAGGAGACTTGTTTTCCCTTTGCCACACTCCACTTCATAGGCAGAGGATGGGGTCGTCCTGGCAGGGTGTGTCAATACTTTCTCGACCCCAATTTTGATTTTGGGTGTGTGCTTGCTCAGTACGAGAGCATGCATTTCCCTTCCAACTATTTTCCTTAGCCAGTATGCTTGGGTGTGGGGAAAGGAGTGGTGTTTATGTCCTGGCTTCACACCTTTCCCGTTCGTTATCTCTTGTATATTTTGAGGTGTGGATCCAATATCTGCAAACAAAATCTTGTTTTAGAAAGCAAAAAACTTGGTGAGGCCATCTTGGATTTACATCTGAAGCCTTAGATTTTGTGATTCCTTATATGGTAAACTAAGCTGTAGTTTTTTCTGGCTTTTTGTTTAGGCATAAATCACCTGTTAAGATCTGGATCAAAACCAAGATGTGAGAGGCAAATTTAATCCTTTCTTGTATCATTTTTCCAATTAAAACTGTTAGGTTTGGGCAATAACGAGGCAGGAGACCACACGAGTGACAACAGCTCTTTAGTTTATTGTGACCCAGCAAAAGACCAACAGCAAAAACCCCTCTTTAAATACTATTTTGGCTAAGGCATCAGCCAATCAGCAACGTGCTTGTTCCCTCCCAAACTTCCCTCCTAAAGTTTAAATACATAACACTCTTCCCCTTCCAGAACGCATTGAGCCACTACTTTGCATGTTATTTTTTCACGTAGTCACGCAGGTAGACAGGGCGTCTCCTAACTCTTTCTGACCTGCGCAATTCATTCTCTGGGAGTGAGTCGAGCTGCTCGGAGGGACTGTTTGTTCCTCCCAGCTCCTCCTCTGGGCCCTCCGGCCCTGGATTATTTGCAGAGTCATCCCTGCAGTTTTCAGGAGGAACTGGTTGGCGTTGCTGGACTTCTTCGAGTCAGATAAGTCCTCCGATCACCGCGGGCTTAAGTTAGCTGTTGGTTCAAATATTGGGTAGTCAGGGTCTGGTTGCGCGGTTTCTGGTTTGTTTTGTACCCTTCTACGTAGTTGATCTATGTGGTGCCTCCATACTCTGCCATCCCCCAGGTCCACTATATATGATTTTGGGCCAGTTACCCCAGTGATTGTTCCTTTAAGCCATGCTGGGCCTTCACTATAGTTATGTGCCCACACTAAATCACCCTTTGTCATTTCCCTGGTTTTTTCGTGGATGCCTTGGTACTTGTCAGGGGAATATGTAGGGTTCAATCGATCTATGGGACACCTTAGTTTCCGATCCATTAATAGTTCGGATGGGCTGCGCCCTGTGGCTACACAGGGAGTCCTGTGTTGTACCGCTAGAAAGGTGTCGATTTTGGCTTGCCAATCACCGGGGGTGATTCTAGATAGCGCTTCCTTGGCACTCCGAATGAATCTTTCTGCAAGTCTGTTCGTCGCCGGGTGGAAAGGCGCCGAGAGGACATGTCGGATGCCCTCTTCTGCTAAGTACCCTTCGAATTGGGTAGCCGTGAATTGCGGGCCGTTGTCGGACACCAGAGTGTCCGGCAACCCGTGTGTTACAAAAAGGTGCCGCAACGTTGTAATTACAGCTTCGGCTGTTGTGGATTTCATGAGCAGAATTTCTAACCACTTTGAAAATGCGTCTACCACGATTAAAAAGGTTTGCCCATGGAATGGCCCAGCAAAATCTATATGGATCCTGGACGAAGGACCCTGGGGTTTCTCCCACTCTCTTATTGGGGCTGTTGGGGGTAGTGGCCTTGACTCTTGGCAGGCCTGGCATTTTCCTATCCTATCGCTAATATCTTTATCCATTTGTGGCCACCACACATACCTCCTCGCCAGGCTTTTCATCCTGACAATTCCCGGGTGCCCCTCATGTAACAGTTCCAACACATTTTCTCGCAGTTTCTCTGGAATAACCACTCTATCCCCCCATAACAGACAACCCCCTTGAACTGACAGCTCCGATCGTTTTTTTGTAAAGTCCTTGAAGCGATCTTCCGGTGTATTGGGCCATCCCCTCTGTACCCAACCGATTACAGTCCTTATAGTAACGTCTCTGTAAGATGCCCTAGTCACTTCCTTAGAAGTGACCGGGCCAGAGTCTAGAGAGTCAATTAGTAGGATGGGTGTCCCTGGGGTTGGGTCTTCGATCGTCTCTGGTAAGGGGCATCTACTCAAAGCGTCTGCGTGTCCTAAGTCCTTTCCTGGACGATGGGACAATTTGTACGATACGCTGCCAGGAAGATAGTCCAACGGGTCATTCTGGGTGATAATGCAACCGGAGTTGGACGGTCCCCCGCCAGAAGTCCCAATAGTGGTCTGTGGTCTGTTACTATTTCGAAATGTCGCCCAAATAGGTATTCGTGGAATTTTTTAACTCCCGAAACTATGGCTAGGGCCTCTCTATCTAGCTGACTGTAGTTTCTTTCTGCTGCTAACATTGTACAGGAAAAATATGCGATGGGGGCTTCCGATCCGTTCGGTAACCTATGGCTGAGGACAGCCCCTACCCCGTAGGGTGACGCATCGCAGACTAGCACTAGTGGCAATGTCCCATTGTATTGGATTAGCAGGCTATCACTGGACAATAGGTTCTTAACACCCTCGAATGCCCTAGCCTCAGCCTTGCCCCACGACCAAACAGTCTTTTTTGCTAATAGCTTGTGCAGCGGCTCTGCTACTGTTGCCTTATTTCGCAAGAAGACCGCGTAGAAATTCACAAGCCCCAAAAATGCCTGTAACTCAGCCTTATTTTTGGGAGCTGGAGCCTTCCTGATGGCTCGCACTTTGCTCTCCGTGGGGTGGATTCCTTCTCTGTCTATTTGGTAACCCAAGAATTCTACAGACTCAACTCCTATCTGGCATTTGTTGAGCGTGACCTTAAGTCCAGCAGACCTGAAAATGCCCAAGACTTTCCGTAGTTTGGCCCCTAACTCAACTAGGTTCTCTGCTGAAACTAGTACGTCGTCAAAATATGGCACAACCCCCGGTATTCCCTGTAATAGGCATTCCATTAGATTTTGGAACAACCCTGGGGCTACGCTGACTCCAAACTGGAGTCGAGTGCATTTGAATGCACCTCGATGCGTTACGATCGTTTGCGCCTCGGCTGTGTCATCGTCTACGGGCAGTTGTTGGTAGGCTTGGGCTAAATCGAGTTTGGCGAAGAGCTGCCCTTGTCCCAATGACTGCAACAGATGTTGCACTACTGGAATGGGGTATGCGCTCTTTTGCAATGCTTTGTTAAGCGTTGCCTTGTAGTCAGCGCAAATCCGGACCGATCCGTCCGGCTTGACTGGAATTACAATTGGTGTCTCCCATTTGGCATGGTCGACAGGGAGTAGTATTCCCTGGTTTACTAGTTTGTCTAACTCCCGGTCAATCTTGGGCTTAAGGGCAAAGGGGACCCTCCTAGCCTTTAACCTAATGGGAGCCACCTGGGGATCTAAGTTAAACTAAATAGGGGTCCCCACGTACTTGCCCAGGCAGTCCTGGAAGACGTCCTCGAACTCTTTCAGCAGTTCATCCTTTAGGGTGACTCCATTTCTGTGAACCCCGGTCACTTCCATCCCCAGGGCTCTGAACCAGTCCAGGCCTAGCAAGCTTGGAAGGTCTCCATCTACGATGGTGATCGGTAGAGTTTTCTTAAAATTTCCGTATCTCACTTTGATGGACGTGACTCCTCAAACAGGGATCCGGTTTCCCTGGTAGTCTTGCACTCTCAGCTTTTGGGTTTGCAGTTGGCGTCTCGCGACCTCTGGCAGGTTCCTCGCGACGGTGTCCCAGGATATGATCGTGATCGACGATCCGGTGTCCACCTCCATTTTACACGGCACTCCTTCGATGTGCGTTTGTGTAAATATCTTCTTTTTGATTCGCGTTGATGCGTGACCCACTCGTACAGTTGTTTGGTTCAATTTCGTGCCTCTTTTGGAAGAGCCAATCCCTGGCCGTTTCGTCGGTCCAGCGCTCTGCTGATTGGCCGGTTTGAATTTTAGGCGGGACGGTTGAGGGGTTTGGCAGGCCTGTGCGATGTGCCCTTTCTTTTCACACCGCCGGCAAATTGCGTTCTTGAATCTGCAATTTTGTCATCGGTGTTGGCCTCCGCAGCTCATGCACTCGTCCCGGTCACCTCTCTCTGCCCGTCCGGTATGGAAGACCTCTTCTTCTTCCTCTTCCTCGGATTCAGCCTCGACGACTTCGCTGTGGACTGGCGTTGCTTTCGTGCCGGTGTTCGATGTGTTCTGTTTCTGTAGGGTTTCCGCCGCTTTGGTGGACATTTCATGTGCCCTTGCCTCATCCAGGGCCAGGGCCAGGGTTAAGTTGCTTTTGGACAGCAACCTCCTCTGTAAACGAATGTCCCGGACCCCACATATGAGTTGTTCCAGTAGGGAGTCATCCAAATCCCGGTACTTACAGTGGTTTGCGGCTTTCCTTAATGCGGCCATGTGCACGCTTATTGATTCACCCTCTCGCTGAACTCACTGTCTTAGCTCGAAACGCTGAACAAACTTCGACGGCACCAGAGTGTAGTGCGCCTTCAGTGTTGTCTGCAGTGTTTGCCATGGCACCGACTGTACCGGCGTTGGTTCCAACAGCGATTCGGCGGTATCGAAAACCTCCGGTCCGCAGTGACTTAGGAAGTAAGCTCGCTTCCGATTGTCCGAGACTCCCTGTAGTTCGTTTGCTTCGAGGAAACACTCGAAACGAGCCATGTACGACCCCCATTTCTCTTTGGCCGGGTCAAATGGCGCTGGCGGTGTATAGCTGGACATGGCTATGTGACTGCTTCTGATACCGGCTGGGTTTTCCGAATCCGTGCTCCTTCAGCTCTTTTCCTGGTCTCGTTGCCTCAGTATCCCACCTTCGTTGCCAATGTTAGGTTTGGGCAATAACGAGGCAGGAGACCACACGAGTGACAACAGCTCTTTAGTTTATTGTGACCCAGCAAAACCAACAGCAAAAACCCCTCTTTAAATACTATTTTGGCTGAGGCATCAGCCAATCAGCAACGTGCTTGTTCCTGCCCAAACTTCCCTCCTAAAGTTTAAATACATAACAAAAACCACCAACTGATTCTGAAGCAGCTATCCACAACTATGTTTTCATATAAATTGGACTACAGCTCCAGTTGCTCAAGATAATAGGAAGGTTGTTATGATAGCCCAAAACAGCTAAGAAGCAGAGGGAAAATGGGTCTTGAATAAACTATTGAGAAAATATACTAATACAGGTTTCCTCAGAAAACTTACATGTTGTGATTGATTTAAAATTTTGGAGAGAAAATGATTTCTTCAGAGGTAGCATGAACAAGTAGAACAAGATATAGCCTAAAAGATAGATAAATTTGAATATAGTGGGAGAAACAAAGTTTCATATATAAGAATCTGGGGAGAAAAGCATTTAAAAATACCTAAACATTTCAGTTGTTAAAATGTTGTTTATTGGGAATTACTGTTCTGTTTGGTTTTTTTAAAACAATATTAAAACTATTTGCATTTTGATTTGTTTTAGTGGGGTGAAGATTCAGAGATCTGCTGAGGTAACTAATCGTTGAATTGGAACTAGACGAAAATATACTTGCTGTTGTACTTCCCAGGCTATCTTCATGAAGGCAACGGAAGATAGATCTTTATATCTTGCCAGGAAAAGTTCCCAGTTTACGTTGCTCATCCCACTGAGTAACCTGAAGGGTAAATAAGAACCTTAAGGAGGCTTAGGCAGACACACGATATTGTGCTTCTTGGAACAATAACAACAAAACTAGCAATATTCCTTTCTATGACATTGAAGATCTCAAAATGGCATCTTTTTATTCTTCATGTCTTGCAGATGGTGCTTGCTTTCAACTCTCAAATTCCTAGACAGCAAACTCAGCAGTACAGGTAGTCCGAAACCATTCTTTTAGTGATCAAAATTACAACGGCATTGAAAAACATGAATTATATCCAGTCCTTGAATTTATGACTATGGCAGCATCCCCATCTTCACATAATCAAAATTCCGGCAACTGAATTTTGCTTGGCAACTGGCATGTATTTATGACAGTTGCAGTATGCAACTGTCACTGGGGGTATGTGATTGCCATTTGTGACCTTCCCAGCTGGGTTCCGACAAGCAAAGACAATGGAGGAAGCAGGATTCAATTAACAATGGCATGATTCATTTAATAACTGCAGTGATTCACCCAACTGTGGCAAAAAGATTATGAAACTGGGTGCAACTCATTTAACAACTAACTTGGTTAGCAACAGAAATTCTCGTCCCAATTGTGATCAGATATCCAGGCCTACCTGTATTTGTAGACTAAATTATTCAGGGTTTACTGAATTAGGGAATGTCGATCAAAGCAGTTTGCTATTATCTGTCCATTAATGATTATCTAATATCTTCTGTCTGGTGAGTCTTCAAAACAAAAAGATTGATACAACCAGTGTTTGAAGAAATATTGTAAACAGGGATCACGTCCATGAATTATATATAGCAAATGGACTCAGTGGTGGGATTCAGCCAGTTTGCACCACTTCGGGAGAACCAGTTGTTAACTTTCTGAGCAGTTTGGCAAACTGGTTGTTGGAAGAAATCATTAGGGCAGAGAACCGGTTGTTAAATTATTTGAATCCTACCACTGAATGGACTTGATTCACATTTACAGCCTTTTCACAGTAGCAATGTGAACCTTGATGAAATCCAGACCTTGCTTGCTGAAAAAAGAGCTGCTGACTGATGCATTGCTATCCTGTGTGTTTGAAAACTAGCTGGTGTTGTGTGGTTTGGGGGAAAAAAGTAGGACAAGTCCTTTACAATCATGGCTAAGATAAGGCCACATCATAGGCTCTCCTGTTACACTATAATTAACTAATAAAGGTAGATTGGTTGGTCTGAAGCATTGGTGGGTACCACTTTAAAAATATTTATTAGGTTGAAGACCAGTTTACTATTAGAAGTTTCATGGATATTACACATATGTTTAAGTAGTAACAAACCTATGATAAATAATCAAGACTTTTCAGAACAAGGCCATGTTCATAGATATAGAAAAATGGTATGGGATAAATCCAGTTATAACTTTTTTTTGAAAGGGATGAACAAGTTATAAGACTTTCCAGAAAGTACACATTTTGCCCAAGTTCTAACTGAAATGATCCATCACTCCAAAAAAGAAGGAAGAAAGGCACTGATTCTGTAGGAAAAAAAGATAATGATTGGTTTTTTTTCCCCTTCCATAGCTGCTGTTTCTACTTACCCAACTGCTAGGACACAAGGATTTGAAAACCTTATGGTACCATTCACACTTCTTCACATCCTTGCCTTTGCTTTTCATAATATTCAGACAACGGTAATAATCTGTAAGGACAGAGAAGAAGCTGATATCTTCTGATAATTGTTCAACTCTTGAACTAGAAATGGGAAATTCACATTAGAATTTTTTTTTTTCATTTTGATGTTTATTAGGATCAATGTCTCTCAGGCTAACTACAAGTTTCTTATGAGAATAAGGTGATGGTAGTGTAGCTAAATGCAAGAAATAAATAGTGTCATCCATTGTGCTTATTCACAGTTTAATATATAGGTAAATTGTAACAGGTGCATTGTGCAACATATGGAACTGGGTTCTTTGTAAATACAGTACTGTAAATTGTTGAGCTCTAAAGAAACACATTCAGTCAAATATTCCAACCTGCATCTGAAACAAAGCACAATTTCTTCTTTAATTCCTTGGCTATAAAGTTGTCAGAAGTAAGTTCCACTAAGTACAGTGATAAGATTATTCCAGTTAGTAGTCTGTTTTTTGCTAGGTACATAGAGCAAATCCCTGCAGCACTTGTGTTCCATTATCTGTATTTAAAATATGGTATCAGAATGACAAACTGGACAGGCCAAGAAGACAATCAAACTTACTTTATATGCCTGCATGGCTCAGAAGCTGTTCAGCAAAAATTATCCTAACCCTTATGGCCACATCTTGTCTTTTACCTACCCATGTAATTCTGGTAGCAGTTACGAGTCTGGTTGGTGAATGGAAAGCGAGGATCAAAAGGAGCTGTAAAAGGGACTTTTCTTTTCTTGGTGTCTAGTGTAGCAGCTGAAACAGTCTGCATTTCTGGGAAAGTTAAAAGGAGAGAAAGAGCAGGAGAGTAAATGTGTATTGAAATATAGAGGAATCAAACTGATATGCTGCTGCTTATCCTTTCTCAGAACAAATCAATTTCTCAAAGAGAAATCAAATTTCCAAAGAAGTCCTCATTTCAGAGATTTGGGTAACTAATCTAATTATTCATTGCTACTGAGAAAAAGTATTGTAACAATTCCAGTGATTCTTATTCCCTTTGTAGACAGCTGAGAGTTTCTGGCTCAGAAATATCTTCTCATTGATTTCTCTTCTCTAAGGATTTGAAAGTTAATAACATCTAATTCTTATCCATACATAGTCTTCAACCAAATTCAGTTTGGGATTTTAGCCTAGTAGTTTCCTTCTCTTCCAAATTACTTCTTTCAAATCCCTGCTACTGAAATTTCTCTTCATTTCTAACTTGGACAGTTTTCCTTTCTATATATTTCTAATTTGACATGGCTTCACCTCATCATTAATTCCCAACCCAGTTCATGGTAGCCAGTCCCAACTACTGCAAGCCAACTTTTTTGAACTGGAATCCAGTCCCCACTTCTCACAACCCTGCTGTTCCTAACATCTCTAACTCAACATACATCATTGGCAGTTGCAGAGCTCCCTAACGGTTCATTTATCTGGGGATAAATTCTTCATTCTGATTTTTCCTTTCCTTTCAGAATAATTTTTGGCAAATTAAATGTAAGAACAAACAAAGAGGATGAAATCAGTTGGGAGATAAAGCACATGAAGGGACCCTTAACCACTGTCTCTGTCTAAATTTCCCTCCTCAAGGGAGGAATTATAGAGCTTCCTGTATTGTCAAGAATTTCTAATTAAAAAATTGATATGCAAACATATGTAAACATGAAATTCCAGAGTGTTTTGGCCATGGATGCTCTGCTGCTTTGTCACAGATCATTTTAATTTTTCCCTGTAGAGCCCAAGTCAGATTGATCTCCTGACCTAGCCAATAATGGTTGATCACAGAAATAGCTCAATAGCATTGATCTCAGAGCTGATTATTACTTGGATAAGAGACCATCACAAAACCTTATAGCTCTAGATTAGATTATGAACCCAACATAGTGTCTACAAGGATTCATTGTTTAAATGCGATCTTATCTCTACCCCTCAGTGTGACTGTGTTGCTCCTCGACAAAATATCCATCACATTGTGTCTGAATGTCCATCAAGAGTTTACACCAGCCCAATGTCTGATTTTTTCAGCAGACCACTCTGTCCTTGAATGGCTGGATGGACTGGACATTAACATTTGAACTACTATAAGTCCATGTATTTACCATACACATATAAAGACTGTGAAGACCCCCTTCCCCCTCCCAAAATTACAGAATATGGGAATGGCAAATCAGGTCCATTTTGTTGCCAAGATTGTGACGTGAAGATGGCTTTGCTTCTTTTTCTGTACAGAACTGCGCACTCCCTCTTCTGGCAATATTTCAATTAATATCACTCTGGATGGAATATTTTTCTCTACTTCCTAATCTGCTTTTTTCCACCTCCAGTTAAAAATATCAGAAAAAACTTCTCTCTCTCCTCCCAATAC
Source organism: Ahaetulla prasina (assembly GCF_028640845.1). Taxonomy (NCBI): domain Eukaryota; kingdom Metazoa; phylum Chordata; class Lepidosauria; order Squamata; family Colubridae; genus Ahaetulla; species Ahaetulla prasina. The sequence goes on from NC_080542.1 coordinate 22,858,519, forward strand.
TCTTATTAATTTATTGTATCAGATTGCTATGGTGACTTCTAGACCTGAGAGAGAAAAAGTGAAGCAGTATTTATTTGGTCTGACTCAGGAGCTAGAAGCTGGTAGGCCTCATCTCAGCTGTAGCCTCAACCCAATTTGAAAAGCTCCCTGACCTTAACCCATTACTTGGCAGCCTTGATTCAAAAAGAATCATGTCAAATATTTAACAGCAGATTAGATGGAGCTCCTTCCATGGGTTCCTTCGGTCCTCTTCAATTTTGCTTGTTCCTATTCTGAAACATTATCTCTGACCAAAAGCAAGCCCTTGTCAAAAATACAGGATGGTTATTTTGGAGGGAACAAAATTCTGAGGGAAACAGGCACAGATGATACATAAATAAATGCTACATAAATAAATCACTCTCAGTGTGCCAAATGAATGCCCTGCCTCATCCAGACTTTTAGGGGGGAAGTTGGGGGGAATTCCTTCTGGGGCCAATCCTTAGGTAAGACCCTTGGGATACCATGGTGCAAAGTAAGCTAGCTACCTTTTTTCTAGAAAATGTATAAGGGTTTATCCTCACTTCTTCCCACCCCAGTTAAATTAGGAACAACTGCCAGAATTTCAGGGACTGGCAGAATATTTATATAAAAAACAGACCAATCAGATGTGTGGTTACTGCTCTGCTGTCTAATGATTGGCTGGAGGCATAGAATCTTCTGGAAGCAGCATGGAAGGAGGAGTGAGTGGGATTCCTAACTGAAGCAGGAGTAACAAAATGGCTCCTTTTCACAAGATGGTGGAAACAAACTGGTCAAGTAGCACCGAGAAATCCTTTTTTTGGTAGACAGTTCCAGCTCTGGAAATTTGTATTCTAATTGGTTTTAGTGCATGTATGCAGATACTCCTCGCTTAATGACAGTTGCTTAGCAACTGTTTTAAAGTTATTATCTGGACCTCCCCAGAGCTACTTTACATACACACACTCCTATGATCATATTTATATCCATTTGCAGCGTCCTACAATCTTGTGACTGTGATTTTTGGCATTTTTATTTCTGGTTTCTGGCAAAAAAACCCCATCCTCTTGCTTAGCTATGACAATTCTGGTCCCAATTGCCAATGGAACCCAAGAGCTACTTATAATTAATTTCAAAACGCTGGAAAATTTCTCACAGTTGTCTTTCAAACAATCTAGCAATAGGGGACTAAAAGCCCCACAACACAATGGTAGCTGCCTCACTTTGTGAGTCAAATTCAATTGTGCCTGGCTCAACGGCATCTGTGGATCAATTTCTGGATTCTGTATGTCACATTTGAATTGAGTTCTGATTACTATTTTGAATTCTGGGAAGCAGGGAAGAAAAAAAAATGCATAAAATCCTAAACTTTGAAAGCCATTTAGAATAGAATAGAATAGAATAGAATAGAATAGAATAGAATAGAATAGAATAGAATAGAATTTTTTATTGGCCAAGTGTGATTGGACACACAAGGAATTTGTCTTGGTGCATATGCTCTCAGACCAATTTCCTACTTAGGTAGGAATCCAAATTAAAGCATTTCTAGTTGTCTAGCCTCTGCTTGAACGTATCCAATGAAAAGGAGTTAATTACTTCTTGGAGTAATTGGTTCTGCTGCTATACCTGTACTCAGAATGTCATGGGGTTCTTTGGGACTCTGCTGAATGAAGATGTATTGTGCCCACAGCATTCTTGTAATCTACTAATACATTGCTTATTTAAAAATATTTATTAAAATATTCTTATTGGCATACTTATTTGATTTGCTAGGCAACAAAGATTAAAACTGGGTGTAAATGTGCTATAGATAGCATCAACATGGGGTATTTTCTGAGTCTTATGCACGGTGTGACAAGAGTAGGGAAGTAAAACACATTTTTTGTTTATGATATTTCTGCCCTGCCTTCTACTTTTTTAAAGCTCTCAAGACAGCTTGCAAAGCAAATACAACTACATCTCTAAAACATAGAGGTTAACAATATTTTTAGGCATTTTGTAAGAATAACATTTTTAAAAAGGCCATTTTTTGCAACATCATCACTCTAGAGATTTCAACCATCCCTGAGACCTCACACATTCAAGCGTGAACTTTTGTTAGAAGTGATGTTATAAGCAATTCTTTGATTTTTTAAAAAAAGAAGTCTTAAATATTTTTATTCATGTTCACCATATCACCCAGAATCAAAATCAACAGGAGCTGCAAAAAAGTGCAATTGTTTTCATTTTCTTCTTGACTAATTTTTTTTAAGAACTTCAACAAAGATGTAATAAAGGTTCTTGTTATAAAAATAGACACTAGATAGACACACATGCACACAAACATACAAAATCAATACTTTTTTTTAACTCTGTCACCGGATTGGACAAAGTAAATCTCTTTCCTTATCAAGTTTTTCTTCTAACCATTTTAAAAGCAGGACAATTTCTTTGCAAAGATTTCCACATTCTTATTCTAATCCAGCAAAATTTGCCATTCAGAAGAGGCATAATTTTTGTCCAATTTGAGATTACAATCCTTTAATTTTTAGGGGTTGGGGCAGAGGTGAGTTTCAGCTGGTTCGGAACGGTTCAGGCAAACTGGTTGTTAAGATTCTGCACAATTTAGTGAACTGGCAAATCCCACCGCTGGGTGGCACCGCACACCTTACCCCATCCCACCCTATATCGTCCTCGAGGCGCCTCACTTGTGGGGTGCCTCAGGGGTCGATTCTCTCGCCTACCCTGTTCAACATCTATATGAAGCCGCTGGGCGAGGTCATCAGTGGTTTCGGGGTGAGTTATCATCTGTACGCTGATGATACTCAGCTGTACTTTTCCACCCCGGATCACCCCAACGAAGCGGTCGAAGTGCTGTCCCGGTGCCTGGAAGCCGTACGGGTCTGGATGGGGAGAAACAGACTCAAGCTCAATCCCTCCAAGATGGAGTGGCTGTGGATGCTGGCACCCCGGTACAGTCAGCTGCATCCGCAGCTGACTGTTGGGGGCGAGTTAGTGGCCCCAAAGGAGGTGGTTCGCAACTTGGGTGTCCTCCTGGATGGACGGCTGTCCTTTGATGAACATCTGGCGGCCGTCTCCAGGAGGGCCTTTTACCAAGTTTGCTTGGTCCGCCAGTTGCGTCCCTTCCTTGACCGGGATGCCTTATGCACAGTCACTCACGCTCTGGTTATGTCTAGGTTGGATTACTGCAATGTTCTCTACATGGGGCTGCCCTTGAGGTGCACCTGGAGGCTACAGTTAGTCCAGAATGCGGCTGCGCGAGTAGTAATGGGAGCCGTTCGTGGCTCCCACGTAACATCACTGCTCCGTAGTCTGCACTGGCTTCCTGTGGTTTTTCGGGTGCGCTTCAAGATTTTGGTTACCATCTTTAAAGCGCTCCATGGCTTAGGACCCGGGTACTTACGAGACCGCCTGCTGTTACCCTTTGCCTCCCACCGACCCGTACGCTCTCACAGAGAGGGTCTCCTCAGGGTGCCGTCCGCCAAACAGTAGGGCCTTCTCTATGGGGGCAGCGATGCTCTGGAACGAACTTCCCCCTGGCCTACGTCAAGTGCCTGATCTTCGGACCTTCCGTCGTGAGCTAAAAACACATTTATTCATTCAAGCGGGACTGGCATAATAGTGTTGAATTTTAATTTGGGGTTTTGTTAATATTTTTAAAATTTAAATCTAAATTTTTAATTATCAGCCTTTTATAATCTGCTATGTTTTAAATGTTGGTTTTAATTGTATATATCTTGTGTTTTATTTTTGGCTGTACACCGCCCTGAGTCCTTTGGGAGAAGGGCGGTATAAAAATTTAATAAATAAATAAATAAATAAATAAATAAATAAATAAATAAATAAATATTGCCTTGCCCACCTTGGCCGGTGGCTAGAGTCACACCCGCGCCCTTTGCCTCAGGTTGGGGGATGCACCAGTCTCTAGTTTTGGCTTTCCCTGGAACCTCCGCTCACATGCCACTCACTCGCCCTTCGCCTCGAGTTGGGGGACGTGCCAGTCCCTGGCTCTGGCCTTCCCCAGTGCGTACACCCACTCACATGCCAGGCCGCCACTGTGAGAATGGTGTGAGCCCCATGGGCTAGAAGGTAAGGCTGATGGTGGGGAAGGAAGATCCGCTCCAGGCTTGCTGTGCTCAGCCGAACGACCACCTTGGTGAGGGGAGACACATATTGTGAGGCTCGGCTGCCTTTCGGCACAGCTTCAGCTTCTGCGGCACCTTCCGGGTAGGAGGCCTGAGAGAAAATGCCTCCCCCGAGGGCCGTCCACTTGCTCATCCATCAGCTGGGCTGGCCTGAAAGCGTTATGTCCCCTTCTTGTGGGCTGGATGTGGCACCCGAGGTGGAGCAGAGGTCGAGCAGGCGGCAGCTCAGAACAGGGCCCGAAAGGTAGCCGAGCCTTGCCAAAAAGCTTGCAGCCACCACCTCTTTCCCGGCACAAGAGGCCTATAGTCGCTGCTCTTTGCCGCTGCAAGACACCTCCAGCCACCACTGTCAGTTCAATTCCAGCCAGCAAAGAAGTGGCTGCTGCAGGCCCTTTGAGCCAACAAAGAGCGGTGGCTGCAGGCTTCTCACAGTGAAAAAGACCAGCAGCTGCAGGCTTATCGTGCAAAAAAAGAGATGGTGGCTGCAGGCCAGTGTTTCGGAGCAGGGTCGTGTGCCTAGCTGCACCAATAAAGGCCGGAAATAGCCTCCCATCATTTCCTGCTGCAAAAACCTTTTTAAAAACCCTGTCGGGCAGCCAGATCCAGCAAGAGATGAGGCATCGGAGAATCACCATTGCTGTTGCTGCACAAAGATAAGTCTAAGGCTCCGGCCACCGCCGCTTTGGCCTAACTGCACTGCCCCACCTTGCTGTGAGTGACATTGAGTTGGCCATGTCCACTCAGTCACATGACCCCCCCCCACACACACACACAGCCATGCCCATCCGGTCTTTAGGATGAACTGGTTGTTAAATTGGTTGGCTCCCACCACTGCGCTGGGGTAAGTGGAGAAAGATTTTCTTTAAACAGTACAGGGTTCACTGTTGGAAGTCCTAAAGAAAGAGAGAGATTCAATTTAAATCTCATACATTCTTCTTCTTTTCTAGGCCAGGCCTTCTAAAAGATGCCTATAGCCTTAGGCTGTATGGCTGCATACACAACTGCAGGATAAATCTTGATGCAATTATCAGGAATTTGGTTTAGATATAAATTCTTTAGATTCTTCCCCACAATTTAATGCTAGGTGCTTAATTTTTTCTCTATTCCAGTCCAAACTACTTGTCCCAGTGTTATTTTTTCCCTAAACATCTTTCACCTTCTGTTCAAAAGTATTTCAGGTAGTTCTCACTTAGCAAATAACTTGTTTAATGACCATTCACAGTTATGATGGTGATGAAATAGTAATTTTACAACTAGTCCTCACATTTATGACCTTTTTGGTTCGTAAAAGAAAGTAAAACTGAGGTAAGATCATAAACACCATTGCAGTTTCATTTAATGACTGCTTCACTTAACATCAAAGTTGGCAGTACCAGATGAGGACTATCTGTACTCTCCACATTCACAGAGACCTGAGAAGTTCAGCCCTTCCATTAAAAAAAAGAATATTTGTAAGATAGGAGAAAATACAATTGTCATTCTTGCTAATAATTTCTGTGATTAATATCTGCTTTAATAGCTGATGTACCATTTAAACAATGGCAGAAAGATATATCTAAATTTGTGTCATGGGGGAAAACCTGAGTTAAATAGAATAGAATAGAATTTTTATTGGCCAAGTGTGATTGGACACACAAGGAATTTGTCTTGGTGCATATGCTCTCAGTGTACATAAAAGAAAAGATACGTTCATCAAGGTACAACATTTACAACACAATTGATGGTCAATATATCAATATAAATCATAAGGATTGCCAGCAACAAGTTATAGTCATACAGTCATAAGTGGAAAGAGATTGGTGATGGGAACTATGAAACGATTAATAGTAGTGCAGATTCAGTAAATAGTCTGACAGTGTTGAGGGAATTATTTGTTTAGCAGAGTGATGGCCTTCCGGAAAAAACTGTTCTTGTGTCTAGTTGTTCTGGTGTGCAGTGCTCTATAGCGTCGTTTTGAGGGTAGGAGTTGAAACAGTTTATGTCCAGGATGCGAGGGATCTGCAAATATTTTCACGGCCCTCTTCTTGATTCGTGCAGTATACAGGTCCTCAATGGAAGGCAGGTTGGTAGCAATTATTTTTTCTGCAGTTCTAATTATCCTCTGAAGTCTGTGTTTTTCTTGTTGGGTTGCAGAACCGAACCAGACAGTTATAGAGGTGCAAATGACAGACTCAATAATTCCTCTGTAGAATTGGATCAGCAGCTCCTTGGGCAGTTTGAGCTTACTGAGTTGGCGCAGAAAGAACATTCTTTGTTGTCCTTTTTTAATGATGTTTTTGATGTTAGCTGTCCATTTGAGATCTTGCGATATGATAGAACCCAGAAATTTGAAGGTTTCTACTGTTGATACTGTGTTGTCAAGTATTGTGAGAGGTGGAAGTATGGAAGGGTTTTTCCTAAAGTCTACCACCATTTCTACGGTTTTGAGTGTGTTCAGTTCCAGATTGTTTTGGTTGCACCACAAGGCTAGTCGTTCAACCTCTCGTCTATATGCGGATTCGTCATTGTCTCGAATGAGACCAATCACTGTTGTGTCATCTGCAAACTTCAGTAGCTTAACAGATGGATCATTGGAGATGCAGTCATTGGTATACAGAGAGAAGAGAAGTGGGGAGAGCACACAGCCTTGGGGGCCCCCTGTGCTAATTGTACAGGTATTTGATGTGATCTTGCTTAGCTTCACCTGCTGCTTCCTGTTTGTTAGGAACCTTGTGATCCACTTACAAGTCTGTTCCGGTACCTGTAGCTGGTTTAGCTTAGTTAGAAGAATGTCTGGAATGATGGTATTGAATGCTGAACTAAAGTCTACAAAAAGGTAAAATACTACAAGAAATAGAAGGGCGTCAGAGCTAGAAGGTCATGATTAGAGATTTAGGTGGCATGGATACTTATGATAGGAATAAAGCTAAAGTAATGAAGTTTTTAAAAATAGTTCTGTTAGACATGGCATGTTGGGAATATGGAACAGATATAAACCAGGCTATATCCAAAAAATACCTTTGTGGCAGTCATCACAAGAAGCATTTAATAGATGAGAAATGATAAACAAACACAATAGTTAACTTATTTTGACATATTAAAATTTTGTCAGGGAAATCAAGAGTGATCTGGTCGCAGAAAGTTGTACTTTTCAATGGTTGTCTTATGTACAATTGCTAGAAAGATTTAAAGTAGATAAAGTAATTTTTTGTTTTGAATATTTTAAGACTAAGCTTGAAAACAGATGTATATAAGTGATGATTGTATTATTTCTAAAATGTATAAACTTTTATTGAAATTTGCAACAAGAATAAGTGAAAGAATGCATGACAAAATTGGCTAACATTTTTTATTACAAATCAAACAGAGAAAGAATATGTGGATTAAAGGAGTGAAATTTAGATTGTTATAATTGCAAAAGAATTTACTGTATATGCCAAAAACATTGGTAAGCGTCATTAGAAAAAATATGTAGAATGTATAAAGATTTTTTTGAATTTATATTGGAAATGTGAACAATAAGAGGGGATATTTTATCATGCTTGATGGATATGTAAAAAAAATTGGACTCAACTATTCATACTAATTCTCATACTAACAAAATTAACACAAAATCGAAACCATAGGTGTTTTTTTTTGAGACTGATGGAGCTTTGTTTTTATATATGATAATTGCAGTGAGATTATTATATTATATGCACAAAGTTGGAAAGATTTGACATTACCCACAATGGAGAAATGGATGGTAAAGAAGATGAAACTTGCTGGGATCACTAATTAACATTTTTGATTAGAGAAAATATATTAACTAAGTTTAATACTGGAAACCCCTTATAGACTTTTTGCATGAAACAGAAAAAAATGAATTCATATGGCTTTAATGATTAGAAAAACATAGATTATAGAAAAACAGGAAGTCATGCTATAACCATACAGTAAGAGGTTAATTTATACTTTTAACTGATATAAAAGAAAACTGGAAATTTCTGTTTTATATTTTCTTCCATTCCCTTTTTTCTGCATTTTTAGCTTAGCTTTTTTCCCCTTTCTTTTCTTTATTCTAAAATATTGGTTTTTAGTTAAATTTTATTTATTTTTTAAAATTGTAATGAAAGTTATTTTTTAAAGAAAAAAATTCATATGTTTGTGAATTTTGTGAAATTGCACTTTTGGTAATTTGTAAACTGTGGATGTCACAGGAGGCAACACCAGTGAGTTTGCCTCAGGTGATTTTGAAAAAAACTTAGGATCAGTCTAGTTAGTAGTTAAATGAGAGATCACAGCTACATTGGAAAGTAGCTGGACATTCTAAAAAGTCTTCCAGAAAATGTTTATGGCTAACCAGGGTTCCATTGTGGATTACTGTCTGTCACTTCAGCTCCAGCCTAGAATTGCATCCCATAAATTGGAATATAGCATCTCACATACATTTTAAAAAAGCAGCGAAGCAGGAAAAAGTACAAAAAAATGAGCAACTCGCGACTCCTTGCCAGAAAGAACAGCTTTGCTAACTCAGGGGCAAATTTCATCTATTTGAAGGCTGCTGCCAAGTAGAATAAAAGTATTAATAATAAAGCAATAGGTGTCCATGGAAGCAGCAAAGGAGTGAGGGACAAAACATAAATTTCAAGGCAACTCAGCCTCTTAAGTTTTTCCATGCAATGACGCAAAGCAAATGCAAAAGGGTGGAACCATAGCAAACATTTTGTTATTCTGGCACCATTGTGGCTAGGAACAGATGTCTTGGGTAGGGGCATAAGCTTTTGCTCAGCCCTAAACAAAATATTAAAGAATGGAATCTCAAGTGAATAAATTTGCTTGCAAAAGTTATATATTCCACCTTCTTTTTTTCTCCTAGATGAACACAGAAAAAAAAATGTTGCATCATGTGGATGGCTATAAAGAAAACCATATACTGTACAGTGCTTGGTTTACATATGTTCTTCTCTTCCTGAACAAGGAAGAACATTTCTTCCTGGAGAAGAAATGAAGCAGCTGAATTTATTTTCTTTTTAGCAAACTGTTGATTTTTTGACTGCAAACAACTATAGTTAAATACATAACCATGCAACAATGCAAAGTTCAGGGTTGATTTGTTTAACACTCCACTAGAGTCTGCTTTAAAACACAATTTCTAGTTCACATGTAATAAAAAACTAGAAACCCAGAAAGTAAAATGAATTCTACTGTATTCCTCTATTTTACCATATTAGAGAGGATGAGGCTATTCTATTTGACATCTGACAGGTGAATTTTGCTGAAAATGGATGGATGACTGCCAAGTCCTTGTGTTGGTTTTCAAAAATACCATCTTATTTTCTACAGATTTGTCTTCCAACAAATTTAAGCCACTGAGACTTGAGGGCACTTTTCGCCTGAAATCTCAGCCTACAGGCCAGCAGAACATAATGTAAATAATGTCTACCATCCACCATCATGATCTTGATTTCTACATGATCAACAACCCCTACAACAGGGATTTTGGAAGAGGGCATAATCTCTGACAGCCTCCTGTTCAAGTCAACTCTGGATGTCAGATATCGACTTTTAAATCTTAACAACCACAAATGGGACCAGAACCTCTATTGCTAAGTGAGGCAGTCATTAAGTGAGTCACACCCAATTTTACAACCTTTTTTGCCACAGTTGTTAAGTGAATCACTGTGTTTTTTAAGTGAATCATGTGGTTGTCGAGCAAATCTGGCTTCTCCCACTGATTTTGCTTGTCAGAAGCTGGAATGATAATCACATAACTCTGGGATACTACAACCCAGCAGTCCCCAACCTTTCCGGCTTCATAGACCTGCAGCAGTGGGGGCAGCAGGGGGTGAGGGCAGAGGGAATGATTTCATGTGCGTGCCCGCTGCTTGCGCAAATGGAATTTCGCATGCTCGCACTTGTATGGCCCAGGTCCCAAAGGGCCAGAGACCGGTTGGGAGTTGGGGACCTCTGCTACAACCTCTATCAACATATGTTTAGGAGCTGTAGTGTCACAGTGGTTAGAATGCAGTAACACAGGTTAACTTTGCTCACTGTCAGGAGTTTAATCCTGATCAGTTTAAGGTTAAATCAGCTTTCCATCCTTCTGAGGTCAATAAAATGAGGTCTCAGATTGTTGGGGGCAATAGGCTGACATTTGTAAACTACTCAGAGAGTGCTGTAAAGCACTATGGAGTGGTATATAAATCTTATTGCTATTGCTGTTGCTAGCCAAGCACCCACATTTTGATCACATGACCATAGGGATGTTCCAATGGTTGTAAGTGCAAGGCCTGGTCATCATTTTTTTTCAGTGCCATCATAAATGAATAGTCATCAATCAAGGAGTAACTGTACTGCTAACTGGCTCAAGAGAGCTAATTGTTTCAGCAAATATGACCATCACAGAGTGCCCCATGCCCAGAATTTTAAATTTTGGGTTTTTTTTACAGAGTAACCCATACTTTTTGAAACCCTGGTTTTGATGGGAGCACCAGGAACCGCAGAGAGTTTGCTCTGGTTTTCTCAGATGGCAGGACCAGCTATCACAGTGACTTTGCTTATAGTTGGGCATCCCATGCTTACAGATTTCAGCATTCTTGGAAAAACCAGTCCCTTAGGTTTTCCTTGGTGGTTTTCTGGATTGTGGAGATTGGGGAACAAGTTTTGGCTGCAGTAATTTCATTGATGGGGGTTTCTTCTGTGATTGCAGAGGGTTGGTAGCCACATTCCTAGGATTCTCAGCTATTTTGGTTGCAGGCAAAATCTTTTTAGAAGCCTCTCGATTCTCCAAGCCTGCATTGTTCCACACCTGTATTCTTGTGTGGTGTTTGGGAAGTGATGCTGGGCTCCTTGGCCACAATTGGAGGGCCTAATTTTGTGACTTTATCTGTTTCCAAAAGGCTCTCTCTAGCCAAAGGAGTCTGGGGCTTAATGGCGTCATTGCTCAGTGATTTTTGGGGCTGGGAAGATGGAGGAAAATCTTTCTTCGCCACTGCATAAGTGGCTTCCTTGGAGATGAGCCCTACAACGCTGGAGGTGCCAACTCCTAAAGTCTTGCCAGCCTTCTCCTCCTGCAGCACAATACTTTTTCTTGATTTGGCAATCACCCCAGAGATTGTGACATGTTTGGAAGTTTTGGGAGTCATGCGCTGTGAAAGATTAAACAGAGAAATAAAAATCAGAAAGGTTGGTAAAGGCTTCATTCTCAAAAGTAGTCAATTATTTAGGTGATAATGGCCCTATGCATTTCAACCAAAAGTCTTCCCTGGGGAAAACTATTTCATTCACCTTATTTTCCCCCATTGGCTACTCTGTTGTAATTTTGTGTTTGAGATAGAATGCACTGGATGCCTTCTAAAATTTCAAACCAACTTAGTGATTCTGCGATACTCAGTTGGAAATGCATATCAGTGGAATTGGGAGAACTGCTGAAATTTGCTTTATGGATCTCCTTAAATAAACACTTCTGCCTAAGGATGGTAAATATAGCAGATGTTTATTATAATGTACACTAAATACAGGTAGTCGTTGACCACAATTGAGCCCAAAATTTCTGTTGTCAAGTAAAACAGTTGTTATGAATTTTGCCCCATTTTATCACCTTTCTCGACACCGTTGTTAAGGGAATCCCTGCACTTGTTAAGTTAGTAACACGGTTAAGTGAATCTGTCTTCCCCAATAACTTTGCTTGTCACAAGGTCACAAAAGGTGATTACATGACCCTGAGACATTGCAACCATCATAAATACATGCCAATTGCCAAATGTCCAAATTTTGATAAAGTGACTATGGGAATGCTACAATGGTTGTAAGAATTTATTTATTTATTCATTTATTTAATTGGATTTTTATACCGCCCTTCTCCCGAAGGACTCAGGGCGGTTTACAGCCAGTTAAAATAGAACAAGAATAAATACAAGATAAAAATAATATTTAAAAAACTTATTAAATTGGCCCAAATTAAAATATAATTAAAACAGTAAAACCCAAATTAAAGCTAAAATCCTACGCCAGTCCTGCACGAATAAATAGATATGTCTTCTATATTTATTATATATGTATAATATATATAAATATATTATATTTATATTAATATATAAATATATTCTATATTTATTATTCTAATAAATAGAATGAAAAATAGCCATAAGTTACTTTTTTCAGTGCTGTTGTAACTTTGAACAGTCACTAAATAAACTGTTGTAAGGATTACCTATATTGACTTCAGACATCTATCAGTTGAAGGCACACAAATATATCAACAAGCTGGAACAATTCAAAGTGTTTCACTATTACAAAGTTTTTCAGTTTTGGGTATTGGAGTCCACCCATCTGAAAGCTGGCAGACTTGAAAAATTCTGCACTATTAGAGTCCTGAGCCTTAAAACAAATTTCCACCATCCTCCTCCATCCTTTAGATCAGGGGTCTCCAACCCCCAGTCTGTGGACCGACAGCAGTCCGTGGCATGCCAACAACCAGTCCGTGCAAATAAGCAAAGCCCCATTTGCAGGATGCAGGTAGCACATGAATTCATGCCCCTCTAGTCTATTGAAAAACCTGTCTCCACGGAACCGATGGCTGGTGCCTAAAGTTTGGGAGCCTCTACTTTAGATTACACTCCCCCCTTTAGATCAATACCTTAGTACCATCCTTGTTTGAGTTCTTCAGCCTCCCCAATGAAGAGGACAGGACGCTATAGAGGGTTACAAATTTAATGGTGCTTTTTTCTTTAGCTGCAAAACAAACGAAACAAAGGTGAACTATGAGGTTCCAGCCGAAATGGCAAAAGCTAGGGATGGCCAATCTGTCAGTGTCATTTTCTCTTAGTTTTTCATTTTTACCAACTGGCCATATTCATCTCGATTCACCTACATTGATCAATTGCATGCAGACATTTGCAAACTGCTTTGCTGAATTTGGAGAAGGGCAAATTTGAACTTGTAGTCAATACAGTGCATTACTTCAATGACTTTGTTTACTTCAGAAAGGGATGTTCTGTAACCAATACTGCTATTGATCATTTTAATTGAGTTTTCTTCCTACCTGTGCTTAGCGCAGTTTTCACTTTGTTTCTGGCCACAGGCACCTGCTTTCTGATAAGATAAAGAGGCTAAATCAGACAAATTTAAGGAAATCTAAATAATCCCGATGATATCTTAATATACCTCTAGATCGCCATTCATATTAGTTTTGTCTTGCATAATTTTCGTAAGCTAAGCAAGCAAATTTTAAAAGTCAAAATGCATCCATCAAAAGCCCTCAAAATGTGAATTTTTCATCAGGCCTGGGAATCTCCTGGCGGCAGAGAGTCCCTGCGTTGATAGCACCATGTATAACATCTTAATTAAGCTTCTTGAAATCTTGCTTTTATTTATGCTAATAATTTAGTTGTTTAAATTGGCTTTTATATTCTGTTTTAATAGTTGATTTTATTGTAGGCCGCCCAGATTCGCCACCTATGAGATGGATGGTCTATAACGATGATAAGTGAATAAATAAAATCATTCACCAATGCTTAATTGGTCTTTAGAGCTAGAGCCTGGGGCAATATGTTTTTAAAATAAGTCTGTGGTAGAAATAAACATCATAATTTTGTCAACTCCCATCTATGCCTGGTGTTTTAGAAAGGGTTTAATTTTCAGCCAGAATGCCGTATGTTGTCTAAAGTAGATGTCTTGAACCCCTGGACTGCAAACTGGTCAGTACCAATCCACAGCCAATGAGGAACTGGGCCACGCAGGTTAGTGAGGTTTCATCTGCACCTGCGTGGGATCTATGTAGGTTGTGTAACCACCACCAGCACTCTCTAGTCCATGGAAAAATTGTTTTTCGTGGAACCAGGTCATGATTCCCAAAAGTTCTAGAGTCGTTAACTTAAAACTGCTCTTATTTCAGCTAAATTGACATTTCGGTGATAGAGACAATGACAAGCAAAGGCTGAAATAAAAAATTGGAAGGAACAAAGGTCTCCACAAACTGGTTTTTCCATCTTCAGACAACAGCAAAGAAGGGTCAAGGGAAGCCAACAGATGTAAGAGCTGCTTTGCAGAACCTTCAGTATAGGTACTGTAGTCCTTGACTTAGGAGCACAACTGGAAATGGAACTTCTGTTACTAAGTGATTTGATTGTCCCAAAGGTGCCTTTTCAGGAGGAAACTGGACTTTCTTGTTTTTTCTTTCTTACTTGTTTTTTCTTCAAAAGAAAAAGTGGGGGAGGGGGGAGAAAGTCCAATTGCCTCTTGAAAAAGCACCTTTGGGACAACCATGGCCATTGGATGACTGAGAATCTCTACAGACTTTTAGCTATACAATTTGGGATGAACACCCTTTGAAAGGTGTGGGAGTAGGAATGGATTTCCAGAGGAAAAATTGCAGACTACAGGAACCAGGAGCTCTACTCAGGTGAAACTGAGGACAAAGATAATAGGACTACTATTGACCTCACCCCATTCCTAAGAGGACCATAAGGGGCGTGCATAAGAGCACAAACGTGCCTACTGTTCCTGTCCTATTGTTTTTTTCTTTTTCTTCTTATATATATATGCTTATACTTCCTTATATTTCCTCATATATATGTTTATATACTGTATAATCTTTTTGTGTGATGCCTGTGTATATTGTTGTGACAAATAAATAAATAAATAAACAAACCTCCAAGTGCTGGAGGATGCAAATGACCAACTATCTGCAAGGAATATAAATTCTTCCATTCCCCACTATCCTGTCAGAGCTGAAGAAGCTTTTTGGATGAGAAGCAAAACATCTTCAAAAGAAAAACACAAGAAAGTGCAGTTGCCTCCTGAAAAAGCATCTTTGGGACAACCATGACCTGGATAACTGAGAATCTCTACAGACTTTAAGTGATGTGGTTATTAAGTATGTCATCACATGACCATGATTTTATATCCTTTTTTTTTTTACCATAAATGAAACACGGTTGTTAAGTGAAGGCATAAACTTCAACTTCATATTCCTAAAAGGGTCCACTATGTTCTCTAACACAATTCCAGGTGTGTTCAGGGCCCTTGAAAAAGGTCAGGATAGGGGCCAATTGACTCTATAGGTGGATGCCTTTCTAGAGGACAGGGGTGATTGCAAAGAACGGCCATGTCCTGGGTCTCATAAATGTGTGGCGCCATTTAACCAATGGGATTTGAAGCATTTCAACACTGTTCAAACATTTACTAAGACAAGCAGACACCACAAGAGATAAAGGTCCCTCAAACAACCAAGTCATGTGCCAAGATTGTACATCTCATTTTGAACCAACATACCTGTTCATTTCCATTTTTCCTATGGTCTTACATTGATCTTTGTGGGATTTACTCGCATTCAATAATTTGTTGGGAAGGTTGCTCAAATTTGCGCCAACTGTTTCAGAGGGGCCCACGGCCACCGTCTGGCAGATGACATGAGAAGTTTCCACTCCTACCGACATTGTGACTCTGTGAACTTGCTGCCCAGTGTCATTTTGAGAAGTGAGATGTCCCTTTTCTGGGGACATGTTTGAAGAAGCCTGTGTCTTGTTCCCCAGAATCATGCTTGGGTTCCCTGAATATTTATTACTTTTACTGTTCTGGCTCTTGTTGGCTAGATGAGAAGGATTAATTGGAAAGCTTTGTTTCTCAGATTCTACTTCTGATTTCCTTTGGACAGCCTGAGATGGACCAGCTCCCACTGACATAGGATATACCTTTGGTTCAACTCTGGATGCAGGTTGATTCTGTTGTGGTGACTGGCCCTGGAATGGAGTTCCGGGTGACTTTGGCCGGCCAGGATTGTTGGCCTTTGATGCAGCAGCAGGATCCTCGTTCCTTATGGCTTGAGGGTTCTTTTGTAATGGGGATGCCATTTTGGTCTTTTGTAACAAACATATTTCTTTTTTGCTTTTTTGAAGTGTGACTGGGATGGGATTAGATTCAGATGATATTCTTGATGAAAGGCGCTTCTTTTTCTCAAAGTCGGGCTCCCTGACATTCTTCGGCTGATCTGCTGCTGAAGTTTGCTCAGATGCCCTGGAGGTGAAGCCCCCGGAAGTCCATTTGGGAGGAGACCGCTCCTGCAACTTGGGCTGGATCTTTGGTGACTCCTTACCTACAGACACTTTCTTCACTTTAGGAGCTGAATGCTGAACCTGTTCTCTAGAAGGGGACCTCTGTAATGAAAGAAAGATACAGTGTCATGGTATTATCACAGAAAACTTGGGTCCTTTTACCCAGCATGCAAGCCAGATAGGTGGAAAGGAAGACTCTTATTTTTAAATAAAAGCGTTATCCAAGTGCAAGTTCCAAATGGGTGTTCCCCTTGCTTGGAGTGGATCCCCTTTCATACAATTCTGAAAAGGATACATTGCCATGAACCAATCAGGGGAGCATAAAGAGATCCCTGCAGATTTTATTCTGCTAGTCCCATGATGGCGAACCTACGGCATGCGTGCCAGAGGTGGTATAACGTGTCCTTTCTGTGGGTACATGAGCCATTGCCCCAATTCAGTTCCACTGCACATGTGCACATGCCTCCTGCTTGCCAGCTGGTCTTCGGATCTCTGCCGTGCATGGGCAGTGCACGTGTGGGGCAGTGGGGCAGTGGTGTGAGGCAGTGGTGCATGAGCAGGGCACGTGCGCAAGAAACATGCACGTGCATGTGCAGGGCGCATGAGGGCTCCCCTGCACATGCATGGGGGGGCTGCATGCGCAGGGGCCGCACACACATTGGATTTTGGGAGTTTGGGTGCACTCATGCACATCCACGCACTCGGACGCAGTCAGGGCACTCAGTCCGGAAAAAGTTAGCCATCACTGTGCTAGTTGTTACCTATTAACAGGTAGTCCTCAACTTATGATCACAATTGAGCCCCTAACTTATGCTGATAAGCAAGACAAGCACGTTTTCCCCATTTTACGACCTTTCTTGCCACAGTTGTTAAGGTAGTAACACAGTCGTTAAGTGAATCTGGTTTCCCTATTGACTTTGCTTGTCCAAAGGTCACAAAAGGTGATCACATGATCGTCAGACACTGCAACCGTCATAAATATGAGACAATTGCCAACGGTCTGAAATTTGATCATGTGACCTACCACAGTTGTAAGTGTGAAAAATGATCATAAATGGTCCTCACTTTTTTCAGTGATGTAACTTTGAACGGTCACTAAATGAACTGTTGTACATCAAGGATTACCTATATAGGAAGCAGTGCTCATCTCTGTTTCAATCCTGGGAGCATACATGATTAAACCAATCATTAAAAGCAGCATCCTGCATACATCTTCGGTAGTCATAGTAACATAGTTCAGCTAAAGCTTAAAATGTAGCCTAAGACTTTTACCTTATCACTAACATTCCTCCTTACTCAAAACGTTCCCAAGCAACTTGGTACCAAGATCTCACCCATCCCTTTAATGGGCAGTAACTACAATAACTATCAGCAACCAAACAAGAAAGATTCAGATTCCAACGAATAGTCAAGACCGCAGAAAGAATAACTGCAACCAGCCTGCCTTTCATAGAAGACCTGTATCTTGTGTGGGTCAGAAAGGGGGCTGAGCAGACATAAACCATTTCAACTCCTTCCTTTGAGATGCTACTATAAGGCATTGTATGCAGTGGTGAAATCCAGATTTTTTTACTACTGGTTCTGTGGACGTGGCTTGGTGGGCGTGGTGTGGCTTGGTGGGCATGGCAGGGGAAGGATTCTGCAAAATCTCCATTCCCATTCCTCTCCAGGGCAAGGATACTACAAAATCTCCATCTCCTCCCAACTCCTGGGGGAAGGATCCTACAAAATCTCCATTCCAGGGGAAGGATCCTATAAAATCCCCATTCCCTCCCCACTCCTGGGGGAAAGATATTGCAAAATCTCCATTCCCACCTCACTCTGGAGCCAGCCAGAGGTGGTATTAGCCGGTTCTCTGAATTACTCTAAATTTCCGCTACCGGATCTTCAGAACCTGTCAGAACCTGCTGGATTTCACCCCTGATTGTATGCCAAGAGAATTAGACACAGGGGCAGGTTTTTCCCCTCGTGCCATCAGTCCGCTGAACACTTCTCGCAGTTCTGTCAAATGTCTACATATACAGGTAGTCCTTCACTTATAACAGTTTACTTAATAATTTTTTCAAAGTTATAGTGGCACTGAAAAAAGTGTCTTAGGACCGTTTTTCACACTTATGATTGTTGCAGCGTCCCCATAGTCATATGATTTACATTTGGATGATTGACAGTCGACTCACATTTATAACAGTTGCAGTGTCCTGTGGTCATGTGATCACATTTGACAACCATCCATTAAGCAAAGTCTATGGTGAAACCAAATTCATATAACAACCATTTTACTAACTTAACAACCGCAGTGATTCACTTAACAAACATGACAAGAGAATGGGGCAAAACTCACTTAATAAATTTGTCAATTGGCAACATAAATTTTGTGCTCAGTTGTGGTCATAAGTTCAGGACTACTTGTATTAGCTACATAGCGTGGCTGTAGTATTATTTATCATTATAAGTATTACAATGATTATTCTTTCTGTTGCTTTGCAAGTACACTAAGTGCTTCTGTACTGTAAATAAATTCCTTGTGTGTCTAATCACAACTAGCCAAATAAAATATTCAATTCAATTCAAAAGGACTGGCTTAGGGAAGAACCTAGTTCCTTGGATCAAGAATATCCAGTTAAATTCTTGACCTGGCAGTTCTTCTCCGGCACTTCTTGCATTTTCCAGTTTTATCTCACCTCTGTAAGCCTAGCTTGCAAAGGGCTACTCTTCCATAGAGTGTGAACAAACCTCAGGTTCCTTCCCAGGGAGATTTTCTGGAGCCTTGATCTTGCCACTGGCCAGGCGCATCAGGTAAATCAGGCGCAACCAGCACTCAAAGAGAAAATCCGCCTTCTCTTCCCTGACCAAGAGTTGCAGGTAATACTTCTCCCCCGTGGGCAGCTGCATTTTCAGCTGCCGTTTGTTCGCATCATGAACAAAAATCTCCACCAGGTCCAGTGGGATCAACCTGTAGGTAAGGAAAAGAAACACAAGAACTCAAACTTTGCAAGGAGGCCTGGGAAGCCGAGGGGAGGGGAGGGCTATGCCAGTCTTACCGGGTGATTTCTAATGCTCTAGACTTCAGGTTTCTATTCGTTGTTTCTTGTTTTTCCCGGGCAATAATCATCAGATCAGGAAGGAGCATCTTGGGGCAGCTGGCTAAAATACCTATGGTGACTACATTGGGAAGCTTGTGGATGTTACTGAATTGACCGTCTTTGGTCACCTGTATGGAGAGAAAAGACAAAGGTGCCCCGAGATGCCTTTATGTAATTTTAGAAACTGGCTTTTAATGATCTCATAGAATAGCATCTCATTTGTTAAATGTATTTGCTGTCCATCTCGCCAAGGGGCTATCCTGGGTGGTTTACAACAGTAAAAAATGGAGAAATGAAAAATAAACATAACATCCACAAACACCCCAGTGTATAGGTATTTTAGCCAACAGTCCCAGTATCAAAGTAAAGAAGCCGTAAAGATAAACAACGGAATCAATAAACAATGAAAGTTCATGTGAGATTAAAAATGGACAGTGGGGAAGCAAGGAGGGCAAGGGGAAGGTGGAGTTTGCTATCAGTCTAGCCTTATTAATTAGGAATAAGTATCATTTTGTTACTAAATGAATGCAGCTAGTCCTCGACTTACGTCTATTCACTGTTCAAAGTTACAACGGTGCTGAGAAAAGTAGCTACCAACCAGTCCTTTCACTTACAATCATTGCAGTGTCTTGCAGTGACATGATAACGACTTGTGACCTTCCCAGCTGGCTTCCAGCAAGCAAAGTCAATTGAGAAAGTCACAAATTACAGTCATGTGATGTCTAGCTTAATGACCACACCACTTAACAACAAATTTTCTGCTCCCTTTTGTGGTTCTAAGTTGAGGATTACCTGTAACTAAAATGAACATTTACGGCTGTGCTCCCACCCAACCATTCTCACTTCCTAGCAATAAAATGCACCAATACAAGTAGTGATGTGAGATTTCTTTGCCCTTAACAGTTGTCCATTTGCTGGATCTTCAAGCACCAAGATCATGTAGTGACTGCTGGTGAAACGGTTTGTCAGCCAGCATAATTCAAGTTATGGAGCAAGTCTGTAAGCATCTCGGAGAGCATCATGTAAAGGTAGTGCTCGATTTTGGATTCATTTAATTGTAGTAAAAAAAAAAAGTCACTTAACAACTGCCTTGCTTAGCATCATAAATTCTGGTCCCAATTGTTGTCATAACAGAGAAGCAGTCTCTCTCTATTGAAAAGCCCTGCTCATTCCTAAACAACAAGAACATCCAATCACCTGGAAAAAGTTGCTCTCGAAGGTTTGTGCACCTCTAAACACACTGTACTCTGGCATCTGCAGCAATTTCTGCAGTTTGCCAGGTGATGGTGACCAGCCCTGGAGGGCTTGATAATGGATATCTTCTGAAGGATTCCATTGGCTTCTTGTTGGTTCCCTTCCTGGAAGGCAGCAAAGTAATAAAAAAAGAACAAATGTGAGAAGTATTACAAGAATCAGGGTATGCAAGCTCTCACAATATTTTTAATTACTCTGTAGGACGGGGCATGTCTCTTGGAGAGCCTATCCTACATCCTCATTGGAGTGCTCCTTTGGTCAGTTGTTGTTGTTGTTTTTCTCTTTGTCTCAAACCACAACCACCTGAGGCATGGACCTGTACTCTTGAACTTGAACACTGCAAGTCAGCGTGCCATGACTTATATTTCCATGTGGTAATATTATCTGGAAATGACCTTGGGAGACAGGAAGAAGAGCTGCAACCTAGACAAATATAATGCACAAGATATTTCACCCCACAGATAAGGTGCGGTAAGCTGAGGTGAGGTGAGAGGAGAGGAGAGGAGAGGATAGGATAGGATAGATAAAAGCCAGGGGTGAAATATTCCCAGTTAGGACCAGATCAGCCGATCTGGTAGTGATGGCAGTAGGTGGTTCGGAGAACTGATAGCAAAAATCCCTCCCTCCCCCGTCCATGCCCACCCAATGCCCAGTAGCCCACTTTCCCGCTTGCCGCTTTTTTAAAAAAAATGCTTTTAAAAGGGTTTTTTTTAAAAAAAGGGTCTGACGATCACGGCTGAGCAGTGTGATCATCAGAGTATTTTTTTTTACTTTTAAAAGCATTTTTTTACAACCTATTCAGCAGAATAGGTTGTAAAATAAAATGCTTGTAAAAGTAAAAAAAAAAGATTGCATGCCACAGCTGATCACCTACCCACCCCTGCGTTGTTCTACTTACCCCATGCCTCCTTTTGGTGCATGGTGCGCGCTGTGCATGCGTGCACACAGCGCACATGCGTAGCCAGCAAACCGGTAGTAAACCAGTTCAGATTTCACCACTGATATAAGCTAAGTTGAGATGAGATGAGATGAGTTAACCTTTGTTGTCACTTTTTTCTGTGAACATACCAGCATACATTAAAAATGAAATTCTGAGTTCCTTCTGATTCAAAAGGAATCAAAAAATGTGTGGGAAGCGCCTCAGAAGTGACTGTCTATAGTTTTCTTGGAGAAAAAAAGGAGGAGAGAAGTGCTTTAAGATTTGTAAGATGCTGTTATGTAACCCTACAATGAAGATAGTGCTAGAATTCAGGATTTATGCTTGTCTGGACTACTTTGCAGGGCTGACCCACATCTGATTGCTTCTCTCTGACATACGAGTGATTTTAATGTGAGGAAAATATCCTCTACTCTCCAAACCCATCCACTACCTGCTGAGACCAGCCTCAACGTAACTACAGACCCCCTAAGTGACCCTTCATACTTTCCCCACACATTTTAATTTTGTTTTAAGATTTAAATAAAAAAAAACTAAAATGCCCCAAGTTTCATCAGATCTTTGTGTAATCATATGGCATCTTCTGAAGGATCAGGAAAAATTGTACAAGACCGGCTTGGGGAGGAACCCCTATACCATTTCAGACAAATGGCTGTCCCATCTCTTCTTAAAAATTCCCAATATTGGAGCATACACAATTCAGGAAATTTCTCCTTAGTTCTAGGTTAGTTCTCTCCTTACTTAGGTTCCATCCATTGCTTCTTGTCCTGCCCTCCTGCTACTTTGGAGAATAACTTTATTCCCTCTTCTTTGTGGCAGCCCCTCAAATATTCGAACACTGCTATCATATCACTCCTAGTCCTTCTTTTCATTAAACTGGACATACCCAATTCCAGCAACCGTTCTTCACATGTTTTAGCCTCCAGTCCCCTATTCATCTTTGTTGCCCTTCTCTACACTTTCTTGAATCTCAACATGTTTTTTTACCTCATGGTAATCAAAACTGGGTGCAATATTCCAAGTGTGGCCTTACCAAGGCATTTTAAAGCGGTATTAACACTTCAAGTGATCTTGATTCTATCCCTCTGTTAATGCAGCCTTTAAACTCAACCAGCATCCTCACATATCAGATCCTTCCTCACCACCCAGCTGAAGAACGCAAGTATGTAAATTGTTCCCACCTGCAGGATATGAAAACATAGCTAGGACTGAGAGGAGCTCAGGGAGAAGCTATAATCCCTGCTTGATTATCATGATACTGGAACAAGAGCATCCACAAAATTCTGGCTCATCATTCTGGGTGGGGCTGGACCCCCCCATGAGTTTCAGGACTACCAGTTTCTGTACCCATTAAAGCCTCTCTTCTCTCCAGATTCCATCTTTCCTGGTTGAAAGGCATGTCTCTCCTACTGGAAAATCTGTCTGCCAATTATTTGTGCATTGTGACATCAACAAAGAAAGCAGGGGATGGGCTGCTGGATTGTTGCAGAATAGAGAAAATCAGCAAAGGGTCAAACGAGAGGTAGCAAGAAGGTGGAGGCTGGATGAATGCCACTCTCTAGCTAGGAGGAACGTTTTTTGATGCCACAACTCAAAATATTCTTAGATGGTAGAGCTCACCATCTGGAAATACTAAGCATTCATCTCCGATCTAAGAGGATGGCAATATTCCAAGCAATTGTTAGCTTTGGAAGCCATACTAGGCCGAAGACTTCCGGACTGCCACTTTCTCCTGTGTGGGAAAGTGGGAGGTTAGTAGCAAGGGGTCATTAGACATAACATTCTTCCTGCCGGTCAAGGTCAATCCAGGGCTGCATCTGGAGGAGGAGTGGTTGGCGTGATGTCTCGAGACGGGACGGTTGGCGATTGGAGCATGTGATCGGCAGAGGGGTTGGCTTTGGAGTGTGTTTCACTGGGAGGAAGACCGGATCTCCCCGATTCGGATTTCCCCAGTTGTGCCAGTTTACCTATCCTAGTAAAAGAACTTTGAAAGATGCTCGCTTAGGAGTCTTTACTTGAAGAGAGGGTTTTCTGGAATGCTGACAGCAATGGTAAGTCTACTTATTGGAAAAGTGCAAGTGATTCCTTCAGGTAAATTTCCTCTTAGAACTGCCAGATGATTCAGGGAATGTTACCATTGGAAAATACAAAGTTAAAATAGATTTACCAGTATGCACTTTATTATCTCAAAATGTGTCTTGTGCATAGTGCTGAAAATACTCCTTTGGTCATAAACGTAGATAGATAAATTACTGGGACCAAATAAAAACAAACAGGTAATCTGTAGTATCCTTTGCATCATTTTTAGCAATACATACTGTATTTAAGGAGAGGTTTTTGTTGGCATTTCAAATCCCTCTAAATTTAAAACAAACCAACAGCCTATAGGTGGCATCTGGTCTGCCACGGAAAATTATTCCCCTCAAAAACATCATACCTTATCTCCTGCTTGCAATGATTCTAACGAAATAAACCACAGTTCTGTGTTATAGCTGATGTAGAACTGCCCCGTTTTAATAAATTGTAATGATTTAAATCAGGGGTGGGTATCACTTACCTTTGCTACCGGTTTTCATGCGCAGATCGTATTTGATGACGTCCGGGTGGGTGGGCGGAGCCTCCTGCCGCTGCTGCTACCGAACTGGGGCGAACCGGTAGCAACCCACCAATGATTTGAATGATATAATGAGCCTATATTGTTTATAATACACCTTCAGTCACTGAGGTCTCTTCCTCCCTCCATAAGCATTTCTTTCCCTAACCACAAGGGGCGCCCCTGCATGCTCTCTTTTTCCTTTTGATCTCACCTCTCTTTTTCCCCCTTAAGAAACATGTCTATATGGTTTGTCCCAATTGCCAGTGTATTTGCTCAAGAGAGAGTAGGTCGTCACTTAACTACCACAACTGAGCCTGGAATTTCCATTCTAAGTCACTGTGGTCATTAAGTGGATCACCGTATGGCCTGACTCAATTTTACAACCGTTTTACAAGAGTCATAAAGTGAATCACCACTGTAATTAAGTGAACGATGCAATTGTTAAGCAAACCACTTGGACATTAAGGGAATCCATTATCTTGAATGGCGATTTTGTGCTGGAAACCAGCAACCAATACTGGAAAATGTAACTGGTTGTAAAATGCGAGACGTTTGCCAAGTGCCCAAAAAGCAATCATGTGGTGGTGCGGCAGCAGTTACGTCTAGGAGGGGTTGTAATTGACTTTTGGGAGGATGATCATAACTTTGAGCGGTCATTAAACAACCGCTCATTAAGCAAGGATTTCCTCTTTGTGAAAGAAGGATGCTGATCTCTTGTCCTAGAAATTTAAACAATACTCAACTGAAATTTAAACAACAGAAGAGCCAAATCTTGGCCAGATGAATTTCTTTTATTGCATTTCCTGAATGCCCTAATAATAAAAAAGACCAGCTATTGCAAAATCAAGCTCTCTATTTATAACAGATCCTTGGTTGAAATTGTTAGATATTAACAGCTTGCAAGGTTTTCTGTCTGGCCTGGTGTTTGAGCGGGAAAAATACTCAGACATGATTGGCTGAGCTCCCTGACAGCTCCCTATATAAGGGCGAGCTGTCAGAGAGGCTAGCTGCTGGATTGTAAATAGTTGTCATTAAAGAGCTGTTGTCTGAAGCCTGTTTCCAGTCTCCTCATTCACCCAACTTAACACTTGCGACAAAGTTGGGATTCATATAGGAGAACTGAAGCAAAAAGAGTTGACAGCAAACATCCAGCCAGGCAGACTTTGCGGAACGGCGGCCATTTTGCGCACCAAAATCAAATGTAAAAAAAACAGCAAAGATGTCTGCATTCCACCCGCCTATGCCTTTCGATCCGGCGAAAGAAAATTGACCTGATTCAAGTGCTTCACGGAAGCAAATGATCTTTTGGGGTTATCGGACAACCAAAAAAGGGCATTATTTCTCAGCCATTGCAGCCACGAAGTATTTGACATGTGAGAATCACTGTCCAAAACAACCCCGGTACAATCGTACCATGGCAAATGTTTCAGAATGCTCTGAAGACCCACTACCTTCTGGCCCCATTCGAGATAGTCCATTGCTACGAATTCAGGCACCGAATGCAGGACGGCGAATCCATCAACCAATATACAGCAGCATTGCGAAAGGCCGCTGCCCACTGTGAGTTTAGAGACTTGAATGACATACTGTTAGACCAACTTATCTGTGGAGTACAAGATCTCCGTTTACAACAACGGCTTCTTGCCAAAATGAATCTGACTCTACAGGCCACCTTGGATGAGGCAAGGGCCTCTGAATCATCTAATAGAGTGGCCGAATTGCTCCAGAAGCTCACCACAGCCCCAGCGGTGGTGAAACCTACAGCCACCATGCACAAGGGGCTATACCAGGAAGACGAATCTGAAGGAATCAAGGATGAAGTCTATCACACAGATAGAAGAAGGGCCATGGAGCAAGAAAACAAAAAGCAATCATGTGCCAGCTGTGGGGGTCAGCACCCAAGAGCCTCCTGCTGGTACCGAAATGCCATCTGCAGGAGGTTTGAACGAAAGGGGCATTTGGCAAGAGTCTGCCAGGCATCCTGGCCCAGTAACCGCAGAGATACCCCAGAGCCCGCCCTGTCGGAAGTACCGAAGCCATATAAAAGGGACACGTGGAAACCAAAGTGGGCAAATAATAAGCCAAGGGCTCCTGATACTAATCTGACGAGAATCGGCCAAGCAAGCACCCCCTCTCAAAAGAAGCTAAATGTAACAATACAGATCAAAAGGTCTCCATGTGAGATGGAGATAGACACTGGTTCCTCAGTGACCATCGTATTGTGGCAAGCATTGAAAAAGGCGTAGCAAGGTTCCAGAAACGGCAGTTGACTTGGCAACAACTAAAACTAAGCGACTACCAAGGAAACCGAATTCCTGTGTTGTGCTGCAAATCGTTCAACGTAAGATACAAGTTCTAAGGAAGATTGTCCCTAACAGTAGTCGACGGTGACCTCCTGAACCTGCTCAGATTGGACTGGTTCAGTTCCCTTGGATTGGGGGTTACTGGCATCAACGCCATTACCAGCGTCGCTGCAGATGACCTAATCCAGGAGTTCCAGGACGTCTTCAGCTCAGAGCTCGGCAAGTATGTGGGCACCCCATCTCCTTTAGTTTAGACCCTAACATTGCACCCATACGAATGAAGCTATGGAGGGTTCCATTCGCATTAAGACCCAAAATTGACTTAGAAATACTGAGTGTCAAGTGCCAGAATTATGATCACATGACCATGGGGAGAGGGCAAAGGTTGTTAAGTGAGGACCAGGTGTAAGTCACTTTTTTCCACTACTCTTGTAACTTCAAAAAGTCACTAAGTGGATGGTTGTAAATTGAGGGTTACCTGTATTGTGCAGCAGAGTATACACAGTCCAACCAAATGGATAGAGCTCGAACGCAGATGGACTTTAATTATTAGCCTTTATCATGTGCTTTCTTTTCCTTGGATAAACAGTTGTTTCTGCAGCCCTTACTTTAACATAGACTACAATGCAGATATGGTTCTGTGTACTAGAAATGCTTTAGGCAAAGAAATCTGCTGCTGAATGTCTATGGAGATTCTCAGTCATGGCTGTCTCAAAGGTGCTTTTTTCAAGAGGTAACTGGACTTCCTTATTTTTCATTGAAGACATGTCGCTTCTCATCCAAAAAGCTGAAGAAGCTTCTTGGATGAGAAGCAAAACGTCGTATTTATTTATTTATTTTATTCGATTTTTATACCGCCCTTCTCCCGAAGGACTCAGGGCGGTGTACAGCCAAATAAAAATCCACAATATACACTTTAAAACAAAACTAAAACAAAACATATTACAAGATGGCCAAAATTTAAAACAGTTTAAAACCCTAAAATATAAATAACCCCAGTTAAAATTTAGTAAAACTTCTAAGCCAATCCCGCTTGAATAAATAGGTGCGTTTTCAGCTCACGGTGAAAAGTCCGAAGATCAGGCACTTGACGTAAACCAGGGGGAAGTTCGTTCCAAAGCGTAGGAGCTCCAACAGAGAAGGCCCTACCCCTGGGGGCCGCCAGCCGACATTGTCTGGCGGACGGCACCCTGAGAAGGCCCTCTCTGTGTGAGCGTACGGGTCGGTGGGAGGCATAGGGTAACAGCAGGTGGTCCCGTAAGTACCCGGGCCCTAAGCCATGGAGCGCTTTAAAGGTGGTAACCAGAATCTTCAAAGAGAAACAAGGAAATCCAGTTGCTTCTTGAAAAAAGCACCTTTGGGACAAGTCTCCTGCTGTCTTTGGTGAGAAATTTTATCTTTGGCAGCCATGGATAAAGCCTCCAAAAGCAATCCCTAAGCAAGGAAGAAGATCGGAACAGTAGTAGCACCATAGTACCAGCCACAGCAGGAATAAGAATAACAGTATTTTTATTGTGAAACCAACTCACAAAGAGAGATGCTGGATTCCTTTTAAGACTCAATTCCTGGATAGTTAAATAAACCCTGAGAAATTAAACTCTGTGTGTGTGTGTGTGTGTGTGTGTGTGTGTGTGTGTGTGTGTGTGTGTGTGTGTTGAAGCAAATGCGTATTTCCAGAGTTCCAGGCAGGATTTGGTTAACTCCAAGGGGCAAAGGGGGAGAAGAAGAACCACCCAATCCCCGTCTCCCAGAGCAAAGACAAGGAAGCTCCCCCTTGAGGTCTCTTTGAGTAATACAGCAGCTTACATCAACAGGTTTCACCCTAGTCCAGAAGGTCCACATTTACTAGAAGTAGAAAAGCATCGTGGGGGAGGTGGAAAGGAAGGAGAGGGCCTGCACTTCGACCAATGTGGGTGCTGCTTCTCTTCCAGATTTAGTCCCCAGTTTTTGGCAGTTTGGGCTCCAATTGTTTTGAAGCTCTGCCTTCAATCCCCATTGGTACTAGACAATTCATGGCTATCAACTCCCAAGTATCTGGCCAGCAAGAGGTACACTGTTATTCTTTGTAAAAACAGGGTGGCTTGAGCAATAAAAGCAGGATTTGAAGGGGTTCAGTCTATATACAAACTGCCCATCTCCAGTATGAAAGAATGATATAAAATAACAGGGGGATCTGAGGAGGCACCAGATGTTCTCTTCACCAAACAGATTCCAGAGTTCCAGTGGCTTTTTTCCATCACCAGTCTCAAAAGGTAAAAAAGTTTTATCTAAACTCTGTAAACCACCTGAGTGAGGGAAGAGAGCAGGAAACAGCAAGGGGAAGGCAGTGCTAACATCTGGCAGCTCTGTCGTTCCCTCCCAGGCAGAAGCACATGTCCGAGTGTTCACAATCATGACCTCAGCCCTGCACCTGCCAGACAATGAGGTGGCTTCTCTCAGCTCGACGGAGGCGTGGGTTCGGGTGTAGCAGGTCACCGTAGTGCTTATCGGAGTTGTCTCCTAGACATGGAGGAAAACAGTGGCCACATGAAAAGAGATCAGGTCTACTCCAAGCATACTAAAAGCAGGGGTCTCCAACCTTGAGAACTCTAAGACTTGTGCACTTCAACTCCCAGAATTCCTCAGCCAGCTTTGCTGGCTGAGGTATTCTGGGTGCTGAAGTCCACAAGTCTTAAAGTTGCCAAGGTTAGAGACCCCTGTACTAAAGCACTGTCAAGGAATCACCAAAAACATTCCCACTAACACCGGTCGGGCAAACCACTAGTATATAAGTAGAAAGTAAACCCTGCTTCTTTCTAGCACTGATGATGTTACCTAGTTGGGTAATGAAACATCTGTAAGAAAACCACCAAGCTCAGAGAGCACCAAGGACTCTACAGTTCAACCCAGAGTACAAATTTTCTCTTTTGTTGGTATCAAGAAGGACTTTTCTTCATAAAGAAATCCCAATCCTGTTTTCTCTCCAGATGTGTTATTTACTGGATTATAGCACCCCACCATTTCTTGCCATTGGCTCCCTTGGGAGTTGGGGAGTTGAAACTGAGTCAGCTCTGGACCACTGTAATTTCTCTATCCCTGCTTACCTATCCGGAGATTAATATACCCTTCCCCTCCACTTAGCACCAAGCTGCAAAGTTTGCTTGGTTTCTCTTGACTGTGCGAATCCCTGAGGTTTTCTGCAGCAGATGGATCCACATATCCTAGAAGAATGAAAAGAAGTCAGAGCTATCTGAATCTTAAAGCCGCCAAAACTGAAATGACAATAATGATTTCCAAACCCATTCTGGATATCATCCTTTCAGGGTGAGACACCTTTCGCCTTCCCTCAGTCACACTTGGTGCTTAGAATAAATCTCTCTCATCAACAAACATTTTGATTAGCCTCAATTTGAAATCAATTTTTTTTTGAGAGGTCAATTCAGGACGATCACCCCAAAAGGCACAAAATTCTGCCCCATAGTACAGTCATTTAGTGACCATTTAGTGACCATTCAAAGTTGCAACAGCCCTGAAAAAAAAGACATGACCATTTTTCACACTTGTGACCATTGTAACATCCCACGGTCACATGATCAAAATCCAGACACTTGGCAACTGGTTCATATTTATGACAATTGCAGTGTCTTGGAGTCGTGTGATAATCTTTTGTGACCTGACAAAAAAGTCAATGGGGAAATCAGATTTACTTAACAACCATGTTACTAACTTAACAACTGTAGTGGTTCACTTAACAACTGTGGCAAGAAAACCCATAAAATGGGGCAAAATTCACTTAACAACTGTCTTGCTTGGCAACAGAAATTTTGGGCTCAACTGTGGCTATAAGTCGAGGACTACCTATAGCCGTGATGGCGAACCTATGGCATGTGAGCTCAGCTCAGGTCCTACCGGAAGTTGGCAAATGGGCCATTTCTGTCATCTGGAGGACCTCCGGGTGGGTGGGCGGGTAGGGAAGGTCATTTTTGCCTTCCCCAGACTCCTACAGAGGCCCTGGAGGCTGGGGACAGCAAAAAATGGGTCTTTCAGTCCCACCGGAAGTTGGCAGACAGGCCATTTTTGGCCTCTGGAAGACCTCTGCGGGGGTGGGGAAGGCCATTTTCACCCTCCCCCGACTCCTAGAAAGGCTCTGTAGCCAGGTGAGAGAGAAAAATGGGCTTACCAGGCCATAGTGTGCCAGGAGAGTGGGGAGGGGGGTGTCACACGCACATGGGCGGGACCGGGGCACATAGAATTATGGGTGTGGGCATGTGCGCGCACAACCCCCCCGACCTCCCTTCCTGGCACACGAAGGCAAAAAGGTTAGCCATCACTGACCTATAGCTACAGTAGAAGAAGAGGCGATTTGAAAAGAATGGCCTTGATTTTCTTCTTCTTGTTGCTGCTGTTGTCATATATAAGAACAAAGTTACAATAAATGATAACAGCCACAAGGTTACATTAAGCAAAGAGGTAAAAGGACTCACTTATGCAGTACCCACAATGGAAGAATGGATGGTGAAATTAATGGAGTTGGCGGACAGGGAAAAATTGACTGGGCTGATTAAAGAAAAGACTTTATTCTAGTTTTATTTCTGTTTGGAAACCACTGTTGGATAATTTGCTTAAAACTGAAAGAAACAGAATTGTAACCATGGGATGTGATGGCCAGACCTGTTTACAACTAGGGAAGTATAGCGTGCTATGGTTTACCCTAGTTTAAAAGGTCATAATATTTCATATTTGTATCTGTACCAAAGAAAGTCCGAAGTTATTCTTTTCTATAGCCTTTCTATAGAAAAGGTTTCTATTCTCCGTCGCTTTTGTGTGTATTGCCAAATTTGCTTTTTCCCTATCTTTCCCTTTAATTATTTTTTCTATGTCTTTTTTGTAGTTTATAACTTTTTAAAATTTAACTAACTTCTTTTTTTTGGGGGGGGGGAGGAATGGTTTATGATGCTGCTCTAGGTATTCCTGCTAGATTAGGCCAGTGTTTTTCAATCTTCGTGATTTTTAAGATGTATGGAGTTCAACTCCCAGAATGCTGGCTGAAGAATTCTGAAAATTGAAGTTCATCATAAATTTTCTAAGATTGACAAACACTGAATTAGACTCATCCACATATGCCCTCTTTTTCCTATTCTCCTTTCCCTTCCAGTCATTTTTACTATTTATCTGATGTTTTCTCTGTTTATATGATCTATGGGTACCTACATCTTTCTTTTATTAAAAATGTCTTCTTGCTGTATGATAGGATAGATTGTCTTTTGGTCTATGATCCAATAAATAAATAACACACCCACTTAACTTGTATTTTACAGCTCTGGCTAACTTGGGTTTTTTAATGTATTTTAATGAGTTGCATTTTAGGCAATGAGAGGAACTAAAATTTAAACAGAAAATGAACTATTTCACTCTATTCCTTCTAATTGTTATTTAGGTTAGGTGTTTTATTGATTTTAGTTCTTTTACTGCTTTTTTTAAAACTTGTATTGTGAATAACCCTTGAATAAAAGCTAATGAAGGTAGTATATCAAAACTGTTTGGTAAATAAGGCCATTAAACATTATTAGCCAGAAAAAATGCAGTATCATGGGGCCACAGGGGAGGATAACCTTCTCTGCAACCAGTGTGGAAATCCACGCTATTCACCATGAGGCAGGTTAGATTTCTTCCAAACAGAAGTCAAAGAAAAGATAATTTGCCTACAAATTAACCATAGAATAGAGAATTTCTGTATTCTGCCAATCTGGCCATGTGTTATATCTGTTGCCACAGATGTGCCCAAAATAAACAAATCAAGTACCCAATCCATTAAAAAAAAAAAGAGGAAATTGTTAGAATCAACAGTTCTAATCCTATTTCTTGCTGCCCCACCCGTGAATCAGAATTGAAGAAAATCAGGATGCAACCCTTACTCAATGGCAGAATCCACACCCTTTGTTAACACCAAATAAAGGCACAACCCACTGCCCTGCAAAGCAAGATATTATATCAGCCAGCTGCTGAAGTTTCATTCAGTTCATTTAAAACACAGTTGTTGTGGTCTGTCAGCAGCCTACGGAGCTGGCAACAAAGTCGGACAGCGATGAGGCTGAGGTGAGGCCAGGGCCACAGGGAAGTGAGGTGTGAACTTCAGAGCCTCCAGAGACTGATAGTAGTGAGGCAGAGGAACAAGAGGAGCCAGTTCCTAATGCACGCATCAGAAGAGCTGCCAGAAGGCAAGAGCAGCTCAAGCAGAGAGGACAACTTGGGAGTAGGGCCAAGAGATGATTGGCCCCTCCCATAAGGCGTAAAACAGACCAGCACCGGCATTTCAGCTTTGCCAGAAAACGTAGCTGCGTCTTCTGCTTCGTATACGTTTTTGTTTTTGTGGCTTCTGGACGTTTGCTAGGAAGGGCCTTTGGCAGTTTGCCTAATTGGACCAAGGTTTGCGAGATAACTGAGGAATTTGTGTTGGGAGGCATTTGTTTTACTTTGAGTTGAACGACGCTGGAATGAAGTAATTCCCAGCTGTTCGAATAAAGTTTGTTTTTCCATGGACTAAGTTTATTACTACCTACTTGGGCTTGGGTCACAACAATAGTTACTATTTTAAAGGTTCACTCTATTTGGGGGTAAAGGGATATATCTATTCTGTTGATTTAAACATGAATCAACATACATGAATCCAATCTCACTGAATTTAGCATTTTCTGCTTACACTTGGTTTCAACTTCCAAAAATTCCCAGCCAAGATGCTGACATAAATGCCTTGTTTATCACAGCCCCCACTCCCTTCCTCCACCTCTGTTGTTTTCCCATTCCGGGAAACTGTGTAAACATCTCAGGGAAGGAAGTTGTCATATTCTGCCAAACTGTCATGCACACAAGTAGCCCTTCCTGAAAAATAAAGAAATGAGTTTTGGACATTTCTTGCAAACTACCTGGGACAGAGACAAAGAAACGGACTGCATCGCGGTGCCCATGGTAGCTGATCTGGGCTTGCTCCATAGCACACAAAGGGATACCAGCAGAGGGAGAAGTTTTCACGCTTTCAGAAAATTCTGCAGAGAAACAGGAAAAGCCATCTCAGAACTAAACAGCACAGCTATGAATTTTCCCACCATCAGAAGGGACTTACTTGCTTACCAGAGACAAAAGGCACAGATATAATAGTGCCACCGGATGTGCCAACCCACAGCCGCTTTCCAAAAGCACCAAGGGCTGAGATGTTCAAGGCTAAGCTGACACTGCTGGGCCCTGAGGGGATGAGGAAGAGAAAGCAAGGGTGAGCTTGTACATATTTGACAGACTAGCACCGAGGATGTTACTTAGTTTGGGTGATGAAACAACTGCAAGAAAACAATCAAGTTCAGAGAGCACCAAGGACCCTTTAGAGGTGTTGAGGCACATTATCCCATCATGACTGGAATTTTTGGAAGTTGTGCACTCCGGCCATTCAAGCTTTCTTTCTTTCTTTCTTTCTTTCTTTCTTTCTTTCTTTCTTTCTTTCTTTCTTTCTTTCTTTCTTTCTTTCTTTTCTTTTTCTCTTCTTTCTTTTTTCCTTTCTTTTTCCTTTCCTTTTTTCTTCTTTCTTTCTTTTTCTCTTCTTTCTTTTTCCTTCTTTTCTTTCTTTCCTTTCTTTCTTGTCTGACTTCCTTCCTTCCTTCCTTCCTTCCTTCCTTCCTTCCTTCCTTCCTTCCTTCCTTCCTTCCTTCCTTCCTTCTCTTATCTTCTCCGTCTTCTACAGTTAAATGCCACCTGATTCCCAATAACTCTGGGCATTCTCAAACCAGAACTCCTATCTAGATCCACACATGATTTATGACAAGAATGGATACAGGGAACCTGTGCCCCTCTAAGTATTGCAAAATTACACTTTCCAACAGCCCCAGTCAACATGGGCCACAGGAAGAGACGCTGAGGGTTGTCCTTCTGTGATATTTGAAGGACCTAATCCTGGTTCAGAAGTTCTACCTACAACAGACGATCTGGGAAATCAAGTCCACAATAGCTAAGGAGCTTTCTATAAAAATTTCTGATCCTTCCAATATCCCTCCAGTTCCTCATATTCTTCCAGGAACCAGAGCAGCTTACAGATCATGTCCTGCCTGGCTTACTCCTCCCCATCCTTTGCCAAAGCGTTTCTCAACCAGAATTTAAGAGGTGTGGACTTCAACTCCCAGAATTCCCAGCATGGCAGTTGCAGCCCACCTCTTAAAGTTCCCAAAGTTGAGAAACACTGTTCTGCAATATCCAAGATCCTGCCTCCGGGTGCCTACTGGTTCCTGACCCAGTCAGGCACAAAAGATCAAGTCTACCTGAAGTTCCAATTAAACTGATTTATTGCTAATCATGCCTATGCACAGGAATCTTCTCAACAATTAGCTCCTGCTTGGAGTTACAGTAGTGGCCAAAATTGTAGAAATCTTTTGGAAAAAGTGTATTTTTGAGGTTTGGTGGCTAATTACACCACTTTTTTTTTTTTTGAGTTTCAAGATAAACATATTCCACTACTGGAATGGCCTGGGAATAGCCCAGACTTTAACCCAATTGAAAATCTATGGAGCCGACTAAAGAAACTTGTTAGTCAGAAGAGATCAGCAATAAAACCCAGTTAATAGAAGCAATCATTCAGTCTTGGTTTTACATTATAGCAGAACAAAAAGACTTAGTTCACTCCATGAGAAGACATTGTAAGCCTATAATTCATGCTAAAGGTTACCCGACTAAGTATTAACTGACATGGTGATAATTTTTGTACATCTTGTTTTTTTCTATGTGTTTCACTTTTCTTCTTTATACTGTAACTGCTATTCTAATAGCAAATCATAAAAATGATTGTATTACATTCTTGATTAAATTATCTTTCCATTGATATATAATTTTATGGTACTACTCCAAAACAAAATGGTGTTATTAACTAGTTTTAGAAAATACACTTTTCCCAAAAGGTTTCCACAATTTTGGCCACTACTGTAGATAAGGGTTAATAGAATTCATGGGAGTAGGACTTAGTTCACTTGTGGCTACACAGGGATTCTAGGCTGATGGCTCTTTTAACTACTTCCAGGCTCTGTCATTCCTTCTTCTACAGCCACTCACCAAATGTGCGGCTGATGAAGGGCTCCAGTTCCACTTCCTGCAATGGCTGCCCTGTCTCTGCGTGGAGAAGACGCAGAGTGGTCTCCAGACGGACTGAAATCCAGATGCCACCACCAGCCGCTGCCATGTGCCGGACGTGGCTTTCAGGGTGCGAAGTCACTTCAAAGTATCGCTGGAAGGAAGGAAAACGAATTGGTGGCAGGGAGCGAGATTCAAATGACAGGCATGCCAATTTTCTCTGGCATGGTTGCAGGAAGTCTATGGCCTGTTGTTTGGGCAAGGACTCTTTTGTATACAGGTAGTCTTTGACTTACAACCAGCCATTTAGTGACCGAAGTTACAAAGGCACTGAAAAAAGTGACTTATGACTATTTTTCACATTTATGACTGTTGCATCGTCCTCATAGTCACATGATCAAAATTCTACTAAGAATGTAGATGCAGTGGATTCCAGTGACTTGAATCGGTTCCAGCCCCATCTGAGTTTTCCACTGGACAACTTCTTGGCTTCCACAGCTTCCAGTAAGGGCCTCATGTCTCAACAGGCTCACCTGAATACGAGCGGTCCGAGGATCCAGCACGTAGATTCGGTTTCCATAGCCACACCAGAGCCAATTAAATACAGGAATCATGCAACGAATGGAGCGCCGTGGGCGTCCCAATTGAACCAGGCGTGGGGCGTGCAGTTCCCAGTTGCGATCTAAGAAAAGACAAGTTATTATACTGTAAGCTGCCAAAGTCACCTTGAACTGTGAGATGGGCAGCATATCAGTTTAATTAAGTAAATAAAATAAGTGTCAATGACCTACGTAACCTGGTCAAAATCAAGAAAGCAACATCTACACAGACTTCAGTAAGGTATATTTAATGCAAGTCTTTGGGTAACTACAGAATCTTGGAAATGTCAAGAATTTCCAACCCTCGTTTACAATGGGTTTGTTAAAATAAAATCTCTTGGAAATGCTTCTTCCCATATTTCTTGCTAGCTGGGCTTCACTGCTGTTTGTAGGACA
Organism: Ahaetulla prasina; assembly: GCF_028640845.1. Taxonomy (NCBI): domain Eukaryota; kingdom Metazoa; phylum Chordata; class Lepidosauria; order Squamata; family Colubridae; genus Ahaetulla; species Ahaetulla prasina. The sequence goes on from NC_080542.1 coordinate 22,894,927, forward strand.
GGCTGTCAATGGACTTGTGTTCTGTCTCTTGATTATTTATCCTTCTGTTACTTTCTTAGCCTCTACACATTCTCTCACCAAGAAATTAAGGAGAAGGTCCCAACCATGGGGAAAATGGAGAGGGAAGGAATCCAAGCAGCAGGACCTACCTGCATTCCGATGGAATATAGCAAGAGATCCATCAGCAAGGGCAGCTACAACGCGACCTTGGGTATGCCTGGAGCAGACATGGCAGAATAACACAAAGGCATGTTTTACTAGCACTAGAATGGGAAGACGGGCAGTTTCTACCAAAGATATTCAGCTTTCAGACATTGGGCAAGAGTTGCATACTCACACAATACAATGGACAGCCTCCTTCAGACGTATTTTGCCTTGGCAATGTCGCCAGTCAGTCTCAGTGGAATGAATATAGATGCTGTAGAACAGAAAGAAATAGCAGAAATAAAAGGAATATCCAACAGAATTATTAGAAACCTCCACCCAACTCTGCCACTAGCACAGTACCAGTTTCAGCTGAGATATCTAGCTTCCCATTCATTAAAGGTAAAATTTTTCCCTGTCCAGTTGTGTCTGATGCTGAGGTGCACACAATATTCCTACCTTCCCACCAAAGTGGTACTTATTTATCTGCTCCCATTTGCAAGTTTTTTAACTGCTAGGAGGGCAGGAGCCAGGGCTCACCCTGTTTCATGGCGTTGGGGTCTTGAACCTGGCCTGTCAGCTTTCCAGATGACCAGCTCAGCATCTTTAACTGCTAAGTCATCACACACATGCTCATTCATTAACTGTTCATATTTGGGAGAAACATTAAAGTCTCTGCTGTCACTATATCATTACTGTATTGTGCATATTCATTGTGAAGCAGGGGTAAAATGCTCCCGGTTCCGACTGGATCGTCTGATCCGGTAGCGATTGTCGTGGGTGGTTCGGAGAACCGGTAGCAAAAATCCCTGCCCCTTCCCCATGCCCAGCTGAGCCGCGCGATCATCAAAGGTTGTTTTTTTTTACTTTAAAAGCATTTTTTTCTACAACCTCTTTGGCCGAAGAGGTTGTAAAAAAATGCCTTTAAAAGGCTCCTCTGACAATCTCATCTGAGTTGCCTGATCGTCAGAGGCTTTTTTTTTTTCTTTTAAAGGCAAAAAAAATGCTTTTAAAAGAAAAGAAAAGCTTCTGACGATCAGGCAACTCAGCTGGGATCGTCAGAGGAGCCTTTTAAAAGCATTTTTTCTACAACCCTCTTTGGCAGGAGAGGTTGTAGAAAAAATGCTTTTAAAAGTTAAAAAAAAAGTTGGCTATGCCCACGCAGTCACATTACCCCCCACCACAAAGCCACGCCCACAGAACCTGTAATAACAGATTTTACATTTCACCGCTCTTGTGGAGGTAATCCTTTACTTACGACCATTCATTTACCAGTCATTCGAAGTACAATGGCACTGAAAACTTACAGCTAGACCTCAAACCTACAACTGGTGAGCTTCCTGAAGGGTTTTCAACAAGCAAAGTCAATGAAGGAAGCCAGATTCACATAATGACCACGCAATTTATTTAATGACCATAGTGACTTGCTTAAAGACTGCAGTAAAAAGTTTGTAATAGTGAGTGTGACTCACTTAGCAACCACATCACTTAGTGATGGGGGTTCCAGTCTCAATTGTGTTCATAAATCAAGGACCACCTGTAAAAGCAGAATGACAGCTCTCTCCTCAGGATAGCAGGTAGAATTACAGAGTAACAATAGCAACAAGAATAAAATGGTAGGAGGAGGAGGACAAGAAGAGCCTGAAGCAACATAGGCAGGAATAGCATATTTTATCAGACATGTTCATTTCTTCCCCACTTTGATCTCCATTACCAGCCTTCCTGGGTCCCAATCCAGACAGTGGGACCTGTACCAACTGCCTCCATTTCCCTTGCTTCTTCATCACTGTCAGTTCGGGGTGCCAATGGATCTTCAAGGATCTCTGGCTTTATCACTGGCGTTTCATCAACAGGTGCTGTCAGGCCTATAGAAGAAGAGGGAAAGCAACATTTAAGGAAGGGAATGCTTATCTATCAGGAACCCACAACACATTGGGAACTCGCTTTGAAATCTCATAGCCTCTGAGGCTCCTTCCAAGCAACTAGACCAGTGTTTCCCAATCTCAGCAACTTTTAAGATGGGCAGGACTTAACTCCTAGGCTAGTAATGGTGAACCTTTTAGACACCAAGTGCCCAAAATGCGTGCACGCGTATGCCCAAACTAAAAGGTGTGCGCGCGCGTGAGCGTGCGCATGCGGGGACATGAGTGAATGTGTGGACATTTTATTTATTTATTTATTTATTAAATTTTTATACCGCCCTTCTCCCGAAGGACTCAGGGCGGTTTACAGCCATAATAAGAAACAACAACAATATACACATAAAACCATAATTTAAAAAACTTATTATACAAATGGCCGAATTAAAACATTTAGAATAAAACCCCAAATTCTAAAATGTTAAAACATTAAAAACTAATTAAAATCCTATTAAAATCCTATGCCAGTCCTGCGCGAACAAACAAATAGGTCTTCAGCTCTCAGCGGGAAGTCCGAAGGTCCGGCAGTTGCCGAAGTCCAGGAGGAAGTTCGTTCCAAAGGGTGGGAGCCCCCACAGAGAAGGCCCTCCCCCTGGGGGCCGCCAGCCGACATTGCTTGGCGGACGGCACCCTAAGGAGTCCCTCTCTCTGCATGCCACCTCTGGCAGGTGTGCCATGGTCCTAGGCCATTCTCTTTTTCAGGGACATGTATAGAATAGAATAACAGAATTGGAAGGGACCTTAGAGGTCTTCTAAGCCAACCCATATGCCAATTAAGACAGTTGTCCAATCTCTTTTTAAAAACCTCCAGTGATGGAACATCTACAACTTCTGGAGACAAGCTGTTCTACTGATTAACCATTCTAACTGGCAGGATGTTTCTTCTTAGTTCTAGGTTGTTTCTCTCCTTAATTAGTTTCCATCCATTGCTTCTTGTCCTGTCCTCGGGTGCTTTGGACAACAGGTTGACTCCCTCTTCTTTGTGGCAAAGAAATATTGGAACCCTGCTATCATGCCCTTCCCTCTTTTTAGTAAACTAGACATACCCAATTCTTGCAACTGTTCTTTATATGTTTTAGACATGTAGACATGTTTAAATTTGAAAATAAACATCAAATGTCCACAAAGCACTGAATAATGAAAGAATCAATCTAGAAAAATCTCATTGAAAGTACGTTTTGGACTCTTTTGAGATACAGCCTGTCTTACATCAACTACATATGGCCAAGTGGTGTCCATATGGATTAAAAGCAACTCTTTGGGTTTTCAGGCTCCCTGGCTGTGGTACAGTTTTCTTCCAAAATAGCTTAACATTGAGATTTGAAATTCAAAACTACTTTAAACTTATATCTCTAAGCCAAACAACTAACACAAATATATCTGTCCAATTATTTGAGCCACAGTGGCACAGTGATAAGAGTGCAGTACTGCAAGCTACTTCTGCTGACTGCCAGCTGACTGCAGTTTGGCAGTTCGAATCTCACCAGGCTCAAGGTTGACTCAGCTTTCCAACCTTCCAAGGTGGGTAAAATGAGGACCCAAATTGTTGGGGGCAATATGTTGACTCTGTAAACCACTTAGGAGGCTGTAAAACACTGTGAAGCGATATATAAGTCTAAGTATTATTGCTATTGTGTCAAGTAAAAGATCTGAAGGTTACACATAAATTATGCCCAGTCTTACTTTGGCTGAATTTGCATGACAGGTTCAACCAGATCATCTCAAGTCCAGCTGACTCATTTGTACAATACACAAAGTTTAGTTTAGTTCAGCCTTGGTTTGGTCATGGCTTAGCGTGTTTCCAAACCCATCCCCTTTAGTTAGTTTATAATTCAATTAACCGTGACACTCCAGAGAATGAGTTTGCAATTAATTCAAATAATTGTGAAAAAGATCCTGGAGAGATCCTTTCTATGAAGATTGATCCCGATTCAAGATATGCGTACAACTCAGATCAAAGTAACCCCTAAAAAAATCCCAGTTGGGTAGAATCAAAATCTGAGTTGGAAATGGCAAGAAAAAAGATGTTTAATAGGCTGGTATCCATTGTGCCCCTTAAATTCCCCACAAATCAGGTCAATTTTTCCAGTGTCCTACTCCCCAAACTCTCCATCAAAAAATGGCTGAAAATTTTGACCCTAGTTAATACCCAAGTTCTTCTGACGTCACAGGAAGTGTCTCACTCTGAATATTTGGACCACAGAATCTCGTACTGTTCTCCCTGCTCCTTCTGACAGTTTCTCAAATCCCACCTCCAATTGTCCACCTGTCCTTTGTCTCACTGACCAGGCACACAAGCCATGGAGAGGATGTGAATTCCAGGCAGCACAAAGTGTTCCAGGAGCTGGTTAGTATTGGGGGCATTGAAGAGGGTCACTTCGCTAGCAGAGTGGGTCCCAGCAGCCACCCACAACTGAGAGCTGCCGGAAGAGCTGCAATGGGGGTTACCCTGAAAGGAAACGAAGAGAAGGGTCAGGAAAAGGCAGGCATTCACAATCCCATCTTTCTATCTTCAATGCACCTGCAGCTCCTAATCTGAAATCTTAGGTAAACTGGTGAGAAATCTTACACAAATGATTTTTTTCTAACTATCCAGCCCTCATCTGTCTTCTGTGCTACAACATGTGCTTGCAATAAGTATCACATGAGAATTTAACTTTTCAAGGCCTGACTTGTTCAATAGCAAGGATTTGCAGGTAGTCCTCAACTTACAACCTTTCTTTTTGTGACCATTCAAAGCCACAATATTACTGAAAAAAGTGACTTATGACCCTTGCAGCATCCCCAGTGGCACATGATCAAAATTCAAATGCTTGGCAATTGACACATATTTATGACAGTGGTGTCCCAGGGTCATGTGATTCAGCTTTTGCAATCTTCTGACAAGCAAAATTAATTGGAAAGCCAGATTCAGTTTATAACTGTGTTAACAACTGCAGTGATTCACTTAACAACTGTGGCAAGAAAGGTCGTAAAATGGGGCAAAACTCACTTAACAACCATCTTGCTTAGCAACAGAAATTTTAGGCTCAGTTGGGGTTGTAAATTGAGGACTACCTGTGTACCATCTAATAATAGAGTTGTAGAAGGGAAAGGGAAGGAAACCCACTCTCCATCTTGTTATTAGTTAGGGAATTCTGGGAGTCATGGTTACAACACACCCAGGCAATTCAGGGAAGGCTGTATTTAAGGTTCAAGTAACTCTCAAACAGAAGGTCAGAATAACGGAATCCCAAGCGTGAAAGGAGCTGAGTTGTGCAAATTTGCAAGGGAGCAAGTTGTCAGGACAGAAATCAGTGCTTACAATCTGTGATGTTTCTCGAGGCTCCGGCCCAACAGATGCTGCGGCACACCAGAGCTGCAATAAGAGAGACACAAGCATGATCTTGACATTCATTCATTCATTAAATGTGTGTGTGTGTGTATCTATATATCTATATTTTATTTGTAATTTTCCTTTAACATCCATATACATTTTAAAGACAGTGTATTGACTGGGTCAATATATTTTTTACACAATGCTAGCAATAATAATACAATTAGGTATACATAATCCTAGTCTTCCAACTTCTAACCTTAACCTGCCCATTGTATTTATAAGCTTCAATAACATTTCTTCATGCAGTATGTTTGTTATCCCGTTAAATCACTAATATTTTAATATTTTAGAAATTACTCAATATTCCACGATAAATTTAATATCCCAATTGTTTAAAAACACCAATAAGACCAATCATTAGCCAGATTTAATAAATCCCGAGATTATATCTCCAATCCCCTAAAATTATAAGCATCAATAATTTTTTACACATCGTTAAAAGAGTTAAAAGTAAAAGTAAAGGTTCCCCTCGCATATATGTGCTAGTCGTTTCCGACTCTAGGGGTCAGTGCTCATCTCCATTTCAAAGCCGAAGAGCCAGCTGTCTGAAGATGTCTCCGTGGTCATGTGGCTGACATGACTAAATGCCAAAGGTACATGGAATGCTGTTACCTTCCCACCAAAGGTGGTCCCTATTTTTCTACTTGCATTTTTTATGTGCTTTCGAAAAATTATGTGCTAGGTTGGCAGAAGCTGGGACAAGTAACAGGAGCTCACCCTGTTACGTGGCACTAGGGATTCAAACCACTGAACTACCAACCTTTCAATTGACAAGCTCAGCATCTTAGTCACTGAGCCACCACATTCCCATTAATACAGTTAGGTTACCACATCATAGACTTCCACCTTCTAACCTTATTTTGCTTATGATTGTAGTAAATTCTATTATCTATATATATTCTACTGTTTTTCAAATTTGTATTTTCTACTACTTTTAATTTCTAATACATTCACCATACTGAGAGGTATTTTATATCTATCCAGCATCTCTTACTCTTTTTGAGACTTCATCATTTATTGACTTTTTGACTCCTCTTTTATATTCCTGTCTTGGGATCTTATTTCTCTTTCTACCATTTTTATACCAACTAAATATTCCCTCATTCCGAACTTTTAATTGACATACACTCAGAAATGTTTGCTGTGACTGCAATGAGGGTGTCAGCCCTGGAGCTGTTTTCCTTGGCGTCTTCAGGGCTGCCATAGCAGTGCCTGGCTGAGCTGTGGGAACGGGAACGGGAACGGGAACCGGGAGGTAGAGATAGTGGGGGTTTTGTAACCAAAACGAAGTTCTTTCCTTTCAGAACCAAGGACGTTCCCACCAGGTGTGAAGAGGTGGGACGCAAGTCCACATGTACTTTGGACTGTGACCTGATTGGGCCATTTGATGGTTGGAAGAGGCAGGAGGAGGTAAAACTGTGATTTCTACTAGGGTGATCCATGGGGGATTTTAGATTCAGGTTTCCCCAGATGTGCCAATATGACATGCATAATAAATCCGTACTTTGAGGAATATGCCTGCCTCGGAGTTTTGATTCTGTTGGGGGGTGTTACTTGGAACCCTGATAGAGGGTACTACCGTACAGAAAATAAGACTGAGTCTTCTTTTAGACTTGAAAATAAGCATCTGGGCTTATTTTCGAGGCAGTCTTACTTTTTTTGAGATGCAGCAGGCCAGACTCCGTGAGCTGGACATGCCATGGACACACTGTCGTCTGCATTCCGAACATTCAGTGTCCGGAATGGAGGCTTTTTGGTGAACGGGAGGAAAATGGGGAGGAGGATTTTCCTGTCTGCCATCCATCCCTCATTCTGTGCTGAGCTTGAGGAATGGATGACAGGCAGGAAAATTCCCCTCCCCATTTTCCTCCCATTTGCCAAAAAGCCTCCCACTAGCCTCCCAAAAAGAAGAAAAAAGCATGGCTTCAGGGAAGCGGCTCAACAAGCAGAAGCGCTGTGCCCAGAAGGAGAAGGCTACAGCTAGACAGTTGCCCTCCACCACCACCCCCAGCACCACCACTCATGCTGGCCAAGCCCATCCCCCCCGGGCTTAATTTCGGGGCAGGGGTAGTACTAGGCCCACCCCCCAAAAATTAGGATTTTAAAACTGGACGCGACTATCTTAACAACCTCTTTGCTTAGCGACAAAAATTCTGGTCCCATCTATGCTCGTAACACAATTACTGTATTAATTCTTGCCATAACTAAATCAACCAGTAAAAACGTACTTAGTTTTTTTTTTCTACACTTAAAAAATTAATAAAAGACACATTTTTACAAAGATGCTTGGAACAGGAATTCCCAAAACAGATGATCCAAGAGAGGCACCAGTGAAATTAAACATTTCCTCTGAGCATACAGGGGACTGTTTGGAATCCCTGGTCCACTTTGCCTCTTTCTCTACCCCACCTTGACTGGAGTTGCAATCCTCCAGAATCAGATGCAATCGCCTCATCCAAACCAATTGCAGCACAGACACATCACAGATTAACCTGCCCCCAATTTCTCTTCAATCGTCTCTATTCTGGCTTCCCTAGTTTTACTACTACAGCCTTTACCACAAAGCTCTTTTGTTTGCAGGCTACCCAATGACTCACATTAGTTCTATTAAGATTTACTCGAGCTTCCATTCCTTTTCAATTTGGGGGAAAAAAAAGAACAAAAAAAAAACCAGCCCTCAACCGTTCAAGAGTTGGAGGCGGCTTTCTTCATCACCTTGGTACTGGGGTCCTTCTGTTCCAGCATTCTCAGCTGCACTAGTACAGGTACATCAGTAATTCCTGCAGATGAGTCAGGGCCCTGCAGCAAAATATTAACTGCATTTTAACAGGCAAAAACTCAAGCCTGGAACTCGAATAGGTCCAACCTGGGGACAGAACTCTTTTTACTGGATTAGAAAAAGTTAAAAAGTTAAGACACCATTGCACTTCCCCAGTCCCTCAATTACAGATAGTCTTCAACTTATGACTGGTTGCTTAACTTTATTCAAAGTTACGACTGACCCAAAAAAGGGGACTCGAATTTGAAGTTCCAACAGTTGCCCTGCCCCATGGTCATGTGACCACACTTTGGGCACTAAGCAAATCTATGCCTGTTTGCAGGATCCCGTGGTCATGTGATTATGTTTTATGATGTTTTTGACAAAAATTGGCACTTCAGTTTTTGGCAAAACTGCACCATAGAGAACAATGGTTAACAAGTACAGTGCTCGCCTAACAACTGCAAATTTGCTTAATAACCAGAGTGATTTGCTTAACAAGCACTGCAAAAAAGATTACAAAATTGTTACAACTCCATTATAGTCGTAACTTAAGGACTATCTATAACTTAGAGGACCAAATGCCACTGTTCTGTCTCCGTCCTCACTTTGGAGTAACGAGCTGGCCTACAGCCAGTGGTTACACAACTCCTATCAGTCTGGCCGAGAAAATGCAGCTGCCTGCCAAAAAGTTCAAACAGATTAAGACTTCAGCTCACTTCGACACGGTTCAGCTAATTTGCTTCCCATAGAAGTGAGAGCAGTCCCAAAGCTCCTTATATATTCTGTGGGGTGGGGCTCCTGCCCCACCTTTCCCTTTGATGACGCCGCCTCTCTAATCTTCTGAAGCACGGGTGGGTCCAGGCTTGATTATTATTATTATTATCAGCTGGGTCTGAGGGCATAGCCTGAGGAAGGGAAGAATCAGGGGATGTCGGCCTCATTACGTCCTCCGACTGGCTTGGTTCTGGCTCCTGGAGCCGGGCCAAAGGAATCGGTGTTCCTGAGGTAAGCCTTCCAGCCCTTCCCCCTCACTCTCAGTCACTTTCGGGCATGGGGCCAGGTTCGGGGGCTGGAGCCACAACAGCCACGGCTTTATTTTCCACATGGATTGTGCCATTGCTCGTGTCAGGAGTGATAAAACACAGTCTTTGATGCACAACCGTTCAGTTAGTGACTGTTTGAAGTTATGATGGCCCTGAAAAAAGTGACTTACGACCATTTTCCACATTTATGACCATTGAAGCAACCCCACGGTCACATGATCAAAGTTCAGATGCTTGGCAACTGACATTTTGTGACCTTCTGACACGCAAAGTCAATGGGGAAGACAGATTCACTTAAAACTGCATTACTAACTTAACAACTGCAATTGTGATTCACTTAACGTGGCAAGAAAGGTCTTAAAATGGGACAAAATTCACTTAACAATGTCTTGCTTAACAATGGACATTTTGGGTTCAGTTGTGGTCATAAATTGAGGACTATCTGTACGTATTCTCCTCCCAAGAACTTTGGTGAGGGTGATTCAGTGGTAGACTTCACATTTTTTTACTACTGGTTCTGTGGGCTTAGCTTGGTGGGTGTGGCGTGGCTTGGTGGGCATGGCAGGGGAAGGATACTGCAAAATCTCCATTCCCACCCCACTCTGGGGCCAGCCAGAGGTGGTATTTGCCGGTTCTCTGAACTACTCAAAATTTGAAGTTCTCCAGAACCTGTCAGAACCTGCTGAATAGCACCCCTGGGGTGACTGAAGCTCTCTTTCATTTGGGTAGTTTGGGGTTTTTTGTTCCCATCTTATACTGTCATTTTCATTATTTTTAAAAAACAATGTGAAAACTATAACACCTCAGAGTTGCTAGTTGGTGGATTGAGTATACATTTAAATAATAAATAGACAACCTGTGATCTGTTGGGTCATCCTTTCAGAGTTATTTCCTTAACCAGGTTCCTGAATATCTTTAATAGTGACAGAACCTTCTAATGTGCTGCTTACATTAAGAGATGTAAGTGTCTTAAAAATAGCCCATGTTAAACAATATAACACAGTCAAACATCAGCATAAGAAATATTTTATGACATTTTGTATTATGTCATAAAGAGTTTTATGACAATGTTTATGTCATAAAATGTTTAATAAAATTTCCCAAATTTCATTCCACAGGAGTCATGGGTCCCAAATTTTGGACACATTCTATAAGTTATCCCATACGAGTTACCTTTCTTCAAAAATTGCTTCCTTATGATGGACCATTTTGCCCATTAAAGGTTATGGTAGATAATATCAAAGATTATAGGTAGATAGTAACAATAATGCTTTGGTAGATAAGATCACATTGAAAGCATTAATTCAAGAGAACCGGTGACTCAACAACATGCGACTTATGTGAGTAGGGTCACCTCAAAGAATGTGATTCCGATACACATGACAAAAATCCTCACCTGAAATGAAGGTGGCTGGCTCCACCCATGGATCTGTGCCCGTCCATGTTCCTGCCAGATGTGTGAGCGGATCTCACTATACAGTTCTCGCCGCTTCTGCTGTGGGGAGCCATCAGCCCTGTGTTAAATGGACAAACAATCCAATCCATTACAAATCTGATAAGCTTGTAGTATTCTGGGAGAAGATCCGTGCCTGCATAAAGACTCACATTACTCCCAGTTAAGAATGAAAAAACGATTTTTGGATTAAAGGAGAGAGGGAAGTCCTTGACTTATGGCCAAAATTGAGCCCAAATTTTTTTCTTGCTAAGTGAAACATTTGTTAAGTGAATTTTGCCCCATTTTACAAAATTTTTTTGCCACAGTTGTTAAGTGAATCACTGTAGTTGTTAAGTTAGTAACATGGTTTTTAAGTGAATCTGGCTTCCCCATTGATTTTGTTTGCCAGGAGATCACAAAAAGTGATCACTAGATCCCAGAACACTGCAACCATCAAAAAAATATGTCAATTGCCAACCATCCGAATTTTGATCACTTGACTATGGGGATACTGCAAGGGTCATAAATGTGAAAAATGGTCGTAAGTCCCTTTTTTTACAGTGCTGTTGCTGCTTTGAACAGTCACTAAATGAACTATTAAAAGTTGACAACTATCTGTACCCCAAAGGAAAAATACTCAACCTGTTGGGGTTCCAGAATAGCTGTGAACAAACAGGGCAAGCAAAATTTGAGCAGAGCGGATTAGTGTTAAAAACACATCCAAAGGCATTTGCATTGTATTTCCCAAGAATTCCTGGTAGGAATAATTAAGAATTTGTGTTTCCAGTCTTGTAAACTTACTCAGAGGGTGACATGAATCTCAGTGTCTTCCGTCCTGAATCTCTCTGGTTGTTGCGGCTAGGCCGGGACCTTCCTGCTGGTAGAGGAGAGCCCACCGCACTCTCAGGAGCATCTGATGGGTTGAACAGGCGATCAAAACTGCCGTGATGGAGGGAAACCAATATGATTAGAGGAAAGAGAAGGGCAAGGATTTCATCCTAAAAAAAGAAGCAAAAAAATCTGAAAGCAGGTCGTAATAGTTTCCTGCACCAAGGGTAGGAGACCTCAGCGACTTGAACGAAGAAACAAAAGCACAGAAACCATTTCCCCGCAAAGTTTAGTTCCCCTTTCTATTCCTAGCAATAATAGCAGCTGGGGTTGCCCAGCTAGAAATCTTTAGCTGCAGCTTCTGAAATATTACTTGTCCTCCCACGTAATTTGAGTCAATGCTTGCACCCTGGAGACTGAGAAATGGTCTTTGTTTTAAAACAAAAGGAAAAGATGAAGCTCAGGCGGCTAAGCCGTGTAACGAGTGCTGGACACTCCACGGCAGAATCTCAAAACAGCTAGATTTCACTACTGCAGTAGACCTACATTTTCCAAAATGACGATTTCTTCATTTGAATCGCTTGTTCCTCCTGGGAAGCCCTAAGAAGAAACAAACGATTATTGAGGGGCGTGTCTCTGTGTATTGACGGTATTCATTCTCTCACTCTGAAGAATCACTAGAAAAAGGAAGAAAGTAACCATTTTCTGCTCAGCCATAATTCTATCCTAATTGCTACTTAAAAACAAAGAATGGTAGCTGGGAGCAATAACAATTGCATGACGATTCAGAAAAGCCCCAAGGAAATCTGGTAAAAGCAGTCTCCCTCCTTCCTCTGGTGCCTTGTTTCGTGACTTAAAAAAATACATCTGGAAAAATCTCTTCTGTTAGAATAACTTTGTCATTTATTTTTATTTATTTATTTAAATCACAGCTGTCCATCTTTTAACCAACTCTGAGCAATAGAAGACCATTCTCTATTTCAGTTTGCAGTATAGGTGGTCTTATGATGGGTTGCTTAGTAACCATTTGAAGTTATGTCAGACCCCTCCCCCAAAAGATGATTAAGACCCAATCCTGAAGTTCCAACATCCTCCATCCTGTTGTCTCATGACTGAATTTGGGGCGTTTAGCAACCATCCTGCATTTATGGCCGTTTGTAGCATCTCACGGTCATGTGATTTATGATGTTTTTGCCAAAAACTGGTGTTTATTTCCAGTTTCAACAAAAATGTCCCATAGTGAACAATGAATTTGCTTAATGATTGCGCCGTTTGCTTTAATAACTGCTGCATTCTCTTAATGACCGCTGCAAAAAAGGTTAAAATTCAGTCACATGCTAATCCACTTAATGACTGTCATGACATATGACCATACTGGGCAAATTCCAGTACGATTGTAAATCAAGGACTATCTGTATATAGAAACTGTAGTGTTCAAACATGCAAAGGAATAGAGAAGCTTGTATGAATCTGAACAAATTTTACTTGCCAAAATCAGAAATCTATTAGAAGGATAAAAATGAAATTTTAGACTCAGCAAATACAGAAATTGCTGATAGTAGTATTAGTTCAAAAAATGAAACTGAAGATTCAATGTCTACAGGCAAAATTTCTATGCAATGATTGTTACTGGGTTTCCCCCCCTGTTTTCCTCAGCTCTTTTAGTGAAACTGTAAACAAACTAAAGCATCTCAGGCCAAATATATAATTTTGTCATCTGTCTTCAGCTTTACTTTTAGCCAACTTGTCAAACTGACAAAAAATAATTAATTAATTGGCTGCAGATGTAACCAAATGAAAAATAAAGCTTTTTAAGTAAATTGGGTTAACTGGCATAATGACTACCTACGTTACACTTTTGCGTTTCATAAATGTCCTGCAAATTTTACAACTAAAGTGCACTCCTAAAACAAACCTTAACACAACTTCTGTCCTTTAGGCAGCAAAGTGAATTCAGATTGGTAAAGTGGGCTATAAAAATAAAATTGAAATGTATTTCAGTTTTAAAGAAAGAAAAACAGGTACTGTTGCATTAGTTAATAACAGAAAAAAAGGAAAGGAAAGGTAAAGGAAAGGAAAAAACTAGGTACTGTTGCATTAGTTAGTAACAGGACTTGGGGAAAGAACACTCAATGTGACCAGGAAGTTGCTAAGACTGGAATATAAGCATCACCAATTTGTAATTCCCAAAGTAACTCATTTCCTTAGCTGCAGCTGCTTAATCAGCCATAGAAAAGAGACTTCCTCTCTTCTTCTTTTCCCATCTTGGTCCCTGGGATGCTGTTATAACAAGCAAGAATAAAATCTTTGGACCAGAAGCGATGGATGAAAAATTCCCCACTCACCACTGAATCATACCAGAGAGTTTAGGTTGGAAGTAACCCAAGTGTTTTAGAAAGAGCCATGGCTAGGTTAAGACAAGTTTTAAATCAATGGCAGATTATTTCCTGAGTTCATCTGGAAGGGTTGACAAAGACCATGACAGCAAGATACAGATAGTCCTCAACTTTCAATCATTCATTTAGTGACTGTTTGAAATTTCAACAGCACTGAAAAAAAAGGATGTATGACCATCTTTCACATTCACGGCTGTTGTAGCATCTCCATGGTCATGTAATCAAAGTTTGGACACTTGACAATTGGAATGTATTTATGATGGTTGCAATGTCCCGGGGTCATCTTTTGTGACCTTCGGACAAGCAAAGTCAATGGAAAGCCAGATTCTCTTAACAACTGTGTTACTAACTTAACAATTGCAGCGATTCACTTAACGAGGGCAAGAAAAGTCATAAAATGGGGCAAAACTCAACAACTATCTTGATTAGCAATAGAAAATGGGGGCTCAATTGTGGTTTTAAGTCGAGGACTATGTGTAGTCACAGATTCTTCTCTTTCTCTCTCTCTCTCTCTCTCTCTCTCTCTCTCTCCCTCTGCAATCTTGAATATACCTCAGAAGCTCAGCCCGTCGAACTGCTTCCTGTAGTTCCATCAGCCTCTCTTTATACAGATTACGCTCCATCACAACGCGTGCCATCTCCGCGCGAGTGAACCTCTGAGTTCGGGGCAGCCCCCCTTCAGCCTGTGGAGGAAATGGCAAGCTTTGACTCAATAGCTCAGGTATTCATTGCCATACAAATTTCAGAATTCTCTTTTACCAGAAGCCCAGTCTTCCCAGCTTAGTACCCTTCAGATGTAGAGGTGGTGTTTCCCAGACTTTACCAGCCAGATGCATTTGGATGGAAACACACAACACAGCTGGAGGGCACTGGGTTGGTGTACATTCTTGCCTTTGTATTCCAGAGACTTCAACACCCACCAGGTATGGATGGGGGTCCTGGGTGATTACCTCTCCTTCCTCACTGGAGCGCCTTGATTCCTTAAATTCCTGCCGGATCCTGAAATTCAAAGTTTGAAAGAGAAATATGAACACGTTTTGTTTTTTAAATCCATAGATGTTTAATATCCTAAAACTTGATCTGAAATCACATAACCAATTCAGTGCCCTCATATCCATACATTAATTTCTAATGAAGACAAACTCCAGGGTTAAAAAAAAAGAATTCAAAGGCAGTCAACATAAAATTTGAAAGGCACACAGTAGTCTATTCAAGTGTTTTCCAAACTTGACAACTCTTAAAATATGTGGACTTTAACTCCCAGAATTTTCAGAGTTGAAGTCCACACAACCTAAAAGTACCAAATACGAAAAGTTTGACAAAACGCTGGTCTATATTTATTTTTATCACAGAAATCTCCCCAGCAATGACAATTGTATTTTCTCCCGCCTTAATATATCTTAATTCCATATCTTAACATAATTATTTTGAAATAACATACAATACCTAGATATTTTGCTTTCTTCTCAATCTTAAAACCTGTTTTAGTCATCAGTTCTAAAATAAAACGGAATGTCCTTCCTAGAATGATGTTCTAGACAATATCCATTTTGACAACCAATGCACCATTTAAACAGTGGTAAAAAAATATGGTAGCCCTAATGTGCATGTAACTCTAAGGTGCAAGTGCACCAGGCAAACAGCTGGTTTGATGTGTATTCATAATTGTGTGCCTGCTTACTCTCCTATAATCCCTTCCTCTCCAATCCCTCTGGTCTGCAATTGGGGATGTGGGAAGAACAAAACTGATCAGACACATAATAACAAGTAATGAGTGTAGGGATAATCAAATAACTGAGCACTGTTGTGAAGGTCATAAATGTGTGCCTTGGTTGTAAAATTATTTTTTCAGCACTATCGTAATTTTGAATAGCTGCGTGAGGCAGTCAGTAAGGCAAGTCTAGCTATACTTTGTTTTATCAAATCCAATGTTCCTTTGTAGACAAAGACGTGGAATAAATACAGGGGAGTGGCCAAAATTTACCGAATAATTTCCAACTCAGCTTCTTTCAGTTGCATTTGGCAGCTACGCAGGTCAATCAATGATCTCTCATTCTCCATCCGTAAGGATTCGCGCTCTTCACTGAGCTCCTCCACACGGTTAATAAGATGGCGGCGGGCTGTATCCAGAGCGATTCTGGAGATGGGATGGCCAAGGACATAAAGATTTTAAAGCCAGCTTCAAAATCCAGAAGGACATGCCTCTAAACCAATTTCGTTGTATACGTGATGTAAAATGACAATAAAGGCTGTACTATAAGCCAACTAAAACATGAACAGTTTTACGCACAGCGGGTTTGAATCTATGTTTAACAAGGTTTCTGACTTTCATTAATTTGAGATGGCAAACTAGGTGCTTGGTCTTACCGTGCTTCTTGAAGCTGAGTGTTTTCTGCTATCAAGGTTTCTAAGGCATCCCCTACAAAAACAGTACATATGGACATCAGTTGACATCTACTCTTTATGCATCCAAATCAGAATGTTCCATTGAAAGAAAGCTACAGGGGTTTTTGGGAATGACAATCAAGCTAGGATTCCTGAATTCTAAATCCCAACGGGGGAAAATACAGAAAAAAACATATTTACCCTGCAAATCAGCACCATCATCCATATCAATGAGGAGGTCTGGGCTGAGGCCTGAAACTTCAGCGAAAAGGGAGACCGTGTTGCGCTCGAGGGTGGTATTCAAGGGGCTGAGAGACAGACAGACAAACAAATAGACAAGAGTCCCCACCCACCTCCATCCTGCCAATAAGACACAGCCATGCCCAACACTACATTAAATAGCAATCAGTGAAGGGGCAAGGGATGATGTCTGTGTTGAAGGAAGGTCCCTGGAGAAGAACTTGGATTCAATTGCCATTAGTTTCTCACCTCTCTTTCTATCCCATGCATGAGGTAGAAGGGATAACCTTGAGGAACATAAGGAAGAGACACAATGAAGACAAAGGTCAGATAAAAAGAAATCTAGAACCAAAATTATAACCTGGAAAAGCATCTCAGACAAGACCCTCCTCAGTTTTCACAAAACTAAAAAGAGGTATGGAAGAAGCACATTGAGACTTGCAAGGGTGTTATCAGTTCTCTAAAGATGATCAAATTTGGAAACCAAAGATGCACAAGCTAATACTACTTTTAATATAAGGTTACAGTAACAGAGCCCTGCAAGTCTCAATGACCCCTCCCCCCTTATCTTCATGAGAACCACGAAGGGTCATGTCTGAGACACTTTCTCAAATTACATTTCTGTCCCAGACTTAGATTTCTTTTATCTGGCCATCTTTTAGCCCTTCCTCCTGCAAGGTTGTACCGTTTTCACATTACATCCAAGACTGTAATGGTTTCAAAACAGCAGCTGTGGAAGATATGTATGAAAGGTGAAAAGCTACCTGTCTGCCCATCAAACTCAATGGTACATGATCCTCCAAAACAGAAATTGGGATGCCTAGAAGAGCTAACTGTCCATCAAACGATAACATCAGAAGGGTGAAAAGATTGGAAAGGGAAGATAATTGAGGATGAAATTAAGATCATGCTGAAATAAAGATAGCAGAAAAGAAAGACCTAGGTGTGTTTTGTTTATTCCCCTGGAGTAGTATCCTAATAGTGTATATTGTATAGGTGTATATACACCTACACCTAGTAATGGATATTATTTATAGTGGTCCAACCTGAGCTTTCTGCTTATAAGTATAATTAATGAATCCATTTTCCTTACCTGTTTTGCATTTGCGGGTCAGATTTGAGTTCTGGAGTAGAGCTTAAAAGTTCATCCAAATCAAAGCCAGGCTGACTAGGAGAAGCTGACGAGAAAAGAAAGGGAAAATCACAAAAATGTTATTATTCTTATTGATTATTATTATCCCTCTCTCCCAGATTTTTAGGACAAGAGTTCAAACTGTGGCAACTTTAAGATGTGTGGACTTCAACTCCCAGAATTCCCCAGCCAGAATGAATTCCTAGATTTACTTTTAAGTAAGGATCTGTATAGATAATCTTCAATTTTCAATCTTTCATTTAGTGACTGTTCGAAATTACAATGGCACTGAAAAAGTGAGTTATGAGCGTTTTCACATTTATTGCAGCATCCCCATGGTCACATGATTAAAATTCAGATGCTTGGTAACTGGCGCATATTTATGACAGTTACAGTGTCTTGGGATCAGGTGACCTTATGACAAACAAAATCAATGGGAAAGCCAGATTCACTTTACAACTGTGTTACTAACCTAACAACTGCAGTGATTCACTTAACAACTGTGGTAAGAAAGGTCATAAAATAGGGCAAAACAGACTTAACAAATGTCTTGCTTAGCTATGGATATTTTGGGCTCAATTATTATGGTAAGTTGAGAACTACCTATAAAACATAGTAGAAAAAAACATTCTGTCCAACCCTCTTGCTTTCATTTGTATGAGCCTTCACCCAGAGAGAGATCCCACAATGGTTTCTAATCTAAACTTCTAATCTAATCTAATCTAATCTAATCTAAACACCCACTCTATCACTTCAGAACTCTATTATCCACACTGCAAGTAATTCAAAGCTGGCATGTGTGACTTCCAATAGCAATAGCACTTATATATCGCTTCACAGTGCTTTACAGCCCTCTCTAAGCATATTGCCTCCAACAATCTGGGTCTTCATTTTAGAAACCTCAGAAGGATGGAAGGCTGAGTCAACCATGAGCCGCTGAGAATCAAACTCCTGGAGTGAGCAATGAGTTAACCTGCAGTACTGCATTCTAATCACTGCACCACCACAGTCAGTGGAGCATAGTTTAGGCCAGGGGTCAGCAACCTGCGGCTCTGGAGCCACATGTGGCTCTTTCATTCCTCTGCTGCGGCTCCCTGTCGCCGGTGGGCTCCACAATTGATAGAAATTTCGGTTAGGGCAGGTAGGGAAAAAGGACACCACGCTAGGAGGAGACTCTACGGTGGGGGAACTGGACCTCTGGTTGGCAGAGGAAAAAGGATACTGCGCTAGGAGGAGATTCTATGGTGGGAAAACGGCTCTAGAATTGAATGGAGGGCTTCTGGTTAGGACCTTTGTGGCTCTTTGAGTGTTTAAGATTGCTGACCCCTGGTTTAGCATAGAGAAAGCCATAACTTCAGTTTTTGGCTGTTGTGGGAGCACAGGTGGAGAAGGACCTCTCTCAAGGATCACTGAGAGATACAGCCAAGTAAATAAGAGCATAGTGTTACAGACTGGGGATCAGCAACTTAAACTCAAAAAGGCACATCTAGCTGGTAATATTATCTGTAGCCTTTGGCAATCAATTACTTCAGAAAATTTACCTGCCCCTTCCTTGCATTTTACTATTTGGGAGAAGAAGAAAAGAGAGTATCAGAAAGAGAAAGAAGTGGGGGGGGAGGGAGGGAGGAAAAAGAAAAGAAGTGATATTGGTATTTATTTATTCGTACATTACCTTGCCTTTATTGTTTTTATAAATAACTCAGGACGCTGAACATACCTAATTTTCCTTTCTCCTTCTATTTTCTTCCACAAAAACAAGAGAGAGTGGACTGGCCCAAAATTATCCAGCCAGCTTTCATCTTAAAGCAGGACTAGAACTCACCATCTCCTGGTTTCTAGCCTGGTGCCTAGATCAGATTGGCTCTTGGTATTAAGGCTGACACAGAGCTCTGCTTGTTTCAGCCCTCCTTATTGTCTGAGGCTCCAGGAGATGATTCCTGAGTGAAAGTAATCACCATCAGGAAAGAAATGTTGACCCCAGTATCCCCACATCCACAAATCCATGATGTAGGAAGCATTTAGGCAAGAAACTGGAAGACCATGAATTTTTAGTCCTGCCTTAGGGACAAAAACCCACTGAGTGACTTTAGGTTAGTTACTTTCTCTCAACTCTAGGAAGAAGAAAGTAGTGACTAAGCACTCATGAAAAATGTTGCCAAGAAAATCACAGGGACCTTCCTTAATCTACTTGAAGTAATAGTCCAGTTTGGAATTAAAATTGATCCTACCAAAGAGAGAGAGAAAATATCCTTCATACCATCCTTTTCTGGCTGAATGTCCATTTCCTGTGCCAAGGGAAACACATTTCTTTCTGCAACCTTTTGGGGCGTTTTCTCTGAATGAGAAAGTTCATTCATTTCTCCATGTTCCTAAAAAGATCCAACAGATTGAGAGAAAAAATAGAATTTGTGTTATGGCTTTCCTTAATACCCCCATTTCTCACTGGTCTTCTCAGCCATCAGAGCTGAACCCCTCACCAGAATCACCTACCATTGAGGACTCAAGAGGCTTCAAGTCTGAGGGTCTTGACAGAAACTGTGGAGGTACAAGAACTGGTGAAGGCTTTGGCCTGTTTCATTGAGGGAGAAAAAAGAAAAAGATCTGGATTTTCTCATGTCTGCCTTGGTCTGTTTAAATGTCTTGGAAAGTTTAAATCAGTCAGTGTCATTTCTTATACCTTCCACCCTACTTAAAAGCAGTAGGTTTTGTTTTTTTAATAACCTTTTAATCCCTTTATTCAGGGTGGAGTTGTGGCGACTGAATAGAGCTGAGCGTTCACTGGCTGGATGCCTTTCCTGACGCCTATGCGAATTTTGCAGCAGATATTTTCTCTTTGCAACCTCAAAAGCAGTTAAACTTCTCTAATTATCAATATAATTAAAACAGGCACACATTATTCTTCCCCCCCAAAAAACCATTTTTAAATATATATGTCTATGAAGAGTCACAATCATCCAGGGCATGGTTGTCCCAAAGGTGCTTTTTACAAAAGGCAACTGGACTTAGGTTTTTTTCCCTTTGAAAACTGCTGGCTTCTCATCCAAGACGCTTCTTCAGTTCTGATTTGTGGGGAATGGAAGGATTTGTATTTGTTGCAGTCACCTGCAAAATTCCGAGTGCTAACGACCAGATGCCTGCAAAGAATATAAATCCATCCATTCCCCAACAGTCAGTTAGAACTGAAGAAGCTTCTTGGATGAGAAGCAAAAGGTTTTCTAAGGAAAAAAACTAAGAAAGTTCAGTTGCCTTTTAGAAAAAATACCTTTGGGGCACCAATATAACACACTGAATAAAAACAAAGAGATGAATAGTTTATTGCTGCTGTTAATGGCCTGGGAGACTTATTTGTTATCCTTTTAAAAGGCAAGAGAAGGCAAATACTAGTCAGATTTGAATGAAACACAGTAAACCTGTCACCAGATACGGCTTTCTCTGCAGTGCTCTGCATGATTTCTGAAGGTAGTTAAAGGACTCAGTGGCAATCTATCTCTACTCAATCTTTTGGGAACAACTAATTGTCATAGCTGTGGAGGAGGTAAATGTCACCCCACACACCCATACATACACAAACGCATATACACAGCTAACTAATCTTGAATACGTGCAAATTGTGGCAGTTGCCTGTGCACTACAGGCCAGAGTTGAGAACTGCCTTTATTTCAATATGCTATTTCTGGACAAGCACAGAGGTCTTTCTTTCCATTGCAAACGGTCAACAACAGTGATGGATTGGCTCCTGTGGTATGTGGATAACTGGGACATCCTGCAACTCCCCATCATCTCAGAATTCACCCAGACATTGTGGAATTTCAAATTATTGGTTTATATGAGTGATGGTGAACCTTTTAGACACCGAGTGCCCAAACTGCACACATGCGTATGCCCAAACTAAAAGATGTGTGCGCATGCGTTCATGAATGTGCACATGCAGGGACATGCACGAATGTGCGTGAACATGCACATGGGGGGACATGTGTGAACGTGCGCATGCGGGGACATGCTTCCATGTGCAACAGAGACCTGAAGACCGGCTGGCCGGCGGGAGGTGGGGCATCCCAACACCGGCAGCACTGCAAGAGGTAAAATCTTTTTCTTTCGTGAGCTTCTGCTTCGTTGTTTGCAGGGAAACAGAAGCTCATGAAGCTCATGAAAGAAACACCACAGAGATCTGACCTGGGGTGACGGCGTGCATGCCAACAGAGAGGGCAACCTCATCACAGGTTTATATCTTAATTTGTTACAGGTAGTCTTCAATTTACAACCATAACTGAACCTGCCGATTTTGGTCATAAGTCACTATGGTCATCACGTGACTGACCCAATTTTTATGACCATTGTTCACTTGGGGGATATTTTCGCTGGAAACCAGAAGCAAATGAAGGATTTTGGCAAAAGCATTGTAAAAGTCATGTGACCATGTGATAGTGCAAACAGCCATAAATGCGGGCCAGTTGCCGAGCACCAAAATGTGAACACATGACTGTGGGAGGGTGAGATGGAGCACAGTAATAGGAACTTTGGAACTGGGTCATAAGTATCTTGGGGAAGAGTGTCTGTCACAGTGTTGAATATGAGTGAACGGTTGTAATTGGAGGAGTTGGAAATCATTACTCAGTAACACACGATGAAGTCAAACTTGTTGAACTGAGCCAGGATCATGGACAAAAATTTTCTTCTTTGACAATAAAAGAGACTCTACTCTACTCAGTTTAAGGACTCTTTAGAAGATCCCAAATTTTCCTTTCAGCAAGGGGATGGGGGATCTCAAGCAAAAGAAAGTGGCTTGGAGGAGGAGGGTGGGCATAAACACTGTCCTTGTTGATACCTTCTTAAGGAAATGATATCTTTTCCTGAGCTGCACTTATCTCAGGAAAACACATGCTTGAATTAAGTCCAACAAGCTTTTTTGAAATGAGCACTATCAGTGCTTTCAGACCTCAAAAAAATATTTTCCTGGGAGTGCAGAGCCACAGCTCAGGAAAAGATGCCACAGCCACTTAAAGGGCACTGACCTTACCTCACAACTTCTCCTGGCATCTTTCCTGCTTTGGTCCTAAAATCCTGCACACACACACACACTCCTTCCCTCCCTCCTTCCAAACCTTTTATCTTCTGTGGATGAAGTACTAGTTTGTCCTGGACCAGCTAATGCTACTTTTTGTGACCTCAGTTCTTTGTAACTTTGTACCATCTGAAAGAAATAGAAGAGGAAGTGCAAAAGTGGTTTGGCTGGGAAAGAGAAGGGGAGGGGAGGTGAGAAGGGCCACGGAAACACTCCGATTGTTCAAAAGTACCTTTGTGTGGCTCTGATTGAGAATCGAAATCTCCTTGAGCAATGAAGATTTTTGTTCCTCCAAGCCAGCCACTGCAAAGGAAGAGCATGGTGTTTTTTTTCTCACTAACAAGACCTTAAACCAATCTTAGCTTGGCTGTTTTCAAACATAATGCTAAAGTATTTCCCTAATATTTTATTTGCACAGCTCAAGTGGGAAGCAGAGCAGGAAGGATCCATTTCCTGGAAGATTAATTCTGATGATCCAGTTCCAATAATCAGAAGCCTCCTGTGTGAAAATACCGTAATGTTGTAGATTCATGCAGAGAATGCTGAGGCTATAATCCTACATCCATTTGGGTATCAATCTCATTTGAATGCAGAAAAGTATATTTCAAAGAAGAAATTTATAGGATGGACTTATACAAATCTTCTCATAAAAATTATGCACGGTCACTCACGCCCTCGTGACGTCTCGCCTGGATTACTGCAATGCTCTCTACATGGGGCTCCCCTTGAGGGGCATCCGGAGGCTTCAGTTGGTCCAGAACGCGGCTGCGCGGGTGATAGAGTTACACCTATCCTGCGCAGACTGCACTGGCTACCTGTGGCCTTCCGGGTGCGCTTCAAGGTGTTGGTGACAATCTTTAAAGCGCTCCATGGCATAGGGCCGGGCTATTTACGGGACCGCCTACTGCTACCAAATACCTCTCACCGACCCGTGCGCTCTCACAGAGAGGGACTCCTCAGGGTGCCGTCAGCTAGGCAGTGCCGTCTGGCGACACCCAGGGGAAGGGCCTTCTCTGTGGGGCTCCACCCTCTGGAACGAACTCCCCAGGACTTCGTCAACTTCCGGACCTCCGAACCTTTCGTCGCGAGCTTAAAACGCACTTATTCATCTGCGCGGGACTGGATTAGATTTTAAAGTTATTGGTTTTAAGGGGTTTTTTATTATTTATATTGTTTTTTAAATTCGGCGATAGAATAAGTTTTTTAATTGTTGTTTTTTAATTTGTATTTATATGTATTTTAACTGCCTGTGAACCGCCCTGAGTCCTTAGGGAGATAGGGCGGTATATAAATTTGAAAAATAAATAAATAAATAAATAAATAAAGCAACAGACACTTTTGCTAGCAATGCTTTATGCTACGTATACAGCACTTTTTTTTCCCAAGGAAAAATTATTCTTCCAAAATCATGGATGTTTTTATCTGTTCTATATTCTACATAAGCTGACAAGTATTGTTTGATTGCAGTGTGAAAAATAAAATTGGGAATTAAAAAAAAACTTTAATTAAAATTAGCATTTTAAAAAATAACCATCTGCATATTATAATAATAACCACAGAGTTGGAAGGGACCTTGGAGGCTCAGGCAGGAAACCCTACACCATCTCAGACAGATGGTTATCCAACATTTTCTTAAAAATTTCCAGTGTTGGAGCATTCACAACTTCTGCAGGCAAGTCGTTCCACTTATTAATTGTTCTAACTATCAGGAAATTTCTCCTTAGCTCTAAGTTGCTTCTTTCCTTGATCAGTTTCCACCCATTGCTTCTTCTTCTACCCTCAGGTGCTTTGGAGAACAGTTTGACTCCCTCTTCTTTGTGGCAGCCCCTGAGATATTGGAACACTGCTATCATGTCTCCCCTAGTCCTTCTTTTTATTAAATAGACATACCCAGTTCCTGCAACCGTTCTTCATATGTTTTAGCCTCCAGTCCCCTAATCATCTTTGTTGCTCTTCTCTGCACTCTTTCTAGAGTCTCAGCATCTTTTTTACATCGCGGTGACCAAAACTGAATGCAATATTCCAAGTTGGCCTTACGAATCCATCTGGTGGTGGTGCTGTCTAACCCACATTTTTCTACTTTATCTAGTAGTAGGTTATGGTCTGCTTTATCAAATGCTTTACTGAATATTCTGGAACTGGTTTTTGAAAAAAAGCAATGTTAATAGAATATTTTCTTTTTTATGACAATTCTTAAATAGGCTGCTTTGAGCAATGCCTGAAAAATATATAGATATAGTTAGGGACCATAAATAATCCTGTTAAACAAAACCTTTACACAAAGAGAGGCAGTGAAGCAATGAGTTAACATTTTGCCAAACACTAATAGTATTATTAAACTGTTTCCATAATAGAATATTTTATTAGATGTAAACTTATAATAATTATCAGGCTTATCTGCTAAACAGAAGCTAAAATCCAGCAAAACTGCATCATTTGAAATATTTTGATAGGCAATCAAACTCTCTTCATTGATCCAGCTGTTAAAACCTGTTCAGTTCAATGGCCTTCAACTCTCATCGCCAAAACTGCACAGCAGTTTAATCTATATTTCCTAATGATTTTGATGTACCTTGGAAAAAAATATTTATGCAACTTACACTGTGTTTCTTGTCTTACACCCCATCTTGGCTAACGAGATAGACCAGTCTAGCTAGAGCTGTCAAAAGTGGAGATGTGCAAGGGCACAGAATGGGGCATGCCTATTATGGGATGGGCAAAGGAGGGACCATATGTTCCTACAAGCAAAGATGAGAGAAAAGATACTAACTGGACGCCTGCTACTTGAATTTATTTTATCCATATCATGGCAAATCTATGCCCTCAAGAGACAGAGGGGGCTCATTACAGGTTGAGAGAGAATATGGAATAGTGGTACATTGGCATCATACACAGATATTTGGCAAAATAATTATTACCCTGATCTGCATAGCTTCGTGCTTTGCTGTCCAGGATTCGGCTCTGGGCCTCTAACTGGCTCACAGCTGTTGAATGTGCTTTACGTTCCTGATCCATCATGTCCTCCAGTTCCATGAACCGCTAGGAAAGAGAATCCAAGAATCAATCCCTCCTCTTGTTACTGATTTAGTTGATCTCTCCAAGCTTTCGCCATCCCTTCAGGCCGATTTCTTCTCTGCCCCATACCTTTACTACTCCAGTTCAAATGCTCACCCACCATATCCAGTGTGAAATTATTGCCACTTATGCATTAAGATTTATCTATCAGCATAAGGTTATTTCATTGGTCTCGGGACATTCTTTTCCTAATCAAGACAAACCTGAGCAGTTGTTGTTTTAGCAAAATAGTGGCCCAACACTACTTTAAGATTGTGAGCGGCACATAAAGAGAATGAATAAATTGGTGCTGTTCACTTTCTCCACTGATCACAAAACTCAATAATAGTAGCGTCCTCTTTGTGTTCCTAGTAATTGTATTGCCTCTAGTATTGGATTTAATAGAAAATAGTCATCACACACACAAATACACCTATAGATTTTGGCTCCTGGTGAATTATATGAATGCATACACACAATTTTCTTGGCATGATATGAAAGTAGCATTTTGGCTTCCCAATAAAGCTTGAATATTAGTTATTGAGTAACTTTATCCTTCATGAATTTGTTCTCTTTTGAAGCCACACAATTCACTATCACATCTTGTTTATGTACACATTTTTTTGTTATCCTTTTACCATTAGGGTCCATTGGATCATCCTAGGTCTACTGAGAACTGAGAAAATCCTTATTTCCCTTTTCAACACAAAACATCATTTTATACACTTCTGATCATTTTCTCCATAATTGCCTGTTTTTTTGCCTAAACTAAAAAAACTCTCATCATTTTAATATTTTAGATTAAAAGACCTTTTCCAACTTGATAGTGCCCTTTTTAATTTAATTTTTATATTTTATTCCGCCTTTATTCCTTTAGAACAGAGGTGGGGAATGATGGCCCCTTTATGACTTATGGACTTCAAGTCCCAGAATTCCTGAGCCAGCATGGCTGGCTCAGGAATTCTGGGAGATGAAGTCCACATGTCTTAAAAGGGCCATCATTCTCCACCTGCTTTAGAAGTAACTCGATGCAATAGCATTTAGCATATACCACTTTACAATGCTTTACACCCCTCTCTAAGTAGTTTACAGAGTCACCTTCCACTTTACATTAAACAGCAGTTAAGTTGACTTGTGAAGTTAAGAATTTTTACTCTGATACATACCACAGGTCATTAGCTCATATTGAACCCTGTAAAGTATCTTAATGAAAACTCAAAAAAGGCCAAAAGACAAAATATACGCATTTTAAATCAAGAATCTGGAGGCAGTTCCTATGAATTGCAAGGAGTCAACTGGTTCTGGATCAAATAAGGGTTGAAACGACAATGCTGTGGAACTAGAAACATCAAAATACTTCTAGAAAAAATGTGAAGGATTGACAAATCAGGAGAATGAAAAATATCAGAAAAATTATGACAAGGATGTAGGGGCAGGATCAAAGTGATAATGGAATGACCTGTTCTTATTGGAGGTGAAACTTTATCCAGGAGTTGAGTTTGACTCAGTGGTATCTATAGAGCAAACTGCTCTTTGACCTGAACTATCAGATGTTATTAGGAAATGTCAGCAAACTTTGCATTTCACTCATCTGGTGAAAAATTACAGTATAAAACCTTGGATCAATCTCCAGTTTGTCTTCTTTGGTGAAGAGTCTGTTTATGTCTATGTTCTCTTTTTGAACCGCTTATGGTACTGACAATCTGTCTCATATCAGGACTGATTTACTTTGCTCAGGAGCCTTTGCTGGTGAGAAAGCTTCATAGACCAGATAAGAAGATGAGAAAATAAAAAGTTTTTCGCGTTGTGGCTTGTCGGGCAGGAGAGCGCCCCTCCCGACTGCTGAGCAGTAGGAGGAGGAGGCAATCATCTTGCCCGACAGCTCCGGCTGGCACCAGTTGGCATGTAAGCTCTCTGATCAGGAATTGCTGGACCGTCTCTCTCTCTCTCCTCTGCCGTCGCCAGCTGAGACTTAAGCCAAGGTCTGAAGATCGTTAAAGTTAGTCGACGGAGCGGAAGGCGATACCCACCTCGTCTGCCCGCTTGCGCCCTGCCCGTTCGCGCTCGTATTGCTCCAGGAGCCGCAGCCGGTCATCGCGCAGCCGCTCCAGAGCCTGGTCCCGGTCTTTCACCTGCCCGCAAGCCTCCTGTAGGGCCTCCAGTACGGAAACCACCTGCGGCAGCAGCCCAGAGACCGCGGTAGGGCCGTGGGCGCCCACCAGCCGCTCCAGTTCCCCGTACAAACCACCGGCCATCACGGACACCAGCTCCTCGTAAGGCGCCGGGCTGGCATCGCCATCTCCCCCAAAGGTCTCCTCGGGGTCATCCATGGCGAAGTGCTCTAACCACTGCACTCTCCAGCCTGGCACTGGGGACACACGGGGTGCCTGGGCTCCCTAACTCTCCTGCTCCGATTTCCCGGATTCCTCTAAATCAGGGGAAACACCGGGGCCCCTTCAATTCCCTCCCCGCCCGCACCCCTTAAAGCAAGCTACTTAAACGATTGCTCCCCCGAGAAAGCAGGAGGTCGTAGTCTAGGACTCGGTTCCCAAGTTTCCTCCAGATCCAAGATACGGTCTCTTTGCTATAGGCACTCTAGATTCTGCCCCATAGATCCATTCCCTTGCACTCCCTGGCTTCCACTTTCTGGAGCTCTCACCACTAGGCAAAACTGCCTCTGGGGATCCAGGGGTCTTTCCCTCCTCCCTCCTCCCCTCCAATCGTCCTTCTGGCTCTTCCCCAGCCCGCCGCCGGTCCCTGGCCTGAACTTCTGATTCGCCTCCCTCCAGCGGCGATCGCTGCGATCCCAACTTCAAGTCACTTTCCAAGAAGAAAAGAGGGCGGGCCCAGAAGGCCACAAGTCTACCAGTAGCGGGTGAGGAAAGCCCTAAGGCTGGCCAATGGCGCGCCCGCCTGTGGCCTGGTGGCCAATAGCACGCTCGGAGGTGGGAGTGCTCCGGCGAAGGGCCGGCAAAAGGGGAAGACAGTACGTGAAGGTTCTGGCATCATATGATTCTTGATCATGTGACCTGGAAAAGCTGTCTGGGTGGAGAAGGGTGGGGAGTTGCTGTGTGAGTCCCTTTTGGCATTGGGGGGAGGGGGTTTCAGGTGTGGGCACCGTCTTGGATAATCTTAATACTGGGTTTTCCCCGTGGTGAATAACACGAGCTTGGTTTGCAACTCCCTGTTGCTTTACAAGTAGGTTACTCAACTGTTTAAAGATTTGGCTGCGTTGCTTTTGAGCCGCCCATTCCTTTTCCCAGCACGTGCATAAGTCTCTAAAGCAGGGTTTCCCAACCTAGCAATTTTAAGCTGAATTCGACTCTCAGGATTCCGGGGGGTGGGGGGGTGCGGAGGAATTCTGGGAGTTGAAGTCCACCCAGCTTAAAATTGTCCAGGTTGTGGAACACTGATCTAAAGGTTTTCTTGGGTTGATTGCACAATATAAGTTTTTGTTATATTGATATTGTTTCCTGATTGCTTATTTGTAGCCTATGACTATCATTAAGTGTTGTATCATTCTTAAATTTGTACCTTATGACTATCAGTAAGTGTTGTACCTTGATGAAGGTATCTTTTCTTTTATGTACACTGAGAGCATATGCACCAAGACAAATTCCTTGTGTGTCCAATCATACTTAGCCAATAAAAATTCTATTCTATTCTATTCTATTCTATTCTATTCTATTCTATTCTATTCTATTCTATTCTATTTTTATATAGATCATGTTAATTTGCTTTATTTTGTTTTGAGATGGACAGTCATTTAGAATGCAATTTTATGTACATTACCCAACAAGAAATTCCACTAAATTTATGATAAGTATATATAGAACTGTACCCAGTTTCGTTAAAAAGGTACTCTTTATATTTTTATTTCCTTTTGTTTTTAGTTTTTGGTGGTTCTATATTCTGCTTCATCCAAGTTTGATAGCAGCTAGAGGTAAGAAGCAGAGTGTTCTTAATGGTAGCACTGAGGTTCTGTCTTTTGCACAATATCTTGCAAAATATTGTTAACATTGTAAAATACTTAATATCCTGTATCTTTTAGCATTGTCTCTGTAATGCTTTTTGAATGGCTGCTTAATTATAGAGCAATTATTGTTTTTAACTTTTCTTGTTGCATTTTTAGAAATATTGCATGCCATTTTGATAGAAAACAGAATAAAGGATGTAAATAGATAGATAGATAAAGAGAGAGAAAGAGAAAGAAAGAAAGAAAGAAAGACTTTAGACATGTTTTAACACATCTAATTGGGTTTGGGTGTTGTCAGTTAAAGACATACAACCTAAAATTATATAGGACTTTGTCATAAACAAAGAAAATCTTAGCACTTTTACTCAGAAATCATTTCCATAGTCATCTTTGGCAAAACGGAATAACTACTATTAAATAATTTTCTTTCTGGCAATAGCAAAGTAATCAGCTTATACCAGCTTTCCCTAATCTTTCTGTCCACAGATGTGTTAACACTACAAATCCCAAGGAATGAGAATTTGAAACGTTGTACTCTGAACACATCTGGTGGCTATGAAGTCAGAGGAGGTGATCACATACTGTATGTAGTGACAAACTGGATCATATACTGTATGTAGTGATAAAGCATCCTTTCTGAAATCATCTAGTCTTCATTCTGGTCCTACACACCAGAACAACTAGACACAAGAACAGTTTTTTCCCGAAGGCCATCACTCTGCTAAACAATTAATTCCCTCAACACTGTCAAACTATTTACTAAATCTGCACTACTATTAATCTTCTCATCGTTCCCATCACCAATCTCTTTCCACTTATGACTGTATGACTGTAACTTTGTTGCTGGCAATCCTTATGATTTATATTGATATATTGACCACCAATTGTATTGTAAATGTTGTACCTTGATGCATGTATCTTTTCTTTTATGTACACTGAGAGCATATGCACCAAGACAAATTCCTTGTATGTCCAATCACACTTGACCAATAAAAAAAAAAATCTATTCTATTCTAATTCTATTCTATTCTATACTTTCTTCCCAAGGTTAGAACTTGGTAGCAGTTCCCATTTCTACCACTGAATTTCCCAAGAGATGCCTTACCTCTGGTGTGTGAGAGAAATAAGACTTCCATAGTCTGCTGCCTTTCTGTAAATAGATGACAAGAATGAAATAATTATTCTAGCACCATGTCCTAAAGATAGTATTAAAGATATCGGTCTGCCTACCTTTTGTGAGATTGAATAATCTCACAAGAGATAAAGAAAAGCCAAACTTTACTTAAAAAGAAAAATCTATGAAATCACATATCAACTTTAAAATTATAAAATTATAAAATACAGTCTTGCAGGATCTACAATATATTGCTGTCCAGTGTACAATAGAATAGCGGTCCCCAAACTTTGTGACTGGGCAGCCTGGCTTGTGGTGGGGGAGAGGGGAACTGGACCACAAGAGTGGTGGGCTGGTGCGCACACGCATGTACATGTAGCTCGACTAGTTGAAATGTGCTGCATGTGCATCCTGCCAGGCTGCCACTCATGTGAGTCAAGCTGCATGGATGAGTGCCTGCCACTGGCACAGCCCAGTTGCAAATAGGCCACGGCCCACAGCCCAGGCTTTGATGTGCTAATTTTTCCATAGACTCCAAGTTTTAAACAACTCAAGAATATATGGTCCCAATAGATTTGAAAAAAATGTATTTCATACATCAGGTACATAAAAATCTCCCTTTTTACGACCCTGTAATCCACAGGTGTCAAACTCACAGCTTCAAATTGGCGTCATGTGACATTTCACAATGTTTCCCCCGCCCTGCCCGAGCTGGGTTGGGGGTGCCCTGCGTGTGACGCGTCTGGCCCGCAGGCCACCAGTTTGACAGCCCTGCTGTAATCCCTTTATTCGGGGCAACTGGATGGAGCTGAGCATTTGCTGGCTGGATGCCCTTCCTGACACCACACAAAGTTTGCAGCAGGTATTTTTTTCTTTGCATCTCACAATATACCATGCACATAAAAGACAGAAATATGTGCAGTCACTGAGCTTGTGCAGAGATATAAATCATTTTGGAATTAAGCACAAAGAGCAAAAGATTAAAATTCAACACAGTTTCTGCCTAAAAGCTTTATCTACTTTGTAGAGATAGTATGAATCCCGAAGGAAAATCCTCTTTTCCACCCCCTCAGGCAAGTATCTGAAGGTAATTCCAGACATTTATCTGAGTTACTGGGAAGATAATACACCCCAATACAGGTAGTCCTCGATTTATGATCACAATCAAGCCCAACATTTATGTTGTTAAGTGAGACATTTGTTAAGTGAGTTTTGCCCCATTTTATGGCCTTTCTTGCCTCAGTTGTTAAGTGAATCACTGCAGTTGTTAAGTTAATAACACGGTTGTAAAGTGAATCTGGCTTCCCATTGTTTTTGTTTGTCATAAGGTCACATAATCCCAAAACACTGCAACTGTCATAAATATGAATCAATTGGCAGGCATCTGAATTTTGATCACATGATCATGGGTATGCTGCAGAAGTCGTAACTGTGGAAAATGTCATAAGTCACTTTTTTTTCCAGTGCTGATGTAACTTTGAATGGCCACTAAATGAACTGTTGTAAGTTGAAAACTACCTGTATTTTTCCCAGCTCAGATGTAGCAACTTCTTAGTTGATTTTCCAAGAACTCTCCTGACATTTTCCAGTCTAGGAAAAGAAAAACTGGACATCTGCCTTTGCTATATAGGGTAAATGGCATGCTCCCCCCAGTGCTAATTGTGCTTGAGGAAAATATATATATTCCCAGTCTGGATCTCCAGGAATCTGTTTGTGAATGTAGGTTAGCATCTCAACTATAAGTTTAGAAATTATTTTGAGAAAATAAATGACTGTCAATTAAATATTTTTAAAACAAAAATCTTGGTTATGTGTGTATAGTGCAGAGTGATTTCTTCCACATTTTCCTCTTCCTCGGACCTTTCTTTTTCTGTTAGGCCCACTTATCTCTTAAAAGGACCAAGTCGGCAGATAAGGTTTGTGGAAATTTTAGCACTTTCAAAGAATATTTGATTAAAGTCTGAGAGACAAGACTGAAAACTTTCATGTTGCACAAGTACTTTCATAAGGCAAGGATGAAAAAAAAAGCTAATTCCAGCCCAATATTTTTTGAAAAAGAAACATCAGTGTTTATTTAAAATGCAAATAGTTTTATTTCCTGTAGGGGCATAACCAAAAAGCTTTTTCTACTTCACAAAGCTGTATAGATCAAAGCTTATCATTCTGGACTAAGTTGCCTAATATTCGTTTAAGGAGATCTCTGAATCTTAGCTCTTTCATCAACTGCTGACTATAAAGGTTGAGCTCAGAGATTCCCAATAGTAGTAGTATTGCTATTATCCTGAGTGCAACTCTCAAATACCCTTGGCAAATTTGGAATAAAGAATCAATTGCGATGGCCGGATCCTGGCATTAATTCAAACATCATCTTGCTGGATCTTTGCACCATCAGGGTTGGGCCGCTTCTTCATGATCCTTTGATCATAGGTAACTTTATTCAAATATTTAATTTTATACTTCAATTTGATTTAATTTGATTTAATTTAATTTAATTTAATTTAATTTAATTTAATTTAATTTTATACATTCAATTTCCAAGCAGTTGGAAATGAAAAATAAGTTCAATTAGATAAGCAAAGTTGAGAGTTGACCACTATTTAGAGCAGGAATAAGATGTCCAGTCACCTTCAAATGTTTTTGAATCCTGTCAGCTTCATTCAAGGAAGCCTTTGGCAAGGAATTGTGGGAAGTGAAGTCTAAAGTACCCAGCAAACTCCAAATTGTCTCCTATTGATTTAGAAGCAACATATGATGAGTATCTATGGGACACTGCCTTACTTCTAGCACAAAGTCTATTATGGCTATATTGCTCAGAGAAAGGAGTGGAGAGTTCCTTTTAATTGTCTTGCCTTATATTAGTGGTGAGTTTCAAAAAATTTTACTACCGGTTCTGTGGGTGTGGCTTGGTGGGCATGGCTTGGTAGGCGTGGCAGGGGAAGGATACTGCAAAATCTCTATTCCCACTCCTCTGGGGGGGGGGAAGGATACTGCAAAATCTCCATTCCCTCCCCAATTTATTTTACTATAAAATCCCCATTTCCTCCCGATCGGGAGGCAGAGAATAGATGTAGGTGGGGCCAGCCAGAGTTTTTACTACCGGTTTTCCGAACTACTCAAAATTTCCGCTACCAATTCTCCAGAACTGGTCAGAACCTGTTGAAACCCACCTCTGCCTTATATCCTCTTTCCTGATAAAGGATATTGGGGCTTAAAGGTTACACACCCTCCTTTGTTATTTTGCTTGCGTAATAAAAAATACCAACTATGGAGTTTGAATTTCCCATGAATTGATCAAACAACACAAGTCTTTTATTCCCATATCCAAATTGTTGGGGTTTTTTTCACGTCTTTGATTTTGAATACAGCAAGATCATTAGTGAAAACAGAGGTTTATGATCTATCAATGACTAACCAGTTTATTATTCCATAAGATGTCATGGATCATAGTCCATGCCATCGCTTTTTTATAATGCAGTTCAAACTGCTTGGCATGTTACGTATTGGTAATTTCTGTTGATATATTTACTTCTGAATTTTCCATTTAGGATTTTACAATGAATCTTTTTAGTTACCTGGAGAAAGCAAAACAGTATAATTTCCAGGCTGAAAAGGTGATTCTCTTTTCCTATTGTGATAGGAATAGGAAGATAAAGAACTTTCCAGGTTATTAGCAGACTAAGCAGGGGTCTCCAACCTTGGCAACTTTAAGCCTGGAGGACTTCAACTCCCAGAATTTCCCAGCTAGCAAAGCTAGCTGGGGCATTCTAGGAATTGAAGTCCTCCAGACTTAAAGTTGCCAAGGTTGGAGACCCCTGGAGAGAGTACAATGTGGCTCATTATTCAGAATATGTAGTCCATAAAAATGGCCAATTCCCACCACAGCAAGTTTTGAGGGGTCCTTTGTGCTTTCTGCTCACTAATGCTGTTACCTACTTTGGGTAATGAATCATCTGCAAGAAAACAACTAAGCTCAGAGAACATAAAGGACCCCTCATTTCAACTCAGAGCTACAAATATTCTCCCCATTGGTACAGCAAGTTTTGTAATGCATTGACTAAGGGAAGGAGAGGCCAAAGAAATAGACAATACAGGCTGAATCACATTTATTTAGAAGTTAATTTTTTTTAGAGCTTGGGGAACTTTGTTTTTAGACAATAAATTTGGAACGTATTGAATCTATAGGGGACTGGAGAATAAAATATATAAAGAACGGTTGCAAGAACTGGGTATGTCTGTTTAATGAAAACAAGGATTAGGGGAGACATGATAGCAGTGTTCCAATATCTCCAGGGTTTCCATAAAGAAGAGGGAGTCAAGCTATTCTCCAAAGCATCCGAGGGCAGGACAAGAAGCAATGGGTGGAAACTAATCAAGGAGAGAAGCAACTTAGAACTAAGGAGAAATTTCCTGACAGAACAATTAATCAGTGGAACAACTTACCTCCAACTAGTTGTGAATCCTCCAACACTGGAAGTTTTTAAGAAGAGATTGAACAACCAACTATCTGAAATGGTTATAGGGTTTCATGCCTGATCAGGGGGTTGGACTAGAAGACCTCCAAGGTCCTTTCCAACTTTGTTACTCTATATCAGGATGTCAAACTTGATTTCATTGAGGACCACATCAGGGTTGTGTTTGACCATGGGGGGCCGGAGTGGCATGGCCAGGGTGGGTAAGGCCAGTTCAATGTCACTTGTGTTGGGGGCACCTGTGCTGGCCCAAGAACTCTCCCAGCAAAAACGGATTCCTGAGCTCTGTTTCGGCTGCGATGGCCTCCTGCAACATTCTGCCACTCACAGCCCTCCCGAGCTCCGTTTTCACTGGCAGAGGCACTGCGGGCCAGTCCTTCGCTGTTTCCAGGGCGGCCCTGTGGGCCATATCTAAGCACCCGATGGGCCAAATGCAGTCCCTGGGCCTTGAGTTTGACACCCCTGCTCTATATTCTATGAAATAAACATAATGATAACTTTGCAAAAGTGGACTTCAAAATGCACTGCCGCGCACCATCTGGCTCTTCAATCACTCTGAACCCTCTCAAATTCTTTTCACCTTCTTTCCTTGTACTTGGTTGGCTGTCAGGTGAGTGCGTGCATGGATCCACAGGCAGCAGCCCTGAAAAAACGTCAGTGGGTGAGATTCCTTTTATAGACAGCTCAGTGTATTGTGAAGGGAGGCGAAACGGAGCATCCGAAAGCGTCACTAGGAAGGGTGGACGGTGGGGGATTTTAGAAAAGAAAATACACAGCCGGAGACTTCCTGCTTTCTGCAAGGAAGTTATCTGAACCAAAGACGGTGAATACCCAGTACTCTCCCAGCTGTGTGAGAAGGCAGATTTGGCGGTGGGTGGGAGGGGAACTGGGGGGGGGGGCTGTGGACCAGGCCTTTTGAATTCCTTAGGAGAAATTTGAAGGAGGATGGTGAGCAAGTGGGAGCTTAACCAGGTTTTCTTAGCTCTTGAGGGTACAGGAGAGTTAATTAAACTGTTGGTCCCTCCCTTTCTGAAACTGGTTGAACCACTTTCTAGGTGCACTCACTGGGCACTCCTTCTTTCCACTCCCAGCCTGAATAGTTTGCCTTTCCCGGTGTTCTTTTTCCTCCTCCTCCTCCTCCTCCTCCTCCTCCTCCTCCTCCTCCTCCTCCTCCTCCTCCTCCTCCTCCACTTCCTTCCTTTCAGCTGGGTTTGTCTGCAAATCTGCATACTGGCTTATGAGGGACCCCCTTTGCAGTTGCCAATTGCATTGGGAGCCTTATTTCTCCCCCTATTTGAGGGCTCCCCAACTCCTTTTAAGTAAGTGCATCCAGCAGCTCCAGTCCCATGGTCTCCTCTGGACTGAGCCGTTGCCGTCTGGCCCTGGCATTTGCAGTGTTCATGGACGCTGCGGGCACCGGGGCACTGCTGACCGGCATCTTCGCTAGACTGAGGCTGCGAGGCCGAGACTTTGGGGATCTATTAATCTACTCGGGTGCGGTACTGGTATTCCTGAGCCTGTTGGGTTGGATTATGTGGTACACGGGCAATATTGAGATAGCCCCTGAAGAACTGGCGAGGGATTATCATGCCAAGAAAGGCACTCTGGCACGACTGGCTAGGAAGATCTCGCGGACCTGGTCGCGACGCCAAGGTGGTGGGCTGGCCATGAGGACCATTCCAACTAGCCGAGAAGCAGCTTAGAGGTAACATATGCTCTCTTTTCCTTACAAATCACGTCAGGATTTTCATAGTAGAGGAACCAACTCCTCTCTAAACTATGCTTCAGGTGCATCTGTAGACCTGGTTTTTATTCCTTTTATCAAAAATTGTGTGCTGATTTCTTCACACTAACTTCCATATGAAAGTTTTGTAACAGGGTGGGTTTATTTATAGTTCGTTAGCAATCGTTTTAATTTTTTTATTCATTAGGCGATAAAATAAAAATAGAAACAAAAACTGAGAAAATTAAAAAGAGCTGCAGAAGGAAGTGTATAAGAAAGAAAATAGTAGCCTCTTCCTACTTTTCAAAGCAGGGGAATGCAAAAATGTTACAGCCTCAACCTTTTGCCATTTCTGTAACAACAATGCAATTTTAATTGTTAAAATCTAAAATTAAAGTTTTATTTTTTTTCAGCTTCAAATACAAAAGCCAGAAATTGTTTCCAAATGGAAACAAATTCTAGATAAATTTAATTAGAATAGTCTGTGCCAACTCTACCACTTTTACCAACCCTTGTTCTATTGTGAATCATTTGCAATCCTAAGAGTAATTGAAACTTTGGGAGATCATGGTTAGCCTAGCTCCCATTCCTGTAATATAAACAGGTGCATTGGGTAATCTAGACTAATTTTCTTCTGGGAATTATTTTTATCTAGTTTGTCATGTATATTAAGCAGCATTAAAAAGAATTACTTCAGCTCATTTTGTAGTCAATGCACAAATAGGGATTGCAATTTACTTTAGTGATTGTAAACATAAAATTACAGGTGGTCCTCTACTTACAACAATTTGTTTCGTGACTGTTTAAAGTTACAATAGCAGTGAAAAGAGTGAGTTATGACCATATTTCACAAGACCATTGCAGCATCTCTAAGATCAGTGATCAAAATTCAGACCCTTCACAACTGACCCATATTTATGACGGTTGCAATGTCCTGGGGTCATATGATCATTTGCAGCCTTTTGACGAGCAAAGTCAATGGGGAAGACTGATTCTCTTAACATCCATGTCACTAACTTAACAGCTGAAATTATTTACTTAACAACTATGGCAAAAAATGTCGTAAAATGGGGCAAAATTCACTTAACAAATGTCTCGTTTAGCAACAGAAATTTGGGGCTCAATTGTGGTTTTAAGTTCTGGAGTACCTGTAGTACGGTGTCATTTCTCTCCTTGCATGATTTTCTGTTGCTCTCCCATCATTAACACAACATCTACTTTGTCACAGATTTCCACATGATGCCAGCATTTTGTGGAATTGCTGTGAAAGAGCTGGCTTCCATTAGTGTAAGTAAAACTGGATTGTGGATCTGACTCTATGAAATTTGTTTCTTTATCTTCCCCTGCACTTTTGTAATTTCCATATTCTTTTACTCTACCATAGTATTGGTCTAGTTTCTCATTTATATGTTACCCTGTGGAAGATATTCTCCTTATCTTAGCCTGCAGAGCTAGAGGTAATGGTAGCTACAGCCCAGCCCATCTACAAACCATCATGCTGGGAAAGGCTGGGTTTAGTGAGACTGGGAAGTCTTCTGCCTTCAACATCTATTGCATATGAGAGGTCAATGAAAATAATATCTTTAACCTTGATTACGGTTGACTTCAAAGATATGGCTATTGTCATGGCTTTCTACTAGGTTGATTCTGCAAGACTGGATTATAGATTTGGTTTGTACTGGTGGCTTCTCATCCAGATGCTAGCCAAATCTGAACCAGCTTATCTTTTCCAAGGTCATCCAGGATCAACTCCCAAGAAGCAAATATATGACAATAACCATATAATTGGAAAGGATCTATCCAGCATTCGGTCAATGCAGTTCTTCTAAGTGTGCTAATTAAGCTTGGCTTCCTGTTTTTCATGCAAAGATAGTTTTTCAGTGAACACAACATGTGTTCATTTGGCTAGAACAGCAAATCTCTGCCAATGAGTCTATGCCGGTAACAAATACCTTTTTGACTTTTTGCCAACTTGCTGTTGTGAAGAACTGGGTGGTGCCCACTGCTGTGATACAGTACTGGAAGGGAATCATTAGAATAAGGGGTTTTAAAAAGCAAACATTTGCACAAGTCATTATATGTCAAAAAGTATACTAAAAAACAGTGTCTGTATAACTTGAATTCATACAACACGTGATGCTGGTTTGCTAACCAAAGGGTATTAAATTATTATGTGAGTTGGCTGATTTTGGTGAAATAATATAGACTCTCCTGCTTGGGCGGAGGGTTGGACTAGATGACCTCAAGGTCCCTTCCAACTCTGTTATTCTGTTATTCAGTTATTTTGCTGGAATATAAAAATAGCCCCTAATAGAATGCACCAGATAACTGACTTAGTGTGTTGAAAGATAGCTTCCCTCACATCTTTTTAATGGTTGTTCATTATAGACTAGACTTAGACAGGTATTAAACTAGCCAACAGAGGATTATGTTTTCCGAAGAAAACTCTTGGCCAGCTTTTTATAACCATTAGATAATGTAAGTAGTACCATATCAGGACTACAATAATTGAGATGATCTCTAGGTGGCAGCAAAGAGCAGCCATTTTCTTTATTTCTCTGCTCATCTATTGGTCATCTGGAATTTTTATAGCCCGGATATGGTACTATAGGTAATCCTCATTTAGCAATCACAATTGGGACTGGCAAATTGATCATTAAGCAAAGTAGTCACTAAGTGAAACTGCAACTATGTTTAATGGCTTTATTTCAGCTTTCCTTTGCTTTAGAGACATGTGAAAGTTGTAAATGTGAGTATAGGTATTCCTCTGCTTACGACCACAGCTGAGCCCAAAATTTCAAATGTTAAGACATTTGTTAAGTGAGTTTTGCCCCATTTTACGACTTTTCTTGCCTCATTGTTAAGTGAACCACTGCAATTGATAAATTAGTAACCTGGTTGTTAATCTGTCGTCCCATTGACTTTATTTGTCAGAAGGTTGCAAAAGGTGATCACATGACCTTGGGACACAGCAAAGGTCATAAATATGAACAGTTGCCAAGCACCTGAATTTTGGTCACATGATCATGGGGATACCGCAAAGGACATAATCAGTGATGGGATTCAGCCAGTTCGCACCACTTCAGGAGAACCGGTTGTTAACTTTGTGAGCAATTTGGCAAACTGGTTGTTGGAAGAAATCATTAGGGCAGAGAACCGGTTGTTAAATTACTTGAATCCCATCACTGGACATAATTGAAAAATGGTCATAAGTCACTTTTTTCAGTGCCACTGTAACTTTGAATGATCACTAAATAAACTAAGTCAAGGACTACCTGCACTGGTCATAA
The DNA here is from genome assembly GCF_028640845.1 of Ahaetulla prasina. NCBI lineage: Eukaryota > Metazoa > Chordata > Lepidosauria > Squamata > Colubridae > Ahaetulla > Ahaetulla prasina. The sequence continues at coordinate 22,935,277 of NC_080542.1, forward strand.
AATTACTTTTTCACCTTCTTGGTAGCTGCGAATGGACAATAATTGAGGCAATGCTACATAAGGATTACTTGTAATCTTTTACCTGTAAAAATAAAATGAAATAATTAATAATAATAATAATAATAATAATAATAATAATAATAATAATAATAATAATAATAATAATAATAATAATAATAATAATAATAATAATAATATTATTTTAATTTTTATACCGCCCTTCTCCCGAAGGACTCAGGGCGGTGAACAGCCAGATAAAACAATACAATATATTTACATTTACATTTAAAAACTATTTAAAAAACTTATTCAATATGGCCTAAATTTAGATATAAAATGTATAATATAAAATAAACCCCATTTAAAATCGAATTAAAAACCCCTATTAAGCCAGTCCTGCTCGGAAGAATAGATACGTCTTCAGCTCGTGGCGAAAAGTCGGAGGTCAGGAAGCTGTCGAAGTCCTGGGGGAAGCTCGTTCCAGAGGGTAGGAGCCCCCACCGAGAAGGCTGTTCCCCTGGGGGTCGCCAGCCGACACTGTTTGGCTGACGGCACCCTGAAGAGACCCTCTCTATGGGAGCGTACTGGTCGGTGGGAGGCATGTGTTAACAGAAGGCGGTCCCGAAGATATCCCGGTCCTATGCCATGGAGCGCTTTAAAGGTGGTAACCAGCACCTTGAAGTGCACCCGGAAGACCACAGGTAGCCAGTGCAGCCTGCGCAGGATTGGTGTTATATGGGAGCCGTGAGTGGCTCCCTCTATCACCCTCGCAGCTGCATTCTGGACCAACTGAAGCCTCCGGGTGCTCCTCAAGGGGAGCCCCATGTAGAGAGCATTGCAGTAGTCCAGGCGAGAAGTGACGAGGGCGTGAGTGACTGTGCATAAGGCATCCCGGTCTAGAAAGGGGCGCAACTGGCGGACCAGGCGAACCTGGTAAAAAGCTCTCCTGGAGACGGTTGTCAAATGATCTTCAAAAGACAACTGTCCATCCAGGAGAACACCCAGATTGCGCACCCTCTCCATTGGAGCCAATGATTCGCCCCCAACAGTCAGCCGCGGTTGCAGCTGGCTGTACTAGGATGCCGGCATCCACAGCCACTCAGTCTTGGAGGGGTTGAGCTTGAGCCTGTTTCTCCCCATCCAGACCCGCACGGCTTCCAGACATCGAGACAACACTTCGGCAGCTTCATTGGGGTGGTCAGGGGTGGAAATGTACAGCTGGGTGTCAGCTGGGTGTACAGCTGATAACTCACCCCAAAACCACTGATGACCTCACCCAGCGGCTTCATAACAGGAGAGGCGAGAGAACCGACCCCTGTGGCACCCCACAAAGGAGGCACCTCGAGGTCGATCTCTGTCCTCCCTGCCAACACTGTCTGCGATCGGTTGGAGAGATAGGACGAGAACCACCGAAACACGGTGCCTCCCACTCCTAAACTCCCCAACCGTCGCAGCAGGATACCATGGTTGATGGTATCAAAAGCCCCTGAGAGATCTAGGAGAACCAGGGCAGAGGAATAACTCCTATCCCGGGCTCTCCAGAGGTCATCCACCAACGCGACCAAAGCTCTCTCCGTGCTGTACCCGGGTTGGAAACCGGACTGGAACGGGTCTAGATAGACAGATTCATCCAGGTACTGATGTGCCACCACACTCTCAACAACCTTCGCCACAAAGTGAAGGTTGGAGACTGGACGATAGTTACCCAAAACAGCTGGGTCCAGGGAGGGCTTCTTGAGGAGGGGCCTCACCACCACCTCTTTCAAGGCGGTGGGAACAACACCCTCCCCCAAAGAAGCGTTAACAATTCCCTGGAGCCAGCCTCGTGTAACCTCCCGGGTGGCCAGCACCAACCAGGAGGGACACGGGTCCAATAAACATGTGGTGGCATTCAGCCGCCCCAGCAACCTGTCCATGTCCTCGGGGGCCACAGGATCAAACTCCTCCCAGATGGTCTCAACAAGACTAGCCTCCGTCACCTCGCCTGAAACTACCCAATTTTGGTCCAGACCGTCCCGAAGCTGAGCGATTTTGTCAAACAGATACCTGCTGAAATCCTCAGCACAACCCTGTAAGGGATCATCGCACCCCTGCTGGTGAAGGAGGGAGCGAGTCACCCTAAACAGGGAGGCTGGGCGGTTCTCTGCTGACGCAATGAGGGTAGAAACATAGGCCCGCTTGGCCTCCCTCAATGCCACTAGATAGGGCTGGGTAAAAGACCTAACTAGTGTACGGTCAGCTTCAGAACGGCTGGACCTCCAAGCGCTCTCTAGGCGTCTTCTCCGGCGCTTCATCTCCCTCAGCTCCTCGGAGAACCAAGGAGCTGGTTGAGACCTACGCCGGGTCAGAGGCCGCAAAGGCACGACCCGGTCCAAGGCTCCCGCCGCGGCCTGTTCCCAGGCCGCAACAAGCTCCTCGGCCGAGCCGTGGGCCAGATCGCCAGGGAACGGCCCAAGCTCCATCAGGAACCTCTCCGGGTCCATCAGTCGCCTGGGATGGAACCAACGCATTGGTCCCGTCTCCCTGTGGTGTTGAGTGGCGCTCCGAAAGTCCAGACGAAGGAGAGAGTGATCTGACCATGACAAAGATTCAGTGACTAATTCTCATATTTCCAGATCACTCAACCACTGTCCAGAGACAAAAATCAGATCCAGTGTGCTTCCCCCAACATGGGTGGGGCTGTCAACTAGTTGGATCAGGTCCATGGCCGTCATGGAGGCCATGAACTCCCGAGCTGCCGTTGATGACACACCGGCTGATGGCAAGTTGAAATCCCCCATGATCATAAGCCTAGGGGTATCAACCGCCATCCCGGCTATCATCTCCAGCAACTTGGGCAGGGCTGTTGCCACGCAGCAAGGAGCCAGGTACGCGATCAACAAGCCCACCTGCGTCCTACGCCCTCACTTCACGTAAAGGGATTCACAACCGGCTATCTGAGGTACAGTGGCCTCCATCGGCTCTAGACTCTCTTTAATAACCACCGCCACCCCTCCACCCCTACCTTGGGCCCTCGGCTGATGAAATGCCCAGAAACCCGGTGGGCACATCTCCACCAGGGGCATCCCCCCTTCAGTGCCCAACCAAGTCTCTGAAATGCCCATAAGGTCTGCAGCCCCCCCCCCCCTGTATAAGATCATAAATCAGGAGGGCTTTATTTACTACGGACCTAGCATTGCATAACATCAGCCGAAGGTCCAAGCCCTGAGGAGACTGGCCACTCAGGGAACGGGAAAAGTCTGAGGGGCCGGAGCGTGCAATCGCTCTTAAACAGCGAGTGTGCACTCCCTGAACATGATACGGCCCCCCACTTCCGCCATATCTGCCTCTCCCACTTACCGTACTGATGAAACAACCCTCTGGTGAAATGAAATGAAATGAAATGAAATGAAATAATAAAATAAAACAAAACACTAACCCTAAATTCAAAATGAAATAAAACACTAACCAGGTGGCAATGGCTACTAACTGAATAGCATTAATCACATATCAACAAGATCCTAATGTTGGGTGTTTGTGTATATGGGTGTTTGTATTTACATATACATATACGTTGTTGTTGTTAGTTGCGAAGTTGTATCCAACCCATCGTAACCCCATGGACAACGTTCCTCCCATTTAAGCTCACGCCTACTGCTTCAGTGACTCCATCCAGCCACCTCGTTCTCTGTTGTCCCCTTCTTCTTTTGCCCTCAATCTTTCCCAGCATTAGGCTCTTCTCCAGTGAGTCCTTCTTTCTCATTAGGTGTCCAAAGTATTTCAGTTTCATCTTTAGGATCTGGCCTTCTAAAGAGCAGTCAGGGTTGATCTCTTCTAGGACAGACTTGTTTGTTCCCCTTGCAGTCCAAGGGACTCGCAGGAGTCTTCTCCAGCACCAGAATTCAAAGGCCTCAATTCTTTGGCACTCAGCCTTTCTTATGGTCCAATTTTCACAGCCATACATTGCAACTGGGAAAACCATAGCTTTGACTATACGCACTTTTGTTGGCAGGTTGATGTCTCTGCTTTTTAGTATGCTGTCTAGATTTGTCATAGCTTTCCTCCCCAGGAGCAAGCGTCTTTTAATTTTTTGGCTGCAGTCCCCATCTGCGGAGATCTTGGAACCCAGGAAAATAAAATCTGTCACTACCTCCATTTCTTCCCCATCTATCTGCCAGGAATTAAGAAGGACAGATGCCATGATTTTAGTTTTCTTAATGTTAAGTTTCATTAAATATATATAATTTTGCCAACTCTTGTTACTGGAATATAATTCTGGGTTTTATACAGATGAAGATTCCTAAATATGTATATTCCACTATCACCATCACTTCACGTGTGTATAGAGTGTCCTCAAAGCTTTGCCCTTCAACCTGAGACACCTCTGACTATATTCCTCCAATCCTAGGATTGTCAGTCAGGTTTCCCGGTCACAACTACATGCACTGGGTTTTTCTCATTCCCAGGAAATGTTCCGTGGAAAACAGAGGTGGGATTCTCTTACCTTCCCTACCGGTTCGCAAATGTGAGTGCGCACTCCTGCTTTGCTCGCATGCCCCTCCTCTGCTCATGCACACGGCCTTCCGCACATGCGCAGTGCTCACACATTATGTCTGGGCAGGTGGGCGGAGCCTCCCACAGTTGCCACTACCGATTCGCCAGAACCGGCTGAATCCAAACACTAGTGGAAAGAGAGAGGTTTGGATATCTGATGCATAGATCAGTTAGGAGTCCAAAGTAGACAGTCCTACTTCTGTGGGGTCCTTGGTGCTCTCTGAGCTTGGTTGTTTACTTGTGGACATTTCATTACCCAACTAGGTAACATCATCATGAAGGTTAATGAAACATCTGCAAGAAAACAATCAATCTCGGAGAATATCAAGGACCCCACAGTTCAACCCTGAGCTACAAATATTCTCTTCTATCAGTCCTATTTCTCTTTGACCTCATATCCAGAACATAAGCACTGAGGAATCTACTGTATGTACCATGTCCTTGTTCTTTTTATGGGCAATCCATGGTAAAAGGCAGGTGGGGAGGAGATAAAGGCATAGAAAGTAAAAGCTGTTCTCACAGCAGAAGCGAGAATGAAATTGTGGACTTCCCGTTCCATAGTTCATATGTTAGAGTTTCAACTGGCCACACCTGCAGTGAACAATCCACCTCATTTTAAGATATAAGGAAGGCTAATATCTTTCTTCCTTGCAAAGAGAGGGTCATTTAGAAATGCAGTTCAAATCACTTACTATACAAGTAGTCCTTGACTTGCCACCACAATTTCAATGTTGCTAAGCGAGATGGTTGTTAGGTGAGTTTTGCCCCATTTAACAACCTTTCTTGCCATCATTGTTAAGTGAATCATTGCAGTTGTTAAGTTAGTGACACGGTGGTTAAGAGCTTCCCCCCCCATTGACTTTACTTGTCAGAAAGTCACAAAAGGGGATCAGATGACCTCAGAAGATTGCAACCGTCATAAATTTGAGTCAGTTGCCAAGCTTCTGAATTTTGATCATGCGACCATGAGCAGGGGTCTCCAACCTTGGCAACTTTAAGACTTGTGGACTTCAACATTCAGAATTCCTCAGCCAGCAAAGCCAAGGTTGGAGACTCCTGACCATGAGGATGCTACAACGGTCCTAAGTGCAAAAGAAATCTGGTCATAAGTCACTTTTTTCAGTGCTGTTGTGATTCAATCGGTCACTAAACGAGCTGTTGTAAGTCAAGGACTACGTGTAATCGAGAAGGCGGGGAAGAATTGTGGATGAACTTCTTCGTGGCTTCTGCTTCCTTAAACCAAGGTCTGTTCTTTGTCTTCCCTTGAAACAAAGGACTGATTTCAGACTCTCAGATATTTTTTTTTCTAGGCGCCCTACTGGACCGGACAAAGGTTCTATAGGATTAAGCAGTCTCTTTCCTGCGATAGCCTAGAACTGTGATGGCGAACCTATGGCACGTGTGCCACAGGTGGCACACACAGCCATATTGGTGGGCAAGTGAGTTCAAAAGCAGGCCTTCCAATCCCACGGGCAGTTTCCGGCTTCCGGAAGGAGGGGGAAGGCTGTTTTTGCTCTCCCCAGGCTCTTAGAAAGGCTCTGGAGCCCGGGGAGAGCGAAAAACGGGCCTACTTGGCCCATCATGCCATTGCATCCCAAAAGCAGGGGGAATGTGGGGGGGGGGCGCGTCAGGCGCATAGAATTATGGGTCTGGGCACACACATGCGTGACTCCCCCCACTTTTGGCATGCAAGGCAAAAAAGTTAGCCATCACTGGCCTAGCAGCTCCTTTTAGAACTCGGTCCTCCCTGTTATTACGTTCCTCACTGACTGCTTTTGTTTATCTTTCAGCATCCTCATTAAACTTTTAAAGCCACATATTCGGAGACAGGCCACAGATATCATTTTTCATGTCTGGATGAAACCGGAGGCTTCCTCCTGTTGCTCTGCCTTGGATGGCCTTGGCTTGCAAATACAGTCTCCTTTACTAACATATACATCAGGGGTCCCCAACCCCACAACACAGGGCTGTGCAAGCAGCTGGGCCAGCGCATGTGCAGTGGTGGGCTGGTTCCCTTCTTCCCCACACTGCCGGGCTGCCAAGCCATAAAGGTTGGGGACCACTGATCTACATCATTGGTTGAATACAACACAACCATCAGCCATCACATGACTTTAAAAGGCCAACCTCTCTGCCTGGCCAAATGACTTCCCCAGAGCCTACTTCAGGGGTGAAATCTAAAAAAATTCCCTACCGGTTCTGTGGACGTGGCTTAATTGGTGGGCATGGGGCCGTGGTGGCTCAGGCTGTAAGATAGCCTGTTATTAAAACACAGCAGCCTGCAATTACTGCAGGCTCGAATCCCACCAGGCCCAAGGTTGACTCAGCCTTCCATCCTTTATAAGGTAGGTAAAATGAGGACCCAGATTGTTTGGGGGGGCAATAAGTTGACTTTGTAAATATACAAATAGGATGAGACTATTGCCTTACACACTGTAAGCCGCCCTGAGTCTTCGGAGAAGGGCGGGATATAAATGTAAATTAAATAAATAAATAAATAAATAAAAAATGGCTTGGTGGTCAGGTGACTGAATGGGCATGGCCAATAATAATAAATAACAAAAATAATAAAGTCTACAAAACTTGGGAGCTCACTGGTCTACCTTCTTTAAAAATAGAGGCACCAGTCTACCAATTGCCTTTTTTTGGGAGGCACAGGTCTACCTTCTTTAAAATAGAGGCACCGGTCTACTAGCCACCTACAGCGCTGATCAGCTGTAGTGCGGCCCTTTGAAGCACTGCGGCAGTCATTTAAGGCCGTTCGCAGCTATATCACCACCGAGAGCTTCAGGAACAGAGAAGAGGAATAGCGAGGTGTGGACGGTGAGGGGGGGCAGGGATTTTTGCTACCGATTCTCCAAACTACCCGGCCCCATCGCTACCAGATCGCGTGATCCAGTCTGAACTGGGAGCATTTCACCCCTGGGCTACATGGGACCTCTTTTAATAAGTTCTGGTGACTGTGTGCATTCTCCCTCCCTCCCCACCCTCTCTCACACACACACACTCATGTGATTGAATTTCGGGCACTTGGCAACCAGCTTGCATTCATGGCCAGTTGCAGTGCTCCCGTGATCACAAAAGACTGCGAGTTCTCCTGTGTTTTGTGGGTGTTCGACATTTATTTCCGGCAAAAATACCAATTGCAGAAAGCAGGTTTGCTTAACAATTGCTGTGCTCACCTAACAACCACAGTGTTTGCTCAAACACAGGGAAAAAAAGGTGCAAAAAAATTCAGGCAGTTACATGGTGACCTGCTTAATGATTGCGACGACTGACAATTGTAATTCTGGTCTTAATTATAGTCATAAATTGAGGGGTATCAGTAACATTTCCAGCATTTCCCAGAACAAAATCCTAAAAGCTTTAACCAAAAACTCTCTACTATTGACCTCACCCCATTCCTAAGAGGACCATAAGAGGCGTGCATAAGCGCACAAACGTGCCTACCGTTCCTGTCCTATTGTTTTTCTTTTCTTCTTCCTATATATATATATATATATGCTTATACCTCCTTATATTTACTCATATATGTGTTTATATATTATATAATCTTTTTGTACGATACCTACATATATTGTTATGACAAAATTAAATAAATAAATAAATAAATTTATCTAGATCAGAGGTCTTCAAATTTGGCAGCTTTAAGACTTGTGGACTTCAACTCCCAGAATTCTCCAGCCAGCTATGCTGGATGGAGAATTCTGGGAGTTGAAGTCCACAAGTCTTAAAGCTGCCAAAGTTGAAGACTTCTGATTCACAAGTCTTAAAGCTACCAAAGTTGAAGACCTCTGATCCACAAGTCTTAAAGCTACCAAAGTTGAAGACCTCTGATCTAGACCTATCGATATGTTATATTACCTGAATTCTGGGTCTTTTCCATTCTTTCCATGAGAAACCGATGTGGGCATCTTCTGAGCAAAATTTGCCCCTTAAATAGATCATCTCTTTCTTCCTGATCTGTCTTAAGCTCAGGGCTTGAAAATTATTGACTCTTTCCTCTCTTATCCCAACCTAATCATTATTCCCTTTAGTACGGTAGATGAATATCACAAGATGAACTTGTGATTAACTTGCTTTTTTTGTGTGCTCTACCTGCAGGATGGATTTAGCTGGACAACATTTTTCTAAAACTGGATCTCACTGAGAAAAGGATGTGACTCTTCATTCAATACTGTGGAACTCCTGCCCATATCCACGTAGTATCTTGTGATACTATTACTATTGCTGTATAGTACTGGGTTAATTTTGCTTTCTTTATTGTGTGTGTGTATATGTTTTCTGAGGTTTCCGTGGGTGTTTGTATGTAGGTCTTTGGTTATTCGGGTTTTCTCCCGCGTAAAATTAGAAATGTCTTGGCAACATTTCGATGAAATCCTATTCGTCATCATCAGGCTAGGTGTTTACAGCTTTGTGTTTCTAGGAGAAAAAAAAGGAGGAAAAAAAAAAGGAAAAAAAAAAAGAAGAAACAGCTGCGATCACACTTTGCTCCCAGAAGCAGGAAGCTGAAGCCTGAAGATGACGAATGAGACTTCGTCGAAACGTCGCCAAGACACTTCCAATTTTACGCAGGAGAAAACCCGAATAACCAAAGACCTACATACACACACACACACACACACACACACACATTTAAGGAACAGGTGTATTATTATTACTTTTCCTTTTACAGGTAGTAAACAGGTAGTCCTCAACGTACGACCACAATTGATCCCAAAATTTCTGTTGTTAAGAGAGACATTTGTCAAGTGAGTTTTGCCCCATTTTACAACCTTCCTTGCCACAGTTCTTAAGGGAATCACTGCAGCTGAATTAAATTAGTAACAAGGTTGTTTAAGTGGCTTCCCCATTGACTTTGCTTGTCAGAAAGTCGCAAAAGGTGACCACGTGACCCTGGGACACGGCAGTGGTCATAAAGATAAACCACTTGCTAAGCATCTGGATTTTGATCACGTGATCATGGGGACGCTTCAAAGGTCGTAACTGTGAAAAACGGTCTTAAGACACATTTTTTTCAGTGCCGTTATAACTTTGAACAGTCACTAAACGAACTGCTGTAAGTCAAGGACTACTACTGTAATACTACTATTACTATTCTAAATCCAACTAGCTTCCATTCTTTTCTTAGCCCACTTTCTCATCCTTTCTTGGTTCATGAGTCTAAAAAATGTCCTGTGCCCTTGAGATCTGTGATGGCAACTTTCTACACATGGCAACAAATAACGTCTTTGTGAATAACTTTTGGTGTCTAAGCTCTGAAACCAGAGAAGCCATAAGGTCGAAAGTGAGAATAATAGCTGGGGCAGGTTTGAGAGAGGGGAGAGCTGAGCAGGGGGTGGGAGATTCCTGAGTCCTGCAGAAAGGCACGAATTCTTCTGGCGCACTCATAGATTTAGGTACCCTGACTCAATCAATCAACGTGAAAGAAAGAAAACTATACTCTTTTATTGGTGACCATAAATGCGTCAGGAGATTCCAAAATCACGCTAGGAAGGGGGTGGGGGAGGAGGAGGGGCCGGAGGAGGGGCTGGGGAAGGTGGTGGAGCAGATGAAGAATCTCCAGATGGTGGCGCTGGTGGTGGCGTCGGTGGTGGTGGAGGAGCTCCTGGTTCACCAGATGGTGGCGCTGGTGGCGGTGGCGGTGGAGGAGCTCCTGATTCACCAGATGGTGGCGCTGGTGGTGGTGGTGGTGGCGCGCCTTCTGGAGGTGGAGGTGGAGGTGGCGGGGGTGGGGGTGGAGCTGCTTCTCGTGGTGGTGGTGCTGGAGGAGGTGGGGGCGGTGGGGGCTCTGAAGGTGGTGGGGGCTCCGAAGGGGGTGGGGGTCCACCTGCAGGTTCTGGCTTTGGTGGAGGCTCTTCTGCTAGTTTAATTGGTTCAGGACTGGTTTCAGAGCCAAGCTCCGGACTCCACTGTTGTCCTCCTCCTGGTTCAGGTGAATAATTTCCTTGGGCCCAGGAATCGAGTAGCTCGTGTCCCTTGTAGTCCTCAGCTTCGCTTTCTTCATCTAAGAGCTTGACTAAGTAATCGGCCATTTCGCTCCCGCCTCGTGACGTCCGAGATGCTTTTTCCTTCTTCTGCAACTCTTTAAATCTCCTGTGTGGGAAAGAAGAACATCAGAATCAGGGATGGGAAATATAAGATGGGCCTGTGCGCATTTCCTGTGCATCCTGGACATAAACTGTTTCAACTCCTACTCTCAAAACGACACTATAGAGCACTGCACACCAAGATAACTAGCCACAAGAACAGTTTTTTCATGAATGCCATCACTCTGCTATACAAATAATTCCCTCAACACTGTCAAACTATTCACTAAGTCTGCATTACTATTAATCTTCTCATCATTCCCATCACCCATCTCCTCCCACTTATGACTGCATGACAGTAATTTTATTGCTTGTATCCTTATGATTTATATTAATATTGTTTCCTGATTGCTTATTTGTACCCTATGACTATCATTAAGAGTTGCATCTTATGATTCTTGATGGATGTATTTTTTTTTCTTTTATGTACACTGAGAGCATATGCACCAAAGACAAATTCCTTGTGTGTCCAATCACACTTGGCCAATAAAGAATTCTATTCTATTCTATTCTATTCTATTCTATTCTATTCTATTCTATTCTATTCGACAAACTCTGAGCAGGACGACAGACGTTCTCCAGTCCCCTCTGGACACCTGGGGTTAAGGTGCATGCATGGATTAGAACACACTGGATAGTTACAGGTAGTCCTTGACTTACAACCAGAGTTGGACTGAATGTCCATCACTAAGCGAGGCAGTCATTGGGTGAGTCACGCCAGATTTTACAACCTTTTTTTGCTGTGGTCCTTAAGCGAATCGCCACAGCTGTTGTTAAGTGAATCTTACGGTTGTTATGCTTCTGCCAGCTGGGAAGTGGCAAATGGCCGCCATGTGATTGTGGGACCCTGCAACCCTCTGAAATGCATGCTGGTTGCCCAGCGTCCAAATTCTGATCTCATGATAGTGATGGTCCTAAGTGCAAGGACCTGTCATAAGTAACCTTTTTTCCAGCACATTGGAACTGTGAACAGTTGCTAAACGAATGGTCATAAGTAAAGAAACACCTGTATTCTTCCACTGACATCATCCATGTCCTGTTCAAGACTGCACTCCTATTAGTAGCTGGGTTAGACACCATCTTGTCTCCCTCATCAGAGACCCACCCCTTTTGGACAGTTGTGTGACACAGGTGTGTGGTTGTATATTTCTATTGCTACAAATACTTCGATTTCCCCCACTCATTTATGGTTTTGTCACTGCATGTTTTCCCTTTGAAACTGTTCCAAAAGGTTGGGGGAAGAGAAAGAGTGGCTGCCTGACTGACACAAGAGGCAGCCAATCAGCTTGATGCACAGCTGTATTCTGCAAATAGGGTCTTAGGGAAGTGTTTTGCTTCATGATTGATGTATGAGCTGTCCAATGAGTGTCCTGAAAACAGCTTTCATCCTAAAATGAATGTAAGCAAGTGGTTGGTGCATGTACCATAAATGCAGGGAATGTTTTTCCACACAGTGGGTGGTTTCGTCTGTGAAATGAAACACAAATATATACATCCAAATCTTTTCTCTCTCTTCCCAATTAGATTTAGCCTTTATGTTAACAAATGAGGTGAGTGGAGATGTGACTCCTTGTCATCATCTCCAATCAAAATGTCTCATGTGAGCATGGAGAAGCTGGTCAGAAGCAAAACTATCTTTCGGGTAGTAATTTTACTGGCTCCACTTGGAGAAATCAACGAACAGAATTTTGTGCTCTGCTGCTGTACTATGGATATGCTACAGGCACAACAGAACTGCTGTATAATAAAGAACTATATTATATTTCAGTATAGAATTTCAGCAAAGACCTTCCAGCTCTGTTATGGAACAGAACAAGTTTGCAAGGTTACAATCACTAGGCTGTGAGTTCTAGTCCTGCCTTAGGAATGAAAGCCAGCTGGGGATTTTGGGCTGATCACCAGGAGATTTAAGTTCTAGTGAGTCCCATTTTAGGCTTAAAAACCAACAGGGCACTTTGGGCCAATCACCAGGAGACGGGGAGTTCTAGTCTCCCCTTAGGCATGAAAGCTAGCTTTTGTCTTCTACATGGAGCATTTTCCTCACCTTCTGTTATTTGATTCCAACCGAAAAGCTGTAGTACGGATAGTTTTCTAGATATGATCTGAAAATATGGGAACCACCAAACCCCAAAAAAAGTGCAGAATGCTGTTACTGCCTACTGGATCTCAACTCCCACAAATCTCGGAATTGAGCAAAAGAAAGAGTGAAATATGTACAGGTAATCCTCTTCTTATGATTGGAATTGAGTCCGGAATTATGTTTGTAAGTTGTGCTGGTCATTAAGTGAGACCAACCTGATTTCTTTTTTTTTGCAACAGTTGTTAAGCAAATCACCACGGTCATTAAATGAATTTGCAATTATTATCCAAATGCTGTGGTCATTAAGCGAACCCATTGTCCCATTGTTTTTGACAGTTTCTGACAAAAAGACCCATAAATCCCAGTCATGTGACTACAGGATGCTGCAAACAGCCATAAATGCTGACTCATCGTCAAGCACCCAAAATGCAAACATGAGCAATAAGGAGGTATTAAAATTTCAAATCTGGATCACAAATATCCTTTTTTTTTTTTTTTTGGTGCTCCATCGTAATTTGAATGGTCGCTAAATGTCCGGTTTTAAGTTGAGGACTACCTATTTTTGCTCAGAGTCCTGATGTTTTGATGACTAAAATCCCAAAGAATGAATCAACAGGTTATGTCAATCAATGCTGAAAACTGTCTCCCCATAATGTCCTACAACACAATATGGTAGCCAGGTTCTACAAGTACAAGGACCAAAAACCTACCAGGAGAAAAAGATACACAAGAGGATGGTGAGAGTAACAAGGATTCCGCCAAGGATGCCTGCATTGCGCCGTTGTTTGTCAACTGCAAGGGGGGAAAAAAACAGAAGTTGCTCAGGCTAAGATGTGAAGTCAGGAGGTGTCAAATTGTGGGAACTTTTTTGCAAAGCTCTGGTTCCACTATCCCTTGATAATGGTTGTGGCAGTGTGATCAGCAATATGCCATTGTCTGCAGGACTGGGGCATCTGCTGAGTTGCACAATTCAAGACAGATGTTACGATTTTTAATTTTTAGTGTCATTGAATGAACTCATGGGGAGACTTTGTGGGATATTGGGGACAGTCTAGGGGGTGTTTCTCAGCTTACAATGACTGCTTAGAGAGCTGGTGGCAACTGTAGCCCAAAGAATCTTTGCATGGGTCCATTTTATGTATCTATTGCACCGATTCCTAGAATAGGAGGCCCTTCAGACTGTCAGTTGTGCCCTCCTCACCTCACAATCCGAGTATTGCAAAATGGTCTACTGGGGCTGCATCTGAAGACGACCCAGAAGTGACAGCTAGTCGAAAGACAAGCAGTAGCACAAGCAGTAATGGATGTGCCTCCATATGTCCATGTGTCATTACTGCTCTGTCACTGCACTATTTAACAGATGGCTTCTGGGTGCAATTCAAAAGTGCTGGTTTTCACCTATAAAATACTTTATGGAAGTATTTTATAGGTGGTTGGTTATTTGAGGAATACCTGTAAATAAGGTGGATGGGAAGAATGTTGGATTCCCCTCAATTAAGCAGTTTTGTCTAGTGGGATCCCATTTGTCTAGTGGGATCTCATTGTTCTTATCACCCATCTTCTCCCACTTATGACTATATGACTGTAACTTGTTGCTGCATCCTTAACAATTTACATTGTTTCCTAGTATGATTTGATTGCTTATTTGTACCCTTTGACTTTAAGTGTTGTACCTTATGATTCTTAATGAATGTATCTTTTCTTTTTATGTACACTGAGAGCATATGCACCAAAGACAAATTCTAATCTAATCACACTTGGCCAATAAAAAAATTCTGTTCTATTCTATTCGTGTACCTTCTCCATCACGGCATCTGTCTGAAAAAGCAACTCACCAATGATTCACGTAGACATTCCTGGACAATTATTTGTCTGGAATGGTATAGGATCTCCTGCTTCAGCTGGGGGTTGGATTAGAAGATCCCTTCCAACCCTATTATTCTATGTTCTGTGTGACTTTAATTCTACAAGGGTTGCAGAGGTGGGTTTCAGCAGGTTCTGACTAGTTCTGGAGAACCAGTAGCGGAAATTTTGAGTAGTTCGGAGAACCGGTATTAAAAATTCTGACTGGCCTCACCCCCATCTATTCTCTGCATTCCCAAGTCCCAGCTGGGGAGGAACTGGGGATTTTGCAGTAACATTCCCCTGGATTGGGGAGGGAATGGAGATTTTACAGTATCCTTCCCCTGGAGTGGGGTGGGAATGGAGATTTTACAGTATTTTTTCCCTGCCATGTCCACCAAGCCACGCCCACCAAGCCATGCCATGCCCACCAAGCTACACCCACAGAACCAGTAGTAAAAAATTTTGAAACCCACCACTGAAGGGTTGCATAAGATTTTGAAAATCTGGCTTTGCTCCAGGCCTAAGATGGATTCCTTAGAAGGTTTTTTTTTTTGTTTGTTTGTTTATAGATCTCTTTTTCAATTGTTTGTTTTTGGTTCCCCCCCACTTTTTTTGACTATGCAAAATACCCAGTGTTATTTGGGAGTCAGGCAGCCTTCCAATCTAAATAAATAAATAAATGAACATTGGTTAATAGTCAACTAATTTAACACATTATGTAACGCCTGGGAGAAAATACCGCTGAAAGGAGAGGCAGGACAGCTATCTCCAGCAAGCCCTACAAGATCCTTCATGGTGAAGACTTTGTCCGGGAACTCTAATTTATGGAAGATATATTCTTTCAGAGAGAATATACAATACTTGTACATTTTTTTCTCAGCTCAAGGATTCCTGTCCAGTTCAAAGGGTCGTAATGATGTTATCTATCATGCTTCTCCTACTTTTTTTTTTCCCTAGGCAATCTCTGGACTGATTTTATTTTGTTCAGTATGTAATGCCTTTCAGCAATAACTTGTCATGAGGTTTATAATTTAATGTGCACCACTTTTTTTTAAAAAAAAGAATGCAAGATCAATGAAATACATGCAGCAGAACCCAGTGGAAAAACAGTATTATTTTCTGGAGTTGGGCTGATAGGGTTGTATATGTCAATATTTTGTTTATCCCAAGAAAAAGTCTTCTGTGTAGAAAATCAGCATGTGAGAATGATGACTCCAACCTACTCTATGATATTCCCCCATCCCCAGATAATAAGCCATCATGCAATGTGAAGGGGTCCAGCCCACAAACCGCATTCAGATGTTATTGACAGTTTTTTAGGGGTGGAGTGGGGATGGTGCAGTCAAGCTAGTATTGACTTCTGGCACCTGCCTGGACAAATTCCTGAAGCTGTACTGGCAACAATTCAGGAGTGGCTTGCCATTGCCTCCTTCCAAAGCCTGAGAGAGAATGACTGGCACAGAATCACCCAACTAGCTTTGTACCTAAGGTGGGACTAGAACTCTCAGTCTCCTGGTTTCTAGCCTGATTGCTTTAACTACTACACCAAACAGGCCCTCATTGACAGAACAGATAGACCTTAAAATAAGCCACCTGAAATGCATTATCCTGCACTACCAACCCACATATAATGAATAGCAGAAAAGCGAGGCAATCCGGTCAAAGAATGTACAGCATTGTCAAACCCCACCCTGCTTTTTTTCCACTTTGTGAGAATACCACTCTATGAAGTCAGTGGAAAATTAAACTCCCCCATTCTCAAGGGCTCTGTGTAATTTTGATTCTAGTTATCTCAGCAGTGGAAAAGCTAATCCTGAGCAATGTTAGTTAAACAATTTCCACCAGTATATCATTTGCTGGACAGTGCCACTTCTAACTGCTAATAAAAATGTCCCTCATATTTGATGGTCAGCTAAAAATTAAAAAAACCCTTTCAGTTGGCAGCTTGTTTAGCTTTATTTCTTCTTGACTTTCCATGATTAAAATTTAAAACCTAACCCACAATATGGATTGTTTGGGAAATGGGTTCCAGCCTAGCTTTTTTTGCAACATATATGTTGCCTTACGTGAAAAAGGCACTATTTGGGGAAAGCTTTAGAAGTGAGGGTTCCTTCACCCCACTGATAAGTGGTTATCAAACCACCTCAAGGTTTTCCAGTAGCTTTTTACTGTCCTTCCGAAACAAAGGAGGTTAAATGGAAGAGATATAAGTCACCTAGCCTTTCTGAGCTATTTTAAGTAGGTCCAATGAACCTCTCTATTTCAAATGGACAGAAGGAATAACCAAAGACAGAAGGAATGGACAGAAGGAATAACCACGAGGAATAAGAAGAGACATAAGCAAGCCAATGGTCAGATAAAAGAAACCTGAGTCCAGAGCAGATCCATAACTCAAGGAAACATTTTGGACAAGACCCAGTCCACTGACATGACGATAAAGGAAGGGAGGAGGGAAGCCCATTGAGACTTTCAAAATTCTGTTCCTATGAATTTATAATAAAAGTAGTATAAGCATGCATAACTTTGGTTTCCTAGTCTGGTCTACTTTGGAGGGATGACACATTGTTGTAATAGGGTCCACCATATCACATTCTGCATCTTCTTTGGCAAGCCACTGGGGCCTCCTCTAGGTAAAGGTAAAGATAAAGGTACCTCTTGCACATATGTGCTAGTCAATCCTGGCTGTAGAGGGCAGTGCTCATCTCTGTTTCAAAGCTGAAGAGCCAGCGCTGTCCGAAGACGTCTCCGGGTCATGTGACCGGTATGACTAAACGCCAAAAGCGCATGGAACACTGTTACCTTCCCACCAAAGTTGGTCCCTATTTTTCTACTTGCATTTTTTATATGCTTTCGAACTGCTAGGTTGGCAGAATCTCGGACAAGTAATGGGAGCTCACCTCGTTATGCGGCACTAGGAATTTGAACCACTGAACTGCCAACCTTTCAATCAACAAGCTCAGCATCTTAGCGTCTGAGCCACCACGTTTTGCATGTAGATACCTCTAGGTAGCTACATGCAAAACTGGGAACAGGATTGCTTCTAATGAATCCCAAGGAGCTTTATGGAACAATGCCTAAGAAGCTTTATGGAGCAATCATTTCCACATTCATGCATATCCTAGTTATGGCACATTCATATTTGGCAGAACGTGGTATGGATGAATCAGGGAGATGTTTATGTTCCTTATTGTCAATTATGTCACAGGCGTTGACCAACTGGGACCTGTGACACTTAAACAGCCAGTGCTTCAAAAGCTTCTCCAAATCACAATGCTCCTACTTATCAAGAAAAATAGAAAATGCTTTCTCCAAATACAATGTACCATTTATATTTATAGAGCAGATGCAAACTGGTTTGGCTGTCACACTATCTCCTAAGAAAACGACATTGCTGGGAAAGGGGAGAGCTGAGAAGACCCCTCCAACTGCCAATCACCAATGTTTCAAAATTGCAACATCTATTTTAAGGGTGTCTAACCTTGGTGACATGGTGGTTCAGTGGCTAAGATGCTGAGTTTGCCGATCGAAAGGTCGACAGTTCAGCGGTTCGAATCCCTAGTGCGGCGTAACAGGGTGAGCTCCCGTTGCTTGTCCCAGCTTCTGCCAACCTAACAGTTCGAAAGCATGTAAAAAATGCAAGTAGAAAAATAGGGACCCCCTTTGGTGGGAAGGTAACAGTGTTCCGTGTGCCTTTGGTGTTTAATCATACCGGCTACATGACCCCGGAGACGTCTTCGGACAGCGCTGGCTCTTTGGCTTTGAAATGGAGATGAGCACTACCCCCTAGAGTCGGGAATGACTAGCACCGTGATGGCGAACCTATGGCACGTGTGCCACAGGTGGCACGTGGAGCCATATCTGTGGGCATGCAAATGTTGCCGTAGCTCAGCTCCAGGGCGCATGTGTGTGCTGGCCAGCTGGTTTTCGGGCCTTCTGGGCCAACTGAAAGTGGGGGAACATGCCATTTCCAGCCTCTGGAGAGCTGGAGAAGACCGTTTTCGCCCTCCCCAGGCTCCAAGAAAGCCTCTGGTGCCTGAGAAGGGTGAAAAAATGGGCCTACCAGATCCACCAGTAACCTTTTTGTCATTGCTTGCCAAAAGCGGGGGGAGCACGGGAGGAGGCGAACACACGCAGGGGGGGCATTGAATTAGGTGTGTGGGCGTGCGCGTATGTGACCCCCCCACTCCCCTACTTTTGGCACATGATGGCAAAAAGGTTAGCCATCACTGGACTAGCACATATATGCGAGGGGAACCTTTACCTTTACTTTAGTGACTTTAAGATTTGTGGATGTCAACTCCTAACTTCCCCAAGCCAGTATATCTAAGTGGGGAGTTGAACTCCACAGGTCGTAAAAGTTGCCAAGTTGAACATCTGACCTACCTTCTCAACTAGTATATGAGAGGCCTCAACACATTGATAGGGCAGCTGGCTGGGGAAGGCTAACAAGGAACAAGCTACTAATCCAGTTTTTCTCCATCCTCCAGGCTAAGAGTTGTACTCTAAACACACCTGGAAAGTTCATTCTTTGAGGAAAGCTTTTCAAGGTCTTTTGGACATCTCTTCAAACTACAACCTCCAGAATCCTTTGCTGGAAGTCACCTAGATATAACAATTAGTAGAAGTTTATAGTGAAAATACTCGCATAAGGACATGGGAGAAAATGGCCTTCTTGAAACAGATTTGTTTCCTCAGAAAGAAGATAATTAGATGTGGGCATTAACAGGAGCAGCAATTTCTGGATTGTTCTTGGTTTTACCATCAAGAACGTGGAAGTAGCAGGAGTTATTCTTGTAACAGCATCCTTTCAGTAAGCATTGGTGAGGGTAGAAAATCTCTGCTTCACCACCACAGAGTTTTTTCGATGTGGCTTCCAGTCGGCAGGCTGGAAGAAATGGAGAACATATCACCTCAGTATCTGCCTCATTTTGTTCTCCCCTCTTGCCAACACTAACACAAAGACATAACTCAGCATAGTTGTGGTGTCTAACATTATGGCTTTACGTGTTGTGTTTGAAGTAAAGACCGTGAGGGAAGACTCACAATGCCTTTATGCCTTGCAGGGAATTTCCCAGAGGCATTTAACCAAACGTTCTTAAAAACTGACCAAATCATGATATTAATCAATCAAATAGAGAAATAATTTTTAATGAACTTTTGTACTTATTTCTGGATGCAAACCATCCAAAAGCAAGTAGAGCGGAGCAGAATGTGCCTGTTAACTGTAAAAAAAAAAAAAAAAGCTTCATTGGAGCTAAAGGTGACAGGCAGCCATATTTAACTATCAGGAGGTCTCTTTAATGATAAAGCAAAATGTCAGATGATGGAATGGCAGCTTTCTACATTATAAGGTCCATGCAAGTAAAGAGTCCTAAACTACATCTTCACCTGCTTTACTTTGCTGCCCTCTTTTGCATTACATTAGTGGCCACATCATGTCCTTCCCGCAGTAGACAGTCCTTTCCTTAAGGCTGGCTAGTTCAAATCTAAGACAAATGGAAAGTAACCAACCTAAACTAAGGAGATGCCATCTGGGCATCAGTGGCTGGAAACCCAGGGGGAAACAACCATTTTATCTCCAAACTTTACCCCTGCCTTCTCTAAACTGTGATAGTTGCTGATATGCTAGACTGATCAAATGGCCCATCATGGCTTCAGGATATTTGAAAGTATCTAGTTGGGGAAGGCTGCTCTATAGTTCTGTGTTGCTTCTTAGAAGAATTGTGCATCACAGTTGAAAATACACCGAATACTCAAAATGAGAAATGGTCCTTTGATTTAGCAGCAAGAGAGGAATTTCCATGATGGGCCATCCCAGTCAGAATGTTGCTTCTGTTTACATTTCACTATGGAAATGTCTAAATGAACAGTATTAAGGCCAGGACCACTTGATTTATCTCTGATTCCATTCTCTGAGTTGCCTTCTGATCTGTCTGTCCAGAGGACACCAAGTTGGAAAACTCCCACATTCAAAAACAATTCGAACCAAAGTACAAAGCTGAGTTTCCTCAAAGAATTCTCTTTCTTTGCAATAAGACCAGGTACTGATGTTGATCCCAAAACAGAGCCTACCGTCCAGACTACAGTGTATTCATGGTCAGCATTACACACGTCCCCCAAAACAACACTGTTGACACATGGGGCTGTGCTTCCTCTTGTTGCCCCCAGAGGGAGCACTCTGACCTTTTTGAATGCAGGCTTTTGGGCTAAGTATTTAAGGAAGGGGGAAAATGAGCACAAGCTGAAAAAGGAAATAATAAATGCTGGATTTTACTCACTGAGAGGCCTGAAGAAACTTCCATTAATACCTGGTGGGAGGAAAGGGCACAAAATCAGAAAGGAGGAGGAGGATAATGAGGAGGAGGAGGATGGGAGAGGCAGTCCTTTGCTGGTGTCCCCTCCCTCTGCAATGCTCCTTGAAGTTGATTCCTTCTTCTCTTACCTTCCAAAACCAGCACTAGATAAATAAATAAAGCCAGGCTAGGCTGGCTCATATCTCTCTCCCTTTAGGGATGTCAGTTCCATGTGGGGCAGATGCCCACTGCAGGCTCCTCACAGGAACTGGGGAAAGATTGGTAGAGCCGATCTTCAAATTGTGCAGTCCGGGTGGGCCTGGGAAGGAGGCTGGGCTGTGGCATGGATGGTGTCAGAATCGCAGAGAAGTGTCATAGAACCTGGGGGTTCTAGAATGGTCACTTAGCAACCAGATGCCTGGGCTCAGGGATTCAGGACCCAGAGCAGGCCAAACCCATTGTGAGAGGTAGAGATGGACTGTACTAGTAAGGGGTATGGGATAAAAACTCCTCCGCGCACCGATCTTGCTGCTTCCTCTCCACAGGCAATAAGGAAGATTGGGTTACTCCAGGTCTCCTTACTAGAATAGAATATAATTTTTTATTGAACTTGCAAAGTAGAAAAAAGAAAAGAAAGAAAGATGTGTGTGTGGAGTGGAATAGCAAGAAGAACAAGAAAACGCAGACTTCGAGTGAGACGACGCTGTGGAGTCTTTTTAAAAAAAGGCAAAGTTGGGCTGAACTGCTAAAAAGTTCTGCTATTGCATTAGACATCCCTCCTGCCTTTCATCTGTTATTCCGGCTATTTTTAAGCACAGCTTTAGTGCTTTTTTAAAGCCCTAGAATGTAGCATACCCTAGAATCTCTCAGGATGTATCTGTTAGGTTAGAAGGTTATTGCTTTAGTCTGGCAAGATTCTGTCCATTCAGTGTATGCAAATAAAGGATTGGATTTCATTGGATTTTGTGTGTGTGTGTTGTCTCTGGGCTGGGACCTGACAAACCTGCAAAAAATAATCCTGAAAACAGTTGATGGATACTGGAGGGGTGTGTGTGGCTGCATGATAAAGCTGGTTCTGAGAGGCACTGAGGGGTGTGGGGGGGCTGGCGAGGAGGCCAATGGTATGAAGAAAGCTGGTGCTTTAACAGCTGTGTCTCCTCAATGGCTATTAATGACTCAGTAACATCTCTGCTCAGTGCTGAATGTTGGCATTTTCGTGCTTAGGACAGATCATAGACTTGAGCAATTTCAGTTAGCCCAAGAGGGAAACAGAACTACAAATTTTGCAAGAAGAACCCACAGGTGTTCAAATTTGAGAAAATTATGCTACAACAGATAGTCCTTGATTTACGATCACAACTGATCCCCAAATTTCTGTTGTTAAGTGAGACGTTTGCTAAGTGAATTTTGTCCCATTTTATGACCTTTCTTGCCTCAGTTGCTAAATGAATCACTGCAGTTGATAAGTGAATAACCCGGTTGTTAAGCGAAACTGGTTTCCCCATTCACTTGGCTTGTCAGGTTGCAAAAGCAGATCACATGACCCCGGGACACAGCAATGGTCATAAATATGAATCAGTTGCCAAACAACTAAAAATTTTTATTTTTATTGTTCTAATATCACAAATTCCATTTCCAAATTGAACAGTGTGTTTTCTAGGTAACAAAAGTGTTAAAATTTAAACATCCTCATAATCATTATGATTAGAGATGGGATTTACTTACCTTCCCTACTGGTTCGCAAATGTGAGCGTGTGCATGCTTCACTCACACGTGACTCCTCTGCACATGCACACGGCCTTCTGCTCATGCGCAGTGCTGACGCATTACATCTCGGTGGGTGGGCGGAGCCTCCAGCAGTTGCCACTACCGGTTCGCCTGATCCGGAGAGAACTGGCTGAATCCCACCACTGATTAAGTTCATATCAACATACAAACATATAGTAGATGCTATCAATCATTGTTACATACTATCTTCCATATTAACATCAATTATATAAGCATCAAAATGTTTACTAATCAATTTTTCTTTCTCATATAATCCATA
Organism: Ahaetulla prasina; assembly: GCF_028640845.1. Classification (NCBI taxonomy): domain Eukaryota; kingdom Metazoa; phylum Chordata; class Lepidosauria; order Squamata; family Colubridae; genus Ahaetulla; species Ahaetulla prasina. The sequence continues at coordinate 22,958,164 of NC_080542.1, forward strand.
TATCACATAACGCTAGGTTAATGCTAAAAATTAAAGAAAAAGAATATTCTGAATATTTTATGACATGGGAACTTTTTTTACAAATGGTTAGTTGATAAAATACAGATGGATGGGTTTATGCAAAGAGCTGAATTTTGATCACATGATCATGGAGATGCTGAAAGATCGTAACTGAAAAACGGTCATAAATCACTTTTTTCAGTGCCATTGTAATTTTGATTGGTCACTAAACGAACTGTTGTAAGTCGAGCACTACCTGTACTCAAGGATCAGCAGTGTTTTAACGCTATTTTCTACCCCATGGAGGTCGATGGTGTGAAGAAAGCTGGTGCTTTAGCAGCTGCGTCTTCAATCCCATGGAGCCTCATAAAGCATTAGACCAGAGCTCTCCGACCTTGGCAAGTTCAAGACTTGTGGACTTCAACTCCCAGCTTTGCTGGCTGAGGAATTCTGGGAGTTGAAGTCCACAAGTCTTAAAGTTGCCAAGGTTGGAGAGCCCTGCATTAGACCACTGCTGGTCTTTGCGTAGTAGCATACTTTTCTCAAATTTGAACCCCCCCATTGCAAAATCTCTGGCTCTGTTTCCCTCTTGGGCCAGCTGAAATCGCTCAGGTATATGATCTGTCCTAAGCATAGAAAATGCCATCACTCAGCACTGAGTAGAGACGTCATTGAGTCATTAATAGTCATTGAGTAGCATCATGGTTTAGCTTCGGAAAAGGATCCTGAGTGGTCATTAGCATGCCATCCAGGAAACAGAAGATGTCCTATTTTCCTACCTGGCTTCTGGTTAGCTGGATTTTATGATTCAAGGAATAAAGATGATTCGAGATGGGTCACTCTGTAATTCTGGATTGATTCAGCCGAAGCAACTCTTGAGTCCTTGGGATTCAATCAGGTAGCCTGGAGTAAAATCCCCATTGGGCCGGATAGCTCAGGCTGGTAAGGCCTGTTATTAAGAACACAAAGCCTGCAATTACTGCAGGTTCAAGCCCGGCCCAAGGTTGACTCAGCCTTCCATCCTTTATAAGGTAGGTAAAATGAGGACCCAGATTGTTGGGGGGGCAATAAGTTGACTTTGTAAAAAAAATATACAAATAGAATGAGACTATTGCCCTATACACTGTAAGCCGCCCTGAGTCTTCGGAGAAGGGCGGGGTATAAATGTAAACAAACAAAAAAAAAAAATTGGTGTGTTGCGGAAAAAATCAGTGGGATCTCTTCTGTTATAATGAAAGCACCTGGATAGAAGTTGCCAAAAAGGAAGAAGAGGGGATTAAAAAGAAGCTCTTGGATTTATGTATAGACCCTGAGTTGAAGGCCTGTCACAGGGTGTGTAGAAATTGCCTAAAACAGAACATTTAAGTCCCCTAAATCAGAGTTCCCCAACTTTCTGTCTTTGGAGATCGAGAGGTTGGTAGGGGAAGAGAGGCAATAGTTCTGTGTGAGCGGCAGGCAAGCTTTGAGTGGCCCAGTTCTGACCAGCTCACAGCCCAGTAGTGGCCCATGGCCCAGGGATTGGAGACCCCTGCCCTAAATTAACATCTTTTTAATAACGTCCTCTCCCCAGAAAAGTTTTCTTTCGAGCGGGCTGCTTTAATTCGGCCTGCTGATCTCAGCCCTCCTCCCTCTTTCCTTGCCCCTACTTAAGACTTTACCCCAAACAGCCAAGGATTGAAGACAGATATTTATGCTCGGTTCTCAAACAGGACGCCCACTTTCAAATTCCCAGCAGCTTGTGGCTCCATTGTTCTTGGCGCCCCGCAGCACAGAAGGGAATCTAATCAAGAGTTATTAAATGCAAATACAGCCTCCCTTCTCTTCATGTCAGACTCATAAAACATGGAGGTTCTTGTTTATTGGAAACTGAGGTCATAGCTACAGAGCCCCAAGGGAAATGATGGGATCCAACAGCATCTTCCCAGCTGTGACTGCCATGTCATAATCTGAAGGGACACCAGTTTCACGCCCCCCCCACTCCAATAACTAGAGGCAGTCCTCGACTTACGACCCTACTGGAGCTTGCCAATTAGGATGGTAAATTGGGACAGTCGTAAAGTGGGTCATCAAGTGACTGACCTGATTTTATGATTTTTGTTTATAGTGATCATAAAATGAACAATGCGGTCATTAAGAAAAACCCCGCAGACGTTAAAACGAACCCATCGTTTGCCAGGGGCTGTTTTTGCCCCGAACCAGTAATAAACCCTAGTTTTCAGGAAAAATTTAAATCATGGTCACATGACGGGGGAGGCTGCAAAAGGCCATGAATGTGGGCCAGCAACTGAGTGCCCAAAATGTGGCCATGTGACTAGGGGATGTCAGAACATCTGTGACTTAAGCCCCTTTTGGAGGGTGTCTGTAGGAACTCAAACAATTGCTAAGCAACCGGTCATAAGTCGAGGACTACCTGCACTGGAATCTCCTCCATTATCTTAAAAAAATGTAGTCTAGAAACTATAATGGACTTTGGAGACTGCTAGTTTTTACATCTTGTTCAAGAGGAGATAATTTTCTGATTGCTCCTCAGCGTTCATATCCTGTCCCCTTGCAGAAGGGGAAATATTTATTCACAAAGAACATTTAAATTCAAATCCTCTCTGCCAGCATTACCCAAGGTGAACTTAAGCATGGTTTATTCCATTAATCCAATTTTCACCATTTGTACAACAGATTGACCCATATATTAACTGCAAGGATTTGGTTCACAAGGCACATTAGGCCAATGTGTAGCTGTCTAGTTTGCTGTTCAGTATCATGTCTAAACAATTTTGTGCACGGATTTTTTTTTCCTTGGGCAACAGAATTGAAGGAGTCCTTAGATCCAAGCGATAGAAATACTTAAATAGAAACAAGCCATGCATGAGCATTTTGAACAAAGTCTCTCCCCACCCATCCCCAAACAATTTAAAGGCAAAGCCAGCCTTCTCCTGGCTACACGTCTGTAGATCTGTTTTGTTTTTCCTAGAGGGCTTTGGGCATTGACAGGGGTATCCAAAAAAAAGAGGATATAAAAAAAGAAAAAAAATCAATAGGTGTTGCAAAATCAAAGCCATCCTTTTGACTTAATATTTGACACCCCATTGCAGACATTCTTGAGAGGGGAGGATGATTGTACCCCCCCCAAAGGATATTGGTAGTGTTGATCAACGTGGTGCAATTGGGATGGGTTGTTTATTTTGACTTTTTTTTATTGTTTTAATGATATTTACTGGAACAGGAATCTTTGGATTGGAGCAGCATAGAAACCTGAGTGAGTGAGTAAGTAAATACAATATTATGCCTTGCAAGTTAATTACATTTATTTTATAGTTAGCCAAATAAGCCACAATAGGAAAGCCACACCAAAGCAGAATTAATGGTCCTGAAACATTTCTTGTATAAGTAGATCATATACAGATTTAGTTATTTAGCTGTTTTGTATCTACCATCTCCCCTCTAATAGCCCAGGAATGTTTCATAGAAATCTGTTTTTACTTTGTCTGCTCAACAGCAACCCTGCAAGGAAAACTGGGCTGAAAACTGTGCCTGAGATGGTCTAAAGCAGGGGTCAGCAACCCCCAGCTCCCTGTCGCTCCAAATATGCATCACAACCACCAATGTGCGACACCCACCGGCACGTGATTTATTGAGCTTTTCGACCTGTCTTTTTTTTGGGGGGGAGGGGAGTTCAAAATGTTTTTGTTGCATGCAGAAATAAAAATACGCTTTCTCTGTAGCAGCTTGATTTCATAACTACAACACACACTATAGTTTTTTTTATACATAGCATAAAGTTAAAAAAACGATATATGCAGTGTTATCTTCATTTTAGATGTCAAATGGTTTTGTAGCTGACGATGTTTTCTTTTCTGTGGGAAACGGGTCTAAATGGCTCTTTGAGTGTTTAAGAGTCACCCAGAGAGTTTCTATGTTTGTGAGTGGACTTGTCTTTAAGTCTCCCTTGTCATAGGCCTCTGCAGGGCATCAAGAAAGAGGCAACGGATGAAACATCACATACATACCTGTAATTTTCATCCTTGCATTTACCCTTAAGTATTCAAGAAAAGGATGAGGCGGCTTAGTGGGTAAGACGCTGAGCTTGTCGATCGAAAGGTCGGCAGTTCAGCGGTTCGAATCCTTAGTGCCACATAATGGGGTGAGCTCCCGTTATTTGTCCCAGCTTCTGCCATCCTAGCAGTTTCGAAAGCACATAAAAAATGCAAGTAGAAAAATAGAGACCATCTTTGGTGGGAAGGTAACAGTGTTCCATGCAACTTTCGTGTTTAGTCATGCTGGCCACATGACCACGGAGACGTCTTTGGACAGCGCTGGCTCTTTGGCTTTGAAATGGAGATGAGCACCGCCCTCTAGAGTTGGGAACAACTAGCACGTATGTGTGAGGAGAACCTTTACCTTTACCTTAGCACTCAAGAAGAAAGTCAGGGATTTGTGTTGGGCTGCAAGTTTCATCATATTTCGCCATCCCAATTTGAATTAGATGCACAGATAGTCCTTGACTTACCACCATAATTGAGCCCACAAGTTGTGATGGACATTAAGTGATCATCACATCACTGGACCCAATTACAATTTTGGGAGAGCAGTCATAAAGCAAACGCAGTGGTTATTAAAGCAAACCATTGTTCACTACAGGATGTTTTTCACCAGAAGCCAGAAGTACAGGTAGTCCTCAACTTACAACCACAAGTGAGCCCAAAATTTATGTTGCTAAGTGAGAATTTTTTAAAGTGAGGTTTATCCCATTTTATGACTTCAAGTGAGCCATTGAAGTTGTTAAGTTAATATCACAGTTGTTAGGTAAATCTGGCTTCCCTGTTGATTTTACTTGTCAGAAAGTTGCAAAAGTGAGTCACATGACTCCGGGATACTGCAACCGTCATAAATATGAGTCAATTGCCAAGTAAATATGAACTGCAATGATCTCAAATATGAAAAATGGTCATAAGTCACTTTATTCAGTGTCGTTGTAACTTCAAACTGTTACTGAACAAACTGTTGTAAGTCAAGGAGTACCTGTATGTGATAATTCCCGCAAAAACATCAAGAATCACATTCATGTGAGTGTAGGGTGCTGTAGAGGGATGCGGTGGCTCAGTGGCTAAGACGCTGAGCTTGTCGATTGAAAGGTCGGCAGTTCAGTGGTTCGAATTCCTAGTGCCACATAACGGGGTGAACTCCCATTACGTCCCAGCTTCTGCCAACCTAGCAGTTCAAAAGTACTTAAAAAATGCAAGTATTAAAATAGGGACCACCTTTGGTGGGAAGGTAACAGCGTTCCGTGCGCCTTTGGTGTTAAGTCATGCCGGCCACATGACCAAGTAGACGTCTTCGGACAGTGCTGGCTCTTTGGCTTTGAAACGGAGATGAGCACCGCCCCCTAGAGTCAGGAACGACTAGCACATATGTGCGAGGGGAACTTTTACCTTTACCTTTACCTTTAGAGTGCTGCAAACGGTCACAAATGCATGCTGGTTGTTGAGCACCCAAAATGGAGTCACATGACCATAAAGAGGGGAACAGCTGTTGGATCTTTGAATTTAGGTAGCTTTGGGGGGCTTCATCATAACTTTGAGTAGTCATAAGTCAAGGACACCCTGTATTCCGCCTTTGCTCCAAATCCAATACCCTTAATCCCTACAATTCATTGACCAGCCTTAAATCTTTCCTAACCAGATGAATTCTTGGGTGGTGCTTCCCTCACCCAGCATAGCCTGGGGTGACATTAAGATCCCAAACCTCAAAGGAGTAGAACAAAGGAAGAGAACCTGGTGGTGGTGAATCTGGGTTCTCCTTTATTGGGGCTGTTTGAAATGTTTTTTCTAAACAGGCAATTGCTGGTGTCTTTTGTGCACTACTGGTCTTAGCCACTAGGAGTCGCCCACTCCCTTTGGAGGGGCAGTGGCATAAAACTGAATGGACTAAGATTGGCCATATTAAATATGGCATTTTCCTCCACCTCTAGACCCAGATTATAAACAGAAACATAGAAAGGATAAACATTGCTAACAACTGTATTTTTTCCCTATTGGTGAACAAGAAGCCACAATATTAGAAATGCCCTTTCCACATCCATAAACAATAAATATAAATATATAATATTTATAATATATAAACAATAAATAAATAAATAAATAAAAAGGTGGAAGAGAGGTGGCATTCATATTCTGGTTATTTGCTCTTTCTTTCTTTCTTTCTTTCTTTCTTTCTTTCTTTCTTTCTTTCTTTCTTTCTTTCTTTCTTTCTTTCTTTCTTTCTTCCCTCCCTCCCTCCCTCCCTCCCTTCTTTCCTTCCTCCCCTCACCCCCCTGTCTCTCTCTTTCTTTCTTATTACTTGATGAGGACACAAAACTTCCAGATTTCCTAGCTATTCTTAAATATTATTCCTTTCCACAGATGGACAACTTCATTTGAATTGACAACTGATAGCTTGGCTGCATTCACACAGCATTCTTTAACCCAAAAGATTGATGGGTTAAAAACCTAAATGATGCATTCAGAAATCTTGCTCATTTTGCTTATTGTTAAACCAAGTCTTCCAGATTTATATGTGGCACAACCCTAACCAGTTTGTTGTTAGATTTATATCCTGCTGTCCCTTCAGCAATTTAAGGTGTTATGCATAGTGCGCCTTCCTCCTTTTTCTTTCAGAACACCCTTCCTGTGAGGTATACTTTATTTTATTTTGTCACAACAGTATATATAAGCATAAGCATGAAACAACTATACAACATATAAGCGTACACTATATATAATGAAAGGAAACAATAGGACAGGAATGGTAGGCACTTTTGTGCACTTATGCACGCCCCTTATAGTCCTCTTAGGAATGGGGTGAGGTCAATAGTAGACAGTTTTTGGCTGAAGATTTTGGGATTTTGAGTAGAGACTATGGAGTCAGGTAATGAGTTCCAAGCATTAACAACTCTGTTACAGAAGTCATAGTTTCTGCAATCAAGTTTGAAGCGGTTGAATCAAGTTTGAATCTATTGTTTGCTCTTGTATTACTGCAATTGAAACTGAAGTAGTCTTTAACAGGAAGGACATTGCAATAGATGATTCTGTGTGTTAAACACAGGTCTTGTCGGAGTCGGCGGAGTTCTAAGTTTTTTAATCCCAGGATTTCAAGTCTGGTGGTATAAGGTATTTTGTTGTTTACAGAGGAGCGGAGAACTCTTCTTGTAAAATATTTCTGGACTCGTTCAATTGTATTAATGTCAGAGATGTGGTATGGGTTTCAGACAGGTGAGCTGTATTCAAGAATAGGTCTAGCAAATGTTTTGTATGCTCTGGTTAGTAGTGTAGAGTTTTTGGAAAAGAAGCTACGCAAAATTAGGTTTACAACTCTTAGAGCCTTTTTTGCTATGTAGTTGCAGTGGGCTTTGGCACTTAGATCATTTGATATGAAAACTCCAAGGTCTTTAACAGGGTGGGGGTCATCTGTAAGATAATGTCCATCAAGCTTGTACTTAATGTTTGGGTTCTTTTTTCCAATATGTAAGACTGAGCATTTGCTGGTTGAGATTTGGAGTTGCCAAGTTTTAGACCAATCGGATACAAAGCCAAGATCTTTTTGAAGGGTAGTAGTATTGTTGGTGGTGTTAAATAGTTTGACATTGTCAGCAAAGAGAACACAATCACTTGAGATATGGTCACAGAGATCATTTATGTATAGTATGAAGAGTGTTGGTCCAAGAACGCTGCCTTGAGGAACGCCACTTTTGACAGGAACAGGATTTGATAGAGCATTGCCAATTTTGATCACTTGTTGTCTGTTTGACAGGAAAGCTGTTATCCAATTGTGGAGGGGTCCTGAGTTGCCGTAGAATTTTAGTTTTAGGAGACGTTTATCATGTACCACTGAGTCAAAAGCTTTGCAGAAGTCTATGTAGATTGCATCTATTGCTTTGCCTTGATCAAGATTAGTAGTCCATATGTTTTTGCAGTGGAGAAGTTGTGTTACATGAAAAAAAAATTCTGAAACCAAATTGTTTAAACTTTTCCTGAAAGCATTATCTTGGAGTCCCTCCCATTTTTCCTTACAGTAGCAGACCTAGGATGGGCTGAAAGAGGGACCATCACAAAGTTTTCCAGGCAGCTCCCATAGAAGAGGTAACTGGGTATTCCCCAATATTGTGCTGACTTAGAAAATTGGTTAATTCAACATCCAGGAAAAGCAAGTTTTAGAAAATCACTGAATCTCATTTTGACATCTGTCTCACATACAGTATTCCCAGACCTGTTTCTGGTTTGCAGTAGAAATGAGAATTCAATCCCTCCACTACCTCTTGGTTCAACAGTCCCCAACTTTTATGGCACCAGGGTGGAAGATAATTTTCCCATGGACTGAGGGAGGGGAGGAGGAGCATGTAACCTAGATCTCTCGCATGTGCAGTTTACAATAGGATTCGTGCTCCTATTTATTTATTTATTTATTTATTTATTTATTTATTTATTTATTTATTTATTTATTTATTTATTTATTTATTTATTTATTTATTTATTTATTTATTTATTTATTTATTTATTTATTTATTTATTTATTAAATTTTTATACCGCCCTTCTCCCAAAGGACTCAGGGCAGTGTACAGCCAAAAGATAAAAAACACAAAAATATACAATTAAAACAACAATTTAAAACCGAGCATATTAGAAAAAAATGGCCAACATTTAAGAATTTAAAATTTAAAATTATGAACCCTAAAATAATAAAACCCCAGTTAAAAATTTAAAAAAATATTAAAAATATTAAGCCAGTCTTGAATAAATAAGTGCATTTTCAGCTCATGGCGAAAGGTCCGAAGATCAGGCACTTGACGTAGTCCAGGAGGAAGTTCGTTCCAGAGCGTAGGAGCTCCCACAGAGAAGGCCCTGCCCCTGGGGGCCGCCAGCCAACATTGTTTGGCGGATGGCACCCTGAGAAGACCCTCTCTGTGAGAGCGTACGGGTCGGTGGGAGGCATGAGGTAACAGCAGGCGGTCCCATAAGTACCCGGGCCCTAAGCCATGGAGCGCTTTGAAGGTGGTGACCAAGATCTTAAAGCGCACCCGAAAGACCACAGGAAGCCAGTGCAAGCCGCGCAGGATTGGTGTTACATGGAAGCAACGAGTTGCTCCCACTATTACCCGCGCAGCTGCATTCTGGACTAGCTGCAGCCTCTGGGTGCACTTCAAGGGCAGCCCCATGTAGAGAGCATTGCAATAATCCAAACGGGAAGTGACAAGAGCGTGAGTGACCGTGCATAAGGCATCCCGGTCAAGGAAGGGGCGCAACTGGCGAACCAAGCGTACTTGGTAAAAAGCCCTCCTGGAGACGGCCGCCAAATGATCGTCAAACGACAGCCGCCCATCCAGGAGGACGCCCAAGTTGCGCACCCTTTCCATTGGGGCCAATAACTCGCCCCCGACAGACAACCGATATGAGAATCTCACATGTGATGATCTGAAGTGGAGCTGAGGCGGTGATGCTAGCATTGGGGAGTGGTTGCATATTGCCCCCAACAATCTGGGTCCTCATTTTACCAACCTCAGAAGGATGGAAGGCTGCGTCAACATTGAGCCGGTTAGAATCGAAGTCCTGGCAGTGAACAGTGAGTTAGCCTGCAATCCTGCATTCTAAGTACTGCACCACCATGGTTCTGTTACAGATGAAGCTTTGCTTGCCCGCCTACCGCTCACCTTAATGTGTCCAGCTTCTTAACAGGCTATGGCCTGATAGTGGTCCATGGGCCAAGGGTTGTGGACCCCAATCTCTGCTTTTCTGCAGCATCTTGAGAACCAGTTTGGTCTAGAGGTGAAGGCAACAGCAAGAAACTGGGAGATGGTGAGTTCCAGTACTATCTTAGGCACAAATGTTGGCTGGGTGACCTCTCTCTCAACCCAACTCACCTCACAGAGTGGTGGCTGTGGGAGAAATAGCAGAAGGAAGGAAAATCAGGTATGCTCACTGCCTTGAGTTATTTATAAAAATAGTAAAGATGGGGTATAAATAAGCAGCCTAAGATGAGAACCTAAGCACTGAGATTTACAAAAGAAAGACTGTCTGTAGGAAATCCAAGGTAGGATTGGACAACCGTTTATATCTGAAATGGTATAGGATCTCTTGCTTGAGCAGGGGGTTGGATTAGAAAATTTCCAGGGTCCCTTCCAACTCTTGCTTTCTGTTGTAAATTATGTTATTCTGTTAGAACTACTGCATCACATCTGGCAAAAATACAGATGACCACTAGATGACAACAAAGTGTAGATTTTCGCTTTGTTGCTGCCATCTATTATAATTGATCGGATCTGGTTTTGCAATTCATATCTGCTGACAGCTAAAAAGCAACTTGGATCTGTTACATTGAGAGAGAGAAAGGGGGGAGGGGAGAGAGAGAGCGCATTGCCTCTGTTTTGGAACAAGCCATCAGGCTGAATTACTTCAGTAGCAGCAGCAAATAAAACTCAGCTACATATGCTAAGGAAACTTGCAGGCATTTGCCTTATTGGCTACAAAATGGACTTCCATATTACCTATCAGCCCCACCATGCATTTCTTCTAAAGACCTAACACAAAACATTGATTGCTCTGAAAACCTGGTTGCTCAAACTTTTCCAAACTTGACCTTGAAACTTTCAAGGACTTATCTCCTTGTTATTTCCATAGGTAACTATGTTTTCTTCCATTCGCCAGGTGACAACATCTATCTCATAAAAATCTTCTTGCTCAACTATTGTTTTGTCACAAAAACATATATTTTGTTTTTTCTTTTTCTAAAAAAATCAGTTACTTAGTATGGAAAGAGAAGATGAGGGAATGTGCTTTGGGCGGTAGGCTTTCTCCCTTCTGATTTAGTTATTTATATATTTATTTATTTCCTCCATGCTCTAACTGCAAAGCAGCTTGTGATGGCTAGTAATATAACTCCGACATCATAAATCAAAGCTAATAAGCACTAAAATACATTAGACCATCATAACACATTATGTCTTCTATAAATAATAACAATAAAAAGCAATAGAATATTCCTAGCCACTATAGTAAAATCCTGGGCAGCATTTTAAAGAAGGTCTGGCGAAGGTAAAAATTATTTTTTCAAGATTTCATAAATGAGGAAGGGAGTGTCTAAATTTATAAGGATAGGAAAGCTCCATAGATTCTGATGCTAGCTGGGGGGAAGTCCTTTTTTTAAGCTATTTCCAAGAGTCCCTCTTCAAGTCCACTCAGAATAACAGAGCTGGAAGGGAACTCGGAGGTCTTCTAATCCAATACCCTATCCAGGAAACTCTCTGCTCAGGACCTCCTGTCCCACTGCTCAGGAAACTCTTACCATTTCAGACAAATAGTTGTCCAATCTCTTCTTAAAAACATCCAGTGTTGTAGCACCCACAACTTCTGACGGCAAACTGTTCCACTGATTAATTATTCTAACTGTCAGGAAATTACTCCTTAGTTCTAGGTTGCTTCTCTCCTTGATTAGTTTTTATCCATTTCTTGTCCTGCCACAGGTAGTTTGGAGAATTGGTTGACTCCCTCTTTTTTTGTGGCAACCCCCGAAATATCGGAACACTGCTATGATGCAGTGCCTAGTCCTTCTTTTCATTAAACTAGACATACCCAATTCCAGCAACCATTCTTTATATGTTTTAGCCTCCAGTCCCCTAATCATCTTTGTTGCTCTTCTCTGCACTATTTCTGGAGTCTCAGCATCTTTTTTTACCTCATGGCAACCAAAACTCCTGCAAAAATAATTCAACATTTCAAGAAGAATTCCTTCCTTCATAGTATTGCCTAAGTTGTTTCAATACGTTAGCATAAGAATCTTGAATTTAATTTGGACATCTAAGGAAAATAGGAGTATCTTGGCCATAACATGTATACCTGTTTTACCAGGAAATACCCAGCAGAAAAATCCTTTGCAATTTTTGAATTTCCTTATTTGCATTACATAGCATTAAACTTTGGATCTTGGCATACTGTACAGTGCAGTCCTATACATTCCTATTCTTAAATAAGTGCCATTAATGTAATCAGGATTACTCAAACATAATGAGCTAGTCATTGCTTGAGTTGTTGTGACGGTTGTAGTCCTATCTCCACTAGCAGGTACATAAACCCAACTGAATACAATGGAAATGCTGAGTGAGCATGTGTAAATTTGGTCTAGTGGCTAAGGCACCAGTTCTACCATGAAAGCTGGCTTGGTGACTTTGGGCCAATCACCAGGAGACTCTGAGTTTTAATCCCGCCTTAGTCATGAAAGCCAATTGAGTGATTTTTGGCCAATCATCAAAAGTCTGAGTTCTAGTCCCGCCTAATTCATGAAAGCTGGTTGGATGACTTTGGGCCAATCGGAGACTGGGTTCTATTCCTGCCTTAGGCATGAAAGTTGACTGAGTGACTTTGGGCCAATCATCAGGAAACTGATCAGGAGTTCTAGTCTCACCTTAGTCATGAAAGTTAGCTGGGTGACTTTGGGCTAGTCCCTCTCTCTCAGCCTAACCCAATTCATAGGGTTGTTGTTGTGGGGAAAATAGGAGAAAGGAGTATTGTGTATATTCATAACCTTGAATTGTTTATTGCTATTCCTATGTGGAATGCCACACTTCAGATTATGGGTGTCAAATTCCTTATTAGATTACACCTTCATTTAAAATGCAAAAGTCTCTGAAAATAAAATATTTCACTATAGAACTTATTTCTTCTTTTTGGCAAGACATTTTGATCATCTGACTTTCTGTATATCTGTAGATATATGGGGGTCTCAGCAAAAAATCTCTGAGGGATTATTACCCTAATATATGCACTAAACCAGGGGTCTGCAAACTTGGCTCTTTTAAGACTTGTGGACTTCAACTCCCAGAGTTCCTCAGCCAGCTTTGAAGTTGAAGTCCACAAGTCTTAAAAGAGTCAAGTTTGCAGACCCCTGCACTAAACCCCAAATCTTATGCAGGAAAGGAGAACTTTTTTCGTGTTGGAAAAAAGAAATCCCAAATCCACATTTTGTTCATAGTTTATTGGGGCTGTCCAAAAACAAAACAAAAACCATGCAAGAATGTGATCCTTTAGAACAGGGGTCTCCAACCTTGGCAACTTTAAGCCTGGCGGACTTCAACTTCCAGAATTCCCCAGCCAGCAAAGCAAAGCTCACTGTGAATTCTGGGAGTTGAAGTCTGCCAGCCTTAAAGTTGCCAAAGTTGGAGACCCCTGCTTTAGAACTCACATCTAAAAGTAGTTAAGGAACTTGTTACAAAAAGTAGGAAAGGCGAAGGGGCAAAGCCCCCAAATTAGGTTGGTTGTTTCAACAACAAAGTGTCAGACTTAAGATAGTGACTGTAATAGGGGTGGGCAACATGGCACTTTTATGAAATGTGGACTTCAACTCCCAGAATTCCTGAATCAGTCATGGCTGGCTCAGGAAATATGGGAGTTGGATTCCACAAGTCATAAAGATGCCACAGTTGCCCTCCCCTGCTGTAGATGGAATGTACTGTATTGGTTAATGGCAGATGTTCCATCTGAGGAAAAGAAAACGGTTCTTCCTCTTAACTCTGAAAGCACAAAATCCATTGGTCTCCCATCTGTCTCTCATTGTCGGCCAAGTTCATAATCCACGCTTTTGCAAAGAAAATTGGTGCTGGAAAGTCCACCATTAATAACTATCATTCTCAGGGACCTCAAAGAGGCCATTTTCTCAAGAGTCAAACTCCTGTCTGAACTCCAGTGATCTCTTGTGGCCCATCTTGGCTTTTTTGTCCTTCCTCTCATGGCCTCACACCCTCTGGTTGGGACACAAAACAGGGAGCCGTGCTGAAAACAGGAGGGTGCAGCCACTGTGGTTCCATCTGAATCAATAGCAAAAGCAGCCAAGGTCCTTGAAGTCGAGTGACATCAAGCAGGGAACTCCCTGTAGATCAGGCACTGGCCTAGGAATGTGAGAAGAATGCAGTCCAAACCATTATGGACTTGGTGGTTACGAATGCCGTTCTAATGGAAGGGAGCAGAGCGGAAGACGAGCTGCTTGCTGACGCAACGGGAGCCAGCATTGTAGGGAATGAGTGAGACAGGGTTGTGTGGTTCAGGTTTGGCACATATTAGCCGACATGAAAGCAGATTTAATTTTTGTCACCCTGAGTGACAAGCTTCTACATGCAATAAAAGCATGCACGGGTGGTCCTCGATTTACAACCTGTTGCTTAGCAACTGTTTTAAGTTAGGACAGTGAAATCTAGAAGCTATCTGTCAGCATTCCAGAAAACCCCCCTCCTGCAGAAAAGACTCTTGAGGAAACATCTTTATAAAGTTCTTTTACTAGCATAGGTAAACTGGCACAACTGGATAAACTCCGAATCTGGGGATCCGGGTTTTTCCTCAGTAAGACAAACTCCAAAATCACCACCCCCTTGACCCTTCTGCCGATCACATGCTCCAATCGCCAACCATCCCATCTCGAGACATCACTCCAGCCACTCTTCTCCAGATGTAGGCTCGGCCTTACCTTGACCGGCAGGAAGAATGTTATTATGTCTAATGCCCCCTTCCACCAAATCCCCACTCCTACTTTCTGACACATGGGAAAGTGGCAGCGCGGAAGCCTCTGGCCTAGTATGGCTTCCGAAGCTGACACTATCTATGATCCGGTTCTCACAATGGTCTCTTCCTGTGATCACATGACTGAATCTCAGATGCTCGGCAACATAGCCACATTTAAGGATGTTTGAAGACCCCACAGTCACATGACCCTGTTTCATAATGGTTTTGCCGAAAACTAGCAGCTATTTCTGGGTTTTGGCAAAACTGAGCCCCTAACCTACTTAATAACATCTATAAAAAAGGTCATAAAATTGGGCTGATTAATGTCACTTAATAACCACATTGCTTGCTTTATGACTGCCACAAAAAGGTCTTAAAATTGGATCCAGTCACATGGTGACCCATTTTACAAACATCTCAACTTACAATTGTAATTGTAGGGCTTCGTTATGGTCATAACTTGAGGACTACCTGTGTACGAACATAATTCTATGTTTCTTGTTGATGGGTCAAAGAAAAGAAAAGAAAATCTTGAAATAAAAAATGGACTAAGAAGATGGTGTAATTGAGAAAGTTTTGGGTCTCCAGACCATGGTTCACATCACTGTCTTGTATAGTAGATTCTTGAAAATATAAGCTGTATCTAACAAGTACAGGAGAAAATGAGTAAGGCCTTTAAATAAGGTCTTGAAATAAAATAGAAGGCAGAGGGTTAGTAAATAATAATAATAATAATAATAATAATAATAATGATGATGATGATGATGATGATGATGATGATGATGATGATGATGATGATGATGATGTTTTAATTTGTATACCGCCCTTCTCCCGAAGGACTCAGGGCAGTGAACAGGCAGATAAAATACAAACAGAAACATACACCATAATTAAAACAACTCTTAAAAAACTGATTCAAATTCGCCAAATTTAAAATAACATTACACCCCATAAAAAATTACAGAAAGTTAAAACCCACAATTAAAATTTAAAATTTAGAATTTAAAATCAGGCCAGTCCAGCCATACGAAATAAATAGGTTTTAAGTTCGCGGCGAAAGGTCCTAAGGTCAGGTAGTTGTCGAAGCCCAAGGGGAAGCTCGTTCCACAGGGTAGGAGCCCCCACAGAGAAGGCCCTCCCCCTGGGGGCCGCCAGTCGACATTGTTTGGCTGATGGCACCCTGAGGAGTCCCTCTCTGTGGGAACGCACCGGACGCTGGGAGATAGAGGCCAGCAGTAGACGGTCCCGTAAGTAGCCCGGTCCTAAGCCATGGAGCGCTTTAAAGGTGGTAACCAATACCTTGAAGCGCACCCGGAAAACAACAGGTAGCCAGTGCAGTCTGCGCAGGATAGGTGTTATATGGGAGCTTCGAACCGCTCCCTCAATAACCCGCGCAGCCGCATTCTGGACTAGCTGAAGTCTCCGGGTGCACTTCAAGGGGAGCCCCATGTAGAGAGCATTGCTAGAGTAAAGAGTAGAGTAGTAAAGTACTAGAGTAGAGAGTAAAGAAGTGCTAGAATTAAGAACATGTCTGAGCATGATAGTGGAGGGATTACAGGAAGGTCCTTGGAAATCTTCAATTTATGGAAGTAGGCAGACAAGGAAAACATGAAATTTCCGATCCCCATTTTTTATACACCAATTAGATGGCAACAAACAAGAGGTTCTAGAAAACTAAGGAAATCAACCTGATAGGGAGCAGAGAAACCTAATAAAATGAAAAATGTAATTAGAATGTAATATTAGACAAGTATTACTTATTCAAAAGAAATAGGCTCAAGAAAAAGAAGGGTAATCTTATATGTAAAGATGTCTTAGGACTTTGGAGAAATTCATGTCTCTGAATTCAGTAGTCTTGTTTCAGAGCATCTAGGCAAGATGATGCTACAGTCCAGGAAATTTGCAACTGGGTTGAATTATTATCTATAAAACCTGTTCAGAAATTATTGTGCACATTCCTGGAGCAGTCAAAACTGCATCCTTAGCCCAGTGTTGCACAGAATCTGTATACAATAGAATAGAATAGAATAGAATTTTTTATTGGCCAAGTGTGACTGGACACACAAGGAATTTGTCTTGGTGCCTATGCTCTCAGTGTACATAAAAGAAAAGATACGTTTATCAAGAATCATAAGGCACAACACTTAATGATAGTCCTAGGTTACAAATAAGCAATCAGGAAACAATATCAATATAAATCGTAGATTACAAGCAAAAAGGTTACAGTCATGCAGTCATAAGTGGAAGGAGATGGGTGGTGGGAACGATGAGAAGATTAATAGTAGTGCAGACTTAGAAAATAGTTTGATGGTGTTGAAGGAATTATTTGTTTATCAGAGTGATGGTGTTTGGGAAAAAACTGTTCTTGTTTCTAGTTGTTCTGGTGTGCAGTGCTCTATAGCAGGGGTCTCCAACCTTGGCAACTTTAAGCTTGGAGGACTTCAATTCCCAGAATTCTGAGTGTTGAAGTCCACCTGACTTAAAGTTGCCAAGGTTGGAGACCCCTGCTCTATAACATCATTATGAGGGTAGGAGTGGAACAGTTTATGTCCAGGATGTGAGAGGTCTGTAAATATTTTCACAGCCCTCTTCTTGATTCGTGCAGTATACAGGTCCTCAATGGAAGGCAGGTTGGTAGCAATTGTTTTTTCCGCAGTTCTAATTATCCTCTGAAGTCTGTATCTGTCTTGTTGGGTTGCAGAACCAAACCAGACAGTTATAGAGGTGCAGATGACAGACTCAATAATTCCTCTGTAGAACTGGATCAGCAGCTCCTTGGGCAGTTTGAGCTTTCTGAGTTGGCACAGAAATAACATTCTTTGTTGTGATTTTTTGATGACGTTTTTGATGTTAGCTGTCCATTTTAGATCTTGAAATGGACAGCTACAAAGTTGAAGGTCTCTACTGTTGATACTGTTGATATTGTCTAGTATTGTGAGAGGTGGTAGTATGGGAGGGTTTCTCCTAAAGTCCACCACCATTTCTACGGTTTTGAGTGTGTTCAGTTCCAGATTGTTTTGGTTGCACCACAAGGCTAGTCGTTCGACCTCTCGTCTATATGCGGATTCGTCATTGTCTCAAATGAGACTGATTACTGTTGTATCATCTCCGAACTTCAGTAGTTTAACAGATGGATCGTTAGAGATGCAGTCATTAGTATACAGAGAGAAGAGAAGTGGGGAGAGCACACACCCTTGCGGGGTCCCTGTGCTAATTGTACAGGTATTTTTTGTGATTCTGCTTAGCTTCACCTGCTGCTTGCTGTTTGTTAGGAAGCTTATGATCCACTTACAAGTGTTTTCAGGTACTGCTAGTTGGTTTAGCTTAGTTAGAAAATTGTCTGGAATGATGGTATTGAATGCTGAACTTTGAAGTCAACAAAGAGGACCCTTGCGTAGGTCTTTGGAGAGTCAAGATGTTTTAGGATGTTGTGCAGAGCCATATTAACAGTATCATCTGTTGATCTACTTGCTCGGTATGCAAATTGCAAGGGGTCTAATCCATGATGGTTTTCAAACGGGACAGTATAAATCACATAAGAGATGAAATGGCAGGGATGCTGATCAGATTTGCAGGTGACACTAATCTAGGGTATTAGACTATGTTGGTCTATGACCCTAGTAAAGATTTGATTACATTAATAACTTAGACTGTACCTAGGTGAATACCTTAAAGGGAAAAAAACTAGAGCTACAGCTTGGGGAGGTGTGGCATGGTGACAGTGCAGGTAAGAAGAATGTAGGACTATAAATACAGCTAATCCTCAAGTTACATCAGTTCATTTAGTGATTGTTCAAAGTAACAATGATACTGAAAAAGTGACTTATGACCATTTTTCACATGACCTTATGGTTCACATGATCAAAATTCAGATGCTTGACAGCTGATTCCTATTTATGCTGGTTGCAGTGTCCCAGGGTCATGTGATCACCATCTGTGACCTTCTGAGAAGCAAAGTCAATGGGGAAGCCAGAGTCACATAACAACCATGTTACTAACTTAAAATATACCATGATTCACTTAACAACTGTGGCAAACAAGGTCGTAAAATGGGGCAAAACTCAATAAATGTCTCACTTAGCAACAGAAATTTTGGGTTCAATTCTGGTTGTAAGTCGAGAACTACCTACAATGTATAAAGGAATGTAGTCATGAGGGATGGAGTGTAGTCCAGAGAAGTAAGAGGCAATTCAGTCCAGAGAGAAAGAGGCCAAGGATAGCCCCTCTGTCAGAGTTTGTTGCAGAAATCAAACATCCAGAAAGCAGGCGGACTGAAACAGCAGGATTCATTAACTTCTTTATATACATTATAATACATGAAGATCAGGGGTGGGTTCCACTTACCATTACTACCGGTTCACAATGGGAGCGCATACGCAGATCACCCATGATGACGTCGTGGTGGGTGGGCGAAGCCTCCCGCTGGTTTTACTACCAATTCTATAGAACTGGACTGAACCGGGAGCAACCTACCAATGATGAAGATAAATGTACAATAGCAGTAGCAGATTCTTCCAACATAGCGGTTACAAGAAAAACACAAGCAGAGTACAGCAGACAGACAAGTTTGCAGCTTCAGAACTCAGAGCTTAATACAGAGCCAGGCCCAGGCTCCTTTCAGTTTCATTTCAGCTGAGCAGACCTCATTGGCTGACCTAGTTGCTATGCCTATTCATTGGCTGACCTTGTTACCATGTCTGCCCAGTCATGAATATTCTGACACCCTCCCTAATTAGTTCACAGATATACTATATATCCAGATAGTAGAGACTTCACTCTGGCAAGATTTTGTCTATAGGTGTGCAACAATAAAGAACTCAGCTTGGAAGAATTGCCATGTGCCATTCTTGATTTTGAGCCTGACATAGTGTGATTCAGCAGCTAAAAAGGCTAATGTGATCTTGGTCTGCATTAAGAGAAGCATTGCTTCTCATTCCCATAAGGTAACAGATCCACTATGGTGAGTACTGTGTATAGAATTGGAATAGCCTATCCAGTTCAGAGTATTAGACAGGAAGAAGCTGGTATGGATTCAGAGAGGGGATAAGAATATACGGCACCTGGAAACCTCCAAGAAATAGTTAGAAGGACTGGATATCTTAAGCTTGCAAACTACGTAATGATAGCAGCTGACAAATATCTGGAAGGTTGTTATTCCAGAGCTGGATGTGGGAGAGCAGAAGTGTTCTCAGTCCAAGCTAAGAGAAGGATAAAGATTCCAAGGCTGAAATTTAAATACAGGTAGTCCTCGATTTATGACCACAATTGGAACTACAATTTCTGTTGATAAGCAACGTAATTGCTAAATGAGTCACGCCCGATTTTATGACTTTTTTTGCCACAGTTGTTAAACAAATCACTGCAGGTGTTATGTGAATCATGCAGTCGTTAAGCGAATCCAGTGTTCGACATTGATCTTGCCTATTAGAAGCCAGCAGGGAAGGTCGCAAATGATGATCGTATGACCCTAGAATGTTGCTACCATCATAAATACCATGCAGGTTGCCAAGCACACAAATTTTGATCACGTGGCTATGATGGTGTAGAAAGTTATCACCCACCCCTCTCCTAGAAGAATGAATTTTTTTGAGAAATATTAAAAAATATTTAAAAAGGCAGGATAAAATATTTCTCCTAAAAAAGAAATAAAATTTTTAAGAGAGACAGAAACTCAGCGCCCCAGCTCCCTGCCCCCAAGCAGATACTAAGATAGGGCAGCTTTAGAAATGCAGATTTAGTAATCCATTACTCCCTGCAGTAAAGTCTGAACAAAGGTAGGATTAACCTATTACTATCTAGCAGCAGAGCTCACCACATTGCACAATCTCCTAAGGACATTGTATCACCCTCCAAACTTCAACCAAAAAGCCAGCTATAACCCCTACAACAGCCAATAGAATATCTGTTTTTGCACAGGAACAGGAAGCTCAAGTTCAAGGCCCAAGAGAAGGTATTAAAAAAAACCCTACTCTCAACTCCAATGGGGTCAGCTGCCCAGAATCACACTTGCTTGGTGGTGCTGCTTCATTAATAAATGGACCTTCTTTCCAATCAGCCTCCAGCCTCCATTTTGTCTCCAGTGCCTTTCTCCCGGCTTAGAACTGAACCAGATAGATATATCTTCCAACAACAGTCACAAGTGTGAGGACCAGTCATGTCACTTTTTTCAGTGTTGTAACTGTGAACAATTGCTCTGTGAATGATTGTAAGTTGGAGACTCCCTTTGTAATGGATTAAACTGTGTTATTAAGAAGAAGGATGGCAGCTGATAAGCAGTGGAGCAATTTCCTTAGATCAGTGATGGATCCCCCAGAACTGGAGGTTTTCAGACGAGGACAGTTTGACAGAGCAGAGTGGGTTCCTGCAGTGATCAAGGACTGAATACAGGTAGTCCTTGACTTATGACCACAACTGAGCCCAAAATTTCCATTGCCAAGCGAGACAAGTGAATCATTGCAGTTAAGTTACCAGCACAGTGGTTAAGTGAATCTGATTCCCCCATTGACTTTATTTGTCAGAAAGTCGCAAAAGGGAATCCCATGACCCTGGGACATGGCAACTGTCATAAATATGAGACGGTCGTCAAGTGTCTGAACTTTCATTATGTCACTATGGGGATGCTGCAACGGTCGTGTGAAAAACAGGTCACTTTTTCAGTGCCGTTATAACTTAAAACGGTCCCTAAGTGAACTTGTATAAATAAATTTGCCTTCCTTCGTGACTAAATGAACGATTATAAGTCGAGGACTACCTGTAATGTTAAAAAAAAAAAAGTTCCTCCAAAGTCTGCTTTCATGCTTCTCCGATTCTAGTATCGGGGCTGACCTTTAAAAAAAGAGAAAATATGCACACGCACACACACACCCACAACTCGGTGACCAGGAGGGCAAAAGCAGGGCTGGTTGGCTTGGTCAGGAGGAGGCCTGCAGCCAGCTTCCAAGCCTCTCCGGAGAGCTGGGGTGATGTCGGTCGTGGTTTGGAAGCCTCCAGAGGGAGTCAGTTCAGAGCTCTGTCTGAGGGAGGAAAGACCGGTAGGGAGTCGGCCAGCAGTTGGCTCCATTAATTTCACCACAAGTAGGCCAACTCCCAAACCTCAGACTGGGCTCATGTTCAGAGAGAGTGCAAGGAATGGAACATCCCAGGCTTAGCTTGTCTGCTGGTGCACAAGGGGTCTGGCTGGCCGGTTCCAAGGGAGGGGAAGCCGGCAGCCGTGCGGGGAGGGGATCCCACGAGGACAGCAGGTTCAAAGTTGGTATGTATTTGGAGCTGCTGGACTCAATTTCACTCCCTGGAGAATTCCCCCAGTTGTGCGAAACAAACCGGACAGGAGTTGCCCTTCATTTGTTTTTCAGCCTCTTCCATCCTTCCTGCCAGTTGTGGAATTCAAATTTTTTTACTACCGGTTCTGTGGGAGTGGCTTGGTGGGTGTGGCAGGGGATGGATACTGCAAAATCCCCATTCCCACCCCAACTCCTGGGGGAAGGATATTGCAAAATCTCCATTCCCTCGCTCCCCACTCCTCGGGGAAGGATACTGCAGAATCCTCATTCCCACCCCACTCCTGGGGGAAGGATACTGCAGAATCCCCATTCCCACCCCACTCCTGGAGGAAGGGTACAGCAAAATCCCCATTCCCACCCCACTCCTAGGAGAAGGATACAGCAAAAACCCCATTCCCACCCCACTCCTAGGAGAAGGATACTGCAAAATCCCCATTCCCACCCCATTTCTGGGGGAAGGATACTGCAGAATCCCCATTCCCACCCCACTCCTGGGGAAAGGATATTGCAAAATCTCCATTCCCACCCCACTCCTGGGGGAAGGATATTGCAGAATCCCCATTCTGACCCCACTCCTGGGAGAAGGATATTGCAAAATCTCCATTCCCTCACTCCCCACTCCTGGGGGAAGGATACTGCAAAATCTCCATTCCCACCCCACTCCTCGGGGAAGGATACTGCAGAATCTCCATTCCCACCCCACTCCTGGGGAAAGGATATTGCAAAATCTCCATTTCCTCGCTCCCCACTGCTGGGGGAAGGATACTGCAAAATCCCCATTCCCACCCCACTCTTGGGGGAAGGATATTGCAAAATCTCCATTCCCTCGCTCTCCACTCCTGGGGGAAGGATATTGTAAAATCCCCATTCCCATCCCACTCCTGGGGGAAGGATACTGCAGAATCCTCATTCCCCTCCCCAATCCTGGGGGAAGGATACTGCAGAATCCCCATTCCCACCCCACTCCTGGGAGAAGGATATTGCAAAATATCCATTCCCTCACTCCCCACTCCTCGGGAAAGGATATTGCAAAATCTCTATTCCCACCCACTCTGGGGCCAGCCAGAGATGGCGTTTGCCAGTTCTCCGAACTACTTAAAAATTCCACTATCGGTTCTCCAGAACCTGTCAGAACCTGCTGAATAGCACCCCTGCTTCCTGGCCAGTTATTTTTAACTTATAGCCCACCTTTATTATTTTTCTAAACACTCAAGGTAGTGAACATATCTAATGCTCCTTTTTTCTCCTGTTTTCCCTACAGCAACAACCCTTGGGGGTAAAAGTCTTCGAGAGATTCTCAGTCAGCCAGGTTATGGTTGTCCCAAAAGTGCTTTTTTTGGGAGGCAACTGGACTTTTTTGTTTTTCTTTTGAAGAGGTTTCACTTCTCATCCAAGAAGCTTCTTCAGCTCTGACAGGATAGTGGGGAAGGGAAGGATTTGTATTCCTTGCAGACAGCTGGTCATTTGCTTCCTTTTAGTGGGTCACTGAAGCACTTGGAGGTTTATCTGTATCCTCAGGGTCACCTGAGTAGTTCCCTAATTCCTGAAGTCTGCAATTTTTCCTTTGGAAATCCATTCCTACTCACACCATTCAAAAAGTGTTAATCCCAAATTGTAATCACTGCTACTATCCTGTCAGAGCTGAAGAAGCTTCTTGGATGAGAAGCGAAACGTCTTCAAAAGAAAAACAAGAAAGTCCAGTTGCCTCCTGAAAAAGCACCTTCGAGTCAAACCTGGGAGGTAGGTTAGGGGAGAGAGGGAGAGAAAGAGAGAGAGACTGGGGAATGTCATCTAGTGGCTTTCATGCCTAAAGCAGGACTAGAACTCACATCTCCTGGTGATTGGTTCAAAGTCCCCCAGCTGGCTTTTGTTCCTAGGGCAGAACTAGAACGTATGGTCTCCCAGTTTCTGGTGTCTTAACCAAACTGGTTTCAGAAAAAGGTTGTCTGCATTTTTCAGCTAAAGGGTAGGATAGCAACAGATTTTGGGAACATCATCTGTGGCATTGGTTTTGGGAAACGGCAAGCGCAGGACAAAGGTGGTGAAATATATAATACAAGAATCAGAGAAAAACGTAGGTTCCTGGGCTTAATCTTTTCAAATTTCTGGCAGTCCAAAAATTCTGCTGCCATTTTAAAATAAAGAAAAACAGGAATGTTGAGAACTGAACACATTTCAACTTCATTTCTCTCTTTCAAAACGTAACTTTTGCTGCTGAATTTCTACAAGTACTCCTTGACTTACAACAGTTTGTTTAATGAGCATTCAAGGTTACAATGGCATTGAAAAAAGTAACTGATGTAACTCAGAGGACCATGGCTTTGTTTTTCACATGGATATCCCTCCATTGCCCATTTCAAGAGTGATAAAACCCATATAGGCAGTCCACAATGCACAACCGTTCATTTAGTGATTGTCTGAAGTTACGATGGCACTGAAAAAAGTGATGTACAACCATTTTCCACCTGTGTGACCCTAGCAGCATCCCCACAATCATGAAATCATAATTCAGATGCTTGGCAACTGGCATGTATTTACCTTTTGTGACCTCCTGACAAGCACAGTCAACGGGAAATCCAGGTTCACTTAATAACCATGTAACTAATTTAACAACTGCTGTGATTTACTTAACAACCGTGGCAAGAAAGGCTGTAAAATGGAGCAAAACTCACTTAACATGTATCTCGCTTAGCAATGGAAATTTGGGTGCAATGGGACAACTTCCCACAGCAAAGTTTCTGCAGCAAACTCACCATGGCCAACTAGCTGCGGGACAATTTAACAGTTCCATTTAATTTAATTTAAAATAAATTAAAAAGTGTTTTAATTTTTGCCATTAACATTTTTTCTATTCCGCTGCGCCCCCCCTCCCCCACTGTTCTACATCCTTCCTGTAATGATTCTGTTCCACTATTTCATTGCTATTAGTGTAACTCCTATCCCACAGCGAATTTTCCTATGGCAAGTTGGCCGTAGCGAGTTGGCTGTAGCAAGCTGGCAATGGTGAATTGTCATAGACCTTCATTGTGGTCGGAAATCAAGGACTTCCTGCAGCAAGTTATTCCATCAGGATCTCAAAAGTCTAGTGGGGGCTGCAGTTTGCATGCTGCCTGTCCTCTCTTCTACAGGAAGCTGGTTTGGCACAAAAGGAAGCTGGCCAAGCAGGGTTTCTCGTCTCTTGGAACATGCAACATGAATATGCAAAATGAAGCCATTGGCAAGCCAGTTTTCCAGACCACAAAACATACACTGTGTGTGGTAGATGCTAGGCTATTTACAGGTAAGTCCTTGACTTACAACAGTTCATTTAGTGACCATTTGAAGTTACAAAGGCAGTTAAAAAAGCAATTTATAACCATTTTTCACACTTACGACCATTGCAGCATCCCTATGGTCATGTGATCAAAATTCAGATGCTTGGCAACTGGTTCATATTTATGACGGTTGCAGTGTCCTGGGGTCACGTGATCACCTTTCGCGATCTTCTGACAAGCCAAATCAATGGGGAAGCCAGATTCTCTTAACAACCATGTCACTTAATACATGCAGTGATTCATTTAACAACCATGGCAAGAAAGGTCATGAAATGGGGTAAATACTCACTTAACAAATGTTTCACTTAGCACTAGAAATTTTGGGCTCAATTGTGGTCGTAAATTGAGGACTATCTTTACTATATTTACATGCAACTTGCTTGCTAGAAGTAGTGGGGTGAGTTGAACCTTTTGGCCCAACAAAGTAGGTGGGATTAAGAAATTAAAGTTACAAATGCTAATATTACTCTTATTATAAAATTATCATAACAGGATATTGCAAACCTGAATGGGCTTCCCCCCTCCCTCCTTTTATCTTCACAAGCAGGAGTTTCCAAACTTGGCAACTTTAAGATTTGTGGACTTCAGCTTCCATGGCTGGCTGGGGAATTCTGGAAGTTGAAGTCCACAAAAGTTGTCCAGTTTGGAGACAACTTTGGAGAAGTCCAGTTTGGAGTCCATGAGAGCTAAAGAGGCTCTTGTCTCAGTAGTTTTCTCAGTTTATATTTCTGCCCAGGGCTCAGCTTTCTTTTATCTGACTATTGTCTTGGTTAACTTCTTCCTTCTGTCCCTCAAGATCATTCCTTCTGGCCATTATAGAATCAGGATTGTGAAGTTCACAGTGATGCAATGGTTTTGTGAGACCGTGACATTGCTGCACAAGGCCACATGAGGGTACATTTGAATAAGAAAAACTGATAATGATCGATTGTAGTCTCAGTCTCCAAGGTTCCCTTTGGTCAAGCATTGGCTGGGCCTCTCGCCAAAGTGGTCTTGGCAGCAAGAAAGGAGAAGAGCAGCTGTTCCTACTCCCATCCTGTCTCTCTGGACCTTGTCCGACCACGGCACAACTGTGTCTGCAAGCCAGAGGATAGCCACCCAACCTAGCCCCAGCGTCCAGCGTGGAACAACTGAAGTCAGGTAGGGTGGAGGACAGACCCACAAAAACCTAGAATTGGTGCTGACAGCAACTGATCTCCCTTCTTCAAAAGGAGGGGAGTGGCTCAGATTTTGGGCAGGAAGGACGAGTGGGAGCTGTGATTTCATGACCCTGTGAGATGAGATCGAGTTTGGCATGTGGGCTTGGGCCTGTTTCAGGGAACAAATTTGTGGGTGCAGATAACCCTCTTCCCTCCCCTACTGCAGACAGAAATTAATGCCTTTAGAGCCTTTTGTTTTGAAATCTTAAGCTGGCTGAATAGTTGTGGCAACCAAATGTGAAAAAGTTGCATCCAGCACTGCAGAATGTCAGTATAATGCTTGGATATTCCTGGGGTGCAGTTGGCAAGGCTGGGCCCTCAACTCCCCACTGCAAGAGTTTCCACTGTTTGGGGAAGTTAGCTATTTTTTTAAAAAAATGTTGACCTATTATTTGCTCTGTGCAATAAAGTACTTTTTTTCTTCATTAGTCAGACTGGAAAAGTTCTATGCTAAATGCCTCATCTGGCTTAAAGAAGGGGGGCGGGAGAAGGAATTGCCACATGTACTTGTGTACACACACATACACACACACACATGCACGAACACAAACAGACGGGCTTCCGAACGTGGCTGGTTCAGCTCCGCCACCTGCTAGCAAATATTTTTCCATCTCTCCATGCAAAATGAAAAAAGAAAAAAAAAAAAGGGAAAATGACCCAGATTTGTTGGAACAGCTCATCTGGCCCAAGGACGCAGCAGCCTCAGGAGTCTAACCGCCATGCCCAAATGGTGACCCCACCCCTGGCAGCGCATCTTGGATTCTCCTGGAATGTCTAGACGCCAATCCGGAGAAGATGCCAGCGTTCCTTTGCACGGGATTCCCTGGAGCCAAACCAGGCTGGCACTGAAGCCTTGGAACATGGTAGAAGGGATGTCAGCATTCATTTTATGTTGTTTTTCCCTCTGGAAGATTCCCTAAGACTATTATTGAATAAAATAAATGAACTCATATCCTTTGGGATTGGCTCAGAGGTCATGTATCCTGCAGCATTTCTGAGCTGTGGCTTCCCTGAACACAACAGAAGCTGATGCCCTTGAGTCAATAATAATAATAAAGGAGGAGGAGGAGGAGGAGGAGGAGGAGAACTGGAGAAAATCACAAAATACAAAGACCTTCAAATAGAAGTAGAACAACTATGGCAAAAGAGCAAAGACTGTATTAATAGTAAAACTGAAGCTTCCTGGCCAATTTGAACCTGGATGCCTTTCATTTTAGAAAGTAAACTTACATCAGACATTTATAAAAAACACTTGTATCCTAATAAAGCAGGTGAGTTCTTATTCACTTTGTCACCAGAATGGATAGGCAATTGGATTTGAAGGACATAAATTAAAGATGATGTCATCTATTAATTCTCCACACACTTTGAAATGTCTTCAGGGGTATTTTTCTACCAAATTTCAAAGGATTTTTTCTCATATGTGTTGCCTTAAATGTTCTGTTCTATTTGGGGTAACATGCCTCAGTTTGTTGCAAACAAAGCATAGCACTACACTAGCTCTTTCGCAGGGAACATCTTTAACTGAGCAGATATTTACCTAATCTCTGATATATGAATGTTACAGCAATATAATAGTTTTAACAAATTGCCTTGTAACTAGAAAGCTGCTGGTTCAAAGCCTGACAGATTTTTAAAATTACTATTTTTATTTCTCTGAGTTTCCTACTTTTCTCTGTACTTTTTTTTAAAAAAATAGTCCTGTACAATTTCACTGTTTTTCCAGTTATCTAAGATAGAAAGATTTCAACCTCAGCAACCACATAGACTATTCCCAACACCCTGGTTGCTCATATATACACACATAGGAAAGTATATATGCCCAGGGAAACTCATCCATGATTGGCAGTTGGTTATCTGGAAAAATGGAAGAGCAAAGCACCATGGGAATTATCTAATGGGGGGCAGGATTAGATGTCTGGACTCCATACCTTACAAGCTGCTGCCAAAATGCTCAGCCCAAACACGGTTTTCTTAGATTGGCTTAAAATCAAAAGAACATGACCAGAGAACTAGAGCAGCTTCAATGGTAGCTGATGTTATGCCCAGAGACACAGAGGCAACAATGCAGGACAAAGTATTTATGTGAAGTAGCTTCCTTCCCGTGGTGGCTAGATTATTTCAAATCCACAAAATGTGAACAAGAAGGATGGGAAGATATAAATATATACATTTCTGTAACTACATAGCCTTAAATATCTATGAATACCCATATCTTGCCTCTGTCTTTCAGCACCAGTAGTGGGTTCCTATCGGTTCTGTCCGGTTCTTAGAACCGGTAGTAAGGGTGGCGGGAGGCTCCGCCCACCTGCCCGGACGTCATCACCAACGCTCTACGCATGCCTTTGGTAACGAAGGTAAGTAGGACTCATCCCTGTTCAGCAGATTTATTTGTATACTTTCCAGAGTCCCTCTATGAGGGAAATGGGTGATTTCAAAATTTGATAAATCAATAATGATAATCGCGATTCCAGACAACCTCATTTGAATTCTATCCCATAAGCATGAGACACTGAGGCATAAGATACCTTTCTTTTGGTTTCAGGTTGTTGTTTTATAATATTAGGATTACCCAAGGCAAGCAACTTTTGATCTACACCACCTTTTCATGGACTATGCACTCATGTGTTGGACAGCAAATCCCATAATTCCCAGCCAGTTCTTAGAATAGAATAGAATAGAATAGAATAGAATAGAATTTTATTGGCCAAGTGTGATTGGACACACAAGGAATTTGTCTTGGTGCATATGCTCTCAGTGTACATAAAAGAAAAGATACGTTCATCAAGGTACAACATTTACAACACAATTGATGATCAATATATCAATATAAATCATAAGGATTCTTTTAGTATTCTTTTTTTTGCTCTTATTGCTCTCTGAGATCAGTTGTTTTCTTGCAGATGTTTCATCATCAAATTAGGTAGCATCATCACGTTGATGTTCAATCCTGAGCTCAACTGTGAGTTAGAAATATTCAGTTCTTATAGTTTAACACATCTGGCAAGCTCTATAATAAGGAAGCAAGATCTATGCAAATCGCTAGCCTTCAATTCAACTGCAAGAGTTTATCTTCCTTAACTTTTCTTTTGGGTACACATATTTCCAGACAGGTTAACTGTATTATGGATAGCTTTATCTTTTGCACTGCTCTGATTGGGCCCACAGTCAGAGAAGTGAGCCATACGCCTGTGTCGTAACTTTCCCAGGGTCTTCAAAAAGAACAAAAGTGGATCAGGGAATGAAGGTGCAGATGTTTCAGCTGGGAATTGTTTGTGCCTGAATGTGCTTGAAATTTTCTGTACTGTACTAAGATGGAGTGCATCCCACATGTGAGGCTATGAGCTTGTACGTGTGTACCCTTCCTTCCATGGGGTACATGATGCTCTCCTTCTCTCTCACCCCACATGATTCCCTTACGAAGACATCCAAATCTCCCAAGGAGCTCCACAGCCAAACCACACTAAAATCTGCCCCCCACGTATAATTCCCTCCCATTTGCGTCACAGAAAGGCTGGAGTAGGCCTCAGTTAGTGGGGGAAGCAGACATTTGGTTGTAAGGGTATGAGTGAACATTGGACTGGATCCCTAGTGCTGATAGCCTAGATCAAGGATGGAACGGAGGTTTAAAAGAGAAACTGTTCAATGTCTGCACATTTCTTTAATCCTCCACTTCTCCGCTGCTGATTCAGCAAATTTTCCATATCCCAGGAATTCACTTTGGTTAAGAACAGTATTTCTCTGTTGTGTGTCTTTGGACAGTGCTCAAGGCTAAAGCCAGGAGGGAAAGAAGTAGAAGAACAAGCTTTGCAAGCATTGCAATGGGCTGGAGATGGGTGTTTGCGCATCAGGATCGAAAAATGTTGGTCAAAGTGAGAGGATAAGTTTTTACAACTGGAGGGAGATCTGTGCAGATTAAGAATGAGAGGATGAAAAGGGTGGGGGGTGGGGAATTTTCAGGCTGAAATGTAAAATTAATCCGAAGCCCAACTCTCTGTTTTACTTGACAAGAATATTAGGCATCCCTTCCTACAAATAATTAACCTTTAACAGAAAACAGGTTTAAAGATAAGATAATGAGAACAGATGCCTTTTTTCCCTTGTTGGGTCTTTTGTGTGAAAGGTCTCAAATTTGGGGTAGTTTTCATATAAATTCAGTACAGTATACAGGTAATCCTCAACATACGAACAGTAACTAAGTGATTGTTCAAAGTTATGACTGACTCCCCTTGTAGGTACTTATAACCTGTGTAAGGTTTTCGAGTTCAGCTCAGAATCTGATAATTCCAATGAAGCTCTGAACACAAGGCTACTGATAATCAGTTTTTATTTTCTGCAGAAAGCAAAACTGGGTGACCCTTTTTGTCTCCCAAATTAACAAAGCAGGCAGAGAGAGAACAGCAGGTGCGTGCACGCAAAAAGCAACAACACCTTTTCCAAACTTTTTATAGTTAGCACAGCTTGCATAGATCGTCATTGCTATAGAAACATTATTTCATATCATGCAAATCTCATGATTTTTCTCAGTGCTCTGAAAACAATGGACCTTAGAAGGGAAAGAAATACATTTTCTGGCATGTAACTCAGAGTTATGTTAGTATTATTATCTCTCATTAGGTTGCTGAAAATCCACATTTTAAGTTACAGCAAACAAGCAGAATCCACATCATTTCACAAGAAGTTATTTTAGCTACTTCACCTAGAGGCTTTATCTATGCAGTTGGCACAGATTACAATGGAGCTCAGCTTCAGCAGGGAACCAAAGGTCAAGTATATGCTCTAATCCTTTCAGGGACCTTTTCATATTTTCCCTTTTTAAGGCAATAGGATGCTTCCTATTGCTGGAACAATGGTGAATATTGCTTAGGCACAGGTGTCAAAGTAAGAACTTCGGCAGGCTTGTCCTGTCTTCCCAAAGCCACAACTGTTATTCCAGAAATTGTGCTAGTAACAACTGATCTTATTACAGGTATCAAATAAGGTAATATCATCAATCCTCCAAAGCAGGGGTCTCCAACCTTGGTCCCTTTAAGACTTGTGGACTTCAACTCCCAAAGTCCCTCAGCCAGCAAAGGGACCGAGGTTGGAGACCCCTGCTCCAAAGCCCAAAGCTATGAGGAACAAAATTCTCTTACACTCTCCAAACATTCCCTCAAACCATCCAGAAGTATCTAAAATTCCATCCCAGGTTTGAACAGGAACGTGGGCAAGCCTCCTCATATGGTCTGTTATTTCTTCAGTTGCTTTTCCGTTATCATCTATCTGGATATAGCCATTGGTTAGATTAAATTTTCCACAGACTCCTCCTTCTTTGGCTAGAAGTAATCTACAGCTATTAGTAAATAGCAGTCCTCATTTGAGTATTAGTTTTAGCCAGCAAGTTAAAGGCAGAAGAAGTTTCATTAGTAATTATTTCTAAAACTGCTTGCAACCTAATATTTCTATTTAACATATAAACTGGGGTCTGGTAACCCCAGCTACCATCTTTGGCCCAAACCGCTAGACCATACACCTGAGTGATCCTTTCAGAAGGCCATTTCTTTTCCCTCTCCCAGTCACCTATACCAGGGGTCTCCAACCTTGGTCCCTTTAAGACTTGTGGACTTCAACTCCCAGAGTTCCTCAGCCAGCAAAGCTTCAATCACAACAATACACGAGCACACAATAGATTTAAGCTTAATGTGAACCGCTCCAATCTTGATGGCAGAAAATATGACTTCAGAAATAGAGTTGTTAATGCCTGGAATGCACTACCTGACTCTGTGGTTTCTTCCCAAAATCCCCAAAGCTTTAATCAAAAACTGTCTACTATTGACCTCACCCCATTCCTAAGAGATCTGTAAGGGGCGTGCATAAGAGCACCAACGTGCCTACTGTCCCTGTCCTTATGTTCCCTTTGATTTTATCCAATTTCATATAGTTATTACATACTTATAATTATATTTATGCTTATATATCGTATAGTTATTTTATGCTAATGCTTATATATACTGTTGTGACAAATAAAATAATTAAATAAATAATAAATTTTTGCTCGTCCCAGCTCATCATATACCACAACTCCAAATTTTTGTCCTTGTTTAAGGGATAACAAGAAGAAGCTGGGCTTAATGGTTCCCAAAATACAGGCTCCTGCCCAATTGAAAGATAGCTGAGCATATGCCCATCTTCCACAGATCCAACACCGACGGTTGGGTGCGATCCACAGGAGGGAGGGATTCCCAGGATCAGCACATTTGATTCCTGTGCTGATGAATTAAAAGGACTGTAACTTGATAAATTTTGGTTGGACCACCAGGAACACTTTGTGGGTGTGTCAGGTTTACATAACCATCCAGATTCACAGGCTAACTCTCCCATTGGTTCAAGATATGGAGAACCAGGTGTTCGAACAAAATACCTTTCTCGTACCACATCACTTTTTACATTTTACACTTTTGTAAATGATTATGAAATCAGATTAGTCACACGGGTTACCTGATTTACGACCGTCACAACTTAGAACATGAGGGGCAGGCTCCGTCATGGCCATAAGTCAAGGACTATCTGTAGAGGCTGTTTGGTGTAACAGTTAATGCAGAAAGCTAGAAAAAGGAGACTGTGAATTCTAGTCCTACCTTAAGCCCCAAACCTGCTGGGTGACCTTGTGCCATTTAATTCCTCTTAGTCTTAGGAAGCTATTTTTTCTTTCTCTAAATTTCCTGCCATCCTTTGCACTTTTTCTTTTCTTGGGTTTCAAAACTTTTTACTACCGGTTCTGTGGCTGTGGCTTGGTGGGCGTGCCATGGTGTGGAGGGCATGGCAGGGGAAAGATACTATAAAATCTCCATTCCCTCCCCAATCCAAGGGAAGGTTACTGCAAAATCCCCATTTCCTCCCAATCAGCTGGGACTCGGGAGGCAGAGAATAGATGGGGGCAGGGTCAGTCAGAGGTGGTATTTCTCCGATCTACTCAAAATTTCCGCTACCGGTTTTCCAGAACTGGTCAGAACCCACCTCTGAGGTGTACCATTTCAACTGTTTTTCAGTCACTGAAATAGATAGCCTATGTTATCTAGTAAATAAATATAGGGCTCTTCAAGAGCTGAGGTGACTAGGAAAATAATAAAACACTGTACTGCTGAACTTTTTTTTTTTTTTTGAGGAAGAAAAAAGAGCACAGGGAAAATTAGAAAGCAGGAAAGGGAAAAGCAACATTTTAAAAAAGCAGCCCTGCCAGTTTCAAACTAGCAGCTTTTTATTTGCAAGGCAAAAATTAACACCATTGTGCTATTACAGCATTCAGGGTAAAAGGTCTCTCCAGAAGGTTTCGGAGATCGGGGTAAGCATGCAGCTTTTGCCTCTGTAAAGCTGCCAACAAACTGATGGATTTAGTCTACAAGAAACTGACTTATCTATTTCTGCTGAAATAACAATCCCTGAAGTATTTCTTCCTCTGTTGCACTTTGTCTTGCCTTCTCATTTCTTGGAAATTTTAAATTTTAATTAGAACATGCTGGAAGATGTAAATCCGACTCCAGAGTCCTTGGTGCATTCTGCGCTTCCTTGTTTGCTTGCAGATGCTTCATTAGCCAAGTATCCAGTGGCGCTGATGATGTTACCTAGTCAGGTAATGAAACATTTACAAGCAAACAGCCTTGATATCAAGGATTCCGCATTCAATCCTGAGTCACAGATACTCTCTCTGTTGAAACCTTACTCTTCCCAGCCTTGTCAAACAAATTCTCCTCTTTGCTTTAAAAGCAACAGAGCTTTTTCTACTTCCAGCATAAAGATTGTCTTTTTCTGAAAGGAATGTAGATTGATTATTGGGCCGTAAACTGGAAGAGATTTTTTAATTCTGAAATTTGTCTTTATACAGATAGTCCTTGATTTACAACCAGTTGTTTATTGACCGTTCAAAGTTACAACAGACCTCCCCAGAAATTTTTATGCCCCAGTTTCAAAATTACAATGGCCACACAAACACATACATCCGTGATCATATTATTGCATTTTGGGCACTCAGCAGCCAGCCCGTATTTATGACCCTTTGGCCATAAATGTCATAATGACCACAATTTATGAAATTTTCGCTGAAAACCAGCATTTATTTCCTGGTCTAGAGCAAACAATTGGTTCACTTAACAACTATAGTGTTTGCTTAACAAACACCACAAAACAGGTAATAAAAATTGGGTTGGCCATGTGGATGATTGATCCACTTGGATACAACCCGTGGTGGGATTCAGCCAGTTCTCACACTTTGGGAGAACCGGTTGTTAACTTTCTGAGCAGTTTGGTGAACTGGTTAACCGGTTGTTAAATTATTTGAATCCCACCACTGGATACAACTATCACAACTTAACATTCATAATGGGCAGGCACCATTGCAGTTATACGTCAAGAACTATTTGCATTGCTTAACAAAACACTTTTTGGGGTAGGCCCTTTTATCATTTCAGTTTTATCCCAGTGTTTGAATAAGCATATTACGAACACATAAATGGATCCCCATCTAAAATGTGTAGTGTAGGGGTATCCCACTCTGTGGGCAGAGCTTGAATTCAGAGTCACAGATCCAGTTGCAAAATGTCTACCATGAGACCCTGACCTATCACAAAATGTTCTACTGCCTTTTCCCCAAAACATTTCACAAAGGCTGAGCTGAGAAGGTTAAAAGGCAAGTAACTTGCCCAAGCACCTGAATACAAGACAGGGATTTCATCTGAGCCTCCAAACAAACTCCTTGAAATTCAGTGTCTGTAGAGATTCTCAGTCATCCGGGTCATGGTTGTCCCAAAGGTTCTTTTTCAGGAGGCAACTGGACTTTCTTGTTTTTTTTTCTTTTGAAGACATTTCGCTTCTCATCCAAGAAGCTTCTTCAGCTCTCACAGGATGGTGGGGAATGGAGCAGGAGTGAAATTCAGCAGGTTCTGACAAGTTCTGGAGAACTGGTAGGGGAAATTTTGAGCAGTTCAGAGAACCGGCAAATACCACCTCTGGCTGGCCCCAGAGTGGGGTGGGAATGGAGATTTTGCAATAGCCTTCTCCCAGGAGTGGGGAGGGAATGGAGATTTTGCAGTATCCTTCCCCTGCCATGCCCACCAAGCCACACCCACCACACCACTCCCACCAAGCCATGCCCACAGAACCGGTAATTAAAAAAAATTGGATTTCACCAGTGGAATGGAAGTATTTATATTCCTTGCAGACAGCTGGTAAACAGCTTGAAATCCAATGTTTCTGTTTCAGTTAGCTCCCTATTTCATAGGTGATAAGGCTGTGAATGTGCTGAAATTGCAAAATCCCTTCCAACTCTGTTAATCTCTTTATTAATTTTTTTCTTCCATTCAATAGTATCCAATTCTTGGAGACTGCCTAAACCAGGGGTCTCCAACCTTGGTCCCTTTAAGACTTGTGGACTTCAACTCCCAGAGTCCCTCAGCCAGCAAAGTTGGCTGAGGAACTCTGGGAGTTGAAGTCCACAAGTCTTAAAGGGACCAAGGTTGGAGACCCCTGACCTAAACAATTAGTTTTCTTGACATACTTCTTCTTCCTTCCTAAGGGCTGAGAGAAATTGACTGACCCAAGGTCACCTTTCTGCCCAAGGCGGAATTAGAACTCGTTGCCTTCCAGTTTCTAGCCTGGTACCTTAACCTCCACACCAAACTGGCTCTCTCGCAATTAATTTCACTGCTATAAATTAGTAAGGAGAACATATCCAAATCGACTTTAATCAGATTCACTCATCAGCTCAATTCCTATTCATTACTTTTCTATCTGCCTGCCAACAGGCTTCCAAACTCAACCTCTGCACATGCTTATTTATTTATTGGTTTGTTTGTTCAGTTCGTATCACATATATTATTCTGGGCATCTCACAGAGGAGAGAGAGGGAGGGAGGGAGAGAAAGAGAGTGGGGGGGAGAATTAATAAATAATAATTAAAAAAAATAGAACAACAATCATTAAAAGTACATTAAAATAAAAAATGGTAATCTGTGGGGTGGGTCCAATCCATTTTACCAGCAACATAACCATTTTCCAGACCCCACATCAGCACTTGATCCCAGGCCTAGTGGCAAAGTTAGGTCTTCAGGCCTTTCAGAAAGGCCAATAAATTGGGTCAATCTAACCTGAAGCATTGGGGAAGATGATCTTCTAAAGAAGTGTTTCCCAACCTTGAAGATGTGTGGGCTTTAACTTTAACCACCACAGCAGTTGCTTTATGACCATGCATTCGCTTAATGACCACCACAAAACAAATTCATTGAATTGGTTGGTCCTGCGCTGGGGGTGGGGTGGGGGAAATGGGACATTGTATGACCTTCAAAATTTACATCTGTGACAGGCAGGCTCCATCACACACTTTCTGTATCACTATAGCCATTAATCCAGCTGCCCTCTGCTATCGGTTGCTGTGAAAAATAAAAATAAGAGAGCCATCAAGGGGCCTGCATTTTCCTTTGCAGTGTACCTAGTTAGCCACCCAAGGAAATATCGGGTGGGGAATTCTCTGGAAACAAGGAAAAAATCTGGAGATTCTGTGGCATCTCTAAGTAGAGAAAAGAAGGTATTTGTCAGATATGAAACAACAGGACCACACATGAAGTTCCAATAAAACTGATTTATTATTATAGATAGTCCTCAACTTACAACCACAATGGAAACCAAAGTTTCTGTTACTAAGTAATACAGTTGTTAAGTGAATTTTGCCCCATTTTACAATCCTTTTTGCCACAATTGCTAAGTGAATCACTGTAATTGTTAAATTAGTAACATAGTTGTTAAATGAATCTGGCTTCCCCATTGATTTTGCTTGCCAGAAGATCGCAAAAAGTGATCACTTGATCCCGGGACACTGCAACCATCATAAATACATGCCAGTTGCCAAGTGTCTGAATTTTGATCACGTGACCACAACAGGGCTAAAACAGTTGTAAGTGTGAAAAACAGACATAAGTCACTTTTTTCAGTGCCATTATAATTTCAAACAGTCATTAAACTAATGATTGTAAATCAAGAACTACCTGTACTCATGTCTATGCACAGAAATCTATTGAACTAATGGTTAGCATTATTTTGACACTAGATAACGGAATAAGGGCTGTATTTAGGCTGTTTGTGGCTACATAGTGACGCTAATCTGATTCCCCTTTCGACTCCGCTCTGGGTTCTGGCACTCCTTCTCCTAGAGTATCTGTGTATAAGCAGAATAACAGAATAACAAAGTTGGAAGGGACCTTTGTGGTGTTCTAGTCCAACCCATTTCAGACAAATGGTTGTCCAATCTCTTCTTAAAGATTTCCAGTGTTAGAGCATTTACAATTTCTGGAGGCAAGTCATTCCACTAATTAATTGTTCTAACTGTCAGGAAATTTCTCCTTAGTTCCAAGTTGCTTCTCTCCTTGATTAGTTTCTATCCAGATAAGCCTGCTTTCAAAACTCCATTAAGATACTCTCTTTATTGTGAGAGACCTCTCAGCCAAACCTAGCTCACAGGTTTGCTCAGACAATAAATGGGGAGGAAGAAATCCCTTATCACAACCTCCTTAGGAAGTTTCTTCACTAGGCTTAATCCCTGATGACTATACGAAGACAAGCTGCAATTTAAATAATGATAGATCATCACCGACAGTAGAACCTGATTTGGATATATTTGGAAAAGCTTTGGGATTGCCAAGTCCAAATTAGAAAGTGGAATGTCCATTTCTGCGTCTGCTTTCCAATTATAGGAGGGTGTCCTGTGATTTAGAAAAGGTCCTTTTATTGTAGGTATTTTGGCACGGCTTGATATAATCAGTCTGTTAAAATGCTCCAATAAGTCACTGGGTAACCTTTTCACTGCTTATCAAATACATTTTTGAATGCATAATACAAGTCAGAGCTGGGCTTCCCTTCTACCTGAACTCTTGAGGTATTCATTTCTTCTTTGCTGATTCCCTGCAATTGATCTGTCTGATCACCTAGGCTAGACCCTCATGGATGTTGGCTACTGCTGCTTGTGGTTTAGAGTTATCTTGCCCAGTTCCAGGGAATCATAACTCTGTGGTTGGACATGTTAGCTCCCCCCTTCCCTCTATTCCTAGTAGTTCTGACGTGGCAGGAGGAATCTAA
Source organism: Ahaetulla prasina (assembly GCF_028640845.1). Taxonomy (NCBI): domain Eukaryota; kingdom Metazoa; phylum Chordata; class Lepidosauria; order Squamata; family Colubridae; genus Ahaetulla; species Ahaetulla prasina. The sequence goes on from NC_080542.1 coordinate 22,996,566, forward strand.
GAGATGTTTAGATAGGAGCAAACATCTGCCGACAGCACACGTGGTAATCCGGGTATCTTGTGTCATTAAGGCTGTGAGAAGAAGAGGATTCCCAACAGAGGAGGGAAAGTATCTCCAGGAAAATAACCACGTAAACACACAAACACACGGGGACACCCCACTCCAAACATGTGCTCCTAGAGATATTTCTACACAACCACCCACTCCCCGACACTGACACCTCCCTCCAACCAAAAAATGTCGCACAGGAAATATGCTATAAATGCTCAGAAAAGTACACAAATAACAACTACACACGCACGCACATGCTTACACATAAGACAAGCTTCGAAAGAAGCCTGCGTATACTATCGCACACTAATGTGTGTCTTTCCAGAATTATCCCACACAACTCTTATGTCATGAAACAAATGCGCAGTCATTAGTCATGTGCTGGATCCAGATGTTTTCCCTCCAAATGGCACTTCTGCAAATGGATGTTGTCTTTTTGTCTTTTTTCTTCTTGTCTCTTGGGGTGCATCTTAAAAAGCACTTTCTTGAAGCCCAGAAAATGCCATTCAGCTAACATGTCTCTTCACACACAAACAGTAGATAAAGGATGAGATTAATTGAATCCAGCAAAGTGTAGAAGCAATAAAGTGTTTGCCAGGGTTTGAGATTCAGTGATTATCATCAAGTGAATATATTTTTGTGCTTAAAGGAGAAGTTGACCCAATCTGCTAACTCCTTCCAAACCTTCATCCAAGCCAACTCCAAACTCTAGTTTTTTTCCTATCCACAAAGAGAAGAGTTGGAGCTGACACCTTTTTCCTCATATCAGTGGACTGTTTTCACCCACTCCATTTATGGTGACCTTTGATGGTCTTTCAATCTGGCATGTGGGACCTGACAGTCCAGACCATATACAACTCAAGTAAGCATTGACTGCACCCCAAAAGCTTCTCCAGAGATTCCCAAAAACTTCTGTTTCTTAATGAGATAGACCTGAGGTCTCCAACCTTGGCAACTTTAAGCCTGGAGGACTTCAACTCCCAGAATTCTGGGAGTTGAAGTCAGCCAGACTTAAAGTTGCCAAGGTTGGAGACCCCTGAAACAGACAATGTCTGTTACTGAATGTCTCAGGAGGTGACAGGACAACTTGCTCATGCTTAGAAACCAAGGCGCACCAGTAGATATTTGGTACATGGATGAGACATGGACAACTCATGGTTATAGGCTAGATTGGGAAGGCCAACAAACATTCTGGAAGAAGGCAGTGGGAAACCATGAATGTATTGGAGACCAAGCAAGCTTCAAGGATATACCCAGGTAGAATAGAATAGGTGGAATAGGTGGAATCTGACTCAAAAGCAGTAACTACGAGAGGGATCTTGGAGCTCTAGTGGACAATCATTTATATATTTTTTATTTTTTATTTATTTATTTTATTTGCATTTATATCCTGCCCTTCTCCAAAGACTCAGGGCGGCTTACACTATGTCAGGCAATAGTCTTCATCCATTTTGTATACTATATACAAGTCAACTTATTGCCCCCCAACAATCTGGGTCCTCATTTTACCTACCTTATAAAGGATGGAAGGCTGAGTCAACCTTGGGCCTGGTGGGACTTGAACCTGCAATATTGCAATATTGCAAGCAGTTGCTGTTAATAACAGGCTGCATTAGCCTGTTGAGCCACCAGAGGCCCTAATATATATGAGATAGCAGTGTGTTTCAGCTGCCAAAAAAGCCAATGCAATCCTAAACTGCATTAAGAGGGATAGAATCAAGATCACTTGAAGTATTTCAATTTCAATTGAAATGCTAATAAATGAGGAAAATAATTAATTGATGTTGAAATAAGAAATTAGGAATTAAAGAAAATAAGAGGTGGAAGGTCAATTTACTTAAAAGGTTTCAAGATAAAAATGGAATAAGTTGAAATACATTGTTAATAATCAAAAACTGTGATGGGGATTTTGAGAAATATATTCCATAAATGGAGAAAAATCAGGGTTGCCCAGGTACTATTGTGGAAAATATTGAATTGAAAATGAATACAACAATGGAGAGAGAATGGAAGGAGGAGTAGAGGGATAGAAGGAGAGGAGAAGAGAGGAAGTATAGAAGAAAGGGAAAAGGAGAGGAAAAAAGGGAAGGGAAATAAGAGTAGGGGAGAAGGTTGGAAGGGAAGAAGAAAGGAGGAGGGGGAGAAAGGAAGGAGACGTAGAGTAGAAATAGGAGAGGAGGAAAGAAGAAAGTAGAAAAGGGTAGAAGAAGGAGGAAGAAAGGAAAAGGAGAGGAAGAAAGGGAGGGAAATAAGGGTGGGGGAGAAGGTTGGAAGGGAAGAAGAAAGGAGGAGGGGGAGAAAGGAAGGAGACGTAGAGTAGAAATAGGAGAGGAGGAAAGAAGAAAGTAGAAAAGGGTAGAAGAAGGGAGGGAAGGGAAAGAGAGGAGAAGAAAGATTGTTGTAAAATAAGAGAGATGAAATGGTAGAAAGGCAACCCCGAACATTCTTAAACTTATTAGGATGAAGAATGAATTAATATGAAAGTGAAAAGAGAATATATATGATTAACAATGGACAAGACAAAACAACTAATTGAAATAATGTTAAGAAATTAGGATTTGAGGGTGGATGGTGATATTGTTTATATAATAAGTATAGATGTATTAAGATAAAAAAGTAGGGGAAAAGAATATTTTGGCAGAAATTGTAACTATGTAAAATGTATTTCGATATGACAAGTTGTATAAGACACGATATGGCCAATACTCTATTCATAAAATATATGGGGGTGTGTGAAAGAAAAAAAATTAAAACTTGATTTAAAAAAAAAGATCACTTGAAGTGTTAGTACCATTTTTATAAGGACTTGGTAAGACCACACTTGGAATACTGCATCTGATGACCACAATATGAAAAAAGATGCTGAGATTTTGGAAAGACTGCAGAAAAGAGCAACAAAGATTATTAGGGGGCTGGAGGCTAAAACCAGTGGTGGGTTTCTACCGGTTCGCCACAGTTTGAGTAAACCAGTAGTGGCGGCAGCAGGAGGCTCCACCCACCTGCCCAGATGTCATCATAGATGCTCTGTGCATCATGGTAGCGAAGGTAAGTGGAACCCACTGCTAGCTAAAATATATGAAGAACACTTGTAGAAATTAGGTATGTCTAGTCTAGGGACACGGTGGCTTAGTGGGTAAGACGCTGAGCTTGTTGATCGAAAGGTTGGCAGTTCAGAGGTTCGAATCCCTAGTGCCAGATAATGGGGTGAGCTCCCATTACTTGTCCCAGCTTTTGCCAACCTAGCAGTTTGAAAGCATGTAAAAAATGCAAGTATAAAAATAGGGACCACCTTTGGTGGGAAGGTAACAGTGTTCCGTGCGCATTTGGCATTGAATCATGCCGGTCACATGACCATGGAGATGTCTTCTGACAGCGTTGGCTCTTCGGCTTTGAAACGGAGATGAGCACCGCCCCCTAGAGTCGGGAATGACTAGCACATATGTGCGAGGGGAACTTTTACCTTTTTAGTCTAGTGCAGTGGTAGTCAACCTGGGTCCCTACTGCCCACTAGTGGGCGTTCCAGCTTTCATGGTGGGCGGTAGGGGTTTTGTCCGATACCAAAGCACTTTCCTTTTTTTTAATTTAATTGACTTTTTAAAAAATTTTCATAGCATTATTTAAAAACATTTTCATTAGGTTTTCATAAAATTCCCTGTGACAATTTAAATTTCTGAAAAGATACTATTCGTATCGCCCGCACATAAGTTTAGTTTACGTTAAGTAAGTGAAACTAAATGGCGCTATAGTGCGACCGCAAACAAGAGCCTCATCCCAGAATAGCTCGTGCATCTCCCCCCCGAACCGGTGGGCAGTTAGAAAATTGTACTACTAACAGAGATACAAAAGTGGGTGGTAGGTATAAAAAGGTTGACTACCCCTGGTCTAGTGAAAGGAAGGACTGAGGGGTGTGTGTGAAATGATAGCAGTGTTCCAGTATTTGAAGGGCTGCCACAAAGGGTGTGTGTGTGTGTGTGTGTGTGTGTGTGTGTGTGTGTGTGTGTGTGTGTGTGTCAACCTATTCTCCAAAGCACCTGAAGGCAGGACAAGAATGGAAACTAATCAAGAAGAGAAGCAACTTAGAATAAGGAGAAATTTCTTGATAGTGAGAAAAATTAACCAGTGGAACAACTTGTTTTCAGAAGCTGTGGGTCCTCCATCACTGAACGTTTTTAAGAAGAAATTGGACATCCATTAGGGTCTCTTTCTTGTGCAGGGGATTGGACTAGAAGACCTCCAAGGTTTTTTCCAATTGTTATTCTATTATGTAGTCTTCAGAGTCAATCAAAGCAGAGCTTCTGGGAATGACACCTTTGCCTTTATAATTATTGTAAATATATGGGAGACAATCTTATCAGCTATATTTAACCATCATAATTAAATTCCAATGTAAATTAGATGGAATCAAATTTGATTTCAGTTCTGGTCCTACCAGTCATTTGTCCCAACCTGCCATTTAAAGGCCTGCAAAATGATACATCTGTGGGTGCAAATATATCATCTTGCATTAAAGCAGCGGTGCATTGTAGCATATTTTATGTGAAGGTGTGTATCTTCATGGATGTTAAATGAATATATCTGTGTTAAATCTCCCATTCCACACTAGCTTTACAGGCAGTCTTTGATTCATATCCATTTGTTTAGCAACAGTTCAAAGTGACTTATGACAAGTCCTTGCACTTATGACAATCACAGCACCTTGTTTGTTTACATGATTACAGTTTGGGTACTTGGTAACTAGCATATATTTGCTATGGTTTCAGTGTCCTGGGGTCATGTGATCATCAGTTGCAACCTTCTTAGCTAACTTCCAAAAAGCAAAGTCAATAAAGGGGAGAAGCTGGTTTCACTTAAGGGCAGCATTATTCACTTAATGACCACAGCAAAAAAAGTGATTAAATTGGTGTGGTCACATGATGATTCATTTAGCATCCACATTGCTTATTGATGGATGTTCTGCTTCCCATTGGGGTCATAAGTCAAGGACTACCTTTTGAAATTTTATGATTGGCCATGTCCACCACAGGTGCTGACCTGGCAAGTCTCCCATGGCCACCAGGTCATAAAAAGGCCCACCACATAATCCCAAAATTTGAACATGCCTTCGCCCAGACCTAAACAAACATATCAAGACTTTGCCCAAATAGATTAGAGCAGGGATCTCCAAACTTGGCAACTTTAAGACGTATGGACTTCAGCTCTCAGAATTCCTTAACCAGCTATGCTGGTGGGGAATTCTGGAAGTTGAAGTCCACACATCTTAAAGTTGCCATGGTTGGAGACCTTTGAGCTAGACAGATGCAACTAGAGGTAGCAGGGGAAAATTAGGGGTTCATAACTAGGTTCACAATCCCTACTGATCATAGAAAAGGAACTGCAGGACCTATTCATCTTGCAGGAGATGAAACGCCGGAGAAGACGTCTAGAGAGCACCTGGAGGTCCAGCCGTTCTGAAGCTGATCGGACACTAGTTAGGTCCTATTCTAGGACCTACCTAGTGGCAATGAGGGAGGCGAGGCGCTCATATGCCTCCACCCTCATTGCGTCGGCAGATAACCGCCCGGCTGCCCTGTTTCGGGTGACCCGCTCCCTCCTTCATCAGGAGGTGCGGGATGACCCGTTGCAGGGACGTGCTGAGGAGTTTAGTGGTTATCTATACGATAAAATCGCTCAGCTCCGGGATGGTCTGGACCGAAATTGGGATGATCCAAGCGAGGGAGAGGAGACACGTCTTGTTGAGTCCATTTGGGATGAGTTTGACCCTGTGGCTCCCGAGGACGTGGACAGGCTGTTGGGGAGGCTTCACGCCACTACATGTTTACTGGACCTGTGTCCTTCCTGGTTGGTACTGGCCACTCAGGAGGTGACACGAGGCTGGCTCCAGGAGATTATCAACGCTTCTTTGTTGGAAGGGTTTTCCTGCCGCCTTGAAAGAGGCGGTGGTGAGACCCTCCTCAAGAAGCCTCCTGGACCCAGCTATTTTGGGTAATTATCGCCCAGTCTCCAACCTTCGCTTTGTTGCAAAGGTTGTAGAGAGTGCTGTGGCGCGACAGCTACCCCAATACCTGGATGAAGCTGCCTATCTAGACCTGCTCCAGTCCGCTTCCGACCCGGTACAGCACGGAGACAGCTTTGGTCGCATTGGTGGATGATCTCTGGAGGCCAGGGCCAGGGTTATTCCTCTGCCCTGGTCCTATTAGACCTCTCAGCGGCTTTTGATACCATCGACTATGGTATCCTGCTGCGCCCGGTTGGGGGATTGGGAGTGGAGGCACCGTATCGGTGGTTCTCTCCTATCTCTCTGACCGGTCGCAGACGGTGTTGACAGGGGCAGAGGTCGACCGCGAGGGCCTCACTTGTGGGGTGCCGCAGGGGTCGATTCTCTCGCCTTCTGTTCAACATCTATATGAAGCCGCTGGGTGAGATCATCAGTGGCTTTGGGGTGAGATACCAGCTGTACGCTGATGACACCCAGCTGTACTTCCACCCCAGGCCACCCCAATGAAGCTGTTGAAGTGCTGTCCCGTGCATGGAAGCCGACGGGTCTGGATGGGGAGAAACAGGCTCAAGCTTAATCCTCCAAGACGGAGTGGCTGTGGATGCCGGCACCCGATTCAGTCAGCTGCAGCCGCTGCTGACTGTTGGAGGCGAGTTATTGGCCCCAAAGGATAGGGTGCGCAACTTAGGTGTCCTCCTGGATGAACGGCTGTCGCTTGAAGATCATTTGACGGCCGCTCCAGGGGACCTTCCACCAGGTTCGCCTGGTTCGCAGTTGCGCCTTCCTTGATCGGGATGCCTTGTGCACGGTCACTCACGCGCCGTTACCTCTCGCTGATTATTGTAATGCTCTCTACATGGGGCTCCCTTGAAGTGCACCGGAGGCTTCAGTTAGTCCAGAATGCAGCTGCGCTGGGTGATAGAGGGAGCTCCCGTGAGCTCCCATATAACACCGCCTCCTGCCCAGACTGCACTGGCTGCCTGTGGCCTTCGAGTGCACTTTAAGGTGCTGGTTACGACCTTTAAAGCGCCCATGGCTTAGGGCCTGGGTACTTACGGGACCGCCTGCTGTTACCACATGCCTCCCACCGACCCGCACGCCTCACAGAGAGGGACTTCTCAGGGTGCCGCCTGCCAAGCAATGTCGGCTGGCGGCCCCCAGGGGAAGGTCCTTCTCTGTGGGGGCTCCCACACTCTGGAACGAACTTCCCCCGGGTTTATGCCAAATACCTGACCTTCGGACATTCCGTCGCGAACTGAAAACGCATCTTTTTATTTGCGCGGGGCTGTCTTAAATTGAATTTTATCAAATTTTTAAAAAAATCTTATTAATTAATTTTAAATGGGGTTTTTAGCTTACTGTATATTTTAATTTTCAGGCCAATTTTAAAATAAGTTTTTTAATTGCATTTTAAATTATATATTGCGCTGTTTGTTTTATTTTTGCCTGTACACCGCCCTGAGTCCTTCGGGAGAAGGGCGGTATAGAAATCAAATAAATAAATAAATAAATAAATAAATAAATTTCACAGACAAAAGCCAGAAAAGCTCCAAGCCCAGACAAGATAACTCCTTCTTGCTTAAAAGTCTGTGCTGACCAATTGGCCCCCATCTTCACCCATATTTTCAATAAATTGCTAGAGATGTGCTATGTTCCTTCTTGCTTCAAACGCTCTGCTATCATCGCAGTGCTGAAAAAGCCCACCGTCAAGGAACTGAACTACTACAGACCAGTTGCTCTAACATTTGTAGTTATGAAAACCTTTGAAAGGCTAGTGCTGTCTCACTTGAAAACCATCATGGATAATTATGTGTAAGCATCGTCTTACCTTCCATTGAAGACCTGTATACTGCACGAATCAAGAAGAGGGCCGTGAAAATATTTACAGATCCCTCACATCCAGGACATAAACTGTTTCAACTCCTACCATCAAAACGACACTATAGAGCACTGCACACAGAACACAAGACACAAGAACAGTTTTTCCCTGAATGCCATCTCTCTGCTAAACAAATAATTCCCTCAACATTGTCAAACTAGTCTGCATTACTATTAATCTTCTCATCGTTCCTATCACCCATCTCCTCCCACTTACAACTGTATGACTGTGACTTGGTTGCTGGTATCTTTAAGATTTATATTGGCTGTTTCCCTATGGCTATCATTAAGTGTTGTACCTTAGAATTCTTGATGAAGGTATATTTTCTTTTATGTACACTGAGAGCATATGCACCAAGACAAATTCCTTGTGTGTCCAATCACACTTGGCCAATAAAGAATTCTATTCTATTCTATTCTATTCTGTTCTGTTCTGTTCTGTTCTGTTCTGTGCTGTGCTGTGCTGTGCTGTGCTGTGCTGTGCTGTGCTGTGCTGTGCTGTGCTGTGCTGTGCTGTGCTGTGCTGTGCTGTGCTATTCTGTTCTGTTCTATTCTATTCTATTCTATTCTATTCTATTCTATTCTATTCTATTCTATTCTATTCTATTCTACTCTATTCCTCCCTTAAGGTAGCCTCCACCTGTGCTCTTATTTTAAAAAAACAGAGTAGGGCTTTTTTGGAGATATAACACCTTAACAGCAACCCAAAAGCATCTTCCAAGCAAATGTATCTTTCCAAGCAGATATGGCCAGGAGCTCTCTGGGAACTTCCAGGACAGCAGCCTCCCCTGCAACCTGGTGTCTTTCAAGTGGGTTAATATATTCAGCATTGACCATGAAAGCCTACGGATTCTGGGAGTTGAAATCCACTCATTGGGAAGGTGCCCAGGCTAGAGAAATCACTTCTGGGCACCTCTGCCTGGCACTTAAGTTTAATAGAATAGAATAGCAGAATTGGAAGGGACCTTATAGGTCATCTAGTCCTACTCCCTGCTCAACCAGGAGACTCTATATCATTTCTGACAGATGGCTGTCCAGTCTCTTCTTAAAAGCTTCCCATAATGAAGCACCCACAACTTCTGGAGGCAAACTGTTCCAGTGGTTGATTATTCTCATTGTCAGAAAATTTCTCCTTATTTCTTGGTTGAATCGCTAGAAATAAGGAGACATTTTAGGAGCCAGTAAGAATTTTGCTCTTCTTTCATACATTCAATGGTGCTCAATTTGTGATTGTAATTTCTTTCTTTTTTTTTTTCATTTGTTAACTGCTGGTTGATTTTTGGCTCCTATTAACGAAAAAGGAAAGTTATGATGTGTTTTGAATCTGAAACTTGGTCTTTCAAGCGAGTTTCAGAATGCGGACTCCCAGGGCTGGCTCTTACCCAGCCGATAAAATGCCTTCCAAGTTCCCGTAGTAAATTATATCGCCTGGAAAAAAAAAAGGAACAATGAATTTCGAAAACATCCCCTTGATCTGGAAGTGCCTGCAGCAGATTTTTGAGAGACGGGAAGCCTCCAGACGTGGGAAGCGGGAGGAGGAGGGAACAACGAACAACATACCCCCTTCACATGGATCTCCTCCTGTTTAAAACCTCGTGAATCCTTTTTTCCCCCCCTTCCCGGGGTCTGTTTCTTTTTCTAGGGGCTGATATTTTCATAGTGAGTCCATTTCCCCCAAACGGGGGTCAAAGCCAGGGTGGGGGCAAATGACGCCAGGACTGAGACTCATCACAGTCTTTCGCTGTGGCAGTGTCTGAGCCAAATGCAAACAACAAAACCAACTCAGAGGCTGACCACATCGACCTTTTGACAAGACAACCACACAGCGCCGGAGGCTTTGCTCTCTTTCCTTGATATTCCAGACTGGGGGGGTGGGGGTGTTACTCCCTCCACTTTTAATATCCCACCCCCACCCACCCCGCTGCCATTTGATCCCGATTAATAGCTCCCTTGCCCTTTACGTGGCATGGCTGCTTCCTCTTGGCAGTCTCTTCCAAACGAGAGGAGGAGATAATCATCAAAAGTACACAATCCAAAGGATAACCTGGTGACATCTCCTGAGGAAATGGCTGTATTATCATGCCCACAACGCATGAGTAAACATCTATGCAAAGGGAAAGTCACATCCGTTAGTTAGCCTGGTCGCCTTATCATAATTGTGCCCGAAGGGAGAGTTTGCTTGTAACAAACGGTAAACGTTGAACTACAGTTCCCAGCAGCCTCTGCCAGTGTGGTCCAGGATAGGAGCATTTTGCCATTTTGCACATCTGGCTGGTAAATGTAATTGGAAGCTGGCTTAACTCAACAAGTCATTGTCAAAATTTGCTACATCTTGCCACCTATCCATCTGTGGTTAGAGTCTTCTTAAAATTTTGAGGCGTCCAGGGCACAAGCTTCCGTCCTCCCTTTTCTTTCACAGCTTGCTGTGTAAACATCATTTTTCTCCCTTTTTGTCCTCAGTGACTGAGGAAGCGGGAGTGGGTGGGGAGTGTTCTAAAACGTTGAAATAACAGAGAGTTTATTTTCCTCCCTTAGTCTTCCAGCATTGATGACTTCAGATACTGCCTTGTGTTTGGGATGGGCTCTGGCCATGGTTAATAAAAAGCAGCAACATCGTTTCTTCCATTTTCCCTCCTCATGGCTTTCCTGGAGAAGATCACACGACCTCCCAGACCTGTTGTGGCTCATCTTTATTACGTTAAATGAAGCTTTCGCAATGTGAAATTCAGCTGTTATGGAGCACATGAGGCGAAGGGAAATGGACGAGGCATTTCCTGATGACGGGGTTTCCTGGGAAGTGTCTTTTAAAGGCAGCAGGAGCTCACATGCATGGTTCTGCACACACTTATCTAGCAAACCGCTTACACAGAATTACATTTCCCAGAGCTCTCGGGCTCCCCCACCCAAGACGCCTACAATAAACTTCCACTGAGTTTCACAGACAGACAGGTACAGTGCTCTCAGAGGGAAGCAAGAGAAGATTTACACCCCTGAACCTGGTTTAGAAATAGGCAATGATATGCCAGGGAGGTTTCAGTGCTTCACATGGGGCCCATTTTGCCTTTGGAGGAAAGGAACTCACTGAGATACTATTTGATAGTTACAATATTGTTTCCATCTGCCAAGGAGTATTTAATGCACAGTGTAGTGGGGACTTCCATGCACCAAATGAAATGTCAAGCGACAGAGCCTTGCCAGCTCTTCTAATCACCCCCATGCAACAGGGTAAGACGATCCAGACAGAATTGTGCAGACTTCCCTAAGGTAGCCTTAAAACCCATCTGGGATAAATACAGAACCTTGGAATCTCTACCGAGAACTTCCCTTAGTGAACTAAGGTGGAGTTTCTTGTAATATGTTGAAAACGTTTTCCCCATATTTCTCCCCACCTGGGTTGAGTTGTCATTTATCAGAGCAGCTGCCAACTGGCTCACCTGCTTTCTCTTCCTTTTTCTTCTTAGCCTGCCCTCTGCACCTTTGCAAAGGCTGGAGCAGAGTGCCACACACATATGTGCAGATCTAATTACACCATGTGAAAGTTTTGCCCACGGACGAAAAGCCTCAGGCACAGAGCAGCAGCGAAGCAAAGAACCACACAGATCATCCTCGGTGCAAGAGAAGACTCATACATTCCAGTCTCATGGTTACCCACTCCCCAAAGTCTACCAAGGACAAGTGATGTGCAGCCAACCGAATCCCATGAAAAGCAGCCTACACAACATTACTGAAATCCATAAGCCAGCCGAATTTTTCAGAGCTGCAGGAAACATAATGCTGTCCTTTGCATTTTGCCATCCAACAGAAGGCAGAATCATGTCCTGCAATGCTGAATGGACCTGCTCTTGGGTTCCATGGTACAAACCAGTCACTTCTTGAATCTGATCGATTTCATTGGTAACTAAATACAACTAACTTAAGTGGGACCCAAACTACGGTATATAGGACAGGTTTATATTGTAAATCTTTTACTATGTCCTGATCTGTTTGCGTGATTGCAGTTGAGATCGTATTAAAATTATATTGGCCAAACCTTTTTGAATGCCTAAAGGACCATGTATTTCTATTAAAAAAACACATGTGCAGCACACTTGTCTGCAAGGGAGCAATATATCTTTTTTTTTTAAAGTTTTATTTTTACAATCATATCAAATAATTAATCCAATGTACAGTTATATACAATTAGTCGGGCTTGCCCAGTCACCACCCCCCTTTTTAACACTCTTCCCTCTTCTACCTTCTTTTACTTTCCAAACCTTCCTCTCCTTTTCTTATCTACATCCTCTCCTCCCTCCACCCTACACCTTCCTTCTCCCTCTTCTACCCCTCTTCCTTCCTCTTCTCCTCTTTCCTACCTCCTACTCTCTCTTTTCTCCCTCCCCACCGTTCTAAAATGGTAACTGGGCAGACCCGACCCTACATTAATTATATTTATATATCTTCAATAATTCCTGTACATTAACCATCACTCCATCTCTACCCTCAAACCCCCCAGTTCCCTCCCCTTACCCCCACCCCCACCCCGACTTCCCAGAACAAAATGCAGGGTATCAAAACTAACAACCATAATCCAAAATAATTCCTAAATTATAATCTCTAGTCACTCCACACTTAATCACACTCTCAATTACCCTCTCCTTCAGAAATATATCTAATACAAAATATTTCCTAAATTTACTCATACGCTATTCAATATTTTTTTATCTGATACTTATTTTGAATATAATCAATCCACATTTTCCATTCTAAAATATATTTTTCTTGTGTATAGTCTTTCAAGTAAGCAGAGATTTTTGCCATTTCTGCCAGATTTGATACTTTGAGTGTCCATTCTTCAATTGTAGGTAATTCTTCTTTCTTCCAATATTGAGCAATCAAAAGTCTTGCGGCTGTTATTAAGTTCAAAATCAATTTAGTCTCTATAGCTGTACAATCCATAATTATTCCTAGTAGAAAGAACTGCAGAGTAAACTTAATCTTCTTTTTCAAAATATTCTGCATGATCCACCATACTTTAATCCAAAATGCTTTAACTTTTTTACAAGTCCACCATATATGGTAATAAGTGGCATCTTCACAATCGCATCTCCAACATTTAGCCTGTACATTAGGATACATACATGACAACTTTTTGGGGTCTAAATGCCATCTATAAAACATCTTATAAAAATTTTCTCTCATATTTTGCGCTTGTGTAAATTTAACATTCCTCACCCAAATTCTTTCCCAAGTTTCCAACATTATTGGTTGCTGAAAATTTTGTGCCCACTTAATCATACAATCCTTAACCAGTTCAGTCTCTGAGTCTATTTCTACTAATACATTATACAACCTCTTAATATGCTGTTGGCCTTGATCTCTCATTTGTTTTAACAAATTATCCTCAGTTTGTTTAACACCTATTTTTTGATCTAGTTTCCATCTAGCTTGTAATTGTCCATATTGGAACCATGTATAATTTTTCCCTTCTTCCCCCACCTTTTCTCTGGATTTTAATTGTAATTCCCCCTTTTCCATACAAAGAAGTTCTTTATAGGTAACTACCTCCATCTTTTGATATATATTTATATTTTCTATCATGTGTCTCGGGATTGCCCATATTGGAATCTTTCCATCTAATTTATATTGATATTTCCTCCAGACCCTCAATAATGCATTTCTAATTATATTATTTTTAAATATTTTATCTACTTTCTTATCATATAATAAATAGGCATGCCACCCATATAACAAACCATAACCTTCTATATTCAAAACTCTTTCCTCAGTCAAATTAATCCAATCAGTAAATAATGATAAGACAACTGCTTCATTTGGACGCTAGTAAGGCTTATATGAGAGGAAATCTTATACAAATGAATATTAAATATAAAAATAAATTGCAGAAAAAGAAAAAGGAATTGGAAGAGGAAATTAAAAAGAAAGAACAGTTATTGATAAATAGCCCAGGAAATAATAAAATAAAAGAATCAATAAATATATTAAGAGGTCAGTTTAACATGTTGATGGCAGATCAAGTAGCAATTAATTTACAATATGTAAAACATAATACGTTTAATAATGCCAATAAGCCAGGAAGATGGCTTGCCTATTTAATAAGGAAAAAACAGAAATCACGAACGATTGATAAAATAGAATATAGGGGTAAGGAAGTTTATCAAAAGAACTTGATTAAAAAGCATTTTAGAGTATTATAGTAAGTTATATACTAGGGATATGATTGATGATACAGAGATAGAAAGATATTTACAACAACAAAATATTTGTGAGCTTACAGAAAATCAAAGAGAAGAACTGAATCAATTAATTACTTCAGAGGAAATTTTGTTAGCAATTAAGCAACTTAAAATCGGTAAAGCACCAGGTAAAGATGGTTTAACAGCTGTTTATTATAAAAATTTACAAAATGAGATGGTTGAACCACTTAAAGAGTTATTTAATAAAATTCAAATGGGAGGAGATGTTCCCCCTTCATGGAGGACAGCCTTTATTTCGTTAATACCGAAGGAAGATCGAGATGGTATTAAAGCAGAGAATTATAGGCCTATATCACTTTTAAATACTGATTATAAGATATTTGCCAAGATACTTGCTAATAGATTAATGCCAGTGATGAATCAAATAATTCATAATGATCAGTCAGGATTTATTAAGGGTAGGCAGATGAGATATAATGTGAGGCAAATTGTAAATTTACTTGAATATTTGGAACGAAACAACCAAGTCTCAGCGGCATTCTTTTTTTTGGATGCTGAAAAAGCTTTTGATAGATTGGATTGGCAGTTTTTATTTAAAGTAATAGAAAAAATGCAATTTGGGGATTATTTTATCCATGCAATTAAAGCAATATATCAGAAGCAACAGCACAAATAATAGTAAATGGTGGGTTAACAGAAACTTTTAAAATTGGGAAAGGGACGAGACAGGGATGTCCCCTGTCTCCATTACTTTTTATTTTAACTTTAGAAATTCTTCTGAATAAAATATGTGGTTCCGATCGAATAAAGGGAATTAGAGTTAAACATCAAGATTACAGATTAAGAGCTTTTGCAGATGACTTGGTTGTTACTGTATCTTAACCAATATACTCAGCTACTGGTTTAAAAGATATAATTGGTCAGTACGGCAAAGTATCTGGATTTAAGGTGAATCAGCAAAAGACAAAGATGATAACTAAAAATATGAATATACAACAAAAAGAAGAGTTAGAAAGAACTATAGGTTTTGAAATCGTTAAAAAGGTTAAATATTTAGGAATATATATTACAGCTTCAAATGTCAAATTATACAAAAATAATTATGAGGTATTGTGGCAGAAGGTATGGAAAGAAATGGAGAGTTGGAAGAAGTTACAACTATCCCTGTTGGGAAGAATAGTGGCTATAAAAATGAATGTTTTGCCCAGGTTTCTATTTTTGTTTCAAATGATACCAGTGCTTAAGAATGACATCAAATTACAGGAATGGCAAAAGGGGGTTAATAACTTTGTATGGCTGGGCAAAAAGCCAAGAATAAAATTAAAAATAATGCAGGATATAAGGGAAAGGGGGGGTGTCTTAAAATGCCTAATTTAAAAAAAGGGAGCAATATATCTTAAAAGATAATTTTTATATTGAGAACATTTGGGGTTTTTTTAATGCATTGCCAAATATAAATAATTGTCCAAATAGGAAAGCTTTGAATCATTTTCAAAAGAAGTTCAAACATTGATTTTGCCAAGCCTTAGAGGATAAGGAAAGTTACAGATAGAGTGAATGGGCTTTTCCATGTTGCAAAGAAGTTATCAGCAAAAGCTGTTGAAGTTCCAAGACCGTGCCTCTTGCTATGCTGCCGAAAGCAGAAGATGCCGTCTTCCTGTGTGATATTTGCACAGTGTTTCCAAAAATCCAGGTTCAATGACCATTCAAAACAATTCCAGGGGTATGGGTGGCTTTCCTCTTTCAATAGTGATTGAAAGAATAGCTCAGGAATTCTGGGAGTTGAAGTCCACAAGTCATAAAGGGGCCATAGCTTCCCATCTCTTGCTTTAAAAGAAGAGATCTTATTTCATCCAAGAGTTGAGTTAATCAGTTGAGCTGATATGCATGGGGTTTTATATTTAATTTTTAGTATTTTAATATTTTTATCTGTGCCTTTTCATGACATTTGAGCTGTTGGTTTGATTTTAATTTGTTTCGTTGACACAGCTGCAGCTGCCTGTAGCTTTGATCTCCTTGTTTAATGGAAAGATGAGGGATGAATGAAATAAACCATATGATGAATAACTAAATAAATTACAATAACGAAGTATTATTTGTCTTTTTGGTGCATTTTCTCTTTGTGCAATCTTATAAATTCCCCACTTGTAGTACAAAATGAGATTTTCTAAGGAGAGCAATGTCACCACAGTGAAAATTCATCTTTAATTTGCCGTGTAGTTCTGGGAACAAGAAGTGATTTAATTTCTCCTTTGTGTTTTTTTATTATCCTTCATACCAGCTTTTCAGATAGCAAAAGTAGAGCCCCTGCTGATAGGAAAAGCCTTATTATCTTTTACTCACGATATAAAGATCTTTTTAGCTAACCATACTTATAAAATGTTGAAATCAGTAGTAACATTTGCCCTGTGAGCTTTGCATCAAAGACAAAAAAAGTCAGAAGAATTTGACTCCAGTGCCAATTGCTGGGGCAGACAGCAAACCAGCTGACAAATCAAAAACAATATTAATAAAAAATATTTATTTTTTTGAAAATTACAATTAATTTTATAGTGTGATACATGAGATTTTGTCTCTTCCTTTGGCATTTTTCAAACAATGTCATGTCCCATAAATCAGATGATATTTATTTATAGCCAGGGAGATGTAGTGATTAAGATGTAAAGAAGGATCCTATTCCTTCTTTACGTCTTAATAGAATTCCTATTCTTGCTATGACTCTAGAAAATACATTATATAAGTGTTTGTTATCCTACTTCCAAAGATTTCAGGTGTTTTATTTTATAGCACAAATAAAAGCACTACTAACCGGGAAATAACAAAACCATTTCTTATAGTTTATAAAAAGATAACCCATCTCTGTCATCTCTCC
This sequence comes from Ahaetulla prasina, assembly GCF_028640845.1. NCBI lineage: Eukaryota > Metazoa > Chordata > Lepidosauria > Squamata > Colubridae > Ahaetulla > Ahaetulla prasina. Next base: position 23,013,556 of record NC_080542.1, read on the forward strand.
AGAAGCTCAACAGAACTAAATAGTTTTTACTGTCTGGCAGATGCAACAAGGGGTTAACCCATATCAGGGGCAAGCTGTTTCATAAAAAAAGGGGCTGCTACCAGGAAGGTGTGTCAATCAATCAATTCTGTTTATTGTGTCCAGACACCAGTTCAAGCAAAGTGCTCTGCAAATGAATGAATGAATGAATGAATGAATGAATGAGAGAGGCACACACACACATGCCCATGTATAAGCAAAGATTACTTTTATTGATACTGACTGTAATAGAAACTTGAAAGCCTGGACCTCTTCATCCTGCCTAGGATAGCAATGAAAGACCCTCCCAGATCAATGATAGACCAACCTTGCTTTAAAAATCTCCAAGAATGGAGCCTTCATGAGGAGGCAGGGACAGCTCAAGGGTATATGGCACTCCCAGGCCATGTTAACTGACGACACCACCTCCTGCTGATGCAAATATATGCATTTTTTGAATCAGCTTTGACACCTTATCCCAGTGCCTATTCTGCATTCAACCTAAAACCAGCCCTGCCAGTAAGAAGGCTGGTCTACTGCTTAATAGCTCTTATGGTTAGGAAATTCCCTCCTGGAATTTCCACTATAATGAGGTAGGCAATAATGGCTCCTTTATGACCAATGGGTTCAACTCAGTGGTGAAATCCAAATTTTTTTACTACCGGTTCTGTGGGCGTGGCTTGGTGGGCGTTGGTTGATAGGCATGGCATGGAAAGGATACTGCAAAATCTCCATTCCCTCAGCACTCCAGGGGAAGGATATTGCAAAATCTCCATTCCCACCCCTCTCTGGGGCCAACCAGAGGTGGTATTTGCCTGTTCTCTAAACTACTCAAAATTTCTGCTACCGGTTCTCCAGAACCTGTCAGAACCTGTTGGATTTCACCCCTGGTTCAATTTCCAGAATTCTTGAGCTAGCATGGCTGGCTCAGGAATTCTGGGAGTTGAAGTCCACACATTGTAAAGGGGTTATATTTGCCCATTCATTCTCTGTAAAGTTTCCATCTGTTGTTTTTCATCCTACTTCACACTTTCTTCCTTTCACGTGTTTGAAAACTGCTATCAGGTCTCATCTTCACCATCTCTTAAAAATATCATAAAATATAAAATAAATAAATAAAATAAAATAAAATAAAATAAAATAAAATAAAAATAAAAAACTCTTAAAAATATCACCGGCTATGGCAAACCTCCTTCCCAGGCTGAAGGTAATCAACAACTGGCAGATGACCTGAATGAGTTTTACTGCAGGTTTTAAAGGAAACTGAAGCCACCTATTTCCACAACCCCCATCTCAGACACACCAACAACAGCCAAGCCTCTTACAACTGACCCCATTTCATTGGGTTCACAACCCCTAGTGATCACAGAAAAGGAAGTGCAGGACTTATTTCATAGACAAAAGCCAGGAAAAGCTCTAAGCCCAGACAAGATAACTCCTTCTTGCTTAAAAGTCTGTGCTGACCAATTGACCCCCATCTTCACCCATATTTTCAATAAATCACTAGAGATGTGCTATGTTTCTTCTTGCTTCAAACTATCTACCATCATCCCAGTGCCGAAGAAGCCCACCATCAAGGAACTGAATGACTACAGACCAGTTGCTTTAACATCTGTAGTCATGAAAACCTTTGAAAGGCTAGTGCTTTCCTACTTGAAAACCATCACGGATCCGCTGTTAGACCCCTTGCAATTTGCATACCGAGCAAATAGATCAACAGATGATGCTGTTAATATGGCTCTGCACTACATCCTACAACATCTTGAGTCTCCAAACACCTATGCAAGGGTCCTTTTTGTAGACTTTAGTTCAGCATTCAACACTATCATTCCAGACATTCTTCTAACTAAGCTAAACCAGCTACAGGTACCGGAACAGACTTGTAAGTGGATCACAAGCTTCCTAACAAACAGAAAGCAGCAGGTGAAGCTAAACAAGATCACATCAGATACCTGTACAATTAGCACAGGGCCCCCCCAAGGCTGTGTGCTCTCCCCACTTCTCTTCTCTCTGTATACCAATAACTGCATCTCTAACGATCCATCTGTTAAGCTACTGACGTTCGCAGATGACACAACAGTGATTGGTCTCATTCGAGACAATGACGAATCCGCATATAGAAGAGAGGTCGAACGACTAGCCTTGTGGTGCAACCAAAACAATCTGGAACTGAACACACTCAAAACCGTAGAAATGGTGGTAGACTTTAGGAGGAACCCTTCCATACTTCCACCTCTCACAATACTAGACAACACAGTATCAACAGTAGAAACCTTCAAATTTCTAGGTTCTATCATATCGCAAGATCTAAAATGGACAGCTAACATCAAAAACATCATCAAAAAAGGACAACAAAGAATGTTCTTTCTGCGCCAACTCAGTAAGCTCACACTGCCCAAGGAGCTGCTGATTCAGTTCTACAGAGGAATTATTGAATCTGTCATTTGCACCTCTATAACTGGTTCAGTTCTGCAACCCAACAAGAAAGACACAGACTTCAGAGGATAATTAGAACTGCAGAAAAAATAATTGCTACCAACTGCCTTCCATTGAAGACCTGTATACTGCACGAATCAAGAAGAGGGCCGTGAAAATATTTACAGATCCCTCACATCCAGGACATAAACTGTTTCAACTCCTACCCTCAAAACGATGCTATAGAGCACTGCACACCAGAACAACTAGACACAAGAACATTTTTTTCCCGAAGGCCATCACTCTGCTAAACAAATAATTCCCTCAACACTGTCAAACTATTTACTAAATCTGCACTACTATTAATCTTCTCATAGTTCCCATCACCAATTTCTTTCCACTTATGACTGTATGACTGTAACTTTGTTGCTGGCAATCCTTATGATTTATATTGATATATTGACTATCAATTGTGTTGTAAATGTTGTACCTTGATGAATGTATATTTGCTTTTATTACACTGAGAGCATATGCACCAAGACAAATTCCTTGTGTGTCCAATCACACTTGGCCAATAAAAAATTCTATTCTATTCTGTTCTGTTCTGTTCTGTTCTGTTCTGTTCTGTTCTGTTCTTTCTATCCTATCCTATCCTATCCTATCCTATCCTATCCTATCCTATCCTATCCTATCCTATCCTATCCTATCCTATCCTATCCTTCTTTAACCTAACACATCCAGTTCTGATCTTCATAGGATTTTAGCCTCCAAGCCCCTCACACCATCTCTGTCACTGTTCTCTGCACTCTTTTTCAATTCTTGCATTGTACATCATGTCATCATTTTCATTTTACTATTCTCTCTAACAGGTAGTTCTCAACTTATGGCTAGGCCCTTAGCAACCATTTGAAGTTACAACCTACCTGAAAAAGATGTAAATGAAGAGTCCATCATCCAGGCCAAAAGTATCTAAAAAGGTTAAATCATGGCAACTGGACCAAAGTTTATTAAAACTGAGACATTTCATTACTCATCCAAGTAATTTTGACTGAAGAAGTTACTTGGATGAGTAATGAAATGTCTCAGTTTTAATAAAATTTGGTCCAGTTGCCATGATTTAACCTTTTTAGATACCTGAAAAAGAGGAACTAGGGACTAGATCTGAAGTTCTGACAGTTGTGCTCCCCACATGGTCACATGACTGACTTTGGGCACTTGGCAACATGGCTGCATTTAGGGCCATTTGCAGTATCCTGTGCTCATGGGATCACATTTTTCAACAGTTTTGCCAAAAGCCAGAATTTACTTCCAGTTTTTGGCAAAACCGTGCCTAGCAAACAATGGGATCGCTTAATAACCATGGGATATGCTTAATGACCATGTTGTTCACACTTACAATTGCCACGTTCACTTAATGATCACAGCAAAATACATTAAAAAGTTATTTTATGACCATTACCATCATGGGCAGGCTCCACTGTGATCTGAACTTGAGAACTAGCTGTATAAGGAGACAAATAATAATTGACCATGAATACTCTTCCTTGTTCCTTGTTAAAAACTTTCACACAAAATGTTTAGTTCACACAGTCTTTGGGACATGCTAGGAGTTCCCTGAGAAATGCACCCACTATGACAATGTGTGCACAACACTATAAACTGTAAAACCATAATTAACAGACCACAAAAGCAGTCTTCGTATCACAGAGAAAACTAAGAATTCATATTATGGTTTAATGGGATAGGCAGATTCACTAACATTCTAAGACAATGAATGCTGGGTTTGATTTGAAGCCAGCCTTGTCTGTAAATCATGATTTGTGGTTTGAGGGTCACTGTGTGAAACCAGGAGTGTAGCTATGTCATAGGCCTACTAATGGTCTGCAGCCAATTAACCTTCTATATGTACAATTTCTCACTCTCTGTTCATCTTTCTTTCACTTGCTGAACTATGAAATAACTCCTAATTGCATTCATTTAAGAAATGAGGAGCAAGATATTAGGAAAGAAAGATATTTTTAAAAGTCACCTGTCTGTATAACAAGCTGGGATTAAAAATACTAAAGGAAAAATAATATTTTTTTCATTTTAATTCCTAAATTGTGGGATTATTGGGCATAATAATGATAAACCCTATACCTGGACACAAAAAAACCCCCAAAAAACACCAGAGTCACTTCTGACATACATGATTTACATCATTTGCACAATTAAGGGACTTTTTTTTTTTTGGCCATATTCAGAACACTGTTTTTGCAAGCGACTCAGGCCAATGTGATGGTGTCACTTTGCAAAACCTATCAGATTCTGCTTGGTAAATCTGTGGCACTAAAGCAGAAGGGCAAAGGGTACCCATTCATATGACCTCTGCCAGGCCCTTTTCTCTGGCTGGGTTTGTTCCCAACTTCTGAATCTTGGCATCGTATTTTAACATTCCACGAGTTGTGTATAGTTTGAAAAACCTTGATGGGCTGTAACCAAAAGGCAGAGAGGGAAGGTTTCCCCCATCACCTCATGGCCAAATATTTATCTATCCGGCTTGTGTATTTTTTGGCACCCATCCAGCTCCTTGATATTTCATCCCAGATTTTGCTATTATATATCATTTACTCATAAGCTGCTCTGAAACCAGCATGCTCTTCAGAAGGCATAAGATGACCTGTGGCATGGCAGCGGTTCTCGAAGTGTGGTCTGAGGACTTTTGGGGGTCTCCAAGACCCTTTCAAGGAGATCCACAAAGTCCAAAAAATAAATATTTTAAAACTTCTCAGTTTTAATTTCTAATACAGTAAATAACGATAGATATAACCCACATAAACCAAAGCTCTTCGGGAACCTCAATAATTTTTAAGAATGTAAACAAGTCCTGAGATCAAAATGTTTGAGAACTGCTAGCATAAGTTTTGCCACTGTCAACAAAGTTTCAAGATCAGCTTTGTGCTCATAAGGTATTTTTCTTTTTTTAAAATGAAGCTAGGATCATTGAGAAGTTGAAGTATATCCCATTCTGTGATTTCCCACCCACCCCTTCATAATCTTAGTTAGAAATAATCCTAACCATGCTTAAGTTTTGCAGAAGATAGGTTAGTACAGTGCAATGGCTATGTTTGAGAAATAAGTAACATGTTCACATCAAATTTCTGTATTTGGCAGCCCCATTGGTGATGGGCGTGGTGAGGCCGCGGTGGGAGAGGAGGCCGGAGCCGAGGCTGAGGTCTGTCCCCTCTTCTGGCATGTTACATCGCATTTTACATCGCGTGTCATCTATTGGCCCTTTGTGGCATGGCTTGTTTCCATCTTACCTTCCACCCTCCCCCCCCCTACACCGGACTTTTGGTCACCTAAACTGGGTGGTCATGCACGTTCATCCGCGGGTTTTGGATTGGACTGGACTGGATTGGACTAGATTGGACTGGTCTATGGACTTTGACAGACCGATAGTCATTTCTACTTGATTAAGAGCTATTGTAGAATCGTTTTCCATAGGTTCACTATGGAGACTGCCGGCCTGTCTGTTCCTGCTTTGTCACCGTTATCTGGTTCCAGCTCCATCTGTCCTCCTTGCCAACTGGACATCCGCTGGAAGATCCACCGTTTTTACCATCTGGGATTTTACCATCTTAGCATCCTTCGCCGATTCGCATTTTTCTATGCGCTACACTGTACATGAACTCTTGCGCCTGCGAGGTGCCCCCGCCTCGCAGGAATGGCCCGCGTCGCTACCAAGGGCCAGCCTCAATGATGGGTCTTGGGACCCACAGAGGTGGCATGTGAAAAGAAAGAGCCTTTGGGGGTTTTTAGACAGGGTATTTTTAAGGGGTGGGAGGGTTAGGGCGGGTGATGGGGGTAGCCCGTCGGGAGGGAAACCAGCCCCAGCGCATGTTCGTGGCGACTATCTAATGGGTTCGGAGGTTATGGGGGGGAGTGTGTTCCTTTGTGTGAGGGTGAGTCCATCTGCACGGTAAGTGGGAGGGGCAGATATGGCGGAAGGGGGGGATCGCATCGGTTTAGGGGGTCACGCATTCGATGCACGCAGGCGATCGCGTGCCCCGATCCCTCTGACTTCTCCCGTTCCCCGGATGGTCAAGACCCTCAGAGCCTGGGCCTTCGTCTGATGTTATGCAACGCACGGTCTGTGGCCAATAAGGCCCCCCTAATACATGATCTTATTCAGGGGGGTGCCGCGGATATTATAGGCGTTACGGAAACCTGGTTGGGCACTGAAGGGGGTGTGCCCCTGGTTGAGATGTGCCCACCGGGTTTCCATGCATTCCATCAGCCAAGGGCCCAGGGTAGGGGTGGGGGGGGTGGCGGTCGTTATTAAAGAGAGTCTAGAGCCGAGGGAGACCACTGTACCTCAGATTGCCGGGTGTGAATCCCTCTTTGTGAGGTGGGGTCATAGGTGTCAGATGGGCTTGCTGGTCACGTACCTGGCTCCTTGCTGCGTGACAGCCGCCCTGCCCGAGCTCCTGGAGGTGCTTGCCGGGGTGGCAGTGGAGACCCCCAGACTTTTAGTCATGGGGGACTTTAACTTGCCATCTGCCGGCTCGTCATCGACAGTAGCTCGGGAGTTCATGGCTTCCATGACGGCCCTGGACCTGACTCAAGTAGTGGATGGCCCCACTCACATCGGGGGAGGCACATTGGACCTTATTTTTATCTCTGGTCAGTGGTTGAAGGATCTGGATTTGAGAGATGTAGTCACAGAACCTTTGTCATGGTCAGATCACTCTCTCCTTCGCCTGGACTTTCTGACCGTTACTCAACACCGCAGGGAGACAGAACCGTTATGGTGGTTCCGTCCCAGGCGCCTGATGGACCCGGAGAGGTTCCGGACGGAGCTTGGGCCATTTCCTGAGGGTCTGGCCCACGGCACGGCGGAGGAACTAGCCGCAGCCTGGGAACGGGCTGCGGCTGGGGCCTTAGACCGTGTCGTGCCTCTGCGGCCTCTGACCCGGCGCAGATCCCAACCGGCTCCCTGGTTCTCCGAGGAGCTGAGGGGGATGAAACGCCGGAGAAGACGCCTAGAGAGCTCTTGGAGGTCTAGCCGTTTAGAGGCTGATCGGACACTAGTTAGGTCCTATACTAGAACCTACCTAGTGGCACTGAGGGATGCGAGGCGTTGCTACGCCTCCTCCCTCATTGCGTCGGCAGATAACCGCCCGGCCGCCCTGTTTTGGGTGACCCGCTCCCTCCTTCACCAGGGAGAGCGGGAAGACCCGTTGCAGGGACGTGCCGAGGAGTTTAACGGTTATCTATACGATAAAATCGTTCAGCTTCGAGACGGTCTGGACCAAAATTGCAGCGATTCAGACGGGGCATCTGAGGGCGGTCTTGGTGATATTGTCTGGGATGAGTTTGACCCTGTGGCTCCCGAGGACATGGACAGGTTGTTGGGTAGGTTGAATGCCACCACGTGCCCCTCCTGGTTGGTGCTGGCCACTCGGGAGGTGACACGAGGCTGGCTCCAGGCGATTACGAGTGCTTCTTTGTTGGAGGGAGTCTTTCCGGCCGCCTTGAAAGAGGCGGTGGTGAGGCCCCTCCTCAAGAAGCCCTCCCTGGACCCGGCTGTTTTAGGTAATTATCGTCCGGTCTCCAACCTTTGCTTTGTGGCGAAGGTTGTAGAGAGTATGGTGGCATATCAGTTTTCCCTTCACCTGGATGAAACTGTCTATCTAGACCCGTTCCAGTCCGGTTTCCGGCCCGGTTACAGCACTGAGACGGCTTTGGTCGCATTGGTGGATGATCTCTGGAGGGACAGGGACAGGGGGTGTTCCTCTGCCCTGGTCCTATTAGACCTCTCAGCGGCTTTCGATACATCGACCATGGTATCCTGCTGCGCCGGTTGGAGGGATTGGGAGTGGGAGACACCGTTTATCGGTGGTTCTCCTCCTATCTCTCCGACCGGTCGCAGACGGTGTTGACAGGAGGGCAGAGGTCGGCCCGAGGCGCCTCATGTGGGTGCCGAGGGTCGATTCTCTCACCCTTCTGTTCAACATCTATATGAAGCCGCTGGGTGAGATCATCAGTGGTTTCGTGTGAGGTACCAGCTGTACGCTGATGACACCCAGCTGTACTTTTCCACACCGGACCACCCCAATGAAGCTATCAAGTGCTGTCCCGGTGTTTGGAAGCCGACGGGTCTGGATGGGGAGAAACAGGCTCAAGCTCAATCCTCCAAGACAGAGTGGCTGTGGATGCCGGCATCCCGGTACAGTCAGCTGAGTCCACGGCTGACTGTTGGGGGCGAGTCATTGGCCCCGATGGAGAGGGTGCGCAACTTGGGTGTCCTCCTGGATGAACGGCTGTCTTTTGAAGATCACTTGACGGCCGTCTCCAGGAGAGCTTTCCACCAGGTTCGCCTGGTGCGCCAGTTGCGCCCCTTTCTAGACCGGGATGCCTTATGCACAGTCACTCACGCACTCGTGACGTCTCGTCTGGATTACTGCAATGCTCTCTACATGGGGCTCCCCTTGAGGGGCATCCGGAGGCTCCAGTTAGTCCAGAATGCGGCTGCGCGGGTGATAGAGGGAGCCCCTCGTGGCTCCCGTGTGACACCTATCCTGCGCAGACTGCACTGGCTACCTGTGGCCTTCCGGGTGTGCTTCAAGGTTTTGGTGACAATCTTTAAAGCGCTCCATGGCATAGGGCCGGGTTACTTACGGGACCGCCTGCTGCTACCGAGTACCTCTCACCGACCCGTCCGCTCTCACAGAGAGGGACTCCTCAGGGTGCCGTCGGCTAGGCAGTGCCGTCTGGCGACACCCAGGGGAAGGGCCTTCTCTGTGGGGGCTCCCACCCTCTGGAACGAACTCCCTCCAGGACTTCGTCAACTTCCGGACCTCCGAACCTTTCATCGCGAGCTCAAAACACACCTATTTATTTGCGCGGGGCTGGGTTAGTTTTTAAATTTATTGGTTTTAATGGGGTTCTTAGTATTTATATTGTTTTTTATCAATCTGGCTATTGAATAAGTTTTTTATGTCTGATTTTAAATTGTATTTATATGTTTGTTTTTAATTGCCTGTGAACCGCCCTGAGTCCCTAGGGAGATAGGGCGGTATATAAATCTGAAAAATAAAAAAAATAAATAAAATAATAATAAATAAATTTTGGAAAGATGCAAAGGACCAATAAAAAGGCCTCTAAGCATCAACAGAGTATCCCATAACAAGACAGACAATTTACAACCTGAGCCACTTCTCTTCTTTTCCAGTTTTCTAAAATTATATCACTAAAATTCCATGTCACACCACCAAGAACAGCTATATTTGACTTCCCATCAATTGTTTGCAGGAAACAAAATAAAACTATGCTCTATGTGAAAAGAGGACTCCCAAACACTGAAGAATATTGGGGTAGGAATTGGACTAAAAATGCCACTTCCACTTCCTTTGGTACTTTATCATGCCACTGAATGCACTGGATATCACCAATTATGGCTCATGGCCACTGAAAAACCGCCAGCTTTTATTTGCAAGCACATGTGAGCAATCGTTTTCCATTCTTCAGATTCTAGAATGGGGGACCACAGTTCTAGATTGCATAGCATTATTTTTCAAACTTGGCAACTTTAAAATGTGTGGACTTCAATTCCCAGAATTTCCCAGATAAAGTCCACACATCTTAAAGTTGCCAAGCTTGAAAAACAACACTGTCCAATCCAGAATTCTAGATCCCCAACTCTAGAATCTAAAGAATGGGAAACAATTACTCACATGGGCCAAGTATAACTCGACAAAGGGTGCTAATTTAATGATTTTTCAGCAGTTTCTCTAGGAATGTCTTCTTTTAATAGCCCCTCTGGAAGGGAGATGGGCAATTAAAAATTTGATGGATGGATGGATGGAGAGAGAGAGGGAGAGGGAGAGAGAGAGAGAGAGAGAGAGAGAGAGAAATTTCACAGAGAAATTTCAGACAGAGAGCAAGACAGAGCGAGGGAGGGAGAAAGAAGAGATATCTCAGAGAGATTTCAGAGAGAGGGGGGAAGGGAGAGATTTCAGAGAGAGAGGGGTAGGGAGGAGATATTTCAGACAGAGATATTTCGGAGAGGGGGAAGGGATTTCAGACAGAGAAATGAGAGAGGGAGGGAGGGACACACACAGAGAGAGATTTCTCAGCCCTGTTATTCAAGGCAAAGGAGATGTAGTGGGCTCCAGGATGTGCTGAAGGTTGAATTGGGACTACCCTGAACCTCAGATACAACAGCATATTCTGGGGAAAAGTAAAGATGAAGAAGGATTCTAAGGATGAAGAAGATGATAGTTCTCCATTTCTGAGGAGTACCAGACTGGAAGGGTTGTTTTTTTAAAAAGAGCTCATAGTTGAGACACTCAGAAAAAAATATGATGGTCAAATTTTCATTACCCTGGATGTTTTCCTATAATGTAGGTGCTGCTCATTAGATACATCAGAGGTGGAGAACTATGACTCCTCTATGACTTGTAGACTTCAACTCTTTTGTGGGAGTTGAAGTCCACAAGTCATAAAAGGGCCATAGCTCCCCATCCTGAAGATACATGGACAAATGCTACCCTTCTAAAATAGGGTCAAAGAGGAACATTATACAGGTAGTCCTCAACTTACAACCATTTGTTTAGTGACCATTTGAAGTTGCAAAGTTATTTACAACTGGTCCTTGCATTTACAACAGTCACAGTATCCCCACAGTGACATGATTAAAATCCAAGCACTTGGCAACCAGCATGTATTTTTGACAGCTGCAGGATCCCAGGGTTATGTAATTTCCATTTGTGGTCTTCCTAGCTGGCTTCTGACAAGCAAAGTCAAAGGGAGAAGCCGGATTCATTTAATGACATGTGTAACTTAACAACTATGGTGCCAATTTGCTTAACAACCATGGCAAAAGAAAGGCCATAAAACTAGCAACAACTCATTTGTAAGCTGCCTTGCTCAGCAACAGAAATTCTGGTCCCAGTTGTGGCTATAAATTGGGGATTACCTATATGCTAGAAATGCCCGTGTTTTGGCTGACCCACAACTTTGCAGCTGCATCTTACAAATGTGGTTTATATATTCATTTTTTTAAAGTCCAGTTTCCTGTCTGTAAATGTGGTTAGGTTCAAAGCATAGTTCCTTGGGTCCTGCCCTCTTGATACAAGTTTTATTTTTCCAAAGGCCAAATGACCAACTGAGGAGCAAACCCTGTTCACTCGCTCTCCCCCATCCTCCCCTATCTTTCCCTGACTTTGCAAAAACCAAATCAGCAACCCAAATCTCAATGCCTTCTAGTTGTTTTCACAATGCCCATAAAAAAAAAGCCGCCTGTCTTGATTTTTCCCTGCTCATATAAACAGTGTCTTGCTTTCCTAAGCAGGATCCCACAAGTGAAATTGATAATGCCACAACTTTGAAACCCTTTATATTCACCAGCACACAAAGGTTTGAGATTGCCCAGAAGTCATAAAAGCAGTAAAGGGATTATTAAACAGATTCTCGAAGGAAAATAATCTCAGGAAGATGGGCTGAACTTGCATCATGGGTTAAACCACAGATGGGGTATAACCGCCATGGAGGTCTGACCCACATCTTTGCATCAGGGCTGGTGATTTGACTTGAATTAGGTTTAGCTACGTAAATTCAATTGCTTTTTTTTATTCCATGGATGCTTTATGAATGTTTATTTACAATGTTATGGAAAAGGACGCTCCAAGTCTGGGAGATATATATATATATATATACAACTACAGCCCTATGCAGAATCCATCACCTCACACGTAAAAAAACTCATTCCAGTTCATAGAGATCATAAAGAAACAAAACTTACAGCCCAGCGACCTACTCGTGAGCTTTGATGTCATATCCCTCTTCACCCAAGTGCCAATCAAAGAAGCCTTGACAGCTGTCCAAAACAAATATAACCCCCCCAAGCACATCCTAGATCTGACCAACCACTGCCTATCCAACACATACTTCATCTATAATGGACAAAAATACAAACAAGTAGAAGGAGCACCCATGGGATCACCCCTCTCACCTGTCATTGCCAATCTCTACATGGAACACTTTGAAACCCAAGCTCTAGAAAAATCTGATCACAACCCAAACTCTGGCTCAGATATGTAGACGACACCTTCATAATCTGGCCACACGGGAAAGAAAACTTGACAACTTCCTCACACACCTCAATAGCCTACACCCCAAAATACAGTTCACCATGGAAACAGAAGTTAATAACCAACTTCCTTCCTGGATGTCTTAGTCTACAGAAACCCAATCGCTCGTTAGGACACACCATCTACCAGAAGAAAACACACACAAACCGCTATCTGCACGCACTCTCACACCACCACCCAGCACAGATCAACTCCGTAGCCAAGACACTCATCTCCAGAACAAAATGCTTAGCTGATGAACAACACCTAAAACCGAACTAGACACTCTCACTAACGTACTAACATCCAATGGATTCCAAACAAATAAGATTACCAAGCTAATCCAAAAGAACCCCCACTAAAATCCAAGACAGAGAACAAGAAAACGGCACAGCCCTCCTCCCATATATAAAAGGCACCACAGACAGAATCAGCAAGATCCTCCACAAACACAACATCAAGACAGCATTCTGCACAAACAGAAAAATATCCACCATCCTAAGAAACCCCAAAGACAAAATTGAGTTAGAAAATCAAGGAGTATATGAAATCCCATGCACCGCCTGCCCCACCACATACATTGGATAAACCAACAGAAGAATAAGTGCACGATTGAAGAACACAAGAACTCATTCAAAAAGAGGAACTAACTTCTTCCCTGGTCCAACACTTTAAAGTCACAGGACATGATATTGACTTTAAAAGACCAGAACTATCGCCAAAACTGAACACTTTAACAACAGAATAATCAGAGAAGCCATTGAGATAGAAAACGCCCACACAGCATGAACAAACGAGATGACACCTCCGCCTACCAGCCATTTGAAACCCGCCCTTATTGACAAACGAGTCCCTAACACGAGGAATGACACCAGACCCACACTCACAAGGTCCACACAGGATGTCACCACCGCACATCCATCCAGAAAGCAGACCCAAACCCACACTGATCATGAAGCACAACCAAGGACCAGAAGCCAGACCGCAGCTGCAACATTAGCCATTTCAAACCCTCCAATCCATTCATGCAGCAGACTGACACCCACTATGAAGATGTAGCACGACCACAAAGCCAAACAACAGCTATGCAGCTCACCAGCTCAAATCCCCTGCAGCACAGACTAGACTGAGCACAACCAAGCCCCCACCAACACAGGACACACCCCAGCCAATCAGAGCACAGAAAACCCCATCCAATCAGAGCACAGCCAAGCTCCCACCCAATCAGTTCAAACCCCACTAGCAGTTAAAAGGAAGAAACAGCTGCGATCACACATTGCTCCCAGAAGCACGGTTGAAGCCTGAAGATGACGAATGAGACTTCATTAAACGTCGCCAAGACATTTCCAATTTTACACGGAGAAAACCCGAACAACCAAAGACATATATATATATATATATATATATATATATATATATATATATATATATATATATATATATATATATATATATATATATATATATATAATCAGTGCATGTTGGGATAGAGGGGTTCAAAAAGATAATTCTCCATCTCATTCTAATATGAAAGTTGTAGGCAAGCCCTTATGACAGTTCAATTTTATCTCAGATGCCCCTAAGGGTGACACTTGCTCAGGTGGGAGGCCTGCTGATGTTAATGTTCCAAACGCATACATGCTTACACATATCTTCACAACACCTCCCTGCATACACACCTTGGCCTGGAGCTGTGTTTATGCCTGAGTCACAGTGGGGGAAACTCCATGTCTGGTCCCGCCCGACTGAAGGACAGGGAGCTTTCCAGGGGATTGACAGATACAGTCTACCTGAGAAATTGGTGGTGCTGGGAAGATTTAAGAAAGGGAGAGCAAAGGTGTTTGTGTTTATTGGCTTGTTTGTGTAAGCATATACATGTCCTTTGATTCAAACGTATACATGCCCAGACCATTCGACATCACTGCCAATTTCTCAGCCTCCAAAATGTGACAAAGGGGAAGATTCTGAGTTTCACAGCTTCTTGGCTAATTCTGAACAAATGTTTGGCGTCAATGGTGGAATTTGCCCCCATTGCAAAGGATTTTCCCCTATGAGTCTTAAAAGGAACTTCCCAGCTCATCTTATCCTCAAAAGAACTGTCGGTTTGATTAAAGCGTCATCAGATGACCTTGAAGGGTCTTCTGGAATTAAGTAGCCATGAGAAGGAATGTTGGCCAAGGTAGAAGTCTTGTTCCATTCCCACCAGAAGACACTTAAGTGAAGCTAGTCAGGACTTTCCTGAGCCCCATACCTTGTGGTTACAGTGGACTCAGACAGTACTTCTGTTTACAATACAGTGCTGACGTCAGCTCTGGTTCCTTGGCCAAGATTCAGATTTCCAAACGTTTGTTTTGTAAACTCTAGCAGAGCGGTTGGTCACTCCATTGACATTTCCAAGGAGCTGAATTTGGGGGCAGCCCTAGAAAAGCCCAGATTGCATCAATTCCTTTCCTCGGTTTTCCTCCAAGAGACAAAATTTTCAAAGATATTCTGGTGCTGCAGCTTTGCTCAACTTGGCACTCTTGCAGAAACTTTGGGACTGCACTTTCCAGAATTTACAGCCTCCAGCCGTATTATCCTGGCATTCTGGGAATAGCAGATTTAGCATAGCTAAAAGTAAACATGTTGGGAGAAACTGGACTGAGAAACAGAAGTGCCTATCTCTTAGTCCGGTGTTTCCCAATCCTGGCAACTTTAAGGCCTGTGGACTTTAATTCCCAGAATTCTCCAGCCAGTGTGCTGGCTGGGGAATTCTGGGAGATGAAGTCCTTTTATCTTAAATTTGTCAAGATTGGGAAACACTGCCCTAATACAATCCCTATTGATGCTCCATGTTCACGTCCATCTGATTTTCTTCTTTTGAGGCTGCGCCCTTCACTGCAGAATTTTACCCTGGAAGCTAAGAAGGCGGTTAGGATCCTTGTTGTAGAGGGGCCAATTGCCTCTGGACGAGTGGTGGGTTGCTACCAGTTCGCTCCAGATCGGGCAAACCGGCAGTGGCGGCAGCGGGAGGCTCTGCCCACCTGCCTGGACGCCTTGCGCACGCACCCACGAGCGAACCAGTAGCGACAGGATTTGAATCCCACTACTGCTCTGGACTCCTTCTGGCCTTCTAAGTACTGTGTGTTTCAGTATTTGAAATGATCCAGTGGTCTGTAGGCAGTAAGGCAGTAAAACTATATAATCCCTTCCTCCTTGTTCAACTAGGAGGAAGGAGGCCCAGATTCCAGCCCCCGACATACAGAAGCTCCTGGGGGAATGTTAGATCAGTCATTCCTTCAGCCCAAACCTACCGTATAGTTTTCTCATGGTGGTGAAAACTGGAATTTTTGGCTTTGAACTCTGCTCCTTCAATGCAGGTTGCCAGGTTTTGAGAGTGGTGATTCCTGTAGACCAGTGGTAGTCAACCTGGTCCCTACTGCCCACTAGTGGGCGTTCCAGCTTTCATGGTGGGCGGTAGGGATTTTGTCCGATACTCTAGCACTTTCCCTTTTTTTAATTTAATTCACTTTTTAAAAAATTTTCATAGCATTATTTAAAAACATTTTCATTAGATTTTCATAAAATTCCCTGTGACAATTTAAATTTCTGAAAATATACTATTTGTATCGCCCGCGCATACGTTTAGTTCACGTTACGTAAGTGAAACTAAATGGCGCTATAGTGCAACCGCAAACAAGAGCCTCATCCCAGAATAGCTCGCGCATCTCCCCCCACACCACGCAGCTGTAACAGACAAGCAGAGCTGGTAGCCGGTGCCCCTCCCCCCAAACCCAATCCACGATGCGCGAGAGGCATGCGCAGATGACGATACATGGCGCATTACTGTGGAACCAGTGGGCAGTTAGAAAAGTTTACTAGTAACAGAGATACAAAAGTGGGTGGTAGCTATAAAAATGTTGACTACTCCTGCTGTAGACTGTGGAAGATTCTAAATCAGTGTTTCTCAACCTTGGCGGATTTAAGCTGTGTGGACTTCAACTCCCAGAATTCCCCAGCCCATTCCTTGCAACACCAGCCTTTTATTGCAAAATATCCAAGGAAGCATGGCATTCAACATTGCAGATTGAATGAAGATGGTGCCAGAGCTTCTTTTATCTTGTCAATCAATAAGGAGTAGCAGCCAAAAGCATTGGAACTGGGAGGGGAGGAAAGAATAAAAAGGCCAATAAAGAAAAGGAGGAAACAAGGAAAGCCATATAATTACCGTATCATTTGAGGAAGGCTTCTTAAAAAGAATCTGTCTTTTCCCAAGACACTCTGAATTCTACACCTCTTTTTATTCCTCACCAATGCGTATTCTAGCAAAATGCATGTGATTTCAGATGTAATTTAGAATTACAGTGATGGTTCCCTTATGTTCATACTGCTAATTGATTTTAGCACAAAAGCTTGGGATGATGCAAACTGTATAAAATGCATTAAAATGCAATTCAGTACACACCAAGCCTCCGGGTCAGTCCCCACTCAACCAAGAAAGGTTATACTCTCCCATCCAAAGCCAAATTGGTGACTAGGTGGCTCAGTGGCCAAAACACTGAATTTGTTGATCAGAAAGGTCAGCAGTTCGGTGGTTCGAATCCCTCGTACAAGTCTCCTGTGTGAGTAGGGGGTTGGACTACATGACCTCCAAGGTCTCTTCCAACTCTGTTACTGTTGAATTCCCCTTTGCTATCTGGACATTTTGGGCATTGCTCGCTGCATTGGCAGGAGGGCAAAGCTGGCTGGGGAATTCTGGAATTTGAAGTCCACAACTCTTCAAGTTGCCAAGGCTGAGAAACACTGATCTATGTGATTGCTAAGCATTAACACCAACTTCGTGGCACATCAAGCATCCATCCATCCATCCCCTCCCTTTCTGCCATGAGCCAAACATCTTTTCTTTTGTTCCCCAACTCTTTCTCCTCTTTTCCATGCAGTAATGGACCTTAAGCAAAAGGGTTCTCCCTTTTGCACTGATAAGACCTTCCCCCCAAGTTGAGGGGACAGAGATGGTGTGGAGTGGTGTGGTGTGGAACACAACAAGACAATCCCAAACCAGATCCAACCATGTTTCAGCAAGTGTATGGATCTATAGCAGGGGTGTCAAACTCGCACTCTGGCCACGTCCACGCCTGGTTTTAATGAAGGGGGAAAAAGTCCCGATATATATCACATGACGCTGCCCTGATGACACGAGTTTGACACTCCTGATTTATAGGATTAGAGGTTTCTTGGACAGCTCTTTAGGGATATGTAAGGGAAGTGTACTCAGGATGGTAAAGGCAGGAAAGAAGAAACTAAAAGAATTCTAGAATTTTTTTATGGTCTCTGAGATAGATTGTTTGCTTGCAGTTTCATTACCCAGTTCTAAGTAACACCATCAGTGGGTCATAAAAAGTCTGCTATGAACAACCCAATTCTCTCAAATCCAAACTACAGATGTCTTCTGTTCAAATTCCCAAAGGATATTTCCAAAATGGACAAATGGATTTTCAAATGGCAAATGCTGTTCAGTACAAACTTCTCGTAAACATTCAAAATTTCTTCTACGTATTAATTTACATATCTGAGCTGGCAGGAACTGTCTGGAAAAAAGATCTTGGGAAAACTGATCAAATTCTCTTCTTGGAACTGATAGGAAGAGGACTGAAAATACAGTAACATAATAATGACTGATGCAGAGCCAGGATGACATTACACTTAAAGAATATTGTGTACGCTTCTAGTCACCACTCTTAAAGAAGGATGAGATAGAACTAGATAAGGCAACTAAAATTATTAGGCTCCTGGAAAGAAAAGACTACAAAGCAGATGTGGGCTTTTTAGTCTGACGGATAGAAAAAAAACATGACAGAGGCATAAAAATTCATGCATGGCATCCATAATGAGGAAAGAGATTTTCTCTCTCTCTCCTCTTTCGGTGTTAGAAGTGAAGGACATCAACTGACAGAAATTTAGGACCCACAGAATGAAATATGTGCTGTTTTTTATATAGCACATTGTTAGTGTCAAATCCACTGCCAGCAATTGTGATGATGGCAGCCAATTTGGATGGTTTTCAAAGGGTGCCGGACAGATTCCTGGAGGATCAGGCTATCAATGACGCCTTGTATCGATGGCTGTTTATTACTTCTTGAATCATAGGCATTCGGCTTTAAATTTGGGTTGCTGGGAAGCAGCAGTAGAAAGAGGTAGAAAGAGTAGAAGAGAGAAGCTGTAGCTCAGGGTTGAACTGAGGCGTCCTTGATGCTCTCTGAGCTTGGATGTTAATTTTATTCATAGAATTACATACTTTGGCAAGGGGCAAATACAGATAGAAGAATTAGGGGGGGAAATGCCTTTGAATAGAAATGTGCCACCTGATTTTCAACCTTTGCTTACTTATTTTCTAGGTAAGTTGGGACTGCAGTTCCCAGAATTCCCAGCTATTTTGGCCAGTGGGGGGAATTCTGGGAGTTGCAGTCTTCAGCACATGTGGAAGACAGGTTAAAAATGCTTGCCATTGCTTATGACAACAAAGGGTCAGTGAGTTCCTCTCTCAGCTTATGATTCCACTTAAATGCCCCGTGCAGGGCTTTAGCATTAACCTCATTTGGTCCCTTAATTCCCCACTGTTTGGGGCTCACTTCTGGGGGACTTTTGTCTTTCATCCTGTTGGGCACCTGCCCTTCCCCACCACCTCCCTGGCACAGATATATCTGACCCAAGTTTTCCATTGCTTTCCCTCGTTGTTATGGGGAACGGAGTGTTTATGAAGCCTGGGTTGACACAGGCCCTATTCATGGCCCCAGAGCTACATCCAAAGACCTAGCCTTTTTAATCTCTTTCCTTTGAAGGCTGTTGGGGAGCAGGGTGGGTTTTTTTTTTTTTGGTGAGGTTGTGATTGCTTCCAACTGGAGGCATTGCAGCTGGGCTCCCCCATCTTCTCTTGCCAAGCTGTGGTTTTAAAAAAGGTATTCAAAATGACCAGATAAGCTTACTTTACTTTTTATTTCATGCAATGCCACGAAGCATTCAGGTTGTTGACAGACCCCCATCTTGTTGGGTGTTGAGGTGTAAAAATTGCTTGGGGTTGTTTTACACATAGAAACACACATGCACACACATTTTATCTTTTTTTCCCCCACAGGGTTCAATTTTACAAACAGGCACATTTAATGGGTGCAGATTATCTTTGTGTGGGATGCTCTAATGAGAAAAGCATCATTTAGAGGTAGTCCTCAATTTACAACCCTAACCAAGAACTGAATTTCTTTTGCTAAGCAATGCAGATGTGCCCGATTTCACAACTTTGCCACTGTTAAGCAAATTACTGCAGTTGTTAAATGAATCACACCGTTGTTACGCAAATCTGGCTTCCCCCTTGATTTTGCTTGTCAGAAGCTGTCCGCAAAGGTCCAAATGGCAATCACGTGACTTTGGGACACTGCAACCAATGTGAATATATGCCAATTGCCAAGCAACCAAATTTTGATCACATGACTGTGGGTATGCTATGATGGTCATAAGTGCAAGGACCAGTTGTCATTTGTTTCAGTGTTGCTGAACCTCAGTCACTAAGTGAATGGTTGTAACTCAAGGATACCTGTTAGGAAGTTTCTCCTTAATTCCAGGTTGCTTCTCTTTTAGATCAGAATCCATTCATTGTTTCTTGTCTTGCCTTCTGGTGCTTTGGAAAACAAGTTGACCCCATCTTCTTTGTGGCAGCCCCTCAAATATTGGGATATGCTATCATATCGTCTCTTGTTCTTCTTTTCTCTAGACTAGGCAAACCTAAATCCTGCACCTTCTCATCCAATAAACTTTTTCGAAGTTTATTGGATGAGAAGGAAAAAGCACCTTTGGGACAGATTTATCCCTTCACCCCACCCTCGTTTCCTGGGACGGAAATGACTCCAGGCGAGATTCTGCAAGAGCCGCGCCGCCCGTTTTTTAGTGGAATGCGAGCTCCCGGCATCGGGCAGAGCATTTTGGGAAGAGGCACGCTTTCCCCGCGCTGCGATGACCGCACGCTTTTCGCGCGCAGTTTGTGTCACCGTGGCTCCCAAATATCATCCTCCCTTCCCGCTTCCTCGCCCCCCAGGCCCGCCCTCCCTCTCTCCCTGCCTGCTAGCCAGCCAGCCCGGCTCCCTCCCCGCAGCCTCTCATCATTGCCAGGCACACAGGAAGCGAAGAGGCACCTGCAACTCTGCCGCCTTGGCCCCGGGAAAATTCCCAGAAGCCCCCAGGAAGCCTTGTGACATTTCATTCCCTGGGGCGAACCATCCCGCCCTCTTCCCAGCCAAGGAGGGCCGCTCCTCCCGCCTCGACCTCGGCCTCCAAATTACGTGTCAGCAGCCTGAGGTGGTCGGGGAGTGGGGTGAGAAGGGGTGGGCGTCATTTTTCTGACGCTGCCTTGGCTTCCCTTCGCAAGACCGGCGGTCTCCGACTTGCGTGCGCGCGCGTGCCTTCGCAGAGGAGTCAGGGGTGGCAGCCCTGGTTCGTGCGAGTGCGAAGTGGTGGCCCAGCCTTGACTCAGCTGGATACGGGGAGGAAGGCGGCGGCGGGGGTTGGGGGGTAGGTCTTGTGCAACCGCCTTCCCGTGTGGAGTCAGAGTTGCAGATTCAAAGTCTCCGCAAACTTTCATTTGCTAGCCTCAAAACCACGCCGCGGCCAGGGAAAGGTGACTGAGCCAACTACCTCGTCTTCTTTCAGGGACTCTCCTGGTGTGACTCAGGGACAGGATGGCACCCGGGGCAGTTTTGGCTCGGGGGTGGGGGTGGGCTTTCTCTCTCTCTCCCCCCTTTTTGCTTGAGAGAGCACGATAATACCCCCCCCCCACTTTCTAAATTTGGGGATTTGATCTTCAGCAGCCGTGAGCTGCATCTACATTTTCTAAAGCTTTCTTCTTTAAGCCACTTGGGGGTTTGTGTGTGTATGTTTATTATTTATTTATTTATTTATTTTGTCACAACAATATATATAGGTATCATACAAAAAGAATTATATAGTATATAAACACATATATGAGTAAATATAAGGAGATATAAGCATATATATATATATAGGAATGTGTATGTGTATGTTCAGTGCACAGAAACATGCTTTATTTGAAGGGATGGCACTCATGCATGTACAGAGTGCAAACTCATCAATCGGGAGCAAGGCCAATCCCAAAAAACTCTCCTGAATTTAGGGTTGAGATTCCAAGTCAGGGAAATTTAAAAGTAGGATATATACATGAAGGGCAAATTAAATGTCTCACATGACTCCCCCTAATTCTTTGCAGGGCCTTGTGCTTCCACCACCTCACTCCAAGTTTTCTTTTCAAGTATTGATTCAAGGATTTTGCCCATCCCAAACAGCATTCTTTTAATATATGTCCCCTCCCCAATTTAATCTGGAAGAATCTGGATTTAGAAACAGACATTCTCGTATAAGGCTTTGGAATGACTGGGGGAGAGAGATATTTTACATAAACATTCAAATGTCAACAGCAAAAAAAAGTAAATTATGCTGGAATTAAAGCAAAGAGCAGCTCCTGCTGCTACTGATAACTTCATCCCACCAAGCATAACTTATTTCCCACTCCCAAAATCTTCCTTTTTTTGGCTGGTTATTTGCAACCTGGCCTTATTTTCTCTATATCCAGGGGGTAATAAGGTTTGTATGATTGTTGCTATCATCTTCACCTTTTTTGACACGCTCCCTTCCCTGCTCCACAGACACCTCCTAGTGTGTTGGACTTCAGCTCCCATAATGCCAGGCTTGTGTGGTTAATCTGACTTCATAAATACCTTGTTTATTTTTAAATATTCCCAGGGACTCCTCTTAAATACAATTCAATCTATATAGCATTCTGGTTCTTCTCTTGAGATATGGTTTTCCTGATAGCCCAGCGCAACACACGTTTCTTTAAACTAGGCCCCACTCCATCCCCTGGGGTTTTCAAGTAAATATACATAAAATGCATGCATTTGATAGCAGTTATTATCTAAAGACTTACATTACTCTTTCAACATTAATAAGCCTCTTTAATATATCTACTCAGCAGAGAACTCAAATATGATGTCTTTGCTAGTGCTTTTCAATTTCAAGTTAGAAGTAAGTTGTATATTAAGATAGATCCCCAAAATATGACATTAAAATCTCAAGACTGTTCCATATTAGTTCCAATGTGATCAGATCCACTAAACAAGGTAGGAATGTGAGCTAGTTCTATTGCCAATATTCTGGTAATTTTTTTAAAATTTGTATTTATTTGTCGAATACGTATTAGATAATATATATAGGTATAAGCATGAATTGAATACATAAAATGAATACAATTAAAGGGAACATTAGGACGGTAGGCACGCTGGTGCTCTTATGCACGCCCCTTAGTGTGCATAAGAGCTGTTAATTGAAATGGGATCTTTAAGAGCGCTGAATTTGGCAACTATTATGCTATCACTATCCTTCTGCTAATCTTTCTATATGTAGCCATTCCCAGAATTCCCCACCCAGAGTAGCCACTGCTAAGAATTCTGGGAGTCTGCCCATTTAGATGCCCCCTACCCAATTTGGAGAATAGTGTTCTAAACGTAAAGTTTAACCTTTAGATAGTCCAAGAATTCAAGCTTTGTACTTAAGCACATATTTTATATGTGTCATGTTCGTTTCCTGCCTTCAGCATCTCACAGTGCAGTCTGATCCATGTCTGCTCTTGCTTCAAGGGAACTAAATATCTGAGTGTAACCTAGAAACATCCAGCAGCAGGAAATGGGAAATACCTTGCAATCCTGGTGAGATGCAACCAGAATACTCAGCAATGAACAAGCAAAGAATCAGTGGACTGACTTGGTATAATGGAAAGATTACAAGAACTGTAATACAGTTTAATCCCTCTGAATATGTACCAAGCACCAGTCTCTTAGTAAGGACTGAATACTGCCAACCCACATGTAACTGGAGCAAAACTGCCAAAACAGGAGCAAAGGCATCCATTCTATTTTATTTCCTGGAAGAATAAATTACTACCTTACTACTCAGCTTTCTGCTACCTGGGCCTTTTTATTCTGTCTAACCAAGGATTATGGGTGTCATAGTCCAACACGGAGATCAGGTTGGGAGAAGATGGGCCGGCATTTTTTTAAGACTGGTTATCAGCATATTTTCAAGCCCAGTGGGAAAGCTTGGTGCTTGGAAATGGATGACTTAGAGAGCCTTCACTTCATTCCAAGACCTATCAAAGCCAAAATTAGGACCTGTTGTATATTTATCCAGTCAGACTATATGGGAGAAGGGCCTTTTTGGTGGTGGTGGCTAAGAATTCCTTTCTGGCTTATCTCTGTCGTTGGTCCCACCTGGATTGAAGAATTCCTAGTGTGCCCAATATACTCAAACCTATACAGTGTACATGCTCCTACTGTAAGCACCGTTTCAAAGGGGCTAGAAAGCAGCTTATAAATGGATTACCGTAAATACACATGCAACAACTCACCCCTTTTTTCTTTGCATGCCCTGCACAGGAACAAACAGGCCTGCACCGTCGTCTTTAGATGCTGCTTTCTGATGCTGCCCATATACGGCCCTCATCTGCTGATGCACAGGCTTGGACAAGAGGTGCTATATAAGCAGCTCCCCCCACCCCCAAACTCAGCTACTGCAGCCCAGATTCAGGGGAAGGATGGTGGTGTAAACAGCTGCTGCATCCCAGAGGAAGTACCTCTCTTCCCCTAGAGACAAATCCTCCTGTGGAATAACGCCTGCTGGTGGGCAGGTGTACTGATGTGGTTTGGAAATCGGGAATGGATGTAACCCCCCTGACCCAGAACACATCCTGCTCAAACAGCCTGGCTGGGACCCTGTCTGTCGAGTTTGCTGAGAAGCGTGTGGCAGGGCCCGGCTCTTGCTCTCGCTCCAGGCAATGTGAACAAGGAAGCATCTTTCCCCTTCAAAATTTTTTGCGCCAAAAATGGAGCCGCCAAGCTGCTCAGGTCACGAGTTTCAGATCACCACACGGAGCGGCTTGAAGTGAGACCTTTTGCTCACACTCATAGTGTGGGATTTGCTGTGGGGCTTTTATGACTCCAAACTTTGTCTCAGCTTGTAGTTGGGTAAGGTCTTTCCTGACTGCATTCTTCCTTCTCCTCTTCTGATTGTGATGTGGTATAATAAAGTGAGCCACTTAGTTTACTCAGGACCCAGATTTGAATACCCAGAGTGTCAGATATACAATAAATTATATTTGTTTCCTGTTCTTCATACAGGGGATGTTTTTATATTTTTTTGCAAGCTGCCCAGAGCTGGAATGATTCACTGGCATATAAATTTAATAATAACAAGAATCGCGACGAGGATCGCGCAAGAACCTTGCAGACAAGTTGGATCACAAACTCCATCATTCACAGTTAGTATGTGGTGATGGGAATAGTAGCCAGAGTGGGAACAGTTGTAATACATTTACATTAGGAAAAGTGTGCTTATGTCACAGGTTTTGGCAGGGAGGATTAGTTCCTTTAATCCGAGAACCAGAAGAAGGAATTTGTGCCAGCTCATTAAAATTTATGCTTTTTAATAAAATTTGTAGTCCGAAAATCTGCCAGATTTCTGATGTTTTGCCGTTGTAGACTAACATGTCTTCTCCTTCGAAGTTCCTACTTCTGTTGCCTTTCATAGGCAAGTTTTAGACTGGATAGCAGCCAACCTACAAAGGCATGATTGGAGTCAAGGTCCCATTTAAAACAAAAGAAAGAGAGAGAAAATAGATATTGTCTATGTTTGGGTATATATCTGTAATCCCGGAAAAGAGTGTTTTTCAACCTGGGCCCTTTAAGATTTGTGGACTTCAACTCCCAGAATTCTCCAGCCAGCATGGCCAGCTGGGGAATTCTGGGAATTGAAGTCCACATACCTACATTGAAAAACACTGCAGTATAGCAGATGCTATGTTCCAGGTCCAGTCACCCTTCACAATAGGCCATGCCAGCCACAAATGCAAAAAACCCTTTTATATAGGTAGTCCTGGACTTAAAACAATTCATTTAGTGACCATTCGAAGTTACAACGGCACTAAAAAAGGTGATTTATGACCAGTTTTCAGACTTACAACCATTGCCGCATCCCCATAGTCATAGGATCAAAATTCAGATACTTGGGAACAGGTTCATATTTATGACCGTTGCAGTGTCCCGGGTTATGTGTCCCTTTTGTGACTTTCTGAGAAGCAAAGTCCATGGAGAAGCCAGATTCACTTAACAACCATGTTACTAACTAAATTATGTGGTAGTGGTAAACTTCAGAAAACCCAATATGACAGGTATTCTTGGAGTATCCAAGAAGTGAGCATGTGGTTAGTCTTCATTAATGACCATGGTTCTGATCAGCAACTTTGTTGTTATGTGAAGCAGTTGCTAAGTGAAACTGTGGTCATGCTTATGATCTTACTTCAGCTTTCAGACCTACAAAGATTATAATTGCAAGATTTGGTTCTAAAGTTATTGTTTCATCACTGAAACGTAACTGATCAATTACTAAAAACGGCAGTTGTTAAACGAGGACTACCTGTAGCCCAAATAAAGTCCTTTACTGGGACTTTTTTTTAAAATGTAATGTCTTAGTTTCAATGTGGTTTTCTGAGGGGAAAAGAAATGCAAAAGACTCTGCAATTGTAAACTGAAATAGGAGATAATATCAGATGTCTTTGTTGGTTTTCATACTCTAACCTTCAGTTCCTTTAGAAAAAAATGAAATATAAATCCAATAAATATCACCATCGTTGTCATGAACGAAACAGTTACTACCTTTGGTATTATTTAACGATGCTAGGAAAATTTTGAATGTGCCTTTCAGTTAAAAGAAAGTTAAAGCATTCTGGAGTCTCGCTGACTAAATGGAATGATTTAAGCAGGTTGTTAATTTTCCCATTATATCAGAATAATAGAAAAACAGAGCTGAAAGGGACCTTGGAGGTCTTCTAGCCCAACCCCCTGATCAAGCAGGAAATCATATACCATTTCAGACAAATGGTTGTCCAATCTCTTCATAAAAAATTTCAAGTGTTGGAGCACCCACAACTTCTGGAGGCAAGCTGTTCCGCTTATTAATTATTCTGTCAGGAAATTTTTCCGTTGTTCTAGATTGCCCCACCTTGATTAATTTCCATCCATTGCTTAAAATCAATGGGACACAGTATCATTTTGTAAATAATTGTGCCAATTAAGTCCCAAACAAGGACCCTATAATAAACGTAGCATTTCAGTTAAAAAACATTTCACTTTTGCCAAAACCTAGCCTCTGTCAAAATAGTGACACCTTGGTCTCATATGAAATAGATTGGCCAACTAATCGATCAATCAATTTATTATATGAATACAAACCATTACAGAGGGGGCAAACCCAGTATGACGTACTGCTGCTGATGCAGGATTAAAATGTGGGTCTGGCTGCCTCTGGAGGTAGCAAGTGGGATCAGCTACTTTGAAGGAGATGAGAAATCCATGCTCACCAGTGGCTGCAAGTGAGAATCTCTGACATTCAGAGGTGGTTCTGTGGCACCAATTGGACACCATTCTCGAGACAAAGTGCCAAGTGGACAGACGTAATTTGATGTCACACCTTGGGAATTTTGTACATCCAAAGCCGGTGGTTCAAAGCCATTCGTTCCTGGTTGTGATGGCTTTTCAGGCTTACTGTTTTATATCTTTCCCTTTTCTCTGTTAAACCCCAGGGTTTTTTTTCCATCTTCCACCTTACTCTTTTCTCCACTAAAATTCTCCAGCTGCTTCTTCTTCTTCTTCTTCTTCTTCTTCTTCTTCTTCTTCTTCTTCTTCTTCTTCTTCTTCTTCTTCTTCTTCTTCTTCTTCTTCTTCTTCTTCTTCTTCTTCTTCTTCTTCTTCTTCTTCTTCTTCTTCTTCTTCTTCTTCTTCTTCTTCTTCTTCTTCTTTTGCCTAAGTCAAGATGTCTCTGTAAAACTCGGATTTAGAAACAATGCACTCTATTAAATTTTGGAAGTATGGCAATTGCAACATGACATATTTCCTTCCTTCCTTCCTTCCTTCCTTCCTTCCTTCCTTCCTTCCTTCCTTCCTTCCTTCTTTACTTCCTCCCTCTTTTTCTTCCTTCCTTCCTTCCTTTCTTTCTTTCTTCCTTCCTTCCTCCCTCCCTCCCTCCCTCCCTCTTTTTCTTTCTTCCTTCCTTCCTTCCTTCCTTTCTTCCTTCTCTTTCTTCCTCCCCCTCCCTCTCTCTCTCTCTCTTACACGCGCATACACACACACACCCAGAGATACACCACACACACACACAGATACATACACCTTAGAACTTCATCTTAAAAGGACAGTACCACATTACAAAGCATATGTGTCATCCAGGGGCATGAGGAGCAGCATTTGCTTATGACCTATCCTTTCTTTTTTTCTTTCTTTTTTTTTTTTTGAATGGAAAAGTGTATGAGTCAAGATGTGTCACCGTTTGAAAAAAAAAATAAAAAACACTCGCCTAGACAAGACCTGTGTATATATAAAGACCAATTTGTAAGTGATGTAAAACACACACTTGCACATATACAAATCTGAACAGTTCAAGACTGCTCTGAAGTTAATTCTTTTTTTTAAAAAAAATTAATTTTGGGTTCTTCCATTACTTTTTTTTTAAAGAGAGGGAGAAAAAGAAAATTTTGAACTGAGCAAAAGCAAAGCTGAGAGATTGCAGATTTTTTTTTAAAAAGCAACAAACAACAAGAACAAAAGAAAATTGGCTGCGCCTGGTGCTTTTTAAAAATTATTTATTTATTTATTTGGCTATTTATTTATTTATCAATTGGAGAATATTGTCACTTTCTTGGGGTGGGGTGGCTGTCTGAGGAATTTTTTTTTCCTGAGAGTGTGTATGTACAAGTTCATCTACCTCAAATACCAAGCCTCCTAAGAAACCAAGGACAGGTGTGGTTTGGAAGAAGTTTACAACCCAAAGAAAACTTTTTAAGGAAAAAAAATCAACCCCCTTCCCCAACCAAACCAATTTTATACTAAGTTCCCATACCCCTCACCCCCCCTCCGAAAAAAAATACTCCACAAACAATATAAGCAAAGAAGACATTTTTGTTTGCTTGCTTTTTGTTTTCAAGAAGAGGGAATTTTAACTCAGGGAAAAGTAACCCTCAAATCTTCTGCAAAACATGAAAAGTAAGTTTTACTCTCTCTCTTTTTTAAAAAAAAAACTTTCGGTATGATAGATATTGCTTAATTTGACATGTTGAAAGTTCCTTTCTTGGCAGCACTGCTCTATCTCGAAATGTACATATTGACAGATAATAGCTGTATCTCATTCCCTTTGCATGAATTACGATGTCGTAAATCCAGGTTTATTGCCTTTGGTGGGGTGCTTGATTTTTGTTTTAGATAGGCAGATGTTTTCGTTATCCTTTGCTTATAGAAAGGACTGAATCTTTATTACTTAGGATGAGAAGAGATCTGTCTTTGGAACTTAAGTGGAGGATTGGATGGGGAGCAAGGAATGTGATTGCGAGCAGAGACGAGGCTGGCTTTGCTTATGAATTCACCTATATTTTGCAGAACTAAATACTTGCATATCTTAAGCTGCCTGGGTGGGCAGGCAGGAAGAAAACATAAAGTCTTCTGCTTTGGCTCAGGGATTCTGTTCTGATTAAATGTGTGACTTCTTAAACATCCTGAACTTTGTGTGATCAAAAGGACATTCTTATAATTGCATTTGTATGAGTGTGACAGTGGGACTATGGGCAGAGATGGGATTTAAATCTCTTATTGCTAAAGATTAAGCCACCTTAATTTTGATTGCGTTTGTACTAATTTTTTTCATGTCTAGATTCTATCCACTACCCTAGCCTGCTCCAATTTGAAATCTTCCAAATAGGTAGGAACAGAGTTCCCATCATCCTCAACTAGTATTTAGGGATGGCAGGAGCTCGGTCCCACACATCTGGGGGATACCAGCTTGGGTTAGATTGTGCTACTGTAAGCTGTTTGTTTTCTTTGGAGTAGTTCTATTGGACGGAAAGGAAAGACGAGACAATTGGAATCTCTTCATTCCTCTCTCTGCTTCACTCAGAGATATACTCTTATGGTTGAGCAAGCGGGGTTGCCTCGAGTCTTCCTTGAGGACTCGAGATTGCATATCATAATGCTTTTTCCATAAGTGAAATGCATAAGTGCATAGGGGCCGGAATAGCTCAGGCTGTTAGAGCCTGTTATTAGAACACAGTAGCCTGCAATTACTGCAGGTTCAAGCCCGGCCCAAGGTTGACTCAGCCTTCCATCCTTTATAAGGTAGGTAAAATGAGGACCCAGATTGTTGGGGGGTGGGCAATAAGTTGACTTTGTAAAAATATACAAATAGAATGAGATTACTGCCTTATACACTGTAAGCCGCCCTGAGTCTTCGGAGAAGGGCGGGATATAAATGTAAACAAAAAAATAAAAAATAAAAAAATAAGTGAAACCAAGGTCTGTGGGTACATTGCAGTGCAACATTGACCAAGCATTTTACTTGGAAATGGCTCACTGTTTTTAGACAGTAATGTCTAAAACAGTCACACTTGAGGTGATGACCAATCAAACTGCTAGGGGAAAGCTTATATTTTAATATGCACCTGGAGAAAAGAACTGCAAAAGGTTAAACTCTATTGCACACTAGTCTTAATGCTGCTGCTACAATTTCTGTATGAAGTGAGCAAGGACACAAAATCTTCAATGTTGCCCTGTGATTGATTGATTGATTGATTCCTTCCTCCCTCCCTCCCTTCCTTCCTTCCTTCCTCCCTCCCTCCCTTCTCATACACAGAAAGGAGGAAAATGGATTTCCGTAGACTTTCTTTAAGTGCATGGTTCTATTTATTTTAGATTTTGCTAATTTCAGACTAAGTTCTATTATCTGGCTAAGCAAGAATACAGTCCAATTCCTAACTTTTAGGTTTAAAGTTTGGGTTATTGTCTCAGCTTCATGTAATCTTGCTGACTGTAAGACTAAATAGGCAGATCTTATTTCCTATAGAGAGAATGTAAAGATAATTCTGCACTATTGATAACCCTGTTTTGTCAACCCATCACCTCTTAACAATACATTTCCACCTCTGCTCAAGAGCCAATTTGCTCACATCTGCCTTCTGGCTGAGTCACACAACAACATGCTTAACTCCTCAACCCAGCACCTGTCAGCATTGGGAAATGAACCTGGTGCCCATAACATCCTCCCTCACCAAAAGTGGGTATTGTAGTCCAACACGACTGGAGAACATGTGACTCAAGAAAAGTGCTTTACAGATTAGGAATGTAAAAGTTTAAAAAGGGGGACTAAGAGAATTTTAGAAACATGGTTATTCCTTATACCATTGCTTTCCTGTTGAAGGAGCTACCCTCTGAGCTTATACCAAATGTTTAAACCTTATTTTGGAATATTTCCACTATGCTTTGATCGATGCATATCTGCTCTCCAATAGAAGAGAACATGTTCAGGATTGAACTGTGGTCTTTGGTGCTCTGAGGTTGGTTCTTTGCTCATAGATGTTTCATTACCCAATTAGATAACATCATCAGTAGTAGTGAATGTGAGGTTTGGTCTCTGTTTATATACAGTAACTTGCCCTGTTTTGGTGGACTTGTGGTTTTCTCTTTGATAGTTCCTTCATTACGGTATTGTTTTCTGCTTGATTATTTGTCTGGTATTAATCCTTGCTGCTGGAGAGACAATAAAATAAAGCTAAGAAGGGAATGAAAAGACCAGAACACAACCTCTCTTGTAGAAAACGCCCAGATAAGCATGTACTGACACCAGATGAACAATAAGCTAGAAAAACAATACCCTAATCAAGGAACTCCCTTCGTATATACCAGGAGCAAAGCCCACACTCACTCACACTGATGTTATCTAGTGAGGTAATGAAACGTCTACAAGTAAACATCCAAACTCAGAGAACACAAGGACTCCATAGTCAGCTACTCTAAATTTCTTAAACTTATTAGATTAATTCAAATATGCATACTTATCATACTTTGCTACTTTAATGTCTGAACCAGCTCCATCAAAAACGCTCTATCAAGGAGATGAAAATGTTGTCTCCAAATAAACAGACACTTTGCTAAAAGGATGGAAAGGAGCCTATCAAAACATAAGCCTTTTCACCTCCATCAATGTTGGTGGGTCAGATTTACAAAAGCACCCTGACCAACTAAGTTTATTTGAAGAAAATATTTGAAATGGCAAAAAATGTAGGATACCTTTTTCCAACCTTGTACTCCCGTATGGCCTGGATTTCTGAAGGCTGAATACAACACCAAGTTGGGGGAAGACGGGTTCAATGAAAAAGTGTAGATACTTTTTTCACCCTGCCAAAAATATTTGGGTTAAATCTCCCAAATTATTTTAACTGCTGAAGGGCAGAATGGGGGGAACTTCAAAAACCTTTTCTTCTGAGGATAAAATGGGGAACAGCAGCTGAAATTCCTCTCAGCAGAAAAAAAAAGGACAGTAGTTTACTTCTGTTAACAAGGGAGAAAATTTGCTGAGGTTTCAGAAAATACATGCAAATAAAACTTTGACTTTCTTCCAGGATTTTTCTGGTCTTCCCCTGTTTCCTTTTTAGGTTTGTGGGAGAGGTACATCCTAACCTCTTTGATTCAAGGTGCTGTTAACATTAGAAAAATGTGTATTAATGATATGTCAGAGAGCCAATTTGATGTAGTGGTTAAGGCACCAGACTGGAAATCAGGAGACCCTGAGTTCTAATTTCACCTTTCACACAAAGCCAGCTGAGTAACCATGGGCCAGACACTTTTTCTCAGCCTTAGGAAGAAGGCAAAGGCAAACTACTTCTGAAAAACCTGGCCAAGAAAACTGCAGGGACTCATCCGGACAGTTGCCAAAAGTCAACACTGCCTTGAAGGTACACACCTGCCCCAATGACATTTCTAACATCTTAGGTTCTTAAACCCACTGAAAGCTAGAGCTTCTTGCTGTTTTCTCAGCAAACAGACAAAAAGAATCCCCCCCCTTCCTCCTTCTTGTCCCCTTTGCCATTGTTGGTCATCTGTATATCTCTACTGAGAGAAGGAGAAACTTTATATGGATCGACCCAACAATTCCAAACATGCTTATTTGTTCTTTTTCAGCAATAGAAACTAGGCCTTATTGTCAGAAAGGAGTACCTGAGACTGCACCCTTACAACATGTTGACTAGGTTCAGGGAGGTAAACCTTGCTTTCCTTAACCGGGGTTTGTAGAAGGAACCATAATTGGATGGTTCAATACAAAGGCTAACCCCATAACCATCACTAAGCAGCTTTCCTCAACAATGTCAAGAAAGTCATAAACATAAATTACAATGGGGCTATGCATGACATCTAAAGATAGCTATTCTCATTTTCCTTAGGTTTTTTTTTCTCTGTAGCTTTTTCTCAAAAAAACCTGTGTGAGTTTTCAGAATACAGGTAGTCCTCGATTTATGATCACAATGAAGTCCAAAATTTCTGCTGCTAAATGAGATCACTGTTAAGTGAGTTTTGCCCCATTTTATGACTTTTCTTGCCAGTTGTTAAGTGAACCATTGCACTGGGGATGTTGCAACGGTTCTTTGTGTGAAAATGATCGTAAGTCACTTTTTTCAGTGCCGATATAACTTCAAACATTCACTAATGAATGGTTGTAAGTAAAGAACTACCTGTATGTGGAAGTTTGATTGAACAATAATATGCTATCAAGTCAGTAATGACACCTTGTGAGCACAGTATAGATTTTTTCCAGGGGGATCTATCCTAACATGGATTTTTAGATCTTCCAACAATGCACCCATCATTTATTTAACTGAGACCATCCACCTTGCAGCTGATCATCATTTTCTTATCCTCTCTTTCTACCTTTCCCAGCATCAGATTTTCTCCAGAGAATTAGGTTTTCATATAAGGTCCCCAAAATAAGATAATTTGAGAATGGTCATTTCAATCAGAATAGAGCTGGAAGTCCAACCCTCTGCTCAAGGTGATGAAGCACCCACAATTTCTGAAGGCAAGCCATACCATCGATCGATTGTCCTAACTGTTAGGAAGTTTCTCCTTAATTCCAGATTGCTTCTTTCCTTGCTTAGTTTCCATTCATTGTTTCTTGTGATGCACTCTGGTGTTTTGGAAAATAAGTTAACTCCCTCTTACTAAGGATTTATAAAAGTGGTACTAATATTTCATGTGATTTTGATTCTATGCCTCTGTTTATACAACCAAAGTTTGTATTAGCTTTTTTGGCTGCTGCCACACACTGCTGGCTCATATTTAAGTGATTGTTCACTAAGACTCCAAGGTCCCTCTCACAGTTACTGTTTTTGAGCCAGGTCTTGCCTAATCTGTACTTGTACCTTTGGGTTTTTCTGTCTAAGTGTAAAACCTTGCTTTTCTCCACACTAAGTTTCATTCTGTCGGATAGGACAAACTTGTGCAAGTTTGTCAAGATCTTTTTGGATCCTGAGCTTGGCCATAATTTGTGCCTAAAGTGAGAACTCTGGATGGATTTGTTGATTTGTTCTGTAATCTCTTTGTTTTCTTGGTTGTTCACACTATTCTCAGGAGTTTTTTTTCCAACACCAAAGTTCATAAAGCATCACTGCTCGATACTTCTTCTATTCTTTTTCTTTAGAGTCCACTAAATCCACTAAATTATAGAATGCTATGTAGGGAAAAGCTTATAAGCTTGTAAGCTTTGACAACCAAACTATACCCTACCACCTTCTCCCCCACACATGAAAGAAAACAAAATCCCATCCTGACAAAAAATGTGATAAAACCTACTTAATCTATTTTTCTCTATCTTTTTTTCTGCTGGCACCAGCTGTCTGAATCCAGCCATGTTTATTGAGTATTTATGGACATTTTAAATGGCTTGGCATTTTTACAATCCTTATCTCATTTATTAGCTCACAACAACCCTGGGAGGTAGGTAGACTGATGATTTCCTAGCAGACAATTGGGTTTAAATGAATGAGTTAAGGATCATTAAGCAGTTTGGGAATTAAAAGTGCCAGGTCAACATTAAGTAATATCCTGAGAGGAAAGTAGCCTCGATTAGAAGGTGCAGCCTCTGTTTTATATAGGCAAAGCAAGAATTAAGCTACAGCAGAAAGTAACAAATACTTTTTAAAAGGTAGCCAACAGGAAATTTAAAGATTTATTTATTATTTTATTTAACGTATGGCACATCGTAGTACATGGACTAACAATACAAATTAGCGTTTCAACTAGATTAGCAGAATCCAATAAAATATAAATGTCAAAAAGATCAGTGTTGAAATATCAATGTCTAGGCCATCTACCCATTGAAACTCAGGATCATTTATATTTAAAAAATCAGATACTGGATTGGTATATGCCCTCCGTTTGCAGCCTGTCATGAGCCTGAACCCATAGTTGCACTGAGGGGAGGATACAATGCCCCATTTATATAGGGGGTGGATTCGCCATGTGAGGTGAATCCTGTTTAGGATTGTCCATTGCTGTCATGGTATTTCAAAGCCTGGCACCTTTTTTTTATGGGGTTATTTATAGGTCTTCCTATAACTGGGCATTACAGGCAATTTAAAGGTTACAATGCTCCTTTAGCCTTTTAAGATACTAGTAAGTACTTAGATGGGGACTAGCAGAAATTCCAGGGCTGTTGAGACTTAAATCAAACAACAAACAAAAACCATATCTGAACAAAACTATGGGAAATTATTGTCACCCCCTCCCCACTCCAAAAAATCAATAAGGATTCAAGGGAATATTTACTTCCTTTTATGAATGGAATGAAATAACAGTTTCAGTCAATTGGGTGAGAATACAAAACTGCCTTTGGGTATGTGAAGGCACCAGACAGGGACCTCAAGATAACAAGCTGAATTAAGAGTGTGCATTGTCATTTGTGTGCACCTTCAGTTTTAGTGTTGTTTGCTGGTAGATCAATAATGTCTTGGATGGTGAGTACAGATAGTCCTTGATTTACGGCCACAATTAAGCCCAACATTTCTGTTGCAAAGCGAGAAAGTTGTTAAGTGAGTTTTGCCCCATTCTTGGCACCACCATTCAAAGGGCATCATGCAGGACTCTATCAAGCTGTGGGCCATTTTGCAATTAGAAACCCAGGTAAGAACTTTGAGATACTTTCAGAGAAGAATATTATCTGGCCCCTTGTAAACATCTGAGTCTAGCAAGTGCCTAATAAAAACTGCACCAACTCATTCTTCCCCTTTCACACACCCACACAGCCACAGGGGCATGTTGCCGAGTTTTCCAGAAGAAGAG
Organism: Ahaetulla prasina; assembly: GCF_028640845.1. Lineage (NCBI taxonomy): Eukaryota > Metazoa > Chordata > Lepidosauria > Squamata > Colubridae > Ahaetulla > Ahaetulla prasina. Next base: position 23,049,344 of record NC_080542.1, read on the forward strand.
AGCACAAAGTTTGCATGCTGCAGTTAGAGCCTGATTTCCATTAATTCAGTCCCTGAAATTTGTCTAACTTATTTTAATAGTAGATAGTGACTTCTCCGCTTCTGAAACATGGAATTGTATTATAACTTCTCTTGATGATTGTTTGCAGCATTCTCACAGTAACATGATTATAATTCAGGCATTTGGCAACCGGCACATAATTACAATAGTTGTGGTGTGCCAGGGTCATATGATCACCATTTGTGACCTTCCCAGCCAGCTTCAAACAAGCAAAGTCAATGGAGGAAGCTGGATTTGCTTAACAACCATGTGATTCACTTAACACTTGAAGTGATTTGCTTAACAAGTGTGGGGAAAAAAGTCATAAAATTAGGCACAACTCACTTAACAATTGCCTTGCTTAGCAATTTGTCCCAGTTGCAGTCGTAAATCAAGGACTACCTGTAATTGGGAAAAACTCAATAGGTGGACGAAAATGCCAAATCCAGTCTAAGCATCTGGCTGACTGTATGACTAACAATATAATAATAATAGTAATCCCTTATTTCTACTGAACCAGTAGAAAAGATCAAGTTGGAGTTGGTCTCCTTGATATTTCTGAGATCTGATTCTTAGAATATGGACTAGATTTACACAGCACACAAATTCTCAGACAATTCACCCTCATTTTAGCCTAGCCTGTGCAAACACAGTAATCAAAAACGAACTAGGTTAGGAAACTATCAAAAGTCTGAGATAGTAAAAGATACCATTCTTATGTGCACTTTCTTATAAAGCTAAACTTCAGAATGAAATATTTCTGTCTGCATTTTAGTATCCAAGTACGATAGAAAAGTGGAATTCCCTATGTGCAACCCATTCGATCATCTCTTCAATCTTCATTCAGCTGGTGCCTTTTAGATGAATTGGATTCCCACAATCCCTCTGCTAGTTTTTGCAAAATTGGTTCTCATTTATTTCTCTGATAAGTATTTACAGGCAAAGAGGTTGCTGGGCAGGGAGAGGATGTCCATGGTTTACCTGGAGGCCTAAGGGCCCTAAATTGTAACTTCACACCATGACTAAGGTTTCTGTAGTGCCCTTCCCCCCCCCCCAGGATGACCTTATCTGTCCAAGATAGAGCTGCCATCAGAATTTTTATTAGTTCAAAACCTGTAGAGCCTGAACTTACTCTTCATCCGGTCCTTGGTTTTCCCCATCACCCTCAATCAGGAAATTAGAAGCGATAGATAACATCTTCTATTCTCCTTTCTAAAAAAAATCAGTAGGAAAAAACCCTTGAATTTCACTTGCCTCTCAAACCGTTTTCTGTTTGCATTTCTGGTGCATAGTTGCATAAAGAAATGCAAAAATTGCCAGCAACTTGAAGAGGCCTAACTGTGTTTTTTTTTCTAGCTGCCTGTTACCATAGCCTCTGGAAACAGATTTTAAAAATATCATCCCTTTCACTGGCTCCCCTCTTTCTCCCTGGTTGCCGTCCCAATCGACTAATAGCTTTAGGATCTGTCCTTTCCCTCTGATGGTTGGCAACTGCTACAGTCTTTAAACCATGTTGACTTGACCTAAATTGTGTTGCCCACTGCTTCTGTGTAATGAGGAGCTCAGTTCTCAATCAACGTGCTTGATGGGTATATTGGAGTTTTAAAAAATTGTGTTTTGCAGGGTATGCAGGGTCAAAAAAGTAGGAAAAAACCCCACAAACCTCAAGGTGGCAGCTGTGACATTGCAATTATCGCTCAGCCACACACATGACAAACAGATGAAGCTTCAGTGGCAACATCAGAGTCGCTGTCTTCGTTCTTTCTCTTTTTTAAACCCTCCCTGCAGACATTCACATAGTCCAAGTACATTTAAATAGCCCTACCATTGTTGCAAAAAAATAATAATCCAAACCCAACAACCCTATGGTAAGGGGCTATGGGTGGGTGTGCTAGGTGTGTGCACACCTAGCAATAGCAATAGCACTTGGACTTTTATCCGCTTCACAGTGCTTTTACAACCCTCTCTAAGCGGTTTATAGAGTCAGCCTATTGCCCCCAACAATCTGGGTCCTCATTTTACCCACCTCGGAAGGGTGGAAGGCTGAGTCATGTTAGATTTTTAAAAATAAAGATGGTTCCTTTCACCCAGAGCAAAAAAGGTTGTAAAGTCAGGCACAATTGGCTAAATCGACTTTGCTTAGCAATGGAAATTCTGGTTCCAATTGTGGTCATAAGTTGAGGACCACCTGTGTTGAGGGGAGGGGGAAACAGTTTAAATGTTGGCCCTATAATCATTGCCCAATCCACCCTGTTTTATGTGCATTGGCACATGTCGAAGAAGGGCAAGGTTATGATGTAAATCTTGATATTTTTTTTATTCCCCTCTGCATCTCATCCATAGGTAGCAAAAGGTGCTAATTGTGCAATGACAGTGTATGTGAGGTAGTGTGCCTCCTGCAAGGAAAGATGCCAGGTCAGCTATACAGGTAGTCCTTGACTTATGACCACAACTGAAACCAGAATTTCTGTTAGTAAGTAAGGCAGTTGTTCAATGAGTCAGGTCCAATTTTACGATCTTTTTGCCTTGGTTGTTAAGGAAATCACTGCAATTAAGTGTATCATGCAGTCGTTTAGCAAATCTGACTTCCCCACCGACTTTGCTTGTCAGAAGCTGGCTGCGGAAGATCACAGATGAGAATCACGTGGCCCTGGGACATTGCAACCCCCTTAATATATGCCAGATGCCAAGTATCTGAAGTTTGAACACATGACCATGGGAACCCTGCGTGGAGTGCAAGTGTGAGGACAAGCTGTAAATCACTTTTTTTAGTGCCATTGTAATTTTAAATGGTGACTAAATGAGTGGTTTTAGGACCACCTGTAATTTGCATGTATAGCTTAGGAGCTGGTTCAGGGTATATGTGCTTTCCTATGTGGCTGTGTGCTTTTCTCTGTGGCTCCTTCTGTGCATGTCTGTCTGTCTCCATTAAAAAAAAAGGAAAGTATCCAGAAATACATGCACATTTGAGACTTGCACACATGGCTGTTGCGGGGAGGGGTTGTGCCCACCCAGCTGGAATTGCTCGTGCAGCCATCTGCTGCATCAGCTCAGGGCCTCTGACGCCTTCCCTCACTCCTTCAATCCTCTTTACGAGACTTCATCCAGCTAAGCCAGGCCTATAAATCCCAATGCTGGGAAAATCACCCTCCCTTCCTTCCTTGAGGTCTCAGAGCTGCGCCACATGATGCCAGCTTCTTCTGTCCCATGCTGCTAGGCCTTTGTCTCTTGGCTTGGGGAGAATGGAAAACAAATTCTTGGGTTTATCTTGGCATGGTATAACCCTAACCCTAACCTTCTTTGTCCATGTCTTCTGAAGGAGAGCAATCAGGGGCTTCAAGCTGTACTTCAGCCAAAACCTAGTTCTTAACGATTGACCAACTCTGGGTAGACTTGAGGTCCAGAACATCTGTACAGCCACCTACTGTCCAGGCCCAGTCTGCTCATTTACTGATCTCTCGTAACAGCCACAAAATGTGTTAATCCATTAGTGCCAGCAACTCTTTGTTATGTTTCCAACCTTACGTTGCTTAGAGAGCCACCCAAATTTAAAGAGTTTTAAGGTGAACACCTACAGAGTTTCACATGCCCATGTTGCACCAAACAGGAATATCTTAGCAACTGCATTTCTACATGTTTTGCTCCAGGGAGTTGCAATTGGCTGTCTCTGTAAATAAGATCAGGTGAAAAAACTACATTTGCCATCCTGTCAGATATAATCTATTCTACCTGAGATTAATCTGGCCTCAATACTTAACAGAATATCAGAGTTGGAAGGGATGTTGGTGGTCTTCTACTCCAACTCCCTGCTCAGGCAGGAAGCCTATTGAGACAAATGGCTGTCCAATCTCTTCTTTAAAACTTCAACTATTGGAACACCCACAATTTCTGAAGGCAAGTTATTCCATTGATTAATTGTTGTAAAGATTAGGAAATGTCTCCTTAGTTCTAGGCTGCTCCTCTGCTTGATTAGTATCCATCCATTGCTTCTTGTCCTGCCTTCAGGTGCTTTGGAGAATAGGTTGATCTCTTCTTTGGGGTAATTCCTTAGGGATATTGGAATACTCCTATCATGTCACTCCTAATCCTTCTTTTCATTAAACTAGACATACTCAATACAGTACTTCTTAACCCTTCTTTCAACTGCTTCTTTTGCCATAGCTACCCAGGCTATTTTATTTCTCTCAATCCAAACACCCTTCTTCCTGGATGTCTGATCTTATGCATCCTACCTATTAATTTCTAAAAGCAAACACAACACAAATGCAAAATTATGCCCCTTTGCTCATCATGGAGACCCACACATAAATAGTGTGGGTCTCCATGTTGAGCAAAGGGGCATAATGCAATCTTTTAGTACCCATTAACGTTTTGACTCAAGAGAAGCAGCAATTGTTTGGGAGTCAGTGGCTTTAATGGTGCTCAAGAAAGCCATTTAGCTGAGTCCTGCAGCCAGCAGCAGGAACGAGGCCTGCTCATTCCTAAGTCTACAGGGTAAACACAAACCGGCCAAGTCCTTGGGTGAATTTACTCTGTTACCCTCAAGTATCTATTTGTTTTGAAGCGTCTTCGCCTTGCCTTTCTTAGCTATTCTATCCAAGCAGATTACAATTAAGCTCACAAATTTGGTCTCCTTCCAATCCAATGGCCAGCAAAACTGTAAAACAGGGACCAAAAGCCTTCACTTGGACATAGTGTAAAGACAATGACGTCAGAAGCCATGATGCCGTAAGAAGAACTGCTTTTCTGGGATTAGCCCAAGGCCCGCTGTTACCCTAGAATGGTAGGTGGGAGGGAGAGGAGATATTGAGAAGATCAACATGGCATGTGTGGAAAAAGCCAAATTTCTCTAGGATCAAAGGAGTTGAAAAACTTCAGAAGGACTGAGGCCATCGTGTTTTTTTTCCACCTGCTGAGGATCCCACTTTAATTAGCACTGCTGGCTGAGAGGGCAACCTGGGTAAGATGTTGTCTGAAGCCCTTCCAACCTGTGGCAACACTCATCCCTTCTCCATGCTTTTCCCCCTGGAATGTCTACTTCACCCAGTGCTTTGCACCTGGTTTCTTTTATTAATCGGAAGGCTGAAAGTGCTACTCATATCTACCTAAATGTATTATGAAAGGGAGGCTGATTCTCCTGTTGCATAATAGGAGGCGGAACAAAGAGGAAAAGATTTTTGAGGCATAAGAAATTTCCTCCTGCATTCAAGTGCACAGATAGTCCATGACTATCAATAATTTGTTTAACAACCATTCAGAGTTGGAAGGAAAAAAAAAGTCAGTCCTTTCTCTTACGGCCGTCACAGCATTTCTACAGTCACGTGATCAGTATTCGGGCACTTGGCAACCACTTGGCTTGCATTGGTTAATCTGCCTGGCCCAGTTGCCATGAAGTATGCTTTTTAAAGCGTTTCAGCTCCAGGGGCGGGCGGAGAAAAAGGCACGAAAAAACCCCAACCACCTTTGAAATCCAGGCCGATGCCTTCGCTCCTGGCAAGGGGAAAAATATGCAGTTTGCTCTCTAACACAACACCGGATAGCTTTTCCATGAAAACACCTTGACTCACCCCTCCTTCACCCTCCCTCCTGACCCAGCATCACTGTTTCCAAAGAGACCTCTTTTTTCCTTACCTCATGGCGAAGGCGCCGGGATGACTCTCTTGCAGGAAAGGAATTCCCTAACCCAACAATCTTTCTCTCTCTGCCCTGCCTGTCCAGCAGACATATGTTCAGAAGCGCTGCCAGATGTTTTTGAGGGGCACCTCTGGGCCATTCCAGAGTTCCCTCCAGATCCCAGGCCGGCTGTTTTCACACCTAGCTAGCCTAACCCTCAGAAAGTCCCCTGAAGGCCCCCAACCTCCATAAACTGAACAAGGACACCCTTAGTCTTAAAATGCTGGCTCTCTTTTGTCTTGGCAGATGCTCTTCCAGTGAAATGCACCCCAGAGAGAAGCAGGATTTGGGGTGAGGATGGGATGGGGTGGGGGTGTTTCTTGCTTAAGTAAAGCAAGGTTTAGAAAACTTATGAAAGGTCATCAAATGCTTCAGTTTCACATTACTGCAGTACAGGTAGTCATCGACTTACAACTATTTGTTTAGTGACCGTTTGAAATGACAATGGCACTGAAAAAAGTAATGTAAGGCTCACACTTACGGCCATCATAACCTCTCCACAATCACATGAATCAAAATTTGGGTACTTGGCAACGGGCCTGTATTTGTGACAATTGCAGCATTCCAGGGCCATATTTGAGGCCTTCCCAGCTAGCTTCTGACAAGCAAAGTCAGTAGGAGAAGCTAGATTTGCTTAACGGCCGCATGATTCATTTAACAACTGCAGTGACTCGCTTATCAACCATGGCAAAAAAATTAATAATTATAAAATCATGTGTGACTCAGTTAACAACCTTGCTTAGCAATAGGAATTCTGGACCCGAGTGTGGTGGTAAATCAAGGCCTCCCTGTATGGCGTTACCTTTTGAGTTTGTTCTTCCATTTTCTGGTCTTTTGACATTTCTTTACCACATTTGCTACCAACTAACCTCAGTGTGACTGTGACCTATCTGTAAAATGGCATTAATAGTCAGCATTAACTTAGCTATTGTATTAAACCACAGTCTAGGTTTCCACCGTAAACTCATCAAAATGATCTGGGTTCACTCAGACGGCCAAGCGACACGCAACCACATAGTCAAGGCTAACTCATAGGGTGTTGTGTGAATGGACTTGCTAAGACTGATTTGATTTGGTGAAGGGTGTTGGGTGAACATAGCCATAGAATACAGGAGTATCACAGGATTTATTTTGAGTAGACTTAATTAGGAGCTTAAAGAATTTTGAACCAGGAACCGGCTGCAAGGATTAGATCACCTCAAGGCCCCAGACAAATACACACACATGTACACAAATATTTTAAAATATTCCTTGACACTTCTCTCTCACCAAGTGGAAGAAAGAGGTCTTTTGAAGAAGGAATGTCGGTGCAGGGGTGGGGGTTAGATTCCAGGAGAAAAAATGTGTATAAACTAACATCAAATTCTGCAGGCACTATGTTAATCCATCAAAGTGTCAGAGAAAAGGACATGACTAGAAAACAGTTTCATTTGACAAAAGCATACGGAGATGGGCCTTGATCCTTTAGCTTCAGAGGATGAAAGGAGCCTTAGATGAATGGAGAACTACACATACAGGTCAATGCATTAAACCTACTTTGCAGATCCATTTTTAAGCCAAGGGTATCATTTGGATAACATGGTGGGATTCAGCCAGTTCGCAGCACTTCAGGAGAACCGGTTATTAACTTTCTGAGCAGTTTGGTGAACTGGTTGTTGGAAGAAATCATCAGGGCAGAGAACTAGTTGTTAAATTATTTGAATCCCACCACTGGGTGTCATTCGGATAACATACTAACTAACCTTAGTTCATTATTTGTGGTTTACAAATAGTCCTCCACTTACGACCATAATTAAGACCGGAAAATTCAATGTTAAGCAATGCTAGCGTTAAGTGAGACATCACATGACTGCAACCTTTTTTGACATGGCCTTCTGCTGGTTTCCATGTTGCATGTTGGAAGCCAGTTGAGAAAGTTGCAATCATGTGACCCTGGGACTTTGCAACTATCATAAATATCTGCCGATTGCAAAGCACCCGAACCTCAATAAAGTGACCACAGGGTGCCATGATGGTCATAAGTGCAAGAACTGGTTGTAAGTCACTTTTTCAATGCCATTGTAACTTTAAGTGGTCGCTAAAGGAATGGTTGTAAGTTGAGAATTATCTGTATTCTGTTTTGCAAACTCACCACTCAATGTAGCATGTAAAATCAGAGCGGATTCAATCATGTTCATTTAGAATAAGCGTCTGGAGCAAACACAGCCAGCAAACCCAGGGCTGCAGAAGTAGGGGCATTGAAAATGAATGTCAACAGTCTTATGTCTAGGGAGATTCTAAGTCATCCAGGTCATGGTTGCTTTTTCAAAAGGAAACTGGACTTTCTCCTTTTTTGCTTGAAGACCTTTCGCTTCTCATCCAAGGAGCTTCTTCAGAACGGAGGAAGTTTCTTGGATGAGAAGCAAAATGTCTTCAAGCAAAAACAAAATTGTAAAAGCAACTTTGGGTCAAGCTTAGAAATCTGCCCCAGCCCAAGATCTCTCCCCAAGCTTCTGAATAACTCCTTATTTGTGAACTCTCTGACTTTAAGGGTTCATGTTAAGCCATGAGAACCAGTCAAAAGCGAGTTAGTAGAGTCCAGAATAGTAAAATAAATAAATGAATGAAATCTCTTCAAGGTGCTAATCAGGATAGAGTTTTAAAATGTTTTCCAACTTTTAAAAGGAAGGGATACCCTTCGCAGAGGTATAGCCATTCCTTCGTTCTCTTTCTCACACACTTCAAAGTTTAACTCTCAGGGAAAGAGGAGGCTGCTGTCCTTGTTCCTCGCTGAATCATAAAAACAGATTTCCCTATAAAAGAAATGAGCAAGAATTTACAAGTAAACTTCACACTCTCAAGAATTCAGAAATGGAAGTTTCCCATCACTCTACAAATGTTAATCAGCTCACCAATACAAGAAAGTTTGTGTCACACCCAACAATAGTTTCATGAATAGTCCCAATTTATGAGTCATTACCACCACTGTCTCTCCTGTGGTTTATTCAGAGATGGTAGTCCCATATATACAGGTGATGTTTTGGAAAAGTTGGTTTTCAGCCACTGGCTTTCTAACAGCCATCCTTGGTCTCTCCCTCTCTCTCTTTTCCTTTGCAGACGGTGTGTGTCAGATTGTAGTGATGCTACTGAGTCTGTATGAAGGACTCTGGGCTGCACCTAACCCCAGACTAAAGCCCACAGACCCCCGGATGGAGTTTGATTCCATCATTGCCTTGACCAGAAACCTGCTAACTGATACCAAGACCCTCTCCAACCACTTTGTAAGTCCAGAAGCCTTCCCTTTTAGAGTCCATTGGATATGATGGTGATGGTGATGGTGATGGTGATGATGCAAAGAAGCAGAAAAAAAAACAGTAAATCTTGTACTCAAGCCATGAAAGATTCCATACATTGATTATAAGCCAACACAGTAGCCAAAACAATTCACTGGAACATCTCTAAAAATTATCATGTGCCAATTATGAAAAATTGATGAGAACATACTCTTGAAAAAAATAGTTTAAAAATGAACAGGTTAAAATATTTTGGGATTTCCTACTATAGACTGATAATCTTGGGTCATAACCTACCAGATTAAATATAACTGGTTGAGAAGAAGAAAGCATGGATAATTGATGTGGCAATACCAGGGAATAGTAGAATAGAAGACAGAGAAAAGTGGAAAGTATCAAGATCTGAAAATCAAAACTGAAAGACCATGGTGTAAACTGGCTGTGATGATCCCAGTGGTTATCAGCACACTGGATGCCATACCAAAAACATCTTGGATGGCACTTAGACAATATGCAGGTTGGCAAAATGTCCATCTGACAATTGCAAAAGGTCACACAGCTTGGATCTGCACATATACTATGCTGATACATTATGACATCCTAAATTCTGGGGAAGAATTCTACAGAACCATTTTTACAGAATAACAGAGTTAGAAGGGACCTGCTTGGAGGTCCACATTTAATGCGTATGAAGGCCAACACCAATAAAGAAGTGGCAGTTGTGACTTCACGTTGTTATGAAGAGATAACAATAATAATAACAAAGGAATAATAATAATAATGGAAGCAGCCTTTATAAATATATAAAAATCTGGATAGTGGGCATTGCCATATCTGGAGACAGCAGAAGAGAAGAGAAAGAACTTGAGAAATACAAAATACAAATCCTGAAAATGGAAGCACAGTAGAACAACTATGACAAAAGAAAGCAAAAGTAGTACCAATAGTGATAGGCACCTTGGGTGCAATCCCAAAACATCTGGCGCACCACTTGAACACCATCGGCATTGACAAACTCACCATCAGCCAACTGCAAAAGGCAGCTTTGCTTGGAACAGCTTCCATCCTGCGACGATTCTTCAAACACCATCAAACAACATCTGCCTATCCCAGCTCTTTGGGAAGGTCTCAATAGGTAGATGAAAATGCCAAATTCAGTGTAAACATCTGGCTGATTGTGCAACCAAACATAAGAAAGAATGTTGCCTTCTATAAAGACAGGAAATTGTTCACAGAGCAGTAGAAAGGTAGACAGAGTTTGTTAAGACAGGGTAGTTTTTCCTCAACTGTAGCAACTTGAAGGTAGGGTTAGGGTTGAGAAATACTGAGATACACAAAAGACTGCAGAGAGTGTGTCTGGATTTTTTTCAATATTTGCTTCTGTGCAACAAACACCCTGTGCCTATGTGTGCTTGTGCATGCACACAACGAAACCCAGAGCAGGCTGCCTATACTCTTGGGTCACATGACCAGGGAGTGGGTGGACTTAGAATGGAGCAGTTGGCAGCATTCTGAGCCACTGCCCAGCTGCCTTTCCTATAGAGATGCATTAGAGAAATATTTTCTGCATTGTTTTTCTCCACTGCCTGCAGCCATATTCAGCCCATTTTTGACCTCAATCTTTCCTTTGCTGGTTTTTCCCACCATACCAAATTTGGTGCCATTCTCTTCATTTTCCAGAGACTTGTTCCAATGACAGGCAGATGTTTTAGGAAGAATAAGGAAAAAACACCTCTTAGCCTCTAATATAAATCAGTTATCTTAGATTTGGGGGATGTTTGGGTTATTGTTTAGATCAGGAGTCTCCAACCTTGGCAATTTTAAGCCTGGTGGACTTCAACTCTCAGAATTCCCCAGACAGCTTTGCTGGTTGGAGGATTCTGGGAGTTGAAGTCCACCAGGCTTAAAGTTGCCAAGGTTGGAGACCCCTGGTTTAGATTATGCTAAATTAGTCCTCCTTTTAAAAGTAGGGTCTGCTCTTCTTGCCTTCATTGACTTCATAGTTCTCTCTCTTTGCGTTCTCTATACAGAAGAAACACTTCCCAGCAGATGGTGAACACAAGCTTGAAACGCTGCCAGTTTTATCCATGAATGCTGTAGAACTTGCCAACATTCAGGTAAAAACAGCTTCCATTATTTTTTCCTGGTGCCCCTTTAAGATTCTTCATGGCATAATAGCTTGTTTCCAGAAGCCGGTCTTTCCCAGTTTGATGCACTCCGAGCATTCTGGATGGAGTAATGTAGTCCAAAATATCTAGAGTTTGGAAAAGGTTCGTCTTCTGCCTGATTGGAATATAAAGATTTCAGAATACTGATTTTCTCACCACGGTCCCTCCAAATATGTTGAATAATGGTTCTGGTTATGTTTCAAGTTCTCTGGAAAGCACTTGTAGGAAGTCCAGTTGGTGGTGATTTCAGATGCTTCACAGCAGCCTTCCCTAACTAGACCAGGGGTGTCAAACTCAAGGCCTGGGGGACAGATGTAGTCTGTGGGATGCTTTGATCTGGCCTGCGGGGCTGCCCTGGAAATAGGAAGGACTGGCCCATGATGCCTCTGCCAGTGAAAATGGAGCTCCGTGTGCGGCCCTCCCGAGCTCCATTTTCGTTGGTAGATGATTGCAGGAGGCCGTCGTGGCCAAAAACGGAGCTCATGCGGTCCCCATGCGGTACTCCTGAGCTCCATTTTCACTGGCAGAAGATTGTAGGAGGCCAATCGCAGCCCAAAAAGAAGCTTGGGAGCCCATTTTTGCTGGCTCTGGCCACAGACACCCCTGACACAAGTGATGTTGAGCTGCCCACGCCCACCCTGGCCACACCTACCCAAGGTCAAATACAATCCTAATGCGGCCCTCAATGAAATCGAGTTTGACACCCCTGAACTAGACACTGTTCAGTTATATGTTCCTCAACAGCATAGCTATTGCTGAGAATTTGAGGAGTTGAACCAGGCTGGGAAAGGTTGCTTCATCATCATTCTTTTAGTACTTTTCTTTTCCCTTTGGTGACTTTTCCTTGGAGAACTTTCCCATTTTTTTTGGAGATTCAAATCAAACCAGTTGCTGTCCATGTCCCTAACATCTCAGTTTCTCCATTGTGAGGCAAGAATGGGGCAGCAATATCATTCTCCTTCATAATTTCTGCTTTTCTCTTCCACCAGGTTTCTGCAGGTCTAGTCCGGTTTGCCTCCGATTTTCAAAGCTACCAGCGGCATTTTGAGTGGCTGAAGAAGGCAGCGACATGGCTGCGGCCCATGGAACACGATATTGGCACAGTGCACACTCGGCTTGAACGCCTCCTTAGAAGACTGGAACATCTGGTAAGGTTGGAATGAGTATGCTCAGAACAATAATATCTGCGTTGCAAACTGTGAGGCAGCCACCAAGTGGCAGCAAAGTATTCTGATTTTTCTGTGTCATTTTGCTGCCATCTGGTGGTTTCCTGAGTCTTTGCATGCCAGATATGCTAGCTCTAAATTAGCTGTATGATCATTGAGGACAGTTGTCTAAATTGAGTTCACTATTCTTCCTGTGGACAATTCGTCTCACACTTGTTGTTTTCCTCTCCAGATGACGAAGCTCAATATCACACGACCCAATGACGCTTTTCCAACCCTCCCGACCCATGGGACCCACTGGTCTGTTGTCCAGGCTGGACATGCCATTGTCCACTCATTTCATCTTTATTTAGACTGGGCAGCTCGAGTGCTGGTCTTGATCCGAAACAAGTTGTGAAAAACCAAGAAACAAAACTGTCCAGGATGTTTTGGAGATGTTCTTCATAGACCAGGAACTCTTAGCTGCATATCCCCTATGGAGGACGGCTCAAAGAAGGAAGGAAAAGCGATGAGACTACATTCCTCTTTTAACAGGTGCAGTAGAGTAGGAAGAGAGAAGATTTGCCTACCCACTCATAACTTTTCCACATTTGTGGGGATGTTGTGGAAGAAGAGACAGCTTTTTTGATTCCCTCAGAATGATCATCTTATCTTCCCCCTGCAGGCTTGGAAAAATAATTGGGGAAAGCATGCTACCCCTCCTTTCAAGGAAATTTTTAACCTTCCTGCTCTCCATTGATAGAATATAACTCATTCGGACATGTGCATTGAACTGCGTCAACTAGAGGGGAACCCATCTTGGAGGATATTTACGAATCCTTTCAGCGTTATCCATAATAGCGATGGAATCCCTGTTTCAGATACAACTTTGGGGCCATTATTAATCTTGCCTGCAGGAAACAATCTATGTTGCCCTCCCAGTTTATGCTGGGGAGAGTGGTGTGAGGAGGAGCCGTATGTCTAGGCTGATATGTACTCTAGTGCCCTTCTGATGTGCAGATACATGTTGGCTGGGATTTGTGGAAGTTCTAATCTTAACATAAGCAGAGGGCATGAGGTTAGGGGTAGTTTTTCCATGGAAAGTCACTGCTATTCTGCTAATTGAGAACAGCAATAGAAATAGCACTTAGATTTATATACCGCTTCATAGTGCTTTACAGAGTTCTCCAACCTTTCCGGCGGGCTGAGTGGTGGCAGAGGGGATGGTTCCAAGTGAACTATCAGCAAGCGCATGCATGCAGCTGCATTTGGGCACGCCCCCTCACCGCTTGTGCAAATGAAGCATGCACGCACACGTTTACCTGCTGCTTGCTCAAGTGGGGACGTGTTTGTCCGCCGCTTCCACGGCCCAGTTCCATACAGCTCACAGCCCAGTAATACGTGATGGCCAGGGGATTGGGGACCTCTGCTCTAAGCGGTTCACAGAGTCAGCGTATTGCCCCCAACAGGCTCCTCATTTTACCAACCTTGGAAGGGTGGAAGTCTTTGAGCCAGTCAGGATCGAACTTCTGACAGTGGGTAGAATCAGCCTGCAATATTGCATTCTAACCCCTGCACCATCAGGGCTCCTCCATAAGAACCTGCAAAAAAGGCATACTGGATACCTCAAAAGAGATTCTGGAGCATAAAGGGAGGAAAGGCATATACTGCAGTGGGGAAGAACACCCTTTTTGGAGAGGCTGGACCTTCTCAACCTGTCATCCTCATTTCAGTAATAGATCCCCTACTGATTTCTCTGTATCCATTACAGAATATCCAATGCAGGTCAAAACCTGTAGCCATAATCAACAGAGAATTAATATCTTCACCCTGTTGTTAGTTAGCATTTTGATCCTATTAACCTTAAAAGAATACTCCTCACACAAAATTAATAGAGCAGCTGCAAGGTTGTTGGCAAGATATTTTTTTGAGAGGGGAGGACTAATTTACAAATATAAATCTATTAAGGAAAAGCACAAGATGGAGAGGCATTACTCTGTTTCTCTCAAACATGCATTTACCAAAAGAAAAAAAAAATCCTTTAGAAAAGCAACTATACCGTTACTCATATGCACATTTATGGAGATTCAATTAACTGGTCAAGCAATTAAAGTTGAAAGAGTTCAACACATCAGGAAAAAAAAAACTTTTTTTAGGCATTTGGGTCACTTTTCTCCTAATGAGATATTTGCTTAGAAGTATATAAAATTCAGTCTCAGAGTTTTCTCTTTTCGTTCTAAAAATACTCTCTACACATAAATATGCAGTTCTTCTTTTGTTACTTCAAAGGAATTTACCTGAGAATGAGGAAAGTGAAGTTGAGGTTATAGGAAATTATGTTCCAGTTTCCAAATAAAAACCTTGATAAATAAGAGAATTCCTGCTTTCCTTTAGCAGCAGCACACCCTGCTGGTGAATTGTGTTTCTGTTAGGCTAGTCATCATCGGAAAGTTAACTGGGCAGTCAGTGTAAGAAAGACCAAATAAGATTGCTTCAAATTTAGAAGAATTTTAAAAATTGCAATAACATCCCACACTACACAGTTGAATTAAAACAGGATCATGCAACACAGAAATAAGAAAAGAAGTCTAATCCTTCCTTTCAGAATAATAATATTTTTTTAAATAGGGTTTTCTTGTTTAATATTCTTTAATGCAAGAATAGGCACCTATGGCCTCCAAATATTGCTGGATTCCAACTCCCATCATTCCCCTGGGCAGTATGGCCACTGATCGGGGATAGTAGTAGTTGTTCTCCATCAACATTTGGCTCCCTATTACTGTATGAAATTGATATTAACCCTTCTCTTTTTCCAATAACCCTATACTTCATAATCCCTAATATTTATAAAGCCGTTAGAATTCATTCTTGTAAGTTATTATTTTTATTTATCTGTTCCCAGTCTGGGTCATTTTATTAATTATTGTTTTTGTCATTGTGGTTATTATTGTATTAATATTATTAATAATGTTATTTTATTTTGAGTATTTTCCAAGTATTTATTGACCTGCCTCTCTCTTTTTCCCTCCAAATTTTCCTTTTTGTAATAAAAAAAGATTTTTTTTCAAACGATGGGGAAAATTACATTTGAAATAAAACTTCACAAAGGTCTAAATGAATGAGTCTTGTCTTTACTGTATGTGGAAAGAGAGAGTATGGTTCAGTTATTAGAAATGTAATTGATTCATTTAAAATAATGGATGTGCAGGCAGCCATTGACTTCAATCAGTGACTCTTACAATGGTACTGAAAAAAGTTACCTATGACCGTTTTTCATACTTACACCCATTGCAGCATTCCAACGGTGACATGATCAAAATTCAGACGCTTGACAACTGACTCATATTTATGACGGTTGCTGTATCCCGGGGTCATGTGATCTCCTTTTGCAACCCTCTGGCAAGCAAATCCAATGGGGAGGTCAGATTCACCTAGCCACCGTGATATTAACTTAACAACTGCAGTGATTCACTTAACAACAGTCTTAGCAACATAAATTTTGGGCTCAATTTGTGATCGTAAGTTGAGCCTCCTTGCAGCCAATGGATAGAATAACTGCAAATTCATGACCCCTCTTGGTCATTGTGTTGTCTTACAAGGTATCTGGGTCACTTCCAATGCTTACTGTTCTGACCTAGGCTTCCCAAGAGCGTGAAGCAGACTTCTTGTCCTAACAAAAACCCCTTTTTATTAAGTTACTGTGAATTCTTCTCATTCACATCCAGCAAAATCTTTCAAGGGAGAATTTACAGTCACAGACCTTATCTGGCTTGGAGAGCTGCCAGGCCGATATCTTCAAAACTTGGCAAGAAGTCTCTGAGAGTTATGAATCAATTAAGCAAATTGTCTCCTGCAAACTCCACTCCTCTTTTGTTCCTCTTTATTTCCTATGGGAGGGGCCATTCACCGTCCATCTGTGGCTTTACTCCTGAGTCGACCCTTGTTCCTTAGCTGTTCCCTTCTCCTGACAGCTCTGTGCACGCGCACACTGGGAACAGGCTCCAGCTGTTCTTCTGCCCTACTGATGTCTGACTCTGAAGGCAGCTGACAACTGTCAGACGGCCCTGGCTCCAGCTCTGCCTCAGACACAGAGCACTTATCAGAGCCTTCCCCAGATTCCAGGACTGGCCCATGTTCCTCCCCAATCACCTCACTGTCTGAGTCTGCCACCAGCTCCGCTGGCGGGCCAACACCTACACCCTTTTTCTACCTGCCCTTAACATGGGCCTGCAATCTCTCCCACCCTCCATGTCCCTGTGATGTTCCTTCATCTCCTCTCTAACCCGGTGAGACAGGCTTAATTCATCCTTAGCTAGAATATGGTTAGAAATAGCACTTTCTCCTCTTATTCTGATTCTTCCTGTTGGAAACCTGGAAATGGGTAACATCTGTTAGGCATTCCCACCCATTATCTTGAAGTTGAGATTGCAATGAATCGGGACAGAGGCAACAGATGCAGAAGCGAGATGGTCCTGGTAAGTTAGCAAGTTCCATTGTTAGTACTGCCTAGCATTTTGCCAGCTCAAGGATGGATGGTTAGACACAGAGGTGGGTGGCACATGAATTAACAACTGATTTGCCCAGCACTGAAAATGTGAGCATATGCGCAGCCTTCTGCATATGCACTTTGCACACACGCTTGCATGCATGCACGTGGCTTAAAAATGCAGCTAAATAGGACAGCATAGCACCAGGCTACTGGTTCGCACGAACCAGTCCGAACCAGCAGAATCCCACCCCTGGTTAAACAACCCTTCAACTTAGCAATGAGGAAAGGCAGTAAGCCTCCACCACAGCCTTCACCAATTTGATATCCTCCATCTGTAACCAAAGCGCACCTATAACCATTACTCCAGCTAGCTTGGAATGTGCAGGTAGTCCTTGCCTTACAACAGTTCGTTTAGTGACCATTCAAAGTTACACCAGCACTGAAAAAAGTGATTTATGATCATTTTTCACACTTACAACCATTGCAGCATCCTCATGGCCACGTGATCAAAATTGAGATGCTTGGCAACTGAGTCATATTTATGACGGTTGCAGTGTCTCGACATCATGCATTCACTTTTTAGGTGATCTTCTGACAAGAAGAGTCGGTGATGAAACCAGATTCACTTAACAATCATGCTACTAACTTAACTACTGCAATGATTCACTTAACAACTATGGCAAGAAATGTTGTAAAATCATTCAAAACTCACTTCACAAATGTCTCACTTAGTAACAGAAATTTTGGGCTCAATTTGTGGTCATAAGTCAAAGACTACCTGTACATGGCGTGTTATCTAAAGTGGAGAACAATTGGTTTACCAGATCCTGATTTGTTATCATTAGATAATGAAGATCAGGCTCAGTTCTGGCATCCCTTGCCAGCCACTTGCCCTATTCGCCCTGTCTTTGATCTTTCACCATTGACTGTGGCAACTTCAATGGACAGGCCATTCTCTTGGCTTGAGTGGGAAACTTGAGAAAGTATCCTGCAGGAACATTGCTGGGACACTGATGGGGCTAACTTTTTTTTTATTATTATTTGTCACAACAGTATACGCAAACATCGACATAAAACAACAACACATCATAAAAGAAAAACATATATATAAATAAAAGTATGCAATAACTATATTAATTTGATAACAATGTAGGTTGGCGGGCCCCAGGGGGAGGGCCTTCTCTGTGGCAGCACCGGCCCTATGGAACGAGCTATCTCCGGGGTTACGACAACTCCCCGACCTCCGGGCCTTCAAACGTGAACTGAAGACCTTATTATTCCATCGAGCTGGACTAGCCTAAGAAATATTTTTGTGAAATTTTAAATGGGTTTTAAATCGGTCTTTTACCGTTTTAATGATTTGGCCATCAAATATTTGGTTTTAATTGTTTTTTAATATTGTTATTTTTAATATTGTTATTTATTATATTTGTATTGGTATTGTGTATTTTAATATGGCTGTGAACCGCCCTGAGTCCTTTGGGAGATGGTGCGGTATAGAAATTTGATTAATAAATAAATAAATAAAATAATGAAAGGGAACAATAGGACAGGAACGGTAGGCACTTTTGTGCTCTTATGCACGCCCCTTATAGTCCTCTTAGGAATGGGGTGAGGACTAGCTTGAATGTAGTTTTAAATTGGGATTTTTAAAAAAGGGGTTTAAATGATGTTTTAAATTTGTATTTAAAAGTTAGAGCATCAATTGAATTTAACTATCTATTCTTTTAGCTGTTTTTTATGTATTATATGTTTTCTGTTGGCTTTTTTTTTTTTTTTTTGACTGTGAACCGCCCTGAGTCCTTCGGGAGATGGGCGGTATACAAATATAATAAATAATAATAATAATAATAATAGCAGACAGTTTTTGGTTGAAGTTTTTGGTTGTATTTTTCCAAACAGAATGGCAGAGAAACATCTCCATTCAAAGTTTTGATTCCTCCTTAGTGGCCTAGAACATCCTTGGCAGCCATGGTAAGAGAAGCAGAAAGCTGAAGGAATTTCAATTTGCAAAGGCAAGATGGGCAATCAATCTGTCATTCAATGAAAGACCTTTCTTTTGATTTGGAGAAACTTCAATCAAATGGACCAATTCCTAAACTAAATGCCGACTATGAACTATTTACTATAATTTCAGCAAAGTGTGTTTCTGAAATAATACATACAAACCAGTGGTGAAATCTGAACCAGTTTACTACTGGTTTGCTGGCTGTGCATGCGCACTGCACACCAAATGTGCAGTGCACGCATGCGCAGTGTGTACCACACACCAAATGCGAGGTGCATGTGCAGTGCACACCAATAGGAGGCATGGGGTAAGTAGAACAGCGGCCAAATAGGTTGTAAAAAATGCTTTTAAAAGTAAAAAAAAGCTCTGATGATCGTGTGGCTCAGCTGTGTTCGTCAGAGCCTTTTTTTAGCCTTTTAAAAGCATTTTTTACAGAAAAGAGAGCAAGCTGGAAAGAAGCGGCAAGTGGACAAGCAGGCAAGCGGGCGACAGGATGATTGTGTGGGCACGGGCGGGGGCGGGCAGGGATTTTTGCTACCAGTTCTCTGAACCACCGCCATCGCTACCAGATCGGCTGATCCGGTCCAAACTGGGAGCATTTCACCCCTGATACAAATTGAATTAGTTACATTCCTAATAGGAAAATGAAGGGCAACAGTAGATTTATATAATAAATGGACCACAGTAGAATATGTTAACAATAAAAAATAGAAGCAGCAGCAATATTTTTCAGTGCAGAAAACTCGGAATTATCTTTTTTATTAGCATTTTTAAACAACGTGCATCCAGGAATAGGATTTAAAATTTGGGTGGAGGGCATACAAACAGCAAACAGCAAAGAGGAACACTTTCCACAATTTTTCCAAGACGTAAAAACATCAGGCAAACGTGTCCTCTTTTTCCCTGTATTTGTAATTGCTTTAAATGTTTTGGTGGACATGATTTAGTGAAACAGATAAATATTTGGGATTAAAATTCAGGGAGAGGAACACAAGTTGAAATAATGTACTACTGACCATTATGCACTATCACTATCAACTGATATAATGGTATGTGAGAATTAATTTGAAGGACAGGAGGAAGAGCTGCAGTCTAGACAGACATCTGATAAATATAATTTCAATTCAAAGAAAGGATAGGGGTAGAGAAAGCATCTCAGAAGGGACCCTACTTAGTCTTCGGTGTGTAAAACTAAAGTAGGGAAGAGATACTTTTAGACTGATATTCTGATACTGTAATTTATAAGAAAGTTAGTATTAGTACTCATGACTGGAGCTTCTTGTCTGGACTACCTCAAAGGGTTGGCATCTGATGAGATCGAAGACTTTTATGTGAATTCTCTGGATTTAAAATCAATGAAAAGAAAACAAAAATAATAAGAAGAATGTAACCTCAGAAGACTATGGAAAAAGAATCGTGATTATTTTGTGAAAAATTGTGAAATGACAAAAAATCCAGTGAAATATTTGGATCTTTATTTGACAAGATGTAAAAAAAAAGACATATTTCAGAATAATTATAATAAATCGCAGAAAGATATTTTAAAGAAAGAGCTAGAAAGATGAGGAAAAAACTAAAACATGGTAATCTAGTAGTTAAAATTTTACAAGCTTCAAAAGATAGGGGTGGTTAAATTATATTGTTATTCCAGCATAACAATATAATGTATCTATCATGGATAAGAGAATGGATTAAAATGTAGATTGTCAAATATAGAAGGAGTTTAGCCCATGGACTTCATAGATACTTGTGGTATAAAGAACTAGAAGAAAATAATTTGAAAGCACATATTATAAAACAAGATTTGAAAAAAAAACCGGAATCTATTAAAATGAGAATAAGTCTGGCAACTTCGCTTTTAGCTTCACCATCAAACGTCTTTTACTTCAGGGACGAATATTTAATTTAATACTTGATTTAATTTAAGATTTAATCACATACACCAATATGGTACATCCAGATTCTAGATATAGGGTAAAACACATCAAGAACTGCTTAATGAAGGTAGGAATTTATTATGACTGATATACTTACAAAATGTTAGAAGATAATAAGTGATCTCAAGAAAGGAGGAACTTTGAGAATGACAGAGTTTGAAAGACTTACACAAAATCAAGATCACCTATTAGGACACCCATATAAATTGTTATTGAAATATGACATTTAAATATGACAAGATGTAACAAATAAAAATTGTATGATAAAGTGAATGTGTATCATCAAAGAAATAATCACAGTACAACAATTAGAAGAGTCATGGGGAAATTAATACAATTTACTCTAAGTTATAATTTAAGGGAAAATCAGTGTAAAATATTTTACAGATGGTACATAACCCTGTCAATAATTACCAAGATAGGCAAATCATATAGCAATTAATGTTGGAAATGCCATAACAAAGAAGGATCACATGTAATGGCTATGTACACAAAAAAACCCACAAAACTATTAACAGTGAACTACATCAACATATTCAGAAAATCCTAAAATAAAATTTGTGCTGAAGCCACATTTATTCTTATTAAGCATAATTCTTGAAAATACAAATGAAAAATATCACAATTTACTAAGATACATGTTGACAGTTAAGGAGAACAAATCTGTTACAACATTGGAAAAGGTGAACTTTGCTGATAATATCAGATTGAGAAACCAAAATTGGAAAAAATGCAGGAATCACAAAACTGATAATACCCAGTATATCTATAAAGCAGGGCAAATTTGGACATTTAGAATATGTGTTTTAGGAAAAAAGATGAGACCAATCAAAACTAACAGATGAAAGGATTTCAACTGATACCAGCAGGCGATCTTTAATATTTAATGTACAGTTTAAACATCTAGATTGTGGTCAGCAGTTGAGGAAATAAATGGCTGAGAAGGGAAGAACATGTAACTAGAAAGTTTTCTCATAATATTTTTGTGTTTTATTTATGTTTAGATGTTGTTACTTTTTAATGTGATTCAACTTTTAGTATTCAATATAGATCTTTTTTCCCTTTGGTATTTCATTAAATAATATAGTAAAAGTACTGTAGCTTTTTTTTTTTAAAGGCTTTTTTTTTTACCCAATCCCTAACCTTTTTGCTGTTCTGGGTCCTTTCCTGGTTATGGGATGGGGTGTTTCTGATACCACACAGAAAACCTTCACCAATTTTGTTTTGACCTCTCCCATTGACCCTCTACTGGTACATTAGCCCTTATAAATTGTATATGCCTACCTGGAAGCAAAGGATGGTCTATTTGGGGTGAAACACCTGCTTTTTAATCCATCTCCAGGGACTTGTTGAATGCCAGAATTTGATGTCCTACAGTTGAAAACGGCTGAAATTGGAAAGGGGCTGTACAACTATTGGGAGTGAGTAAATCTTAAAAGAAAAGAGAAGATTTGGGGCCCAAGAATCCATAGAAATGAATATCTAAAGATAATGGATTCTTGAGCTAGAGTGTGCCCAAAATCTTCCTTTTTTATTTAAGATTTACTTGCTCTGAATGGTTGTACTAAGAGCCAGTTAAGGATCCAGGCTAGCAACTGGGAGAATGTGAGATCTAGTCCCACCTTAGATACAAATCCAACCGAATGACTTTGAGCCAGTCACTCTTGCTGAGCCCTAGGTTTGGTCCAGCAGTTAAGTCATCAGCCTAGAAACCAGGAGGCTGTGAGTTCTAGTTTCACCTAGAAAGCCGGCTGGGTGACTTTGGGCCAGTCATTCTCTCAGACCATGATGTCAGGCTTGGGTGACAAGCCAGTTGGTCAATTCCTGCAGTAATTATGGATCAACACTTGGTTGGTCTCTCTCTCTCACACACACCCCAAAAGTGAACCCTTCATCTGAAGGTGGGGAAACCCCTCTTGCTGAGTCCTAGGAACAAGGCAAGGGTAAACACTTCTTTTAGGGTAAAATCTTGCCAAGAAAGTTGCATGGGTTAGTCCAGAAGTCAGCACTGAAGACCTGAAGACCCCAAAAGTGAAGACCAACCAATCAGGTGAGTGCTGCATTGATTTGGATGGAACAGACCATCTCGGATAAACTGTTCCTGTCAGGATGCAATATACCATTATTAATATCATTATTCTTATATATTGCTATTATACATATATAACATACAATCATAGTATATAATTTATATAATATGCTATTATTCATATATATTCTTCAATAGCAGCCTTCCAGGAACTGATCATACAATGTTTCTCTAATAATAGCTTTACAAGAAGGTAGGTGACATTCTTCCCCCCCGAACTTTTAAAGGTTATGCTTGAATTAAGCACGAACCAGGCCCATTCTGGAATCAGGACATCTCTCTTCTAAACAAATATTGTTAGGGTTTAGACTAACAATATTTATAAATTGTAAAATATAAATTGTGCCTTACACAATGTAAGCCGCCCTGAGTCTTCGGAGAAGGGCAGGATATAAATGTAAATTAAAAAAAAAAAAGTAAGGAATTGCTGCCCCCCCCCCCCGCACCTCCAGTTAAATTCTCAGGGAAGGACAGACTTCTAGATTGACTGTTTTGGTGGATTATTTAGGTGCACTAGTTACAGCTCAAAATTACAACTGGACAAGGGATAAAGGATTTAGTTCCTTGAGATCAGGATTAGAATTGGAGCTTAATACTCTGTTCCTAGGAACAGAAGTTCCATTCCTAGATTCTGCTAGTGTTCTTTCTCAGCGGTGTAATTTACAAAGAGGAAGGCAGAGACTTTTTAAAATGGTTCCTATTAAGCCAATTGGAAATCACTCCTACTTGCCCACCTATGAGATCACACAAGGTTCTCTCAGGAGATCCTAAACTGCTGTGATGGGCTTCGTACCGATCCCCCTGCTTGATTTTCTTTTCTCTCAAGCAGAGAAATGAAGAGCAGCTGGAAACTTCCTCTTCCCTCCCCCACTTATGAAATGAAGCAGACTGACACTGATTAATTCCTTAATTTCTTTAATCAACCAGAAATTAATGACTCTTGCTCTTCCTTCATTCCCTACAGATGAGAAAATTGCATGATGCTAAAGCAGATGAGATTAACCAGACAGCTACAAATGGGTTTTGGGGGAGGGCAGGGATATTGGGGGGGGGGCAGGAAAAGGGAGGGAGGCCAGGCGAAGAGAGCAGAAGCAATGCTGCATGACAAGATGGGGGGGGAGGGTGAAATTGCAGGGCAGAATATCTGATCCAAATGGCTAAGTCATTACTTGGAATAACTGTGGGAAGCTATACCTACTCTATTACTTAAACAACCATACTGTGCACACACCATATCACAAAAGATACTTGGGCATTTTTTGATAGCAAAGTTTCATGTCCAATGGGAGTAATTCCACAACAGTGAAAGTTGAATTTTGGCACACACATTCTCAAAAATGCTGTTACCAAAATATTCAACAAACCAGTTGGTATGATAGAGCAAGGTATGGGAGTGCCCCCTGTTGTGCTACTGAACCAACCTCCAAATAGAAGAAAGCAGAAAGCAGGTATGTGTGTGGTGTAAGAACTAAACATGAGTTTTCACACTCGTCTGAACTACTCCTGTGTTATTAGAGAGGTTCTCAAAAATATATAATATACTAGCCATTATACAGGCCAATTCATCTTGGACAGATGAGGGTTTTTTCATAAGAAGTTGAAATACAAATGGAAAGAGGTCTATCCAGGATCTACTTCCTCTGAAGCCTACTGTATCCATCAATGTAAGTGAATGCCCCAATATCTAATTAAGATAATCAAAAGAAAGCCACTAGAATGAGTTGCAGGGGGCTTTGACCAAACTGGCTCTCAGAAACCATAAGAAAAATGAAGACTCTAAGCAGGCCTGGTCTGTGGTAATCTAACAAAACACTGCATTGTACAGTTGGGAGGCAGGGTATGGGGAGAGATACTGGTAGCTCAAGATCATTTTTGATTTGGTAGGATATTTTTTCAATGATCTCCCTACATCCTTAGAAAGATCTCTCGAGAAAAATATGTATGACTTGATGAAGTTTCTAAGAGAACATTTAGAAATGAGAGTGGAAATGATAATAATATGGGCATTTTGATTCCAATCAATGCTTGGATGATGTCTTAAACTTTCCTTTACAGGTAGTTGTTGGTGAGATTAATGACCTACCGTATATACTCGAGTATAAGCCGAGTTTTTCAGCACGTTTTTTGTGCTGAAAAACGTCCCCTCGGCTTATACTCGAGTATATACGGCTTATACTCGAGTTTTTTTTTTTTTCTTTTTTTCACATTATACCGGATGGTGCAAACTTGGCGGGCTTTTGCATTAGCGCGGGGAAGCCCTGCCAGTGCAGTGAGAGGGCGGGGCGGGGGAGCCGCCAGCCTTCTCGGCTGAGGGAGGGAGGCTTTCCCTGACCGGTAGCTGCCTCATTTCCCTCCCTCGGCTTATACTCGAGTCCCCAGTTTACCCCAGTTTTTTGGGGTAAAATTGGGGACCTCGGCTTATACTCGGATCGGCTTATATTTGAGTATATACGGTAATTAATGGTTACAGTGTAATGAGCTGTTTCATTAGTAATTTTCCATCATTTCTTGATGACTTGAAAAGCTTTTGACCAACAGGCAAAGAGATAATATTACAGAGGATACGAATAGACCTTTTGATTTCTGGAGCAGAAAAGTTTAGTAGCACTTGTCTACCAGCTTTCAGGAATCAGGCAACAGTTCTGCCAAAAATTAACTGGTCGGTAAGACAGCTCCGTTTTATTTTGGCAAAGCTTTCTGTAATTCAGTGCCTAAGATCAGTCACAAAGGTCAATCTCCAAAATCCATTTGGTCTTTGCAGCTGAATTGCCTTGACCTGAGACATTCAACAACACCCATCACATTCCAAATCAATAAAGTTTCCTTTATGGTCTGCTATTGTTCTGACAGGGAGGTTAGATCCCTGGATCTGGCAATCTTGTCTTTTTTAAATCTGCAGAACTACCTCAAGAAAATTATGAGTTCTAGACCCATGAAAGTTTACCCATAAAAGCCAGCTAAGTGATTTTAGCCCAATCACCAGGAGATGGTGAATTCTAGTCCCAGCTTAGGCATGAATGCCATCTGGGTGACTTTGGGTCAATCACCAGGGGACAGTGAGTTCTAGTCCCGCTTTAGGCATGAACACAGTGTGGATGATTTTGGGCTAATCCCCTGATAAATTCTAATCTCACCTTAAACATGTAAAACCAGCTGGGTGATTTTTGGGCCAGTCTCTTTCTCCGCCAACTTACCCCACAGTTTTCTTTTGGGGAAAATAGTACAGAATATTGTTAAATTTGCCACCTTGAGTTGTACCATATATGAAAAAAACATAGGGTAAAAACCTTCTTTAAAAAAGGTCCTCAATAATCAGCTATGAAAGTTACTGAGAGGTTCAACAGGAGAAAGAAGAAAACATCATTAAAACTAGATGTGTGAGGGAGTGAGTGTGACAGGGAGAAGAGAAAGGATGGCTCTCTTTTTCTACACAACCTCCTCTCCTCAGCAAGGTTCCCCATCATCCTCATCCTTGGTATCTCCACTGTGACTCCTTGGGAGGCCAGAATATCCTCCAGAACACTCCTTCCGGTCCCCGCTGAGAGCTAAGCGGCCGGGTGGACTTGCAGAGAAGTCTAGAGATTCACTGACGCTGAAGATGTATTTCTCCCATAGGAAACGCTCCAGATCAGGGTCCAGCGCTGGCGAGTTGGAACCCCGAATGCTCCCCGTTGATGCGGTGTATTTCTCAAAAATCTGCCGACGGTACTTGAACTCCAGAATAGTCTTGGTGTAAGTGTTGAGAGTCAGCACAGAGGCTGACATGCAGAGAGTGAAAGAGAGCCAGGCCAAGCTGTGGGGAGAACGTCAGGAGAGGTAAGCAAAGGAGGAGAGAACAAGAATCCTTCGGCCATTGGTACCCTGAGGTCTTCCTCAATTGTCCATCACCATTCCCAAGCATTTATCCACCCACTCAGACGCACTGCTTCATTCATCCACAAAGTTCCCTCATCTCCAGAATCTCAATATTAAGGCCAAGGTCAATGTCTCCTCTATTATAAATAAAAACAGAAGCTTCGTCCATGAATTTTAAATATGCTTCGTTGCAGAGGTGACTGAGACAGTCACGACAGCAGTTGTCATTGGGCAATTAAAGTCCCACCCGTTTCTTGGCCCACATAAAAGGAACAAGGATTCAGTCATTCTATCATGGCTATCCTCGTGACTTTTTTGAACCATCTGCCCGTGGACACCCACCTCTTGGTGTTTTAGAATCATTCTTCTTTTTCACGGTCATCTTTTGCCAGTTTTACAAGTAAAAAAACCAGGCTTCTTGAGTTATTAGACAGCTTTCTCTAAAATATCTCTGGAAATTCAGGATTTTTATATTTTGTTGTTCTAACTCATTCAGATTTACACTCTTTGTTTTACCTTCCGCTGTGCTATTGTCATAAAAAATGAGCAGACTATACGTTTTGGTAGATCGGAATCTTGTGCTGTTTATCACAGGAATTTACAATCAGCCACCCCTTGGATCGTCTAACCATTCTTGGACACTTCCGAATCTCTTCCTCTCCCCCACCTTTTCTACTTTGATCAAATCCTCTCTTTTCTTCCATCCTGACCTGGTCCAAAGAATTACAAGACAAGGTGGAAAAAGACCTTCCACAAAGCTGGCTACTCACCCAAAGGACCATCCATAATACCATGTTTGGGGCCTCCAATCTTTTGGCCCCAGGTTTACAGCTACCTGAAAGACAGTCATGTACATCATGTGGGCCACCATGCCCAGGAGACCTGTGGAGAAGAAGAGCCCATTCAGCCACAATTCTTCTGCACCTGGGAAGTGTTGCAGGTAGCAATCAACAGCCTAAGTGAGCAAGCAGGCATGCCCATATATATATACATGTGCAAGTTGTGGGTTGATTCAACAAAATCTAAGAGTAAGGCTCTCCCCAGTGCATTCTCTATAAAAGAATGGATGTGTAGAGCGGGGAAAGGAATGATGGGAATATACAGGCAGTCTTAAACTTAAACGACCACAATTGGGACCTGAATTTCCATCGCTAAGTAAGGCAATAGCAACAGCATTTAGACTTCATGGCCTCTCTTACGGCCCTCTCTAAGCAGTTTACAGAGTCAGTATATTTCCCTCAACAACCTGGGTCCTCATTTTACCAACCTTGGAAGGATGGAAAGCTGAGTCAACCTTGAGCCGATGAGAATCGAACTGGCAGTTGGCAGAGTTAGCCTGCAATACAGCATTCTAACCACTTTGCCACCATGGCTCACGTTACAACAAGGCAATTGTTAAGTGAATCGCACCCAGTTTCATAACCCTTTCTCCCCCACACACACATTGGGCATTAATTAGGATTAATTAGGCTTGGCCACATGGCTAAGAATTCTGGGAGATGAAATCTACCCCTCTGAAAGTGCCCAAGATTGCAAAATCTATATCAGTGCTATCTCCGAGACATTTCTGTCTACACAGAATAAAGGGATGGACAGGAAAGGGCAAGTAGCAATACCTGACAAAACAGTGATTACAGCTGCGAAAGCGTTGATCTTGAGACCGTCAATGAAGTTGGCATAATAGATAGCATCTAAACACATGAGCAAGAACCCAATACTCAACAGGATGATATAAAGAAATTCGGAAGCAACGGAGAGCCACAGCACTCCTGCGGGAAAAAGAAAGGGGTTATGGGGAAGAAAGAGGCTTCTCTGCTTTGCTACCAGGAAAGAAGATGATGGCAGCGACTAAATTATTCTGTTACCCAGGAGACTGACTGAAGCTTTCCCACTGGCTCTGCTTATAAAATTCAAGAGCCCAGCTGGGATGGGCTGAAAAAAACCTGACAACAAAAAAGGCATTTGGAATGACTGAGTGCAGGGTGAGAAACCACAAGGCTTTTCTATCTCTTTGAGAAGGCAACACTTGATTAGCTGAAACTTTATCCCAGAAAAAATAGGCTTTGCAGTACTTACGGAGTTGCTTCCCACTCATTTTGCACCTGCATGCGCTGGCCTATTTTGCCATCCAAATTCTCACCTTGTTCTGACTCTGGAGGCAGCTCAATGAAACTCCGACACTTCTCCTCTGGCGTGAAGGGAACGGTGAGAGAAGACAATGACAGGTTAGCCACAGCTGCTGCTGTACGTGACAATGAATGCCAACATTTGTGACGCTCTCCCTCCCCTGCCCCTGGGAAAAGGGGATCTTTCAGTTTCTGCTGCTGACTAGTGGCAGTTAGATCTGAGCTGATCTCAGCAAGAAACTGCACAAGGTTGAGAAGACAAGGAGATCTAGCAATGGACCAAAGAAAGAGTGCCATAGTCCGAACACCATTTTTCCTCATCTACAGTAGCTTTCCCTAATCAAAAACCCTCTAAATACATTGGATTTTGACTTGCAGAATCCCTAGCCAGCAAAATCCAGCTGGAGGCTTGGGAAGTTGGAGAGCATTTGGGTTAGGTAAGGGTTAAACCATGGCTTTCAAAGTTCTCAGTTTCTCTAACTGCTCTCTAAATTCTGATTCACAAGGTCTGGCAACTTTGTCCAGCCGCTTGGCCCCTCTTATAATAATTGGGAGACTGTGGTGCTAGGTACATTTTCCATAATGCTGTGAAGGAGATGTTTTGGGATCTATGCTGAGAAGTCAAGCTAGTGAACATGTCCATCTTTGGACATGTCTCAAAAAA
This sequence comes from Ahaetulla prasina, assembly GCF_028640845.1. Classification (NCBI taxonomy): domain Eukaryota; kingdom Metazoa; phylum Chordata; class Lepidosauria; order Squamata; family Colubridae; genus Ahaetulla; species Ahaetulla prasina. The sequence continues at coordinate 23,078,809 of NC_080542.1, forward strand.
CAACAACCATGATGTTCTTTTCCAAAGAATTCTCCAATAAAGGTAAAATTGGGGTCTATTTCCTCTCTTAAAATTGGATTTGACTGGCTACAGGTAGTCCTCAATTTATGACTGGACATTTAGTGCTGGCCGAAGCAACTATGAACCTACCTTGGAGCTGCCTTGCAACCCAGATTTGAAGTTTTGATGATCGTCCCCAAATCAAATGACCGAATTTCAGACACTTGGCAACTGGGCTCCATTTACAGCCATTTGAGCATCCAGTGGTCACATGACTTCATTTTATGACAGCTAAGCTTTAAATTCCAATGTTTTGAAAAAACATGCCCATAATGAGCTAATGGTTTGCTTTGTGATCAGTGTATTTGCTTAATGACCACTGCAAAAAAGGGCATAGCATTAGGTTGGTCACATGGTAACTTACGACCATGATGGTCCAGCTCCATTATAGTCATAAAACTATCTTTACTGTGAATGATTCTGAACAGTAAAGATAGTTTACTGAATACTGAATCAATACTGAACAGTATTGATTATTCACAGCTAATTTTACCTCCTTTTAATCTACTAAGCATTTTTTTCTGAGTTTGTACAATACACTGAACTATGAAACTGCCAAGTTTATTCAACATAAACTTAAACTTAATTCAGCTTAAATATTACTGGCTAGTTGCTGTTCAGTGTGCTATGCAAACAAAGGCCCTCTTTTCCAAACTGTACAGTTATTTTGTGTAAATTAAACAAAATTAGAGAGAGCCTATAGTACTCTAGAGCAGGGATCTCCAACCTTGGCAACTTTAAGCCTGGTGGACTTTAACTCCCAGAATTCCCCAGCCAGCTCTAGAGAAGTTGTTTCTGTAATGTCTGAGGATCTCAAAAATTGTACTTCAGTAATAGCTAAATGGGAACACCATTTTCCCAATTTCTACTTCAAAATGATTTTGATCAAGGCAAGGAATGCCCTAGATTTGGAGGAAGTGAAAGAGGACGATTCTTTGGACAGAGCCCTTCATGTTGTGCAGCAAACTGCAACCTAAACTTCTATGGCAACCTCTTCTTTTGGTTGTGTCCTCATATGAGATGGTGTAATGCAGCGACCCCCAACCTTTCTGGCTTGGCTGCCCAGCACAACGGGGGAGGAGAAAATAGTTCTGTGTGAGTGGCAGGTGCGCACATGCAAGTGCACACAGCTCCATTTGCACTCTTGTGCAAGGGCCAGCCATTCACATGAGGGGAACTTTTGCACGCGAGAGCAAGTGGCCACTGCTCAGTTGAGGGGAGCTTCATGCTCACATGCGTTCACCCGCTTGCTTCTGCAGCCCGATTTCAAACGGGGCCCAGCTGGGTAGTGGGCCACGGTCCAAGAATTGGGCTGTGAGAATAACCTTGAGGAACAGGAGGAAGCGCTGCAGCCAAAGCAACAGCCAAATAAAAGAAATTTGAGCCCAAAGCAAGAATGTAATTTGAGAAAGTATTTCACACTTGACCCTCCCTAGAATAACGGCAGGGAGAAAAGAGGCTTGTTCAGAGTTGCAAGATTCTATTATTGTACTACAGCAAAAGTAGTTTTTATATTCATTTTTTTAGTAGCAATAACAGAGTTGGAAGGGGTCTTGGAGGTCATCTAGTCCAAATGTGTTCAAGTCTGGTCCATCTCAAAGGCCTTGGATTCTTTTTTCCCTTAACACTTGTTAAGTGTTAATTGTGGGGGCTCCCACCCTCTGGAACGAACTTCCCCCAGGACTTCGCCAACTTCCTGACCTTCGAACCTTCCACTGCGAGCTTAAGACACATCTATTAATTTGCGCAGGACTGGACTAGAATTTTTTAAATTTTGAATTTAGTTTTTAATGGGGTTTTATTATTTGTATTTCTATTTTAAATATTCGGCCTTATTTAATAAGTTTTTTAACTGTGGTTTTACTCTGTATTCATATATATGTTTTATCTGGCTGTAAACCGCCCTGAGTCCCTAGGGAGATAGGGCGGTATAAAAATGCGAAAAATAAAATAATAAATAAATAATAAATAAACACAACAAAGTTTTGCTGTGGATCCAATCTTATACATATCACTAACCATACCGTTCAAAGCACAGGTAATCCTCAATAAATGACCAGTTGCTAAGTAACTATTCAAAGTTATGACGGGCTTCCCCGGAGCTACTTATGATCCAGTTTCAAAGTTCTGATGGCTGCACCCACATAACTTGATTCACATGACCACATTTTGATGCTTGGCAATGAGCTCACCTTTGCAGTCTCCCGTAGTAACATGACTGCGATGGATATTTAACCAGTTTCTGGCATGTACTTTTAGTTTCTGGCAAAAGAAGCCCATTGTGGGGAAACAAATCTACTTAACAACTGCCACACTCACTTAATGACTATAGTGTTCACTTAATGACCACCGTAAAAAAGTGGTAAAATGGGGCATAGTCACTTGATGACCTGTTTAATGACCGTCATGGCCATAATTCATAATTCATAAGTCAAGGACTGCCTGCACAAGCAGGTAATCACTAAGGGTTGTAATCAGCTCTGCGCCTCAGTACAGACAGGTCACCTTGTCTCCAGTCCATGAACAAAAATCTTTGTTCCAAAATATTTCTAATTTAGACAATAGCAGCATCTGGTTCTTTCCACTTGGAAAGTTGGATCAGCCTGAATCGCCACCATCCAGAATTGGCGGCCAGGGTGTATCCATTAATCATTGACTTTAACTCGCCCCACATTAAAACTATGAGGACAGCCCCTCTTAAGGTGTCATTAGTGAGGCAGAATGGGGGGTTGGCAATGAAGAGAACCCCATTTAGGCAGCATACCCTTCTCCAGGGCTCACAGACTTGCAGAAAGCACTTTAATACATCTGTTTAGTCATGCTCTGAGATACAGGAAGGAGAGAGAGAGCAGGTGCCAAGATTTGCAAAAGTACAAAAAATAAAAAATCTCAGTGGGGATGAAAATAACCCACCTCCAATTTTCACACAGGAGGACTGAGCAAACCAAGGGCTTTGGTGGCATCTTTCTCTGCTTTGTTCAAGAGAAGAAATCATAGTGCTAGTACCCTCATTCTAACAATTCATTGAAAAAAAATCCTGTGTGTAACCTAATAGCGTTTTTTTAATTATCCGTTGTATTTATCTTGTTCTCTCTCCCCAAAGCTCAGATGGTTCCTACAAGTCTTTCCCTTCCCACTTCCCATTTTATATGCCAACAATCCTCCAAAATTATCAGATTAAGGAAGAATAATTGTGTAAGATAAAGTTGGCCCAAGGGCCTCGCCAGGATTTCTGAGGATATGAATACTAAGATTTCACTTGCTACTGTGCTATTCATTATTATCGTTGTTGGTTATACTACATCACACAGAATAAGACAAATCTCTGTCACTAGTAATTTTGAAAGACAAAAGTAGAGGATAAAGAGGTAGGAAGGTCTGCCTGGAGAAAAAACTCTGTGCTCTTACTTATACATTAGTCCCTTCATGCCTACCGTTCCTGTCCTATTATTCCCTTTCATTATATCTAATTAATATAGTTATTACATACTTATGCTTATATATTATATAGTTGTTGCAGGTCAATGCTTATATATACTGTTGTGACAAAATAAATAAATAAATTAAAAAAAAAACCTCTACTTTTTAAGGTCCTTTGTGGCCCCTTGAGGTTCTCCTACAACATTGTCTACATTGCTTATCTAGCCAATCCACCCCCCCCACCCCGTTTCCTTCTTAGAAGCTCACCCCATGAAAACATGAATGGCTAATCACAAATACAGCCATGGAATCAATTGCCCAGGGATGTGACCCTCTTTAATACCTCCATGATGTTCTTCACATGACAGCCAGAAACCCGTGTGGAAATACTGAAAAGCATACTTGTCTTCACCCGTCTCCCAGATGTACTGGACTTTGTGGGGGTCCACCGTCTCATTCGCATCCACAGTCCCATTGCTGTTGTTGGGTACGCAGTTCCCTTTCTTGACCACTGAAAGGCAAGGTGATTTCACCACTTTGTGGGTCCCTTCACACCAATAGCTGGTGCAGAAAGCCGACACGGAAAAGCAGAGGGCAAGACAGTTGAGGCCCAAAGAAAGCATTGAGCGAACTCTTCGGCTTAATTGAATCATCGTTACAGTTTCCCCAGAGCTGCAGGAAGAGACAAGGGTTGGTCCTCGAGATCAAACCCAATTGTTCAAAGTCGCTCTAAGTGGTGGATCAATCAGATGTCTTCTGGATTTAATGAATAATTCTGCACAAGAGTCCGGTGGCAAGTTGCTTCTCCAATTTTCATCATTTCCTCATCTTTGTTAGCAAAGAACGGGCTGTGTCCAACAAAGCAATCACCCTAAAGAAAAAGAAGCATATCAGAACTTGGAGTTAGATCTAGTTACTTGAGGATATAAGGAATAGAAAGCAAAGTTTTCTGAGAAACAAATGGGATCCAGGATCAGAGGGAAAAACATGGTTTGCGCTTACATTCCAAGGGATGTGTGCCAATGAGATTGAATGAACAAATAAAGAGATGGGTGCCATCAATCCTAGATGCTCCCTGATGACAGCTCCTCATGTGACTGAGCAAAAGATACATGCAGCTAATCCTTCACGCCTTAATAGATTTCAGGGTATGTATGTGTTTGTGGTAAAAAAGATGGGAAAGGTAATAGGGGGAAAATGGGTTATAAATGGAAGGTGACAAAATTCTGCACTCGGCCCTCAAAAAAATCTGATATAGCATCTCTATGTTATGACTCAAGGTTTGTGGATATTATCAGCAAGATAAATGGCTTGTGCTGAATATTTTAAAAAGATCTTTTTTGACTAGCCTTTTCTTTCTTTTTCTCCCCTGTTAATAAGAACAAAACCTTTCAATCTGAATAAAAAGCAGAGACAATCCTAAACCCTTCCTAACGTTGAAAGACCATCAATGAATTTAAAGCAAATGCTAAAAGTCCTTTGGCATGCCACAGAATCTACACATCATTTAGGAGGTTTTTCATCTCTTTTCTGTAACTAGCAAAGCCTCTTTTGAAGATCTAAGGAAGCTTTCCCAATTATGGACATCTTTCTCCAACCTTCCATCATTACCATCTGCCACCCATATAGTTATGAGGGGTTGATATAGGTTTAGGGAGTGAAAAAAAATTCCCTCTTAGGCTGCAGAGATCAGCTTATTGGATGGTGGCACTGTCTTACACTCCATACTACTAAATTTACATACTAACATTTATCTTTAGCTATTACAGAAAGTCCTAAAAACTTCCAGAGGCCTTACCTAGCTCTAAAATGCTACCTTGGAGACCCGTGATGAGAAGCTAATACCCTTCAAGGTGAACGATTAGCCATTCTGCCATGTCAATAAATCTCCCACCACATTTTCCTTTTCTTTCTCTAGTCTAGAACAACAGTATGAGAACCAGGCCAAATATTAAGGTGGCCCCAGTTTTGGGAGGAACCCAAGACTCCCAAAAAACCCAACTCATAAGATTTAGCTTCCTAAGCACTCCACAGTTTATTGTGCTTTACAGTGGAAAAGCCAAGCCTAGAATTCTAGGAATTCCTACTTATTTCAAACGCCTCCCCCACTTTCTTAAATCTCCCCTAGCTTGCTTCCCAGCAGCTCTGTTGGGTCCATCAGGCTCATTAAGTCTGTTTAGAACTGGATCTTTGAGTGCAGCCTATCCAAAGCAAGTGACTTGCTTAGCCGCTGCACCCACAACGCTGCCTTTCCTTGGGATGAAACGCCTCACAAGATGCCTTGTTGATCCTGCTTTAAGAATTATTTCTCAGTCCTCTTCCTCTCCTGAATGAATGAAGAAATTGTCTTTATCAAACCCATGGCAGCTCCTTTACGGTTCTCTCCCACAAGGTTGCAAACTCTTCTTCCTCTTCTTTTAATTATTCATCACAATTACAAGCCACAAGCATGCAGCAGGCTGTGTCAAATCTTTGGAGTTCTGCCAGTTCAAAAACTGTTGCCCAGAAGGAATGTCAGAAATCCAGTGTTCATACTGAAGAATAATGGAAACAAATGCAGGAAGAGAGGAAATCTGTATCTGAAGGAGTGGCACTCTTGTAAGAATGGTCCAGCAGTTCACAACCCAAAAAAGAAGCAATTTGAACCAAGTGGATAAGGCTCTTTGTGGCTTGGGGGAGCTGAAAGACTGGATGGCAAAGTATCCAAAGTATCGCCCATGAACAACAGCTCACAATGCCACTTAAACCATATCAGCCTCAAATATCCCCATTTGAAGAAAATATTGGATGTTCAAAATCCAGGAAATGTTGATTCCCCTTCTTTAACAGATCCAAAAGAAGATTGCTCAAGAAGTGATCCCAAACACAAGTATCATGGGTGCGATTCAAGATCCCTCGGTTGATGGATGGAGACTAATCCTGGAACATTTGACCAAATCGCTCCTGGACCATCACGCCAACATAAGAAATGAAGGTCTATCCTCTTAAAAAAAAAAAAAAAAAGAAAGGAAAAGGTATTCAGCTGGTGCTAATAGACAAGATGCAAGCAGAGAGATAGATTCAAAGAGCAATTCCCAGGAGTTCACCCTGCACCTTGTAAAAAACGCTGCTCAGTGGCTGCTCAGTAGGAAGAATCTCTGTACACCGGCTGGGCTGACTGGAGAGGTGGCATAAGCAGGGTGATAAATGAGCAGGCAGTGAAGAGCTTCAGCACCCTCCAGTGCGACACAGTCCCTGGGGGATAGGAATCAGCAGAGAAGTGGAGCAGCAGCTGATTAAAAACAAAAAACAAAAAAACCACCACATACACACAACTTCATTAGTGCCAAGGGGGTACCAGTGCCAAGTTTGAGGGATTAGCATCTAATAAAGGAGAGAGGAGAGGAAGACAGAGCCCGCTTTTTAATTCTGCTTTCAATCAGCTGGCTCCTTGAAAAGGATGAAAAATTGGATGCCGAGATGAGGGAGCAGCTAGGTCAAAGGTGACAGAGTAGACTGAAAGAGGGAGAGAAGTGGGCAGGGAAAGAGAGAGGGATGGAGGAGAAGGATAGAGGCCGGCAGAGATGGTCATGGTCATGGAAGACCGATCAGTAGAAGGGTGGGCTGGTGAACTGGGCTGATCAGTGACACAGAGAGATTATCATAATACGAGTGAAAGATTTCCACCAAAATAGCATTTGGAGGGGTTGAAAACATGATTGCACTCTGATGTTTAGAGAACAAAGGATTACAGCAAATGTACACAAGCATTATTGCCTTTTGTATTTTTCCTTTTGGCTGTCCTTGTTCCCCATTTAAAACGTCAGCTCTTGTTTAGCAAGCATGAATACATAGGAAGGCCGGTCAATATAGAGAACGAATACTGAGATAGATAAGGGAATATTTGTCCCATAGCTCAGAGCTGGGAGGGATCGATCTTTACACAAACAAGAGTGAATAGATTGGCCAATATGTCAGTCTAAAAACTGATATGTATCATATTCTATGTGTATTTCACTGCCCAGCCAGTTCTGAGCCTCCCTTATGAGATATTTAATCTTTATCTTTGGATCTTGGGTCTCTTGGGATTATCATCTGGCTGGCTATAAAGAGATTGCTTTTGTGTGTCCCATTTTCAATACGATCAACATGTTAGGAAATCAAAGCTGGCATAGACTTAAACACAGCAAAGTAATTAGAGCAGAGGAGATCTAATCGGGTGGGCTGGCAGCCAGAATGCTAGGCTTCTAAAGAAGAAGAAGAAATAACAGTGATGCAAGCTAAGTGGAGGACAGTTGGGAAATGGGAAATGTATAGGCATTGTAGGGTATAATGGGAATAGCCCATCTTAGGACACACACACACACACACACACACACACACACACACACACACACCCAAAGGCTGCATTCAGTTCCTAAATATTTCTATAACGCCCCCCCCCCCCAGCTGCCTCTGACATCACTGCCAATCTTTGATGGCATAGATTCTTGCCATTTTGGGCTGGGAAACAGGCATACAAAAATAAGATAAGCTGTACAATAGACTTAACACAATGTAGAAAACAAAGACAACCTACCCACTCCCCAAATCTCCCTACAAAATCCAAGTAAAGACAAAAGAGGACTCGGTTTGCTTTTGGTACTCCACAAAATGTACTCCACATCTTTCATCAAAAAACTTCCCATTTCCGAATTCAGACTATAAGAGGATTAAAGGCATCTCAGCAATCTGTTTTCTAGTAGGGGTTTAGGAACTGGTCACATCTCCCGTGGCAGCCATGTTGTTCCTGGATAAATTTATTTACAGTAATACCTGAGCATTTAACTGCTTTGAAACTTGTCAAATTTGGTACTCAATGCATTTGATGCAGAAATTTTGTTCCAGTACTCATTGTTTGTTTCGTACGACGCACAAGCTAGAACTTTTCGATATTGGCTGCCTCATGACTCACTACCCTGAAAAAAGGGTGACATGTTAGTTTCGTGGTTTGTTTGCTGCTTGTTGTTTTTAGTATTGGTCATACCTCCTGGAACCAATTAATGACAAATACCAAGATACTACTCTATTTATTTTTGTTAAATTTATTTGCCGCCTATCTCACCATGGGGCTACTCTAGTGGTTTTTGCATCTTCAGCCATTTGAGGAAAATGCTCACAACACACTTTCAAAATTCAGAGTGTTCCATCCTGACCCAAAACTGAGAGGGTTCAGGCTGATGAATCTCAGTATTTTAATTTTAAAAAATAATCTAAGCACTTCATGTAATATGAAGCTTGTCCATCCCTTAAGTCCCCTGAAACCAATTGGATTCAAGCTGCTGTACTGGAAGAGATTTATCTAGCCTAATCTCCTATAATTACAAACAGTCCCTGAGTTAAGAATGTCCGACTTAAGGACAACCTCTAGATATGAACAGGCTGCCTATTACTAAAAATGGCAGATGGAATTCTCCTTCCTTGAGTCAACAAACCATAGAAGCTGTGCAATGCGTTCAGGAATTGCTGAAGCTGCACATTTTTAACACACAGCCTGTTTGAAGCCATTCCTGAAAGCACTGCGTAGCTTCAGCAGTTCATTGGTTTGAGGAAGGACAATCCCATCCACCATTTTTAGTAATAGGCAGTCCATTTCGTAAGCACGAGTTCGACTTACATACAAATTCAGGTTAAAGCTGACTGAGGAGCAGAACTCGTTCTTAACCTGGAATTCCCTATAACTAAAAATCTTTCATGATGGAAAGCGCACAATTTATAGTCACACTGTAAGGAAATATGATGGATTGTAGTCCAGGAGTAAGAGATAACTCAGTTTATATAGTTTATGTGAGAGAAAGAGGATGAAGGTAGCTCCTCCCTCATAATTTGCAGAGTATATGCTTGGGTGTGTGTGTGTGGGAGTAGTAGTTTGCTTTAGTTTGACAAGATTCTGTCTATAGATGACGATCAGTTTTTTAAAAAATCTGCTTGGAAGAATCACAGAATGTCTTTCTTGGTTTTTGGAGCTTGATAAAGAGCTCTTCCTAATATTTAATGTAAGGGCCTTTCCTTGCCGGTGAGTTAAAGTATCTCTAACTATCCTTGGGCAGGCAGAAAACTATCAAAGTGAAAAGAGTTATCTAATGGCTGATCCATATTTTGCTCCTGCAGCCTCAATAGTGACTCATTATTGAATGATACTGACCTCATTTTGCCTGTGCAACCCATAGTAAGCAAAGTGATCGGCTAATTCCTCCAGCTTTGCTTCTTTACTATTCTACATATCTGGAACTACACTGTATGGAAAAATTTCCTCACGGTGGTGGTACAGTGGTTAGAATGCAGTATTGCAGGCTAAGTTTGCCGACTGCCAGCAGTTTGATCATGACTCAGGCTTTCAAGGTCAGTAAAATGAGGAGCCAGATTGTTGGGGGCAATATTCTGACTCTGTAAATATTCTGACTCTGCTTAGAGAGGGCTGTAAAGCTATTGCTATTGCTATTGCCTCCCTGAGTTGCAGGTGCTCTAACACTGGAGTTTTCAATAAAAGGTTGGACAACCGTTTTTCCAGAGTGGTATAGGGTCTCCTACGCAAGCCGAGGGTTGGACTAGAAGACCTCCAAGGTCACTTCCAGCTCTATTGTTCTGTATTTTGTATTCTTCATGGAGGTGATCAGCCGTGACTTCGGGAGTTGAGAGAAAAGATGCTTTTGAAAATGAACTATCCTGTGGGTAGAAATACCAGCGGAATCTTCCCCCTGGCGTTTTCTCATGCCACTTACAATTACTTTGTGAATTATGTGCAGAAGAATAATTCGGAACAAAACTTCTGGAACAAAATGGAAACTTTGGATCAGAGTGAGACTCTAGTTACAATTGGCATAATCCTCATGGCACTGTTACCTGCATATCCAAATTCTGTGAATGACATTAACTGTTCTTGTTACTTGATGATAAATCACATTGGATACAAAATGTACCCACTGTAAATCATTTTCAACTCACATTTATTCTCTGTGTGGTTTGGTTTTTTTCTTACAGGCAGAACCACATATTTTTTATTGATATTATTGTTTTTAATATTTTTGAAAGCATAACAACAACCTAAAATATATTAATTAATTAGAGAATTGTATAGAAACATAGAACGGATAACCAACTTTGCCAATATTTCAAGGAAATGCTCTGACCTTGAAAAAATAGATTTTATATATTGTATATATTTTTCAATAATGAAACTGACTTAGGTGCACTTTTGAATATTTTAATTGGCTCAGGTTGAATCATGAATGGATGTTACCCAAATACAATTACAGTACAAAAGATTTATTGGGTACAGGTTAGTGTAATAGCAAAATGTCAATTTCCTTTTGTTCTGTTACATGGATCATGAACCCCAACTATATACAGAAACTAGGTTACTAATATTTTTAAAAGAAAAATGTCTAATTCTAAAGGTGATCAATATTTTAATATCACCTTTCAAGGTGAATTACAAAAAGAATGTACACTTAAAATATAGAAATACGTATTCAATACACAATTATCTCGGATACATAGCAGTGAATTACCTACATTTATTGAGCAAAATCAGTGCTTATAGATATATTAATTCTTGTCAATTGTTAAAATTCTGTGTCAAAATCATTCAAATTCTACAGCACATCTAACTATATGCAAATCAAACAGATTTACCGCACAATTTTCTTGTTTTAGGATTTATTTTTTATTTATCATGGAATCTGAAGAAGGTACATATATATCTCCATAGCAAGCACTGTTCTATTTGAAGAAGCATTTTTTCCCCGATGCTAGAACGCAATATATTTTCGTTTGTCACAAACAGTAGATTTTATACTAGAAGTCTAGCTCTCAATCCACTTTATATCTACCATCCTCTGCTGCTCATGTTCCTGATTCAGATCGTTTTGCCGACTTACAGCACAGTACAATAAACTACACTTCATGAAAGCTTATAATATAAATGTACAGAGGAATGGAAGGTTCCTACGCATCTTGTCTTAAGAAAGACAAAAGATGAAAAATGAAATTTAAAGGAGAAAGAAAGGGGCTGCTGCAAAAGGAGAACTGCAAACTAGATTATTTATTTATTTCATTCGTTCAATTTTTATAGCTGCCCATACCAAGCAAAAAAAAAATTTCTTTCAGCATGAGTGCTTCTCCCTCCCTCCCTCCGTCTATCATCTCTTATGAGTCTTCATTGACTTATGGCTTCTGTGAGATCCTTGCTGTTATCCTGATGGTGTCGATTTTTGGACCTCACTTCATCCTTGGTACTTCAGTTGCTTTTTGCAGCAAAAATAGGTGCTCTCTCACCCCCAGAACAGGACCAACAGCAGCCTGAACATCAACATCATCTGCAATAGATCACTTACTCCACTTCATGCAGAGTGGCAGGAGATACTCAATGTAACATCAATTTCCTTCCCAATCAATCAACCCCCAAAGCAACCAATTATGTATTAATTATCATCTCTGTCCTTCCTGACACAAATTCTCAAACATTACATATACACACACACGCTAACTCTGAAGGTTAATGGAAACCTGAGGGAAAGAAATGTTGGCCCAAAATCTCCTTTGCTACCCCTTTCCTCTGAGAAAAGGGCTTCTGTTTCACTCTTTTAATTTTCAGGAGGCTTGAGAATTTCCTTTGATTTCTTCAAATGAGGTTTTTGAACTCACTTTATTATTGGAGCTGGCAGAAGATGGCACTGCTGGTGGTGCTTTCAGTTTGGATCTTTTCATCCTTTTGAAGCCTTTCCAGCTGGCCACGTTTCCCATATTCAAAAAATGCAAAGGGAAAAATGCCCTCATCCTGGTTTCCCTCAGGAATTTTTGTTTGAAATGGGGGAAGCTGCAGAATTCAGCCATCTCTCTAAGAAGTAAAGGGAAGAAAGCTGCCTTTGCTGTAAGAAATTAATCAAAATGTTATGTTTAGTTTTCATGGAAAGCAAATTCTTTTGTCAAGCTGAATGATGGCTGAGGAAACCAAGCTTATTATCTTATACTTTACTACCTTGAGGAATAAATAGCCTGCTCCTCAGTGCAACCCATAACAATAAACAGTGCATCCCATAAACTCCCTCATTATTCAGGAAGTGAATTCTATAAACAATTGCCATCAAAGGCATTATGACTGGCAGATCCAGGGATACCTCGAAGGCAGATAATCCAGAGATACCTCAAACGGTATCCCGGTGGAGGGATTGGGAGTGGGAGGCACCGTTTATCGGTGGTTCTCCTCCTATCTCTCCGACCGGTCGCAGACGGTGTTGACAGGGGGGCAGAGGTCGTCCCCGAGGTACCTCACTTGTGGGGTGCCGCAGGGGTCGATTCTCTCGCCCCTTCTGTTCAACATCTATATGAAGCCGCTGGGTGAGATCATCAGTGGCTTTGGGGTGAGATATCATCTGTACGCTGATGATACTCAGTTGTATTTCTCCACCCCGGGCCACCCCAATGAAGCTATCGACGTGCTGTCCCGGTGCCTGGAAGCCGTACGGGTCTGGATGGGGAGAAACAGGCTCAAACTCAATCCCTCCAAGACGGAGTGGCTGTGGATGCCGGCACCTCGGTACAGTCAGCTGCAGCCGCAGCTGGCTGTTGGGGGCGAGTTATTGGCCCCGATGGAAAGGGTCCGCAACTTGGGCGTCCTCCTGGATGGACGGCTGTCTTTCGAAGATCATTTGACGGCCGTCTCCAGGAGAGCTTTTTACCAGGTTCGACTGGTTCGCCAGTTGCGCCCCTTTCTAGACCGGGGTGCCCTATGCACGGTCACTCATGCGCTCGTTACATCTTGCTTGGATTACTGCAATGCTCTCTACATGGGGCTCCCCTTGAAGAGCATCTGGAGGCTTCAGTTGGTTCAGAACGCAGCTGCGCGGGTAATAGAGGGAGCCCCTCGTGGCGCCCACGTGACACCTCTCCTGCACAGACTGCACTGGCTACCTGTGGCCTCTCGGGTGCGCTTCAAGGTTTTGGTGACCATCTTCAAAGCACTCCATGGCATAGGGCCGGGTTACTTACGGGACCGCCTGCTGCCACCGACTACCTCCCACCGACCCGTACGCTCTCACAGGGAGGGACTCCTCAGGGTGCCGTCCGCCAGGCAATGCCGACTGGCGACACCCAGGGGAAGGGCCTTCTCTGTGGGAGCTCCCACCCTCTGGAACGAGCTCCCCCCAGGTTTACGTCAACTTCCCGACCTCCGAACCTTCCGCCGCGAGCTTAAGACACATCTATTTATTCGTGCAGGGCTGGCCTAGGGTTTGATTTTTATAAATTTAATTTTAATGGGGTTTTGTATTTTAACTATAGTTTTAAATTTGGCCTAATGGAATAAGTTTTTTAAATGTGGTTTTAACATGTATTTATATTATATTTATGTTTTATAAGGCTGTAAACCGCCCTGAGTCCTTCGGGAGATAGGGCGGTATAAAAGTTTGAATAAATAAATAAATAAAATAAATAAAAACGCAGGTAGGTAATCTCTCTCTCTCTCTCTCTCTCTCTCTCTCTCTCTCTCTCTCAAATACCTGGCCTATTGAGAGCTTCTCCACTATACAACTTCCAACATTCTGTTAGCCATGATAGGTAGGGCTTCAAAGAGTTGAGGCCTAATAGTTGGAACAAGGGTTGATTCAGATCTCAGCCATTAGGTTGGCTGAGATCTTTGGCTGAGATCTTTCCACCATTCATGCAATATTACCCAAACATTGTCATAGCATCTAAAAAGACCACTTGTCTAGAGAAATACAACTATTGGGTTCATTTTATGAAAGGAAATCGGAGGAGTAAATTGAGTGGAGGGGGGGGGACTTGAGTAGAGAGCCACATCCACTGGTTTTATCCAAAAGAACAACAAGTCCCATGATCACCAGACAAGGATATAATTCATAATACAGTGTAATTACCTATTACTAATTTCTAGATTCTACCATATCGCAAGATCTAAAATGGACAGCTATCATCAAAAGCATCATCACAAAAGCACAACAAAGAATGTTCTTTCTGCGCCAACTCAAACTGCCCAAGGAGCTGCTGATCCAGTTCTACAGAGGAATTGAGTCTGTCATCTGTACCTCTATAACTGTCTGGTTTGGTTCTGCAACCCAACAGACTTCAGAGGATAATTAGAACTGCAGAAAAAACAATTACTACCAACCTGCCTTCCATTGTGGACCTGTATATTGCATGAGTCAAAAGAGGGCTGTGAAAATATTTACAGACCCCTCACATCCTGGACATAAACTGCTTCAATTCCTACCCTCAAAATGACGCTATAGGACACTGCGCACCAGAACAACTAGACACAAGAACAGTTTTTTCCCTAACACAATCACTCTGCTAAACAAATAATTCCCTCAGTACTGTCAAATTATTTACTTAGTCTGCACTACAATTAATCTTCTCATCGTTCCCATCACCCATCTCCTTCTACGTATGACTGTAACTTTGTTGCTTGTATCCTTATGATTTATATTGATATTGTTTCCTGATTGCTTATTTGTACCCTATGGCTATCATCAAGTGTTGTACCTTATGATTTTTGATGAATATATCTTTTCTTTTATGTACACTGAGAGCATATGCACCAAGATAAATTCCTTGTGCGTCCAATCACACTTGGCCAATAAAAAAAATTATATTCTAATTATTATCAGGCTAGAAAGGCTAGGCGGCTTATTATATCCTAATTATTATCAGGCTAGGAGTTTGTGAGTTCTATTCCTGCCTCAGCCATGAAAGCCAGCTGGGTAACTTGGCCTAGTCATTCTCCCTCACCCCAACCCACTTCATAGGGCTGTTATTGTGTGGAAACTAAAAGGAGGAAAGAATGCTGGATATGTTCGCCGCCTTGAGTTATTTATAAAAATAATGAAGGAGGAATACAAATGAATAAATATTACTATCTCAACTAGGGGTGTCCACAAGTGTCAGAAAAGTCAGTAGGGCAGGTTCAACCACACAACCACTGTACACCTCTTTTATCATGCATGGCATGCATATAAGACATAGGGACCCTCTCTTGGAGATGTTCTGGCTCCTACATTTAAAGAACTCAAGATTTATTGCAAAACTGGGCACCCCAAATAATTAGGGGGCTGAAGAAGGTGTTTAATGCAGAAAGAGCACAGCAGTTGGAGCAAGAGCATTAAATACCATCTTCAACTCTCTAATTATTTGAGTTGTCCTGTCTTACAAAAGTTAAAGAGCTTCGAACAAAAGAGAGGCAGAGAAAACATGACAGAGGAATGCAGAGCCTTTCCTGGCATCAATAATGCAAAGTAATGTCTCCCCACTCCACCCCACCCCACCCCATTTTAGAGCTCAAGGTCGTCTGTGGAACCTAAACCGAAGGGAGATTTAAGACCAAGGCAACGAAAAGCTGTTTTGCCCAGCATATAATTAAATGGAGAATTCATTGCCAGAGTTGGAGCGATGGCAGCCCATTCAAGTGGTTTGAAAAAGGAACTGGAGAAGTTCATTGGAGGATCAGGCTATCAATAGCTGCTAATGGGCCAATAATTCCTGCATACTAGGCAGGTGATTTTAAATCCTGGGAAGCTATGGAGTAAGTTGAGTCTCATTCTCATTCTCTGGTCCAGGTTTGGGAGTTTCTCCAATAGACCAACAGTGGTTCACCACTATAGAAACAGGAGACTGGTCAGGGCCTGATCCAGCATATTTCATCGTATGTAGCCCTTATTTTGTCTTTGGGACTCCAGTTTTGGGAAGAAAGCGGTTATCTGAAGGTAAATCCAGTGGTTCTTCCTAATCCCAGCCAATACTCTAACTATTATAAACACCCAACTTGTTGTGTGCTTGTGTTTGTTCAGTTCAGGCAAGGAAACTAAATATGGGATAGATTCAAATGGTTTTTATTGAATTCAGAGTTCACTTACTACTTTATAGATTGTTCACTGTAGTAAGGAACATTGTCTCCCCCACTTCATCTCAGACCCAACAACTACTCATAAAATATAGAATATAGAAAAATAGAATTGGTTGGGACCTTGGAGGTCCTCCAGTCCAACCCACCCTGCTCGAGCAGGAGACTCTATACCATTTCATACAAATGGTTATCCAGTCTCTTTCTGAAAGCCTCCAGTAACGAAGCACCCACAACTTCTGAAGTCAAACTGTTCCGTTGGTTGATTACTCTCACCGTTAGGAAATTTCTCCTTAATTCTAGGTTGATTCTCTTCTTGGATGGATAGTTTCTACCCATTGTTTCTTCTCGTCTTTTGGTGCTTGGGAAAATAGTTTGACCCTTCATTTTTGTAGGAGCGCCTCAAATATTGGAAGATAGCTATCATGTCTCCCAGTCCTTCCTTTTATTAGACTAGACATACCCAATTCCTGTAACCATTCTTTGTATGTTTTAACCTCCAGTCCCCTAATCATTCTTGTTGCTCTTCTTTGCACTTTTTCCAAAGTCTCAACATCTTTTTTTATATTGTGGTGACCAGAACTGGATGCAGCATTCCAAGTGTAGTCTTACTAAAGTTATGTAAAGTGGTATTAGAACTTCATGTGATCTTAATATTATATTTCCTGGACATCATCTAAGTAAATCTTAAGAGCTCTAGGACTGTCTTGTCTGCCAGTGTAAAAGAGATTTAGAAAACTGACTCTGATACAATACCAGTGGTGGGTTTCCATTTTTTTTTACTACCGGTTCATCAAACTACTCAAAATTTCTGCTACCGGTTCTCCAGAACTGGTCAGAACCTGCTGAAACCCACCTCTGTACAATACCCAGTAAAAGCTTCTATATTCAGTGCTCTTAGTCCAATGATGGCAAACTGTTTGGGCTTGGCATTCAGAAATTTGGAAAATGCTTAATTTGCCTCTCCTGGTGTGTTACAAGTGCTTCCAAGTATTATAAACACCAAAATTACAAATTCACCAAAATTTGGTGAAGAAAACACCAAATTACAAAAATGAAATACAAATAAGACAAACTCATTTTCGGAGGTTCTGGAGGCTGCACGACAGCACACTGTATTCTCCCTTAGCCTCCAAAAATTGTGCAAAAATGGGGCGTGCTTTTGAGAATCACTATCAGGTGCTGGTGAACAGAGGCACATCAGCAAAACATCACGGTATGTCACCTTTGACATACATGTCATAGGTTTGCCATCATTGTGTTAGTCCCAAATGGAGAGGTTGGTAGGAATGTGAAAATCCAGAAATATCCTTGTATGTTAACATTTCTAAAAATTTATTTAGAACAGCGTTCCCCAACCTTTCCGGGTTGATGGCGCAGTACAAGAGGGGGAGGAGAGGGGCAGGCGGGTGCACACACAGCTTCATTTTTATTTTATTTTTTGTTTACATTTATATCCCGCCCTTCTCCGAAGACTCAGGGCGGCTTACAGTGTATAAGGCAATAGTCTCATTCTATTTGTATATTTTTTACAAAGTCAACTTATTGCCCCCCCAACAATCTGGGTCCTCATTTTACCTACCTTATAAAGGATGGAAGACTGAGTCAACCTTGGGCCGGGCTTGAACCTGCAGTAATTACAGGCTACTGTGTTCTAATAACAGGCTTCCTTAACAGCCTGAGCTATTCCGGCCCCTGAGCTATTCCGGTGGTACACGCACACCTGCTGCAAGCGGGAATGGGGTTGCGACTTGTGTAAGTCAGGCTACGTGCGTGCGTGCACCGGCCCACCTCTCACATAGCCCAACTGTGAATAGTCCACGGCACGGTAGTGCAGCTCACAGATTGGGGACCCCTGATTTTAAAAAATGTATGTGGCCACCCAACTGTCTCATGGTGATTCTGGGTAAATTAAAGAAATAAAACTCAAAATATAACACGCAATAAACTCCCCGCCCCCCAGTAACAACAACCAAACAAACCACTCGATGGGCTATGTATCAACCTCAACTCCCCAGGCTCACTGGCAAAACCAAGAGTTTTGAAAGAGTTTCTGGGTTAGGCTAATGTCCTCTGTCCACAGGGAGGGAACTACTGCAGAGAAGACCTTTTTCTAGGTCCCACTATATGAACCTCCTTACCGAAACGATCCATAATATACTCTATCTCCTCAATCTAGTATGTCAAGTAGATGTAACTGGGAAAATATGGTCCTTGAAATAACCTGGCCCTATGCATGTAGGGCTTTAAAGGTGATAATCTTGCTCTGAATTATTTTGATCTGATCAAATTTGGACTGCTAGGTATGCAGTCTCTTCTTCCTTTCTGAAATGGGGATGCCCCATAGGAAATGAACTATACAGGTAGGAGTCTCACCCAACCACTTGGGGCAGTATCAATGGTTCACACACACCCCACCCCACTTCTCTTGCAGAAGGGCCATTCAAGCTGCCTTTTTACTGTTTCTTTCAGATCCAGACCACATCAGGATTTGTTGCAGATAACTGCTAAAAGCAATTTACGAAGCCAGGGTTGCAGAAGAACAGTGCAAAATTAGATCTGAAGAGTTAAGAGGGGGAAGCGGATAGAATATATTTTAAAGTGGGGGGGGGGAGAGGGAGGGCAAAGAAAGATTACATGGTAGGAGAAAATAAATGGAAAAAGGGAAGGTGTGAGACAGCAAGGAAATACAACACAAATCATGGGGTAGTGTGAAAGATTACACACTGAGAGAGATAAAGCAAGTCACAAGGCAGCATTAAAAACATCATCTAAATCCTAGGCAGAACAAAAGGTGCAAACACAGAAAAAATAATGTTCTGAGGAAGACATAAAGGGGAAGTGTTTGGAAAACTAATTGCTGTGCGTGGGGAGGCGTTGCAGAGTCTGGTAAGGGACCCAGTTACTTCTTCAGTGGGTTGATATGCAAAAGGGTGGGTGGGTGGGGGAAAGGTGGGGAAAATATCCCATTATAGACTATTGTTGCTTTGTTCTCAAGGAATAAAAATACCCCAGGAAATTAAATGAAAGCAGCGGAGAACATCACAGATGCAAGATAGTTGGGTGTGAGATGGTGGAGATGTATTTACTTATGCTTTGCATAAGTAATGGAGTTGGGATCATGAAGATCCTGTAGTCTAACCCTCCATTTAGGACAGGATCCACTATCCTATCTCTGACAGATGACCATCCAAGTTTTGAAGACTTTATTTATAAATGCCATACGCCAGAGGGGCCCAGATAACAATTCCCTGAGTTGACTAATTTAGCCTTCCTTTCCTCCAGCCAAATCCACATACATGGAGAACTGTGATTTAGATAAATTCCTATCCTCGCAGTTCTTTATGCCTAAATTTTCTTCTGTTAATTTCCCAACCAGCCTGGGTCTCACACAAATTTTGGGGACCAATTTAGTAGTAGGTTCCACTTACCTTTACTATCGGTTCGGAACTGTGAGCATGCATGTGTGCTTGCTTTGCTCATGTGCAGCACTTCTGTGCATGCGCAGAGCATCTGTGATGATGTCCGGGTGGGTGGGCGTAGCCTCCCACTGCCACCCCTACAGATTTGCTGGAACCAGCCAAACCGGTAGAAACCCACCACTGGACCAATTCATGGAATGCATTCAAATTTATTTGCCAAATCTAGTCTGCAAAATTTCAGAATCTACTAGGTGACAGCAAAGAGCTTTCAGTAACTGTTGCCATCAAGTGGTCAATCACATTTTTCCAGTCTGGATGAAGTAGCCCTATCTGGTTGTTGGGGTAACACAGTGCTTCTCAAATAGTGGGGCGCACCCCCCCAGGGGGGGCGCGAGGCTCCGTAAAGGGGGGCGCGTTTGACCTCGGCAAACACTGTCATTTTTTAATAATGATACTATTTACAGTCGCGCGGGGGGCGCAAAAAATGTTTTCTTCTTCCTAAGGGGGCATGACAGAAAATAATTGAGAAGCACTGGGGTAACAGGACACGTGGGATTAGGAGATGTAATAACTTTGGGGGATATGCATATGGATTTGCCTGGAGGAAAGGAAGGCTGGGCTGAACATTAATTCCCTCTTCCTAGCCCACCTTAAACATTCAAAGAGCCATTTGAATCTGTTTCCCACAGAACAGAAAACACCAGGAGCCACAAAACTGGGGTGGGCATGGCTAACTCAACATCACTCCCACCCAGTTACATGACGCCCCCAGCCATGCCTACCCAGGCTTTGTGGCTCTCTGTATTTTCTTTTCACTGGGAAACAAGTATCTTTCTCTGTGTCTCTCTCTTTCTTATCTCTTTCTCTCTCACCTCTCTCTCATCTCCCTCTTTCTTTCCGCTCTCTCTCTCATCTTTTCTCTCTTTCTTTCTCCCTCTCTTCCCCTCCCTCATCTCTCCCCCTCATCTTTTTTTCTCTTTTCTGTCGCTTTCTCTCTCTTTCTTCCTCTTTCTCCCTCTCCCCCCCTCATCTCTCTCTCACCTTTCTTTCTCTCTTTTCTGTCGCTGTCTCTCTCTTTCTTCCTCTCTCCCTCCCTCCCTCTCTATCTCCCCCCCCCCCCCGGTGTATGTGTGTTCCCTCTTGAACCATTTCCAAAAACAGGGAAGGTTGGGTTTTTGTTTTTGTTCTTTGCTGATGTTGTTTTCTTCTTCTTTCGGTGCTTTTTACCATATGATTTAAATCAAGAGTCATTTCAGGTACCCAGATAAATGAAGCTCTTTCATCCCCCTGCTGTGGCTTCCTATCGGCTGAACCCCTGCTCCTTGCCCTCCCCTCCCAGACACTCCTTTTCCGAGAAGTTAAGGGCGATGGCGGCAGATAGAGACTCGCTCCGTATTTCAGAACGGGAGAGAAGCACTCCAATGCTCATCGTAATGGGCTCCAGGAGGAAGGGACACCATCTCCCCCATTGTGAAGCACGCTATATTTAAGTGGTTCTGCGCAAGACATGGAGGCGGCAGGAGCAGCAGTGTCAGCCGCAGCTAGGTCGGGCCGGGCCAGTGTCTCGGGGCAGAGAGCAAGTCGCACATCTCCCC
Organism: Ahaetulla prasina; assembly: GCF_028640845.1. Taxonomy (NCBI): domain Eukaryota; kingdom Metazoa; phylum Chordata; class Lepidosauria; order Squamata; family Colubridae; genus Ahaetulla; species Ahaetulla prasina. The sequence continues at coordinate 23,100,180 of NC_080542.1, forward strand.
AAGCAACCAAGGTGCGCACAGCAACAAGGACCGGAAGAAGAAGCAGGTACAGGAATGCTTTGCTCCCGCTCTGGAATATGGAATGAGTCTCCATCCGCCACTGTCGCCTTTCCCTTCTCAGGTGAGGAGTGACTGGGAGGGGAGGGCAAGGGGCGGGGCCAGCCTGTTGGCTCAGCTGGTTCAACTGACAGGGAATCACAGCACGAAAGAGCCGCATGCTGCTCTGGAGCCGCAGGTTGCTGACTCCCATTCTAGCCCCTTCTTTTGCATTGGAAAATATTTGACCGGAGTAGAAAATTGCAAATTTAGGAATAATCAGAAGGATCTACTAGGAAAAAAATGCTTGCAAATCTATAATCAAATCTATTTTCTGAGCTCAACCCACCACTGAAAAATGCCTTACACATTCTGCCAAAACCCAAGCTTTGGACAAGTTACTCTCTCACATACACCAGCCTAGCTCACAGGCTTGTTGTTAGGGTGAGAAAAACAGACTAAAACTTTTGAATGAATAGTATCAATTTAATATTTATGCACCAAAGCAAATTTCTTGTATGTCCAATCACACTTGGCCAATAAAATGTTGTTCTGTTTTGTTCTGTCTTATTCTATTCTATTCTATTCATTAGTCAACTTGGGAATTGTTGGCCTGGGCCACTCTGGCATATGTCATATCCTCCCTGACTACACTGTGCTCCCTCCTTCTCCCTCCTGATCAATTTTATTTTAACTAAATTTGAATCCCTATTTATTGCTGTAATGCTTTATATTGCATTTTTAACTGAATGATTGTTAAGCTACCTAGAATCACTTTTGACATGTAAGTTTCATAATGAATAAATTGCTGTAACTATCCCAAAAATTCAACATGGTCAAGTTAACGAAATTAAAGATTTTTTTTTAATAAAGACAATGTTCTGGTAAGTTGGACTAAATGATCTTTTAGGAACCCCTCCTGGTCTAAGTAGTTTCCTGGTGTAAAAACTGTGGAACTCTCCATATCTATTAGGAAAACAATTCCCAGAATTCCAAGCCAGACTGTATTAATCCCAATGATTAAATTTTAAAAAAACAAACCTATTTTTTTCAATTCACAATATGCTGCTCCAGGGCTCAGAACTAAATATTGCCCTCCGCATCTGCAAGAGACAACAATTCAACAAAGGAGCGAGGTAAACAATACACACTTGTATTCGAGTATATGTCCGGGAAACATTCCCAGCGGCTTCTGATTGGTCCCGAGCCGCGGGCGTTCGTCTCTCAAAGTTCCCCAACGTTCTATGCCATGAATGAAAGTAAATTCCTAACTTTTTTTCTACCCACGTGACTTTCGGAGAACTCACGGAAGGCCGTTTTCAACCGACTATCGAGCTCCTCCGAAACTATCGCCGAGGTAACCCGATTCGTTTCCGAGAGTCCCCGAAGTACATCCGATCATTTCCGAAAGAGGCAATTTCTGGGCCTCTCTAGTTTTTGCCAATCTACCCTTGACATCTCTATGATGAAACTGCTTTATGGATTTTTTTTTTTATACAAATGGATGGCTCAGACGGGGAAAGCCTTTCAATCGCCGGAAATGCTTGCGATGGCAGAGCGGAAGAGACTGGAGTTCGAAGGGGGAGGAGCTTGCTTAAAAGGCATATAAAATCCCCTCGCAGTGGCTCAGCCCTTCTTTTTCCGCTTCCGGTCGCAGTATCGACAAGAGGGTGAGGTGTAGGCCGCGTGTTTGTCCGAAGGGAAGACGCTGCAGGGGAAATGGGGGGATAAGGACAGAGCCTTGTGAGGGACTGTTAGAAAGGTGCCACATGGTCGAAAATATTAATCCGCCGCCTCCATGTGTTATGAATTTAGATGGCCAGGAAGAAAAACGAATGTGCCCCCTCCCCACTTAATCGCATTATTTTCAATATCGGATTTAAACTTATTAAAATGGACTCTCTAAATCTCAGTGAGATTTATTTTTAAGGAATCATGCCTTGCGCTGAACACTTGTTTCTCTTAGGCAGAAGGATGCACAGTGTTTCCTCCCTTCCTCTTTAAAACATGCTTTCGCGAATTTTGTAAAGTTGGCGATTAAGCTACATATTAGGCGAGCTGATGCCTGGTGATCTGCTTCATTTTTTGTAGGGAAGCTTTTTTTTTTTAAATTAACATTTGCTTTAATGTGTAATCCCTTAGTTGGGAGGACAATTATGGGAGAAAGTTACCCTTAAGTATTTATTTTCATTTATGCTTTGCTGAACTATCTGTAGGGGAGTAAAAACGAATATCTTGTAGCACTTATTGGCAGAGGATGTTTTTTACTCAGATTGTCAGCTTTTTGTGTTTCAGTTGGATTATTCATTTTAAAAAATAATCTTCCCCAGATGTTCAATTCTGGAGTCCTCAACCAGTATGAAAAACAAGGGATTAGGACTATAGCATATTGAGTTGGGAGAAACTCTTTTACTACATTATTTTATATTCCTTTGAAAGACCTAGAAAAAAATAATATCAAATAGCAAGCATAAACTTGAAATGCAAGTAGCAGTGACATTAAACTTGTATTCTGCATTGAAAGGAATAAGAATACTTGCTTGATTTCAAACAAATCACTCAGCTCTGGGATTTTGAAATTAAATGAACTGTATAAAGTATTTATGAATATATGTTTGATCTTTCCTTGCCCAGGAATTCTTCACAATGTCTGCTCATCTGCAATGGATGATTGTACGCAACTGCTCAAGTTTCCTTATTAAAAGGAACAAGCAAACTTACAGCACGGTGAGCCACATCTCCTACTATCTTCTAAACCAACAGCATCCTTGCAAATAATTCTAGGGTGTTATTAGGCTTTCCTGGACCTTCAGCCTATTTTTTTCCACATATTCCCTTTTCAAATAAAAGGTCCTGCCTTTAGCCTGCAAAACCTTTCATTGTAAGTTTCAAGGAATTCTAATAAAAGTGTTTTTCTTTCTTTAAAGGAGCCCAACAACCTTAAGGCCCGTAACTCCTTCCGTTACAACGGTCTGATACATCGCAAGACAGTAGGGGTAGAACCAGCTGCTGATGGAAAGGGTATTGTTGTAGTCCTTAAGAAGCGTGCAGGTGGGTATACTCCACTTAATGCAAATTCCTACTGAACAGAGAAGGCAGAACAATAAGTTGGGAGTGTCCTCAGAGGTCGTCTAGTCCAACCCTGTGCTCAAGCTGGAGATCTGATATTATTCCAGAGAAATGGCTGTCCAGTCTCTTCTTAAAAGCCTCCAGTGATGGAGCACCCACTTCTGAAGGCAAACTGTTCCACTGATTTTTATTTTTTTATTTATTTTATTTATTTAATCAAATTTTTATACCGCCCTATCTCCCGAGGGACTCAGGGCGGTTTACAGCCTATTAAAAATACATACACAAATATAAATACAAGATTAAAACTAATTAAAAAACTTATTGGATAAGGCCGAATTTAAAATTATAATTAAAATAATAAAACCCCATTAAAAACTAAATTAAAATTAAAATCCTAGCCCAGTCCTGCGCAAATAAACAGATGTGTCTTAAGCTCGCGGCGAAAGGTTCGAAGGTCGGGAAGTTGACGGAGTCCCGGGGGAAGTTCATTCCAGAGGGTGGGAGCCCCCACAGAGAAGGACCTTCCCCTGGGTGTCGCCAGTCGGCACTGCCTGGCGGACGGCACCCCAAGGAGTCCCCGGCCCTAAGCCGTGGAGCGCTTTGAAGATGGTTACCAAGACCTTGAAGCGCACCCAGAAGGCCACAGGTAGCCAGTGCAGTCTGCGCAGGAGTGGTGTCACATGGGAGCCACGAGGGGCTCCCTCTATCACCCGCGCAGCCGCATTCTGGACTAACTGGAGCCTCCGGGTGCTCCTCAAGGGAAGCCCCATGTAGAGAGCATTGCAGTAATCCAGGCGAGATGTCACGAGAGCATGAGTGACTGTGCATAGGGCATCCTGGTCTAGAAAAGGGCGCAACTGGCGAACCTGGTAGAAAGCTCTCCTGGAGACGGCCGTCAAATGGTCTTCAAAAGACAGCTGTCCATCCAGGAGAACGCCCAAGTTGCGCACCCTTTCCATTGGGGCCAGTGACTCGCCCCCAACAGTCAGCTGCGGCTGCAGCTGACTGTACCGGGGTGCCGGCATCCACAACCACTCTGTCTTGGAGGGATTGAGCTTGAGCCTGTTTCTCCCCATACAGACCCGTACGGCCTCCAGACACCGGGACAGCACTTCGACAGCTTCGTTGGGGTGGCCCGGTGTGGAAAAGTACAGCTGAGTATCATCAGCGTACAGTTGATACCTCACACCAAAACCACTGATGATCTCACCCAGTGGCTTCATATAGATGTTGGAGGAGCGAGAGAATCTACCCCTGCGGCACCCCACAAGTGAGGTGTCTCGGGGTCGACCTCTGCCCTCCCGTCAACACCGTCTGCAACTGGTCAGAAAGATAGGAGGAGAACCACCGATAAACGGTGCCTCCCACTCCCAATCCCTCCAACCGGTGCAGCAGGATACCATGGTTGATGGTATCAAAAGCCGCTGAGAGGTCTAACAGGACCAAGGCAGAGGAATAACCCCTATCCCTGGCCCTCCAGAGATCATCAACCAACGCGACCAAAGCCGTCTCCGTGCTGTATCCGGGCCGAAAGCCGGACTGGAACGGGTCGAGATAGATAGTTTCATCCAGGTACTGGGGTAATTGACGTGCCACCACACTCTCTACAACCTTCGCCGCAAAGCGAAGGTTGGAGACCGGACGATAGTTACCTAAAACAGCTGGGTCCAGGGAAGGCTTCTTGAGGAGAGGTCTCACCACCGCCTCTTTCAAGGCAGCAGGGAAGACCCCCTCCAACAAAGAAGCATTAGTAATCCCCTGTAGCCAGCCTCGTGTCACCTCCTGCGTGGCCAGTACCAGCCAGGAGGGGCACGGGTCCAGTAAACGTGGTGGCATTCAACCTCCCCAATAACCTGTCCATGTCCTCGGGAGCCACGGGGTCAAACTCATCCCAAACATCCCAAATTAACTGTTCTCAATTTTAGGAAATTTCTCCTTAATTCTAGCTTGCTTCTCCTTCAATATTTTCCATCCATTGTTTCCTGTCTTGCCTTCTGGTGCTTTAGAAAATAGGTTGAACTTTTCTTTGTGGCAGCCCCTCAAATATTAGAGCACTGCTATTATGTCACTCCTAGTCCTTCTTTTCACTAGACTAGTCAAACCCAATTCCTGCAGCTGTTCAGCATATGTTTAGCCTCCAGCCCCCAATCAACTTATTTGCTCTTCTTTGCACCCTTCACAGGGTCTCTACATCTTTTTTATAATATGGTGACCAAAATTGCAGTATCCTAAGTGTGATCTAACTAAGACTTTATAAAGCATTACTAATGCTTCATGTGATCTTGATTCTATCCCTCTGTTAATGTAGCCTAGGATTGCATTGGCTTTTTTGGCTGCTGCCACCCATTATTGGCTTATATTTAAGTGATTGTTCACTAGGACTCCAAAATCCCTCTCACAGTTACTGCTATTGAGCCAAGTACCACCTATATTATACCTGTGCATTTGGTTTTCCTGGCCTAAGTGTAAAATCTTACTTTTCTCTACATTGAATTTCATTTTATTAGGCAATTCAGGAAAGGATAGAAATAATGTGATCTTGAGCCATAGATAATGTAAAGTGATGGAAGATCAAGAGGGACAAATAAGTTACCTGAGTCTGCATATAATGCTAATGAATATGCATATGCTAATGAATTTATATTTAGCTCAATTTTGTGGAACCAGAAGTAACTTACATTTCACAATGATTCTGAGCCATTCAAAAATACAACTAACATGTCAAAAATGCTTCTAAATTAAATTTTAAATTTGCAAAGCGGTGCCTACAGATATTCTCAGTCATCCAGGTCATGGTTGTCCCAAAGGTGCTTTTTTTGGGAGGGGGGGGGCAAAGCAGTACACTTAAAATACCTGTGTACTCTGGGTACACAGGTATATTCTGAAATTCTCTTCCTGCCTGCAATAAGATATTTTGGTCTACAACATGTAAAAACCATTAACTGTAGATACCAAGTATATGTAGCGGAACCTGCAAACAGTATCCCATTCATAATCTACACTCCTGCTTCTTAGGTCAGCGAAAGCCAGCCACTTCCTACGAAAAAGTCACTATCAACAAGAATGCACGGGCCACTCTCAGCAGCCTCCGCCATATTATTCGCAAGAATAATTACCGCAAGGATCTGCGCATGGTAAGTCAGTCTTCTGGATTCTCACTTTGCAGAGTGGCAGATGGATGTTACAGCTTCCATTAATCCAATTAGTACATATTAGTGAAAACCAAACTTTTCCGTCCAGCTAGAAAGGAATGCAAAATGCTAGTCTTTGTACCCTAAATCTTAAGTCCTGGCATTTTGAGTGGAAGAGCGGGTTGGTTAAGATATATTGCATAGGAGCCGTGGTAGTGCAGTGTTTAGAATGCAGTATTATAGGCTGATTCAGCTCACTGAATCAGTGAGTTCAATCCTCATTAGCCGAAGATTGACTCAGTCTTCCATCCTTCCGAGGTTAGTAAAATGGGGACCCAGAGTGTTGGGAGCAATATGCTGACTCTAAAGTGCTTAGAGAGGGCTATATAAAGCATTGTGAAGCAGTATATAAGTCTAAGTGCTATTGCTAGTGCTATTTTCAAATTACGGAGCAAACAAAAAAAAATATCCACCCACTTCTATAAGTTGTCCCAGGGTTTAGCAGTCTCAGCAGGTTGGGCCCAGTTGCTGAATAATCTGGAAGCCTTTAAAAAAAATGCTCCACATCTTATGTATTTTTTGTTGACTTAGTCAAATTGTTGCCCTTTTGAGAATGCTTGGGCACCCTGACAGTTGTGGGCATTTTATTGCCCTTATCTCAGTTAAGGTTATGACAGTGTGATCAGAATTGGGACACATACTGAAAAAAAGGGTGAAACGCTTGATTCAGGAGTGTTGTTGAATGAGAAAAAGAGCATAGGTATAAAAATTAGGAAATCTGGATTTGAGGAGAGAAGAGATGTATCTGGAGTTCACTTTATTCATTTTTCCCTTTTTTCCCCCCTCTCCTCCTCCAGGCTGCCTTGCGCCGGGCCAGTGCAATTCTGCGCAGCCAGAAGCCCGTGGTGGTGAAGAAGAAGAGGACTCGGGCTCCCAAGACTGCATAAAAAACAGTTCTCAAATTATCCAATAAAGGAATACAACCAGAGAGCAGAATGTCTGAATGTCATTTATAACTTTCTAGTCATGGGATTACTTCTCTCTTCCAAGAAAATGAATTTTGGCCGTTTCCATTCATTTTGATAATAGAATAAATGTCCCATAAATAATTCTTTCTGTAATGGGATGGGATTTGAAAAATAGCAGGGATTCGCAACTTGAGTTTTGAGTCCTGCTTGATTTTAATTATGTCTCACTCCTTCCTTGATGCCACAGCTAGTTTGAATGGAAATGGTTTTGCTCCTTTTAGGAAGTCTGGCTCTGGTTTAGAGTCCTTTTCAAAATGTTTTTCTAGGATATGTGGGTGGTATCTATGGTTCCCTTCCACTTTTTTTCTTTTACCTTGCAAAGTTACGTTAACTACAAGCAAGAGTTGCTTTTTAAAAGCAGAAATCAGTTAATTTCCCTGTACGTTGCCCACATAGGGTAAGCATCAATGTATGGTAGGGTTTTTTCCTCTTTATGACGTCTTGAGCAAAGAGTCTTAAAGATGCCGTGAAGAGGGAGGTCAGCCTGTGGTCTCAGTTGTTGGCTGCAGTTAAACCAGGAAAACTAAATTCATCCTGATCATGTTGGTGGTTAAATACTTGTGTTGTGCCAGTTACAATTCATTGACTTCACTGTTTACAATGTGAGTTTATTATAAACAATTCCTGGTAAAATGAACTCCCTGTACTGCTAAAACATCTTCCTTGCTATAGAAATATCTATTCCTCCAGAACTGGGCAGTTAAGAAATAGCTTAAATTAGGAGAAAAGGCAAAAAAATAAAATGGATTAAGATCTTTACGTCATCTCTCATAGGGAGAGTGACATTTGAGATTTTTTAAATTGGCTTTGCCACCATAAGGTGGCAGTTAAGAGCTGAAGCAAATCTCCTAGCCCGTTTATTTTCAGTTTTATCCTTTTGTCCTAGATTTCAAGATTTGCTTACCATTGTCTATACTTGCCTCAGCCACATAATTAATATTGGTTGATAAAAAGCATTTTTAGGGGACAAATCCAAAGAAGACACTTTGTAGATGATACCTAAAAGTCAATGAAGAAACCTGATTGTTTTACTCTATACTTATAGATGCTGGGTGCATTTGGCTGTCTCAGGTCATGGTGGCTCTGGATAGCTGTTGGGATATTCAAAAAGAAAAATGGGCTTTCCAGTGGATAAACCTTTGCTTCTCTTCTATAGCAGCAGTCACAGCTGGTGGTCCGTGAGAAAATTTTGGTGATTCACAGAAATATATTCGCATTTTTAATATTGCACTAAATCAGGGGTCCTCAAACTATGGCCCCTGTGCAATGAACGTTTGTGTTGCTGCAGAGTCACCCCCTTTTTGTGTAGGTTGGAGGGGGGACAGAAATTCCAACTTGGGGTCTGCTTCAGCATCCAGGTGTGGGGCTTTGGGCGAAGGCTGGAGGGAAGTGCCGCTCGTAAAGAGCCAGAGGGCCTCATTCCAATGGGACTGCCTCTTGGCCTGGAATTGGCTGACCATCTCAGCCCACTGAGCCTCCAGGAGCCGGTACCTGGCCTTGTACTTCTGCAGGTCTTCCCTCTGCTTGGAAAGCCTATGCTCCTAGTCCTCAGTGAGGTGCTTCTGCTGAGCTTCCTTCTCAAGTCAGATCCAATTTGAACTGAGCCAGCTGTTTTGCCAACTCTTTCTCATGGTAGCGCCAACAGTTGCTTCCTGTTGGGACCCTAAAGAGCCCCGGACAGTCAAGGGGGGAGTGGGGATGCCAGCAAGGGCTCCCTCGACATGAGTAATATCGAGTTGGCCATGGCCACCAAGTCACATGGCCACCTAGCCACGCCCACCCAGCCGGTCATTAGTCAGATCATATTAGTGGTCTGCGGGATTTAAAATTATGAATTTAGTGGTCCCTGAGGTCTGAAAGGTTGGAGACCCCTGTTCTATAGCGTTTGTTGTCTTTCTTCCTAAAAGCTACCAAGGTGTGACAGACCAGCAATTGGACTGACTTATGTGCCCTCAAAACTGAGCTGGTTGTAGCAAATTACCTTTGCAAACCCATAAGGGAGAATACAGGTGATCCTGAACTTATGACCACAATTGAGCAGAAAGTTTCTGTTGCTAAGTGAGATGTTTGTTAAGTGAGTTTTGCCCCATTTTATGAACTTTCTTGCCCTGGTTCAGCAAATCACTGCAGTTAAGTTAGTAACTCAATTAAGTGCATCTGACTTCCCCATTGACTTTGCTTCTCGGAAGGTTGCAAAAGATGATCACATGACCTCGGGAAACTTCAACCGTCCTATGAGTCACTTGCCAAGCATCTCAGTTCTGGTCACGTGACCATGGGGATGCTGCACTGATAAAAATGTGAAAAACAGCCATGTTACTTTTTTCGGTGCCATTGTAAATTTAAACGTTCACTAAATAAACTTAATCTAGGACTACCGGTATGCTCAGGATTGAAATGAGGGTTCCTTGGTGGTCTCTGAGCTTGGTTGTTTTCTTGCAGGCATTTCATTAGCCAGACTAGGTAATACCAGTGCTGGTAAGGAGTGCGGTTTGCTTTCAGTTTATAACCTAGTCTAGTGTCTTACCATGTCAGTGGTCTTGGAGGTTCTTTGGTTCGGCTGTTTGTTACTGGCTAAGACATAAAGAAAATTTTACTTTCACAACATACGAACAGACCAAACCGTAGTTTCAACTGGGAAACTGATCCTCTTACACCAAGGCAAAACCGCTGGGAATTTCTAGAAGCCTGGCAGTCTGACAAATCATCCATCACTAGACACATAGACATCAACAACGTCTATATATAATGCAAAAGAGACAATCAAGCCAAGGAAGGAACAAAAAGACCCAAACACCTCCCGACCAGCAATCAGCACCCAGACAAGCATAGATAAACTGCAAGATTAACATCAGACCTACAATCAAGTAAACAATTCTCCGATCAAAGAACTGCCAAACAAGCCAACAGTAAACAGCTCAACCAAAGAACCTCTATGACCAGCCCATCAACGCTGACAGGGCAAGTCACTAGAATATAAACTGAGAACAAACCCCACTCCTTACTAGCACTGATGATATTACCTAGTTTGGGTAATTAAGTGTCTGCTAGAAAACCGAGTTCAGAACAACAAGGTACCCTTGTAAGGCCAATGAAGTCAAGACTGCGATTGTATAGTCCCAGCAGAGCTCAAGACAGGACTTTTCTTGAACTTAGGGGTCACATTTCATCAATCTGTTTCATAAACCTCACTCTGAGAGCATATGCACCAAGAAAAATTCCTTGTGTGTCCAATCATACTTGGCCAATAAAAAATCCTATCCTATCCTATCCTATCCTGTCCTATCCTATCCTACCTAACCTTGATGCCACAACTGAAGTGGCAGCTAGATTGAAAGCAAATGATTTTGCTCCTAGGAGGTTTTGGTTATGGTATAGAATTCTTTTCAAAATACCTTCCTAATACAGGTAGTCCTCCACTTACGTTTAATGACCGTTCAAAATTACAACAGCACTAAAAAGAGTTACCTACAATAGAAGAAAGGATATTGAAAGTTACTAACTTGGCTGAGATGGCTAAAATCTCAGCTTTTTTGAAAGACAACACGCAGGAAAGGTATTTAATTGAATGGAAAAAATGGATTGATTATTTACAAAACAGATATCAGATTAAGAAATATCAGATTGCCTTTGAATAATTAGGAAGTCTTATTTTATGTAATGGGGGGGTTGGGAAATGAAAAGATTTGGATGAGGTTAATTGGATTAGTAGGGAAAATTTTACTCTATGTTTGGTTTATGTATAACAATACCTTGTGATTGACCCGGGAAGCCAGTGGGGGGTGAAGGAGGGAGGAAGGGGTTTTGTGGGGGGGAGGGGGGGGGAAAAGGGGGAAAAAAGTTTTTGCTTGTTAAAACTTTTTCAATAAAAAAAAATTACAACAGCACTGAAAAAGGTGACTTATGACCGTTTTTCACATTTATGACCGTTGCAGCATCCCTATGGATACGTGATCAAAATTTAGATGCTTGGCTACTGACTCACATTTATTACAGCTCCTGGGGGGGGGGGGGCGGTCATGTTTTTGCGATCTTCTGATAAGCAAAATCAATGAGGAAACAAGTTTCACTTTACAGTCATGTTCCTAATTTAACAACTGCAGTGATTCACTTAACAAGAAAAGTTGTAAAATGGGGCAAAACTCTCTTAACAATTTTCTCTTTTAGCAACATAAATTTTGGGCTCAATCGTGGTTGTAAATTGAGGTCTACCTGTACATGTGTAAGGACCTCAGGATGATGTCCATAGTCCCACTTGTTTTTCTTCAATCTCTACTTTGCATAGTTGACTATGAAATGGAATCATAGAGTGGAAGGGTCCTTGGAGGTCTTCTAGTCCAACCCTCTGCTCAGGCAGGAAACCCTATACCATTTCAGGCAAATAGTTATCCAATCTCTTCTTAAAAACTTCCAGTGTTGGAGCATTCACAACTTCTGCAGGCAAGTCGTTCCACTAATTAATTGTTCTAACTGTCAGGGAATTTCTCCTTAGTTCTAGGTTAGGGGTCTCTAACCTTGATCCCTTTAAGACTTGTGAACTCCAACTCCCAGAGTCCCTCAGCCAGCAAAGTTGGCTGAGGAACTCTGGGAGTTGAAGTCCAGAAGTCTTAAAGGGACCAAGGTTGGAGACCCCTGTTCTAGGTTGCTTCTCTCCTTGATTAGTTTCTACCCATTGCTTCTTGTCCTGCCTTACAAGCAAGCTGGAGCAACAAAGTTTGGGGCTGTCAATGCAGGGTGTTTCCGTTCCCCCCCCCACCAAAATTACAGATTTAAGCTCCTCAACTCCTCAACCTAAAGCGGGTGGAAGCAAAGCAAGCTAGAGAAATCCTTTTCAGGTAGCGGCCTAATAGTCTTTCTGAATAACATTTTCTATGCCCTCCCCTCCCCTCCCCAATTTTGCAGATCCTTGCTTCTTTACCCCTTCCATCCTGGCTGGGAAAGCTAATGCCAGTTGCTAAGGGGGTCTTTGAAGAATGTGGTTTCCATTAGCAAACCTTTTAAAGGTAGTTCTCGACTTTCAACGGTTTGTTTAGTGACCATTCAATTACAATGGCACTGAAAAAAGTGACAGAAACATTTTTCATAGTTACAACCTTTGCAGCATCCTCATGGTCATGTGATCAAAATTCAGATGCTTGGCAACTGTTTCATACTTATGACGGTTGCTGTGTCTCAAGGTCATGTGATCACCTTTTGGGACCTTCTGACAAGCAAAGTCAATGGGGAACCCAGATTCACTTAACTGCAGTGATTCACTTAACAACTATGGCAAGAAAGGTGGTAAAATGGGCAAAACGCACTTCAGAAATGTCTTACTTAACAACAGAAAGCTTGGGCTCAATTGTGGGTAAGTCGAGGACTACCTGCACCTGGTTTCCCCTCCATTGATCCCTCGTTATACTTGCCACCTACCCACCTGGTGAATGCAAAACAGCAATTTTACTGTTCTTACAGGTATCTGTGCTGGAAGGAGAAACTCCAATTAATTTCTGGATGAAATAAAAGTTCCGTCATCAGTAGGATTCTTAAATAGAGAAATGTCCAGTCTTACACCATTCCACTTAAAAAAACCCAAAATATTTAGCTTTTTTGCCATCCCTTCGATTTTTTTTAAAAAGTCTGCTGTTTCACCAGTATTTAGTATTAGTATTTAGTATTTATTGAATTTTTATACCGCCCTTCTCCTGAAGGACTCAGGGCGGTTCACAGCCAAGATAAAACAACAATAATATACAGATAAAACAATAATTAAAAAACTTATTAGATGTATGGCCAGATTAAAACATTTAAAACCATAAAAAACCCATAAAATTTGTATAAAATATTAAAAACTATTTAAAATTCCTATGCCAGTCCTGCGCGAATAAACAGATACGTCTTCAGCTCGCGGCGGAAGGTCCAAAGGTCAGGCTGTTGACGAAGTCCAGGGGGAAGTTCATTCCAGAGGGTGGGAGCCGCCACAGAGAAGGCCCTTCCCCTGGGGGCCGCCAGCCGACATTGCTTGGCGGATGGCACCCTGAGAAGTCCCTCTCTGTGTGAGCGTACGGGTCGGTGGGAGGCATTCGGTAGCAGCAGGCGGTCCCATAAGTACCCGGGCCCTAAGCCATGGAGCGCTTTAAAGGTAGTAACCAAAACCTTAAAGTGCTCCCGAAAGACCACAGGTAGCCAGTGCAGCCTGTGCAGGAGTGGTGTTACATGGGAGCCACGTGCGGCTCCCTCTATCACCCGCGCAGCTGCATTCTGAACCAACTGGAGCCTCCGGGTGCTCTTCAAGGGGAGCCCCATGTAGAGAGCATTGCAGTAATCCAAGCGAGAGGTAACAAGAATATGAGTGACCATGCATAGGGCATCCCGGTCAAGGAAGGGGCGCAACTGGTGAATCAGGCAAACCTGATAAAAAGCTCTCCTGGAGACGGTCGTCAAGTGATCTTCAAATGACAACCGTCCATCCAGGAGAACGCCCACCGGGGCCAATGATTCGCCCCCAACAGTCAGCCGCGGCTGCAACTGACTGTACCGGGGTGCCGGCATCCATAGCCACTCCGTCTGGAGGGATTGAGCTTGAGTCTGTTTCTCCCCATCCAGACCCGTACGGCTTCCAGGCACCAGTAAAACAAAAGAGACGGGGGGGGGGGCAGAGGGAGGGCTCAGTGGACGACAGATGTTTTGTCACCTGTAGCTAAACCAGCTACAGGTACCGGAACAGACTTGTAAGTGGATCACAAGCTTCCTAACAAACAGGAAGCAGCAGGTGAAGCTAAGCAAGATCACATCAAATACCTGTACAATTAGCACAGGGGCCCCCCAAGGCTGTGTGCTCTCCCCACTTCTCTTTTCTCTGTATACCAATGACTGCATCTCCAATGATCCATTTGTTAAGCTACTGAAGTTCGCAGATGACACAACAGTGATTGGTCTCATTCGAGACAATGACGAATCCGCATATAGACGAGAGGTCGAACGACTAGCCTTGTGGTGCAACCAAAACAATCTGGAACTGAACACACTCAAAACCGTAGAAATGGTGGTAGACTTTAGGAAAAACCCTTCCATACTTCCACCTCTCACAATACTTGACAACACAGTATCAACAGTAGAAACCTTCAAATTTCTGGGTTCTATCATATCGCAAGATCTCAAATGGACAGCTAACATCAAAACATCATTAAAAAGGACAACAAAGAATGTTCTTTCTGCGCCAACTCAGTAAGCTCAAACTGCCCAAGGAGCTGCTGATCCAATTCTACAGAGGAATTATTGAGTCTGTCATTTGCACCTCTATAACTGTCTGGTTCGGTTCTGCAACCCAACAAGAAAAACACAGACTTCAGAGGATAATTAGAACTGCAGAAAAAATAATTGCTACCAACCTGCCTTCCATTGAGGACCTGTATACTGCACGAATCAAGAAGAGGGCCGTGAAAATATTTGCAGATCCCTCGCATCCTGGACATAAACTGTTTCAACTCCTACCCTCAAAACGACGCTATAGAGCACTGCACATCAGAACAACTAGACACAAGAACAGTTTTTTCCCGAAGGCCATCACTCTGCTAAACAAATAATTCCCTCAACACTGTCAGACTATTTACTGAATCTGCACTACTATTAATCGTTTCATAGTTCCCATCACCAATCTCTTTCCACTTATGACTGTATGACTATAACTTGTTGCTGGCAATCCTTATGATTTATATTGATATATTGATCATCAATTGTGTTGTAAATGTTGTACCTTGATGAACGTATCTTTTCTTTTATGTACACTGAGAGCATATGCACCAAGACAAATTCCTTGTGTGTCCAATCACACTTGGCCAATAAAATAAATTCTATTCTATTCTATTCTATTCTATTCTATTCTATTCTATTCTATTCTATTCTATTCTATTCTATTCAATGCACAGTAAGTAGCCTGTGCAACACAATGTCAAGGAATTTGCTTATGATAGAAGGAAGCACAGGAGGTGAAGAGAAGAGCACCACTTTTTATTAACCACAAGTCAGAAATTACTACTTTGGTAGTAGCATAACAGGAAAGAAAATGATCAGAAATTTCCCAAGTGGTGTGGTGGGCTAGGGTAAATAGAGGACAAAATGGTTGCCAGGAACAGTAGACAGTACTGATGTTGCAGTAACTTGGTGGAGCAGATTTACCTCATGTCACCAACAGCAGCTGAACGTTTATGCAGTGAATAATAATTCTGCAAACCAGGCCCTTTGCTGTGCCTTATTTAGACTGCTGTGTTTAAGTCCAGAAAGTGAGCCAAATCCACAGGTGAAGATGTTTAAATGATATTCTGCTTGCCCTATTTTGAAAAGGAACTTTGCAGTGTTGCAAAGAATAACATTAATGCAAGTAAAACAGACCATTTTCTGTAGCATAAAATTCACTTAAGCCCTTGGGTGTATGTTTTTTTAAAAAAAAAAGATGGCAGAATCCCAGTTTTTATTTTACAACATCCTGATTCTACTGTTTTCCCCAGAAGCTCACAATTATCTATGTTTCTCATATCATAGGAAGCTTATTCACTGAGGTTGCAGCTGGGGATGAGATGAGCATATTGATAACTTGAAAGGAAAAGGGGCACTTCACCATTTTCCATTTACAAAACCACAGAATTTCTGTCCTCACCCCCAGGAGAGAAAGAAGGTGAAAATGGCAATTATTAATCTAATCAAAGAGTCTTGATTAGATTTGGTGGATAAAGCGATAGAAAATATTAAGATATGGGTAAGGTAATGATATCAAAATGGGAACCTGGCTTAGTAATAAAAATTCATTCACCATTTTTCAAGCCCTGCTGCACATCAAACTCCCTCCCCCCCCCCCCCTTGAGGGTTTGTTCTTTCATATTTTGAGAAAGGTTTTCTCTGTCTTAATAATTTATTAAGCTGTAAATGCCAATAGATGCAGCTGCTGTTTGGGAGAGGAAGATTCTAGAAACTGCAAAGTATTTTTTTTTTAAATCACACCAGTAAAAGGAATGCATAATAGTGGAGTTTATTAGCATTCATACGAGTTGTGCAATGAAGTAATAATATGTAATTATTGTAAGATGTATTCCACTGAACGGTTTTTTGTTTTTTGTTTGTCCAGCTCAGGTGCTGGTATCTGGCAATCTTAGGCAATGTCAGTAAAACTAAAATATGCTAGATCTGACCCTTGCTTAGGTGATCATCTACAGGTAAACCTCCACTTAAAGCCATTTCTTTAGTGACTGTCGGAAGTTACAATAGCATTGGAAAAAAGTGGCTTATGACCAGTTTTACAACCATTACAGCAGCCCCATGGTCACTTGATCAAAATTTGGGCACTGGGCAAATTGTTTATGTATTTATGATAGTTGCAGTATTCTGGGGTCATGAAATCACCATTTTTAATCTTCCCAACTGGCTTCCGACAAGCAATGGGGTGGGGAAGCCAGAATCACTTAACAACCCCACGATTCACTTAATAACTATGGCAAAAGGTTGTAAAATGAAAATTTGCTTAACAACAGCCTTGGTTAGCAATGGAAATTTGGGGTTTTAATGTGGTCATACTTTTAAGTGAAGGACTACTTGTATAGGGAAAGTGAGGAAATGGGAAAAATTCTAGAAGGCAACTGCAAAACTATTTTTGGCAAAGGTGCTTTTTCAAGAGGCAGCTGGATTTTTGGGGGTTTTTTTTGAAGACTTCTCGCTTCTCATCCAAGAAGTTTCTTCAGCTCTGACTAGATGGTGGGGAATGGAAGGATTAATACTCCTTGCAGACACCTGGTCATTTGCATTCTTTTTGGCCACCTAGAGGTTTATCTGTATCATCAGAGTCACCTGAGTGATGCAAATGGTGTGGAGCCTTCTTAGAACTATTGAAAGGACTATATTGTAGACTGGAGATAGATGATGTCATATCCCTCACCCTCTGTTGAGAGAGGGGTGTTCAGTTTTGACATAGATGGCCTCTTTGACCCCTCTTTCAAACCAGAGGTCCTCTCTGTCCAAAATGTGGACTTTGTGCCTTCAAAAGAGTGGCCTTTGTCTTTTAAAGAAGCCTCTTGGATGAGAAGCAAAATGTGTTCAAAGAAAAACAAGAAAATCCAGTTGCCTCTTGAAAAAAGCATCTTTGGGACAAACATGACCTGGATGACAGAATCCACATAGATATTGTTGGCAAATAAACTACAGCTACAACCATTTCTTTAGCAACCAAAGTTATAACAGCACTGAAAAAAGTGACAAAAGTCATTGGCATTTATAAATTGTTGCAGCATCCCCATGTCATATGATCTAAATCCTGGCACTTGGCAGCTATTTAGGACAGATGCAGCATCCTAGGATCATGTGATCACGTTATAAATCATGAAGATTTATGATCTTCCTAGCCTGCTTTCAATAAGCAAAGTCAATGGGGGAAGCCCACAATCAGGAACAACTTACTTAACAACTGCCTTGTTTATCGATGGAAATTCTGCTCCCAATTATGGTTGTAAATCCTTGACTTACGACCACAATTAAGCCCAAAATTTCTGTCGTTAAGTGAGACATTTGTTAACTAAGGTTTGCCCCATTTTACGATCTGTCTTGCTACAGTTTTTAGTGAATCACTGCAGTTGTTAAATTACTAACCCAGTTGTTAAGTGAATCTGGCTTCTCTATTGACTTTGCTTGTCCAAAAGTTGCAAGAGGTGATCACATGACCCTGGTGTAATGTATCTTTAAGAGTTGTGGAGGGAAAACTGAGCGGGAAAAAGCACGTTGCTGATTGGATGAAGCCTCCGGCTAAACTGTATATAAAGAGAGGGTTTTCCCAGCCCGGGTTGCTGGGTTCACCATATAGTAAAGAGCTGTTGTCACTATCCTGGTCTCCTGCCTCGTTATTGCCCGAATCTAACACTGGCGACGAAGGTGGGATCTCGAGGCTAAGAGCGCCAGGAAAAAAGCTGAAGTCACCAGGAAGACGCGAACCCAGCAAACAAGGGGCGGAAAGCAGCGATGTCCAGCTACACACCGCCAGCGCCATTCGACCCAGCTAAGGAGAAATGGGGGTCATACATGGCTCGTTTCGAGTGTTTCCTCGAGGCGAACGAACTTCAAGGAGTCTCAGACAACAGGAAGCGAGCGTATTTCCTGAGCCACTGCGGTCCAGAGGTTTTCGACACCGCAGAATCGTTGGCGGAGCCAACGCCGGTACAATCGGTACCGTGGCAGACTCTACAGACTCTGTTGAAAGCCCATTATGCACCAACGCCGTCCAAGTATGTGCAACGGTACGAATTCAGGGAGCGTAGGCAGCAAGAGGGCGAGTCCATCAGCGTATACATGGCAGCCCTGAGGAAAGCCACGAACCATTGCGAGTTCCGAGACTTGGACGAGGCATTGCTGGAGCAACTCATTCGTGGGGTCAGGGACATCCGTTTGCGACGGCGGCTGCTGTCCAAAAGCAACTTGACGCTGGCAAACGCCTTGGATGAAGCCAGGGCTAATGAGATGTCTACCCAAGCGGCGGACACCCTACAAAAGCAGGTCGCACAAACGGCTGGTGCGAAAGCAACCCCGGTCCACAAAGAAGAGGTCCAGGCCGAGTCGGACGGTGAGGAGGAGGAAGGAATCTTCCACACCGGGAGGCCGGAGAAAGAAGACCGGGGTGATTGCGCGAGTTGTGGGGGGCAACACCAACGACAACAATGCAAGTTTAAGGATGCGACTTGTAGGCGGTGCGAAAGGAAGGGGCACATAGCACAGGCCTGTCGAGCACCCCAACCTTCCCGCCAAAAATTCAAACTGACCAACCAGAGCGCGGGAACGGCGAAGCGGCCCGTGATTGGTCAATTCAAAAAAGGCGCGAAGTTGAATCAGACTGTCGTGAGAGTGGGTCACGCAGCAACACGCCTAGAAAAAAAAATCTTCACGAAGCCAAAGATTGAGGGGGTGCCGTGCCGATTGGAGGTGGACACAGGCTCAGCAATCACGATCATGTCCTGGGACACTCTCGTGAAAGCCTTACCCGCCATCGCAAAGCGCAAGCTGAAAACACAGAAATTAAAGGTACAAGACTACCAAGGGAATCGCATTCCTGTTCGAGGGGTAACGTCCGTCCACGTCGAGTATGGACAATACAAGAAAACTCTGCCCATCACCATAGTCGATGGGACCCTGCCAAGCTTGTTGGGACTGGACTGGTTCCGAGCATTGGGCATGGGAGTGACTGGAATCTTCAGAAACGAAGTCAACCTCAAAGACGCACTCATGAAAGAATTTGGGGACGTTTTCAGAGACTGCCTGGGCAAGTACACGGGGACCCCTATTTCTTTTAACTTAGACCCCCAAGTTGCCCCTATCCATCTAAAGGCTAGGAGGGTCCCGTTCGCCCTAAAGCCCAGGATTGACCGGGAACTGGACAAGCTAGTAAACCAGGGAATTCTAGTGCCAGTTGACCATGCTAAGTGGGAGACCCCTATAGTCACCCCAGTCAAACCGGACGGGTCGGTCCGGATTTGCGCTGACTATAAGGCAACGCTTAACAAAGCGTTGCAAAAGAGTGCTTACCCCGTTCCGGTGGTACAGCACTTACTGCACTCAATGGGGCAAGGGCAAGTTTTTGCCAAGCTAGACTTGGCCCAAGCCTATCAACAGCTGCCCGTAGATAGCAGCACAGCCGAAGCGCAGACAATTGTGACCCACAGAGGGGCTTTTAAGTGTACCCGGTTACAGTTTGGGGTTAGTGTGTCTCCAGGGTTATTTCAGAACCTAATGGAGCGACTGTTGCAGGGACTACCAGGGGTGGTACCATACTTTGACGATGTACTGGTATCCGCTGAGAATCTAGAGGAATTAGGGGTAAGGCTGCGAAAAGTTTTGGGCATTTTCCGGTCTGCCGGTCTCACAGTTAAACTGAACAAATGCCAGATTGGGGTTGAATCTGTGGAATTCCTGGGCTACAGGATAGACAAGAAAGGGATTCACCCCACTGAAAGCAAGGTACGGGCCATCAGGAAGGCCCCGGTTCCAAAGAACAAAACGGAATTGCAGGCATTCTTAGGTCTGGTCAATTTCTACGCGGTATTTCTAAGAAATAAGGCAACAGTAGCCGAGCCGCTTCATAAACTACTAGCAAAGACGGCTGCATGGTCTTGGGGAAAGGCGGAAGCTAGGGCATTCGAAGGGGTAAAGAATCTCCTATCGAGTGATAGCCTCCTCATCCAATAAAATGGCACACTGCCATTAGTGTTAAGCTGCGATGCATCTCTCTATGGGGTGGGGGCTGTGCTCAGCCACAGGTTGCCAAATGGCACAGAGGCCCCTATTGCATACTACTCCCGAACCATGTCATCAGCGGAAAGGAATTATAGCCAGTTTGATAAGGAAGCCTTGGCTATAGTCTCCGGAGTAAAGAAATTCCATGAATATGTATTTGGTCGTGATTTCGAAATCATCACGGACCATAGACCTTTGCTAGGCCTGTTGGCAGGCGACCGCCCAACGCCCGTGGCACTTTCGCCCAGACTGACCCGATGGACTATCTTCCTGGCAGCGTATTCTTACAAGCTACTACACCGGCCAGGGAAGGAACTAGGGCATGCAGATGCCCTGAGCAGATGCCCGTTACCAGAGACGATCGAAGACCCCACTCCGGGGATACCAGTTCTGCTAATTGACTCTTTGGACTCTGGCCCAGTCACATCCAAAGAGGTGGCTCGGGCTTCGTACAAGGACATTACAATAAGAACTGTAATTGGTTGGGTACAAAGAGGTTGGCCCGCTGCGCCGGGCGAGCGTTTTAAAGAGTTTGTAAAAACGTGGGAACTCTCAGCTCAAGGGGTGCCTGCTATGGGGGGATCGAGTGGTGATCCCGGAGAAATTGAGGGAAAAGGTATTGGGGCTCCTTCATGAAGGCCACCCAGGGATCGTGAGAATGAAGGGTCTAGCGAGAAGCTATGTGTGGTGGCCCTTAATGGACACGGAGATTGCTGAAAGGGTAGGGAAATGCCAGGCCTGCCAGGAGTCCAGACCGCTACCCCCAACGGCCCCGATTCGGGAATGGGAGAGACCCCAGGGCCCTTGGTCTAGGATCCATATCGATTTTGCCAGCCCCTTCCACGGCCAAACCTTTCTGGTAATAGTCGATGCCTACTCCAAATGGCTGGAAATCATTCTCATGAGATCCATGACAGCCGATGCCGTGATTTCAGTCCTACGGCACCTATTCGTAACCCACGGGTTGCCCGACACGTTAGTCTCCGATAACGGCCCGCAATTCACGGCAACCCAGTTTGAGGGGTACTTGGCAGAGGAGGGCATCCGACATGTCCTCTCGGCGCCTTTCCACCCTGCGACGAACGGCCTTGCAGAACGTTTCGTTCGGAGCGCAAAGGAAGCATTGTCCAGAATTAGGCCAGGCGATTGGCAAACAAAAATCGATACATTTCTAGCAGTCCAACACAGAACCCCCTGTGTCACAACTGGCCGCAGCCCGGCCGAGCTATTAATGGGTCGAAAACTTAGGTGCCCACTAGACCGTCTAAACCCAAACTACACACCAGACGGTTACAAAGGGACACACGGTAAAACAAGAGGGATGGCAATAGGCGACCTAGTGTGGGCACACAACTACAGCGAGGGCCCGACCTGGTTAGCAGGAAAAATCCTAGAAATAACAGGACCAAAATCATATCTAGTAGAGATAGAGGATGGCCGGGTATGGAAACGCCACATAGACCAAATAAGGAAACGCATAACCGGTAAAGCAGAATCAGATGAAACAGGCCCTGACTATCAAACGTTGGAACACACAGCTGACTCAAACCCGGGGCAAACGCGGGACTTATCTGAGTTCCAGGAGGTCCAGCGACGCCAACCGGTACCTTCTGAAAACAGCAGGGACGACTCTACAAATAATCCAGGGCCGGAGGGCCTAGAGGAGGAGCTGAGAGGAACAAACAGTCCCTCCGGTCAGCTCGACTCACTCCCAGAAAATGAATTGCGCAGGTCCGAAAGAGTCAGGAGACGCCCAGTCTACTTGCGTGATTACGTTGAAAAATAAGATGTAAATTCTATGTAAATATTGGTAAAGTGTTCTCTGGGAGGGAAGGAGTGTAATGTATCTTTAAGAGTTGTGGAGGGAAAACTGAGCGGGAAAAAGCACGTTGCTGATTGGATGAAGCCTCCGGCTAAACTGTATATAAAGAGAGGGTTTTCCCAGCCCGGGTTGCTGGGTTCACCATATAGTAAAGAGCTGTTGTCACTATCCTGGTCTCCTGCCTCGTTGTTGCCCGAATCTAACACCTGGGACACAGCAATGGCCATAAGTATGAGCTAGTTGTCAAGTATCTGAATTTTGACCACATGATCATGGGGATGCTACAAAGGTTGTAACTGAAAAATGTTCATAACTCACTTTTTTTCAGTGCCATTGTAACTTTGAATGGTCACTAAATGAAATGTTGTAAGTAGAGGACTACCTATATCTTAATGTGTCCATCCACCAGGAACTGAGTTTTGACCTGAGGGTGATTTTCATCATTAATAAAATGTGTTTAAGTATTTCCCACTGCATTATCCATCAGTGGTCTTCGCAACAATCCTGTAAAGTTAACTTGATGACTTCCTCTTCTGAAGCTGAGATCACTGCATTTCTATAAGCTTTAATCACGCAACCACTGATTTTACAAAACATTGTTTTTCTTCTAGAATCCTGTCTTAAAAATAAAGTGTTCCTTTGAAAACAACTTTAACCATGTCATGATTATGCAAAAAAGAAAAAAAAGCATACTATATGGAAATTAAGCTGCTTGGAGAAAAAGTGTGCAGGCTAGTCTAGCTAAAAAAACACACTAGGCTAGGAAAATAGTTTATGACCCTTTGCGTCATTCTAGGAAATTATTGTAGTGCAGGCAAACCACCAGTTAAGCAGCAGAAACTTGAGTTTTCCCAGCAGGAAGTTAAAAATTTCTTCCTAGTCCTCCTATGGATGGTTTTGTTCAGCATCCATAGAAGTTGGTGCACCTGCAAAAGCCGAAAGAAGCTACACACAGCTTCTGGGAACGAAGCTGGACAATGAGTACAAAGCAGTGACCGAGTGAACCTTGGGCCTGCCTGCCAGGATGGAAGGAAAAATGTGGGTGGATGTTTGTGTTTCTTGATTTTCCTTTTGCTCTGAGCAGCTTCTAGGCAGGCCGGGAGAGGGTGTCATTCATCAGCAGGAAATGGGGCCGTGCTCTCGGAACAATGCACTGACCTGGGAGAGACTCTATGAAGGCAGCGATAAGCTCTGGCTGTTTATAAAAGGGCACCAAGATGGCAGAGATTGCGCCAGCCCCAAAGGGGTTTGTGTAAGGCTATCTGCGTAGCCCAGGATTGGGAGGGGAGAATTTTCCTTTCCTCTTGGGATTTTGCCTTCACTGGAAGGTGCGGGCCAATTTCTAACCCCAAGGTAGAAGTCTATTTTGCAAAGCACCAGTCACAGGGCTCAGCCCATTAGGCCTGAATAGTGCTATTTCGGACTGAGAAGAGATTGCTGGGAGCAAATGCATTGGTTGGTTCAGTCTGTACAAACTGTGCCTTATGCAAGAAAACATAAAGCAATGTGATTAAAGGGAGGGGAGGGAGGGGGAGGGGAAGGAGAGGAGAGGAGGACAGTTGAAGTTAGTTTTCACGGACTCCTTTCACTACAGATAGTCCTTGAATTATGACCATAACTGAACCCAACATTTCTGTGATTAGGTAGACAGTTGTTAATTGAATTTTTGCCCCATTTTACACCCCTTCTTGCCACAGCTGTGAAGTGAAACACTGCAGTCATTAGTAACATGGTTATTAAGTGAATCTGGTTTCCCCATTAATTTTGCTTGTGTGAAGATCGCAAATGGTGATTTCATGACCCCAAGACAGTGCAAACATCATAAATATATGCTGGTTGCCTAGCGTCCAAATTTTGATCAGGTGACCATGGGGAAACTGCAAAGGTTGTCTGAAAATGGTCGTAAGTCACTTTTTTTTAGCGCCGTTGTAAGTTCAAATTGTCACTAAACAAATAGTTGTAAGTCAAGGACTACCTATATATTTTTTTATAACTATCACGAAAATTGTGTCTGTACACTTCTTCATAGCTTGCCTTTTGTTTTTAGAATTGAGGATCTTATCAACTCCAACCAACCATCACATTCTCCATCTTTCTCTTTCTTGCAAACTATTTACTCTTTTTTTGGCTGGGGAATTCTGGGAGTTGAAGTCTACACAGTTTAAACTTGTCAAGATTAAGAAGCATTGCTCTAGTTTTTCACCATTTCTGTATAACCTGCAATCACTCATTCCATTCTCCCTGTCAAATACAATACCTTGGTCTTTAATTCATTAATTGCTAAAGCTACAATCTTTGTTTCATTTTGCAATTTATCTAACATTTGCTGCAAATCTTTGAGTTTTTAACCAACAACACAGCATCATCTGTGAATAAAAGTAGAGATACTTTTCCACAAAAAGACATCTTTAATAATCAAAAAACAATTTTTATCCAGCAATGTGACGTTTATCCAATCATCTTCCTTTTTTTGGGAAAGGAGATCTCCATCATTGCAATGGAAAAAGAGGAAGGGACAGGTTACTGAGAACGGTATACATACATGTGTGAACATAAGATGCATATTTGCAGTGACTTGAAACAGAAACTATTCCAAAAGGACTGTGACAAAATATGCACGAATATGTAATTCTTTTTTGACACAATGGCAAAAGAAAAACTGAGTACATATATACAGTTAGTCCTCATTTAGCAAGCACAACAGGATGTTTAGCAAAGCAGTTGCTAAGTGAAATTTTGACTATGCTTATGATCTACTTTTCTTTGCTTTATAGACCTGCAAAAGAGGTCTGTAAATGAGAGGATGGCAAAATTACTTTATCACCATCATAACTGCAAACAGTCATTAAACAAGGCAGTCACTACACCAGGACTACCTGTATTTCATTTTGTGTTAAAAAGTTGTTTTTATAAAGTAGGCTCCAGAGTGGAAGGGGCCCTTATTTTTTCAGTCTTTGGGCACGTGATACTAGGATCCTTTTATGTTTATTTTGAATACATTCATTTGAATGTATCTGTTCTCCTGTTGTTGTTTTTCTTATATGGCTTTTGATTCCTTCTTCTTTTCTCCCCCTGATTTTATTGTTGCCTTTGTTTAATATAAAAGAAAAGAAGAAAGGTGGAAACCAATTCTGAAATTAGTCAATTAGTTCGAAACGAGCTTTGCCCAATGAAGCCAAATGAGATTTTGTCTTAGGTTAATTCTT
This sequence comes from Ahaetulla prasina, assembly GCF_028640845.1. Taxonomy (NCBI): domain Eukaryota; kingdom Metazoa; phylum Chordata; class Lepidosauria; order Squamata; family Colubridae; genus Ahaetulla; species Ahaetulla prasina. Next base: position 23,125,714 of record NC_080542.1, read on the forward strand.
CTGGTTCTGGTTCTGGATCTTCAGATAACTGGGTTTTTTGCTTCCGTTTCACCCGTTAAGACAGTCCAGCTGCCACAGCGCTTCCTCCTCCTGTACTGCTGCCAGATGCAACCTACGGTCACTCCGAGAAGCCCAGCGGCCAGCAGGACTCCGCCTATGACAGTCAGAATGGTGTCAGAGAAACTACCTGCGCAAGCGACACTCGTAGTCACTAGGCCGATGATGCTGGCTAGCACCTCAAAAGGAAGCAGGCAGCTGTGGCAGGAGTCTTCTACGCTGCCGGTGGTCGTGCTTATGAGGCGGGGATCCAGCTGGGATTTGGTGCGCTCCAGAGAAACCTCTTCCCGTTCCATGTTCACCGTTACACGGTCGTAAGGCAAAGTGGACGGCAGAGCCATGATGGTTACAAATCTGTGGAGGAAAACAGAAGAGAGGACGTGGACTGGTCTACCACCATAATAAAGGTTTGATTTGAGAAAGGAGTCCAGATTTTTAAAAACAAAAACAAAAACCAGGAAACGGAAATACAGATGGTCCTTGAATAATGGCTAAAATTGGAACTAGAATTTCTGTTGCCAAGTAAGGCGGTTGTTAAGCGAATCACACCCACTTTTATTACCTTTCTTGCCATGGTAGTTAAAATGAATCACACAGTTGTTAAGTTCCCTACATTGATGTTTCTTGTCAGAAGCCAGCTGGGAAGAAAGTGGGGATCACATGGCCCTGGGATGCTGCAGCCATTGAAAACACATACTGGTTGACAAGCACCTGAATTTGGATCACGAGATCACGGGGATGCTGCAGTGGTTGTAAGGATGTGTCATTTGTCACTTTTTTACAGTACCACTGCAACTTCAAACGGTCACTAAATGAATGGTTACAAGTGGAGGACTACCTATAAGGAGGGTTGAAGGAAGAAAACCACTCTCAAAAGTTGGAAAGACTGGGAGGCTGGAAAATAGGCTTGGAATTAGGCTGAAGGTGGAAGAAATATTTGTGTTTGCCCTTCGCCTCTCCAGAAGAATTGGAAAGAGCTGCCTCCTGATAACATGGCAGACGCTGAAAACGACAGGTTTGATTGGATTCAGAATGGCTTCTTGTGTTTTATCTGGAATTATGTTTTAACTTTGAATTAAGGAGAAACTTCCTAATAATGAGGATAATTAGCCAGTGAACAGCTTGCCTTCAGAAGTTGTATGTGCTGTTTTTAAGAAGAGACTGAACAGCCACCTATCCGAAATGGTATAGTATCTCTTGCTTGAGCAGGGGGTTGGACCAGAAGCCCTCCACGGTTCCTTCAAGCTCTGTTTTGATTGATTGACTGACCTCTTAGCTGCTATCAGTTACAGCAGCAGAATAAAATTCTTAGGGTCCGAAACAGTAAATTCGTTTCTTTATTATTTATCCATCCATCCATCCACCATCCATGTTTCTATTTATATTCATCATATAGCCGCTAAACTCACATAACATTGCTAAGGACAAATGTTTCAGGCAGGAGCAATAAAATTCAGGGCCACCAACAATAGGTATAGGTAAGAAAGGACCACGAGCCCAGTTTATATGCTCAGAGGCACTCTTTTGAAACAATTCTGTTGTTAGTGGACTGCTCTGATTGGTGAATCTTGAAGCTGTAAGAGAAAGAAGAGAAAACCTGAGGTTTCCCCCTTTTAACGTTTTCCCTGAAGGCACTCAGAGGCCTCTGACAGAGGGTGGGGGGTCAAAAAAGTCAAAATGGCATCCATGGCTCTTCTTTTTGGGATACCAACACCCTTCCTGCATACACTCTTGAGAGCCTTTGGATTCCTTATTATTCCCAAATGTTGAAAGATAGATCAGTCACAGGCCTTTTACGACTGTCTTTTTATTTTTACTGCCAAAAGTGTTCCACAGTAGCGATTTATAGCACCACTTCAGCCATCGTTAGAGTGATATAGCACTAATGCAGACTGGCATTATATCGTAGCTTGGCTGACTCCATAAACCATAAAACTCAAAGACTTTCTAAATCAGCATTTCTCAACCATGACAACTTTAAAATGTGTAGACTTCAACTTCCAGAATTCCCCAGCTAGGAAATTCTGGGAGTAGAAGTCCAGACATCTTGAAGTTGCCATGATTAGAAAACACTGATCTAGATAAAGTATAATATGCTGATGGATTTTAAGCTATTTGTTTTAGTTCAAGGAAAAGCAAGATAGAAAATTTGTAAGACTATTTATTGGAGGCCAGTTTCTACAACGCAATCCATGAAAGGATCTGACATATGTTGCACAATTTTAATCTTTCAAGAAACAGGTTTAAAGATATTGATTCCAAAAAGCTTTCCTCAAACTGATACCTAAACTACAACTTCAGGCATCCCCAGCCAGAAGGAAACCACAGTGGTTCAATGTTTCTAGAGAGTAACATGTGAGGCATAGCTAGCTCAGGCAATTCAAAACTTTTTCCCTCTTAAGCATGAAAAAAATCAAGTGTGGCACTGTAAAGGAGGCTGGAAGCATTTTCAACACACCCGTTTATTGTATTTCCAGATTTTGTTTGTGTGGGTCGCGTTTGTTTTTCCAAGCTGGAGACTGTATTGAAAATGTTTCCGCACATGCAGGATATATGTCTGCCTTTGGTCTGTCTAGCTAACCATCAAAATGTTTGGCGAAGCTGAGGGGGACACATGTAATAAGTTTATTCAGCAATGGATGAGAGAGAAATTATCATCAGAGGGGATTTGGGAGAGGGGAGGAGTAGACAGGACAGAAAATTGCTTTTTTCTGCCAAAGAGGAGCTCAGGGTGACATTATTCAATAATCTTTTCAACTGAGATTACAACCCTGCGTGGGATCCATTCACTCCCAAGGGAAACTGTGGAGGTTTTGTTTTAAAAGAAAAGGCAGGAAGATATATTTGATGAAGTTATGGAAGAAAGTTGACAGCAGACCAGGGATTAAAAAAAAGAAAAGAAAAGAAAAAAAGCCTCGCCAGGCCCTGTGAACAGAACTTCATGGTTGCAAATGGAAAACAATTCTTTTAAAAGACAAAAGAATGAATTTGTAACTGCCCCAATATAAAGGATGCTGGAAATAAAGCGGAATAGTAAAAAAAATTTAAAGTTCTGGATTCAGAACATCCACAGTGACAGCCATTAGCAGATGTTAAATTTAGATTTTGCAAATCCTTCTCAGAGGATTTTGCTTAATTCTGCACTTTCCACTGTTGTCTAAGGTGAATGTTCAAGATTGCCTGTTTATTTTTACTTCTAGTTAATTAGCAACCTAATTGTGTAGGGTGGCCATCTGAAGAACTAAAGGAAACCAAAGAAGGTCCTTGATAGCTATACTACAGGCTGAGCCAGTAAAGGAATATTTTGAGGCAAATTGATGTGCTGATGGACAGCTGCATATTTGATTTTTTGCAGCAGTAGTAATTCAGTTTAAGTTTTTTTAAAAAAGTATTCTCAGACTGACTTTGGAAAAAAAAAAGAAACTTATATTTGTATTTTCACAGTGCTATTGCTATGCTTGAAACAATCACCTGCAATGCCTAAATATTCTCTGCATAAATAGCTAACAAATATAAATAATAAAACAACTATCAGAACTGCAAACCACTTAAAAATTGTGTCCAGAGGGGTTAAAAATGAGATTTACTCCTTCCATGTGATTTGCTGGCAAATAATTATGTACAGGTAAAATTAAGCAGCATAGATCATTCACTGAAACCCTAGGGAAAAAGGAAAAGTCAGCTGACTTCTCCAGAAAAAAATACTCTCATTTGCAGTGCCATTATCAAAAATAAAAAGTTTGTAGCACAGAAAGTAAACACAATGCTGGCATCAGAATGGTAAGCCCAATTCAACAATTGATCACATTAACTCTTCTTATACTATAACAGAAACAAAAAAATCCAAGAGGATCTAGTGGGATCATCTACCTGGTATTTAGAGGATCTGTCAGTTTCAGTATTTCATGATGTTACAACTAGATGGAGCTGGTTTAAGAGATGCCTTCATTATTTATGTATCTTTTATTTTATTATTGATTGATTGTACCATCAAGTCAGTTTTTTACTACTGGCAGCTGCCTGAACAAGTCCTTGCAGTTTTTCTAGCAAGACTTTCAGAAATTGTTTGCTATTGCCTCCTTCCTAGGGCTGAAAGAGAGTGACCGGTTAGCTATCTGCCTCAGGCAGGACTAGAACTTACAGTCTCCCAGTTTCTAGTCTGGGGCCTCAACCACTACCCCCAACTGACTCTATTTATATCACCCTAATAACCATCCTATGAAACAGGTTGCTCTGAAATAGATTAACGGGCCCAAAGTTCCACAGTTCAGTGGGACGTTCTATTTGAAATATTCTCAAATGATCTGACATCCAAACAACCGTATTTCTCTTGCAATTTTGCCTAATGTACATATTTTGGGCAAATGTTTTCTTTAATTTATGCAACCGTGTACATTATTTTCATGATACTATGCATTTTGTACAGACATTTCCTGAATCCACATTTTTTTTTAACAGTTGGCAAATTACATTGCAAAATTTGGAGACCTGGACATTTCAAACAAAGGCTGCATTTGGCTTTGAAAATCCGAAATTGGGTATGGTTTTTTTTGCACCGAAAAGTAAGTTAAACACATTTCTCCCCCATCACTTTCACTTGCAGAGAAGTACCAAAAGTGCGATCACACCAGCATGCCACAAAATCTTCAACTTGGATAAGGTCAAACACGTCCTCCCACCCTCACACCTTTTGTGAAGTTGTCAGAAAGAGCTAAAGAGCAGAACGGGTAACATTAACTTAATTTTACCCCTCAATAGCCCTCCTTCTCTTTGTATATAGTAAGGTAAACATTTCTCTGTCAGTCGTGTTAAACTCGAGGGCCTGGTGCTCATCTTAGTTTCTTGACCAAGGGAGCAAGCATTGTGTGAAGACAATTACCATGATCAAGTGGCCAGTATGGCTATACGCCAAAGGAACACTGTTACCTTCCCACCAAAGTGGTGCCCATTTATCTACTCGTGTTTGATTGCTTCAAAGTGCTAGGTGGGCAGGAGCTGGGGAAGTCACGGGAGAGCACCCCACTGAGCAGAGCTTGGGTCTCGAATTCAGCATCTTTAATCTATGAGCTATCACACACACACACACACGTACGTACAATAACAGCCCAATTTGGAGGGTGACCTTTGCTGTGATGTGCAAATCCTAGGGTAACTTCTAAGTATATTCTTGTCCATCTATTTCTTACTCACCTTAGCTGCAAGTCAGTATTCCTTGTAGATAAATTACTTTCCTCCCATTTGTTCTAGATCCTTAGCACCTGACCACAATCCTGCTTTCTATCTTCTTTGGATTCCACTCAACTCAGCGCCAGACAAAACTCAGCTGGTCTCTCCTGCCAGCCTGGCTGTTGCTGCTGTTGCTGCTGCAGATCTTAAATTTGGTTCCTGGCTCCCCCACCCTGATTTCTGTGTCAATCATCCTGGAATACGGATGATGGACTGATAAGGTGGCAATTAAGGAGTTCCTGTAACTTTAGTGGCCATCGGAGAAACTTGGATACAATATACAGAGGGAGGAATGGAGCACATTGTCCATGGTAGGTACACACCCAGCCAGCCAGAGAATGCTGTAAATAAATTGGCGGACCCCATTCAATAACCTGTAATATATAAATGTAAATTGACATTCTTCTGAGAGAGCCCCTGATAAGCTTCCACGAATTCTTCAGAGCACAGTCTGAATACCAAGTGACTTTAGAATATAGAAGCTGCATCCAGATTTAAAGCTCTCAGTGGAAAAGGTGGAGTGAATGAAAAGAGTAGAAATGTTAAGCAGAAAAAGAATAAGAGTTAGTAATATAGTTTGAATTTCATCTTAAATTTTTTAAAAATGTACATTTTTCATTTTTGTTGGGCCAGGCCTAAGTGAGGTAAGATAGGCATTAGGGAGACAGAAATAATGGATAAAAGTTACAGCTGCCTAGATTTAATTTAAATAATAGGGGAAATTTTTCTGATGATAAGATCTGTACAGCACAGCTACATGTTTGAGATATGGAAATGGTGAACTCTTCCACCCTGGAGGATTATTAAAAGAGTCCCAATAGCCACTTCATAAGGATGGTTTAAATCACAGGAATAGCTGGGGAATTCTGGGAGTTGAAATTCACAAGTCTTAAAGTTGCCAAAGTTGAACAACCCTGGTTAAAACATTTTGGAAATGAACTAGATTATCACTGTACCGTTCCAACTTCATACAGGTAGTCCTTGACTTATGCCCAATAGCTTAGAACTCCCTGTTTTCTAATGATCTGGTTTTGAAATTCCAACATCAAGAGTGCCTATTGGGAAGTCAGTAACTGACTCACATTTATGGATGTTTGCTGTATTCCACAGTCACATGACTACTTGTACAATGTTTTAAAATGCATTTGCTTCTAGTTTTTGGCAAAACCAGCTCATAGTGAATGACTGTGGCATTCACTTAGTGACTCTGGGGCTACTTTATAACTGCCACTTTTGCTTAATGATTGCCACAAAAAGGTTATAAATTCAGGTTAATCATATGTGTGGCCTAATTTATTATCATTATGACTTGCAACCACAATGGGTATATTCCATTACAGTCAAAAGTCAAGGACTATCTATAATTATATGAATATATTCTACATTGTACCTGCTTTCAAGGATTTCACTTAAAAATAAGTGGTGCTTATTTGGACAAACAAGAGCAGCTCTACTTGGTCCCAATCAAAATCAATAATTTGAATCATGATTAACTTTAGAACTATTGATATTTTAAGGATGATTAAAATTGAATCCAACCTACAAAGTTCTCCATAATCTGAATGGCCTAGGTAAATGCTGTTGGTGCAGTAGATCCATCATGGTAAAATAACTTGAGAGCAAGTGCAATAATTTCCATCAATTTTTTGAGTTTCCACAGAAATCAATCAATCAAAATCAAACTAAATTCTATGCAATGTGTAAACCCAGTCAATACTGGCTAGATAATTGATCAGGTATAAACCAGATTTCTATATCCCAGATCAGATCTAGAAATTTCAGAGACCTAACCTGAAACCTGCTACTTCATCAGCTTCATTTTGTTCTCTGTTCCCACAACCTGCAGAATAAATCACATCCTAATTTTCGTAGGATGCAGAAATGAAGTTGAACGGATTTGGAAGGGACCTTGGAGGTCTTCTAGTCCAACCCCCTGCTCAAACAGGAAGCCCTATACCATTTCAGACAAATGGTTGTCCAATCTCTTCTTAAAAACCTCCAGTACTGGAGCACCCACAATTTCTGGAGACAAGTCATTCCACTGATTAATTGTTCTACTTGTCAGGAAATTTCTCCTTAGGTCTGGGAAAGAAAGAAAGAAAAAAAGGAAGGGAGGTAGGGAGGAGGGAGGGAAGGAGGGAGAGAGAAGGAGGCAGGGACTAGAAAATTTTCCTTCCCATCTTTTCCTCTCCTTCAGTAATATAAAGAAAATTTGTCTCTACTGCATATACTCTACATGCACACAAGCAAACACAGGCACTCAGCTGAATCTTGATGGATTTCATTTGACATTAATACTGTTTTACTGACAGATCTGGAAAGGCAAAGAGGATTGAACATATGGTCAAAAGTAGCAAGGGACAGCCAAATTAGCTGTGGACCAAAGCAATTAACCTCTTGAGTATGTCAAGTTTTATTTATGTGTAAAACATCCATCCTGCTTTGAAGTTTGAAGGTAGCATGCATGTAGCACACTGTTTGGGGAGGACTGTTTTTCACAACAGTCCTGTGGGGCAGCTTTGCTTAAGAGAGTGTTTAAATGGCCCAAAGCCATTTAAATGAGCCTGAGTGGCTAAGAGTGACTTGAACCCAGGTCTCTTCCTAACCACTACGGCATACTACCTCAAAAAATTGTCTTAACTGAGAAATTGAGGTGGGAAATTTGGGGGTGAATCCCTTGATGTCTCTTGGCCAAACTGAAGAGCCAGAGAAACATGATTTCACTACACAAGGGGGGCTTAGGGAACTGGAGGCTAAAATATATGAAAAACAGTTGCTGGAATTGGGTAAAGGTAAAGGTTCCCCTCGCACATATGTGCTAGTCATTCCCGACTCTAGGGGGCAGTGCTCATCTCTGTTTCAAGGCCAAAGATGTCTCCATGGTCATGTGGCCGGCATGACTCAATGCCAAAGGTGCACAGAACGCTGTTACCTTCCCATCAAAGGTGATCCCTATTTTTCTACTTGCATTTTTTACGTGCTTTCAAACTGCTGGGTTGGCAGAAGCTGGGACAACTAATGGAAGGTCACCTCGTTCCGCAGCACTAGGGATTCGAACCACTGAACTGCCGACCTTCTGATCGACAAACTCAGTGTCTTAGCCTCTGAGCCACTGTGTTCCTGGAATTGGGTATATCTAGATTAATGGAAAGAAGGACTGGGGTAACATGATAACAGTGTTCCAATATTTGAGGGGCTGCCACAAAGAAGAGGGAGTCAAGGTATTCTCCGAAGTACTTAAAGGCAGGACAAGATCGAGGAGAGAAGCAACCTGAAACTAAGGAGACAGTTAGAATAATTAATCAGTGGAAGAGTTTGCCTTCGGAGGTTGGGGATGCTCCAACACAGGAGGTTTTTAAGAAGAGATTGGACAACCATTTTGTCCAGAATAGTATGGGGTCAGAGGGATGGACTAGAAGACCTCCAAGGTCCCTTCTAACTCTGTTATTCTGTTTGTTATTCTGTTATAAAATAAACGATAAGGCAAGAGCTGTTGCTGGCAGTTTTTTTAGAAGAGGCATATTAGAAGGAGAGTGTAAGCAATAAGAACATTCTAGATCCAGCATGAGAAGCTTTAAGCCTCTCAGATTTATCGCCTGTATTCTAATGAGATTCAATGCTAAACGGATTTTATTCCATTTACACCTCCCTTCTTCCCCATGAATGCAGACTAATGTGCAGATAGTTCTCGACTTATGACTTACACCTGATTTTATAACACTTTTTCCATGGTTGTTTCATGGCTATTCAAGGAATAACTACCACCTTGTTTAGCAATTAGGAAAGTATGCTCCCAAATGTGATTATAAGTTAAGGACTCCTTGTTCATGTATGTAATCCCAAACATAACAAAGCTTTCTTTTATTCCTTGTGTACAGGTAGTTCTTGACTCACTCTTGACAACTGAAGCCAAAATTCCTGTTGCTAAGTGAGACAGTTAAGTGAATTTTGACTCGTCTTACAATTTTTCTTGCCACAGTTGTTAAGTGAATCACTGTAGTTGTTACTAACATAGTTGTTAAGTGATTCCAATTTCCCCCTTAACTTTGCGTGTTAGAAGGTTGCAAAAAGTGATCACATGATCCTGGGACACTGCAACCATCATAAATATGAGTCAGTTGCCAAGTGCCTGAATTTTGATAATGTGATGCTGCAATGGTTGTAAGTGTGAAAAATGGTCATAAGTCATTTTTTTCAGTGCCATTGTAACTTCAAATGGTCACTAAATGAATTTTGTAAGGTGGGGACTATCTGTATACAGTAACTGTGATCATGTCTACTGAAATATACCTCTGCCTTTCTGCAGTTACTGTTAAGTATATAACATTACTTTGCTGAAAAAAAACACCTATTTATCTGGATGGAAAACTATTAATTTAAAAATATAGAAAGGGAGATATTTCTTGGTTGCTGATATTTTTTCCATGTGGGTCAAACAGGATGACAAGAGAAAATTTAACTTGGTGTGTAATTCCTTCCTTCCTTCCTTTCCTTCCTTCCTTCCTTTCCTAGAATTAAATCCTAAAGTACTATTTGAAACATACTTTAGTAGCTTTTTAGTGACCAACACATCAGTGACAAAGATTGCCTGTCCATCTGTCTGTCCATCTTTCCCTGTTCATAGATTCTTTTTTTATTCCCAGCACCCACGCTTATCTTGAGACTGACACCATCTGAATAAAGCTGGGCTGTTAAAGAAAAGGAGGCTAGAAGGATTGAGGGGGCAGAGAGCAGATAGGCCAGTGATGTCTAAAGCTGATTTCCTTTGTGCTAAAGAGCTTGGAGAAACTGTGATCAGCACAACCAAAATAGTCTCTCCCTTTATATGTGTGATATCCGGGTTGGTGCATTCATGACCATTAGGGGAGGCAAGGAGCAGGTTCAAAGGTCCATCCCAAGCAGTCTATATAAGAAGGTATTGTGGGCACCTGCCCTTCCACTAGCTCAGTGGAGGCAAGAGACAACAGGCTAGCTCTAGCAGCATTGGTGAAGCATTGTTAGGAAAGTGAGCATCCAACCAAACGATGGGAAATAAGAAGAGCGGGATGATCTCCAAGGAAATCCTTGATGATCTGAAATCAAACACAAAGTTTAGCGAGGACGAGCTGGTCAAATGGTATGAAGCCTTCAAAAAACAGTGCCCCGACGGGCGCATAGGTAAAGCTGACTTTGAGAAGATCTACTCCACTTTCTTCCCCAACTCTGACCCCAAGGTCTATGCTCGGCATGTCTTCCGAAGTTTTGACACCAATGATGATGGGACTCTTGACTTCCGGGAGTACATCATCGCACTGCATCTGACCTCATCTGGCAAGACTGACCTTAAGCTGGAATGGGCTTTCTCGCTTTTCGATGTAGACCGCAGTGGAGAGATCAGCAAGAATGAAGTTCTCGAGATCATTGCCGTGAGTGCTGAGAACATTTGGGAAAGTGGAGGTGGTGGCCTGTGGAAGGGACAGGGAGTTGGGAGGAATTTGGGACAACCCTTAAGGGTTGGAAATTGACCAATCTGTGATGAAAATGTCTTCTTGAACAATACAGGTAGTCCTCAACTTACAACAGTTCACTTAGTGACCATTCAAAGTTACAACAGCGCTGAAAAAAGGGACTTATGACCATTGCAGCATCCTCATGGTCATCTGATTTACATTCGGATGCTTGACAACTGACTCATGATGGTTGCAAGGTCCAGGAGTCATGTGATCATCTTTTGCAATCTTCTGACAAGCAAAGTCAAGGGGGAATCTAGATTCACTTAACAACTGTGTTACTAATTTAACAACTGCATTGATCCACCCTAGCAACTGTGGCAACTAAAGTTGTAAAGTGGAGCAAAATTCACTTAACAAATTTCTCACTTAGGAACATAAATTTTGGGCTCAATTGTGGTTGTAAGTCGAGGACTTCCTGTAATACAGTGATAATTGTGGATATTCATACTTAATGGTTTTGGTGAGGATAGCTTGTAGAAAAAGCTTATTTCCTTCCTGTTACTGTCTGAAACTCGCATCATTTCCCCTTGAATTACATCCTTTAGAATAAGCCTCCTTTTGTAGATGGAAACTTCTAAAATCCTATTCTTTCCATTCAAGTATGTAGTCCTGTTCAAGTTAACTGGGTCTCAAGTCTCATCCTGCCAGGACCAGCTCAAACCATACGCAGTATGAGAGGCTGGGTCAGTTCTTGCCATCAAGAGGGAACAATGGCTAATGGTTGTATGAATCTCTCAATCCACTTCTAGATGATGGTAAATTAATGGATTATGCAGACTTGTCTCCTGCACCCAAATGGATTAGCCCTTCCCAAATGCAGAGAGATGAAATTGATTGTGCTTATTGAATAGGATGAGCACAATTCTTACAGTAGAAATAGTTCTAAATCCCCTCATAATTTTCCCTCTTGGGTGTCAACCATCTTCTATCCACTCCTTTCTGAAAGAAAAGGTTTGTTTTTTTAAAAAAGAAAAAGAAAGTCATTTTAATTCTACTTTTCCAGCTTCTAGATTCCCCTCCCAATTGTGCTCCACAAACCACAGAAGGACAAAAGCAATCAAAGATTAATATTAGACTAGTGAATCTAAGGCTTGGATTATCTCCGTACAGTATTTGTAAAGTCTTTTCAATTTCGTTATTCCGCCCAGAGAAGTAAATTCCTCTGGTTTTGAGATGATAAAGGCATGAAAAATATGTAGACCGTGTTGGTTTTTCAGATCTAGACAAAGACCTACGATAATTATTTTTACTATTATTTTTAATAGAGAGGAGAAACAAAGAGAACAGAGGGTAAAATAAAAAATAGACCAATATGTGGAAAAATTGCTATACAGTTAGTCCTCATTTAGCAACCACAATTATGACCAACAACTCAGTTATTTAGCAAAATGGTCACTAAGTGAAACAACTGTCCTTAAGATCTTATTTCAGCTATCCTTTGCTTTACTGACCTGTAAAAGTCATACATGTGAAGATATATCCCGAAGTTATTTTTTCAGCAGCAATGCAATCATAAATGGTCACTAAATGAGGCAGTTGCTAAATAAGAACTGCCTATATTCATCCTATTTTAAACATGTTAAATTGTTCATTTTTTCTTAAAGAAGAGGAACTATATTTCCTGGCTTTGGTAATCCTCACAACAAATTGATGAAACAAATTACGAATATCTCCATTACACAACTTGGGATAGAGAGACTAAACCAGTGGTCACCAAACATTGGTCCGTGGACCACTGGTGGTCTGTGAGAAAATTTTGGTGGTCTGCAGAAAAATTATTTGCATTTTTGATATTGCACTAAATACTATTTATCTTTTTAAAAAAATCATATTAGTGGTTCTTGGGATTTAAAATTATGAATTTAGTGGTCCCTGAGGTACGGAAGGTTGGTGATCTCTGGACTAAACTACAAGGGAACATTCTGTGATCAAAGTTATCGTATCAAATCCTAAATAGAGCTGAGATTTATATTAATTCTTAGGATCATACTTCTGATCCAATGTTCTTCTGTGGTACAGTTTTAAAAAATATAAATTGGGGAAAAAATAACTATATAGCTCTGTCACCTTCCTGAAGCCAATCCTAAACTGCATTAAAATAACACATTCTAGAATGATTTTCACTTAGGGGATGCTACTAAGTAGAATTAATATGCAGGTCCAGCTTCTTCCAAGTTGTGAGAATTTTCTATTTCAAGGAAAAAGTTTGGTATGTATTATTTCAGAGTGTGTGTATAGCTGTACCCTCCAGTGCTAAACTGAAATACAAGACACTGATGCTGTTACCTAGTTGGGTAATGAAATGTCTGTAAGAAAACAACCAAGCTGAGAGTGGGACTAGGGAACTTACAGTTCAACCCAAAGCTAAGGCCTTGTATCAATAGAATATCTGAGCTTCAAAATACTTCCCCCCATCAGTGCAAGGCCTTAGCTAGTCTTCTAATGGGCTTTCTCATTTGAGATTTCAATTCCCAATCATAGGCATTTAGGCCACAGAGCAAATTCTAACAAACTCAGCGCTGAAATTACTTGAACCCTTCATTTCATCTCCTTGTCAAAGCACAGCTGCAGCCTGACACAGAAGTGATCCTGAAACAAGATTCTCCAAGTCAATAACAGATCATTTTTTTATATATATTCTATGTATTTTGTATGTTTCCTTCCAGTTCACCTTGACTCCTAACCCGATTAGCCCCTCACACATTTCGGAAACAGTTTGCAACTTGCCTTCTTCCTAAGGCTGTGATAGGATGACTGGGCCAAGGTCACCCAGCTGGCTTCGTGCCTCAAAGGCAGGATTAGAACTCATGGTCTCCTGGTTACCCAATGCTGGCCCTCAAACTATTTGTTACAGTAATTCTATAACAAACTATACTTATGGGCACACCTGTTCTCTTTCCATCTCAGACACAGCAAGAATTCTGCAAGAACAATTTGCATTCATTCACAAATCTTTATATTTATTTATTTTACAGCAAACATTTTACTTACTGTAGATGTCTATAAACTGAAGGAAACAGGCTCTCCAAGACATGTCAGTTTTAAAGTGGGTTGCCTTTTTTCTGCTCAGTTTAGCCAGTAATTTTGATCACAATGATTATATCCAATTGGCAGACACAAGGGACTACAAACTAATAACAACTTAAACTGTCTGCTTTGTTCCTCCACACAGAATATTTTTTCAGTGCATACGCTCACCTGCCTCACATGCATGTTTAAAACTAGGTTTGTTTTGATCAGTTCTTGGATGAGTTACAAGGTAGAACAAAAACTTTAAAAAAAACATTAAACCATAATCAATAAAAACAAATGTTAAAACAATTGTGTTAGAAAACCTGAAAAAAATAAATAAGCTTTGAGAAGTATTTTAAGGACAGACTCTTCAACTTTAGAAACAATTTATACAGCAATGGAAAAAGCCAAATTAATTGCTGAGATGTATCTGTAGCCGAATCTGCAAAAGATGCCCCGTAAATGCTCTAATGGTGGGGAACAATGGCCCTTTTATGGCTTGTGGACTTCAACTCCCAGAATTCCTGAGCCAGTCACACTGGTTGAAGTCCACAAGTAAGAGCCCATCGTTCCCCACCTCTGCTTAATGGGGCAGAACAGACTGTCTGGGAGATAGTGGTTTTTAAATCAGCCTTCCTGTCCCTTTTTTTCAATCCAAACAAGCATGCTGAATCAGTAACTTCTTGCAAAAATTCTTCAGGGAAAACACAACCCTTAGTCACAATTGCCTTATAGGAAATCTGGAATGAAAAGTTTGGAAGAGCAATAATCTCTTCAATAAACTCTGAAATGTGGAAGTGCCTCTGCCCAGTATTTTCTGCTTAGGAACCTTCAGAATGTCTGAAAAATTTCAAGGAACATTTACCCTATGTGAAAACAGGGAGAAAAAGGAAAAAAGAATTTCACGGTTGTGTATATATTTGTTAAATTGCTTAAACTCAATTTAGCAAAAAAAACACAAAGCCTGAGAACAAAGTATTCTCTTAAGATATATAGATAGTTCTCAACTTATGACTGGTCACTTAGTGACAATTCAATATTACAACGAACCTCCCTGACCATATTTATGACCCAGTTCCATAGTTCTGGCAGCCGGATCCCTCTCCACAGACACATGACCACACTTTGGGTGCTTGGCAACCAGCTTGCATTAATTAATTAAATTTATTTGCTTCTTTTTTGATGTGGGGCTACTCTAGGCGGTTGACAATAATAAAATTATAAATAAAAGTTACAGCTGTTTGTATCATCCCGCCATCATGTGACCACTTTTTATGAATATTTAGCCAAAAAAAAAAAGGCATTTATTTCCATTTTAGGGCAAAACCTGCCCACAGCGAACCATTGTTTTGCTTAATGAGTGCAGCATTCACTGAACGATCGCAGTGTTTGCTTAACGATTGCCCCAAAGAAAGACCGTAAAATCGGGTCAGTGATACAAGTGATCCGTTTTATGGCCATCAAGATTTACGGCTACGATGGGTAGGTCCTGTTACCTGTACTGCTTTTAAGATAGGCCTGTATTGCTCCATTTTATAAATGAAAAATTAGGCTGTGCAGTAGTCAGTCTCTAAAACACTGCAAATTTATCACCTGCTTGCTTGAATCCAAGTTTTATTTCATTTTACTGTGATGTATTACATCAGGCTCATGCTGTACATTAGTTTATTACTATTCAGGGGTGCACGTGTGTATAACGCACCTCACAAATTCCCAATTTTCTAAAGCCATAATTCATATTATGTAACCACAACAAAACTAGTTTTTAATCAATTAGTCACCTTCTTCATAGGCAGAATTTACACATTTTGGACCTCATTAGGAACTGATTGGTGTCACCTGCCAGTGGAAATTGTTATCACATCTTCAGTTAGTTTTCTAAAAAGTTACAAGCACTAGCAATTTGATTTTGAAGAATGAAAAGAAGATCAAAGCAATTAACCATTCTTAACTAGAAGTGTCCTTGGTATTAAAAGGATTAAATTCTACACAGAGGCTATAAAGGTAAAGGTTCCCCACACAGATATGTGCTAGTCGTTCCCAACTCTAGGGGACGGTGGTCATCTCTGTTTCAAAGCCAAAGAGCCAGCACTATCCAAAGACGTCTCCGTGGTCATGTGGCTGGCATGACTCAACACCAAAGGCACACGGAACGCTGTTATCTTCCCACCAAAGGTGGTTCCTATTTTTTTACTTACATTTTTTACTTCTTTCGAACTGCTAGGTTGGCAGAAGCTGGGACAAGTAACGGGAGCTCACTCCGTTACGCGGCACTAGGGATTCAAACCGCTGAACTGCCGACCTTTCGATCGACAAGCTCAGCATCTTAGCCACTGAGCCACAACGTCCCTCTTACACAGAGGCTATAGTTTATCTCAAATCCCAAATAAATTTATAAGTCTTAGAGCTTTATGGCGGACTACATAAAGGTTCTGTGTACATATTTAGAACACTTCAAGCAATGAAGAAATTCAAAGAAGACCCAGGCTAGGGAATCCTGGGAATTGAAGTCCACATCTTTTAAAGTTCCCAAGATTGGGAAACACTGCATTAAACTTGTATGATGCCATGATTAAGGTGCTTAATGAGAAACAAGCAATTCTTATTCTCCCTCAATTAAAGAAACTGGATAGGAGTCTTTGGCCCAACCACTTTCTTCTCAGCCCAACCCATCTCACAGGGCTGTTCTTGGAGAGAAAATTGATGTCAGCCCTTACAGGTAGACCAAATCATGAAGTCAACTCTACAAGAAGACTAATATGGCTTTTATTGAGATAAAATAATAAAATAAATATTTATCTACAATAAAATAAATATTTATTTAATAAAATAAATAAATATTTATCTGCAATAAAAGAATCTTATATAACTCTGATTAAGTTTTACCCCCTCCTTTACTTATAGTTCAGTGAATGAGGGAAGTGTCCATCTGAACCTCTTCAAAATATTATCTGTTTGTTGTGGATTTAAAAGCTGTTTTGCCCCTTGTCAACAGAACTGGCATAATTCTATCAACTCCCTCGAGGTCCTTTTCCTTACTCTCTACAATTGGTGAGCTGAGTTTTGACTTAATTGTTTCTGCTCCTGCACCTTCACCAGCAGGCATTTAATAAGCAGAAATAAAAGGCTTAACGGCATAGAAATGTGTGAAGAAAACAACTTGATCTGCTTAATTTGTATGTGTCAAGCTGTAATTCAAAGCATAGAAAGGAGGACAAATACAAAGTTTTAAATTTAGCAACTCTTATCAGAACAAATTAGAGAGAGTGGAAAAGAAAGAACTGTGGGGGGTGCGCGTGTGCCAACGTGGAGAAACCTATTTATCTTTTGTATGGTAAGGCTGCTTCATCAAAGACACAGGATTAGGTTCAATAGTCTTTACAAAACACCAGAGCAAATACGTAAGCAGCCCAGCAGATTTTGTGCTGGCAATGGCAGACGGGAATTCTACAAAGATGCGCTCTTTTGCAGGGAGATTGCATGAAGGGAATCTTAAGTCTCTATCAGAGAAGGTTTTACAAGTTCAATCTGGGATAAACTGAAATAAGATTGGATAAGAACTCAGTTGACCTCAGATAGGCAGCCAAGTCGTAATTGGGTATTACTGAGCTCTTGTTTTTGCTTATATGACAATTGGCCTTTTAATGTTCCCAGTAAATCCAGAGAATTCCTCAAAAGTGGCATGGTTAGATGGACATTTCAGGAATTCTGCTCTCAATGTTCTTGGAGGATGATTAGCTACGAAAGGCTCACAATAAAGCTCACAAGATGAACCACTAACATTTAGGTTTTTAATGATACCAGCCATTAGAGAGACCCCCACGCTTCACAGCCCCCAGCCCTTCCAGAGAGATATAATTAAGAAGCAACAAACCCAAGATTCTAAACAGATATGCTCCATCTTTTGACTGACGTTGTCTAATGGATGAGCAGCAGAAAAATGGGGGCATCACAAATGAGTGGGCCTCCAGATATTCTACCTTATACCAGGATGAACAATGATAAATGATGATGGGATATCCGAGGGGTCTTCAACCTTGACAACTTTAAACCTGGTGGATTTCAACTCCCAGAACAACCGTTGGCTGACAGGGTTATCAGACCGCTTCTTAGGGTTTTGAATCCATCAGTTTCGTTTCTGGATCAGTCTCCTCCCCCTCCCACTATAGTAGCCAAAGCAGCTGGCCCACAATTAAAGATACAGTACCCCTTTCCAATGCCTAGTACTAAAGACCAATTAACCAATTAACTGAGCAATACAACAATAAAAGCAGCATGCCGGAGGCTGACACTCCTTCAACATCAAGATTCAATTTGGAAGATGAAAAGTTGTTGCTGAAATGGCTAAACCATATCACACTTTTCTTCCAAATGTATCAGATCACCGTTTTGGAACACAGAATCCATATTTCATGCTCTTCAGCACAGAAATAATTAGCAAGACCAGTGGTAAAATTCATCTGGATCTATCCGGCTCGCGTGAACTGATAGCACCAGCGGTGGGAGACTCCACCCACCTGTCATTATGTCCTATTTTTGACCCTCTGCTCATGCGCAAAAGGCGATGCATGTGCAGAAGAGGCATCGCATGCATCGCACACATGCGCTCCTGTTCCCAAACTGGTAGTGAAGGTAACTGGATTTCACCGCTGATTTATACCCATAATGTAATTATAGAACTGGCAGTTTTGCTGATTGGGAATTATGAGAGTTGCAGTCCCATGCATATAAAAGATACCAGATTGAAGAGGTCTGCCATAAGTAAAAATACACAGATATGTCTCCATGGATTCATTGATGCTCTTCTACTTCAAGCATATGATATCCGGACTATTTGCCATTTAGTGAACATCTGGATTTTTGCAGCCCAGATATGATACACTTACTAGAGTTCCTATCACTCCACTCATATGGAGCTGGCTTCATTAAATGCACAGGTCTACTAGATATAGTAGTGTTAAATGAGAGACCTAAAGATCTCCAGAAAATGGCCATACTACCTTGAACTA
Organism: Ahaetulla prasina; assembly: GCF_028640845.1. Lineage (NCBI taxonomy): Eukaryota > Metazoa > Chordata > Lepidosauria > Squamata > Colubridae > Ahaetulla > Ahaetulla prasina. The sequence continues at coordinate 23,144,510 of NC_080542.1, forward strand.
ACGACAACTCTAGTCAATACTTCCATAATCACAGATTCCCCAACTCAACTGAAAAGTAGTACATCTTTGAATCTGCTAGGTGTTTCTTTGAATGGGTGAACAACCAAGAACTCTCAAAGCTATTCTGGGAACTCAACATACCAGAATAAGACAATGGAAAACCACTTCCATAATGGTGCTGTGGAAACCACAGGTCACGCCAATGAAATCTCTAGAGGCTACACCTGACTTAAAGACATCAGTTTTTAAGCAATGTGGTACAATAATTATGCTAAATGTGCATGAAAAAATTTCCAGTTTGAATCCCTACTTGGTCTTGAATCTCACTGCAGGAGCTGGGAAATTCTTACTCATGTGTGCAAAACTGATGGCAAAGGGGTTCAAAGCCAGCATCTCCTTCACTGAGTTTGCTACATCTGAGTTGCAAACAAGAACACGGGAAAATAAATGTGATTAAAAAAAAAATCCTAGTACTTTGTGTCTGCTTGTAAACCATCATTTTCCTATAGTCACTCAATCTCTTCTTTTTCCACATTGGCTTTTACCTTCCTTTGTCCTTTTAGATTTCCCCAAGCGTTACAGTTTCTAGATCAGGCAGGTATTTGCAAGCCTACCATTCTGATTACATTTGGAAACTTTATCCACAGGGACCCTAGATGTTTAGAGAATATGGGTCAATAGAGGACTAGGAGCCAGGGATTAGATGCTGAGGACAGGGCTCCTGCCTCTTCTACATCTCTGACAGGCAGGCCATCCATTGCCGAGAATCAGTTGCTCCAGGTTTCCCATGCAAAGATTTAGAATATCAAGAAGCTTAGTTGTATAGGAAGAATGACTATAACTTTTGTTTCCGTTTATCCTGCCAGGCAATATTTAAGATGATTCCTCCAGAAGAACAGAAAGCCCTGCCTGACGATGAAAACACCCCCCAGAAACGGGCTGACAAGCTGTGGGCATTTTTTGGCAAGGGAGATGCTGGTAAATTTGCCTTTCATCGCCTACCCCGACTACTTATTGCTACTAGTTACAGAACTTTACATATAATGAACTACATATAAAACAATGTATACCTGCTCTATAATAGCTTACTTTGGAGGAAGAACTTTTGACTATTTTGTCTTTACCATCTGAGAGAGTGACAACCCAAAGCCACTCAGAGATTGAAGGGTAAATTAGAACCCGTGTTGTCTTCTCATAATCCAACACTTTTGATGGGAGCAGAAAGTGGCCTCTTTGAATACCTAATTTAGGTAACAAGGAGTGCCTTTGATTAATGTTGCTAGTAACAAGCAAATTTCCCATGTGGAATGTGGATTCTGATTAGATTCAGGCCAGCTAGAAGCAATGGCTGTGCAAAAGGTTAAACCCAAATAACCTGACAATTCATTATAATGTGGCAAACACACCTCCTGAATATGCAACTAGGCACTGACAAGTAAGATTATTATGGGATGTTATGAACGATTACTTATAAAGTTACTGAGCATGCTCTCTAGATGCTTGATGACTCAAATTATTTTGGCCAATTGAAGAACACATTATAAACCCTGTATGTTTGAACGGTATATAAAGTGATCTTTTTCCCTTTTAAGAGTCTCTCACCTTGTATCTGTGGGAGGCCTCTCTCTCTCTCACCTTATCATAACTTTCCAAGGCTGTGCAATAAAAGCTTATTCTGGCCTATCTGGAAATTATGGATAGTCAAGAATTAGCTCTCATATTGTATGTAACCACTTGGTTTCTTAACCACGGTTAAACCACAGTTAAGCCTATAAATTTAATAAATATAGTCAACAAATTAGGTGGTTTCATGCAATTCACTACTCCAATTCAAAGAAATCACATTATAATTAGATGTAATGTTTGAACCCAAGAAATATAATTTTACTCAGATTAGTCTGAACTGAATTCACCGTTACTGATTCTCTCCAAAAATATTGATCGAAGTAGCTCCAGCCATTTTTAAAACTTAGGCCTACTTCTGGATTGCGTTTAATATTTGCATAACATGGGGGGGGGAAGAGTTCTCCATCCTGAAAGCTTAACTATTTTTATACCTTTTCCCAAGATTACACATCTTTTCTCCAAAACAGCAACCATTATCAGAGCTATGGTACAGGTATCTGGACTGCAGGAATCTGAAGGACCAGTAGATAAAGCAGCAGGAAAGAGGCAAAGATGGCAGTAAAGAGATGCTCTGCTACCATCTAGTGGCTGCCTGAAATTTTGCAGCCCAGATATGGTAGCTCCATTGTAGTTTCATAATGCCACGTTCATAAATACGGGAATGTTTGTAACATCCATTCCAAGTGATATTGTCAAAATCTTCCACTTTTCTGTTGCACACTCAACTATCTCTTGCTCTGTACTGATTTAAAATCCAGGATCTATTTTAAAAAAATAGGAAACAGTCTGGGCTTAAAAGTAGTTAAATAATTTGTATTATGTATTTCTTAACCTCTACTTGTTATCAATGAATCCTCATTGATTTCTTCCTTATATTTGAGGGGGGAGGGGGTTACAGCAACAGCACTTGAACTTATATACTGCTTTATAGTGCTTTAAACCCTCTCTAAGTGGTTTAGAATCAGCCTATTGCTCCCAACAATCTGGCTCATTTTACAGACCACAGAAGGATCAAGGCTGTGTCAACCTTGAGCCTGGTGAGATTCGAACTGCCAAACTGCAGACAGCTGGCAGTCAGCAGAAGTCTACAGTACTGCATTCTAACCCATGCCACCACAGCTCATGACCCTGTAGTCCCTTTAATTCAGTTCAGGATGACTGGGTAGAGCTGAGCGTTTACTGGCTAGATGCCCTTCCTGTTGCCTACATGGAGTTCGCAGCAGATATTTTCTCTTTATGAAAGAAGAAACATTTGCCTCTACCTAGGTCCAAACTCAAAACCTTCCAAATGGGAGGCGAGCATCTTCACCACTAGGCCATTGCCCTGCTCCCTTCCTTGTATGTCATGCTACCTAAATAATCATTTAATTGTATGCATTGGTTTTGTTTTTGCAGACAAAATTGCTGAAAAGGAGTTCATTGAGGGAGTGATGAAGAATCATGCAATAATGGCCCTCATCCAGTATACCCCCAAGGAAAATAAATAAGGGCTTCCAATGTGGACAGGAAGCAAAAAGGCAGGGATGTGAAAAAGCAGCACGTGATGAACAGGCAGGGGGAATTCAGTATATGTCTCTATTTGTGTATCATATGAAAGACAAAATACAATTCCAAAATAGTGTTCCTTTTTTTCTCTCCTAGTACCATTACTTGTTCTGTTAGCAATAGCAGTCAACCCATATTTAATCTTGCGGTTTTATAGAATTCTTCAAAGAAGGATGGAAAGCAGTTTTGGAAACTGTGACCCTGAGTTGTATTATTTGTAGAAAGAAAGAAAGAAAAATAGCAATATGATAAACTGCAGGACTGAGATCTCTTCATTCCAGAAATCACCTGAAAAGTCCAGTATCTGTGAGGTCCTTAGTGCTCTTCTCGCAGACATTTCATTACCAAACTAGGTAATATCATCAATGATAAAAGAGAGTGGGGTTAGCAAATGTTCAACCGTGAGTTACAAATATTCTTTTCTATTTTAGTCCACTATCTGCTAACCTATTTTAAAACTCAAATACAGCAATTGGAACACTTCTCTTCTCTAATACATAAATAGTATTTATAAGCTAAAGATCCCAGGTCTTAACATACGGGTGCTCCATTCTCCATTTCTTGTGACTTCAGAGCCCATACTTATCAATGAAGTCCTCAGCTGCCATTTTTCAAACAGCAAAAATAAAAGAATAAAGGAACATCATATTGGAGGGTTCTTGGTGTCTCGTCAATTAATTATTCCCAAGATCTTTTATAGGGAAAGAATGTCAGTGGAAATCATATACTCAACTTACAACAATTCATTTAGCAAGTATTCAGTTTCAATGGCACTGAAAAAAGTGGTTTGACAGGTCCTTGCACTTACAACCATCATAGCATCCCCATGATCATGTGATCAAAATTCAGGCACACATGGTGACCAGCATGTACTTAGGACAGCTGCAATGTCTTGAGGTCACGTGATCACTATTTGAGACCTTCTCAGCTGCAAAATCAATGAGGTTAACCAGATTCTCTTAATGACTGTGATTAATTGCAGTGATTCACAACTGTAGCAAAAAAAGGGTCACAAAATCGAGCAATACTACCTTCAGTATCATTTTACTTAGCAATGGAAATTCTGGCACTACAATTCAGTTGTGGTGATTAAGTCAAGAACTACCTGTAAAACCAGATCACATTGATCCCAACTTAAAGATGCTGACAGCTAAGTTGCAAAATATGTTTCCTCAAAAGTAAGTAGCATTCAGACCAATGGGACTCACCTGTTACTAATTCCTGATATATTTCTTTTGATCGATATTTCTGCACATGTGAAAGATTTATCGGCATAAGCAACCTTCTCTACCAAAGATTAATTTTCTTTTCGTCTTCCTTCCCAACAGTGCATTTAAAACGTGCATTGATAATCTTCCCTCCAGCTTTATTTAGAACAGGTGCCTGGATATCCCCGTCATCCTGGAGATATTTATGCATTTCTGTTTCTTCCTTTCATTTCTCATTTCTCACATTGGCATTATTTCTTGTTTATTTAAGAAATGGGTTACTTTTCAGGGGTGGGTTTAGGGCTTTAGTGTAATAAAATAGGACACATTCAAAATCGATGTGTGTTTTTCAATAAAGCCTGCCAAGTTGAAAGGAATATCCGCCAAGGAGAATATTCACAAATCAACTGACAGTGGATATTTGATAGCTGCAAGGTATCTCAACAGTGGGCTGCGTATCACAGAATATTTAATAGTGCTGCACCAAGCTCACTTCTAGGGAATAATGCAAATTATTTTATTATAGAATCACGACATAAGCTCCTCAATAAAACTGTATGATGGCTTCTTAGGACAGCTTACCTCAACCGAGTGCCCTCTGGATATCTTGGACTGCATCCCATCCTCTGTGAAAGGGCTGGCTGAAGACAAAGGACTCCTAGTACCAAACATGCGGAAAACAGCCAGTTGAAGAAAGAATGACTTGGTGCAATGGTATCCAACCTTGGCAACTTTAAGAGGTGTTGACTTCAGTTCCCAGAATTCCCCAGCCAGCATATCATGCCCATGACTGGCTGGGGAATTCTAGGAGTTGGCGTCCAACAAGTCTTAATACTGCCAAGGTTGGACATCCCTGATTTCACCATCCCTTTCTCCACTTTAATTTCACCTTGGCACAAACGTAACCCAGTACTGCCTTTTTTTCTGCTGTGTCCCAAAGACATTCCCCTTCTCCTTAGCCCATGATAGAGACGACTCTGCTTAGCTGTCCTGGTATTAAGACACTACAGGTAGTCCTCAACGCACAACAATTCATTTAGTGACCATACGAAGTTACAACAGCGGTGAAAAAAGTGACATGACCATTTTTCACTCTTATCATTGTTGCAGCATCCCCATGGTCACGTGATTTGCATTTGAATGCTTGACAACTGACTCAAATTTATGACGGTTGTAGTTCCTGTGATCCCCTTTTGCGACCTTCTGACAAGCAAAGACAATGGGGAAGCCAGATTCCCTTAACAACTGTGTGACTAACAACTGCAGTGATTCACCTAACAAATGGGGCAAGAAAAGTCATAAAATGGGGCAAAACTCACTTAGCAACATAAATTATGGGCTCAATTGTGGTCATAAGTTAAGGATTTCCTATGTACCCCACCCCCACCCCTTTCCAACACTGTCCAAGAACAGCATCAAGGGGATAAAATCTATCAGGATCTATCACGTCTTGTGAAGGGCAGCCCAGCAGGTTGTGTTGATTGCAAACAAAGGTTGGATGGGCCAACATGGGAATACCTAATGCAACATCTTTCAGTTGCAACTGCAAGCATGTGAATGACATATTTCCTCAGAACATAAACATACATTTTGATTGGGGGAGGGTGTTTTACCAAGTTTGGGAGCATCTCTGCTCTAAACTGGGCTACCCAGTGTGTCCAAATCACCATAAATGGATTATAGCTTCCATTCTTCATCTGCAAGGAACCCCAACAGCTCAACATTCTGCCTCTCGTTGCTTTAAATGCCATTCGGTCACCCTCAAATATCCTTGATCCCTCAATAATATTACTATCCCAGGTACCACTGGATCACTCTCTCACAAAATCTGAATTTGATTTACCACGGCAACATCATAAGCCACCAAAATTTAGCAGAGCTTTTTCAGATCTAAAGAAGTTAAGGATAGTTTTGCCTTATTTTCACCAGCTTAATTTTATATTTTAAATTTCATGTCACATAGTATGCCCTATTTTGATTGGTACACTTTTGACACAAATAAACAAACCTGCTTAGCTCATGATTATCTTCTTGCAGTTATAAATTCCAGATTTGGGCAGTCTTTTTTTAGTTTCTTCCAGCTAAAGGATCTAGAATGAAGTAAAACTTTCAACATGGATAGCCAGTCCCTTTTATTTTCCTTCTCCCTTTGCCCTTGAAGCTATTAAAGGCACTGAGCTTATGCCGTTTGCTAACCTAATTTGGGCCTTTCCAAAGCTTTATGTTGTCCTCACACAAGGAAGATATGTAGGTAATGCAGGGATTATGTAAGCAGGCTTGTCCCATCTTCCTCCAATGAGTTTTGAACATAAGCAAGTTAAGAGTTGATCCGCACTAATCTGCCTGTGTGTAGTAAATATGGTGGTAAGGAGCTTGTTGTGGTCAGGTAAGACAAGGTTGAGAGAAAAGGCACAGCTAATCCTTTCCACTCTGAAATTCCACCTGACCAGCACTCTCTATCAGTCTCTTACTCTATCTTGCATATGCCCAAAGATTTCTTTAAAATGACAAAAAATTAATACAATAAAACTTCCTCTTTATTCCTTATTTTGACCATAAGCGCCACCTGGTGGAAAGACTAAAAATGGAACTCAAGCAATTGCCCTAGAAGACAGTGTAAACAATGGGTGTTTCATTTCCAAAATATGGCAAACAAGATTCAAATCTACCTAGAACTCGTTTCAATTTATTCCATACTTTGTGATCTCAAAGATGCATGAATGAATTCTAGGGGGAAGGTTCCAGGCTCAAAACACCTTCCATTGAAATTGAGTGAAACTTATGGAAAACAAGTTAAAAATCTTGAATCGGGACCGAAAAGGAATATCTTCAACTGCCACCCAGTCGCTAAACTCATTAGGGGATCTTGGAATAAGGCTAAACTACTTTTCAGGGTTAGTAGATCGGGGTGGGCAACTATGCCTCATTTATGACCTGTGGACTTCAATTCCCAGAATTCCTGAGACAGTCATGCACAGGAATTCTGGGAGCTAAAGTACACAGGTTGTTAAGGGGACATAGTTGCCCACCCGTTAGATGATAGGAATTATATACATTTGCAGGGCAATGCAGAAAGTTTGGGTTTGAACATCACTAGTATATGGCCTTGAGGGCCTCAGAAAGCAGATCAATTTTAAATATTTTTAATTAAAAAAAAAGAAATGGGGAGAGAAATATTAACAATTTCAGCAAGCCTCAAGTTCCAAGTTCATTAAAGGAAGAGGGGGCAGAGGAGGGAATTAAGAGATATTTTGTTGGTGGGAGAGGTGCAAAAATAAAATTTCAGATCCTGAACTCAAGATTTTGGGACTTAACTTTTGGTAGTCCAGAGAAAGGGCCTAAAAGCAAGGAGCTAAGATTGAAGGGGAGAACATTTGAATGGGAGCAAGCAAATCAAGGTCTTTGGCCTAAAATTCATCTAAAAAGCCATTAGTAAGTAGTTTCAGACCCCCCCCCCGCCTTATTTACTTTCACATTTTTGCCCTTGTCCCTTGGAGAAAAGCTCAGCGAACAAGTGAAGTTATCTGGCAAATGCTGAGAATCAAAGGTTTCTTCCACATGGCTTCAGCCCCCAAAAGTGACTTCTGAGGGAATGGCAGAGAACAAGATGAACTTATTGTAAGTATGCAAGAACCATTACCTAATTTACTGAATGAATGAACGTCTCCCTAATTTACTGAGATACAAGAAGCAGAAGGTATAGTACAGGGGTCAGCAACCCGCAGCTCTGGAGCCACATGCGGCTTTCATCCCTCTGCTGCGGCTCCGTCGCTGGTCGGCTCCACAGTTGATAGGGCTTTCGGTTAGGACAGGTAGAGGAAAAAGGATGTCATGCTAGGAGATTCTATAGTGGGGAACCGGATTTCCGGTCAGCAGAAGAAAAAGGCACCACACTAGGAGGAGTCTCTATGGTGGGGAACTGGACTTCTGGTCGGCTCCAGAATTGAATGGGGGGCTTCCGGTTAGGACCTTTGTGGCTCCTCGAGTGTTCAAGGTTGCCAACCCCTGGTATAGTACAATCAGACTGGGAAGATTATTATAGTCAATCAAAGCAGTTTTAGCCTTCCTGTGGAGTTGATTTCCTGGTCTGATCTGTCTAATTGGGGGTTGACAGAAATGCAACCCTCCAAGGTAAAGAATTCCAACCCCTAATTTATGCTCATAGTATTTTTATGGTCTCTCAACATCCCCTCCCTCCCTGGCTATCAACTGGGAAACCTATCACTGTGAACTTGCATAATAAGACAGAGCATATACGCACATGCAGATTGGATGTGTAGGTGAAACCCATGAAGAGAAGGGTAAGTGATGTCTGTATTACCGGTACTTTCTAACGTTTTCCACCTACACTAGGAGACGGATGCAGGCCAGCTGATACTGCTGGATTCTGACTCTGACGTAAGACTCACCTGTGCACCCCTTGCATACCCACCATCAAGGGAGGCTGAGCTGCTTAAAACGTTGCCCACGGGTGATGCAACAGAAATGGACTCATTTGGCTAAAAATCTCTTGATGTTTCTAACTGCTTTCTATACTACTCAGGATTTGTGGAAGAAACAATACTGAATATTCCAAAACAGCAAGCAGGTTCTTAAGAAATGCATTTTTCCCCCCATTGCTTTGCTGCAGGGTAGAGAGCCTAAATCTCTAGTTGCTTCAAAATGCATATTGCATTAACAGGTAAACACACAAAATGCAGCAGTGCCCTCTGCTGGCCTCTGAGAAGTCCAACAATCATGGTCTCAATGCAGGTGTTTCTCCAGAAAAAGGTAGAGATATCTACATTTCTGGATCTGGCAATTACAGAACCACCCGTATTTCTCCCTACCTTTTAGGCCTATCTAGGTTGGAGGACACAACACACAGCTTAAACTTTTGGGAACTCCGAGCTTCTGTGCTTGTTGAACCACAGTTGAGTTTTCCAGCTGTTTTGAAATGGGAACTATGCAGAACTGAACACAAAGACCATTTTTTTAAAAAAAGCCAAGTCTCACCATACAACTCCTCCAACTTTGCATCATCACCCTTTCTACATTACTTCTGGTTTCCATTCCCCAAATCTAAATTTGAGAGGGCCAAATCTCATGCTTAGTTTAAAATTATTTAACCCAGTGTCCATCTTCACTCTTTGCATGAAAAGCATTTTCTCTTGAGACTTAGGTGGTCCAGTTTTCATTGAGTGATCTGCATTTGACTGAGAAAAACGTTTTCCCCCAAAACCCCACATTATGCATTGATCAATGGCTCCTGCTTTGGGATCATTTTAGTGGCCTATTTCTGGCCCTGCGCTGCAATGTCCCTTTGAAGAAGCATCGCAAACTAGGTGGCAAAAATAACTTTCGTCGTTATACATCAGCATAAACTGGTGAGAAAATTTATTTTGATTTCTTGATATGCTTTACCAGTTCCCATGCAGATGACCCTGATCAAGGGAACATTGTGTTCCTCAAGCTGGAAAGGAACCCATCTTGAATTGGCAAGGTACTCATTTCTTGATACAACACTTAAGCATGATGACCAAATTTCTCTGTAGTTAAAGGATAATTGTTCACTTGAAGAGGTCCCAATGGACAAATCGGGAATCACCTCAATGTTCTTGACACAACTGAAGTCCCTACAGGGACTGTATGAATTCTCAATGATAAACACCAACTATCCATCTGATACTGAAGATAAAACTCAAGGGCCTTACTTTTTCTACTCTCAATACATGAAGATATTTATTGAATTTTTATGCCACCCATCTCACTGTTGAAGTGACTCTTCACTGTAGCTAGATACGGACATGAGAGGAATTTTCAGGAATGACACCAATCCTCTGGTAAGCCTTCCCTTGGCTCTAATGAACTCCCAACGTTATCCATCATGTGGTCTTCTTTCTTTCAAAAACTATTCCATTTCAAAAGAATCAGCACCCTAAACCTGTACACTCTGCTTTATTTTGAATAAATGGTACTGAAATTCTAATTTTATTGATTTGTTTCCATTTATATGGGATATTTATTTCAGAAAAGTAATAGGTTAAAAAATCTTTTGATGGACTTGCTGTTTTGGGAAAATTCCACAAAATATTCATATAAAAGTTTTTAAGCATCAATAAAAACTAGGTAATAAAATGATAAAGACAAGGGCAAACAGATTTTGAGTTGCTCTGTGATGGCACTTATAGGCAATGACGAAGGGTCTGAATTGTTGAGTATTGAATGGACACAGAAATACTGTACAAATAAACTAAATGCAATAAATATTAGATTCCTAAGCAAAATACATTACCGGATGTTGTTCAGTGCTGATTGGATGGGACAAGTAGGAACATCAATTATTTTATAGGCCTATTTGCTCATCTTGTCCTGAACCTCTGGCACGGAAACTGCACCTCTGTGGCCAGCAAGTTCTCAAATTAGCTTAATCATTGGAAGATAATATTTAAGTGTGAAATCCTGGCAGCCATTTCTCATGAAGCCCCTCTGGGAGCTATCATAAAATCACCTGCGCTAAAATGACCCAGAGGACCATTTTCTTTGCTCGACACCCACGTTTTAAATGCATGAATTTACCCTTCAACAAACGGAGATCGCTCAGTTCCAGCAAGCTGCCATATAGCCAAGCAGATGTTCCCAGAATAGCCAATCCAGCTTCCCCTTACCTGAACATTCTAGAAGATCTACACAACCCCTAAACATAAGAGTCCCATTTTGACCTGTGTCACTAAGACACACAATTCTCCCCTCTATAAAAATACTTGCCCTCAAGTCCATGTCTGAAAATCATAGCAATAAACTTCTGATTCAGGTATCAGATGAAGAAACATTTTCCTTAACATGTACGAAGCGATTTTATAAAGTGAAATCAAAAAAGTCATCATATCCTTCCCTTGTATAGTTGTATAAACCATACCAATTTCCCTCCTTGATGTTTTCTTCCCTTAAAATGAAAACAGCAGCTTTTTCAATCTTCTTTCAAAAAGCAAAAGGTACATCTTCCCACCTCAACTGAGTTCTGCCCTTTTGGGCGTCAAGAAGGCCTTCATTTTAAGGACAGGAACCAAGTACCCTCGCCATGGTTCCCATCCCGCTTCATATGATGGCACAACCATACATTAAGAGCCTTCCTTAGAAAACAAAGGCATTTAATAGATTTTTCTGCTTTTATAATTTAAATAACTTAACGACTGAAAAGAAGAAAAATCCGACCAGGGGAAGACAAAGTTGGACTGCAGTCTCAAAGTGAAGGTGGAAGAAGGAAAGAGAGGAGAGATGGAAAATGTACTATGGAACCCTCAATGCCCACAACCCACCTGTTTCGGACCCTCAAACCCCCTTCCCCCCGCTAAATCCCCTAAAGCCGCCGAAGAGCTCGCTTCTTGTCAATCTTCTTCTTGGAAGCCAGTTTCTTGTCTCTGTCACCTGCGTGTTTCTTGGCCATGGGACCCTCCCCAGAAGCACCTGCCGTAGACGAGCAAGGCTCAGCAGGGTTCTTGGTATGCAAGCCAGAGGAGGGTTGGGCATGAATCTCGGTTAGGAGCCGAGCTCGGGAAGCGTACTCCTCATAGTTCTCCAGCAGGAGGCGCCCTGCCTCTTCATTCAGGGCGGATTCTGGGTTGGGATGGATCAGCAAACACTTGATGGTCTGGAGCAGGAGCAAAATAAGAAAATCAGAGTTACAAGAGAGAGGAATGTCTATGGAGATTCTCAGTCATCCAGGTCATGGTTGCAGCAAAAGGATTTTTTCAAAAGGCAACTGGACTTGCTTTTCTTTCTTTTCTTTGAAAACTTTTCGCTTCTCATCCAAGGAGTTCTTCAGTTCTGACTGACTGTGACGTTCACGTAATGACCAGATATGCTTAATGGCTGCCACAAAAAAGAAGTCAGTCAGAACTGAAGAGGCTTCTTGGATGAGAAGCGAAATGTTTTCAAGGGAAAACAAAGTCCAGCTGTCTTTTGAAAAAGCACCTTTGGGAAGAGGGAGGAATCCTCAAGGCAAGACCCTGACATTCAGGGCCAGCGGAATATACATACTGTCAAGTCTCCCATTCCCTCCAAGGACCAGCCTGATTTGATGAGCTTATTTCCTTCCGATTCCCCACCAAAGAGGTTTCCTTCACTCCTGAAGGAAAGGAAAAGAGACGCAGGCTTTGGTCACTGTCCAAACAATACAAAACTCTAGATGCTGGAGGAGCACAGGTAGTCCTCAACGTATGATCACAGTTGAGCCCAAAATTTTTCTTGCTAAGCGAGACAGTTGTTAAGTAAATTTTGCCCCATTTTACTGTGACCTTTCTTACCACAGTTGTTAAGTGAATCACTGCAGCTGTTAAGTTAATAACACAGTTGTTAAGTGAATCTGGCTTCCCCATTGACTTTGCTTGTCAGAAGGTCGCAAAAGGTGATCACATGACCCCGGGGACACGGCAACCATCATAAACATGAGTCAGTTGCCAAGCGTTGAAATTTTGATCATGTGACCATGAGGTGTCTACAATGGTCGTTAAGTGTGAAAAACGGTCATAAGTCACTTTTTTCAGGGCCGCTGTAACTTTGAACGGTCACTAAACAAACTGTTGTACTACCAGTACAGGGCAGGGGGACGTGCAAAACAAGATTTTCTCTTTCAGCAAATCATAGTAGTGACTGCCATAAAGCTAGTTCCCCATGTACTTCCTAAATGAATACACACGGAACGCTTACGGCAACCTTTCGAGGCCTCCTGGTTGGAGGCGTGGATGTACGTGCGCTTTTGTAGGCAGACAAGGCTGCCTGGGTGGCTAAGAACAATTGATCTGCAGCAGCAAAAGGCTAGAAAGCTGTATGGCACCCCAAGGAGTCTGATCCGAAAATCAATGCATCAAAAACCAAGGCAGTTATGTTTGACAAGAAAAACGAGGCAAATTACTGCATGTTATTCTTAAATGTTTTTTTTTTTTAAAAGGGGGAAGAAAAAAGAATCATGAGCAAACAGGTGACTCTGCCTGCTTTGGTTCAGTGTTTACTGAAGATGAGGAAATGGTTGGGAGAAAAATGGTTTGTGAATGCTGGTAGTAAAATAGTGGGTAGTATCTGGCCAGTTGCCAGGAAGGAAGGTTTGGTGAAAGAAGTGAAAATGATAGTCTCGAGAGCATTTCTGCTCGTTTTTATTGTATGAAGTGCAAAAACATAAAAGTTTGGATGCAATGGGAGAGAGAGAGAGAGAGAGAGAGAGAGAGAGAGAGAGAGAGAATGTTTGTGTGTTTGATCGAGAGATAGCGTCAAGAATGGATGAGGACTGAATACAAAAGGGAGTGATCTATAAGAATCAAGTATACAGGACTGGTTTAATGATACAGAGGGAATGAAGATGAAATCACAAAAAAAGTATAGTGGTACTTCAGTACAAGTAATCCTTGACTTACAACAGCTTATTTACTGACCGTTCAAAGCAGGGGTGAAATCTAAAAATTTTCCCTACCGGTTCTGTGGACGTGGCTTAATTGGTGGGTGTGGCTTGGTGATCAGATGACTGAATGGGCATGGTCAATAATAATAAATAATAAAAATAATAAATTATACAAAACTTGGGAGGCACCGGTCTACCTTCTTTAAAAATAGAGGCCCCGGCCTACCAATTGCCTTTTACTGAGAGGCCCCGGTCTACCAAGTGCCTTTTATTGAGATGCACCGGTCTACCAAGTGTCTTTTTTTGGCAGGCACCGGTCTAGTTTTAGTTTAGTTTAGTTTATTTAGATTTTTATACCGCCCTTCTCCCGAAGGACTCAGGGCGGTGTACAGCCAGAGTAAAACAAAAATATACAAAGTTAAAATAACAATTAAAATATATATTCAAAAATGGCCGAAAATTAAAACCGTCAAATTGACCTATACTAAAATATCCCAATCTAAAATTATTAAAAAAACCAGAAATTTGAAAATTTAAAAATCAAGCCAGTCCCGCTTGGATAAGCAGATATGTTTTCAATTCATGGCGAAAGATCCGAAGGTCAGGTAATTGGCGTAAACCGGGGGGAAGTTCGTTCCAGAGGGTGGGTGCTCCAACAGAGAAGGCCCTTCCCCTGGGGGCCACCAGCCGACATTGTTTGGCGGACGGCACCCTGAGAAGACCCTCTCTGTGTGAGCGTACGGGTCGGTGGGAGGCATACGGTAACAGCAGGCGGTACCCGGGCCCTAAGCCATGGAGCGCTTTAAAGGTGGTAACCAACACCTTGAAGCGTACCCGGAAGACCACAGGTAGCCAGTGCAGACTGTGCAGGAGTGGTGTTACCCGGTGTTAGCCACACGTTGCTCCCTCAATCACCCGCGCAGCTGCACTTTGGACTAACTGGAGCCTCCGAGTGCACTTCAGGGGTAGTCCCATGTAGAGAGCATTGCAATAATCCAGACGAGAAGTGATGAGAGCATGAGTGACTGTGCATAAGGCATCCCGGTCAAGAAAGGGGCGCAACTGGCGCACCAGGCGAATCTGGTAAAAGGCTCTCCTGGAGATGGCCGCCAACTGATCTTCAAACGACAGCCATCCATCCAGGAGAACGCCCAACTTGCAGACCCTTTCTATTGGGGCCAATGACTCGCCCCCAACAGTCAGCCGCGGTTGCAGCTGACTGTACCGGGGTGCCGGCATCCACAGCCACTCCGTCTTGGATGGATTGAGTCTGAGTCTGTTTCTCCCCATCCAGACCCGTACGGCTTCCAGGCACCGGGACAGCACTTCGATAGCTTCGTTGGGGTGGCCCGGGGTGGAAAAGTACAGCTGGGTGTCGTCAGCGTACAGTTGGTAACTCACCCCAAAGCCACTGATGACCTCGCACAACGGCTTCATATAGATGTTGAACAGGAGAGGCGAGAGAATCGACCCCTGAGGCACCCCACAAGTAAGGCGCCTCGCGGTCGATCTCTGCCCCCTGTCAACACCGTCTGCGACCAGTCAGAGAGATAGGAGGAGAACCACCGATAAATGGTGCCTCCCACTCCCAAACTCTCCAACCGGTGCAGCAAGATACCATGGTCGATGGTATCAAAAGCCGCTGACAGATCTAAAAGGACGAGGGCAGAGGAACAACCCCTATCTCTGGCCCTCCAGAGGTCATCCACCAACGCGACCAAAGCTGTCTCCGTACTATATCCGGACCAGAAACCGGACTTTACTTTCTTTAAAAATAGAGGCACTGGTCTACTAGCTGCCTACAGCGCTGATCAGCTGTAAAAGGTAAAGGTAAAGGTTCCCCTCGCACATACGTGCTAGTCGTTGCCGACTCTAGGGGGCTGTGCTCATCTCCGTTACAAAGCCGAAGAGCCAGCGCTGTCCGAAGATGTCTCCGTGGTCATGTGCCAGCATGACTCAACGCCAAGGCGCACGGAACGCTGTTACCTTCCCACCAAAGGTGGTCCCTATTTTTTCTACTTGCATTTTTACATGCTTTCGAAACTGCTAGGTTGGCAGAAGCTGGGACAAGTAATGGGACAAGTAATGGGAGCTCACCCTGTTACACGGCAGCACCAGGGATTCAAACCGCTGAGCTGCTGACCTTTCGACCGACAAGCTCAACGTCCTAGCCCCTTGAGCCACCGCGTCCCCTGATCAGCTGTAGTGCGGCCCTTTGAAGTGTCGTGGCAGTCATTTAAGGCTGTTTGCAGCTATATCACCACCGAGCGCTTCAGGGACAGAAAAGAGGAACAGCGAGGCATGGGCAGTGGGGGGGGGGCAGGGATTTTTTGCTACTGGTTCTCTGAACTACCTGCTCCCATCACTACTGGATTGCGCGAGCTGGTCCGAACCGGGAGCATTTCACCCCTGGTTCAAAGTTACAACAGCACTGAAAAAAGTGACTTAGGACCATTTTTCACATTTACAACTGTTACAACCCATTGGTCACGTGATCAAAATTCGGAGGCTTGGCAACCACCTCACATTTATGATGTTTGCAATCATGTGATCACTTTTTGTGACAAGCAAAGTCAATGGAGAAACCAGATTCATGTAACAACCATATTACTAACTTAACACCTGCAGTGATCCATTTATAACAACTGTAACAAGAAAGGTCGCAAAATGAGGCAAAACTCACTTTATTTATTTATTTTATTTATTAATCAAACTTTTATACCGCACCATCTCCCGCAGGACTCAGGGCGGTTCACAGCCATATTAAAATACAACAATATAATAAATAACAATATAAAACCAAATTAAAACTAAATATTTTAATGGCCAAATCACTAAAACGGTAGAAACCGATTAAAAACCCATTTAAAATTTAACTAAAATATTTCTTAGCCTAGTCCAGCTCGCTGAAATAATAAAGTCTTCAGTTCACGTCTGAAGGCCCAGAGATCGGGGAGTTGTCGTAACCCCGGAGGAAGCTCATTCCACAGGGCCGGTGCTGCCACAGAGAAGGCCCTCCCCCTGGGGGTCGCCAACCTGCATTGTTTGATCGACGGCACCCTGAGGCGGCCTGCTCTGTGGGAGCGCACAGGTCGTTAGGAGGCAATCGGCGGCAGAAGGCGGTCTCGTAGATACCCCGGTCCTAAGCCATGGAGCGCTTTAAAGGTGACCAAAACCTTGAATTGCACCCGGAAGGCCACCGGCAGCCAGTGTAGGCCGCGCAGGATGGGTGTTATGTGGGAGCAGCGTGGTGCTCCCTCTATCACCCGCGCGGCCGCATTCTGGACTAGCTGGAGCCTCCTGGTGCTCTTCAAGGGGAGCCCCATGTAGAGAGCATTGCAATAGTCCAGGCGGGAAGTGATGAGGGCGTGAGTGACCGTGCGTAAGGCGTCCCAGTCAAGGAAGGGGCGCAACTGGCGAATCAGGTGGACCTGATAAAATGCTCCCCTGGTGACGGCTGTCAAATGTTCCTCTAAGGACAGCCGATCATCCAGGAGAATGCCTAAGTTGCGCACTCCTCCCCTGGGGGTCAGTACTTCCCCCCCAACAGTCAGCAATGGTGGTAAGCTGACTGTACCGGGACGCCGGAACCCAAAGCCACTCTGTCTTGGAAGGGTTGAGTCGGAGCCTGTTCCTCCCCATCCAGACCCGCACGGCCTCAAGACACCGGCCCATCACCTCAACGGCTTCGTTGGGGTGGTTCGGGGTGGAAATGTACAGCTGAGTATCATCAGGGTACAGATGATAATCCACCCTGAAACCACAGATAACCTCACCTGGCGGCTTCATATAGATGTTGAACAGGAGAGGTGAGAGAACAGACCCCTGAGGCACCCCACAAGTGAGGCGCCTTGGGGCCGATCTCTGCCCTCCTGCCAACACCGTCTGCGAACGGTCAGAGAGATAGGAGGAGAACCACCGATAAACGGTGCCTCCCACCGCCAATCCCTCCAACCGCCGCAGCAGGATACCATGGTCGATGGTATCAAAAGCTGCCGAGAGATCTAACAGAACCAGGACAGAGGAACAACCAATGTCCCGAGCCCTCCAGAGGTCATCCACCAACACGACCAAAGCCATCTAGGTGCTGTATCCAGGTCTGAAACCGGACTGGAACGGGTCCAGATAGACAGTTTCCTCCAGGTATTGAGGAAGCTGATATGCCACCACACTCTCAACAATCTTCGCCAAAAAGACTGGACAATAGTTCGCTAATGCACTGGGTCCAGGGAGGGCTTCTTGAGAAGGGGCCTCACCACCGCCTCTTTCAAGGCGGCGGGGAAAATGCCCCCCAACAAAGAAGCGTTGGTAACTCTCAGGAGTCACCCTCGTGTAACCTCCCGTGTGGCCAGTACCATCCAGGAGGGACACGGGTCCAATAAACATGTGGTGGGATTCAACCTACCCAACAACCTGTCCATGTCATCGGAAGTCACAGGATCAAACTCAGCCTAAACTAACACTCTCAAGACTTGTCCCCGCCATCCCACCCGGATCTATCCAATCAGTGTCCAGACCGTCCCAAATCTGAGCGATTTTATCAGACAGATACTGTACAAAATCCTCAGCACGTCCCTGTAAGGGGTCCTCCCGAGCCTCCTGCATAAGCAGGGAGCGAGTCACCCTAAACAGGGTGGCTGGGCGATTATCTGCCTATGCGATGAGTGCGGAGAAATAGTTATGTTTCGCCGCCCTGATCGCCACTAGATAGGTCTGAATATATGACCTCGCTAGTGTTCGGTCAGGTTCGGAGTGGCTGGACCTCCAAGCATTCTCTAGGCTTCTTTTCCGGCACTTCATCTCTCTCAGCTCCTCGTTATACCAAGGAGCTGGTCGAGTTCGTCGCCGGGTCAGAGGCCGCAAAGGCACAACGCGGTCTAAGGAACCAGCCTCCTCCTCCTCCCAGGCGGCCGCCAGTTCCTCGGAAATGGCCCAAGCTCCGTCAGAAACCTCTCTGGGTCTATCAGGCGCCTGGGACGGAACCATCGAACCAGTTCCGTCTCCCTGTGGTGAGGTGTAGTGGTTCGAAAGTCTAGCTGAAGAAGTAAATGATCTGACCATGACAGGAGTTGGGATATTAACTCCCCTAACTCCAGATCATTTAGCCACTGTCCCGAGACAAAAATCAAGTCCAGTGTGTTACCCCCGGTGTGGGTGGGGACATTAACTACCTGGGTCAGGTCCAAGGCCGTCATGGAAGCCATGAACTTCCGAGCTGCCGTTGATGATTCGCCCGCCGACGGCAAGTTGAAATCCCCCAGAACCATAAGTCTCAACTGGGGGTCTCAACTGCCGTCCCGGCTATCATCTCTAGCAGCTCAGGCAGGGCTGCCGTTACGTAGCAAGGAGCCAGGTACGCAATCAGCAAGCCCACCTGCACCCCACAGCCCCACCTCACTAGGAGGGTTTCACAACCGGCTATCTGCGGGACAGCGACCTCCTTCGGTTCCAGACACCCGTTGATGACAACCGCTAGCCCCCCCACCCCTACCCTGGGCCCTCAGCTGATGGAATGCGCGGAAGCCTGGTGGGCACACCTCAGTAAGCGGAACCCCCCCTTCTGTGCCCAACCAGGTCTCCGTAATGTCCATTAGGTCCGGTCCCCCCAATTGTCTCACTTAGCAACAGAAACTTTGGGTTCAATTGTGGTCATAATTCAAGGACTACCTATACTCATCATTAATTGGTTCTAGAAGGCACAAAAAGTATCAAAAATGGTGAGTACCAAACAATTTTTCCCCATAAAGAATAATGTAGTAGTGAGTCACAAAGCAGCCAAAAATGACAAGTTCTAGCTTGTGCCTTGAGTACTAAACAAACAATTAGCACTGGGACAAAATTTTCACATCATAATATGTTCAGTACCAAATCTGATGAGTTTCAAAGCAGCTGAGTATCGAGGTACTAATGTATATGAGGGAGGTTTCAGTAGAGAGGAAAGGAAAGGTTAAGGAAGTCATGGCTGGAAGGACTTGATAAGAGCTCTAAAAAGACAAAGATAGCAGGTTTAAAGCATAAAAGGCAGCATATGAAGCAGTGTATGGATGTAGTGGGAGCAAGGATGGTTTTCAAAGATAAAATGGCATGGGAGATGTACTGGTTTAAAATACATTTAGCTATATGTTTTTTCTCCATCTCATATCTTTACATTTCTATGGCACACTGTTATTCTATTTTGCTCTCTTGGAACAAGGTTTACCTCAGTGGCATAACTGGACACACAGCCATATACAGTAAGGTAATCTGATTGCTCAACTAGTTTTTTAAAAAGGGTATACTATTTTACTCTTAAAATGTTTCCATTCCCCCTATAAAACAATTTCCCCTGTACAAATAGCAAAAATCAAGAGTTAAAAAAGATAAAACATTTAATATTTTAGCTCCCACTGTCTTTTTGGTTCTGCAAAATAAAAACAGAGCTAGGAACAACACAGGCACACATTCACAAGTGCATTAGTCTTCCAGAATCGATCTCTATTTGTGAGGAAAGCACACTTAGCTAACCTGGTAGATCAGGTGTCCCCAACCAAAGGTCTGTAGACCAGCACCAGGGGTGCAGCATGCTAGAAACTGGCCTGCACAAACGAGCGAAGTCCCATCCACAGGTTGCAGGCAGCACATGAAACCATGCCCCCTCCGGTCCATGGAAAAAACAGCTAAATGTCTATGGAGATTCTCAGTCATCCAAGTCATGCTTGTCTCAAAGATATCTATTCAAAAGGTAACTGGACTTTGTTTTTTTCCTTGAAGATGTTTCGCCTCTCATCCAAGAAGCTTCTTCAGTTCTGATAGATTTTAAACCAGCCCTCTATCTCTCTTGCCTCTACCACAGCAGCCCCCAATCTTTTGGGCAGCCACTGGGGGCCACTGTGGTAGATCAACGGCTAAAGAATTAAACCCATACGTAGGGACATCAGTGGTGGGGAAAGTCAAACCAGTCCTGATCTGCAAAATGGCAGGTGAAACACTGTGATCATAACTCTGTCCCTTTGAAAAGTTTTTTGTAATGCACACCTATACACAAAGGGCGGGGCTTCAATCATAACACTGTGCCCACCACAATCGTGCAATTTTCACCCCAACCCTTGTAGATTCCCTGACTTGTAAGCTTCCTTTTATCCAGAAGATTCAATCAATGGAAAGCTTTTCAAACCAGCTAAATGTCTATGGAGATTCTCCGTCCTCCATTTCAGAGTTGTCCCAAAGGCGCTTTTTTTCCTTGAAGACGTTTCGCTTCTCAGCTTCTTCAGTTCTGACTGGTTTCAATCCAGCCCTCTGTCTCTCCTGCCTTATCAAGTGTGAGAAGCATCATGAATTCTACAACGCTATCACTATTTCAAACCCTGAAACTTGAATCCAAATTTTTGGTGGTTATACATTTCCTTTTTGCAGACAAGGGTATCATCCCACAGCCCCAAGCCATATTTCAGCTTCAGCTCTGGGATTTTAGAATCTGAAACTCAGGACCTGGAAAGGTGTGCTGAAAGAAGCAGTATAGAAGTTGGACAAGGACAAAACATGGCTTTTAAAATCCCCCTTCTTGCTGCAGCAGGAAAAATGAGGAATTAAGCTTTGTGAGCTGCGTCGGCTGTTCTTAATGGAGTTCACCAATGACTATTGATTTTCCTTTATTTATTACATTTGTATAACATTGAATCTCCAGGGATGCCTGGCAGTTTACAAATGACTTACAAATTTATAGTTGATTATTCGTGTGGCTTTTAAGTGTTTAATTAAATGCAAACTTATCTACAAATTACCAAAGCTCAGAGGCACCATTTTCAAATGTTTAAGACCCACTTATACTCTTCTTCATTCCTAAAGGCAAAGCTGCACCAGACCAGCATAGAAATTAACCAGAACCTATCTTATAAAGTAATCCAATAATGCAAAAGTCTTTTAATTAAAACATTTCCTAAATTATTTCAAATGCTTCTTTCCACATGCAACCTTTTTTTATTTCTTCCACATAGCTATGTGTAAATACTGAACAGCCATTCTCTGCGTTTTTCATCTGGAAACTAAGTGGGCAAAACAGAATATTATTTCTGTCTCCCAAAGCTCCCTAAATAAAGAGGGTGTTTTGCTTGACTTACAATTGAGCCCAAAATTTCTGAGATAGTTATTAAGTGAATTATGCCCCATTTTACATCTTTTCTTGCCACAGTTGTTAAATGAATCACTGCAGTGTTTTAAGTTAGTAACATGGTTGTTAGGTGAATCTGGCTTCCCCATGGACTTTGCTTGTCAGAAGGTTCACATGATCACATGATTCCAGACACTACAAAAGGGATCACATGATTCCAGATACTACAACTGTCATAAATATGAACCAGTTGCCAAGCATCTGAATTTTGATCACATGACTGCAACAGTAATAAGTGTGAAAAATGGTCGTAAGTCATTTTTTTCAATGCTGTTGTAACTTTGAGAGGTCACTAAATGAACTATTGCAACTCAAGGATTAGCTGTATAGTTTTGGAAAAAAATTTCCTCAACAGCTCATTCCAAATCTTTCCATGAGCTATTTTGAAGAAAGTCACACAGATGCACACTAAAATGTTTTCCAACTCCTTTGAATTGTCATTATTTCTAATAAACATATCCTAAAATATGCTCTGTCCTCTACAAAAGCCCCAAAAGCCAACTAAACAAATATCTAAACCCGTACTTATTCATTTATTTATTCATGAAAATGATGAAAAGCAACATATTGGCATGAAGCTAAAGTTTTAAACCTTTCTTTCAATAATAGTGTGGTCCCCTTGAACAGCAATAACTGCAATTATATCCTTTTAATCACTGTCAATCGGTCCTCTGGCACAAGGGTCCCCAACCTTTTGGACCTCAGGGATCACCAAGTCCATAATTTTAAATCCCGCAGACCACTAATACGAATCCAATGCGCTGCTTGCTGAAGCGCCTGGACTTCCAGTGACAGGATGAGATCCTTCAGGCACTGTCCCTCCTCTCTCTTTCTCCCCCCGCTCCCCTCTCTCTCCCACTCTTTCTCTCTCATTCTCTCTCGGCCCTTCTCTCTTTCTCTCTCCCCCCCCCACTCTTTCTCTCTCATTCTCTTTCTCCCACTCATTCTCTCTCTCTCTCCCACCCACTCTTTCTCTCTCATTCTCTCTCTCTCTCTGATTCTGATTCTCCACACTTCCCTTTCAGAGCCAGGCGGCTTCGAGCAAGAGCTGCGAAGAGAGCGGCCCCGTGGGCGACATTCCCGGGGAGACGGGCAAGCCAGGCGGTGGAGCGCCCTTTGAGTTTTCCCTCTGGCTGAGTAAGTAGCCCAGAGACTCCGGGAGAAGGAGGAGGCGGGCAGAAGCGGAAGGGGGGTGGAGTGCTCCCGAGAAACAAGGCGTGCCGGGAAGGACCGCCGCCTGCTGCGCTGACCTCATGAAATTGGGGGGGTGTCAATACTTAATGCAAGACATCCCCTGTTGGCTCCACCCCTGCACTTCTTCCAAGAAGGCAGTGCTCTCATTCTCTTTTTCTGTCATTCTCTCATTCTGATTCTCTCTCATTCTCTCTCTCTCTCTCTCTCTCTCATTCTCTTTCTCTCTATCATCTCATGGGCCAGCCAGTGTCTTGGGGCTGAGAGGAAGTCAGGCGTCTCCCCGAGAAACCAAGGTGCAGGAACACCCACAAGGGCCGGAAGAAACAGCCGTGAGATCCAGCTCCTGCTCTGGAATATGGAATGAATTTCCATTCCCTCCCTTCCCTTGCCAGGCGAGGAGTGACTGGGAAGGGAGGGCGAGGGGCAGAGACAGCCATTGGTGGGTTCAGCTGACTGGAAGCTACAGCAGGGGGAAGAAACAGCCAGGGGTTTCCGCCACCCATTGCTTCGACCCACCTGCACTGCCATCCCCCCTTGCATCATTATCTCATTCCAGCTGGCGAGCCTGTGCTGCAAAGTTACAAATTGCCAGAACCTCCCTCAACAGTGGAGATTTACAGCCCCACCATGAGCTGCCTGGCCAGTCCCATCTTCCAGAGCTCTAGTCACAGGACTGGCCATTGCTTATCCGCGAGCAGCTCCTCCACCCAGATGCACCGCGGACCACCAATATTTTCTCACGGACACTCAGTGGTCCGCAGACCACCGGTTGGTGACCACTGCTCTGGCACATAGGTTTGGACGAATTTTAGCCCAATCTTCTTTACAGAACACTTCAGGTTAGGGATGTTTGTGGGCCTCTTCAGATGAACCCCATGCTTCAGATCCTTCTGCATTTCTATAGGATTATTTATTTAAGTTTTTTCATCATCAGTTCCTATTTGCTTTGTTTCCATTTTAATTGTTAGCCACCCAGAATTATGTATGAGATAGCTGGCCAAATAAATTTGTTAAACAAACAAACAAACAAATAAGGTGAAGACTTTCCAAACTACTAACTTTATACATCTCTGACTATATGAATCTACATGCTTTTGGGTCACTTGCCATATGATCCATTTTGTTTTGGCTAGACAGATACAAAGACAGATACTGACATTTTTCTGTAAAATTTGCTGGTACGCTGAGAGCCAGTTTGGGGATATTGTGATAGTAAGTTGAGGGCTACATGTATACATAGCCCTAGGTGTTTCTGCACATGCCTAAGTAGAAGAATAAAACAACTACTTTGGGGTCAACTATCTGCCATCCTGGGCTCTACCTAGTTAAAAACACTACTTACCAGCAGGACATGTCGGATGCCAAGTTCTGCTTTCCAGTCTTTCTTGAGGACGTTGACACAGATCTCCCCATTGGCACCCACATTGGGGTGGAAGATTTTGGTCAGGAAGTAGCCTTTTGGTGGACTGGCAGGAAAGTCTTTGCCGAGAATCAGCTTCATGCGGAAGAGGCCACCAGAGTAAGGAGTACCTTCTAAAAAGGGAAGAAAAGAAAAAGGGGTCTTATCATCACAGATAGTCCTTGACTTACAAGCAGTTCCGATGAACTTATGATCCAGATTTGAAGGCTGCTCCCCCTGATCACATGACTCCTGGCACTTGGAAACCAGACCATCCCTTGGGATCCCTGGATCCCTTTTACAGCAATTCTGCCAAAAAACAGCACTTATTTCCAATTTTGAGCAAAAGCAATGGTGAACCAATGGTTCACTTAATGACTCCAGCATTCACGTAACAACCATGGATTTGCTTAATGGCGGCCACAAAAAAGTAAGTAAAATCATGTTTGCTATGTGACTAGCTCTCTTTACAACCAACGTGAGTTACAAACACGATGGCCAGGCTCCATTATAGTCTAAAACTGAAGGAATATAATCTGTTTGAGGAATATCTTCTTGAGTAAGGCTCACATTTCCAACAGCCAACTTTTTTCTTCCTATTGACCAATAATTCAAAATGGGCTGCCTTGTCTGGTATGATTCTTTGACTGGAGCAACATAATCACTACTGTTCAATTTTGAGATGCAACCCTTAAAAGAAATCCCCAAAGATGAATCTCTTCAAGTAACCCTCTCTTACCGGGTCCTTCAATGGTGACCTGCACATCTGTAATGTCCTCCTCATTGGGGAACACCTTGATGCCCTCAGGTGGATCTGAAGTTAGAGTGGAGACTTCCTTGTAGACCAGCCGGATCACATGTGGAGGCAGGTTTTCAACATTGGAATTCTGAAGAAGTGAGAGAGATGGGAGAATAAAAGAAAGAATATTGGCTCTTGTCTAAAAGCCAATTACTGGATGCAGCAAGGGTCAAAATGTTCCAAACAGCACCGACCAAAACATACCTATAAGACTTTCCATGACACTGTAACACCTTTTCTCTGGACTTAATAGGTTTTGGCCAGCAACGTCTTCTTCAAAGAATACTTACGAAAACAAACCTTGTACAGATTTTTTAAAAAATCTACATTTAATCATTCAAATGTATAAGGCTGTTTGATCTAAGTGATCAAAGCATACTTTTAAAATATCTTTTCAAGTAAATGTTTCATTTTATCTTTATTCATATACACCCTCTAAGGATAATTCTTTAGGATTTGTATTTGTCCATTATTGCTTTTGAAGGAGTTAAGGCTGACTCAGGAATAAAAAGGAAAAAACATGAAGTGAGACCAACAGATTCAAGAGCCTCCACCTCTAGATGGGAAGACAGAACCTGTTTCAATAGAAATAACATCTCTATTCTACTCATTAGAACGGATACCTGGGGCTACTTGCTCCAGGGTTCCTTGTCTATCTAAGATAGGAATAGGCAGCCTGTAACCTTACAGACTAAATTCAGAAATTGACTGTTCAAATGTCTAGCAAGAATAACTCTCAACTCCAGATGTCTACTGCCAATACAGGAAAATGGAAGCAGAGAGAAAGAGGTGTAGAAAAATGAGGGGAGGGGGGAGAAAGAGAGGGAGACAGAGAGGGCAGAGGGAGAGGACAATGGTTCCATTTCAGCATCATCCCCTCCCAGTCAGAAGACCCCTTTCTCATCTTATCCCAGAGTTGCATCTCTTTAAGTATGTTAGGAAAAATGACGCTTCTTGTATGTTTGTCATTTTGGAATAAGAATCAGAACGCTTCACTTTTGAAACCCCAACGCAGGCCATGCAAGCAGCATCGTGCATGGCCATTTCTCAAGTTTATCTGGGTTTTCCATCGGTAGTTCCAAATAACTCATGAAACATGGGACATCCATTTCCAATATGTACTGTTCCCTATCAACACCCAGCATCAATATGCCTGATAGAGGTGGTTCTCGATTTACAATAGTGACCGTTTGAAGTTATAATGGGCCTCTCCAGGGCTAGTTATGACCCAGATTCATGTTCTTATGGCTGCCCCTTCCATAGTCATATGATCACATGACTATGGAAGGGGAGCTCGGCAACCAGCGATTTGCAGGGACCCAACATATGATTACTTTTTTACAACTTTTTTTTTTTGCTAGGATTCAGTATTTACTTTGTGGACAATAGCAATATTCACTTTACACTGCATTTGTTTAACAACTGTCTCAAAAATGGTTGTAAAAGCACTCACGGGGCAACCCACTTAACAACCAGCAGGACTTACAACCATAATTCCAGGCTCAATTATGGTTTTAAGTTAGGGCCACCTATATATGGAAGGCAACATTTATTTATGAACATCTTACTTTTAAACTATTACCACCTCCAAACCCCAGAGAGCCCATTTTACCTATTAAATTGTACCACTCATCTTGTAAGACATGTAAATACCCACATGTAACCTTAAACAAACTTTTAATTATAAAGCTCACCTGCTCATTCCAGCAAGCAAGAATTAGTAGCCTCTTGTAATTGGAAGCCCTTGTTTCAGTAATTAACAAGAGAGCTATGCATGAACTAGAGAGCAAGGATATTTTAGATGTTTTCTTTTCATTAATGAAAAGAAAATGAAAAAGTTTAAAAGAACACTGATGCAAAAGAGTGCAATACCTCATTCTAATTAGCAAATAAGCATCTAATTACATGAAGAGAACGGGAAGGGATTTATATGGTTGCAGAGATAGCCCAGAATCAGTATTTCCCACCAATTTTACATCCCTGGTTTGTAATCCATGAAATCCAAAAAAAAAAAAAAAAAGTCCACCCAAACTTCAAACCAAGAGTAAATAGAACTTCTAATGATGGTTAGACATAGGTGATATATTCTTGAGCCCCTGGGGCCTTGCTAATGCAGAGACCCCTCTATCACGGTCCACACTTCAGATCACAGGTTAAGTTTACGCACTAAGAAACATTAACTCACTTAGCTGTAACTGTTTTAAAAGGACTAAATAAAAAAGTGAATATATATGGTACTATAGCAGGGGTGAAATGTTCCCGGTTCAGACGGTAGCAATGGCAGCGGGTGGTTCGGAGAACCAATACATAACCCTTACAGCGGGTTACTTACGGGACCGCCTGCTGCTACCAGCGACCTCCCATCGACCAGTGCGCTCCCATAGGGAGGTTCTCCTCAGGGTGCTGTCGGCCAGTCAATGTCGGCTGGCGGCGCCCGGGGGAGGGCCTTCTCTGTGGGGGCACCGACCCTCTGGAACAAGTTACCACCAGGTATCTGTCAACTCCCTGATCTTCGGATCTTTCGATGCGAGCTGAAAACATTTTTGTTTCACCGTGCAGGACTGGCCTAGTGAGGTTTTAATAAGGGGTTTTATTGGTTTTAAGTTCTTCAACCAACTCTAAATTTTCCTTTTAAACTGGTCCTAAAAATTGTACTAACTGTCTTTACTTTGGCTGTAAACCGCCCTGAGTCCTTTGGGAGAAGGGCGGTATAGAAATTGAAACAATTAAAAAAATAATAATAATAAATTCCTGGCCTACCCAATGCCCGGTCGCCCACTTCTCCACTTCTTTTAAAAAATGCTTTTAAAAGGTTAAAAAAAAGGCACTGACAATCCCAGATGAGCTGCCTGATCATCAGAGCCTTTTTTTACTTTTAAAAGCATTTTTTCCAACCTATTCAGCCACAGCTGATTATCACCACCAGCACCACCCCGTGCGCTTTTCTACTTACCCCATTCCTCCTTTTGGCGTGCACTGCGCATGCACACACCTTGCATTTGGTGCGTGGTGCGCACTGCGCAGCGCACACGTGCAACCAGTGAACCGGTAGTAAACCGGTTCAGATTTCACCACTGTACTAAAGCATTTGTTGTAAACTACCCAAACTAATTTAAAATGATGGCTATAAATCTACTAAACACAAATAGTCCTTGATTTACAACCACAACTAAGCCCAAAATTTCTATTGCTAAGTGAGATAGTTGTTAAATGAATTTGGTTCATGTTATGACCTTTATTGCTACAGCTATTAAATGTATCACTACAGTTATTAAGTAACACGGGTGTTAAGTGAATCTGGCTTCCCATTGACTTTGCTTGTCAGTAGGTCACAAAAGGTGATCACATGATCCAGGAACACTGCATCCATCATAAATGTGAGCCAGTTGCCAAGCATCTGAACTTTGATCACATGACCATGGGGATGCTACAATGATCATACTTGTGAAAAATTTTCATAAATTGCTTTTTTCACTGCCATTGTAACTTCAGTCACTAAGCAAACTGTTGTAAGTTGAGAACTACTTGTAAATAATAAAGCAGTAGGGACATTAATAGTAATAATCATTGTAACATTATTCTCCTAAAAAAATAGGTTAGTGAAGGAAAGCCAGGTCAGTGTTCAATTGTCGTTTGTGCATTGTTATC
Source organism: Ahaetulla prasina (assembly GCF_028640845.1). Taxonomy (NCBI): domain Eukaryota; kingdom Metazoa; phylum Chordata; class Lepidosauria; order Squamata; family Colubridae; genus Ahaetulla; species Ahaetulla prasina. The sequence continues at coordinate 23,173,448 of NC_080542.1, forward strand.
AATAAAACTTCAACATCATTAATCACATTGCGCGTCCAAAGATGACAGGTCATGTTAATTAGAGCACAATGTCCTGGCACATGTTGGACAAACAGGTGTAGATACTGTATCTACACCTGTTTGTCCAACATGTACCAGGACATTGTTTTACACTGGTGGCTCTAGACCTGTGTAGCTCATGTTATGTTATGCTTCCACAGCACACTTCGCTTCGTAAGCTTGACAGCCATTATGGAGAATGATTTTGTGTTCCTGGGTGATTGGGGCTATGTCAGGCAATTTCAGGGAGGCCTTTATTGTATCTTTGTAACTTTCCTTCTGCCCTGCAGGTGAGCAAGAGAATTCCTCAAAAAGGAGTTGCTTGGGTATGCCCCAGTAGTGGGTTTCACTTACCTTTGCTATCGATTTGGAACCGGGAGCACTCGCACGCAGCGCTTCTGCACATAACCTTTTGCGCGTGCACAGAGCATCCATGATGATGTCCAGGTGAGTGGGCGGAGCTTCCCACCACCGCCATACCAGTTCTCCCGAACTGGGGCAAAATGGTAGAAACCCACCACTGGTATGCCCTAATGATGTGATCTGCCCATAGGCTCATCAGCGGTATGTAGACTGATGTTCTAGAGCCGTGATGGCAAACCTATTGCATGTGGGCCAGAGGTGGCACGCAGCGATCTCTCTGTGGGCATGCGAGCCGTCGTCCCAGTTCAGCTCCGCTGTGCATGCGTGTGTGTCAGCCAGCTTGTCTTTGGGTCTCTGCTGTGCATGTGCAGGGGTGGGCATGTGCGGGGGGACCACGCACTCATGCATGGAAGGCGGGGTACATGCAGGGGCCATGTGTGCATGTGCAGGGGTGGCAGGGCACATACAGGGATGCTGCATGAGAATGTGTGGGGGGAACATGTGCACGTGCAGGGGGTTGAGTGCATGCGTGGGGGCCACACACACATTGCATTTGGGGGATTCAGGCACATGCATGTGCATTCGCGCACACATATGCGTGCTTTGGGCACTCAGTCCGGAAGAAGTTAGCCATTACTGCTCTAGAGCAGGAGAGTTAAACTCGATTTCATAGAGGGCTGTATCAGGGTTGTGTTTGACCTAGGGGGGCTGGAGTGGGCGTGACCACCTCAGCATCACTCATGTCGGGGGCACCTGTGGCTGCTGAGTGCTCTGCCAGCAAAAATGGGCTCCCAAGCTCAGTTTTCGGCTGCGATGGTCTCTGCCAACGAAAACTGAGCTTAGGAGGGCTGCATGCAGCCCTCTCAAGCTCCGTTTTCGCTGGCAGAGGCACTGCGAGCCGGTCCTTTGCTGTTTCCAGGGTGTCCCCACAGGCCAGATCTAAGCACCCCATGGGCTGCATCCAGCCCCGAGCCCTGAGTTTGACAGGATGTCCAACCATGGCAATAAGACTTGTGGACTTCAATTCCCAGAGTTCTCAGAGGAATACTGGGAGCTACAGTCCACAAGTCTTAAAAATTGCCAATGCTGAACATCCCTGCTCTAGAGCAGTGTTCCCCAAAGTTTTGGGCATCATGGACCAGTTCCACGGAGAGAGATTTTTTCGCAGACCAAAGGGGACGTGGTTTTGTGTGCTGCCTGCAGCCCACGGATGGGGCTTCACTTGTTTGAGTGGCCCGGTTTGTGGCATGGTTGTGGACCAGTGTCGGTCTGCAGATTGGGGGGTTGGGACCTCTTCTCTAGAGAAAACTTTAGTGCCTGGTACTTTAATTATCTGTTTCTTAACATTCTGTGAAGCCAGGAAATGTAGAAATGGTTGAGTTGTCTTGCATGCATTCAATAACCAGTCTGCGTTTTCACAGAAGGGTAATGAAAGGGTGCAGAGGCTCTGTAGACCCTCAATTTTGTTCCTGGACTCAATGCTCCCACATAGCAGAGTGCAGTCTATTGAAAGCAGAACTTGCCTTTGCTATTTTTCAGTTAATATCACTAGTGAGGAGAGGTTGCTACCAAGATAACCAAACTGAGCTGCTACATATAATTTTTGCTTTTTGTGATTTTGGATTTTGTGTATGAGGAGCAGGCAGGCGCATCCCTTATACCTTGGAGGATTCTCTGCCATCCAACCCTCTGGCCATCCTGCCATTATGGAACTGTTGTACTATGCAAAGTCTTTTGCGTTACAACTGTAATGGAACCTGCCCATCACGGTCATAACTCATAACAGATGATTTTATGACTTACTGTGGCAGTCATTAAAGGAAACCCATAATTTGCTATGAGCAGATTTTGGCAAACGTAAATGCCAGGTTTTGGCAAAACTGTCACAAAATTAAGTCATATGACTGTAGGATATTGCAAACATCTATAAATACAGCTTGGTTGCCAGAATGCTTGAAATATGGTCATTGGGCGGGGGGTAGGGAGAACTGTCAGAATTTTGAATCCACTAATCCCCAGATTGGTCACATAGAATTTCAAATGGTCGCTAAGCAACAGCTCATAAATCGAGGACTATTTCTGGCTATATACGGTGGAGCTGCTGAACTTTGCCGTGATATCTCCACAGCCTTAGTAGCTGATGTATCAAAGGCTTTCATGAGGTCAACAAAAATTATAGAATCCATGATTCTGCTCCTGTTGGTGCAACACACCAAACACCAAGATTACTCAGTGGTTATCACATACTCATCCATTGCCTTTCCTCTTGTAGAAATGTACAATGGGATGCATCTTTATCCTGAGGAGTGGATAGCAATAGCAATTAGACTTATATACCGCTTCACGGTGCTTTATAGACCTCTCTAAGCGGTGACCAGAGTCAGCACATTGCCCCAACAATCTGGGTCCTCATTTTACCCACCTCAAAAGGATGTAAAGCTGAGTCAAAGTTCAGCCTGGTGAGATTTGAACTGCCAAATTGCAGACAGCCGGAAGTCAGCAGAATTAACCTGCCTGGATCCTTGCCTCCAAATACTGGAATACTTCAACTGGGGAATCCTGTATCACCTCACTATTAATAGACACTCAGTTGAGGATGGTTCTAAAGTGTCCAGCTCATCTCTGCAGGATTGGAGCCTTCTCTACACAGGTAGACCTCAACTTACAACAGTTCGTTTAGTGATCATTCAAACTTACAATGGCACTGAAAAAGTGATTTATGATTGTTTTTCACATTTATGGTCAAAATCTGTAGTCAGAATATGCATGCTTGGAAACTGATTCATATTTATGACAGTTGCAGTGTCCCAGGGTTATGTGATCAGGTTTTTGTGACTTTCTGACAAGCAAAGTCAATGGGAAGGCCAGATTCACATAACAGTAGTGTTACTACTTTAACAGCTGCAGTAATTCACTTAACAACTGTAGCAAGAAAGGTCATAAAATGGGGTAAAATTCACTTAACAAATGTTTCACTTAGCAACAGAAATGTTGGGCTCAGTTGTGATTGTAAGTCAAGGACTACCTGTAATGAGTTTTATATTATACTGAGGAGGGGCAAATTCCAGAGACTGACACCTGTAGATAGTTTTAAGGCCTTCACAGAACCATTTCTTGTGGGTTTCCTCAGAATATAATACTTTATTTGCCTTGGTGCTCCGCCAGGCATCTTGTACTTTAGGCAGTTTATTTTGGACTATTCTACAAATGCTGTTAAAGGCGTTTTTCTTGGCAGCTAATACACATCAAAGGTGATGCTTTTTAGGAAGTAAAGCCGTCCTCATTCTCATTGAACCTCAACACTGCCAGCAAGATATAGGCCAGCAAGCTTAGTTTTAAACCTTCAGCCAGTGCTAAAGCTGTCTTGGGGTTCTTCCATCCTGGCCCCATTAACCCTTTTCCATGGTCTTGCTTCCTAGTGATCACCACTTGGGTTGGATGTGAAGCTTCATTTTGGAGACATTGAACCTGTGATCTGTCCAACATTTGGTACCACACATGGTCTTGCTAACTCTGCCTGTCTTTTCTCTTGACAATGATATAATCAGTAAGATGCCAATGCTTAGAACAGAGGTGCATCCAGGAAGTCTTGTTATAGGTGGTTAGCAAAAAGCTGTATGTGGGGATGAGTTTATGTGTTGTACAAGTCTGCAGTAAGATAGCCCATTATTGCTAAACTTATCTGTTCCATGTCTTCAAGTTGCTGCCTGCCAGGTTGCAGAATTGCACCCTATTCTTGCATTAAAGTGTTGGATTAGAATCAGGGCAAAGCAAATTCAAATTCTTTCTTGTGCCACTTATTCAGAACTTAATCTATCCCACAGGTTCTTATTAATCAATGATCATAAATAATTTAAATTATTATTATTCGTCTCTTGGGATGTCCATGAGGCTAAAGGATTGTGTGTGTGCACACACATGAGAGGATGGGAGGGGATGGCACATACAGTAATTTACAATTTGAAACACGCTATTTTGCATAATAAATATTTGAAACAGGCAGACTATCACTTTGAAAGTATTTTAAGCTCATTTTGAATGCCACATGACTGTTTCAAATGCCAAATATTTTGCACACCTCTGACAGAAGAGATTCTCCCTTTAAACAAATACAGTTTTTTCATAATCAGCCACCTTTTTCAGGCACTAGAATTCATCCAGTGATTTTTGCAGTTGTTTTTTTTAAAAAATGTCCAACATCTAACTTCTAAGACTTCTAAAACTTTTTAAAAACAAATTTTAAAATAAAAACTTGAAAGCTGTATTGCAAGGTTCCACAAGTACCATCTGAAAGTGTAAAACTTTCATGTGTCATATAGCCAATCATACAAAAATTGGATTGTAGTGATGAGGGGAAAGAAAATTATCTTGCACCCACCTATCCCTCGCACTGAACAAGGGTCAGAATTTTGTAACATCTAGAGAAGCTTCACCACTTACAGGTAGTCCTTGACTTACATCAGTTCATTTAGTGACCATTCAAAGTTAGAACTGCACTGAAAAAAGTGAGTTACGACCATTTTTCACGGTTACAACCTTTCTAGTATCCCCATGATCATGTGATGAAAATTCAGATGCTTGGTAACTGTTTCATACTTATGACCATTGCTGTGTCCCAAGATCATGTTCATCATCATCTATATGAAGCCGCTGGGCGAGATCATCAGTGGTTTTGGGGTGAGGTACCAACTGTACGCTGTACGCTGATGACACGCAGCTGTACTTTTCTACCCCAGGCCACCCCAACGAAGCCATCAAAGTACGGTCCCGGTGTTTGGAAGCCGTACGGGTCTGGATGGGGAGAAACAGGCTCAAGCTTAATCCCTCCAAGACGAAGTGGCTGTGGATGCCGGCACCCTGGTACAGTCAGCTGCAGATGCGGCTGTCTGTTGGGGGTGAGTCATTGGCCCCGATGGAAAGGGTGCGCAACTTGGGCGTGCTCCTGGATGGGCGGTTGTCCTTGAAGACCATTTGATGACCGTCTCCAGGAGAGCTTTTTATCAGGTTCGCCTGATCCGCCAGTTGCATCCTTTCCTGGACCGGGATGCCCTATGCATGGTCACTCATGCTCTCGTTACCTCTCGCTTGGACTATTGCAATGCTCTCTACATGGGGCTCCCCTTGGAGAGCACCCGGAGACTCCAGTTAGTCCAGAATGCGGCTGCGCGGGTTATTGAGGGAGCAGTTCGGAGCTCCCATGTAACACCTATCCTGCGCAGACTGCACTGGCTACCTGTTGTCTTCCGGGTGTGCTTCAAGGTATTGGTTACTACCTTTAAAGCGCTCCATGGCTTAGGACCGGGATACTTACGGGACCGTCTACTACCGTCCTCTATCTCCCAACGACCGGTGCGTTCTCACAGAGAGGGACTCCTTAGGGTGCCGTCAGCCAAACAATGTCGACTGGCGGCCCCCAGGGGGAGGGCCTTCTCTGTGGGGGCTCCTACCCTGTGGAACGAACTTCCCCCTGGACTTCGACAACTATCTGACCTTAGGACCTTTCACCGCGAACTTAAAACCTATTTATTCTGCCTTGCTGGACTGGCTTGATTTAAAAAATTTTTAATTTGATTTTATGGGTTTTAAATTTTTGTCAATTTTATAGGGTGTTATTGTATTTTAAATTTGGCCATTTGAATAAGTTTTTTAAGGGTGGTTCTTAGTATTGTATGTATTGTTCCTTTTGTATTTTATTTTGGCTGTTCACCGCCCTGAGTCCTTCAGGAGAAGGGCGGTATACAAATTAAATTATTATTATTACTATTACTATTACTATTACTATTATTATTATTATTATTATTATTATTATTATTATTATTCTGCAACTTTCTGACAAGCAAAGTCAAGGAGGAAGCCAGATTCACTTAATAACTGGGTTACTAACTTATAACTGAAGTGATTCACTTAACAAGTGAGGCAAGAAAGGTCATAAAATGGGACAAAATTCATTCAACAAATGTCTCAACAAATTTTGGGCTCAATTGTAGTTGTAAGTTGAGGACTACCTTTACTAAATTACATCAACTATACAAAATCACAAGAAGTTCAGAAAGATTTCAAGGGATTTCCCTGGCTGCAAACACTAAATGGACAGCATACACTACACAAGAGTTACTAAGGGAAACTTCCTGTACTTTGTGACATCAGAATATAGAAACCTTCAGTCTCTCACTTTTTTTAAAAATTTATTTACATTTATATCCCGCCCTTCTCCGAAGGCTCAGGGCGGCTTACAGTGTATAAGGCAATAGTCTTGCAGTATAGGTATGTCCAACTATATTTCGCTATCAGTTCTAGAATCTCAAATAAATATTTCATAAATTGGCATTTTTAACCTGACAAATCAAGACGAACTACATGTTTTTGACAGTTGAAATAGTACTGTATTTCGCTTTCAAAATACTGTTTGATGGCTCGCCTCTTTGAGAAAGCGGTTTAGTTCTAAAAACTATATTTAAAAAAAATGAAAATAAAATACGGAAAAGAGCAGGGCCTTCTGTACCATGACTTTTCTGCTTTCCCTGAAAGTTTGCTACTTCTATTTCAAGACCAGCCATGGTTTATCTTTGACATGGGCCTTCCTTTCTATATTTTTAATTCCACATTAATTCAGTATCATTGCCACAAAAGCTATTACACCTGATGGTGGAATGGTGAGAAACATTGCTACAATATAACAACCATGGGTTGTACATTAAAATACCCCTTTGCCAAAGTGTAAATACAGCTGCACACATTCTTGGGGCCTTGAACTATCCTAATGAAAAACAGTACCTTAATACATAGTTTGACATTTGAAAAGGATACTCTACAGAGCTGCTGTTGATGCCTGAGCAACAGTATTCTTTATTACTTATTTTCCTTAGGAACCTTTTGTCCCCACAAAATCTGATTCTCTTCAGAGACCAACTATAAAAAGAAATGTTACAATACAACAATCTATAATCAATGATGGTACAAATCACTGCACCTGTCTTATATATCAGTGACTTATGAAGTGACTGTATAAACAGAAGCAGAATAACTCTGGATGTTATGAGAATGCTATCTCTTCAGAGCAAAAGCAAAAAAAAAAAAATACTGTATAATCAAATCCAGCAAGGAGAATAATATAAAACACGGGTGTCAAACTTGAGGTGTCACGTTGCCGTCACGTGACGTTTTGTGGTGTTTTTTCCCATTCGTGGAGCTGGGGTGGGCATGGCCTGTGCATGACGTATCCGCTCCATGGGCTGCCAGTTTAATATCCCTGATATCAAGTATCCAGGCAAGATTATTGTGGTTTCCTATCCTAACATTACCAGTTTGCCGATATAAGCCAAGAAAACTTTTTAAGTTAGAGTTCGTCTTTGTTTAGTGACAGTTCACAATTGGAACAGTGATGAAAATGTAACTTAATGACCCATCCTTGCGTATATTTCTCAAATCTGTAAAGCAAAGAAAAGTTGAAATAAAATCATGGTCCTGGTTTCACTTTGCTTAACAACCAAGCTGGTAGGCCATTTTATGGACACTAAGTAGGACTACCTGTACAAGAAAAGTGCTTTGTCCGTCCCTTTTTTTGTACACACTTTAAAAAAGCACTCAATGAAATCCAAATGCCCAGGGGTGAAGTTAGCAGAGAATCTTAGTTCAGTCCTACACCCACAGGCACCTTCAATCTTCAGTGAAGTCCCCCTCCACTGCATATATTATTTGCCAAGTCTGACCCCTTGAGAAAAGGCCAAATTTAAATACACTTGAAAGCATGCAAAAGCCCAAAGACTGTGCAGATTTGAGAGAAAATATTTGAAAGGATATGTGGAATAGTGCACACAAATACAACTGTGCACTGAAGAGAGAGCTGATGGCCTAAGTGGATTATATCAGAGCAAAAGACTTAAAAGACTAACACTGATCTTAAAACAATATTGTTAATAAAGCCATCAAGATTCACAGCTTTGATTACTGCAACCCACATTTACAGTGCTAATCAGTGAAAAGGTTGACAAATATGGAATAAAGAATATCTGTAGCTCAGGGTTGACATGAGGAGTCCTTGGTGCTCTGAGCTTGGTATTTTCTTGCAGACATTTCCTTACCCAAACTAAGTGACATCGTAAGTGCTATCATCACTATCACTAGCAAGCTCAGAAAGCACCAAGGATCCCTCAAATATGGAATATTCCTTTGAGAAAAGGGGCAACTTCTCATACCTGACAGAAAGAAAGCATGCAGTTACCTTGATGCCTGCCAAAAAGAAAGAAAAACGCTTATCCAGATGATATTCTGTATCAATAAAGAAGAGCTCAGAGGGGACAATAAAGTTAGAACAAAGAAATTAAGAAGTAAAGAAATTTCAAGCATTGGTTTGAAATGTGACATACTTCATGGACAGCCCATAGTGTCTAAACCAAACTTTAATCTTCTTCAAACTATTTAAACTGCAGAGATCTAAAATTTTAACTGAATGTTCAGAAAGACTAAAGGCCATGCCACATCTCAAAACCAGTTATCTGGGTCCATTTTCCTGCAATACTATTATGTCCCACCCCACAATCATTTACTCAATTTAATGATCAACGTACAGTAGATCTGAGAAGTGCTCTGTATCCAATACTGAAAGATACCATCCTGTCTCAAAATAAAATTTGATAACTGTTTACACATTTTCAATGTAGAAATCTAATGCTCATTAGAAGCCCAAAGATCACAAAATCTTGCATAAAGCAGCTCGGGATTTTTGCCCCTAGTTAGAAGCAGTATACTCAGGCACAAAAAAGACACTCACTCCATGCTACTGGATTTTGCACTTACACATGTGCCTGCACAGCACAACCATGTAAGCTCATTTCTGCTTTTGGAAAAGAGTTCAAGTTCACCATCCTTTAAGGTTTACCCACATCCCAAAAGTTACCCATGTAACCTACCCAAGTTCTGAGGAGTCCCAAAGACCAAGATTTCAAACTTCGAACAAGTGGGCAAGGAAAGGACATGCAGCACTAAAAGCCACTCACCATTGTGTTGGGTCTGCACAGAAGTTGCAAAGTACCACGATTTATCCTGATCTCTGGAGGGCTCACATACGCGCCTTAATCGATACTCAGATTCCTTCTGATCAAGGAACCTATCCTTAATTGACTTGGGGGTTCAGACAGCCCCCACTGAGTGGATGCTGGATCTTCTTGTTTAGGAAGTTTGCAAATGTATATTTTTAGAATATTTTCCCCGTCATCCCCACCTCCCCTTCTTCTTCCTCCTGCTTCCCCTCTGTGACACCCCCCCCAACTCAACTCTGCCACCCTCACTTTAATGAGGGTGGCCTCTGACCAACAAACGATTTTATAACCCTCGGTCAATATCAGACACACCCCTTTAGAACCCCGGCTACCCAATCAGGCCCATTAGAACGGAGGGAGTCCAGTCCACCCCCCCTCCCTTCTGAGGTCCTCTCCTCGCTGAGAACCGTTGACAACCAATGTCCGCGACAGTCGGCAGCCAATGGGGATAGGCGTAGTAGGGAGGCGGAGCCATGGAACTTGATTGGAGGAATTTGAATATGAACGCTTGTGCAAAGTGGCATTTAAAGGGAAGATGGTTTATCTACTAACGGTTGTGAGAAGGAACTAGACCAGGGGCGGGTTTCAAATTGTTCGATTGATGGGAAGCTTTGCCAATAGCATGCAAGCGTGGCCGAAACGGGCTCGCGTAAGAAATTGCAATTCAGGTGGCCGTGCAGCCAATGGACGACGACAAAGTGGCCAACGAGGAAAGCCTTTTTAATCCTCTTATTCAAACAAAGCGGGCAGGGTCCTAATTGGTCAAAGGAAAAAAATAATCCCGCCCACCAGGCAAAGATGTATCTAATTAAAACCGAGAACGAAAAATAAATATGTTGATACAGTACTGATAATAATGCACAGGGCGGGGGACACTATGAAGTTTTGACAGGAAAAACAAAACACTGCTCAGATACAACCATTCGGAGTTTATACACGTTTCCCTTTCTGAATAGGATTTCTTCAACCTTCCTGTGCGCTGGGACTACAACTCCCAGAATCCTCAGCGCGTTTTGAAATGGGACAGGTTGAATTTCAAAGTATCTGAAGGGCAATAGAGTTGGGCAAAACGAATAAAGTTCGAAATCCTTTCCTGTCCTACAAAACCTTGAGCAGCTTGTCCCCAGCTTCTTTTAATATCTCACAGGAAGACAAATTATGCAAAATAAGATTTGAAGCCAGATATCCATTGCACCGTGTTTGGAGATGCTTTGTCCACCTCATCATCCCAGTGCCGAAGAAGCCCACCATCAAGGAACTGAATGACTACAGACCAGTTGCTTTAACATCTGTAGTCATGAAAATCTTTGAAAGGCTAGTGCTTTCCTACTTGAAAACCATCACAGATCCGCTGTTAGACCCCTTGCAATTTGCATACCGAGCAAATAGAATAGAATAGAATAGAATAGAATAGAATAGAATAGAATAGAATTTTTATTGGCCAAGTGTGATTGGACACACAAGGAATTTGTCTTGGTGCCTATGCTCTCAGTGTACATAAAAGAAAAGATACGTTCATCAAGGTACAATATTTACAACACAATTGATGGTCAATATATCAATATAAATCATAAGGATTGGCAGCAACAAGTTATAGTCATACAGTCATAAATGGAAAGAGATTGGTGATGGGAACTATGAGAAGATTAATAGTAGTGCAGATTCAGTAAATAGTTTGACAGTGTTGATGGAATTATTTGTTTGGCAGAGTGATGGCCTTCAGGAAAAAACTGTTCTTGTGTCTAGTTGTTCTGGTGTGCAGTGCTCTATAGCGTCGTTTTGAGGGTAGGAGTTGAAACAGTTTATGTCCAGGATGCGAGGGGTCTGTAAATATTTTCACGGCCCTCTTCTTAATTCGTGCAGTATACAGGTCCTCAATGGAAGGCAGGTTGGTAGCAATTATTTTTTCTGCAGTTCTAATTATCCTCTGAAGTCTGTGTTTTTCTTGTTGGGTTGCAGAACCGAACCAGACAGTTATAGAGGTGCAAATGACAGACTCAATAATTCCTCTGTCGAACTGAATCAGCAGCTCCTTGGACAGTTTGAGCTTACTGAGTTGGCGCAGAAAGAACATTCTTTGCTGTCCTTTTTTAATGATGTTTTTGATGTTAGCTGTCCATTTTAGATCTTGCGATATGATAGAACCTAGAAATTTGAAGGTTTCTACTGTTGATATTGTGTTGTCTAGTATTGTGAGAGGTGGAACCTCAACCTGGGCGTTCTCCTGGATGAACGGCTGTCTTTTGAAGACCATTTGACGGCCGTCTCCAGGAGAGCTTTCCACCAGGTTCGCCAGTTGCGCCCCTTTCTAGACCGGGATGCCTTATGCACGGTCACTCACGCCCTCGTGACGTCTCGTCTGGATTACTGCAATGCTCTCTACATGGGGCTCCCCTTGAGGGGCATCCGGAGGCTTCAGTTAGTCCAGAATGCGGCTGCGCGGGTGATAGAAGGAGCCCCTCGTGGCTCCCGCATGTCACCTATCCTGCGCAGACTGCACTGGCTACCTCTGGCTTTCCGGGTGCGCTTCAAGGTGTTGGTGACAATCTTTAAAACGCTCCATGGCATAGGGCATAGGGCATAGGGCATGGCATAGGGCCGGGCTATTTACGGGACCGCCTACTGCTACCAAATACCTCTCACCGACCCGTGCGCTCTCACAGAGAGGGACTCCTCAGGGTGCCATCAGCTAGGCAGTGCCGTCTGGCGACACCCAGGGGAAGGGCCTTCTCTGTGGGGGCTCCCACCCTCTGGAACGAACTCCCTCCAGGACTTCGTCAACTTCCGGACCTCCGAACCTTTCGTCGCGCACTTAAAACACACTTATTCATCTGCGCGGGACTGGATTAGATTTTAAATTTACTGGTTTTAATGGGTTTTTATTATTTATACTGTTTTTAATAATTTGGCTATAGAATAAGTTTTTTAATCGTTGTTTTAGTCTGTATTTATATGTATTTTAATTGCCTGTGAACCGCCCTGAGTCCCTAGGGAGATAGGGCGGTATATAAATATGAAAAATAAAATAAAAATAAATAAAATAAAGTATGGGAGGGTTTCTCCTAAAGTCTACCACCAAATAGATCAACAGATGATGCTGTTAATATGGCTCTAAACTACATCCTACAACATCTTGAGTCTCCAAACACCTATGCAAGGGTCCTCTTTGTAGACTTAAGTTCAACATTCAATACCATCATTCTAGACACTCTTCTAACTAAGCTAAACCACCTACAGGTACCGGAACAGACTTGTAAGTGGATCACAAGCTTCCTAACAAACAGGAAGCAGCAGGTGAAGCTAAGCAAGATCACATCAAATACCTGTACAATTAGCACAGGGGCCCCCCAAGGCTGTGTGCTCTCCCCACTTTTCTTCTCTCTGAACACCAATGATTGCATCTCCAACGATCCATCTGTTAAGCTACTGAAGTTCGCAGATGACACAACAGTGATTGGTCTCATTCGAGACAATGACGAATCCGCATATAGACGAGAGGTCAAACGACTAGCCTTGTGGTGCAACCAAAACAATCTGGAACTGAACACACTCAAAACAGTAGAAATGGCGGTAGACTTTAGGAGAAACCCTTCCAGACTTCTACCTCTCACAATACTAGACAACACAGTATCAACAGTAGAAACCTTTAAACTTCTAGGTTCTATCATATCGCAAGATCTAAAATGGACAGCTAACATCAAAAACATCATCAAAAAAGGACAATAAAGAATGTTCTTTCTGCGCCAACTCAGTAAGCTCAAACTGCCCAAGGAGCTGCTGATTCAGTTCTACAGAGGAATTATTGAGTCTGTCATTTGCACCTCTATAACTGTCTGGTTCAGTTCTGCAACCCAACAAGACAGACACAGACTTCAGAGGATAATTAGAACTGCAGAAAAAATAATTGCTACCAACCTGCCTTCCATTGAGAATCTGTATACTGCACAAATCAAGAAGAGGGCCATGAAAATATTTACAGATCCCTCACATCCAGGACATAAACTGTTTCAACTCCTACCCTCAAAACGACACTATAGAGCACTGCACACCAGAACAACTAGACACAAGAACATTTTCCCCCGAAGGCCATCACTCTGCTAAACAAATAATTCCCTCAACACTGTCAAACTATTTACTAAATCTGCACTACTATTAATCTTCTCATAGTTCCCATCACCAATCTCTTTCCACTTATGACTGTATGACTGTAACTTGTTGCTGGCAATCCTTATGATTTATATTGATATATTGACCATCAATTGTGTTGTAAATGTACCTTGATGAACGTATCTTTTCTTTTATGTACAGTGAGAGCATATTTTAATATTAGGCCAAATTTAGTAAGTTTTTTAATGTTTGTTTTTAATATTGTATGTATTGCTGTATTTTTATTCTGGCTGTAAACCGCCCTGATTCCTTCGGGAGAAGGGCGGTATACAAATTAAATTATTATTATTGTTATTATTGTTATTATTATTATTATTATTATTATTATTATTATTATTATTGTTATTGTTATTGTTATTGTTATTGTTATTATTATATGCACCAAGACAAATACCTTGTGTGTCCAATCACACTTGGCCAATAAAAAATTCTATTCTATTCTATTCTATTCTATTCTATTCTATTCTATTCTATTCTATTCTATTCTATTCTATTCTATTCTATTCTATTCTATTCTACAGCAATGCTGTTCATTGTTTATCATGTGCTAATAAATAGTTGTGATCTGTCTCTGAAAGTGTTCAATCAATCTCTATTTGTTGATGTCTAAAATGTCTACAATTGTTTCATTTAATTTTTCTTTGTTTTGAGATTTCCCTGTTCATGCTTCTTACATTCCATGTTCCTGGTACATTTTTTGCAGCTTCAGACTTTCTTTTCTTGTACAGTTAGTACTTGTTTACCAACCACTCATTCACCGACTGTTCAAAATTATAATGGTGCTGACAAAATAACTTCATGGTCAATTTTTGACTTTTGCAGCATCCCCCAGTCAAACAATTACTATTATGGTCAGTGCATGTTGTCCTGTGCTAATCTGTTTTTTTTTCCTCCTCTACTTGCAGAGCAGACAAATTGGAGAGAAAGGGATTGCAAGAAAGTAAGCTGTTTGCTCTTCTGTACATCAAAAGAAACATGATTGCACTAACAGTGGAAAGGGTCAGGTAAAGAAAAAATGTGCGTCCATGCACACCCACTACCAGTCAGATGATGAAAACTCCTTAATTTCACAACACATAGACAACTTAACCATAGTTTCAACTGAGAATCTGTGACTGTTCCCAGATCATGCCAAGTCCAGAATGCTAGAGAATTCCTGAAAATCTGGCTCTCTCACAAATCAGCCATTAATGGGCACATTGGCATAAACAACATCTGTATACCATTCAAAAGAGACAATCAACAAGCCAAAAGGGTAACAAAAAAGATCTAAACACCTCCTCACTAGCAATCAACACCCAGATGAGCAGAGACTACCACCAAGATTAACATTAGACTAACAATTAGGAAGCAAACAATACCCCACATCAAGGAACTGCCAAAAAACCTAACAATAAAGAGCCAACTAAAGAACAACCAGGACCACACCTACTAACACTAAAAGCGCAAGCCACTAGAATATATTAGAAATTGAAAGCAAACCTGACTCCCTACTAACACTGATGATGTTACCTAGTTTGATAATGAAACATCTGCAAGAAACCCACCAAGCTCAGAGCCCACCAAGGACATCACAGTTTAACTCTGAGCTACAAATACTGTCTTCTAAAGGAGATATTGCCTACACTTGCTTCACACCCCGCTCCATGTCCACAGAGGAAGATATTTCAAGTGAGTACTGTAATGTTTGCATAGCGTGCCTGCAGCTCCCAGTCCCAGGCTGCCTGAACGATTGCATTGCTTTCGATGTGAATAAAACAGTAACCAGGCTTTCAAGAATTCCAAAGAATTCCAAAGAGACAAACCAAAGTGAAAGTTTGAAACTGACTACAGGTAGTCCTTGATTTACCATGATTGCTTTTGTGTTCGCAGTTGTGACAAAAGTTGTGACACACCAAAAAGTGACTTACAATTGGTTCACCCACTTCTTCTGCCATGTCTAGATCAAACTTTAAATTGCCAGAATGAAATCACCTTCTTGTCGTTGGCCAAAAATAAATCATTACTGGTACATGCTTCTGGTAGCAGCCAACATACCAGTAGATGGGCTGGGTTCTGTGTCTCCACAATCACATAGTGTGTTGGTATTTGTGTTCTTACACCATTGCATATTGTCCTTAGTCATATGAATGCAATTTCGGTGCTTGGCAAAGCTTGGCAGTTTGTATTTACAACAGTTGCAGCATTCTGGGGTCATGTGATTTCAGCTATGACCTTCCCAGCTGCCTTTTAACAAGGAAAGTCAATGGGGGAAGCCAGATTCATTTAACAGCCTCATGATTCACTTAACAACTGTTTATAAAATTGGCCATAGTCATTTGATGGCTCACAACGCTTCACTTAGTGATAGTTCTGGTCCTGGTTGTTGTTGTAAGTCACGGATTATCTGTAATCATGTTTCTTTCCAGATGGAAAACACAATTACAATCTCATGATTTCCCACTTAGCTACCTCCTCACTTAGTAACACAGCTGGGTTGTTTAGGGTTGTTAAGCAAGGATTACCTATATGGCAATAGAACAACTAGACTTCCCAAAATCATGTCATCCAGTCATGTCATAAACACCATTAGTAGGCCAAGAGATTTTCAGTTCCTCTTCAGTAGCATGATAGGCCCATTGTCTAGCACTATACAGGTTATCCTCAACTTATGACCACCACTAAGCACAAACTTTTAGTGGCTAAGCGAAATACCGATAGTTAAGTGAATTTTGCCCCATTTTATTACTTTTTTTTTACCATAGTTGTTAAATGGATCATCACAATTAAGCTACCTGTAGTAATATGGTTATTAAGTGAATGTGGCTCCCCCATTGACTTTGCTTGCCAAAAGATCACAAAAGGTGATTGCATGACTCCAGGTCACTGCAACCATCATAAATATCAGACAGTTGCCAAGCATCTGAATTACGATCGTGTAATCATGGAGATGCAGCAACTGCGTAAGTTTGAAAATGTTCATAAGTCACTCTTTTCAGTGCTGTTGTGACTTTGAACGGTCACTAAATAAACTGCTGTGAGTCAAGGGCTACCTGTATTGTTAATCGTTTTATATTTTCTCTTGATGAGATTTTCTTGGTAAAAAGACAGGAATGATTTACTGCTGCTTTCTCCTGAGCAATATGAATTGGTGCCTTTGTCATTGTCACTAAAGTGATCATTCTGTTTCCAGCATCTTCCTGTATCAGCTGTCCAATATACAGTAGGCGTTTGCTTGCTTTAACTGGGCAGCTAGGATGATTTTACACTTTGGGTGACTCTGCTGGGAATACATATCCTTGGCATACCTTCCTGGCACATCCCCTTCACTATGATGGAGCAGCACCAGCAGGACTTGGAGGGACGATCATTTGGTTGAACATTCCAAAACTGGAGGGTTATTATTAAAGACCCACTTCTGGACAGCCCCTCAGTACCTCTCCCCATGGAAGGGCACCTGGCACAGTTTTTCCAAAGATGATCTTAGGTTTATGAGAATAAATATTTATGCAGATACTATGGTCCCAAGCCATGAAGTATTTCCTAAGTTAACTTATTGAACTGGCCCTGGAAATAAATGGGAAATGAATTCTAAGTACTTTTACCACAGCAAAAGTTTTTAAAATTTCTGTACTGGCTTCAAGAGCAGGGCCAGATATAACACACCACAGTAATATTTGCAAGGCTTTCCAAATAGAGCCACAGCTGAGCAGCAGCCAAAGATAGTGAGAGATCCACCAAAGCTAATTGTTCCTCTATTGTCACAGATGAATTCAGAAAAAAACCCAAGTTTGAAATGTAATATCTTAAAAGTAATGCAATACCATTAGAAATAGTTTAAACCATCTACTGGTCATCTGCTGATGACACCTTTGCCATAAACAGAAGATCAACCAGGCTATTATCATGGGTTGGCCACTCACTTAGTTACTCTTCTACCTTACCCAAATCTAGAGAAAAGGAGAGAGAGAACTGAATAAAGGTAGTCCTGACTTATTGACTTCATTTAGTGACCATTTGAAATTACAATGAAAATGAAAAGAGTGATTTATGACCATTTTTCACAGGACTGTTGTAGTATTCCCATGGTCATGTGATCTCAATTCAGATGCTTGACTCATATTTTTGAGAACTGCAGTGTCCCGGGATTATGTGATCACCTTTTGCAACCTTCTGACAAGCAAATCAATGGGTAAACCAGATTCACTTAACAATCATGTTACTAACTTACCAACTGTAATGACTCACTTACCAATTGTGGCAAGAAAGGTCGTACAATGGGACAGAATTTACTTAACAACTGTCTAACTTAGCAATGTAAATGTTGGGCTCAAATGGAGTCGTAATTCAAGGACTAACTGTATTTTACCCTTTCTAATTTTCCACAATGCTCCTAATTAATCATTTCTTTGGCATTATGGGAAATGGAAAACGTGGCTAATCTTCCCACTCAATATTGCTAGGTGGTGCTACAAAAGTGCTAATTGGAGTGATTGTGCCTAGTCACAAACATACTTATTAGCTGCAGTCCATCAGCTTAACCAGTACTATCACTATATGCTTACAAAGGAGGGTTTTTTTGTTAATGGAATTCATTCTTAATTCAGGACCATTTCTCCTTCCAATTCTCTTCCTACAGTTTCTCTCTCTGACAAATCGATCATCTCTAGAGGTTGTTAATGAGAGGGGTAGATCAATCTGGACCACCTACACCTGGAAAAACCTTGGTACTTACCTGGGTGTTATCAAATGTGTAGACTACAAATGTGCAGAGAACCATTCTGGTGCACAGTTGGAAGCAGTGAGAGAGATGGGTACAGGAAAACCGAACAGATATTAAGTTCTCAGTTATAGGTACAGGCTCAGTCATGGCTGGTGTCTTCGGCAGGTTTTTCTGTCCAACATGCAGGTTCTACTTAATAGTCATTAAGCACAGTTGAAGGGGGAAGGGGAAGGATCAGATGTTGATGCCCAGAGCACCAGCCTTTCTCTGCCAACCATTCCTTTGCTCAGCTTCTGATTCTGCAAATGACTGCATCAGATGGAATATCAAAAGGTGCCAGAGGCTGCTCAAGAAATCCTGAGGGACTTAATCAGACCCCTAGGGTTTTACATTTGACAGCTCGCTAAAAGCAAGCTTGAATATTAATGAATTAAAGAAGAAGGTAGCAGGGAGGAGGGGAATCTCAAGTGCGACCCCAACTGAGCCAAACTGCTGAAGAAAATTAATAAGATGATGGATGCAAATTGCTGGCTCGGAGAGATAATCATGCATGTTAATGAGAAATGGAGATGGGTATTAGTAGAACCTGCCCTATTTGAATTAAAAAAGAGATCATCTCAAATATGAATATTTCATAAAGGTCCGGTCATTTGCCTGAGCAGAATATATATGATTTAATGAGGGCTATTTTATCATTTGTGACTTTTTTTCCCCCTCTAAAGGGTGACTGGTGTAGAGAGAAAAATGCACCCTATCACCTAAGATTACCCTGTGTATTATATGGCTGTCAATATCTATTAACATGGAATACCTCTACGAAAAAGAGCTAAGCTTTTACCCATCTTCCTTGAACCTGTGCCATAAATACAGCCTGAAGCATAAATGTGGCATCTACATTTTCATTTTTTATGCCTAAATCTTTACATTACAATATGTGATGTAAGTTAGAAAATTGTGTAACTGGCAGACATCCAACACTTTTGAGGTTCGTGGAAGTGGAGAGGTAGATAAAAAAATGGTCAATTTTGAATTTTGCCTGTCTTATGAATTTTAAAGTCTCTATAAGGAAGAAATACAACTGTTCTAATATAATCTGAAGTATTTGTCTCATAAATTAGGAAGACTTGGAGTAACATTGCAGGAAGATTAGGGAATTGAGGTTTTACCAATTGCCACTGCCAAGTTCTGCAAAACATTTAATTTTAATGCTCAATGTAAGCTGTGTAGTACCAGAAGATGAAGAAGTTACATGTAGAGAGATAACTGCCTGGCTAATTTTGAAATGTCTCTCATCCTGGATTTCCACAGGATACTGAAACAGTTAAGAAAGCCTTCTCAAGTCCCTGATGAAGCTGAATTGTTTCTAGAAAGGTCTTGGGAAATTGCTTTGTCAGTTGGAAGAACTTTCAAAGACTGATCTGTATAGTTTGCAGATGGTCTGGGCTAGCCAGCATGACCTTGAATAAAATTCTGGGATATTTAAAGAGATACTTGTACTTATCATTCTGTTTGCCTACTGATAAGTCTTCACGTAATCCTCGACTTACATCCACAGTTGGGACCAGAATTTCCATTGCTAAAGGTGGTTGTTAAATGTGTCGTGTTCAATTTTACAATCTTTTTTTGCTGTACTTGTTAATTCAATCACTGCAGTTATTAAATAAATCTTGTAGTTGTTAACCCCATTGTCTGTCAGAAGCCAGATGGGAAAATCACAAATGGTGATCCCATAACTCTAGGATACCGCAACTGTTGTAAGTACATGCCAGTTGCCAAGTGCCCAAATATTGATCATGTGACCGTGGGGATGCTGCAATGGTCATAAGTGCAAGGACTAGTTGATAGCTGTTCATTCTATCCATTCTGGGTGAGGGAGGGGCTGCTTTAGACTGGAAGTGATGGAGCTCGATCCTGCATCTTCTCCCTCTACCTCCATTGAAGGCATTTTTACCAGGGTTGTAGCAGTTTCGTATCCTCGGGCACTGATACAAAAATTATGGTGATGTGCCAATCAGTTTATTTAAAAACTAATTGATCGGTTTCTTGACAGCCTTGAGTTACCCTTGTTATGAGTGGAAACTGTTTTCTCACTGAAACACAGTAAGCACAGCTGAGTAATGGGAGCATCTGAGCCAATCAGGTGGGCAAGTAGTCTTTTGATGACTGAGAACTTGATTGGATTTGCTGCCACAGGAAGTAACACAGATCTCAGTTGTAGGGTGGCAGAGCATACAGAAAAGCTACACTCATGAAATTTTGCAAGATCCACTACAAGAGAAGGAGGTGGGTTGCTTGAAACATTTTGATCTTAGAGACTAGTCCACCAGTGGTACTTTGGGAGTAGTACTAGTAGTCTGACCTGAGTATAATTGACCTGAGTATAACTCATAAAATCATCTGCTATAATGTCCTTCCTGTCAAAGACTACTTCAGCTTCAATTGCAACAATACACGAGCACGCAATAGATTTAAACTTAATGTGAACCGCTCCAATCTTGATTGTAGAAAATATGACTTCAGTAACAGAGTTGCTAATGCTTGGAATAAACTACCAGACTCTGTGATCCCTTCCCAAAATCCCCAAAGCTTTAACCAAAAACTATCTACTATTGACCTCACCCCATTCCTAAGAGGTCTGTAAGAGGCGTGCATAAGAGCAGCAGCGTGCCTACCGTTCCTGTCCTAATGTTCCCTTTGATTGTATCCAATTCGTATGGTTATTTCATGCTTATATTTATATATACTTTTGTGTTTGACAAATAAATAAATAAATAAATAAATAAATAAATAAATAGTCCCAAAGATGCTTTTTTCTTTGCAGGAGGCAACTTAGTTGTAAATAATTTTTTTAGTGCCATTGTAACTTCAAATGTTTGCTAAATGAATGACTGTAAGTCAAAGATCTTACTTATCTACTCCTCCTTCTTACCCTGTTTCCCCCAAAATAAACATCCTCTGATAATAAGCCCAATTGGCCTTTTGAGCGCATGGCATAAGGCCAAGCACTTATTTCAGGGTTCAAAAAAATATAAGATAGGGTCTTATTTTCGGAGAAACACAGTATTATTAGTGAAACTATATATGCTTTTCAGAAAAAAAAAGTTCTTATTCCCAATGAAAATATACAGTAACCTCAAAGATTCCTCTCTAACACAAGGTCATTAAGATAAGATATAAACTACTTACCTATAAATGATAATGCATATCAATCCATGATTCCATCACCATGCATCTGTACATGGCCTATGTAAAAATCAAATTATCAGCTTTTCTTTTTCGTTATCAAAAGACTATGCTTTAGGTCTAAAAGCAAACACAGAATTACTCTTAAACATATATGAATGTGTTGATCATCAATTTCCTAATCTTTAATATTGTTTCAAAAATCTCTCCTTTGTAACAAAACTCAGTGTGTGTTACAGCAATATAGAAATACAGTTCTTAGTGCAAGACAAGCTGAGGATTATGAACAGCAATCCATTATTTAAGTAGTCTTTAATTACTAATCCAAAAAGATATGAATTTTTGTAGTGTTGACCAACCGGAAGGAAAAAAAAATCCACAAGAAGTAGCTGGAAACATCAGTTTATTGAAAACAAAATCACACCAATTCAAGAGGAACATGATAACAAATGGATCTAGTCCTTAAACAACATCAACTTTTGGGCCCCCGGGGAAAACAAACCCAGATATTAAAGAGTATCATTCGCAACTCTAACATCTGATTCCATTCAATTTTTATATATATGTCCACATAGGTTTGCTTTTAAAAACATTGAGTATTCTCCAATTATAGTTGTGGACTTCTATTTTCATTCCTCCAAGTGTAAGCCCCACCAAACCTTGTGAGAATTATTTCTGAATAAAATGTGTATAGCATTGCACTATAAATCAGGGCCCGGAATGTTGTGTGTCACACATTTTCAGCTGGGGACAGTATAGGGAGATGGTTAGGTCTCAGCTAGATATGAAAACAATCTTGTTTTTCTTTTCCCAAACTGTCTTTCTATAGAAGCCCCATTACATTCCAGTTAAGGAAGTTTTTTTTTCCAGGATGGAGAAGAAGGCACCTGGGGGCCTTTTGAATAAACCAATGCAGGAATGTTCATGGGGAGAAATAAATAAGATCAAAATGGTGGCCAAAACTTTGCCCTGTTTTTATATGTACTGTGATAGGTGTATCATGGATGAGGCTTCAATCACAAGGTTGAGGTCACCATCTGATTTTTTTTTAATGCACCCCTGAACCAATGGCAGGAAGAAGAGGTAAGCAGCTGTCTTATGCCAACAGTCTATTTTCAATAGAAATTAGCCAAAGAAGGTTGGGATTTTAGTGTTTTGGGGATATTTTCCATTTAAAATCTGAGGAAAAACTCATGAAACATTTGACAGAAGGAGGCTGGATCATACATCATTTTGTTTCTGTCTCCACAGATCGTGGTGCTTGTCATCCAAAGCTTTTCTGGGAGCAAGCAGAATGGTGCCTAACGGACACATTATCACTGAAAAATATTTTCCAGTGAAAATGCTGCAAAATAAAGTTTGCCCATAGCAGGGGAGAAGGAGATATTCCGGAAAATACATAATTAGCCAAAACAGAAAATTCAAAGGGAAATATTCAAATGTTAGGAACGTGAAATAAATATTGTGAAAACAAATTGAAGAATATCTGCTCCAAGCACATGGGCAGCCTCCTAGCCAATTAGCTAGCCTTTAAGACATCATATTGTTCTAAAGATATTTTTTGTTCTAAATGTTATATGCTCATGCTCAATAGTTTTGCAGAGGTGAGATACTTCTAGGCTTTGAACATGCATTTTGCCCTGCTCCATTTATGGAAACATTTCCCCATTTTTTCCCACTGCTTCTTCCAATCTTCTTTATGCACATTCATCTTTGCGCACACGGACAAGCTCACATCCTCCTTCATCTAATAGGAGTAGATGGAAGAGCTGCCTAACATTTCTTGCCTAGCAGCACTAGGAATGATCCATCTGGAAGTGTTCTTCTCATCTGCCAAAGGTTTTGGAGTCAACAGAACTGCGACAATGCCTTTTTATTGTTGTTATAAAAAGGCATTGTGAGCTCATTTCTCTACAATCTCCTGTATTTATCTCCTGTAAAATAATCTCTTTGCGGTATTGTTAGAAACTCAACAGAAGTTATTAGCACACTGAATACACTGATTTGAGCAACCACTGCATATGCCAGCATACCCCTTAATTCACCCCTTATTGTAATCTCAACTTTCCTGGACAGACATGGCCTTCAGAAAGGCAAAAGGTAAAATGGAGATTTTAGTCCTGATTTGAGAATTTGGGTGTTGAAGAGAGTGCTAAAAAAATAGTGACATCAATATATGGTATCTTACTGGATTCACCAACACCTCCCAGCCAGCTATATGGTTATGTCTACACTTTAACTGAGCTTCCGTCTAGTTTACTGGTATGATCATCCATATGGCTGATTCTAGTCCTTTGTTAAATGATACCCAAGAGAAAGAGACACCAAGGGTTGTCAGGTGCCATTCAATACATATATGTTACACTGTTCTTCTTTTCCATCTATAAAAAATCCCAACCCTAATAAAAATAATAAAATAATAAATGTGATCAAAATGACAGCCACTGATGAATATGCATGCCAGGATTTTTTGAATTTTTTTTACTTTCCTCAGACTGCCTCTAGAAATAGTTGGAATAATATAGTTTGATCCAAAGCCAAAGAGAAGAAAGCCACCCAGGAAAGGCTGTTAAGAGGTTTATCAACTGTACGTAACTTTCAAAAAAGTTTATTTTTATCCTGCCTTATTCTTTGCTGAACTCAAAGTAAGGTAATCTAATGCTTACATCTCTGTATTCTCTAAAATCAGAACCCTGTGAGGTGAGGTGGGCTGAGAAAGACCAAGTCATCCAGCAAACCTTTCTACCTAAGAGAGGAGTAGAACTTATTGCCTCCTAATTTGTATCCCAGCATCTTAGCTACTACCCCAGACTGATTCTCAGTTGCCCAAATCCATTTTAGTGGGAGGAAATACCCATCTGCAGAAGGATGGAATTAAAATTCCATCCCAATTTTGTAACAATGGACTCATTTCTAGAAGGAGGAAGGATCAAAATTCTTGGTATATACATGCAAAAATCAACAAATATAAAATTTCCAACCCATTTGCAGAAAGAGGAACCAATTCAGTAATTCAGTTTTAAAAGAAATGTAAGGGGAACTCTGAAGTCAAAAAATGCCTTTAATGGAGCAGTCTCAAAAGGATAACAGATTTCTCAGTGTGTAATCCCAACTACAGTGGGTGTTCTTTAGAATATATTTTTGACTTTCACCCAAAATCATGAAATAATACTAGAAGTCATGGAAGGAGTGAGACAAAAGTTAGTTTTGGGGACAAAGCAACCCTTGCTTCATACAACCAACATGAAAAGAAATCATATTTAGTCATTTATTTCTTCTCAGTAACAGAAAATATAACATGCCTTCTTTTACAAATTTTCCTCACATGTTCCTTAAAGAGACAAAAAAACTTTTTTCTCCAAACATTCCCATAACAAAACTGGTCAACAACATCCTTCACATATTGATTTTTTTCTGATATCTTCTATCCAGCAGACAAATTCTAACTAAATCCCACATTCTTTCTCAATACAAGATTCCACTCTCCCCTCCGCCCCCGTCCCACACTCCTCTTATTTGTTCTCTTCCATGTTATTTTTTGGGAAGTGCAATTCTGAAAATGGCCTCTTAACAGAATATCGGTATCCAAACAGATACCGAGAGCTACTGTAGAATTCAGAGGGTGGATTTAAATAGAGATACTATCAGAAAGGAGTGTCTATGGAGATTTTCAGTCATCCAGCTCATGGTTGTCCCAAAGGTGCTTTTTGAAGAGGCAACTGGACTTTCTTTGTTTTTCCTCAAAGACATTTCCCTTCTCATCCAGGAAGGTACTTCAGAAATGAAAAAGCTTTTTGGATGAGAAGTGAAATGTCTTCAAGGAACAACAAAGAAAATCCAATTGCCTTTTCAAAAAGCACCTTTGGGACTATCTGAAAAAAAAGCCATTAAAATATGATTTGAATCAGTCACTCAAATGCCTTAACGATGCATGAAAAATTTAGAAAGAATTTTTTTTATAAACTGTGGAAACAAAACACTGGGGAAAAAGTTTGATTTAAGAACTTTTGGGATGCTGAAACCCAATTCACTCATACATATGTTCATTTCAAACTGTTAATTTATTCTTATTATGGCTTCTTAAATTAAAACTGGCTAATGTTCTCTTGTGCTCTTATCCATAGGCAAAAGGGAATTTCCATAGTTTAAACTCTCCAGATATCATTGACTGATATCTAACTACTAAAGCCATTCTTCATGAAAATTTTATCATGCTAATTTCTAGTGCTCTGTCTCAGCCTGAAGTTAACCTGAAGATAATCTTCCTTTTTATCTACCCAACACACTGAAAACAGTATCTAAAGTGTCTGAAGCTCTGTAGGAGAAGAGAAAGGAGCCAGAAGATGGGATTATTTGAGTTCCCATCAATGCAAGAAAGGGCTACTAAAATACTTCAGATCTATAGCTGTTTTGGGGGTGGGGGGGAATTATGGTACAGCTTCAATTAGACCGTGACTGAGCCAGCAATATTCTTGGACATGTAAGATTAGAGAGTTTCAAATATCCTTTTTGGAATCATCTTCAGTAGACACTGAAACCTTCCATACAACAATCCATCACAAACAAAAGGTGTCCTATGTTCTTCATTTATCTCACACTATCCTAGGCATGCAATCCCTATTCTTAGGAGGCGGTAGAATGGCAGAGATCAGTCTACATCAGAAAAATACAGCCAAGAGATCAGAATGCAAATATGCATCTTTCTGAAAATAAAGCAGAAGTATTTCTTGTGTCAATCAAAGATCGGGGTTGCTTTCAACCAAATGCTGTCAAGATTGTAGGAAAAGGCCCGAGACTACCAGATTGCATGATGAATGATAAACCAAGTCTCTGTGGACTGTACTTGTTCACTAAGATAACAACTTTCAGCCTCTGCCCAAATTAAACTATCCCAAATCAAGGAAACTTGAATAATCTTTCCACATCTTCATTTTAATTTCACAAAAACTAAAGAGGTAGGTTAGGCTAAGCAACAGTGAGTAGCTCAAGGTTACTTAGTGAGTTACATGACTGACTGGACATTGGAACCTGGTCCTCTCCAATCTTAATTCAACGTTTTAATTATTTATTTTATTCTGGCAGGTCCAAGCTTCATCCTAAACAGCAGTTTAAGCTGTGTTCATAACATGCTACCCCATGAATCATTCCAGAGGGGTGGGTTTCTATGACACATCAAATGACAATCCCACTAGTTCATCTTACATGACAGATTATCAGATTTAAACAAGAATGAAGACAGATCTGGATATCTGAGTCAATGGTTTTGAAACTAGGATTCATCGGACATTTATGTGAGGTTTTAAATGCTGGTTTCCTCTCATTATTATCTGGTTGTGTTTTTTTTAAAAGAAAGTAATACGGGCAGTTCAATCAAAAAATGATGACAGGGAATCCATAATTAAAGGCATTTTTTGTCCCTTCAGACATGCACTGGAAAATTACAGAAAGGAAATAGTAATGAGCTATTAAGATAAGCTATTTAAGAGGAAATTAATGGACTATTCATTCCTGATCCCTTCACAGCATTTATCAGGAAGCAATCAGACAGACTGAAGTTAAACAAGGAAGTTTTAATTGACATTAATGAGTATCTCTCCAGTCTCAAACTTTCTTGAGTAAAGAAGAACTTTGGCCAATGATAATGTAGCTCTTTGCTAAGCACTTAAGACTGTTTTAATTCTGCTCCACTCTTAATATTGGAGATTGGCCCAAGGATGAAAGGCGTTCTGCATATCTGTCTAACTCTAAAGCATTATTCCAGAATCCCCAAAGTCAAGTTTGAAAACTTGTCTCTTTTAGCAAATTAGATCCTCTATTGCTCCCTCAAGGTTTTGCATCAAGAAGTACAGAAATGAAAAATGTAATAACCCACCAGCACTCCCCAAAAGAAAGGGGTGAAAATGGGGGTCATTAGCCCTTGATTTGAGTTTGGGAAGAGGAAAGGAGGAACGCAGGATGGGGAAGGAAAGAATGAGGCAGGAATGAGCCTAAATGGCTTTAGACCAGAGGTGGGGAACAGTGGCCCTTTTATGGGCCAGGAATTCTGGGAGTTGAAGTCCACAAGTCACAAAGCGGCCATCATTCCCCATGTCTGCTTTAGACAATAGCAAGCTCATAATCTGGTTTCTCTGAGGAAGAAAAGAAGGTAAATTAAAGCACCCCATATTATAGGCTGATCCTGCTGTATGTACAAAATCCATCAGGGAAGGAGATGGTGGATAGGAAAATAAGGATCACCAGTGTAGATTATTCCAAAATGGACAAGGTTCCCTAACTTTTACAAGTTACAAGAGACAGCATTAAAATATTATCAAAAATTGAAGACATGTTGGTGCAGATCATAAAGTGATAAAAATAAAGCCTTGGAACAGACAAACAAAATCAATTTACATTTAAGAAATGAGTGGACTATGAAATAATAATGTTTTCCAGGCCTTCTGGATAGCCTTTGCTTCAAATCCTGACAAGGTTTTGGACTTATTTTGGACAGGGTTTTTTAGCAAAATTATTTTTCCACCAAAACTACAACGTCAATGGTTTAGGGGAGCACATGAGTAAATATACATTCAATATATCAAAAGTTGGTTTCCTCTCCCCCACTTGGTTTGGCAGTCTTAATCAAGACTAAGAAAAGTACAGGCAGTCCTTGATTTATGACCACAACCAAGTCCAAAATTTCAGTTGCTAAGCAAGGCAGTTGTTAAGTGAGTTTTGCCCCGTTTATGTCATAGTTGTTGAGCGAATCATTTAAGCTGTTTAATGAATCATGAAGCAAATCTGGCTTCCCCCATTGACTTTGCTTGTCGGAAGCCTGCTGGGAAGGTTACAAATTGTGATCACATGATCCTGGGATAGTGTGATCAGCAGCAGTCATAAATACAGGCCAGTTGCCAAGTGCCCCATGACCATTGATCACATGACCATGGGGATGTTGCAAAGGTCATATGTGTGAAAACTGTTCATAAGTCATTTTTATCAGTGCCATTTTAATTTCAAAAAGGTCACTAAACTAATGGTTGTAAGTCAAGGACTACCTGTAGTGGTGGTGGGGAGAGGAAATTACATCAAAAAACCATTCTCCCTTATACCAGACTTATACACTTAAAAATATTTTCCAAGATTTTAAAGAAGCCATGTTTGTACTGTGCACTTATTCCTTTCACAAAGGTGGGGAAATGAGAAGATTTAAATGATGATTGCTTACACCATAACATTACACCAACATGTAGCATTATAAGGAAAAGACAACTAATGTTCTCTCGTCTGTTCCAATCTTTCTATCTTTCTCTTCCTTTGGCAAAGCGAATGACCTAGTTTCTCTGCTTTGTACATAATTATCTAATTTGGCTACTCTTGATTTAGGTGTGATCTATGCCACTATTATAGTTAACAATTAAGCCTAATATGCCCCCTAAGCATTAAACTCTAGTGAGTGAAAATACAAATAAACTAAGATCTGAAGTTGGGTTGTTTGCAATAAACTCAATAGGAACCACAGTTTGTCAATCTGCTTTGAAAATATGGCAAACAATGGTTAATCTAAAAGAGAAGCAGACAAATCTGGGATTATTATGCCAACTGCTCTGAAGAGAATGAATGGGACCAAAGAGAGGTTGATAATTATAGAACCATGTAGGCTCATATTGCTGAAATATGGTTAAATCTGAAGTAGCCCGTGTTTTCAATATGGCAAAGAGTAATTTCCAACCCTGGACAGTAATCAACTTACAAATCCTTGTTTATCTTTCTCCTGCATTAGAAATACATATGAGAAGTACAATGATGATTCAACTATTATTTAAAATTCAGATCTCAGTATTTGTCCAAGATTTGCTTAAGAAAAGCCTGAATATGAATGTTTAAACTAATGAGAGTAGTAGTGGCTGAAAGCAAAATTTCAACCAAGCAAGCATTATTTTATCAAAATTATCCATAAAATAAAATATATATTCCAACGGGCTAATTTAAGGTTTGGGGGGGAGGATATTATTTTTTTAAATCATTTTTATCTTCCACGTTTTTATTTTTAAAGAAACACCGTGACCCACTGGATGTTTGCCATACTTTTTACGTCTTTGTTTGCTTATAAAAAGAACAGACCATTCAAAAAATGTAATGTGGAAAGGATTTTTTAAAGCATCCTGAGCATCACAGAGGATGCACAGTTGGAGAGAAAGCAAGTAGGGTTAGGATGAAGTTTATTTGTAATGATCGCATTTGAAATATCAGAGTTTTTTAAAAAAAACTGCACTCACAAATTCAATATGGATGGATATCCCCTGTAATGGGAAGGTAAATAAAAAGCACTAGAAAAATCGATGGAATGCAAGCGATATATAATAAGATATGTACAGCAGAAGGAGTGGACTTGACTGTGCCCTACATCTTTATCATCAGAGTTATGGACACGTTATAACACAAGGATAAAATGAGAGTGGCAAAGGGCTGTGTATTATGTAATACTCCACTTCCTCCACCTTCAGCACTGACAAGACTTGTTACTGGAGGCAACAGGATAATATGGCCACTGTTCCCTTCTTGCAGCACATCTGGAAGGAAGAGGAAGAGGTGGAAGGGGGTCTCATCTATTCACTTTACCATTGTATGAGCAAAGTGATGGTTAGATCATCAGAAGATCATAATAACCTTCGTCTGTACACCACTAAGGGCAGGTGTCTCCAACAACCAGGTCCAAGTTGTTAACCAGCCCCAAAACATGAAGCCCCATAGAAATGGCTTCATGCAAAGTGGATGAGCTGAGAAACAGTCAGCCATGTCAACAATGAGGAGTGAGGTGTACAATGATGAAATCACCAAAAGTCAATATCGTCGCCAAGTCTGGCTACTTTGAAATCTGTAGCTATTGGCTAAGTCCATTGTGCTGAAATCATCAAGTTGTGACAGGCACAGGAACCTTGATAGCATTCTTAGTTATCAAGATTGGCAATACTATCATGAAATGTTGACATGGCCTCTTCCAACATTAACATGACTGATTTTGCCTATCACCATACAGGACCTACGTACTATAACTGACTTTATCAGTCCATGTGATACCCTACAGTATTCTGTCATAACCAGTACAGTAACAAACCTCTTTCTCCCATAATGACATCTACCACTGACAAGTCAGACAGTGTTGATGTCAACAAAAGTCCACAGTGTTGATAGTACCATCAGAAGTTGATGGTGAGGGCATCAAAGGTCAATAAGACCCACAGCGCTTATATGAACGGCAGCTGACAGAATCCACAGTGTTGACACCATAGATGGTGTCAATGGTATTACTTGGTCAATGGCGCATCCACTAAGATTGGCAAGGTTCACAGCGCTTAGAGTTGTAAGAAGCAAAGGGTGCCAACCTCATAAATCCACAAGTAATGTATTTAGTCTTCAAAAATCTGAGACAAGGCCCAGAGCAATGATGCCATCAAATGTTGATGGACAAAACTAGTATTATAATCAAAGGTTGATGGGGGCCTAGTAACTGATCTTATGCAAAGCTATCTTCATGGCTTTGGAAGGATTCATAGGCCTGATTACTAAAAATCAATTCAGCCTTGATGTCACCAAACCTGGATAGCAATAATGTCAACAGACATAGGAAGTGATAGTAGCAGCATTAATTGTATGAGCCCAACTAATTTTGACATCTTTAGAAATTGACTAATACTGCATAATTGATGCCTTCTATGAAACCAGGCAGGCCTTGATATACTCACTTCTTGTCATGAGCTGTAATGCTGATATTGTTAAATAGCAACAGCCAATATCATCATCAAAGATTGTCAGGACCTGGCAGGTCAAATGGACCCAATCAAAAGTCAGTGAAGACTGTGAAAGTGCCATTAGCAAAGACCAGGCTAGGACTTGACATCAACCGAGATGGAGGCCACAAGACTAAAAATAAGGGAGGAAACCCCAAGAAAAAGATAGTGAGCACCAAATAAAGGGTGGGGTGGATCAGAAAAAGGGAGAGAAATATGGCCCTGGAAAGTCCAATCAACCTGAGTTGGGGAAAAGGGACAACTCACACCGTGACCTCATTCTTGCTGCCAGTAGGAAGGTGTTGGGTTGGGTGGTGCCCCGGGATGAATTGGACTTGATCAATGGTGCTTTGCCTCTTAGATGCAAAGCCTTGGCGCCGGGTGGCGGCTGCCTGGTTACTACTACTGCTGGTCTCCCAAGGAGCAGTTGCCTTGGGGGAATTGTTGGAGGTGGGATGAGAGTTTTTCATCATCATGTGATGGTGGTCAAGCATTGGGGTGCTGCTAGCACAGACATTGGTCTGAGAAAGAGCCTTCTGGTGGCCCAGGTGCATCTCCTGGAAGGGACCCGTGTGTTGATGGAGACGCTCTGGAGAAAGCAAGTGCTCCTGAGAATGCAAGTTTTCCCGGGACAGAAGGCGCTCGTGAGATATGACACGCTCTCTTGGAATGGTGTAGTCGTAATGTGATGGGCGGTAGCTTCCCCCTCCACTTCCACCGTCTGAAAGGATGTGTTCCTGTGACATGACCCGTCGCGGATTGTGTGACTTCTCAGAGTAGCTATCCCTATCGTAGTTCATTTTCATGGCATGTAAGGGCAGCGTCCCTCGAGTCAACTCAGCAAGGTGCCTCCGCTTGGCATAGAATTCATCCAAATCCTTCTCCGCTGCTGAGAAACATGGAGAAAAAGTGAGATGTCAGTGGATGATGGGGAGATGGACAGGTGAGGTTTAAAAACAGGAGAAAGGAATGTTAGGGACATAGATGGATGGCTATGCAAGTGTTTCGCACTAAATGTTTAGTGCAGAACTGCCATGCCTTCCATTTTAAGGAGCATGAACACAACACAACATCCTGTCAACAGTTGTGTTCCTTCAGTGTTTCTATTCTTTCTCAGATTATAGCAAGATTGCCTTCTTTCAGAAGGAACAATCCCAAAGATATAGATACCCTTAGGAGTCTGCCATGTCTTCTGGGCTGATGGTCCTACTTGGCTTTTAAATGCTATGCCAGAAACTATAGTGCAAAAATCTATGATTAGATCAAATGTGGATTTGATTTCATTTGATCGTAAAACAAAATGAAAATGAAATCATTTCATAATTTCTGATTTTTGTCTTATTAATTGCAATTTCATAACAGTTGCTGGAGATATCTGGGAAATGAATCTAAGATTTTTGGAAATTACTTGTAGTTCTGGAGCCTTACGCTGTATTCCAGTATTTTAAAAGTATTCCTCCATCCTACAGCTTAGGTCTAAAAGGGATCACACTAGCTGCCCACATTAAATGTGATTGAAATGCAGTATGTATTTGTCTACTGGATTTTTCCATTGATACAGAAAGTTCAATAAACTAATAGCAATCAAATGAGATTGAAATCTTTGTAGGACTTACTGCATATCCTATTCCTCCAATCGACTCATTCTTATATACTGGTAGCAATAGCAATAGCACTTAGACTTATATACCACTTCATAGTGCTTTACAGCCCTCTCTAAGTGGTTTACAGAGTCAGCATATTGCTCCCAACAATCTGGGTCCTCATTTTACTGACCTTGGAATGATGGAAGGCTGAGTCAACCTTGAGCCTAATGGGATTCGAACTGCCAAATTGCAGTCAGCCAGCAGTCAGCTGAAGTAGCCTGCAGTACTGCATTCTAACCACTGTGCCACCACATTAGGTCGACAGTTGCAAGTTAACTGGTGGCAGTTCAGTGCTGTCTTTGGAAACATCCCATAATACTCTAGAGCATCAAATGTAGGTTTTTACAGGGCACTATAGAAAGTTAAAACAATGACTAGAATGTCTGAATTCAGAGGCCAAGATCTCCTCAAATGCAGCTGCCACCAAAATGTCAAAGACACAAAACTATTTTCCTTGCTCAGTTCATTTTCCTGGGTTCCATCACTACCACAGGGAGAATGAAGAGAAAGTTGCTTGAAACAATGGATCACAAAGAAATATACTGGGCGTGTGTGTGTGTGTGTGTGTGTGTGTGTGTGTGTGTGTTTGTGTGTGTGTGTGTGTGTGTGCATGGATATTTCTCATGTATAGTTTTTAGGAAAAAAGAAACACACATCCACCTTACACACATACACTCCCTTTCACTTATATCTGAATGGGACAATTTATGATATATGGTATATCTTGGTCAGAATGCCCTCTGTGCTCCCCTTCTACAGAAAAAGCCCAGAAAAATCACACAAAACTATCTCTGAAGAATCTCACTTTGGCAATTTAAAGCTTGGGTGCTAAAATTCTAATTGTGGGAAGAAAGGACCTAAGGAATAGAATTCAAAGACTGAGATTTTGAAAGAAGTACGAGTACATAGGTGAGAAGAAATATGCTATATCACTTATTAAGAGCTACTAATCCCAAGGAATAGCCTTGCAAGATGGTTTGTTACCTTTTTCTTTAAAAACAACAACTCCTCAGTTGTAAATAATGCAACTTACCCAATCGTTTGAGTGAGGAGTAACGGTTGAGTTCTGACTTGATGGCTGACTCGTAGGATGGAGGCAGATGGGAGAGGTTGTGAAATGAACGAGAGCAGCTGAGGGTATTGTATTTGGTTGAGGAATGACTTGGGGTATCATTCATGTGCCAGTCTTTTAAGGGAGCAGAGAAATTAGAGAAAAAAAATCAATTAGACTTGATTTCTGCTGCATTTTACTTTACTTCAGGGGTGAAATTTACTTACCTTCGCTACTGGTTTGCAACGCTACGCTCACATGCAACACCTCTGCACATACACAGGACCTTCTGTGCATGTGCAGAGGGTCAAAAACAGGACATGCCGACATCCTGGTGCGTGGGCGGAGCCTCCTATCGCCAGTGCTACCTGTTCGCCCAAGCTGAACAGAACCGGCTAAATTTCACCACTGCTTTACTTGTTTTCACACTAAGCCCTTGAGTCTGAAATGGAAATCATTTGTTCATTCTGCTCTGATGCAAAATCCAGATGGGAGCTTTCACATTCTGTTCCATTCCCATGGTCTCCGTGTGGATCCTCCAAGGATATCTCATTGAGATATGCAAAACACCTACAGCCCACTTCAAATTGGGGATAACAGACATAAAGCCTATTTTTATTTATTTGTTTGTTTATAAAATTTATTGGCCACCCATCTTACCATAGGGTAACTCTGGGCAGCTTACGGTCATAAGAATATGTCTATACATATACAATTAAAACATAAACATTGTTTCGCAAGGGGTGGGAATCCAAAATTGTTGTACTATACCAATCAGTTTTCAATTACAAAGGATGTCATGTGCATATGTTGTTTCTTTTTAAGACAATTTTTGTTAATTTTTGTTTGGTGGTGTTTTTTTTAAAATATTTTGATGTTTTGTATTTTAATCTTTTTTCAATAAACTAATTTTTTTTCAGGGGGAGGGAAACGTAAATAATTAAAATCTACCTTAAAACCTAAGGACACATGGGGAGGGGGAGGGCGGAATGGGTGGGGAGGTGGGATATGTTATTACTCGATCAACCACCTCCACTGTGCTGTTCCCTCACTGGGGCCCTAGGCTAATTGACAGAGCCATGTCTTTAGGCCTCTACAAAAGGATAGGAGGGTTGAGGCCATCCTCACACTGGGTGGCAAGATCTAGAGGACAAGAGCAATAGCTTCTCTGCTATTGCTCTTGTCCTCTAGATCTTGCCACCCAGACCCCACTAACCAGGATAATCGGGCTGATGGGACCCACATGCATCCTCTGCCAGTATGGGCCAATGCCATGGGGCGTGACCGACCCTCAAGTAACCTGGACCCATGCCATGGAAGGCTTTAAAGGTGATCACCAACACCTTGAATTGCACCCAGAAGCAGACCGGTAACTAATGCAGCTCATGGAGCAGTGCTGTTATTGGGGTCATTCTAGGACCCCCCCCCCCTCAAATTGCTCATGGCAACTCTGCACCAGCTGTAGCTTCCGAATGCTCTTCATCCCAATGTGCAATTTGATTCAAAGAGGTGAGTTGACTGGACAATTCAAATCTGCAAACTGCTTCAGCTGTTTGCTTTAATAAAAGGGAACGTGCACTAGCATAAATCCTCAACTGATTTAAAACAACACCAGCTCAATTTGGCCCCAGTGAAGTAATTTGGCCCAATGAGCTAATTTGACAGTTTGATCCAAAAGAGAGCTTTGATTCACAGGCTTTTCAAGGGGTGCTTTGAATCAAAACTCAGTATAACTTTTGCCACCAGGGAAATTAACAAGGGGTGGAGAGTGCCAGGGTCTCTTCAGCACTAGCTGAGAAACTCTCCTTTTAAATCAGCTGTTTTCTTACTCAATTCAGCATTACCAGCTGGTTTTTAATTACCTATTTTCTATTCCCCTCTGGCAGATTCTGTAGTAACTCATTTAATTTTTTTTCCCCAGCATGAAGAATTGCTTGTCCCCTTTCATTACCGACTGGTCTTCATTTATGACTGCAACTCTGTGATTCATTATAAATGTCTCAGCCGCCATGTTAAAAATATATTTTCCACTCAACTATTTCTGTTAGGATGAGCAAGCCTGCATTAGCCCTTTTAAACCATTTCCTTTGTGTGTATTCTCCTCCACCTGTTCCAGGGCACAGCTTCAACAGCCTCAAAGGTCATCTACCTTTCCAATATATGAACAAATCCCCCCTTGCTCTGTCCCCCCTTTTTCACTCATCTACTCTTTGCCTGGTTCCCAATTCTGGCCACTACACAAAAGTAGCCTGTAAGTAGATACAAAGTCTACGGAGTCCTCCTCTCGTAGGAAAGGATAGGTCTGGGGGGGGAGAGAAGAGGAGATTTGTTTAGCTCTTCAATTCCTAAATTCAAAAGTGCTGTGACATTAATCATACAATTAGCAGCTGAGCTAGTTGATTAGTAAAAAATCATTGCAGAATGCCTGGGGTTAGATGCCTTTTTTTAAAAAAAATCCAGTTCGTAATTGGATAGGGGACCATGCAAAAATAACAGACTAGAAGTTGGAAAAAAACTCTTCTGCAATGTTGCCAAGAAAAGTACATGAAAATGAGCATTAAATTACCAATTAGTTACAGGTAGTCCTCAACTTACAACCACAACTGAGTCCAAAATTCCCATTGCTAAGTGAGGCAGTTGTTAAATGGGTTTTCCTTCGTTTTACAAGCTCAACATTACTGGCTTCTTTCAATATGTCTTGTTATCCCATCTTGCTTAAAGACTCTTAACTTTCTGTTCGTTTGATATTATTTTTACTATAACAGTGTTTGAAAAAGAAATCGGCTATCAGAAAATAGAGCAAATGCCTCATTAAGGTTTTATCCCCTATGTCCCACTGAACACAGCAAGCCTTTTGAATAAGCACGCAAAAGGTGGGCTGATTTCTGGAAAACCACTGCAGATTTGTGTACAGATAGTCCGGCCACAATTGGGACTGGAATCTCAGTCACTGAGTGAGTCATCATGCGACTGGATCTGAATTTACAACCATTTTTACTGCAGTTGTTAAGCAAATAATGAGGACATTAAATGAACCTCATGGTCACTAAGAGTATCAGTTTCCCCAATGGACTACTTGTTGGAAGCGGGCTGACAAGTTGCAATCATGTGACCTCAAGATCCTTCAATCGTCATAAATGTGAGTAGGTTGCCATTCAGTCAAATTGCAATCACGTTTCTGTGGCGGTGGTGCAAGGGTCATAACTTCAAGAAAGAGTCACAAATCACATTTTTCCAAGTTGTCATAACTTTGAACCTTCACTGAACAATTAGACATAAGTCAAGGACTATCTGTATGTGAATTGCAAGTACGAAGAATTGTGATCTTGTTAGGGATTGTCTGAAACTCATTTATTTATTGTACATTAGACACCCTCAGACAGAAGTGGGTTCAAAAGACAAACGAAGTGAACAAAACCCACTTATCAAACAGCAGCAGGTTATAGGAGGGATACAAACAGCATAGCACAGATTCAAAAAGATTCTGATAGAAAGTCGAGAATAAAAAGAGACACACCAAGTTTCCTTCATGGGGCTAATGCATATCAAAGGACCTGAGCCTAGAATGTATGGGATGTACTTGCTCATTTGTCTATGCTTTAAGTATTTCACCTGGTGGTAGAAAAATAAGACAATGACGGTAACATAGGTCAATGTTGTTTAGAAATTTTAAGAATGCTAGCTGGAAATTTGGAAAACTAATGCTGAACATACCTGGAGAGCATCAGATTTGGGAAGATAGCTATAGGCCTACTGGATTATAACCCACTAGTCTTTGTTTAAAAATAAAATACAGGTAATTAATCCTCAACAGCTTGTTTAGTGACAGTTCAAAATTACAGCAGTCCTGAAAAATGTGACTTATGACTATTTTTCACAGTTACAGCCTTTGTAGCATCCCCACGATCATGTGATCATAATTCAGATGCTTGGCAACTGGTTCATATTTATGACCACTGCTGTGTCCCAAGGTCATGTGATCCCATTTTGCAACCTTCTGATAAGTAAAGCCAAAGGGGGAAACCAGTCTCACTTAACAACTGCGTTATTGACTTGTCAGCTGCAGTGATTCACTTAACAGTGGTAGCAGGAAAAGTTGTAAAAGCGGGATGAAACTTACGTAAC
This sequence comes from Ahaetulla prasina, assembly GCF_028640845.1. Taxonomy (NCBI): domain Eukaryota; kingdom Metazoa; phylum Chordata; class Lepidosauria; order Squamata; family Colubridae; genus Ahaetulla; species Ahaetulla prasina. The sequence goes on from NC_080542.1 coordinate 23,211,529, forward strand.
AAACGTCTCATTTAACAACCTAAATTTTGCGCTCAATTGAGGTCATAAATTGAGGACTGCCTGTATAAACTAAAGGTTGCCCGACCCAATCTTGTTTTAAAAAGATTAACCAAAATAAGTTCTATATCAAAAACTCAAATCCTCCCATCACTGAAGCACTACCTCAACTGGAAGAGAGGAAATCTACCCTTTCCAGGAATAGAACATCATAACCCCAGGCCATCTCAGTATGAGGCTCTCAGTCCTACAAGCTGTGCGAGGCTGAGCTCCATATGGCACAAAGGTCAGGCAGCAAACCACTGCTACGAAACAAGCTTTGTTTGAGCAAAGGAAACCTCCAGCCTTGGTTTCATTTTTCCTTCTGCCAAAGCAACTTGGATGCCAAGATCAATGATCTTAAGACAAACCTGGGATTAATTTCTATCCCTGAGCTCCAACCCAATTGCCGTGAAGGAAGGGTCATTCTATCACGCCAACTTCTCTGTTTTTGTTCCTGCCACCTCGTCTTTCCTCTGAGGACCATCATAATTTCTGTTTTCGTTGTTTCAATCTCTTTACTAAAGACTTCAGACCTAGCTCACTTTTTTACACCAGATGTGTTGGCTTCCAGATGTAGGTAAACTAAAGCTCACAGTTGCCTCGGTCAGAGTCATCAGCCGTGAAGAATGGTGCTAGGAGCTACGATGTGAAAGACCACAAATTATTGACTTCTGAGAAATAATCAAATCAAAACCTTTATTACAGTCATAGACCAGCATATTCTAAGAAATGATTCTGTGTCCTGATAGCAGGATGCTTCAACATGGTGATAGCATCTTAAAATGGAATCAAGTCAAGACATCAACTGACTTATTCCTGAAAAGAATAGTGACACTCTAGGTACTTGCTCTATTGCATCATACTTACGTAGCTTGAAACATTCAACTCAGTGAGGCTTACTCCTTTGAAAACATATATAGGATTGTGCAGTCCTATGTTTCCAGGGATGTACACAAGGAGGGAGTAAAATCAAAGTAGTTGACCATAACCATGCAATCAAAGCCCCAGCCTTTTTTTATATGTGTTGTGGTTTTACCTGCATTTTTTTTTATATCCATCTTACCATTTACACTTATTTAGCATTTACCCTGTTTCTGCAAATCATCCCAGAAACCAGTTAGAATAGGTTTTGTGTCCCTCCAGGAAAGGCAAACTACATGTTACCCTAAGTTCGTGATGGCGAACCGATGTCACATGTGCCAGAAGTGGCATGAAGACCCCTCTCTCTGGCCAGCTGTTGCCCTTTGCTTTTCTGGGTTCCAGTGCAAACACGCATACCGGCCAGCTGGTCTTCGTGCGCATATGTGCACCAGAACCTGGAAGACCAGGTGACCGGCACACATGTGCACACTGGAAACCAGAAGCTCAGCTTCCTGGTGCACACATGCATGACAGGGAGTTGCTCTTCCAGTTTCTGGTGCTCCTGGGCATGTGAAGATCAGTTGACATGTGTGCATGTGCGCGCTGGAACCCGGAAGAGCAACGGGTGATGGCTGGCATGCCTGGAGAGATGGCTCTGCATGCCACTTTTGGCATGCATGCCATCGGTTCGCCATCATGGACTTAGGTAACATGTAGTTTTCCTTTCCTGCAGGGACACAAAGCTGAGCTTCCAGTTTCCAGCGTGTGCATGCATGCCAGCCAGCTGGTCTTCATGTGTGCATGTACACCAGAACCCGAAAGATCCAGAAACCAGAAGCTCAGCTTCCCGGCATGCACGTGTGCACCAGGAAATTGCTCTTCAGCCGAAAAAATGCTTTTAAAAGTAAAAAAAAAAAAGCCTCTGATGATCACACGGCTCAGCTGGGATCATCAGAACCTTTTAAAAGCATTTTTTTACAACTTCTTCAACTGAAGAGGTTGTAAAAAAATGCTTTTAAAAGGTTCTGGCAATCAGGCAACTCAGCTGGGATCATCAGAACCCTTTAAAAGCTTTTTTTCCTCTGGTGATCCCAGCTGAGTTGCCTGATCATCACAGGCTTTTAAAAGCATTTCAGCCCTGCAGTGCACACTCCCATTTTGGCCCCAAGGCTACCCTAAGTATTTGTTTGTGTTTAATGTTTAGCATTCATCACACCTTTTTCCACTGAAAAAGAAGGCATAGGACAGGAAGACTTGATATAGACTTTTACTACAGGGATAGGAGGTGGGTTTAATCATTTCTGAAACCCATTTCCTATTCAAAATTTTCCTTTCTCCACTGTTGCTAGTTGTAGGAAATAGTGGTTCAGGGTTCAAATAGGAGCTGGGGAGAAAGGAGATAAATTATAACATTTCTAAGCTATTGTAATATTGACAATGGTGATCTGTATCGTAGCTTTGGACCTGCATTGTAGGTCCATTGCAATCAGTTTGATTGCAATGCTTATTCTGCGTATTTCCATCATAACTCAGCTCCCAGTGCTGGAAAAGCAGAATATAAACATTTTCATGTCACATTCTCTGTGACCATCATGAATAGCAGGCAGCAACTATTAAATTATGTGATCCCTGTTCACACACAACTCTGCCCCTTTCATTTTGTGCCACCACCTACCTGGTCATCTGGATGCGTATAGCCTCCAATGCAGAGTTTTCTAAACCTTGGCAACTTTAAGATGTGTGGACTTCAACTCCCAACTCGCGAGAGGCTTGGCTAGGGAATTCTGGGAGTTGAAATCCACACATGTCAAAGCTGCCAAGTTTGAGAAAACACTGCTCCAGTGATACTCCAGACACAGTGACTGGCCTATAACAAGTTTTGGCTGGTCAAGATCAACCTTAACATTTTTTAGCAGCGACGCCAATGGGTGGGGATATTTTCCCCCGGTGGGATGAGTGGTTGAAGGTTCTTTGTATTTTAATCCATATTAAATTACACTGTCGTGTCGTTTCATGGTGTTCCTTTCTTAAAACATGGCTTGGTTTAGATAAGGCAGTGGCAGCAGAAGCAGATCAAATTTGGTCCTCTGGATGTCCACATTTGGACCAGATCAACGATGTGAAATTTATCAGGCCTCCACTCTTAGAATGGATGTCAGTGAAGATAGACGACTTCCAAGGAATTTGCATATTCCTTGTCTCATTTTTCTTGTCTCCAATATGTGTTGGCTTAGCTTATTTCATGATGCAGCCATGTGTGGGTGTCTATGCGTAAGTGTATAATTGGGTGTGTGTCTGTCTGAATCGGAATTTGTCAGAGTGAGGGAAGGGAGACATATACACATACAGCCTTAACTCTTTTTCCCTTCCTTTTGTAGTTGTAGGAGCACTCACTAAACATGGGGGAAAGATCATTATTAAAACGGTCAGTATTTCCTTCCATTTTTGTGGTGGCTTCAGTTCACGAGCATTTGCTTTTTTGTTTTAATAAAACAATTTAGAGCAAAAGGAAGTGAACAGATTTATGAAGCTCAACGACATGCCTTTAAACCCAAGGGCATGTTAGCTGCAGTCTTGAAGTGACTTGATTTCTTTCTTAAGTAATTTCAAAATAATTGTAATTTAATTTAAATGTATAAAAACCATACGTTTCATTGTTATGTGCCCCTGAAAAGGTGCCTTTTTGTTTTTGACTGTAAACAATTCAACTTTGGAATTTGCTGCCACAAGAAGTGCAACCTTATTAGCCTTCAAAAATGGTTGGACCAGTTTCTAGAAGCCATGGGAATAAAATGCCTTGCTGGCAGTAGAACTGCCTCTGGAGACCATCTACTGGGAGTCGAGTGGACTTCCTTGTGCAGTTGGTTAGCCACTGTGAGAAACGACTGTAAGACCCAGTTGGCCAGAGCTCTGATACAACAAGGCTCCACTTCTATTAAACAACATAGACATGTCCATCTACTCTCCAGGAGTTAAGTTCCAGTCTTCGAAACTTTTTTGATGGCAACCCTCAAAACTGGTTAACTGATTTAACTTTCTGCTTCTAATCATAGGTGCCTGTGAGAATGGAAAGAGGGGAAATGACAAACAAGAATCATGATGGTCACAACATAAAATCCCTTGGCTTATATACAGTCCTTGCATCTGGCATTGGGTCACAAATAGAAAAGGCCGAGATTTAGATCATGATATTGCAATTTTGTCATTCTTTTCTTCAACAGTTTGTACTAGATGTCTATTCTCAACATCGATATTCAACTCTGCCTACTCTATTTGATGACCCACCCACATTACAAAGGGAAGAGCATTAAACTGCCTATCTCAGAATCATCTTTTGATCCAGGGGACTTCAGAAGTCTGTTTTTTAAAAATAATAATAAAAATAAAAATAAAACAGCATATGGGATCAGAAATCCATCATATAATCTCTCCATAAGATAGCACCTCCCAAACCTTTTCCTTCATTACCCCAAACCATTTGTCAGAAAGTCTTATTGAACTTCAAGGACCGTGTTAAGTCCCTTCCTTCAACACCATCAAAATTTGAATGGTCGTTGAACAAATGGTCGTAACTCAAGGACTATCTGAATTATAAAACCAACATCACTAAATTATCTTTATGTCATTTCACTAAATTATCATTGGTAATTCCCCTGATTTTTCATCATAATTTGGAATACCTAGCGAGCTTTTTGAATATGTTTTTGTACACGTGGCAATCTTGAAGTCAATTTAAGTGTCCTTGCTGTGATCAGTAATGGGTTCAAATGTTGTTATCCAAAGAAAAAGCAATTTTACCCAATTTTGGGCAATTTACCCGGCTTTGGAAAGCACTGCCTTATGTTAAATTCTTGTTGCTTAGTCATAGCCAACAATAATTTCCTATTCTTCCAATAAATTGCAGAAAATTGAGGACTCCTAAATGCACTATTGATGTGAGGGTGAGGTTGTAAAAGACCGTGTATGTAGTATATCACTTCAGGGAACTTTTAAGCTGAAAAGTAGCATCAGCATATATAAGTCCATTTACATATAAATAGAACTCTGGGTGTAAATGAATGATAAATGTATGAAAAGGTATATAATGAATCAGTGATTTGATGGGACTCTCCCAACACTTTTTGCCTTTTCCGTTTGTATCAGTCTCTAGCTAGGGATCAGACACCACTAGACACTTACCCAGAGTGGCTGTGTGGTGCTTAGGGCTGTTGACGTTCAAATGGATGTAATTGTGATGCATGTTATCTGCAAGGCAAAAAAGAGAAGCATGCATGGGGCCGCGCTGCATGTTCCCGCAGGCGGCCACTAGAGGTCATCTCATTCAGGTTTTTTTCCAAGCATCAGCTCTGGAATATCCCGCCTGCTTTAAATCAGAGAGGACCCAAACGCATTTGGTCCTCCTCTTTGCAGCTTTTGGTCTGTGTCCGAACATGGCAGTGCTCAGAACACTCTCTGCAAAGGGAAATGATCTTATTAGGTCTCCTTTTGAAACTTGTTTTCCTAGATTGCACGTGCGGGAGGAATGTGATCTGCGGAAATCACTGGTGAATTCTTTTCGCCGCAGAAAGCTAAACACTACTGTTTACAGAGCAGTGACAGGTATGCAGTTCAATGGAGAGAAAAAAAGTGGGCAACTTTCTATGACTCCCAGGTCTTGTCTGGTGCTACCATTCTCTCTTCCCTTTCCTCTTACTGTGATTTTTCAAATAGGTTAGACAAAGAGAAGACAAAGACCACAGAAAACAAGGAACAGTATTCAGGGTGTTTTTCAGCACCTGGATAGCAGATTTTACATTCACCCACTCCCATCTCCTATAAAGCTGGGGCTCTCCTATGCATGCTTCTGCCCTTCCTATCATTTTTCTGTTGCTCTGTTTGGGATAGTCTTGTCTACAATCACTGCCTGGGTTTGCTATTAGAAGGATTATGGTCATTTCCCTGGCAGGACTCTTAACATCTCCGAGAAGAAAGTGCAATGTCCTTGAACAGAAAACCACACTTTCCTTTTCTTTTCACCTGTAAAAGGAGCAATTTTGTGTCTGAATGCAGTTCTCTCCCCCTCCTCACTACCCTAATATTAATGTTTGAGCCAGCACAAAGACAGCCAGACAGCTAGTATTGGTTGTCATGGCAAACAGGCTGTTTCCCCGTTTTTTGCAGCTTAGTTCCTGCTGCTGATACATATATAATTTAAACACTTCAACCTCCAACTTGAAGAAGTTAGCACGAGATACTCCTAGGGGGAAATTGTAGAGGGGAAGGACCTGGAGACAGGATGGAGACAAAACACAGGGGCAGGAGGGTGCTGGTAGTTGGCAAAAAGTTATCTCAGTGGTTCTAGGAAAGTGTACTGCATTATGTCGATACACTGTTGTTTCTACTCTCAGTAACATTTATCTAACTTTTTTTATCCGAAGAGGTTTGAAAAGATCTTCCGTTTGGATCTTAACAACCAGTATTTATTCTTACCAGAATTTAGACTCCAAACAATGGAAGTGCCAGACCTACAGACAAATAATGAAACCTTTACCTTTTTTGACTTCTTTGATGGTATGTTTGATTCAACAGTGAGCCATCTATCCAGGAGAATGTTTCTTGAAACCTGTTTTCCGTCTTGATTTCACGGCTTTTCCATGCTTTGCAAGATAGGTTGGTTCAAATACCATGACCTACTCATGGATATTTCTCAGTTTGTACAAACCATGGTTTGGCATTACAGCCAAATGGATTACAGGGTTGTAAAAGGGAAAAAGAATCAATTTGACCATTGGCCAGTTCAAAGCTTCTTCTTAGTTTAGAAACCAAGCTATATCACTCACACTATTCCTGATGCAAATTATTTTCATCAGAACTTTTGCAGCCTAATCAAGAATTTGGAAATGATTTCCAGGAAAAATGGCTAAGATGTTTACCTTACTATGCCTGAGCTTGAGATCCCTTATTGCAGTGTTTCTCAATCTTGGCAAGTTGGGTGGACTTCAACTGCCTAGAATTCCCCAGCCAGCTTTTCTGGGAGTTGAACTCTACATATCTTCAAGTTGGCAAGGTTGAAAAAACACTGCCTTATTGCATCTTCACTTTTTGATCATACCACTGAAATTTCATCGTATGTTTTGGATTATTGTTATTATTATTATTTGCAAATAGAAGAAGCAAGACAGCAATAGCAATAGCACTTATATACCACTTCACAGTGCTTTTACAGCCCTCTCTAAGTGGTTTACAGAGTCCGCTTACTGCCTCCAACAACCTGGGTCCTCGTTTTACCCACCTTGGAAGGATGGAAGGCTGAGTCAACCTTGAGCCTGGTGAGATTCGAGCCTGCCAAATTGCAGGCAGCTGGCAGGCAGCAGAAGTAGCTTGCAGTACTGCACTCTAACCACTGCGCCACCACCGTGGCTCTTTATTAGATATTTGTTGCAGCATTATTTTTGCTGCTTAGAAGTCAATAAGCCCAATATTCCCCCAATATTTAAAACGACTAACACCAGTGACAGCATGAAATCACTGGTCCACTGAAGTCAACAAAGTAAAGAGTAGCTCACTGTAAAATTACCTTTGGACAAGGTAAGCACCTGATAAAAGCAGAAATTCAGTGGCTAGTTTGAAAGTCACTCTCTTACCCAGCAGCCCCATGTCTCTTTCTCTTACCATGACTACTTTTGGAAGGTTTCACCGCATTGTACAGATTCTTCGGAGGACGAGCTGAACCATTGTCTTGAAAGTTTGAGTTCATCACAAGGCTGTTGTTGCGCTCAGAACATGAGGTGGTACCTGCTTGATGCCTGAGAATGTCAACCAAAGCCCTGGCCAGAAAAAAAAAAAGGAGGGGGGGGGCAAATGTTCATGGAAGGGAAATCATGAAGTATACACATGGATTCTGTTGAGAAACCTGGAATGTGCATTTAACCATCTGCATGTTGATGACAAAATTGTGTGACCAAAACTCTCCAAACAGGTGCCTTTCATATTCCCACTCTGAATGGGATGCAGCGCAGCATCGTGTGGTTAAATATAACTAGGGAATACTAAGTTGTGGAAGGAGAGCAGCAAGATGGTTTTGAATCAAAAATACATGTTAAAGGTGGTTTTAAATGGAAACACGTTCAAGATCTAGGCTCTTCTAGGTCTAGTGATGTGTCCAGTCCCAAGCATCCCATAAAGAAAGCAACAGACGCACTCGAATAGCTTTGAAGAATGGCAATGCTTTTGGTCAAAAATACAGGTAGCCCTCGACTTACAACAGTTCATTTAGTGGCCATTCAAAGTTACAATGGTACTGAAAAAAGTGACTTATGATCATTTTTCCCACTTACGACCATTGCAGCATCTCTATGGTTACATGATCAAAATTCAGATGCTTGGCAGCTGACTCATATTTATGACTGTTGTAGTGTCCTGCGGGTCATGCGATCCCCTGTTGCGACCTTCTGGCAAGCAAAGTCAATGGGGGAATCCAGATTCACTTAATAACCATGTTACCAACTTAGCAAATGCAATGATTCACTTAACAACTGTGGCAAGAAAAGTCGTAAAATGGGGCAAACTCACTTAAGAAATGTTTCTTAAGTGTTTTGCTTAGCGACATAAATTTTGGGCTCAATTGTGGTCGCAATTTGAGGACTACCTGTATAGGATACATGTTCTGTGAGAGAGTATATTTTGCTTGGAGGACAAAGATGATGAAGGCAAGTGAACAAGCTTCTAATGTGAAGAACTGTCTGTTAAGATATTTAATTTAATAGCTGGAACAGTTACGTGGATAATGGGCCGGTACACACAGTGGTAGTTAGCTGGTTAGACGCATGGCTGTAGAGAGTGCGGGCTCCTGCATGAGGCAATCTCCATTATGATTGGTTACTGGGTGTAAAGAGAGAGGTTCCCGTTTTTCTCGTCTTTTTCTTCTCTGTATGCTGTTTTGTGATTTATCTGACAATTTACCACATGATGTGCCTGACTATCTAGTTCACTGCATATATTGATGTGAAATAGATTTATTTACATAAAACTACAAGTTCATGTCAGTGTCTCTGACTTCATTTGGATGCCTACTGCGCAATTCCTTGATCCTGTCCCACAGAAGGAGGCAGCAATTTGTTCTCTATCCTCTGGAAGACTTTGAATGACTATAAAGAAATAATTCATCCAATCGCATTGCAGCATAGACTTGCTTGTCTATTGTTCAGAATTAAAATTATCAATTTTTTCTTGATATTTGACACTTTCATGACTTTTTATGTTATAACAGAGAAGTTTGGACATCTTGCACAAGGTTCTGGGGAATTTTCTAGCAAGCCCATTCAGTTTGCAAAAAAAATGTTGGCTTTGCTACAGGGGTGAAATCTAAAAATTTTCCCTACCAGTTCTGTGGGCGTGGCGGTCAGGTGACTGAATGGGTATGGTCAATAATAATAAATAATAAAAATAATAAAGTATACAAAACTTGGGAGGCACTGGTCTACCTTCTTTAAAAATAGAGGCCCTGGTCTACCAATTGTCTTTTACTGAGAGGCCCCGGTCTACCAAGTGCCTTTTATTGAGAGGCACCAGTCTACCAAGTGCCTTTTTTTGGCAGGCACCTGTCTACCTTCTTTAAAAATAGAGGCACTGGTCTACTAGCTGTAGTGCAGCCCTTTGAAGTGCGGTGGCAGTCATTTAAGACCGTTTGCAGCTACATCACCACTGAGTGCTTCAGGGACAGAGAAGAGGAACAGCAAGGCATGGGCAGTGGAGTGGGGGCAGGGATTTTTGCTACCGGTTCTCCAAACTACCTGCCCCCATCACTACCGGATCACGCGATCCAGTCCGAACCGGGAGCATTTCACCCCTACTTTGCTATCACCTAATGGTCTAAGCATTAGAATGTATATACTGTATATTCCTCAGTTCTCCACTATATACGGTAGGTACATTCTGCTGCAACTTCACTTGCAGTTGTGTGGGATGATATCATTTGTAATCCAATACATCTCAAGAATATCAATTTTTGCTCTAGAAAATATTAGTTCTTTCAGCCCTGTTTCTCTGAGCCTATAGATCAGTGTCTCTCAACCATGGCAACTTTAAGACATGTAGACTTCAACTCCCAGAATTCCCCAGCCAGCCTGAAACTAGCTGGCTGGGGAATTCTGGACACTGAAGTCCACATGTCTTAAAGCTGCCAAGATTGAGAAACACTCAATTTCTTTTATCTGACTGTTGCCCCGGTTGCAGCTCTTCCACCTCTTCCTCAAGATTATTCTCATAGCCCATTACAAATCCTTGGTTTGTGGAAGAGACTACAGCTTTGAGACAGAGCACAACATTGAAGGCCAACTGTCTCAAGTCAAAATAACTGAATAATATGTGATGAAAGAGACACTTTCTTACATCTTGAAAAGCTGCTGCTAACGCAAGTGGGAAATATTTGGTCTCCCTAAATTAGGCAAACAGGCTGTCTTGCAATAGGCTGGTTTCCAGTTGCGCCTAGATTTAGCAGCAAGTGAAAATACATCCCATTGAACCCTAATCTTGAGACCCTTTAGATTTGGAAACAACTCAAGGGTAGTATCTAACCCTCCATCAATGGATGAGAATACTTCTGGTCCCTCTCTGCAGCTCATATCCTTACCTGGGCACATTGAGTTCTCTCCCATGGGGTCTCCTGGAGGCTTTGCTGAAAAAGAACTTGATCCCAACTCCCACAGCTAAGGTGAAGCTGATGACGCCACAGATGACATACACGGTGCTGTTGCTCTGCTGCTTGCTACCGTTGGGTACATCGGGCCCATTCGTGGCTGTTCCAGCAATGGTGGTTGCAAACCACTGGGGGCTGTCACGGCACTTCCCTTGCTCCAGCCTCCTGGTTCGATCGTCACAGCAGAAGCGGTATTGGCAGGTGCCGCAGCAGAACCGGTAACCTCCTGTGGTACAGTTGAAGGCTGCATCGTATTGCCCCATGACATCATAGTAGCCTTGGCATGTTTCAGAGGGCCGGACTTTGCTGCTTGTGCTCGTGGTTGAGTTAGAGTTTGGTGAAGTCAAGCGCTTCAGGTGGGCTAGGAGGCTGGGCAGTCCCCAACTCTGGTTTGTATAATGTGGTGCCTGAACCACAGCTAAGGCCGTGTGTCCAGCCAAGGCTTCAAGGGATGCATAGAGCATGACGGTCAGCAACTGATGCATGATGGGGGGAAGGTATGGGGCTGAGAAGCTCAAGCCAGGCTGGCCAATGGGGTGGGCCTTTTAGAAAGCGTATAAAAGTGATCAAGGAAGCAAACCCTATAAAGATAAAGAAAGGAGTGTTAAGAAAAGTCCAGCGGAGTGAATGCAAAATGCTCCTCAATTCGATACAAGTAGACCTCGACTTACAACAACAATTGAGCCCAAAACTTCGGTTGTTTTGGTGAGACATTTGTTAAGTGAGTTTTGTCCCATTTTCTTGCTACAGTTGTTAAGTGAATCAATATAGTTGATAAGTTAGTAAGCCAGTTGTTAAGTGAATCTGGCTTCCCCATTGTCTTTGCTTGTCAGAAGGTCACAAAAGGGTTGCATGACCTTGGGACACAGCAACGGTCATGAATTTTGAGCAGGTGGCCATGGGGATGCCGTAAAGGTCGTAACTGCAAAAAATGGTCATAAGTCACATTTTTCAGTGCTGTTGTAATTTTGAATGGCCACTAAATGAACTGTTGTAAGTCGAGGGTTACCTGTACTAACAACACAGGTTAGCCTTCTCTAGTCTCTTCCATAAATCTTGGGAGTCAACCTCTAGAAACGGCATGTCAGGTTGGAGAAAGTTACGGTAGAGCCATCAGGAGCAACTGCTGATGATAAGCTTCTCCCTCATGAAGTTTTTCAAATAAACATCTGTCTTAAAATGTATGCTATGTTCCCTCAATCTGAGATCATCTGGGATGAAAACTCTGGTTTAACAAATCCAAATTGCATCATTTCGGAATAGCTGATCTCAGCTCACAGCCAGGATAACAACTCTCAGCCTCCAATTCCATAATGATTGAATATTTCGTGCTTTACAGCTTTGCACAACATGGTTTATTGCTTCCAGCTTAGCATGATGTCTGAATTCAATTGCTATGGCTATGGTATAGGTCAGGGGTGAGGATCTATGGCCCTTTTATGACGTGCGGACTTCAACTCCCAGAATTCTTGAGCCAGCATGAATCAAAGTGAATCAAGCTACTGGGGCTTATTCAGCAAATCACCATTTTTAAAAATCCATATAGCATGAAACAGGAATGTAGCTATTTGGGTTTCTAAACAGCATCTGAATCTACTAACTAGTGTTTATTTCATTGGGAGATTCTATTAGATAGGAGTGGAATGTATTGATTTCTCTTGCTATCTTTCCACTTAAAATAGCTCTCAAGGTGGTCAATAAAGCTATAATGTATATGTTACAATTCAAATTCGGACTCTTCAATAATAGAGAAATAAACACGCTCACCAAAATAAAACAGTGTAATTATTAAATTAAACATTTCTATACCACTCATGCTCCCAGAGAAGTCCAGAATATTTTAAATAAGTGAATAAAATTTATTAATACTTTAAATAAAATCACCTCAATAAAGCAATTTGTTTTAAAAAGATATATAAACTAGAATTCATTTTCAAAAACAGAAAAGCATTACCCATCTTTAAAAATAACTTGATTATAGACTAGATGTTATTTCATAAATGCCTTGATGAATGAGGCTTTCTTTACCTGTGTATATATATAGGTAAAGGTAAAGGTTCCCCTCGCATATACGTGCTAGTCGTTGCCGACTCTAGGGGGCGGTGCTCATCTCCATTTCAAAGCTGAAGAGCCAGTGCTGTCCGAAGACGTCTCTGTGGTCATGTGGCTGGCATGACTCAACGCCAAAGGCGCATGGAACGCTGTTACCTTCCCCCAAAGATGGTCCCTATTTTTTCTACTTGCATTTTTACGTGCTTTCAAAACTGCTAGGTTGGCAGAAGCTGGGACAAGTGACGGAAGCTCACCCTATTACGCGGCAGTACTAGGGATTCGAACCGCCAAGCTGCCGACCTTTCGATCGACAAGCTCAACATCCTAGCCCCTGAGCCACCGCGTCCCTGTGTGTATATATGTGTATGTACATATATGTGTATGTATGTATGTATGCATGTATGTTTTCAACACTCCTAATGTTGGATAATATCATTTTACCAACTTTTCAAGCCGTATATTCAGTTGCTTTGACTGAGATACATCAACTAGTAGCCAAAATACATGTCAAATTAAGCCTAAGTGGTCAAGAGAAGGTTCAAAGTAATATCCCTGTAATTCTTCAAACTGATCATTCCAAAACATTATACATTTCCATGCTTTCTCGTTCTCTTTCATTCAAGAGGAAAATATGAATCAGTGGAGTCTCCTTGACATTTTCTACCTCCTGGAAAAGTGAATTTTGGTTCCTGCTCTCCAATTCTTTTCATTTCACAACCCTGATTAATGCAATTGTATATACAGACTCTCTTCCAGTAAGTAGGATGCTTGGGCAAATATTGGCTTTGTCTCAGATAGAAGCAGAATGCTTTTCTGGAATCACATAATCAAATGACATCTTCACTCTATCATGGCAATCTGTGGCAGAAGGTAGTCTAGAGTCCCAGGAGGGAGGGGCTGCTTCCCAGAGGACAAAGAGGCAGCAGAGCCTCGAAAGACTGGTAAGCAGGAAGTAGGTTAAGATAGCCTCTCACTAACAGTTCAGAGTGTAGAGTCCTTGGTGCTCCCTGAGCTTGGCTGTTTTCTTGCAGACATTTCATTACCCAAATAAGTAACATCATCCGTGCTAAAAGGGAGTGGGGTTTGGTCCATTTATATGCAAGTGGCTTTCCCTCTCAGTGTTAGTGGGAGTGATCTCGGTGGTTCCTTGATTAGGCTGTGGTTTACCCTGATCCATGGATTACCAGTTCAGACTAAAAAGCTAAGAGTAAAACTGGTAATTAAATGCCTTCAAGAAAACTGCAAGCTCAGAGAGCAACTAAGCACCCCATCTCCTAGTATATTCAGTTTTTAGATGTTTACTTTGTAGTTTTATGGTCTCACTACCGATGGCTCCAAGGAACTTATAAAACAGAATGAAACAAGATATAACTTTCTAACAGAATAACAAAGTGAGAAGGGACCTTGGAAGTCTCCAATCTCTTCCTAAAAACCTCCAGTGATGGAGCACCCACAACTTGTGGAGGCAAGCCGTTCCACTGATTAATTGTTCTGTCAAGAAATTTCTCAGTTCTAAGTTGCTTCTCTCCTTGATTAGTTTCCGTCCATTACTTCTTATTCTGCTTTCAGGTGCTTTGGAGAATAGTTTGATTCCCTCTTCTTTGTGGCAGCCCCTTAAATATTGGAACACTGCTATCATATCTCCCCTAGTCCTTCTTTTTTTATTAAACTAGACATACCCAAGTTCCTGCAACTGTTCTTCATATGTTTTAGCCTCTAGTCCCCTAATCATCTTTATTGCTCTTCTCTGCACTCATTTTTTAATCTCAGCAAATTTTTTATATTGTCTGGTGAAAAAAAACCTCCTTTCACACATACACACAATCCCCAATCTTTATTGAGCAAAGAGTTTGCTTGAATGCCATCAGCAATAGGCTCCATAATATAAGCCCCACCAGAGAGAGTAAAAAAAAGGAGAATTAAGTGCAGAAATGAAACACATCCATTTATTCACTGAAGCACAAATGTGCTGGCCTTTTGGATGAGTAAATAAATGGGTGCACAATATTGTAGGTGCCACAGGAATACTGACCTAACATTACATGGTCTGACATAGTCTGACATTCTACATGCTCAGTCATGGCTAAGGTTCCCCCCCCCTTTTTTTTTTGAGCTGAGCTGCAATTGGAAACCAGCTTGTCATTGGTCATTATGGTTATCAAATATATCTTTAGCTGAAAGCATAAACGGTTTCCTGGCTTTTAACGGAGGAGGCAGGCTGCCGCAAATAATGAAACACTGCATGTGGCAGCAAAGTGGAATTTTAGCAATGTACTGGGGATTAGGATCAGATTTGGAATCTTACCAGCATCTCATTTTTTTCCCCACTAACCGAAGGACTGCATTTCCAATTTTCCCCAGAGTTTCTCCTATATTTCCCACACAAACATTTTCCTAGCTTTTAAGTATGGCCCATTTAGGTCTTCGACACATCTAGGGCAGCAGATCTATTGGAGCCAACCCCATTCTCATTTCCCCCCCACCCCTCACTTTAGCACACAGTGCTTCTCAACTTTAGCCATTTTAAGTAGCATGTTGGCTGAGAAATTCTGGAAGTTGAAGTCCACCCTTCTTTAAAATGGCCAAAGTTGAAAGACACTGCCTTAGCTTATATTAATGTAATATTCCATCCATATTTTTTCCTTTGTTCTTCACTGAAATCAAAGGCCAGAAACGTGTGGATACATCCAAAGTAATTCTTGATTGGGTTTTTAACTGCTGTATGTTACTGCCATGAATGAAAAATACTGATTAACCTGATCCTCTCAAATGAACTGTACTTTTAGAGGTTCTCCTCTATGTAAGGGGATTTGACAATTGCTAGCATTGAGGAAAAAGATTATTCCTGAGTGCTTGGACTCTCTTCATGAACAACTTCCTGGAGTTCAAGATATCAGGAATGATATCAGGAATGGATGAGTAGATAGATTTTTATGGTAGAGTATCCACAGCTACCTTACTAGAACTTGATAGAACTTCAGCTCCCGTAACTTCAATCCAGCTTTATATGTAAATGAAAGGATTAACTCCTGACGGGGTAAAAAAGGATAGAAAAAGTGCAATTTCTAGTCACATAACAGCATAACATTGTTCCTTTTCAGGGTAAAAAGGGAGGGAGGGAGGGAGGGAGGAGTTTACTCCAAGAGCATTCATTACTTTTCATTTTATTATTATTTTTAGTTATATATCTTAAATAGCTGCCCACTCACCCAGGTAACTCTGGGCAGTTTAGAAGAATTAAACACACCCACACATGCATATGCGTGCACACACACACGCACAAGTACTTTTCTATCCTTGAAAAGCAAACCTTATTCCCACTATGTTCATCTACCTCATACTTTACATTGCCTTTTGTTCTCTAAACTCCTTGTTCATTCTGAAGGTCCCATTAACTCATCCCTGCCACGTTTTTCTTTGTCTTCTCATTGCTCTCAACCCATTCATGTGTTTGCTTTGCTACTTGATCTTCCATTCATTCTCTTTGCAGTATATAAAAAAACTCGAAAGTACTTTTTTTCATAATGGTCATTCACTTTTGTATTCAGTTCACATTCATTTAGCACCCATTCATTCTTGACACTATTGCTTCTTGTTATGCCACACGTGTTTCTTAATTATCCTATTCCCTGTGCATTCAATTTATTTCTATATAGTCAACTGTCATCGTATATACCTTAATGGACATACACACAGTCTTTTTTTTTTTTCATCTTCTGACATGCATTCCTCGCAATAGATTAACACTATCCATCAACATAGGCACATCTTAATGTTTCTCCATCCATTTCCCTATCTTCAATAAAGATACCAGAAAAATGCTTTTTTGGGGTGCTTGGGTGTGTGCGCCTTTTAGTCAGACAGCTTAATTGCTGGCAACTGCCTGAATTAGTTCCTGCATTTTTTTGCCATTGGTGCATAATTTACAATTATCCCGTCAAACACAGCTATCTTGATAATTGAGACATTATTTTCACATCCATACATCCATTGCATCAGATAATTTACAGACAATACTGAACTTGGTGCATTAATAGTCAAACTTGATGTGGCAGCTTTCCATTGTATCGGTTATTTTAATAGGACTTGTGCATCCAGTTTAATCTGGAGAAAATAATTAAAACTATTTGTTATTTTAATTAAAGTAAATTAAATTAAACTGCACTTTGAAGCTACAATTCTTTTAAAATGATCAGCTAGGAAGATAGCACTCATTAATCACTTTATTAAAATCAAATAGTTATAAAAAGAAGCAACACAGATTGTTTTAAACAAGGGCTTGTTAAATTTTAAGGTAAATTCCTTTCGAAAAGGGGAATTTTCTTTAAAGTAGGGGAGAAATAAGGATGGTTCTTCTGAAACTCATCAGATAGCATCTATTTTGGGAGCAGATTTTTGAATGTCTGTTCTAATGCTTTTCTTTTAAAAAAACTGAACTACTTGTTTTTATAAATTATTGGTTTTATACTATTTTATATCATATAGATATAGATATAGATATAGATATAGATATAGATATAGATATAGATACAGATACAGATACAGATATAGATCTATCTATCTATCTATCTATCTATCTATCTATCTATCTATCTATCATGTATCTATCTATCTTCTGGGGTTTATTATATAAGGTATATCGTACAACTATATATTTACAACTATATTGTAAATGGCCAACTTTTAGGAGACCATCTAAGATTCCTGAATTATTATCATTAATTTCAATTGTTTCCCTCTTCCTTTTTTATTCTCAATTTTGAAACATAGCTTCATTAGGCCTCTGGAATACTTGGTTGAATAGAAAAGCAAGATGAAATGAAATGAACTGAAATGACAGAAGTTGCAGATTAAAATTAGTTAAAGGGAAAGAGCTGGGGTTAATATCAAAGACCAGAAGGTTGGTTATAATATAGGCTGCCAAAATGCAAAACGTTTTTGGGGACATCACAATACCAAAGAAAAAGTTAATAGTCTTCTGAAGTCATGGACTTCCACACCTGGATGCCATAAAAACAAAGACTATTTTACTTCTTTCTGGCAAAGCATATCAATAACAGGCGGAATATGGAAACGGATAGGGTTTCCACATTTGACAGCAAAAATCAGGATGACCACTAAATGGCCATAAGAAGTAGTTTTCTTGACCACTTTGAAACCACTTAAAAGTCATCCAAATGTTTGCAGCTGAGATCGCATAAGTCTAGAAAACTATGTTCCCTATTTTACCTATCAGTATCTCACAAAGCTATAAAGAAAGAAAGAACATTAGCTACTCAACTATTCTATCGATTTCTTACAGAAGACAATAGTCAACCACCTCCAAGAAGCCCATAGAGTAGGCAGGATTCAAAAGCAATTGCTCACTTCCACTGTGGCCTTCAGAAACTCATATTTGGTACAGTATTAAAGCAAGTCCCAAACCACAGAGTTCCACAACAATCCCTTTATTAACTCCAAAACTATTTTATTGCTTTTGAACTCCCAGTTAGTAAACAGTTGCACGATTGGCATGAATAATCTATCTCTGATGTTAAATTTAACACACACATCCAATCTCAGTTGTACCCACGCACAAATAAGCACACTGTTTGCTGAACGGGTGCCAATTTTGAAAATGTTGTTGGAAAGTATGCGTTCATCCAAATGTGCATATACAAATGTGTGTCTGAACCGCCATACCTCATATATATGTATCGTGTAAAATTAACACAGCCAATATAGGCTAATGCTGTTATCTTTGTAAATGACAATGTACTCTTTTTACTGGTTTCAGCAATTAAATACCTAGTTGAATGCTCATGTCGAATAGCTAACACTGTCACAATCTGGCTTTTCCCAGTTTGGTGCCCTCTAGATACACTACCATAAAAACGTATAGAAATCCTAACACTGTCTCTAATAGTGATATTCACATTGCTATAATGCTGATTCTTAACTTGCCCCTTCCCGCCCCCAAAAATGGAAAAGCCTCTTGATGTCACTCCTTTTCTTCGAAGGAAAGGCTGCTCAAGCTCTTTTGTCAAATTTATTACTCCTCAACAACAGTTAAGAATTTTTAAATTGTTTAGACTAGATCTGGAATTTTTTATCCACATATCAAGCCCTTTTCAAAAACCTGGGATAGGAAGATGTTGTTTGATGATGTTACAGATACGGTTGTTGGATGTAAGCTGTTTCAAGTAAAGCTGCCTTTTGCAATTGACTGATGATGGTTTGATCAATGCCGATGGTGTTCAAATGTTTGGAGATTATTCTGCAACTGATTGATTTTAGGTTTTTATGCTGGCTAAGGGGAAATCGGAACTCTCTTCTTCATGGCCAGCCTACCAACCAAACTAAGTTACTTGCCTCAAATGACTGCTTCTTCAACAAGTAGGATGTCAGAAGAATTGCAAAAAAATTCTGAGCTCCCCAAATGTATAGATACCAATTTTTGTTTGGCTCCACCAAGCAACACATTGAACCAAAAAATATCATTTCAAAATATTTGTTTTTTTTTTATGATTTCTTATCTTTTTTTTAAAAAAAATCCTCTGTTAGGGACCCAGAATTATATGTTTAAGATTGGCGACCTAAAACAAATCAAATAAGTAAAAACAAATATTAATTTTCAAAGGGGAAAGCAGCTGTGTTACACAGGAAATTTGCACCTCAAGCATCCTCTTCACTGGGATATTTTACAAGTTTTCAAAGCAAAGCGATATTTTGTGCCTGGCTCATTTAGCATTTGTGAGGGTGCTCATAAGTTAGTAATTGACTCTCCCCAAAAGATGGAAGCTGCAAAATCTTATTTATTTATTTGTATTCCGCCTTTATTATTTTTGCAAATAAAGGTGGCAAACATATCTAATACTCCTTCCTTCCCCTTCCTATGCTCCCCACAATAATTTTGGGAGGTGAGTTGGGCTGAGAGAGAGTGACTAGTCCAAAGGCAGCCAGCTGGCTTTCATGTGTAAGGTGGGAGTAGAACAAACAAGATGACAAAGTGTCTGGAGGCTAAATCCTACGATGAATGGGTGAAGGAGCTAGGTATGTCTAGCCTATCGACAAGAAGGATTAAGAGAGAACATAATAGCTGTCTTCCAGGACTCTAGAGGCTGTCACAGAGGAGACTGACGTATTCTTTAAGGCACTAGGGGGGGACAAGAAGTAATGGGTGGAAGTTTGTCAAAGACAGATCCAGCCTAGCAAGAAGGAGAAATTTTCTGACAATAAGAGCAATTGATCAGTGGAACAGCTTGCCCCCCCCCACCACCACCACCACCCCCGCCCACCCTCCCCCCGTGGTTGTGGGTGCACCATCACTGGAGGTTTTCAAGATTAGATTGTCTGGACAACTATTTGACTGGGATGGTATAAGGTCCTGCCTTGAGGTGGGGAGAGTTGGACAAGAAGGCCTCCAAGGTCCCTTCCAACTCTATGATTCTAGAACTCACCATCTCCTGACCCAAAGTCACCCAGTTGGCTTTCATGCCTAAAGCAGGACTAGAACTCACAGTCTCCTGCTTTCTAATCCAGTGCCTTAACCACTATACCAAACTGGCTCTCTTTTTTCCCTCCATGATTGTGGCAGTCAACAGTATTTTCAAGTTTGCTTACAAAGAAGAGGTTTTTTCCCCATCAGCAGTTCACACAGAAAACATGAGAGTAATAGTCCTTTTATTCTCCCCTGGGTCACTTATTTCTGGCTATTGGTTAATGCTAATACAATTGCAGGGTTTGATCTACCCCAGGGTGTGTTCCACTTACCTTTGCTACTGGTACACAACGGGTGTATGTGTGTGTGTGTGTGTGTGTGTGTGTGTGTGTGTGTGTGTACGCTTGCTTCGCTCTTGGCGCTTCTGCGCATGTGCAGAGGCATCTGTGATGATGTCTGGGTGGGTGGGCGGAGCCTCCCGCAGCTGTTGCTACTAGTTCGCAAGATCTGGACCGAACCTGGATGGGTAGCAACCCACCACTGATCTACCCCCATCCCACTGGCATAAAAGACTCAGGAGTGGTTATCTCACATTTCATTTTATGACGCCTTCCATTCTACAATGAACATCTCTTGCACAGGGACATTCCCAGAGGATCAAACCCACATGTGGCCATAAAAAATAGATGAAACTCCCAAGTACCTCCTAAAGTTAAGCAGTTGTGAATTTTAATGGGACAGAAGTGGGAAATTATTAATTACAGTTCCAGGCTGCAGTTATTATTGATGATATTTAATTTTAATCGGATTGAGATATAAGGGAATTTCAATCAAATTTAGTTCGGGTGCCCCCACCTCTTAGAGTCTGTAGCTTACAGGTGGATTTGCATATCCTTGTATGAAATACGAAGTTGTAATATGTTCATCCTAAATGTTTTACGTCCATCCTAGCTCAGAGAATCAGTTCTTCAGAATATATTTTTTCCATCACAGAAAAAGAACAAAGAAAGCCTTATGGTTTGTCACACTGGCAACACACAGGAATAATTTGCAAAATTGCATCGAAGATGCACGTATGTTCTTCCGCCAGAAAATCCTGTATATTTCAACCTTTCCTCAACAGAAACATGCCCCTCCCCTTTTGACTAGGATTGTCCTCGTTTGCCCCTTTTCTAATTTTGCAATACATTTTGCAAGATGAGGCACCCAGCATTGTACACTGTCTTCTAGATGCAGCTGCTGAAAACTAAAGGATTGTGCCAAAGGCATTACAGAAAAGGTCAGGTTTTTATGGAGAGAACAGAAATCTTGCAGCAATCTTCCCAGAGTTTCACTACAAAAAAATCCTGGATCAAACTGGGAAACAAAAACACAACGCTTGCAAGGTTTGACCTAGCCCCATCCCACTGGTACAAACGACCCAGGAGTGATCATCTCACATTCCATTCTATGACATCACAAGCATTTTACAATGAACATCTCCAGCGTTATTGAGCCCCTAGAGCTTCCTTAATATAGCTTCCCACGTGTCTCCCCAGCAGTGTAGCTAGCTCATGTGGCCTTACTGCCTTTATCAGGGGAACAGGCTTCTGAAGGGCCCCTGGCAAACAATGCCTCTGTCAGAGTGTGTGTGTGTGTGTGTGTGTGTGTGTATGTGTGTGTGTGTGCATGCAGGTGCATAAAGAAGGTGGTGGGAATGGATGCAGCACCTTCTCCTGCTTTCAGAGACAATGTCTGTCAGAGACATGATTCAGGATTTTTCAGGACTGTCCAGCACCAGCCAGTAATAAATGCTGGGATTTAGTACCGTTTTCCCCAAAATAAGACATCCCCTGATAATAAGCCCAATCAGGCTTTTGAGCACATGGCAATAAAGCCTAGCGCTTATTTCAGGGTTCAGAAAAATATAAGACAGGGTCTTATTTTCGGGGAAACATGGTAATAAATGTCTGGAACACTCTTCCTGACCCGGTTGTTAGTCTCTCTAATCCCCATACTTTTCACCATAAACTGTCTACCATTGACTTTTCATGTTTCTTAAGAGGTACCTAAGAGGGTGTGCATAAGCACATCAGCATGCCTACCGTCCCTATCCTACTGTTCCCAATTATATGTAATCATTCTATGTGTTTATGGCTGTGTTTTGCCAATTTATATCCTTTTTTTGTGCCAATTTTTTTTTCATGTGTCCATGACTATGTTTATACTGTTACTTGTTACCTTGTACTTGTTGATAAATAAATAAATAAATAGATAGATAAATAAATAAATAAAATTCTGAAATCATCAGTACTGAATGTGCCAAACAATCCCAGATGCAGTCTTAAGACGTTCGCCTAGGAACACTTTGGTTTGTGGCATAAGCATTCTGAGTACAGTCCAAGAAACCAATGATCACCTTTAAAGATCTACTGGGGTTTGGCTACCTTTGAGTTAGCTTATGTAGGAGAAGGAGTGACAGAACGTGGAGGTGGAGTTAAAAGAGGAATCAGCCTAGAATCCCTACATATCCACAAGCGAACCAACCTCCCTTAAATTCTGTTAACCCTTACCTAACTCCAAGATAGCAATTGGTTAGGAAGATTCCTATGCATAGATATGATTAGAAATAAATGAGTTCAATTGGACCTTCACATGTAGACTTGGTCTTTCACGCCCGACAGCTTACTTTATTTTCTTTACTCGAGGCATGCCTGCAGAGTTGCTAATAATTTCTATTCCTTAGGAGGTGTGAGGAGAGGAAACATGAAGGAGAGTATCTTGTGGAAAGTCTTCTCTCACGGAATGGCTTCCCAGAAGATAAAAGAACCATGTTCTCACACTCTCACACTCAGCAAGCTGTGGAAAACATGGCTTTGGAGGGCTGAATTGAGGGTTGACAGAGACAATGGAGTATGTGATGATTTTCTGATTTTGATTAACAGGAGCCGTGTTGAGATGTTTTCTGCTATAATCCCTAAAATAGGTCTTTTTACATACGTCTAGTGGTCACATTTGTATTTTAACACCTGTAAAGGCCTGCTATCTTTAGCTTGATTTAATTCATTTGAGAGTCAAGCGGGCACCAAGACTTTCTTAAGAAGTCTACCTCAAATGTCAATTAAAAAACCATTATATTTTTTTAAAACATCCACTAAATCTGTATACCCAGTGAAACTATACTATGATGTTGATTTATTTGGAACAGAACAAACTGGTTAATACATTAGGGATTAGAACAGGGGTGGACAACTATGGCCCCTTTACAATCTGTGGACTTCAACTCCCAGAATTCTTGAGCTCAAATGCTTGCCAGAAGGTTGAAAAAGATGATGACATGACCTTGGGACACAGCAGCTGTCAGAAATATGAACCAGTTGCCAAGCATCTGAATTTTCATCATATGATCATGGGGATCATATGCTACAAAGGTAACTGTGAAAACTTGTTATAAAACACATTTTCAGCACCGTTGTAACTTTGAATGGTCACAAAATGAACTGTTGTTAAATCAAGGGTTACCTTTATAAGGGGTTGATCAGTTAATCTTATATTGTTATATGTTTACCAAGCAGTAAATCCTACCATTTTAATGGAGCTTACGCCTAACAGAATTATAGTTTAAACCTGGTATAACTTTGCATAAAGGAGTAAACTTTTGCAGTTTGGTGTTCTTATGTCTAGTGGAGATCAAAAGAATATCATAGTTCCAAAGACTGTAATTTCATCGGAGTAACTTTTAAATCAAGCACATATATGAACATAAGAATTTATCCTATAGAAAGTCAGATTCTTGGTCAGTCTACCACACAATATCAACACTGGTTGTGGATTTGCAAGATTTCAGTTAGGAGACCTTCTCAGTCCTACTTGGAGATGTTATGAGGTGTAGATCTACTGCAGCAAAGCTCTACTGCTATTTTCTATTATTCTTTTCTTAATAAGATTCTACCAGGCAAAAGTAAAGAAATATCTTTCCTCAGTTGGCCGTTAGATCCAATGTATTGGTATGTACATTGGTGCTTAATGGATTTTTTGAGTGACTAAGGCCAGATTAACATTGCTAGGTATTGTACAAGCAAGAATGTGACTGCTCTTGTCCTTCAAAATAAAGAAAACACTGTCGTTTTCAATGCATCTTGTAAACTTGAATTACATTATTTAAATTTACTCACAATGAATCCTACTTTCACATTTGTGAAACTGTATGAAGAGACAGATTGTAATATTTAAGGTGAAACACTTGTAGTACTTCGGTTTGAGACACAAAAACTAGAAGGGTGAAAACTAGAACTACAAGGGTGGTGATATCATTCAGAGTGAGATTTCTTGGGTATTTTTTTTAATTATTTATCTCACCCCACATCAATTTCTCAGTTATTAAGAGATTCATAAATGAGGGTGCCCAAAATTTTGGATCATTTTTGGATATAATCCATAGGTTCTTCGTAGATAATCTTGCATCAGCTTTGGTCTAATTTCTTCAGAAGAATTCACTTCTTACAGAATTTGGATTATTTCCCCTTTTAGTTATGATGATTTAAAACACAGCGTTCTCAGGTTTCTGGCTAAAATAACCAATTCCTCTGCCCCCACCCGACCCCCCAGTTGCTGGCATTTTGCTTCTGCAGTGTGAGCACAGCAGTACTGATTTCTAAACCATAGAATTGAGACTATGTTTATAATGGCCTATTCAGTGACCATGATGGTAAAACTGTGGTGGACTGTGGTCCTTGGTGATCTCTGAGCTCGGTGGTTTCTTGCAGACATTTTGTTACCAAACTGGGTAACATCATCTGTTGTCCCATTTTTGTGCTTTCTGAAGCCTGTGATGCCAATATGTTGTATTGATAGAAGTGGGAGAACTGATGATGTTACCTAATTTGGTAATGAAATGTCTGCAAGAAAACCACCGAGCTCAGAGAGCACCGAGGACCCCACAGTTCAACGCAGTTCTGAACTACCAATATTCTTTTCTATTAGTACTCTGGTAGACATTTGATAGGGGGGAAAATGGGCATTTGTTCTAACTCTGTGAACGGTATATGCCTTTACTTTTTACTTCACCTTTACTTTTTACATATATCAAGTAAAATGGCATTGCATCATTCTGTATTTTTCTGCAAACACTTTTGATTTTTAAAAAGTCAATATAATGATATAGATGTGCCAGTTTCTAACTGAATGAATTTCTCTTCATTCTTATCTATCAGCGTTCTGCCCATTCCAATGTATGATATGATCTTTATTTAACTTACTTACTTACTTACTTACTTCCCTACGTAGCCATGTGTTGTGTGGTGTGTGAGTGTGTGAGTGTGTATATGTGTGTATGTGGAAATATGTGTCTGCCTTTGTGCAGTTCACTGTGTGCTTTTTCTTTGATAGAGCAGGTGCCTATCTTTTCCTCTCCATCTGGTTGAAAGAGAGTTATTCAAATGAGAACTTAAAAGGCAGAGAGAGAATGTCCCTTTCCATCCATATATATATATATATATATATATATATGGGATTTCTGAGATGTATTAACAAGAGAAAGGATGGTTTAACCAGACCTGTAAAGCACTATTGAATTGGTGGCTTGTGCTTCCATTATGGGCATATTACAAACCTGGAATTATCATCATCGAGTTAAAATGTGCATAGTAGACTTTTGTGGCTATTACATGGAAAGTGCATTTAATTCTCACTTCCAACTTCCAAGTCACATTAGCCAGGTGCAATGTGAAAAATGGAGAATTCACAGGCACAATGAGGACCTGTCAGACTTCACACCAGGCAATAAATATCGACTGCCCAAAAACTGCATTTGCTAATAGTAGAAGCTTCGGAAATTCAACGCAGTTAGATAAATTGCTCCACTGAGAAAGAAATCATATAAATGCCTACTGCAGAACCGAGCCATTAGGCCTATATATAATGCAATCATGGGGTTTAAATCTTAGGTCTTTTCTTCCCTTCCTTTCAAATCAATTCTTCTCTTCTTTGTGAAAGTTGGGGACATTTATTTCACGTTTACAGAACAATTCTCTCTGCCTTAGAATAACTGATTCTCACCAGATACATCAGTACATAATAACATACTTTGGTGTTTCATGAGCTTAAAACATTTCTATTCTTTCGAGCAGGACTGGCTTAATAGGGTTTTAAAGATGGATTTTATTGGGGTTTATTTTATATTTCGTATTGTATTTTAAATTTAGGCTATTGGAATAAGTTTTTTAAATATTGTTTTTATTGAAATGTATTGTTTTTATTTTATCTGCCTGTTCACCGCCCTGAGTCCTCCAGGAGAAGGGCGGTATACAAATTAAATAATAATAATTATTATTATTATTATTATTATTATTATTATTATTATTATTATTATTATTATTATTATTATTATTATT
The DNA here is from genome assembly GCF_028640845.1 of Ahaetulla prasina. Classification (NCBI taxonomy): domain Eukaryota; kingdom Metazoa; phylum Chordata; class Lepidosauria; order Squamata; family Colubridae; genus Ahaetulla; species Ahaetulla prasina. The sequence goes on from NC_080542.1 coordinate 23,237,948, forward strand.
TCATGGTAATTAATTAAGAGTAACTACCACTATTTCTATATTCCCTGTCTTGTATGCCGATTGGAATCCTTACTGTTTCTATATATTTCCCTTAAAATGTTTGGGATGAAAATTTGGATTTAGAGCAGCATAAAGTGACCAAGAGAATAAAGGATTTCATGTTAAATAATTAGGATGTACAATGCAGTATATTACATCCCTCACAACAGTCCTATTCCAGCCAATACAGTCCTAATCCATCTGCTCTTGTCATGGCCCAAGTCTTCAGATGAATGTTAATGGGTGAGCTTACACCTGGTTAAGTCATGATTTGCCTATGGTTTTTGGAATAAGATATAATAGTTAGAAAACCATAGTGCCTGAGTTTACACAACATATTGACACAAAACAAAATAAACCATATTATGGCTTTGTGCAGTATGTGACTCAGCTCAGAGGTGAAATCCAGCAGGTGTGACAGGTTCTGGAGAACCGGTAGTGGAAATTTTGAGTAGTTCGGAGAACTAGCAAATACCACCTCTGGCTGCCTCCAGAGTGGGATGGGAATGGGGATTTTGCAGTATCCTTCCCCTGGAGTGGGGTGAGAATGGAGATTTTGCAGTATCCTTCCCCTGCCATGCCCACCAAGCCACGCCCACAGAACCGATAGTAAAAAAAATTGGATTTCACTACTGCTGTAGCTGATTTTGGGGTACCTACAAACATGTAAATGAATAGCACTGAATTTAATTCAAGACACACAGGCAAATTTGGTTTTGATGGCTGTTTCCAATAGTATAGTAGAAAAATTCATGGAGGTAAAAAGAGATGTACTCCCTCAATTAAATGGCTTATAGCACAATATTTTTTTTCCTGGAATGCGGCAGGCTAGCAAGTTACTATCTAGATTTTGAAACCATCGTTTCTTATTAATTCCTGCTACTTATATCTTCTAAAGCAATCATATGTTATCTCCATAATACATGTAATATAAGCATACAATATTGAATAATTCTATAATCTGCCAATAATTAATATAATAATATATTTCACTGAATTCGTATTGTTCTACTAATATTTTGATATATTTTTATTTTTAGATATTGAAGGAAGAAGATGCAAACTAAAAAAACAAAATTAACTATGTTTTTTTCATTCAATTTTATTAAAATAGAAAAGAAAGATTATTTTAAAAATGTTTTCTTTTTTTTATTGAAAAAGTTTTACAAAAATTTTCACCCCCCTTTTCTCCCCCTCCCCCCTACCCTCCCCCCTCCCTCCAAAACCACCCTCCCCCACTTCCCAGAACAAACACAAGGTATAGTTCAAAAAACAATCATTCGCTAACTTTTCCCTAACACAAATTATAATCCTCCCCTTCTTCTCAAATTCTAACTTCCCCCATACAAATCAAAAATAAATACATCCTAATCATTCAAAAGCAATCTAATATCTCTTAATCTGATATCTATTTTGCGTATATTCAATCCATTTTTTCCATTCAGTTAGATATTTCTTGTGTAGTGTCTTTCAAAAAGGCTGAGATTTTAGCCATCTCAGCCAAATTAGCAACTTTCAATATCCATTCTTCTATTGTAGGTAACTCTTTTTTCTTCCAGTATTGTCCTATCAATAGTCTTGCTGCTGTTATTAAGTTTAAAATCAGCTTAGTCTCAATTACTGTACAGTCCGTAATAATTCCCAATAAGAAGAATTGCGGTAGGAACTTTATCTTCTTTTTCAAAACATTTTTATAATCCACCAGATTAAAAATGTTTTTTTCATTCAATTTTATTAAAACAGAAAGAAAGAAAAATCCACCATAACCAACAGAGCTTTAAAAAATATGAAAGTGCATTCTGAAATAATAGCCTTGATTAATATCAATAGCTATCACTTATTCATCAAACAACCTTTAATTAAGCCCCAGATCAAACCAATTGAGATTCGTTGCCTCATATATCAGATGTACTTTATATTGGCACTTTAAACACCTCAAGCTATTTATTTCTGCTAGGGCTACAAAAGAGAAGTAATTTATTATCAGAGCAAGCAATTTCCAGAAATCTTTGCTTCCACTATTCTTGCAAAAAAGAATGTACTGTACAGTTACTCTTTTGTAAGCTCAATCAGTAGAACTGTACAGAAGATTATTCATAAACCTACTCCAAAATAGATGCCAAGGAACTCTTGATACCTTATAGAAGTCCTGGAGTAGCAATGAGCTCCAGAATCCCCACTAAACACACTTGGGAATTCTGGAAATTGTTGTTCAAACGTATTTTGGAAAATCTTCATCTTGTGGAAAGCTGTTGTATTGTATGATTTTAAGCAAACTGACCATAGTTGAGAAACAAGACAGGAATATTTCCTATTGGATAATCTTGGAAATATTATTGATCTGCAAACTGTTCTAATGCTGTACATCATATTGGGCATAGGTCTACAATGACCATATTTTCTTGGAAAAAATAAAAGACAAACCTGAAAAGGGGGCAAATCTGAGAGAGGTTCATAAGGATAAAAAAAAAACACCCTATTGTTTATGTTTATAACTCTGCTTTACAGAGGAAAATTCAAGAGCAAAACCAAGAAAATAAATAATTAAAGAACTGTCCTTTATAATGAAGGACCTATGGTCGCTATGTATATGACCCACTAGGGTCTGGTGCCTAGATGCACGTTCTGCCATTAGTATTTTTATTTTCACCCATATTTTTCCAGTGGCATGGCAGCTAAAATCCCAGAATGTGATATATCAAAAGTTTGAGTCCATCAGTACATGCTCAAGCCCACTACCAATCAATGGAACCTCAGAAATTAGACCCAAACTTCAGAAATTCCTGAAACTCACTGCAAAATTCCCTGTAGCAATTTCCAAAAAGCTGGGTAACTCATTTTTTTCCCTTTACCACCCCATTTTCTCCCCTTCTCCCCAATAAGTGGTCCTCATTCATCTGAGAGGCTGATCCAGGCAGCCTTGCTGTTTCCATGGCAACATTGCCATGGAAACTGCAGAGTCCATTCTCTCCTCCCCCTTCTCACCATCCTTTCTTCGCAATTCCAGCAATCTCTCCCTCCATAAATCCATTAGGGGAACTTCAAAAGGCAGGAGGCTTCTGCATCGCCCGTTAAAAAGCAGGGAGGGGTGAATATATATCCCGTGAGAAAGCACAGGAAAACTATCAACTTGACGGGCTGCTTCCTCCCGGACCCCACCCCATCCCCAAATCTTCTTTTGTAGCTATTGGAAGCTAATATAGCAGGTTTCCTTCAAAACCTGTTCCATATTACCATTTTACCTCACTGTCTTCCTTTCTCACACACCTTATTTTGGCTTCCCTCTCCACATTCCCTTCATCTTCTTATACCCTTTGCCACAGATTATCTGGAGTGCACCTGATAACTTTTCCTTACAACACATCTCCACCTCTTGGGACTGATTTTGTGAACAAGGATGGCCTATATATATTTGCTATCTGTCCCTGCTTCTGGGACCTGGGTTTACTTCAGCTCCTTTGTTCACCTGCATACAACCAATCTGTGGTGCTTTTAGCCAGACGCATGAATCTACCTCAGCTCTACCTCAGCGTGCAGAATCACGAGGGTACCCATTTTTCCCTCAGGTATACCGTTATGCACCCAGAAACATTTTGAACACCCAGATCGGCACAAACTTCTGCCACGTGCATTGTACTCTCACACATGCCTGAACACCCACCTGTGCAATCCGTCCCATAATCCCACAGCAATTATCTAGGAATCTTAGTGAAGCACAAACATAATCAAATGTACACATACACATACGTACATTCACACACGTGTGTACACACACAGAGAGAATCTATGTATATGCCTAGTCAACCCTTTTCAAACGGAGACCCAGGAAACAGGCTTCAATAGATGAAAGCTTATTAAGCAATAACTATGAATGGTTTCTTTCATGTGCAGGTTTCAAATTTGTCTCTAGCACACATTTTCTGCAGGATAGTTGCAAAGTGGGGAGAGTGAGGAGACAGGAATAAAAGGGTAGTTCTGTGGTTTAATTTGCTTTGCCAGCCTGTGAAATCTAAGAGCAGCTTATATCATCATTCAGTATATTTGCGAGAAAGAGTAAGTGTGACTGTGCGTAAGGAAGGTTTGTACAGTAATCAGGAATTCTCATGTGTGAAAAGGACAGGCATCGATCTTTTGAAATGCCTCACACTCTCAAATATATCTAGAAAGACACACACGCGCGCACGCACACGCACACACGCACACACACACAAAGTAACACATTCACAACCTGTCACACACACAAGCTGCCACGGATACAAAGCAGCAGGAAGTGTAATGCACAGTTTATGATTTGATATGCATACCCACACAAAGGAACTGGCACATGGCCAGAACTGCAGCAATATAACATACTCTCTTACACAGACACACACACAGGCACACAAAGCCCGTTACAAAAGCCTCAAACAGCAGCAACAAAAAAAAACCTCTCACACATTTGCATAACTAATGATTAATAATTGACCTACCTAGATCAGCAGCACTAAAAACAGGGAACAAACATACACAATCACGCTTGACTGAGAATTAAATATGAACAAGTGGATAGCAAAACATTAATTTCACAATCAGCCCCTTCTCAAATCCCCGCATATTTTATGGAAAGCTAACATCTCCAGAATAACAACTGTCCCATTACATACATTAGCTCAGGAATCCCATCCTATTACACCATCCCAACAGCACTGTCTCAGCTCTGATTCAAATCCCCCCACAACTGACTCTGCCTTATACACCAAACCAGGGTGCAGTTGCATCAGAATGGGTACCGAAAGCAACAGTAAGCTGGCTTTTAGCACAGACTGAATAATTCCTCTTCCCCAAACACTCTTCTTTAAAAAGAAGGAGCGAGACAGTGCATTGTTCTGATTGTGTAAATACATTGCTAATCAGAAAGATAGTAAAACCAAAGGCAAAAAATAGCATTTCGTGTCAAAGACACATAAGTGTGCCCAAATTCTGGGGGAAACACCTGCTTGTAACTTTGACACAAGCAAGCATCCACCGTCAAATCTGAAGGCACTCTTGATATGTAACGCCATCCCATCAATACCTCTATAGCTAACTTTCTGGAGTCTCCTTCTCTTAGACTGTTCTGACACACCCAAAACACCCAACCGGGGTTATCAAAGACATTGGTGCCTCGTAGTAGGGAGTAGCAATCAAAGCCTTACCTTGATCTGTTAAAAAAGAATCCCATACAAAATACTTCCCCTGTGGTGTATGGTTTTGTTTTGTTTTTCCTCTGCAGCCCCTGAGTGCTGTTTGATTCAAGGGGAAGCACCAGAAATGTTAGATGTTCCTCTCCACCTTCAAGAAGGAAGCATTTACTTTAATGAGGGAGGGGAAAAATACCCCACTTTCAAAGTCCGTGCTTTCTATTAAAAAACCGAAATTTCACTCTGGAAAGGAAATGCAAGGGATGAATTAAAGAAGATGCCCGAGGAATTCCATTGGACGGCTGGCAGGCAAGCGAGGTGTTTTGATTGGTGAAGGAAATGCGCTCGACGGGAACTGCAGCCCCTCACTCAAACCTGCGTGCCTTCCTCTGAACTGTTTTCAGGTCCCTAAGGAGTGGAGAGGGTGAGTGGGAAGAGCATTCATTAACAAAACGGGTGAACATCCAGCAGAAGATGGGGCAAAGAAAGAGAGATATAGAAGCCTAGGATTGGACAGGGATAGCTGTCAGTCAAAAAAGACCCAATATATCTACCTTTCAGCTCATCCACCCGTCACCCCCCCCTCGCTTGTCTCTACTCTGGGAAAGGATAGGAAAAAGAAAAGTTTGCTGGGTGTATCTACAAGAGATCCAGGAAATCCTGAAGTTTTGGTTAACATACCTGGTTGCTTGGACTTTTCTCCAAATAGTCCTAACCCTTGAAAATGCTGATTTTCCTATCTAAATATGGATGATCTGGTGAATGGTTCCCCTGTATCCTTGTATGCAGAAAAAACAGCTCTTGCATTTGAGAAAAAGAGTGGAGCACTTTGCATCTGAATATATGTTCTGGTGTCTTTTTTTTAAAGCTCTTTTACAAGAACACACGCAAAAAGGCGTGATTTAGCTTGTCTTGTAGATTTCTGAACGCACAAATTTTCTTTTGCTTCAAAATTTGAAAAAGCAAGGGTGTTGTACCCATACTGGTTGTCACTGACCAACTGGCACCCATTTTAATATAATTTTGATACCAGCAAAGTTTTTTTTTCTTCTGTAATTTTTTTTTCTTCTGTAATTTTCCCAGACTTTTAAAGCAGATGGTGTTTTATTTCCTCTGCTGATTGATTTTATGGTGTTTTGTATTTGTTTCTGCCAATCTTTTTTGGGCTGCTGTCTTACATTGCATTTTTTTTTCATATTTTGGGAGGGTTTTGCTGCCATTTTAAGCTTTCTTGAAAAGCAAATAATAAATCCCTAAAATTCATAAATTAGTCCACCTCAAATGTACTATAAATAATTCAAAAGAGCAGGGTTTTGCTGTGACTGATAGAGTTTGGGAATCAAAAATTGTAGGTTCAATGTAATGAAAAGGCTTGAAAGAAATGGTAAAGCTATGAATAGCTCCATAAGTAAAGATGAAGTGTTTGCACTGAAACTGGAAGGAGATGAGAACCTGAGGAAACTATATATTAAAATAGCAAAAGGGCATCTTCATTTTGCAATGACTTACTGTTTTATATAGCTTCATATTTAATGATATGAATCCATTCTATTTTTTAAAATGAATTTACATGCTACCTTTTTACAATGCACCCAAAGTCATAGTTAAAAATAACTATCTGTCATACGGAACAGAATCTATACGTCTTCTTAATTTTCACTGATACAGTTCATAAGAACAACATTGACTAATGGCTTATTAATCATCCAAAGAAAAAGAGTCATCAATTGCAAGAATAAATAAACTGCAGCATAAGTAGAGTTAATAAGGTTGTCGTTAAAATTTAATAAGAGCTGAGAATAGGCAGGTTTCTTGGGAGCAGCCACTGCATAATATTGGTGCCACAGCCGAGAAGGCTGCCTCCAAGGTGCTTTTCAAAAGGCAACTGGATTTTGTTTTTTCTTTGAAAACATTTTGCTTCTCATCCAAGAAGCTTCTTCATTTCAGAACTGAAGGAGCTTCCTGGATGAGAAGCAAAAAGTTTTCAAAGAAAAAACAAAATCCAATTGCCTTTTGAAAAGCACCTAGGGGACATCCATGACCTAGATCCCCAAACTTGGCAGCTTTAAGACTTGTGGGCTTCAATTCCCAAAATTCTCCAGCCAGCTATGCTGGGAGTTGAAGTCCACAAGTCTTAAAGCTGCCAAGTTTAAAGACCTCTGACCTAGATGCTTGAGAAACTCCATAGACAATGAGAAGACCCTTATATTGAGCTAGAGCAGGGATGGGAAACCATGACCCTTTATGACTTGTGAACAAGTCCTAGAATTCCTGAGGAATGTTCATCATTCCTTCCAGACTCTGTAGCTTAAGGGTAGGGAATCATGGTCCTTTTATGACTTGTGGACTTCAATTTCCATCTGTGATGAAAATTCCCAGATGGAAATTGAACTCCACAAGTCATAAAAGGACCACTATTCCCTACCCTTAAGCTACAGAATCTGGAAGGAAGAGGAACGATGAAAATTGGAAGATTATGTTGCATAAATGTTATAAAAGTAAGGAGATGACTGCTGGTAGAAATCATTTTAAAAGACAAAAGAGCCAGTGGCAACTGATCCTCACTGGTGAGCGGTGGATCCTCACTGCATCACCAGATATTTCACCAGATTTGTAGAAGGAATTTCTCAATATCTGACAAAATCATGAGAGAAGAATAGACGGTATGAAATCTGTGCTATCTTGCACATATAGCAATAGCACTTACACACTTCATAGTGCTTTACAGCCTTCTCTCAGTGATTTACAGAGTCATCCTATTGCCTCCAGCAATCTGGGTCCTCATTTTACCGACCTCGGAAGGATGGAAGGCTGAGTCAACCTTGAGCCACTTGGAATAGAACCGCTAGAGTGAGCAGTGAGTTAGCCTGCAGTACTGCATTCTAACCACTGCACCACCACAACTCTACTTTTTGGGGTCCAGATGATGTCAGCTATTTTGTAACCTCTGTAGGGTCTATGGAGATTCTCAGTCATCCAGATCATGGTTGTTGCAAAGGTGCTTTTTTCAAGAGGCAACTGGACTTTCTGTTTTTTCTTTGAAGACATTTCACTTTCCATCCAAAAAGCTTCTTCAACTCTGACTGGATGGTGGGGAATGGAAGAATTTATACTCCTTGCAGACAACTGGTCATTTGAATTCTTTTAGCAGATCATTAAGGTTGCCTGGAGAAGAAGGTAAAGTAAAGGTAAAGGTTCCCCTCGCACATATGTGCTAGTTGTTGCTGACTCTAGGGGACGGTGCTCATCTCCGTTTCAAAGCCGAAGAATCAGCACTGTCCAAAGACGTCTCCGTGGTCATGTGGCCGGCATGACTCAACGCCAAAGGTGCATGGAACGCTGTTACCTTCCCACCAAAGATGGTCCCTATTTTTTTTACCTGCATTTTTACGTGCTTTCGAAACTGCTAGGTTGGCAGAAGCTGGGACAAGTAACGGGAGCTCACCCTGTTACACAGCAGCACTAGGGATTCAAACTGCTGAGCTGCCAATCTTTCGACCGACAAGCTCAATATCCTAGCCCCTGAGCCACCGCGTCCCTGGAGAAGAAGGCTCCATGCCAATTTGTACCTGTTTATCTGTTTATCTGTGTCATCATTTGTACCTGAGTGGTACAAATTGGAGAAGAAGGCTCCATGCCAATTTGTACCACTCAGGTAAAAATGGTGACACAGATAAACTTCCAGGTGAACTTAACAACCTGCTAAAATTTATTATTTATTTATTAATCATACTTTTATACCGCACCATCTCCCGTAGGACTCAGGGCGGTTCACAGGCATATTAAAAGACAATATAATAAATAAGCATTAAAAACACAATTAAAACTAAATATTATCAAAGCCAAATCACTAAGAACGGTAATAACCAGTTAAAAACCCATTAAAATTTAGCTAAAACATTTTATTCTTAGGCTAGTCCAGCGCGCTGAAATAATAAAGTCTTCAGTTCACGTCTGAAGGTCCGGAGGTCGGGGAGTTGTCATAATCCCGGAGGAAGCTCGTTCCACAGGACTGGTGCCGCCACATTGTTTGGTCGATGGCACCCTGAGGAGGCCCACTCTGTGGGAGCGCACGAGTCGTTGGGAGGCAATCGGCAGCAGAAGGTGGTCTCGAAGGTATCCCGGTCCTAAGCCATGGAGCGCTTTAAAGATGGTAACCAAAACCTTGAATTGCACCCGGAAGGCTACCGGTAGCCAGTGTAGACCGCGCAGGATGGGTGTTATATGGGAGCAACACGGTGCTCCCTCTATCACCCGCGCAGCCGCATTCTGGACTAACTGGAGCCTCCAGGTGCTCTTCAAGGGGAGCCCCATGTAGAGAGCATTGCAATAGTCCAGGCGGGAAGTGACGAGGGCATGAGTGACCGTGCGTAAGGCGTCCCGGTCAAGGAAGGGGCGCAACTGGCGGATCAGGTGAACCTGATAAAATGCGACGGCTGTCAAGTGATCCTCTAAGGACAGCCGATCATCCAGAAGAACGCCTAAGTTGCGCACTCCCTCCCTGGGGGTCAGTACTTCTTCCCCCACAGTCAGCGATGGTGTAAGCTGACTGTACCGGGACGCTGGAACCCACAGCCACTCTGTCTTGGAAGGGTTGAATCGGAGCCTGTTCCTCCCCATCCAGACCCGCACAGCCTCAAGACACCGGCCCATCACCTCAACGGCTTCGTTGGGGTGGTTCGGGGTGGAAATGTACAGCTGAGTATCATCAGCGTACAGATGATAATCCACCCCGAAACCACGGATAACCTCACCCAGCGGCTTCATATAGATGTTGAACAGGAGAGGCAAGAGAACAGACCCCTGAGGCACCCCACAAGTGAGGCGCCTTGGGGTCGACCTCTGCCCCCCTGCCAACACCGTCTGCGAACGGTCAGAGAGATAGGAGGAGAACCACCGATAAACGCTGCCTCCCACCCCCAATCCGTCCAACCGTCGCAGCAGGATACCATGATGGATGGTATCAAAAGCCGCCGAGAGATCTAATAGAACCAGGACAGAGGAACAACCAGTGTCCCGGGCTCTCCAGAGGTCATCCACCAACGCGACCAAAGCTGTCTCGGTGCTGTATCCAGGTCTGAAACCGGACTGGAATGGGTCCAGATAGACAGTTTCCTCCAGGTGTTGAGGAAGCTGATATGCCACCACACTCTCAACAACCTTCACCAAAAAGCGAAGGTTGGAGACTGGACGGTAGGTCGCTAAAACAGCCGGGTCCAGGGAGGGCTTCTTGAGGAGGGGCCTCACCACCGCCTCTTTCAAAGTGGCGGGGAAAACACCCTCCAACAAAGAAGCATTGGTAACTCCCTGGAGCCAGCCTCGTGTAACCTCCCGTGTGACCAGTACCATCCAGGAGGGACACGGGTCCAATAAACATGTTGTGGAATTCAACCTACCCAACAACCTGTCCATGTCATCAGGAGTCACAGGATCGAACTCAACCCAGATAACATTCTCAAGACTCGTCTCCGCCATCCCACCTGGATCTATCCAATCATGTCCAGGCCGTCCCGAATCTGAGCGATTTTATCAGACAGATACTGAACAAAATCAGTATCTGTAAGGGGTCCTCCCGAGCCTCCTGCGTAAGCAGGGAGCGGGTCACCCTAAACAGGGTGGCTGGGCGATTATCTGCCGATGCGATGAGTGCGGAGAAATAGTTATGTTTCGCCGCCCTGATCGCCACTAGATAGGTCTGAATATATGACCTCGCTAGTGTTCGGTCAGGTTCAAAGCGGCTGGACCTCCAGGGGCTCTCTAGGCTTCTTTTCTGGCGCTTCATCTCTCTCAGCTCCTCGTTATACCAAGGAGCTGGTCAAGTTCGTCACCGGGTCAGAAGCCGCAGCTCCTCAGCCGAGCCGTGGGCTAACTCCCTCGGAAATGGCCCAAGCTCCGTCAGAAACCTCTCAGGGTCCATCAGACGCCTGGGACGGAACCATTGAACCAGTTCCGTCTCCCTGCGGTGAGGTGTAGCAGTCCGAAAGTTTAGCTGAAGGAGTAAATGATCTGACCATGACAAGGGTTGAGATATTAATTCCCCTAACTCCAGATCATTTAGCCACTGTCCTGAGACGAAAATCAAGTCCAGTGTGTTACCCCCGACGTGGGTGGGGACCGCAACTACCTGGGTCAGGTCCAAGGCCATCATGGAAGCCATGAACTCCCGAGCTGCCGTTGACGAATCGCCTGCCGACGGCAAGTTGAAATCCCCCATGACCATAAGTCTGGGGGTCTCAACCGCCATCCCGGCTATCATCTCCAGCAGCTCAGGCAGGGCTGCCGTCACGTAGCAAGGAGCCAGGTACGTAATCAGCAAGCCCACCTGCACCCCCCGACCCCACCTCACGAAGAGGGTTTCACAACTGGCTATCTGCGGGACAGCGACCTTCCTCGGATCCAGACTCTCGTTAATAACAACCGCTACCCCCCCACCCCTACCCTGGACCCTCGGCTGATGAAACGCATGGAAACCTGGCGGGCACATCTCAGTGAGGGGAACCCCCCCTTCCGTGCCCAGCAAGGTCTCCGTAATGCCCATTAGGTCCGCTCCCCCCTCTTAAATAAGATCGGATATGAGGGGGGCCTTATTCATGATGGACCTGGCATTACATAACATCAGTCGAAGGTCCAGTTTCCGGGGGATATAACCACTTGGGACCCGAGTGAAGCCTAGGGGCCCGGAGTGCGGTATTGCTTTCAAACAGCGAGAACGCACTCCCCGAACATGATATGAGCCCCTGAATGCAAATGACTAGCTGTCTGCAAGGAGTATAAATCCTTCTATTCCCCACCATCCAATCAGAGCTGAAGAAGCTTCTTGGATTAGAAGTGAAACGTCTTCAAAGAAAAAACAGAAAGTCCAGTTGCCTCTTGGAAAAAGCACCTTTGGGACTCTTTTGGGTCATGCCTACAAGGGACTTCAGCAGTGTTGCAAGTTGGATCTGCTCCCCTGGGGTCCTACGGCATCACTGCCCTTGGGCAGCTGAACCAATTTACTCCTAGCTCAGTTGCAGATCCACAGAAGTCTGCCTTGCAATGTTACAATTCTATGAAGCTTGGAGGCATGTACAATCCCTATTCTCCTGTGCCCATATCAGTATTTGACAGGGAGATGGTGGTGTTCTGATCAGGAAGATTTATTGTTTGATATATTTTTTATTGCAGGGGTTGTATCTCAGTTCACTTGTCAACAAAGAGGCTAGACTCTACTATCCTTTAGCGTTTAGTCCCAGGGAAGCTGTCAGCCTCAGTTGAGTAACACCTTGGGCTAGAAGGGATGAAGCAAAGTCATGGACTCATTTCTCATCTAGCCAATAAAAAGTCAGATTTTTTCTCCCCTTACCATTGTGTTCATCCTGGTGGAAAGCAAGGGCTGCAGATGGGGACTTTAATTTATCAGGCATAATTTAAAAAATAATATCTGCCAAGTATGAGTCTTCGAGGAAATTCTTCACTTGTCTTGCTGGCAACTTTCAGAAAGAAGAGTCAACAAATAGTTTACTTTAGTTTACTTTACTGTCATTGTACCTCATACAACTAAATTAAATGCCATCTTCAGTGTACATTATAACTATTAAAATAAAACACAAACACACATCCGTCACATTCTATACAACTGAATTGAAAAAAAATCAATGTAGTTGCTGCCCTGGGATAGAAACTGTTTTTCAGCCTATTTGTCTTTGTTTTTGTTATCCGGTATGTCTGCCAGATGGTAATAGCTCAAAAAAAGGGTGCCCAGGATGAGATGGATTTTTAAGAATGTTTTGAACTTTCTTAAAGCAGTGGGAGCTATAAAACTCTTCCAAAGTGGGGAGAGGGCGACCAATAATCCTCTGGGCAATTAACCCTCTGGAGTGCTGTCCTATCTGCCATTGTGCAATTGGCAAACCATACACAGATGCAGTAAGTTAAAATACTCTCTATGGTGCAGCGGTAGAAGGTGACCAGCAGTTTTTCATTCAGTTGTTGCTTCCTAAGAAGTCTCAGGTAGTATAATCTCTGCTGGGCCCTTTTGACCAGTGTTGCAATGTGAGTGCTCCAGGTCAGGTCCTCTTTTATGATCACACCCAAAAATTAAAACTGGCCACTTGCTCCACTTGGTCTCCATTGATAAGCAAGGGCTGGATGTCTGATCTATTCCTTCTATAGTCCACTATAAGCTCCTCGGTCTTATTGGTGTTAAGGACCAAGTTATTGTCTCCACACCACGAAAGCAACCGGTCCACCTCATCTCGATAGGCAGATTCATTCTCCCCAGAGATGAGTTCCACCACTGTTGCATCATCTGCAAATTTAGTAATAGTATTACTAGCATCAGTGGGAATGCAGTTACGCACATAAAGAGTATAGAGTAAAGGACTCAACACATCTGTGGTGCATCAGTGTTAAGAATAAGGGCTGAAGAATGGCCAGACAGGAAATCCATAATCCAAAGGCAGATTGAATAATAATAGAAAAAGCTTAGTACTACCAAAGTGGTAGTAACAGGAATGATGGAGAAAGTAATGGCACAGTTTGGGAATACTTGATTTGAAGGGACTAGGGAATGTAATTTTAAATATGATTTTAATTCCTTAGTGGGGGACTATGAGGGAGATCCTTAAAAAACAGGTGCTAAAAGCTCAGTTACAAACAGTTTTAAATGGTGTGGGAAAAAGTATCCATCTGGTTCAGTTCCAAGCTGGGAGAAAGACACTGGAAATGTGGAGGCTGATTAGAAATCTGGTTTATTGATAAAGCAGAACCATGTGGGATTCTGGGCAGCTGACCACATGGAGTTGAGAATATGGGGTGGGTTATACCTTCTCTTGGGCTTTCACTTGAGCTTCCTCTTCCTGCGCAAGAACACATATTCTATTGGCTATTGTCAGACTCCCATGGGGCCATGTAGGGGTTATGTGGGGGTCATAGCTTTAAACGCGAGCTCAAGACTTTCTTTTTTCACCAAGTGGGGCTGGCCTGATTGATTTTAATATGGGGGGTTTTAGTGGGTTTTTTAACAGGGTTTTAGCTTTTGAAAAATTTTAGCTAATATTTTAAGTATACAGCGGTCGAATTAGATTTTTAAACTTGTTATAGTATTTTAATGTTTTGGATTTTTGTTGTTTTATTTGCTGTACACCCTGAGTCTTCGGAGAAGGGCGGTATAAAAATATGAATAAATAAATAAATAAATAAATAAATAAATAAATAAATAAATAAATAAATAAATAAATAAATAAATAGCTGGCTCTATAGGCAAAGTACAAATCCTAGTGTTTGTCTGAGCTAAGTTTGGCTGAAGTTTGGACTGCTCTGAGGGTGATGCAATGAGAAGGGACTTGTGTTCTGAAAGGGTGTTGGATAATTCCTGCTGTGGCTTAATTGGTTTCATCCTGTTTTGGCTCTTGGGTGAGGGTATTTGCTTATGAATAGAGCTATTTAGATACTTGCCTTTTTCAATAAGGTCTTTATCTCTTAAGTGCTGACATCTGCTGCTATTAGGAAAGAGGGGGTTGCTTTCTGCCTCTAAAAACATGTTTCACAATTTTTCCCTTTGGGAAATATAATAATCTGCCTTTTTAAATATTCCTCAAAATATTTCATTCTTCTGGGGCGGGGTGATTTCCCACAATGGGAAACATAATGATAGTCAATCTATCTAAAGAACCAATATCATCTTCACTAGTTTTTTTTTTAAGACCTGTATACTGCACGAATCAAGAAGAGGGCCATGAAAATATTTACAGACTCCTCGCATCCTGGACATAAACTGTTTCAACTCCTACCCTCAAAACGACGCTATAGAGCACTGCACACCAGAACAACTAGACACAAGAACAGTTTTTTCCCGAAGGCCATCACTCTGCTAAACCAATAATTCCCTCAACACTGTCAGACTATTTACTGAATCTGCACTACTATTAAACTTCTCATAGTTCCCATCACCAATCTCTTTCCACTTATGACTGTATGACTGTAACTTTGTTGCTGGCAATCCTTATGATTTATATTGATATATTGACCATCAATTGTGTTGTAAATGTTGTACCTTGATGAACGTATCTTTTCTTTTATGTACACTGAGAGCATATGCACCAAGACAAATTCCTTGTGTGTCCAATCACACTTGGCCAATAAAAAAATTCAATTCTATTCTATTCTATTCTATTCTATTCTATTCTATTCTATTCTATTCTATTCTATTCTATTCTATTCTATATATATATATATATATATATATATATATATATATATATAAATATATATATATATATATATATATATATATAAATATAAATATAAATATATATATATATATATATATGGCCCTAGAAAAGTGATGGCTAACCTTTTCTGGACCGAGTGCCCAAAGCACCCGCGCTTGCCCGTGAATGCCCGTGCGTGCACCCAAACCCCCCAAATGCAATGCGTGTGCAGCCCCCATGCATGCGCCACACACATGTGATGCGCACACCCATGCATGTGTGTGCCGCCTGCATGCACCACACTCCCACACATACATGCATGGACCCCATATGTGCCCTGCCCCACCCCCCACATGCACGTGCAGCCCCCTGCACGTGCTTCGCCCCCTGCGAGACCCAACAACCAGCTGGCTGGCAGGAGGCACGCACATGCGCAGTGGAGCTGAACTGGGGCAACGGCTCACGAACCCACAGAGGGGGCACTGAATGCCACCTATGCCACCTGTGCCGTAGGTTGACCATCACGGGCCTAAAACAACAGACAGTGTCCGGAAAACCAAAATCAAAATCACTTCAATTCAGTGGTGGGATTCAGCCAGTTCGCACCACTTTGGGAGAACCGGTTGTTAACTTTCTGAGCAGTTTGGTGTACTGGTTGTTGGAAGAAATCATTAGGGCAGAGAAGCAGTTATTAAATTATTTGACTCCCACCACTGCTTCAATTATATGGAAAAAGTAAAGCAAAGACAATCAGAGGACTAGAAATGGATCTTAGTAAGGAGGCATGAAGGAACGAGGAAGGTTTAGCCTTGAGAAGAGAATAAGCAGAGGAGATGCGACATTGTTTGATTGAGCATGATACGGAATAATGGTTTTCAATTACATTTCAATTACATTGATTCTGATTCAGCTTTAGGGGGAAAGGCTTCATTTCAGTTGCGGCAATTTTGACACATGAACCAGTTACCTAGAGGAGGAGAACTGCCAGTGATGGGAAGACTCCACCTGTTGCATTTCAATGGATCTGGCAATTATTGTAACCCCACGGTGCATTTCTGGGGAGGGAGAAAAATGTCGGCACCTGTAGTCTGAGAAAAGGTCAGGATGAATGGCCCAGGTATCTCTCCTGCCAGATAAACGATCAGGAAGCCACAGAATGTCTCTCTCTGCCAGTTTTCAGGACTCTACCAGAAATAAGCTTTCCTCCACTATTATCTCTGCTTTTTTAAAAAGTCCCCAAGGAGAAAAGAGATGATTGGACAACTAATTATTGTTCCCAGCAGAATCTCTGGCAGTTGTAAATTTCACATAGTACAAATTTATCAGCACATAAGCAATTACCTTGATTGAGTTAGGACCTGAATTAGCCAGCACCCCGGTGCTATAATTGCTTCAGTCGTTGCGTGAATTGCATTACGGGAGGGAGTCTCGTATCAAGCTGCCAAACGCAAATGCAATCCTCGTAACTCTTGCCAAGAAGAACCAGAGGTGATCCTCAGTTATCGCTCTTGGTTCTAGAAAGAGTTGAAGGGGCATCCGGGTTGGGGGTGCATCTGATGCAGCGCTGGTCTGAAATGGTCATAGAGCGGTATTTCTCAGCCTTGGCAGCTTTAAGGTGTGTGGACTTCTACATAAAGTTATCAGTGGTGGGATTGAATTTTTTTTTACTATTGGTTTTGTGGGCATGGCTTGGTGGGCGTATCTTGGGTATGGGTATGGCAGGGGAAGGACACTGTAAAATCTCCATTCCCTCCCCACTCCAGGGGAAGGTTACTGTAAAATCCCCATTTCCTCCTGATTAGCTGGGACTCTGGAGGCAGAGAATAGATGGGGGCGGGGCCAGTCAGAGGTGGTATTTACCGGTTCTCTGAACTACTTAAAATTTCCGCTACCAGTTCTCCAGAACCAGTCGGAACCTGTGGAAATCCACCTCTGAAAGATATGCTATAAACATGCATATCAGAGGTGGATTTCAGCAAGTTCTGACTGGTCAGAACCGGTAGCAGAAATTTTGAGTAGACCAGAGAACCGGTAGTAAAAATTCTGACTGGCCCTACCCCCATCTATTCTCTGCCTCCCAGGTCCCAGCTGATTGGGAGGAAATGGGGATTTTGCAGTATCTTTCCACTGCCACGCCCACCAAGCCATGCTCCACCAAGCCACGCCCACCAAGCCATGCCACGCCCACCAAGCCATACCCACAGAACCGGTAGTAAAAAAAATTGAAACCCATCACTGATACATATGTGTATACCTACACACTAACTTATAAATACACATAAATGTTAATCACAGCTTCCACTCATTGCTTCTTGTCCTGCTGTCAGACATTAAGGAGAATAAATCAAAAGAAAGGGTATAAAACAAAAATCACCAATGTTCACTTACACACAGAGATACATAGATTCACATAAACAAACAGACATGCACACTCCTACACAGACACAATCCTTTATGTAGGTTGGAAGTGACTGCAGCGAAAAGATTAAATCCAGGCTGGCACTGGGTGACCTTCCATGAGAGAAGGGATGGGAACATATTGTTTATGGAGGGCTGCTACATTATCTTGGAATCTGCTAGGAATCCATTGGGATCCAGTAGAGATTTCATTTATCATAGATTTTTACATCTTGCCTTTTTTCCCAGGAACTCAAAGTAGTATAGGTAGTTTTACAACATTTCGTTCAGTACAACATTTGAAGTTACAATGGCACTGAAAAAAATTACTTATGACTGTTTTTCATGCGATTATTGCAGCATCCCGATGGTCACGTGTTCCAAATACGGATGCTGGGTAACTGGCTCAT
This sequence comes from Ahaetulla prasina, assembly GCF_028640845.1. Classification (NCBI taxonomy): domain Eukaryota; kingdom Metazoa; phylum Chordata; class Lepidosauria; order Squamata; family Colubridae; genus Ahaetulla; species Ahaetulla prasina. The sequence goes on from NC_080542.1 coordinate 23,256,143, forward strand.
ATTTACGACGGTCGCAGTGTCCCGGAGTCACGTGATTACCTTTTGCGACCTTCTGACCAGCAAAGTCGATGAGGAAGCCAGATTCACTTAAGAACTACGTTACTAATTTAACAATTGCAGTGATAAATTTAACAACTTTGGCGAGAAAGATAGTAAAATGGGGCAAAACTCACAACAACTATATTTGGGATTGATTGTGGCCGTAAGTCGAGGACTACCTCTATAGGCAAAACCTTGTCAGATAGAAGGAGTCACTGATTCAGAGTTTGCCTCTGGGTTTCTAAGCCTGAAGATGAAATACAACCTGGATCTCCAAGGTGCTAGTCCACCAACTTTATTTATTTATTATTATTATTATTATTTATTTTATTATTTATTTATTATTTAGATTTTTATACCGCCCTTCTCCCGAAGGACTCAGGGAGCCAGATTTAAAACAATACAATATATAAATTAAAACAACAGTTAAAATAACATATTCTATAAGTGGCCGAAAATTTAAAACCGTCAAATTTGACCCATAAATAAAATACCCCAATTAAAATTATTAAAATTCAGAAAATTTAAAAAATTAAGCCAGTCCCGCTTGGATAAACAAGTGCGTTTTCAATTCACGGCGAAAGGTCCGAAGGTCAGGTAATTGACGCAAACCGGGGGGAAGTTCGTTCCAGAGGGTAGGTGCTCCAACAGAGAAGGCCCTTCCCCTGGGGGCCGCCAGCCGACATTGCTTGGCGGACGGCACCCTGAGAAGACCCTCTCTGTGTGAGCGTACGGGTCGGTGGGAGGCATAAGGTAACAGCAGGCAGTCCCGTAAGTACCCGGGTCCTAAGCCATGGAGCGCTTTAAAGGTGGTAACCAAAACCTTTAAGCGCAACTTAAACACTATATCATACAGTATAGGCCAGTGATGGCTAACCTTTTCCGGACCGAGTGCCCAAAGTGCACCTGGACCCCCAAAACTGCAATGCGCACACAGCCCTGTGCATGTGCCCCATGCACGCGCTCCCCATGCCTGCACACATGCCCCCCCGCACGCTCCATGCCCTTATATATGCACAGCAGAGACCCAAAGACCAGCTGGCCGGTGGGAGGCACACATGCATGCGCAGCAGAGCTGAACTGGGGAGACGGCTCACATGCCCACAGAGAGGCACCTGTGCCATAGGTTCGCCATCATGGGTATAGGCTCTCATAAGTTCTATCGGATTACAGGTAGTCCTTGACTTATGACCAGAATTGGGATCAGAATTTCTGTATGCTAATAAAAGCAGTTAAGTGACCTGTGGCTGACTTATGACCTCTTTTTGGCCATGATTATTAAGTGAATTGGGGCAGTTGTTAAGTGAATCAGTCATTAGGAGAATTTAGCTTCCCCCCATTGATTTTACTTGATAGAAGCCAGCTGGGAAGGCATCAAATGGTGATCACATGATCTTGGCTGGATGGTGCAAATGTCATAAATGTATGGCAGTTGCAAAGCATCCGGATTTCGATCATGCGACTGTGGGGATACCGTGGCAGTTGTAAGTGTGAATATCGTAAGTCACTTTTCTCAGTACGGTTGTAACTTTGGTCACTAAATGAACGGTTGTAGGTCAAGGGCTACCTGCATACGTTGGTTTGGTATGATGATTAAAGGATCTGGGGTAGAAACAGGAGATCATGAGTTCTAGTCCTTCTCTGGTCATGAAACTGAATGACCTGGTATAAGTCACTCTCTCTGAGTCCCAGGAAGAAGGCTGTAGCAGATCATGTCTGAAAAATGTTGTTTGTTCAGGCTATCACTTGGAGTCAAGATTGACTTGAAAACCCACATTCATACGCAAACCTGCATTTGACCCTTACTTTATTTAAAGCTTTGTTTCTCAACTGCAGCCACTCTAAGATGGATGGACTTCGATTCCCAGAATTCCCTAGCCAGCATTGAAGCCCATCCATCTTAAAGCGGCTGAGGTTGGAAAATAGTGATTGAAAGCATCATAGAATCAGAGATGGAAGGGAGATGGATGGTTAAGAAGTATGAAGTATAGGTAAATAAAGGGACCTTGGAGGACTTTATTACAACCCTTTACCTAAGTCTTTATACAAACTTGAACAAATGGTTGTCCAATCTTTTCTTGAAACCTCCAGCAATGGAGCATCCACAACTCCAGGACACAAGCTGTCCCATTGATTAATTGTTCTTACTGTCAGGACATTCTTCCTTCCTAGTTCCAGGTTGAATCGCCCTCTGATGAGCTTCCACCCATTGCCTCTTGTCCTGACCTCAGGTGCTATGGACAATAAATCGAAAGGGTATCAAAAACAAAACAAAACAAACCTACTTTTTAAAAACTCCAATAACATGGAATCAGTGGGTAGTAATAAATATGTCCTTAAGCAACTCAGAGACCAACAATAACAGAGAAGCAGCATAGCTATATAGTATGCTTGCTGTCAAGTTATTAATCCTAGCACAATTGTTTGTCTTAATCGTTTGTTACAGCTGGCTCATTTCAATGTCAACATCTCCCCCTCCCTTTTTTTATAATTATCCAGACTGGGTATCTCTTTACAAAATCTGGTGGACAAAATATCCTTTGTCCATGCAGCATCTCTCCCTTTGAAATGCCAAATCCACCAGGATTTTGAAGAAGGTTATTCATTCTTCCCCTATCAGTTATCTATCTCATAACTGGAAGCCATGTGAAACTCCTGTGTTTGGAAAGACAAAGTGGAAGTTGCATTACGTTGCAAACATCTTGGCTGTAGGATTGTGCATCGGCAAAGTGGGTCACAGCACAGATGTGACAGGCCTCTGTTCTTTGTATGTTGGTTCTATGTCTGGAAATGCAGCAAATTTGACCGAGGCTCCTGCTGTTTGGACGATTCAGTTTTCCAGTCACAGCTGAATTCAAGCAGCAACGTCATCCTGGTGGCTTCTGAGCGTTTGTTAAAAATGGAGACTGTGCCACAGGGCTGTAGAGGAGAGGCTGTGCGCATTTGGCATCCCTGACATTTCAGAGGAATCTTGAGATGCAGAAAATCAATCGCTTAAGAGCCTGGCCTCAGGAACAACACCAGCTTGGAAGGTAAAAGGGCATCTGATGCTTACAGAGGTGGCTTGGCTGCTTCCTTTAAGCTGATGGAAGTCTGCTTCTCTTGCTAGACTAGATAAGGAGGAGCTGTGTATGGAGGACATATGTACATATGTGTGTGAGAAAGAGACAATTAGAGATCTATTACCAACCTTCCTAAGCTCTTTACTTGAAGAGCAGCCATACGCAGAGGCTTTGCTTGAGGCTCTCCAAGAGGTTCTCAGTTACTTTGGCCAAGTCATGAGGGGGAGTTCACTGGAGAAAGCAATTATGTTGAGGAGAGTTTGCAGTAAAAGGAAACTAGCCTGTCAAAGAACATGGTGGCTGGACACCATCAAAGCTGACACCAGCCAGAGCATAGAAAATTTCAAAAGAAGTGCAAGATTGGAAGATGTGGAAAGACTTGGCCCACAGAATCACCAAGAATCAGACATGACTGAATGGATACCACCATCAATCAGAATAGAGCTGAATGGGACCTTGGGGATCTTCTAATAGAACCCACGGCTCAAGCAGGAGATCCTACACCATTCCAAACAAGTGGCTGTCCAGTCTCTTAAAAGCCTTCAGTGATGGAGCACCCAGAACTTCTGAAGGCAAGCTGTTCCACTGGTTAATTGTTCTCACTGTAAGGAAGTTTCTCCTTAATTCCAGGTTGGTTCTCTCCTTGATTAATTTCCATCCATTGTTTCTTGTCCTGCCCTCTGGTGCTTCAGAAAATAAGTTAACCCCCCTCTTCTTTGTGGCAGCCCCTCAAATACTGGAATTACTGCTATCATGTCCCCATAAAAGTCCTTCTTTTCTCTAGACTAGCCAAACCCAAATCCTGCATCCATTCTTCCTATGTTTTAGTCTCCAGGCCTTTAATCATCTTAGTTGCTCTTCTCTGTATTTTTTCCAAAGTCCTCCTCCTCCATCATCATCACCATCACCACCACCAACATCATCTCTGAGGGCCATAGGGGGGCAAAAGCACTGATATCTGCATATTTATATATTAAAAGTTCAGATTTAATCCTCTTGAGATGCTAGAAGAGGAACGGCTGCAACCTAACCACCACTGTTCTTCCCCTGCAGGTCTCCAAGTGGGATCGTCTTTCTCCTTCCCAAAGATTTCTGTTTTTGTTTTGTTTTTTCTTTCAGCTCCTTTTTTTTTTTTTGCTACTCCTGGCCTTCAGCCATCTCTCCTAGACAGGAAAGGCCCAGAATCGCATTTCATGACATTCTTCCTGCATATAAACAGCCGCCCCCACCCAGAAGCAGCCACATGGCGATGCCAGGCAAGGCATTCCTGCTTTACTGCTCCCTATTCCCTCTACCCCTCCTCTTCAACCCCATTCCTAAATTTATCTGGCCTGGAGGAAGGGGGCTGGGAATTGGCAATTGGGCTTAATTAGCTGATGTTTCCCAGTGTGAGGAATATCCAGTTGCCATGGGGACGGGGAGTGCCGCGGTAACCAACAGGGCCCCTTTTCTTGTTCACTACCTACTTCTCTCCATGCCATGCTGGCACAAGGAGCTACACAGGGACAGGAGTGGGAAGCAATGCCAGGGCTGGTGTTGGGCATAGCTCTTTTTGCCTCTGCAGGGAATGCAAGCCCCTCCTCTCATTTCTTTTCATGGTAAGAAATTTCCGCACGCAGCATCGGATCCTATAGCGAGAAGTAAAGTAGGCAGGTTTTAGCAGGATGTTTCATTGAAAGGATAATTTTCTTGCCATCACTGGCATGTGGGTGTTGGACTCTTAGGTAACGCCTGCCCTGGATTTAGTGCCAGTTCTCTCTGCTTCCTCTCCTCCTCCTCCTCCTCCCCTTCATATTGGGGATTTTTCTGGAGAAGAATCAGTCAAGAGACCAGCTTTTTCTTTGGTGACTTATTGAGTAGTCCAATCAATTGAAGTGTTGGAAGAAATGTCCATCTGGGTTCAGTTCCAAGTGGGGAAAAAGACACTGGAAACATGGAGAGTGCTTGGAAAGATGGTTTAATGGTGGACAGGAATGAAATAGCTTGAATTCCTGAACAGGAGCACATGGCTTGCGTTCCTGAATAGAAAAGGTGATCACATATTTCAAGGTGTTGGTTGAAGAACCAGAGAGGAAAGGAGAAGGAGAAGAGAAGAGAGACCGAACAAGATACTGAGTGCCTGAGTTTATAGTCTCTGTGGGGCCCCACCTTGGTGTTCCTGTTCCTGTATAAGAAATGTACCGTGATTGGTTGTCAAACTCCCAGGTGGTCTAGGGGTCTTGGCTAACTTTGTAGGTTGTCTCTCAAGCTTGCTTGAGTCTTGCCATGTGGTGAGTTTCTGTTGCTATTGTGTTGCAGATGATGGTCCATTGACAAAGGAAATGAGTGAGCTTGGCTAAGGCCTTAATGACCCATTGACAAAGGTGTGAGGAGGCAGGAAGCTGCTTTGTCTTTAAAACAGGTTTCTCCATTTCTCATCCAGGGAAACACAATACTCTGGCCTCTTCAATATCCTCCAAAATATTTCATTCTTCTAGGAGAGGGGTGAGTGCTAACTTCCTACAGAAGAAAGTAGCGAAACTGAAGACAAGGATAAATCTAGTCCACTGGGGCTTAGAACCTTTTGAGGCAAGCCAGTTGACCCAGCTCAGTGTTTTGCCATTTAAAACTTTTCAGATTTTCAGCTCAGAGACACTTCCCTGCATACAGACAGATGCCGATGGATATAGAAGCCACTCCTCTCCCTGTTAGGCTTAGGAAGAGACAGTTCATCTGCAACAGGTAATTTGATGACAATCCTAAAATTTTTGAACAACCTAGTTTTAACTTTCCTAAACCTCTCCGTAGTCTTGAAATCCACTGAAAGTGACTTGTGCCTTTCAAGGTTACTGAATCTGTAATTACACGACTTCCCAACAATCCTTAATAATAATTTGTCTTAATAAAAGAGGATAGCTGTAGCTCAGGGTTAAACTGTGGGGTCCTTGTGCTGTCAGCTTGCTTGGTTTCTTGCAGACATTTCATTGCCCAACCAGGTAACACTAGATAGCACTGATGATGTTTCCTAGTTGGGTAATGAAACACCTGTTTGGAACCCTCACCACATCTCTGACATCAATACAATTGAACGTGTCCAGAAATATTTTACAAGAAGAGTTCTCCATTCCTCTGAAAACAACAAAATACCTTATCCCACCAGACTTGAAATCCTAGGCTTAGAAAACTTGGAACTCCGTCGCCTTCGACAAGACCTAAGCTTAACTCACAGAATCATCTATTGTAATGTCCTTCCTGTTAAAGACTACTTCAGCTTTAATTGCAATAATACAAGGGCAACCAATAGATTTAAACTTAATGTAAACCGCTTTAATCTAGATTGCAGAAAATATGACTTCTGCAACAGAATCATCAGTGCTTGGAATACTTTACCTGACTCTGTGGTCTCTTCCCATAATCCTAAAAGCTTTAACCAAAAACTTTCTACTATTGACCTCACCCCATTCCTAAGAGGACCATAAGGGGCGTGCATAAGCGCACAAACGTGCCTACCGTTCCTGTCCTATTGTTTTTCTTTTCTTCTTCCTATATATGTTTATATGTGTATATACTATATAATCTTTTTGTATGATGTTGTGACAAAATAAATAAATAAAAATAAAAATAAATAACCAACCTCAAAGAGCACCAAGGAAACCACAAATATTGTCCTGAGAATCTTAGAAGTCCCAATCCGAACTCAACAGAATTGCATTTGGGGACAAAATGGTTCCTCAGAAGTGATCTAGTCTTGGGTGCTACTTCAGATCAACCAGAATAAAGCTGGAAGGGACTTTTGAGGTTTTCTAGTCCAACCCTATACCATTTCAGACAAGTGACTGTCCAGTCTCTTCTTAAAAACCTCCAGTGATGAAGCACCCACAACTTCTGATGGCAATATGTTCCATTTGTTAGTGGTTCTCATTGTTAGGAAGTTTCTCCTTAATTCAAGGTTGCTTCTCTCCTTGATTAGTTTCCACCTGTTTCTTTTGTCCTCTGATGCTCTGGAAAGTAAGTTGACCCCTTCTTGTCTGAAGAGATTCTCAGTCATCCAGGTTATGGGTGTCCCAAAGGTGCTTTTTCAGGAGGGAAATGAACCTTCTTTTTTCTTTGAAGACATTTCGCTTCTCATCCAAGAAGCTTCTTCAGCTCTGACAGGATAGTGCAACGGTGACAGGGTAGTGTAATAATTCTTCCATTCCCCACTATCCTGTCAGGACTGAAGAAGCTTCTTGGATGAGAAGTGAAACGTTTTCAAAGAAAAAACAAGGAAGTCCAGTTGCCTTCTGAAAAAGTACCTATGGGTTGTTGACCCCCTCTTCTTTGTGGCAAAACCTCTCAAATACTGGAATATTTCAGGAACTCTCTTCCATGGGCTCTAAATTTGCCTCCTGGGGTTCCTTGCACAGTTTCAAACACTTTTGTGATTGCGCTGTTTCAGTTGTTAGGTCGTGTTTCATTTTTACTGTGCTTCATCTGTACTTTAGTTTGCATATCCATCCTTCCCCTGCAGAAGAGAACAATCATAATCTCATCCATTTCAGTGAAGTCAAGCTCTCATTCTCCTTAAAGAATTAACTCCAGCATTAAAACTCAGGAGCCAGGAGAAGAGGGGAACCAAGACGCCCCTCCCACCCCACCCCCTACACACAATGGGGAACAAACATCCCACAAGTTCTGCAGAGGTTCCCTGTAGCAAAAAAAAAAAAAAAGGCAGATGACTTCTTTGGTGTAATTTGAGTTACACCAACCCCAAACTTGGCCAGTATGATGGGATCATAGAGGTTCTGGAAACTGTGTGGAATAATCCTATGGAAAGGTCCACCATCCTCATCAGGAACAGATCAAGGAATAGGAATGTAATGGGAGGAGTAAAACTCAACCTCATAGTTTTTGGAATACAAAACAATTTTATTGAAGTGTTTGCAAAGACTGGTGGATCTCAATACACACATAGGCAAGAGACCACACTGAAGTAGTGAAAAAGCATACTTTTATAATTATCCCTACACCCGTCAGTTTATGCCACATCATTCCTTTCCAGGCCCAGTTGATAGGCCCAGTCTGGTCACATGCTTTCCGACCGCCTAAAATCTGCTATATCCCTAAATATTTAAAGTTAGTTAAGCCCTTATTGTCACCCAAACTTGCTAACCATTAACTCCCCTCATCTCTCCCGTATCGCTTCCTCTATTTCACAAGAATCTGCAACATTGCCATGGAAAAGAACATTTCTCAAGTGAAAGAAACATTCGAGGGAAAGAGGGAGAGAAAAAAAAAACATCAAAGCAGATACATTCTCAGCCTGCCCACGGTTGGCTTACGATTTTCTTTGTTCATGGAGGCTTGAGAACAGCTAAAAATCCTACAATGTATTAAATGCTCTCCAGCCACTTCTGGTCTCTGAAAGAGAGGCCTTTTCTTGAAAGTTAAGGCTTATGGGAAATTATCAGCAATACAACTGAAAAGCAAATTTAAACATGGCTGTACCTTGGATATGTAGTTCATAAACTATATGTTAGTCTATATCCGTGATGGCAAACCGGTGACACGCGTGCCACAGGTGGCATGCGGAGCCATATCAGTGGGCACACGAGCGTTGCCCTAGCTCAGCTCCAGCACGCATGCGCACACCGGACAGCTGATTTTCAGGCCTTCTGGGACCACTAGAAGTCGGGAAACGGGGTGGGAAAGGCTGTTTTCGCCCTCCCCAGGCTCCTAGAAAGCCCCTGGGAGGGCAAAGAACGGGCCTACTGGGCCCACCATTCTATCACGTGCCAAAAGCAGAGGGAGCGCAGGTGTGTGTGGCACATTGAATTATGGGTGTGGGCATGCATGTGCGTGACTCCCCCCCACGCTCCCCATGCTTTTGGCACGCGACGGCAAAAAGGTTAGCCATCACTGGTCTATAGAATGGAAAATTACAACTGACTATATTGTATCTTACAGTAACATGAGTTCTAAAGCCTTCCAGTTTTAGTTTTTTTATTTATTTTATTTATTTATTTGTCACAACATTATATATAAGCATAAGCATGAAATGAGTATACGATATATAAGCATATATATAAGCATAAGTATGCAATAACTATATGAAATTGGATACAATAAAAGGGAACATTAGGACAGGAATGGTAGGCACGCTGGTGCTCTTATGCACGCCTCTTATTAGACCTCTTAGGAATGGGGTGAGGTCAACAGTAGACAGTCTTAGGTTAAAGCTTTGGGGATTTTGGGAAGAGACCACAGAGTCTGGTAATGTCTACACTGTATAAATTGTATAAGTATAAATTGCTCACCATCTATCTTTGAGTTCAGCATGAAACCACACCGGCTACCTTGCCTGGAGCTGTTGACCTCTTTCGGCTTGCCCCTCAATGGTGCTGTCCTGATTTCCCGTGTACAGGCCGCATTAAGCAAAGCAATTGGGTCAACCCTCTGGCTTTGCTTCCCAAGCAGTCAGGACACAGATGCAGGAACAGGACCCAGGCAGGGGCTGAGTTTTGATAGGCAGCTAAGCCACATCCTTCCCTGTTTCTTTCTGTGTGTTGATGCAGGAGAGGCTGCTTACCCAAAATCTAACCCACACTTGAAGCCCCACAGCTCCCCACAGCTTACTAAGCATCTGTTTGGCAGTCAAGAGAGCTACATGGGGAAGAGATGCCTTTTTCAACACCTGGCAGCCCCCCCCCCCCATGACCATCAAACACCTGTTGGCAGATGCAGGGAATTTTATCTGCCAGGAGGGGAAAGAGAGAACTGCTAGGAGCTAGGGGTGGGCGGGGGAGGGGAGAATGCCTATGTATTTACTAGTAGGCACCAGACTCTCCCCTTACCCCATGAGTCAGTTGGCTGCACCACCAGCACAATCATCAGCCAAGTACATTCGATTTTACGTATCTTGGAAGACCCAAGAGTTGCCTTTGGCTTAAGGGGCAAAACATGATTTTAATACAGCTAAGGATCGTTTAAACCTGTATCTCTCATGGCCTGAAGATGAGATGAAGGAAGGCAACGTCACGAAATGCAGCCACATAGGAACAGGAATATATATCTGCAGACTCCTGCTACGTTTGGCCAAAATGACAAAAACAATGTGTGTGTTTTTGGTTTACAAAGTCTGCCTCTTTCAGTGGTGTGATGTTACACCAAGCATGCAAAGTGGGCAAGGCTTGCAATGCAACAACACATTGCTGCTTTTATCAGACTGACTCCTTTTGCGCGCACACGCATACACTCAAACACATTCACAAAACCAGATGCCTCTGTGCCAGAATATTTCATCCCAGGCTTAGATGCAATAGCAATAAGAATTATTATAGCATTTAGAATCATATACTACTTTACAACACTCTCTAAGCCAGCGGTTCTCAACCTGTGGGTCGGGACCCCGTTGGGGGTCGAATGACGATTTGGCAGGGGTTGCCTAAGACCATTGAAAATATGGGAAGTATACTTGCGAGTCGAAGAATTGCGCTCCAATGGTTGACCCCACAAGCCAGCTGCAGGCTCTTCAAATCGCTAGCCAAATTCGGCTTCAGGCGCGATGAATTAAAAAAGAGAGAAATCTTTGCTCTGATGTCTCCCTCTCAAGCCAGCTGCAATCACTCCCAATCGCTAGCCTAATCTGGCTTCAGGCGCGATAAACTTAATAGGGGAGGAGTCTCCGCTTTAATGCCTCTGTCCTCAAGGCAATCGCAAGCAGTTCAGATCGCTAGCCAATACGGCTTCAGGCGCGATAAATTCAAAACGAAAATATTTTTTTTTTATTTGCATTTATATCCCTCCCTTCTCCGAAGACTCAGGGCGGCTTACACTATGTCAAGCAATAGTCTTCATCCATTTGTATATTATATACAAAGTCAACTTATTGCCCCCAACAATCTGGGTCCTCATTTTACCTACCTTATAAAGGATGGAAGGCTGAGTCAACCTTGGGCCTGGTGGGGCTTGAACCTGCAGTAATTGCAAGCAGCTGCTGTTAATAGCAGACTGTCTTACCAGTCTGAGCCACAGAGGCACACTATTTTATTGTTGGTGTCGCCACATTGTGGGGAATTGTATTAAAGAGGTCGCAGCACTATAAAGGTTGAGAACCACTACTCTAAGCAGTTTACAATGTCAGCATGTTGCCCCCAACAATCTGAATACTCATTTTACTGACTTTGGAAGGATGGAAGGCTGTCAACCTTGAGCTGGTCAGGATCGAACTCCTGACCTGGCAGCGGGCAGAATCAACCTGCAATACTGCATTCTAACTACTACGCCACCACAGTAAGAAATAGCCTTAGAATATGGTACAGATAGTTCTCGACTTACAACCATTAGTTTAGTGACCATTTGAAATTATGATGGTGCTGAAAAAGTAACTTACAACTGACTTTCACACAACCATTGTAGCATTTCCCCAATCACATGACCAAAACACAGCAACCAATATATATTTGCAATGGTTGCAGCATCTTGGGGTCACGTGATTGCTATTTGAAAACTTCCTAACCAGCTTCTTAGACAAAGTCAGTGGGGAAAGCTGGATTTGTTTAATGACCATGTGATTTCTTTAACAACCATGGTGATTCACTTAACAACTGCGGCAAAAAGGTCATTAAATGTGTGTGACTCACATAACGACCATCTTGCTTTAGCCATGGACATTCCAATTGTACTCGTAGGTTGAAGGCTACCTGTATTGCTATGACTTTCATCTGGCTGCACCTATTTGGTTCCGTTCTCTCAACATCTTCAGGCTCAATAAGTTACTTACCCAATTATATAGAACAAAGTTTTTCATACTTAGCAAGTTGAGTTCAACTCTCAAAATGCTGATTCTGGGCATTCACACATCTTAAAGTTGCCATGTTTGAAAAACATTAATATAAACCAACATAGCGGATTCTGGGACAACCTCAGTTTGGTGGTAAAATTTTGTTCTGATCAACATCCCAGTCATCTTTGTGATGCATGGAACCCAAAACTTCCTGGTTTTCTCTTTTGTTTAACATTTGAGATAGTGGGTGAGAGGAAGAATGGGAAAAACAACATAAAGTGGCCCAGAAAGGATGGAAGCTTCCTCCACCTTCTTCTAACCTTCTGTTTCATCCCACTATCTCCGGAAGCTTGAAACTGGAAAATAGACAAGAGTGACAACACTTTGACAGCTTCTTCAACCCAAGCCTATGTCCAGAGACTTAGGGGAGAGGTTCATGAAGAATCTTTGACCTGGAATGATCTCTGAAGATGTCTAGTAAATCCTCTGCCCAGTTCAGGACCTTCACAGTATTACATCAAGATTAAGCCTCTCTTCCCTCCACACAAGCCTGGGTTCAGACAAAATGCTCACCTGTGGTTTGGATGACTATATCTACCAGAAAACATGATTAATTGATGTTAGGGCTGAATCTCTCTGCTGTAGCTTAATTAGTGTCTCAAATTTTGACACCTCAGTGAGGCCAAACCAAATATTACATCACCTATTGTGAGAACTTAGGCTCTCTCTCTTCCTCATCCTTTTACATATCCATAACTGGCCACAAGGCTCTTCTAATTGCTGTGGAGGGGAAATTGTTGTTGTTGTTTTGAAAAATTACTCTAGGAAATGTTAGTAGTCTGCCCATTTCAAATTCCTTTCAAAATGAGCCAGTTTTAAAACACTCACTATTCTTGAAAAATTAGTTTAAAATAATAGGGTTTATATTGCATTTCTCCACAAATGCAAATACAACAATTGACCATAATTGAGCCCAAAATTTCTGTTGCTAAGCAAAACAGCTGTTTATTTATTTATTTATTTGTTCGCACTTTTATTAAGTGAGTTCTGCCCATTTTATGACTTGCCTTGCTACAGTTCTTAAACGAATCACTACAGCTGTTAAGTGAATATGGCTTCTCCATGGACTTTGCTTGTCAGCTGATCACAAAAATGTTCACATTACCCCAGGTCACTGCAACTGTCATAAATATGAACCAGTTACCAAGAATTTTATCTGAATTTTGATCATGTGATCATGGTGATGCTGCAATGGATTTAAGTGTGAAAAACAGTAATAGGTCCCATTTTCCAGTGCTGCTGTAACTTTTAAAGGTCACTAAATGAATGGTTGTAAGTTGAGGACTACCTGTAATCTTGATAATTTTAGGGGTCAGAGAGAAAAGATGGAATCTAGTGACCAATTCTGTCCAGTCTCAAGATCACATAGCAGTGCCCATTAATTAAACCTGCTTTTGTGCTAAACATTTTAGGACAGCTAAAGGATTTCTACAGATTCCACAAAACTCATCCCACATGAAGGAGATCCTTCTATCGTGTTTTCCGGGAAATAAATCCTGTTCCCAGCAGATTATCACAAACCATCCTCCTTGTATCTTCTGTTTCTAATTGCATCCTGTTCAGTATTGCTACAGTACAGAAGGGATAAAATTGCCCTTCCATTAGTCAATTCTTGCCATTGGTAGAATTTATTTATTTATTTAATCATATTTATATATATAGAATGGTAGTAGTTAATTGCTAGTTTTCTGTTATTGCTGAAAGAAAATGGAAATCTAATGAGAAATAAGTAAAGTAAAGCCCACTCATTCCCCCACTAAGAAAAAAAAGGGAAAGTCAGAAGTCCTGTCACTTTTCCAAACAGAAAGTAATTATAAAGGGCTTGAATTGTGTATCGCAATACCCTAAGACGATTCATCAGTATTTTTTCAATCCTCTTATATCAAAGTTACTAAACTTCATTTTTAAAAAAGATAACTTAGGACTGGGTTTTGTTTTTTTTAAGAGTAGTATTGAAATGTGGACTTGTAAGATATTGGGATGTAATTGCAGCAGATAACTCAGCCTATGGAGTGGAAGGAAGGCAGTCTCAAAGTTCTTTCCCCAGAAGTTTTCAAATCCTGATCCTGCCTCCTCCTTTGGGTGGCAGCTTCATTGTACTTGCTGGCACCATGTCTCACAAGGAGTGTCACATTATGGAAGACAGGGTACTAATAACCTCTGCTGCCTTTCTGGCAATTAAATGTTAAAAATGAGAACAGTGATATAATGTTAATGATGCGACTGCTCCTCACTGCAGAGCATAGAGGCTGACTATTAAGCACTTCCCTCGAACACAGATTAATGTCACCAGATATTTAAAAAACTAAACTTTATTTAAAAAGATAAAAATAAAGGTAACCCCTATTAGCAATCAAATAGTGATGATAAAGATAAATTATACAGCTGATCAGATCAGAATGACACAAATGTTGTGTCTTATGAAAGAATATTCTGAAAGATAGCCCAAAGGTGCTTTTTCAAGAGGCAATTGGACATTTTTTCTTTGAAGAAGTTTTCTTCTTTAGAACTGAAGAAGCTTCTTGGATGAGAAGCAAAATGTCTTCAAAAAAAAAGAAGAAAGTCCAGTTGCCTCTTGAAAAAGCACCTTTGCGACAACTATGACTTGGACGACCGAGTATCTTCAAAGAATAGAATAAAATAGAATAGAATAGAATAGAATAGAATAGAATAGAATAGAATAGAATAGAATAGAATAGAATTTTTATTGGCCAAGTGTGATTGGACACACAAGGAATTTGTCTTGGTGCATATGCTCTCAGTGTATATAAAAGAAAAGGTACGTTCATCAAGGTACAACATTTACAACACAATTGATGGTCAATATATCAATATAAATCATAAGGATTGCCAGCAACAAGTTACAGTCATGCAGTCATAAGTGGAAAGAGATTGGTGATGGGAACTATGAGAAGATTAATAGTAGTGCAGATTCAGTAAATAGTTTGACAGTGTTGATGGAATTATTTGTTTAGCAGAGTGATGGCCTTTGGGAAAAAACTGTTCTTGTGTCTAGTTGTTCTAGTGTGCAGTGCTCTATAGCGTCGTTTTGAGGGTAGGAGTTGAAACAGTTTATATCCAGGATGCGAGGGGTCTGTAAATATTTTCACGGCCCTTTTCTTGATTCGTGCAGTATACAGGTCCTCAATGGAAGACATTCAAAGATATTCTGAAAGAGAATACAATACTCCATGCAGACCATAAGATGGCAGTGGTCTGCTACAAAGAAATGCTTTCTAGCAGGACTTAGAAGAGATGCTAAAAGTTTCCAAATTATTATTATAAATCACAAGTATTTTCTGCCTAAAAGAACCATATTCCTGCACTTGCCTGATATACAGTATGCACAAAAAGATCAAAGTGTGAGTATTTCCTAAACTTCCACAGAGAAATAAAATCCGTGGCATATTAACATAGCACAATAAAACAAAAAGTCCTAGTGCAAATTCCTTGCTATACTTGTTACCTATTAAATAAAAAATAAAATCCTTTTGAAACCGATTTTTTCCTCTGGCTCCTTTTACCTGGACTTCCCTTCATCCTGGAAATATCAAACTATAATCTGAGACTGTTAGAGCACAATAATCTATGCTTGTTGCAGTCTTGGTTCAGTTTCCATCTGAATTCTGCCCTACTTTTAACGGGATCAAAGTTTTTAAATATATGTGTTTATGGTCTCCACTAGAGGGAGACACTGGGCAATCTAACTTTGTAAATGACCAAGAGCCATATCTTACTCTAGGGAATGTAGAATGGAAATGCCAGCAGCCTGCATGACTATTCTGTCTAAGTTCTGCTGGCTGGCAAGGGAGCTGCAGTTTCATTAGAACAAAACTAATCCTCCATGATCCTGCACTGTAGGGAAATTTAGCTCTGGCCTCAAGCACAAAGTTTGGAGAAATAAAGCAATTTATCATTTGCAAGAAAGCCGGAAGAACTGAGAAGGAGACTCATGTTGTCCTTCAAAGGAAGCAGTGAAGGTTGTTGACATCATTTAAAATGTTATTACTATCTTCTTAAATTGGAATCCTGGAATCCCAAAGGTGCCTGTTTCCTGACCTGACCTACCAGAGCCAACATGCACACTGATCGAGAAATTCAGACTAATGTTTAGTTTGCCCTTGGGTTCACACTGGCAATAATGTAGTCCACATAATGACTGCCATATTAGATGTGGTGTTAAGATCAAGGAACCAGCTCTGGTCACAGGAGTGAGGGGTCCTTTTCCAAAGAGCAAAGAGACCGCAAAGCTTGGAATGTTTGGTAAGCAAGAAAAGAGCTAAGATGGACCTTCCCTAGCAATTCACAGAGTTTATCTAATAGCTATGCAGATAGTTGCTTTAATTTGGCAAGGTTTCTGTCCGTAGGTGAACACAATAAAAAAATCATTCAGAAGTAACTCATTGTATAGTTCGTGGTTCCTTAGGCCCAATACCACACCTAAGATAGCATTCATTTTGTGATAGCACCCATTACTCCAGAGGTACTGACCCATCACTTGAGACCTCAATGGTTGAAGAGTCCTGGTTTAATGGTGGGTTTCTACAGGTTCTACCAGTTCGCTAGCAGTGGCGGTGGCGGGAGGCTCCTCCCACCTGCCTGGACGTCATCACGGATGCTCTGTGCATCGCAGAAGTGCTGCACGCAAGCAAAGCGAGTGCACAGGCGCTCTCTCAGTTCCAAACCAGTAGCAAAGGTAAGTGAAAACCACTGCTCTTCCGGTTTATAAATTCTCTGGTTGGAGAGGGTGAAGTAGAGTCTGTTGCTCAACCCTGGGGCCACCATCTCTTCTAATGAAAAACTCCAGTTAACCTGAAAATAATCTGTACTAGAAAAACAAAGAATTCAGATGGTGATGGTGATGGTAATGATATCCATTCAGGCGTGTTCTGATTCTTAGCAATTCCATGGGCCAAGTGGTCTCTCCATATCTTCTCTTCTTGCACTATATCTTTGAGTTTCGCTATGCTCTGGCTGCTGTCAGCTGTGATGGTGTCCAGCTACTGTGTTCTTTGATGGTCTGATTTCCTTTTATTTCTAATTCTTCCAAACATTTTTCTCCAGTGAATTCCCCAGCATGACATGGCCAAGGTAAGTGAGACTTGTGATATGATACAATGATATTATTAATTGCGTATGATTTTTCTCAACAACCAAGCTTGTATTTCACCAAATGTGCAGAGAATTTGAACATCCGCTGAAGTTACACCTGCCATTTAGTAAAAGCTCACCTTTAGCTTTTTCTAGTTTCTCAATTGAGTTTTTTATTTGTAGCACCAATAATACAATGAACAATTATTTCTGAAGAGAAGAAAAAAGTAAGCAAATGAGGTAGACAATTATCTACCTCCTGAAGCTATAGATATGGATTGCTGGGGTCAGACCGTAATTTCTTCACTATGGAGTAATGCCAAGTGAACAGATTTTTCTCCTGAATGGGGAACAATGATTCACTCCCCAGAGTTCAAGCAGATCCTTGCAATTTGTCTGGTCTCAACTGCTGTACATTTTTCACAGCCATTGCAGAATTGTATCAGCAATCACACTGGATGAGCGTGGCAGCCAACCAACCAACCAACAGGGTTTTCTTTTAATCAAAGACCATGTGGAGGAGAAAGGATGGGTGGGAGGTGGGAAGAGGAGGCACAAGGTTATTCAGAACATAAGTTTTTTTTTTTAAGCTGATTGCCAAATGTGGCCAAAAAATAAATTTCACAGAGAAATTTGGGAAAAGAACTAGAGAAGTTGTGTTGGACCTGCTTAATCCTGTTATCCTAATTGCTCTATTGCAATTTTCGAAACAGAAAAAATTAAAATTTAATCAAGCTCTCCAATACCCCATCTGCATATTACAGTTTTATAGTGAGGGAAGGCATTTAGTTTACCTCCTGTTTATCCTTTAAGGAAAAAAAAGCTAGATAGTTTTTGGGATGATGACTCATTTGTGGACTAATAGTCTTTAACAATATGAAGATTTTCAGTTCCCCATTAAAGTTTAGGACTTTAGGAAAGAGTATTTTCTCAACAGAACAATTCAGATCAGTATTCTCAACATTGGCAACTTTAAAATCTCTGGACTTCAACTTCCGGAATTCCCCAGCAAGCATGCCAAGTAGAGGATTTAAGGGTGTTGAAATCCAGATATCTACTTAAACTGTTAAGGTTGAGAAACACTGGTTCAGCCATTTGTTTCAGATTCTGCCTTTCCTGTAAGCAGTCAAGTCAACTCATGAAGGAAAGTCACCTCAAAAATTGGATATCTCCATATCCATTGAGGGATGGTAGCTGGCCTTTAGAATCACTTATCCCTGGTAGAGGATAATCTGGGACCCTGGGCCGCCCAAGATAATCAACATTATTGATTATCTTCAACTTGCAGTCACAACTGGGACCAGAATCCCCATTGCTAGGCAAAGCAATTGTTAAGTGAATTGCACCCAATTTTATAACCTTTTTTTGTCATGGTTATTAAGCAAATCATTCCTGTTGTTAAGTGAATCATGCTGTTAAGTGACTCTGGCTTCCCCCATTGACTTTGCTTGTTGGAAGCCAGCTGGGAAGATCATAAATGGTGATCAGGTGACTCCAGGACACTGCAACAACCAGAGCATACAAAACATTTGCTAGACCAATTCTCAAACACAGCTCGCCTGTCTGGAACCCACACTTCATGTCGGACATTAATACAATTGAGCGTGTCCAGAAATATTTTACAAGAAGAGTTCTCTGACCACAACAAAATATCTTATGCCACCAGACTTGAAATCCTGGGTTTAGAAAATTTAGAACTCCGCCGCCTTTGGCATGACCTGAGTTTAACTCATAGAATCATCTCTACAATGTCCTTCCTGCTGAAGACTACTTCAGCTTCAATTACAACAATACATGAGCACACAGTAGATTTAAACTTAAAGTGAACTGCTCCAATCTTGATTGTAGAAAATATGACTTCAGTAACAGAGTTATTAATGCCTGGGATGCACTACCAGACTCTGTGGTCTCTTCCCAAAATCCCCAAAGCTTCAACCAAAAACTGTCTACTATTGACCTCACCTCATTCCTAAGAGGTCTGTAAGGGGCATGCATAAGAGCACAAGCGTGCTTACCGTTCCTGTCCTAATGTTCCCTTTGATTGTATCCAATTCGTATAGTTATTTCATGCTTATATTTATATATACTGTTGTGACAAATAAATAAAATAAATAAACTGTCATAAAAAAATGCCAGTTTCCAAGTTTTGATCACATGACTGTGGGGACGGTGCGACGGTCTTAATAAGCACAATGACCGCTCATAAGTCACTTTTTCAATGCCGTTTGTAATTTTGAACAATCGCTAAACAAATGGTTGTACATTGAAAACTACCTGCACACGTGATCCTACACCCAAATGCAATGAAATTAGTTGAGAGAACGAGATAAATTAATGAATGAATGACATTAGAGGTAGTCGTTGACTTACGACCACAACTGAGTCCAAAATTTCTGCGGCTAAGCGAGACAGATGTTAAGAGAATTTTGGCCCACGTTATAACCTTTCTTGACACAGTGGTTACCTGAATGACTGCAGTTGTTAAGTGAATCTGGCTCCCCCCATTGATTTTGCTTGTCAGAAGGTCACAACAGGGGATCGCATGACGGCGGGACATGGCAAGCGTCATAAACAGAAGTCAGTTGCCAACCATCTCACCACTTTTGATCACGTGGGATGCTGAACTAGTCGTAAGTCACATTTTTCAGTGCCGTTATAACCTCAAATGGTCACTAAATAAACTGCTGTAAGTCGAGGACTACTTGTACAACCAAATAGCCGAGAGGTACTTCTGAGAAGTTACACCTGCTTTCCATTTGGCAACCATATAGTCCTCTGTTCTCTGAGGAAAGGAGCGCCTTTTCCTACGCGGTTTTGAATTTTTGAAAGTTGCACCTTCCCTTTTACCTCAAGGGAGTACAGGAGAGCTGAACCTCACAGTTGTGAAAGAAATATCTACTGACATCCTGCACCCACAAAGAGAAGCTGGCTTAGAAAACACAAGCTGACATAGAAATCCTGTATCAGGTTTCCTTTGCCCTCGGCATCCCCCAGAGTTAAGGTGGAATAGCAGGGATAGCCCCCCCTCCCCCCATCTTGTTAAAAGAAGAGGTCAAGCTCTCCCGCCTGCCTTTTTCTCCCTTCCCTCCCCGCTTCAGCCTTGCTTGCTCTGCGGTTTGTCTCATTAATTACAATTCTCCGCAGGCTACATTATTTGCTCACAAGGGAGGGTGATGCCTCTAATTTTCCTTGGCCGCCAGGCTCCCAACAGGTGCTCTGCAATTTCGGACAAGCCCTGGACTTCCTGGATCGGTGCGTTGCAAGGACTGCGGAGTGCCTGGTTACAGGCACAAAGGAAGGTGTAGCTGAACGAGTTTCCCTCAATACGCCAAACTTTAATTGGGGGGGGACCGAGAAACCGAGAGACCCAAACTTTCCAACCCAGCGTATGGATTCATCAGTTTGCCTCTCGTTTGAAACAGCAGGTGAACAGGTGAAATGAAAGAGGATCCACACCCGGAACTCCTAAGGAGGAAGGTATGTTTGCAAAAGTATAAGTGGAGTGTAAGCCCTGCAGCGCAAAGGGGAAGAGCAGGTCTCCCAAGTTTCCTCTTGAGCCAAAGAAATGACTTCAAAGGTAGGGGCTTCGGAGTCAGGAAGGGGTTTTCAAAGTGCTGCTAGGCTTCCTGAACTGGGGGAGATGAAACACACAGCATTCAGCAGGGCTTGCAAAGATGAATAAGAACCAGGCAGCAGAGATGGTGAGAAGCTGACCGTTCCTACCTGTCTCCCCCCCCCCCCCGCCCGCCGCCCTGCACCACTCCACTTTTGATAAGGGAGATGCAAGTGGTTACATGGGAAGGGGGGAAATGGTGTGTGTGTGTGGGGGGCACAGTTGGGGTTTTAAATGTGGCTAGTTGCAAAGGAGACGGTGCCCAGGTGAAATTCATACAACTGGCTTCCAACTAGCAACTTTGCAAACAACGGATGGGGCTGTAACTTCTGCTTTTATCTGGCCAACTTAATTGAGGTTTGTATGGATCAATAGTCACAATTTTTCATTCTTCCACTTTCACCTAAACAGCCTTTGCATATTTAAGAGGAAGAAAGCATTTGCCGGAGAACAAGTAAGATTTCTCCATTATACCCCATTTTTTATTTATTTTTATGCATACACCCCTTTATTATTTTTTATAAATAGCTCAAGGCGGCAAGCATATTTAATATTTATTCCTCCTGCTCTTTTCCCCACAAAAGCAACAACCCTGGGAGGTTGGTTGGGTAGAGAGAGAGAGTGACTGCAAGTGGTCCTTGACTTACAATAGTCCTTTTAGGGGCCATTCAAAGTTACAACAGCACTTTAAAAAGTGACGTAGGATTGTTTTTCATACTTATATCAGTTGCAGCATCCCCATGGCCACATGATCAAAATTCAGGTGCTTGGCAATTGACTCATATTTACGATGGTTGCAGTGTCCCGTGGTTATATGATCTCCTTTTTGCGATCTTCTGACTAGCAAAGTCAGTGGGGAAAATAGATTTACTTAACAATCAGGTTACTAACTTAACAACTGCAATGATTCCCTTAACAATTGTGGTAAGAAAGGTTGTAAAATGGGGCAAACTCACTTAATGTTTCACTTAGCAACATAAATTTTGGGCTAAATTGTGGTCGTAAGTTAAGGACTACCTGTAGCCCAAAGGCACCCAGACATTATTTGTGGCTAAAGCAGGATTAGATCTTGCCACCTCCTGGGTTTTTAGTCTGGTGCGTTAACCACTGGGCCAAACTGGCTTTTTAAAGGCACAGTCCATTTTAAAGGAATGGGAGGGAGATAAGCAGTGGCGGTATTCAGCTGGTTCAATCCGGTTTGGGTAAACCGGTAGTGGCAGCTCCAGGAGGCTCCGCCCATCCACCCAGACATCACGTCCTGTTTTTGACATTCTGCGCATGCGCGCGCACTCACATTTGCGAACTGGTAGCAAAGGTAAGTGAATACCACCCCTGGATGTAAGGGTATCCCTGGAAAAGCATGAGTAAAATGGGGGGAAAGGTAGGCTTATAAATAAAACATTTTCTAATTCCTATAGTCTGTTCCTGGCCTTCTAGGAGAAACTGGGACCATGACTTCTATCACCAAACCTTTCTCTCTTAGTTTCCCAAAGCCTTCAAATTCAGAGTCACAATAAAAGAACAAACAAACTAGGCCAAAATCTTACCTATACCTGACTTGTTGCAGTTAGAGAAGAACGGAACAAAAATAACTATTTCTCAAGATAATCACAACCTTGAAAAATAATATGTAATATTTGGCTCTCCAGATATTGAATTTCACTTCCCATTGTCTCCAGTCAGCATGGGCAGAGAAGATAATGAGAACTGTACTCTAGTAATATCTGCGGTGCCACAATTGGTCCATCCCTCTTGCAAAGTACTATTTCGTGTGCTCCCCTTAAGAATACACCAAAATGAAAAAACTTATTGAACCATTTTCTCTTTCTGAACACTGTAAGAGCCGTGACCAGAAGAACAGATGCTTTTTCAAGCAAATGCACTTGCAGCTGTGCGAGGCTATCCTTCTACAAACTGGTGATGTTTCTTGCTGAAGTTTTTTCTTCCTCTAGTTCTATAAAAATGAAGAGATGTAATAAGTCCCCCAACCATTAGATTGGGATTTTATATATATATAATAATTTAATTATAAGGTAAGGTAAAAGTTCCCCTCGCACATCTATGGTAGTCGTTCCTGACTCTAGGGGGCGGTGCTCATCTCCGTTTCAAACCCAAAAGCCAGCACTGTCCGAAGACGTCTCCGTGGTCATGTGGCGGGCATGACTCAAAGCCAAAGGCACACGGAACGCTGTTACCTTCCCACCGAAGGTGGTCCCTATTTTTCTACTTGCATTTTTTACGTGCTTTCGAACTGCTAGGTTGGCAGAAGCTGGGACAAGTAACGGGAGCTCACCCCGTTACACGGCACTAGGGATTCGAACCGCTGAACTGCCGACCTTTTTTTTTTTTTAATTTATATTTATATCCCGCCCTTTTCCGAAGACTCAGGGCGGCTTACAGTGTATAAGGCAATAGTCTCATTCTATTTGTATATTTACAAAGTCAACTTATTGCCCCCCCAACAATCTGGGTCCTCATTTTACCTACCTTATAAAGGATGGAAGGCTGAGTCAACCTTGGGCCGGGCTTGAACCTGCAGTAATTGCAGGCTGCTGTGTTCTAATAACAGGCTCCTAACAGCCTGAGCTATCCACGGCCCCTTCAGACCTTCAGATCAACAAGCTCAGCATCTTAGTCACTGAGCCACCGCGTCCCTATATATAATTATACATATAATTAAATATATAATAATGGGAAAGAGCATTGAACTAGCTTTTCTAAATCCATCATAAGATCCAAATGACAAGAGAATTAGAAGCTAGTAGAAGAAGAAACTTTGATACATGAGAATCCATACGTTACAGGTGTGAAACCTAACCCTTTATTGCTTATTGCTAATCGGTTAAAAGAAGGAAGGATTGTGGAATGTGGATTAACCTGTCAAGAAAAATATATAACAAATTTCCATAATCTGAAATTAGAACACTGTTTTGCTGACTGACTGAAAAGTGGGATTTTCATGTCTGTCATCACTGGCCCTTCTCTGAAGTTTTTCTCCAAGTGGCTTTTACTGGCTGGAAACTATGAGAATTTCTGAGTTTCACATGACTCAAGAAAGCAAGTTTGCGTTAGCTAAGAACTGAACATTGCTTATTTGCTTCAGGAAAGAAAACACAATAGATCCAGATATAGTTCTCAATTGTCCATTCAACCACATAGTATAACAAATATCCCAGCAATTAATGAGTGTAGATTACTTTATTTGTTGGTTGGTTGCAGGTAATTTCAGACCCTTATCTAGCCCCCTAGAAAATGCTTTTTCAGAATCAATATTTGGGTCCAGAAAAAAATGTGTTTGTTTTTTAAATGCTTTTTGATGTGTTTTCAGGAATGTAAATGAGCAGCTATTTACTGCAAGCGTGGAAACATCTGAAAAGAGAAAACCGGGACTTCTTCTCAAGATAACCTATTAGGAAGGATGTTTGGACTTTATGGAGATATATGAAAGGTGCATATGCACAAACACAGACTGTTGTCAGATATTTTGGAATGGATGAAATACAAGATTTGGTTAAAAAACAGATAAATATACTCATGATGTCCATGTATGTCTAAGCAAAGCAAGATATTCTGATGGTCTCTGACAGATGTCTCTGTCAGTCTTCTCTTGACTGTCCAGATCCATTTTCTTATTTCCAAATTCTACATTTTCTTATTTGCATGTTGCTCATTTTAATCTAGGCCTCTGCCCCCACATGCTGACCTCTTTCATTTTCTCTGCTTCTGCTGATCCAGAATCCAAACATTTTTCTTTCTATACCTGGCTCAACCAGTTCTTTCAGTGTCATCATCTCATCTGAAGTCTTCAGAGGTTAACTGCCTAGAAGAAGATCAGTAACTTGAGATTTGTGTAGACAAATTCAAGGTTTAAATGAATTCCTGCATCAGTGAGAAGGAAGAGAAGTTGCAAAAGAAAGGATTACAGACAGAACTCTGTGGGTTTCCACAGAATTGTTTAGGAAGTACCACAGCTAAATTGTACATCTAAGTTGTACATGTAAGAGGATATTGTGGTTTTGTCTTTCCCTTCTCCTAATGATGATATTTGTCTTTATTACAGTATTATTTCATGTTTTAGATCACTTGCCTCCACCATATTAGGCAATGATTGCTAAGAACACACCCTGATACCTTTATAGATTAGATTAAAACATATACTCTGGGTGACTATTAAAATAAGGGTTTAAGACAGTTGTTAATTCTCTCTACTCTGTTACTGGAATTGAGATTTGCAATTAAAAGAATACACTGTTTGATCCTGATGGGATAAAATAGGCCCTAAGATCCCCTACCCTCTAATTTTTCCCCTCGATTTTGTTCCTTCTTTTGTTTTCCATCAAACAAAGCCTGTTAAGATGGTGGGTGGGAACAGCCGTTACTAATGCTGTTTGATTAGTCGCTAACCAGCCTAGTCTGTATTCTTCTTTTCTTCTGGTCATATGGCCATCTAACATCCTTTGAATCAAGGTGGAGGATTAAAGGATAGAGCTATAATATAATCAAGGATGTTGTTACTACTGTAAAGCAATACTAACAGACACTTGGGAAACCTGTTTCCCTCTTGGGAGTTTAGAAAAATATTGGGAACAAGGAATTATGCTACAGGAAATGTTGACATTAATTTTCTAAGATTTCAAGGTTGGACGAGGAAGAGTTGCTCCTATCCAGCATCGCAAATGCTAGCAGAAAGGACTGTGACTTGTTAAAATAATAGGGGTATCCTGTAGACACTTTAGAATTGCATGTTATATTGTCAAAGGCCATGGCTGGATCCCAGATCCGCTGCCTGGAGAGCGAAGAGCCATATATTAAAGTAACTGAATCAAATCCTGAATTTTATTATTGTGAACGTCAGCGGTTGGCCCTTGAAGCTCTACTTGCCAATGGTGAGGAAGCCTTCAATCAGTGCCTCTCCCGTGAAAAGCTGCGCCCCTTTCTGTCGGAGGGTGAACTGCAGGAATTAAAGGCTGCAGTAACGGCAGAAGAATTACAGGCTCCCCCTTCAGGTGGAGCAGGGACTTACAGCTTTGGAACGAAGGGATCTAGTCTCAGCTACTGGCCTCAGCGTTCAGATGATCCACCCCCAGAACTGGAGCTAGGCTGGCCAGACAATGGGGCTTGGAAAGGAATTACCCGAGCGGAGGTCTATACCCATCCACCAGGAGAAGGAGCACCACATATTAAGGAATTGGTACGCAGCTGTATCCAACAAGCCCACAAGGTATGAAGGAAAGGTAGCAATGGGTATTTTCCTCGAGATGAAAAAAAAAGTGAGAAAATATGTGGAGAGTTTTAACAAAGCTATTCTGCAGAAAATGGCATATTCCCAAAACAGACATTTTCATATGATTGTCACACAAAAATATTTAACAAATTGTCTTCCCCTCCAAAAAGGCAATGCAGTGTTAATTTCCATGTGCATTGTAAGTCAGCATATCAGTAAAATAATAGTTTAGAAGCATAAATATGTTTTTGTTTGAAGATACTCTGGTACATCATGTTTGGTAGTACACCATGATAATACATCTCATCTGCCAATTCCACTTTTGAAAAGTATAAATATTAGCATGTTTTTTTTAATTGAAAAAGTTTTTACAAATCCCCCCCCCCCCCGATATTAGCATGTTTTAATGTACTGGTCTGATAACTAGAGGTGGCTTCTGAATCATTAAAACTATATTTAATACATTAGTCTAGCTAATAAAAGAAGTTATGACTGTAAGTAGAGCCTGCCTATAACAGTTGTACCTTATCCAAGAAAGTCAATTACAAAAATGTCTATGATGATTGTCAGTCATCCAGGTCATGGTTGTCACAAAGGTGCTTTTTCAAAAGGCAGTGGGACTTTCTTGTTTTTTCCTGGAAGATGTTTTGCTTCTCATCCAAGAAGCTTCTTCAGTTCTGAAGCTTCTTGGATGAGAAGCAAAATGTCTTACAGGAAAACCAAAGGAAGTTGAGTTGCTTTTTGAAAAAGCACCTTTGGGTCAATTAGAAAGGAATATTCTCTTAGGTTGAAACCAAAGCCCAAACCCAAAAATATCTGAGCCCACATAATAAGATATAAATCAAGTAAAGTATGTGTATCACGGGTGTTGGCAAAGAGGACATATCAAAACAAATCAAGATGTTTGAATCAAAAATATTGACTTTTTAAAAACCTCCTCTAACAATATCCTGATGTGCACACTCTTGATTCATATAATTCTGCAAGCTGGATTTGGCACACTTTACTGCTATTTTAAGGAGATTTAACTTGGAAAGCAAGGTTGCAAACATTTTGCTGGCCTCACAAGCAAACTGTTTCTTTTCTAGGTGATTGCTATAGTCATGGACATTTTCTCAGATCCTGATATTCTCTTAGATCTTTACGATGCAGCAATTAGGCGGCGGGTACCAGTTTATCTTGTGCTCAACCAGCAGCATCTTCACTCCTTCCTCTCCATGGCTGAGAAAACCTGCCTTAATGTCCGTCACACAGAGGTGAATAGGGGAATGCTTCAGTTTCTAAACAGCACCCTCCGGAGAGCAGAATCTCAGCGTGGAATGAATTCAATTAATTTTCATATGGTTTGTTTTTAAATGCCCTCTCCCACATGTTGGCATTAACTGAACGTAGGACCAAGATTTTGTCAATGCAGTCTTTAGAATTAGTTTTATTGAGCAAAGAGTTTGAAACATTGAGGGGTCTCCGGTCAAAACAGATAGGGGGGTTTGAGAATGGGATTTATATCATCTTCATCAAAATCATAGCTGTAAGTACCTTTAATTATAAATGCAAAGTGCTTCTCTTCTCACTGGATTTGCAAAGCTTGTTAATTGTATTTTCTTTTAATATTGGTTAAATAATATATCAGGCAGTTGTTAAGAATCTCCTAAATATTAGGTGAGACTCTGATTCCAAATCCTGACTTGGCGACAAAATTCACTAGATAGCCTTTGTGAAATCTACTTTCTCAAGTTATAGTGCTAATAAAAAGATGAAGGGACCACAGCTAGATTATTAAATCTGCCCACCTAATGAGATCTAGTATGAAGGGCTTACTAGAGGTCTCACATTAAAAAGAATGATATGTTTTGTTTTACTAGTCATAAGCCAGAGTCCTTGAGAATGGAGTGGCATATGAACTAAATAAATAGTGTTGAGTACCTTGAAAAAAGGTGGTCATGCAAATAGAATAAAATAAATTCTAGAAAGAATGCAGAGAAGAGCAACAAAGATGATTAGGGGACTGGAGGCTAAAACATATGAAGAACGGTTGCAGGAACTCGGTATGTCTAGTTTAATAAAAAGAAGGGCTAGGGGAGACATGATAGCAGTGTTCCAATATCTCAGGGGTTGCCACAAAGAAGAGGGAGTTGGGCTGTTCTCCAAAGCACCTGAGGGTAGAACAAGAAGCAATGGGTGGAAACTGATCAAAGAAAGAAGCAACTTAGAACTAAGGAGAAATTTCCTGACAGTTAGAACAATTAATCAGTGGAACGACTTGCCTGCAGAAGTTGTGAATGCTCCAACACTGGAAATTTTTAAGAAAATGTTGGATAACCATCTGACTGAGATGGTGTAGGGTTTCCTGCCTGGGCAGGGGGTAGGACTAGAAGGCCTCCAAGGTCCCTTCCAACTCTGTTGTTATGTTATGTTAAATATGATTTGCATATTTTAATTGTACATATGTGGTGCATGCCATAGGGGTACCTCTTTGTATCTCAGCCAATGGACAATATCGTTGATTTTTTTTAAAAGGTATCATTTTCTTTTCAGGCAAAACATTTCAAAATTATTAAACTAAAATGCTCTCCTTTTGAGTATGTGAGCCAATATTTTTCAATGGTGGTATTGCACTAATTTGAGATCCTTTGAAATGTGCCTTGGGGTACCCAAAGGTCCTCAAAATCTTTCATTGTGGCCTTTGTACAGTGTTTTGATACTGAACTGATCAGTGGGAGCAGCTTTTCAAAAGATGCTGTTTTCTAGATGAGCAGAGTTGGTCAGTGACCTTTCTTCTAGGTCAGTGTTTGTAGGTCATTGGTTAGAAATCTTATCAATGCTGGTTTTGGAATCCTGGATGTCCCTATATGTGGAAATTACCATGGTTAAAAAAAAATATTGTTCTGGACAAATAGGAGTAACTGATTATCCAAGTGCACTGTATATAATATATATATAAATAAACAGGATTTTTTTGTTACTGTACTCTTGCATAGAACCTGCGAGTCAGAATTCTTCATGGCTGTACGTTCCAAAGCAGAAGTCAGAAACAGATCACAGGAACCCTGAAGGAGAAATTTCTGCTGGTTGATGGAGAAATTGCAATTACTGGCAGCTATAGGTAAGAGCTCTTCCTTGCTTTTCTGTGCAATAAATGAAATTGTTGTGGATCCTGGATCCAGAAAGTGGCAAAATCATGAATAGTTTATGGCTGAAAGGCCTGCAAACTGCCTCTCTGGGGATGTCAGCTTTTGATCAAGAGCAGTCCTGTGCCCTTAAGAATATTTGAAATCAGCAAGTGAAGCTTTTCTCCGCATGAATCCGATCACTCATTAAGCTCTGCGTAATATTCTCCTCTCTTGGGAAGGTATGTGACTCTCAATTAACAGGCAGCAGCTTAATTTGGTAACTTTCCAAAGTTTCTCAAAAAACCAAAGTAAGTTTACTGCTTCATCGCAAAGCAAATTGTAGGGGATTAATTACAAGACACTAGAATTGCAAATGGAGATATTTACAGCTCAAAACAGAGGCTGGTTGTAGGAATTGATGAGGAATGATGTATGATAGAAAGAAATGATAATTTGAAATGAGTTCTGCCCTCATGGGGTGTTTGTGCTGCATGGTTACATTTTCCAAAAGAGGATTTCTTGGGTTGGTTGAGCCGTGCAGATAATTCTGGGAATCTCCTTGGATCAAATTGCTTCCAGGCTCAGATAAGCATGAGACGATTTTAAATTCTGCTGGCTGCCATGAAGATGATTATGGCCATGAAACCCAAGGGGGACTTCATGCTCTTTGTGGTATGGAAGGATAAATTGTGATGTAATGGAAAATAACACAAGACACTTGGGGCAGAACACATACTAGCCAAAGACATAGTTAACCACCCTCTTCAATCTTCATCTTCAATCTGCTCAGCCTTTGGTTATATTCATCTCATCCTAACTCTTAGGATCAACCCAGTGAAGGGACTGTCCAGATGGCACTCTGTTTGGGAAATAATAATGTCAGAATGGTGCCCCAAGGTTTATTAGAGTAGGGGTAATAAAATTGTGCCTCTCCAGATATTAGATTTCTGGAGCCATGGATGCTAGAATTCAGCCACATCTGAAGGTGCAGAGGTTCACCAGCCTTGTATTGGTGTTGGTCTTTTGAGCCAGGTGTTGGCTCAGAAGAAAGGACACCAGTTTTCCATTCTCAGTGGAATTCTAGTTTTTTTAAAACATACACAACTGGATTTGCCCACATTTCCCATGTATAGATACTTTTATATAACTTTCTGTGTTATTTCTTCCTATTATGACTTTGAGATGTTAAGTTTTTGGAGACAGGGAGATAACACTGAGTGAACCATCGAAATATTTTGATACATCTCAGTGTCAATGAATGGGTCAGAAATCACATAAAGAAATGGACCAGCCAGATGCTCACCTTAACATGTTTTTTCTCTACCCCCTGCATCATCAGAAAAGTATTCTAGCTTAAATTGCATTACCTAATGGCTGAGCTCCATCCTGCTTCAGGAACGAGAGTAAGTGTGGCTGTCCTTATCTTCCTAATGCAAGGCAAATTCAGACAGCATCAGATAGATATTAATGGACAGGTCCTTCTGAAGACGTCAGGTGCCCATTCTTTCCTACAGCCCAAGCCAAAAACTCATATAAAGCAATGCCCTGTGACTAGAGAAAGTGTAGCTACAAGAGGCCAATAGTAGATCCCAGCTCCAACTGTGTCAGCCACTGCATCATCGATGAAATTTCCTAAATTGTGTCCATGGTAAAAATTAAGGAGAGGAAAACCAATTACTTTGAAACTGGAAGAACTGAGATGACCTTTAGGTCTCTCCACTGAGTTCTGGGCCACATCAGGGCATCTTTGCACCATGGTTAGGGGCTGCTGGATGACCTTGCAGAGGGGTTGTGGAACATCAAGATATGTAATCAAGTATTAATTATGGGGGGAAATTAGCAGACACTATAAATGCTAAACAGCTGTAGGATGCTTGAATGAAGACTTCAAACAGAGGATCTTTACCTATCAGTCTATAGGGAGAAACAACCATCAGGACTGAACATTCCAAAGATATTACAGAAGCTATGGGCGAAAGGAGAAGGTACAGGATAATTCACAAAATTTAAGATCTGAGATAACATGATAATCATGGGTCCATTAATGGCCACCTCCCTCCTAGTGACTTCAAGCATCTTCCTAATATTATTCAGCCCTTGTTGACGTGATAAAAAAACCTCATTATCACTAATATTTTGGCCCAACAGTTGAGCGTCTCTACAAATCTAGATTTTTCAACCTTGGCAATTTCAAGATGTACAGACTTCAGTTTCCAAAATTAAGGTTACCGGGGTTAAAAAATAACCACTAATACAGTTGCTTGCTAGTGGAAAAGAGACTTTTAATAAATAACAATACATTCAAAAATGGGCAAGCAGGCTCAAGCTACCCCTTCTTCCACAATTCCAACGTTCTTTTCTTATAAGAACTGAGCCAAGTGAGTCAGTTCTACCCAAGGGGATGGTTTGATTTGACTTTTGGTTTTGCCTCTCCCAATGAGCATATCTTGTTCTGGAGCCCCCGAAACCTTGAATTAGGTATGAACTGTTGTGTGTGCATGCACACATACCCAGAGGAGTGATTGTGTCTCATTCTGTTTCCACACTGGAAGCTCTGCTACTGATCTGCCTGTTCTCCATCACTACTCACAGTGAAGTCTGCCAAGTTGAGTGACAGATTATTTTGTCACTTTCCCAAAAGGCAGAATCTCTCTGCCTTTAATGAGATGCGTAATGGGTTAGAAATACAGGAAGTTATGCTTTTGACAGCACGGTATTTGAGAAAACGCTGCCTGCCTTCCATTTCAGCCTGCCTTACCCACATTAGCTGCCTCTGGGTATGCCAAAAAAAAAAAAAATGGGGGGGGAGGGAATGAGAACCCATATGTGAGCTTAAAGCTCTGCTGTTTAACCGAAGGCCTCCCTCATCGGGGAGTCATACAAGTTCTGGAGGAAGAAAAGTTTAACTGGTTTTGATGCATCTAGTGAGGCTTTTCCTGGTTCGCTTCTCAGTTGTCTGAGGCAGAAATTAGATGGTTGATGAGTAATGCAAAATCAAATCTGGGTCGGTCAGCAGGACCAGAGATTTACGCTTTCAAGCTTTCAGACTCATGCTGGAGCCCAACTTCAGGGAACTTCTCTCGGCTTTGGGTTGTTCTGTGAGTTGTGTTTATGTGGTGCCTTCCTATTGGCTGATGGGTGTGTTAACTGCTGGCAATTAACTGTCATTTCCTTGTGCTGCCAAGCCCTAGGATTCTAAGTACTTGATAAGCTGGTGGTAACTCAGCACTCCTTGTAATTGACAAGAGCCCTGATTCCTAGGCTTCGAAGATAGCTTTCTTTGTACCTGCTATCTTTGTACCTGCAGGGCCAACGATCTTAGTAGCTGCAAAATTAAATGAGTGTCCTTATTCATTGCAATGTGAGGCTACCAATGAGTTCGGGTCTCCTCGCCTAACCGCTCACTTGTGTTTTTGCAATCCGAAGATTGCCATCTGGTGCCGGTGGCCGATCCAAATTCGATCTTACATTGTTATCCTGGGACGCGTATATTTGCCTTCATTCGAGGTTGGTGAGTGAATATGGGTAGCAGAACTGGAAAGAACTCTGTGCTAAATGGATCGTGATCTATTGAAATCCATTACAAATTTAGTCCAGGTAATCCTGTGGTCAGTCATTTCTTCAGTTTCAGAAAACCCAGCTTCACTTCCCAATTTCTCATCCATATTCTTCTTCTTGGGATCTCAAATACTGCCATTTCTAAGAATTCAGAAATTGTTCACTTTTCTTTTCATCCTCCATCCACCAGGAAACTTCTTCTTTTGCCTATGAGAATGCTAATATACTTTGTGCTGCTCCTTCCTTATATGATATCACGTAATTTGACATCACTCCTCTGTGACGTCACTGGGTGGCCTTATACCCAGATCTCCAAATACTGTAGCTTTTGGCACCTATTGTGATGTCATTGCTTAAGCAGTTATCAGATTCTAGGAGGCTGTTGCCGGAGATTCATTCTACTTTTTCAGCGGGTTAGAGTAGCAAGGCTGAAGACTGTGTAATACTGTAGCGAGAGGAGCAGAGAGCCAAAAGCTGGGATCCAGTTCTGTAGCTTTAAATAAAAAGTCAACCTCCAGAAAGACCTTAAGTTGACATTAAGTATCTGGGAAGTTCCTGTAGATGAGCCAAAAATCTTCTTCTGTACCTGGTGGATTTTATAAATCACTACTGGAGATTAACCAAGGAGTGAAGTGGAAATTTACCTGAATTTTTGGAACCAGAGAGTGCACAAGTCTAGTTTTCTCCTAAGAAACAAAACCAAATACTACTCTTTGGTTTATTATTTCTAAATCCAAATATCTTCTGTTGATTAGATGCCATTATATGCTGGGCAGACTTCCCAGATATAAGCAACAGAGATTCAGAATATTAAAGATGAGTTACTGCAGTCTCCTGTTGAAGCCATGTGAAGAGAAGTTGTAAAAAGCAAAACAGAAACATAATACCATCAGCCAAATATTTTTCCTTTGGACATTTGGATTGAAAGCTGGAAAAGTGGATCTATTTCTGAAGTCTCTGAAGCCACAACTTGTAGCAAGCTGGTGAGGACGCCAGCATTACAAAAAAGGAAATCAGCTGGTACCTTTCGGTACCACGCTTAAGCGATAAAGAGTCCGCCCTGCAGAAGCGCCATCTCCCCTGAGTTGCGATGAAGTGTTCTTTGCAATTTAGCCTGGTATGCGTCTTGGTTTGCTTGCTGCCTTCCACTGTCTCCAAGGACTGCATCTTTTGTGAAATAACTTCTTCAACAATATGTCCTGGCCTCAGGATGAGCTGCGCTGAAGACGAAGACTGCTTTGTAGGCGAAGGGGTTGCCTTGGGGGTTTCAGACATCCTGAACAAGGGGTGCACCCGCTCCATCAACTGTGGCAAAGAGCAACCTGTTGCCTACATGGGTGTCACCTACAGCTTGGTCACCAACTGCTGTAAGGGGAACTTGTGCAACGAGGCTCAGTCCCTGAGGGGCCCTTCCCTTTTCCTTCAGTTTGCCCTCATCAGCCTCCTGAGGGGGTTACTCTGATTTTAAAAAAGTTTCAAGCAATAAAATAATCGGGATATTTTTGAAATGTTAAATCTTTGCGTCTGTGATGTGAAAAATAGAATAGAATAGAATAGAATAGAATAGAATAGAATAGAATAGAATAGAATAGAATTTTTTATTGGCCAAGTGTGATTGGACACACAAGGAATTTGTCTTTGGTGCATATGCTCTCAGTGTACATAAAAGAATGGCTGTATCCTGGCACATAAAATGGCTATATCCTGGCACTGGGTGAAGGATAAAAGTAGTCCTTAACTTGCAACCTTAATGGAGCCTGTCCATTATAATAGTTAAGTCGCGATGGTTATAAAGAAGGTCTTCATGTGATCGACCCGATTTTGCCACTTTTTTTACGGCAATAATTAAGTGAATCCACGGGCATTAAACGAATGCCACGGTCGTTAAGCAAACTCATAGTTCACTAGGGGATGTTTTGGCTGAAAACTGGAAGAAAATGCTGACTTTTACCCAAAACATCATAAATTGTGTCATGTGACTGCAGCATACTGCAGTGAATGTGGGCTGGCTGCCAAGTGCCCAAAAGGCTGTCACATGACTAGCTGCCATCGGAACTTCAGAACTGAGTCTTTTTTTTGGGGGGGGTGCTGTTTTAAATCTGAATGAAGTGATCAGTTGTAAGTCAAGGACTACCTATAATTACATTTGTGTCACAGCTTTTTTACAGCTGTAGTTTTAGATAGCAGTGCTATGGTCAGATGGTGAACAAGGAAGAGGAGGAGGAGGAGAAAGGAAAAGCTATGGATCTCTATCCAGAGGTTTCTTCCTCTTCACTCCTAACTTGGCCTCTAAACAGTAAGTGGAAAATCCACTGGTAAAGATTGGGTTAGGAGCATTTTGGACACTTGGCAACCAGCTTTCACTTATGGCCATTTGCAGTGTCCCACAGAACCAGTGGTTCTATTATCTATATCTGTGTATATTGAAATATATATTTATAGGCCTCCAACACTAGAGCACCTCTTGATGAACCATCCAACACTGGAGCTTTCAAGAATAATAGAATAATGAGGCTGGAAATTATCTTGGAGTTCTTCTAGTCCAATTCCCTGCTCAAGCTAGAGACCCTGGCCTATACCACTTCAGACCAGTAGTTGTCGAATCTCTTCTTAAAAATCCCCAGTGATGGAGGACTCACAACTTCTGGAGGCAAGCCGTTCGATTGGTCAATTGTTCTATTTACTAGGAGCATTTATGTTTATAGGTGGGTTTTCTGTACTTATGGAAACGGCACATTCAAGACACTGAAAGAAAACCCAGGAATACTCTGATAACAAAACAATTCATTCAGAATATGTAGATTCTTTGTTTACAGTCAGGTCCTTTGAGTCCATTAACACATCACATTTTGTTCCTTGTGGTGGTTGCAGCAGATTGCTATGTGGAACACTGCCACCCTGCTGTCTCCCAAGTTCAGGCACAATTTCTCCTTGTTGCTTTTTGATGGCAGTGAATCATGCAGACCAGCTTGCAATAATCCCAGTGCTCTGCTTCTTCAGATTCGGGCCATTAATTTCTCCTGCGGTCAGTCAGTTTGTGCATTTACTCCTCTTTCAGATCCAGATTAAAGACTTGAATTTCATTATATGGACTCTGACTTTGGTGAGGTTCTGGTTGTTTGCATTTTTATAAAGCAAAACAGTCCATCTTAGAAACATCAGGTTAGGAATTTGGAGTGGGAATTGTGCATAATTTGAATTGCTTTAGATAGAGATAGCTTTATTGATTAGCCTATAGGCCATATCAAAGCACAAAGTTCAAACCCATGCTTCAGATATAAATAATAGGCAGCTGCAGAATATAGGAAATTTTTCTTAAATTATTTATTCTCCACATAGTCTTCCAATTATTCTCAGTGGCAATGACTTCCTGTCTTTTCATCACAGTTTCCCAGATCTTTTCATCTGGATGCACCAACAACTGAATAGGGGACCATAGAATCAGTGTCGAAAAGGATCTTGAAGGTCTTCAACCCTACATGAGCATGTAGAAGAGTGATCTCCTACTTCCTCAATTCAGAATGTGGTTCTATGTGATTTAATTCAGGGGAAGTGTTTTCATTTTTTTTAAAGAAGACTGAAATTATTTAATCAAGATGACAGTCCATTAAAGGACATTTTAATTTTATTAGATTACCCACAGAAAGGGAGACAGACATTACCATATCAGTTTCCTTATGGATGGGAGGAAAATAGAATTTATTCATATATAGACCCATATATAGATTCATACAGTGGTGGGATTCAAGTAATTTAACAACAGGTTCTCTGCCCTCATGATTTCTTCCAACAACCAGTTTGCCAAACTGCTCAGAAAGTTAACAACCAGTTCTCCCGAAGAGGTGCAAACTGCCTGAATCCCACCACTGGATTCATATATATAGTACAATTTCAGAGACATGGTTCTACAGATGGTTTCACAGAGTTGTACAATAGCCTTCCATAAGCTCCCCCACGATTATTTCACCCAATCTCCTTGATTGCACAAATCAGCCACGTTAGACTGGTCTGGAAGGCCATGAATCACCTTCTGATTTGTAAACATTTTTTCAGCTTAGTCAATTAATTTTCAGTATGTTTGCAAAGAATCACTGTGTTTCCTTTGGAGTTACAGAGAGGTCAATTCTCATTGCTGGGGAAATGCCTTCCATCCCTTTTCCTGGCACCATGCTGCTGTTCTCTCCATCTTGAGAGAGGAGTGGCTCTGCCACATACCCCATTCATTGGCATTTTGGTTTCTTTTTTCGATGCTGATGAATGTGGCAAAATTGAGGGTAGAAGGGTAGGGAAAGGCCATTTCATAAGCCCTTCTCAGGGCCACTGTCGAAAACCAAGAAAGACACGTCGAGATTCTCAGAGCTGTTTCCGTTTTTTGTTCCTCACCTAAAGAAGAAAGTGCAGACTACTTGCACCATAAAACATAGAGCTGTTTTGGTCTAGTGGTTTAGCCTTCAGTCTAGAAACCAGGAGACTGTGAGTTCTAGTTCTGCTTTAGGCATGAAAACTGGCTGGGTCAATTTAGGCCAGTCACCCTATCTCAGCCCAGCTCACCTCAGAGGGTTGTTGTTGTGAGGAAAATTGGAGGAAGGCATATAAGATATATTTGCCATCTTATTTATGAAAATAATAAAGGGATATAAATAAAATAATCTGGGAACTAATAGAGAGGAGCTGTCTTCACCCTCTTTCTTCCACACAAACTATGTAAACTACGATGTCTCTTGTTCCTCTAGAATTCTGGGAATCCAGATTTTTTTTACCACAGCCTGGCAGTGTAAACATTGTATAATATGGTTTTTGTTTTGTTTTTTTAATTTGAATTTATATCCTGCCCTTCTCCGAAGACTCAGGGTGGCTTACACTGTGTTAAGCAATAGTCTTAATCCATTTATATATTATATACAAAGTCAACTTTTATTGCCCCCAACAATCTGGGTCCTCATTTTACCTACCTTATAAAGGATGGAAGTTGAAGTTGAGACAACGCCAGTGAGAATCTTTGTGGGGAGCCAAAACACTTTAAAATGATATTATATATCTTTGGAAATATCAAAGTTCTCCTAACAAGACTTTTTATTTTTATTTATTTATTTATTTATTTTATTTATTTTGTCACAACAGTATATATAAGCATAAGCATGAAATAACTATATGACATATAAGCATATATATAATCATAAGTATGCAATAACTATATGAAATTGGATATGATCAAAGGGAACATAAGGACAGGAACGGTAGGCACGTTGGTGCTCTTATGCACGCCCCTTACAGACCTCTTAGGAATGGGGTGAAGTCAATAGTAGACAGTTTTTGGTTAAAGCTTTGGGGATTTTGGGAAGAGACCACAGAGTCTGGTAGTGCATTCCAGGCATTAATAACTCTGTTACTGAAGTCATATTTTCTGCAATCAAGATTGGAGGGGTTCACATTAAGCTTAAATCTATTGTGTGCCCGTGTATTGCTGCAATTGAAGCTGAAGTAGTTTTCAACAGGAAGGATATTGTAACAGATTATTCTATGAGTTAAACTCAGGTCTAATCAAAAAGTCGAAACCATTCTCTTTCTAGAAGAAATTTGGTTCTGAAATACAAAATTCAGTTTGAGTAGTGAACGTGTAATTAGCCATGCCTTCACTTGGAATTCTGCATGTATGATTGTTGCTTCCTCTGAAATAAACCTTATTTTATATCTGCACATTCAGCTCATTATTTCCCGTTATTGCTGAAGCAGGAATTTCGCACTAAATCTTTGCTCTATAAATCTAGGCCTTTGTAGCACTAAAGTTCTTCCCTGTGTGTTTTAGGCTTTCACGATGTAAATAAAATATTGTGGTGGTTTTTAAACTGCAAGCAAGAGATGCCAAAGGCTTTTTATTTCTTCTTACAACTTGGTTAAAGAGGGAATGTTATGGCAATAGGGCTTAGACATGGGAAATCTGTACGAAAACTGGCAAAACGGGATTGCTATCTGTCATTTACATCTTGAGAAATTTCCTTTGAAAAAAAACTTCCTCTAACTAAATATATCTGTGTCAAAAGAAATGCTCAACGAACAGAAACGAAATACTCAGTTATGTTCAGCCTGGAGAGCTGAAGATTAAACAACAGCAGGGGCCACGTTGGCTGTTTTCAAGTATCTGAAGGACTACCCCAGAAAATGAAACAAATAGCCACATTCACATCACACTTATCAAGTCAAAGACCTAAGATGTCAGCAGGGGTGCCTGCAGAGAGGGTCAAAAATAGTCAAGATGGTGCTTTGCTTGTATAGGATATGGCTTTGCTTGTCATGATTTTTTTTTTTAAATTTCATCCAAACATAGTAGCCCGTTTGTTTCTGAGTTAAGACCGAGAGCAACCCCCTCTAAAATATGCAAGATTAGCTGCTGAGTGACTCATCTCCTTTTTTCCTTTGTAATCTCCACGTAGAAGAAATTAGTCCTGTCTCTGAGCCTCTGACAGAGACAGAAGGCTAAAGTGACCCCATAAAATGAAGATTTTCCAGTTGTGGCAGCTCAGGTTTGTTTTGTTTTAGGGTGTGTTTGGTCTTTTTAGGGTAAAACGGACTCTCCACTCTTTTATCCCTATTGATTCTTTCGCCATCTGGCCAGTACAATATATCTGTATGAATTTTGTCCTTGTTTCCTCTCTTTTCCAAAAATGTTTGAGGGGGAAAGTGAAGATGTCATTGGGATATTGGCCAAGATGGCTGTTCCTGATCTCACCAGATCCACATTTGGTGATTGGTTCATCTAGCACTACATCCCTGGGTCAAAATGCCAAAGTGCACCGAGTAAAGCCACAGTGCATTTTTTTGTAATTGTGGAGATCAGGATTAAAAGTGTAAGAATACAAGCGATGCCTTACTGGATTGGACCCTTTGTCATCTAGTTCAGCGGTCGGTTCTCACAGCAGCTTATCAATGGCACAAAGAAGCCCAATAGTCTCTCAGCAGATGGCCTTCATGGCTAATTTCCATTGATAGTCAATGATTAAGGCTATTACTTATAAGCAGTACATAGAAGTCAGATAATAGATTTTGACTGAACATTGGGAGAAATTGTTTTAATGGTGAGAACTGTGACACTGCCTCCTTTATGAGGTAGTAGGTGCTTCTCTGGTGGAGTAGGTGTTATGGTTGGCTTAATAATATGACTACAGAAACATCTTGCCTTGTGGATTTTGTCTTGCACAAGGTGGGACAAGCTTATCTCTAAGTCTAAAACTCATCCAATTCTACGAATTGAATCTGATTTAATCTGCCCTACAATTCAGCAGATCGAACTGCCTTCTGCTAATACTTCAGACAGAAGATCCAGATTGGGATGTGCATCAGTAAACGTTACATAGCAAACTTGATTAACTAGGCCAGTTAAAGATTTTGAGTTGCATTTGCACTGTTGTTATCTGGCTTAT
Organism: Ahaetulla prasina; assembly: GCF_028640845.1. Lineage (NCBI taxonomy): Eukaryota > Metazoa > Chordata > Lepidosauria > Squamata > Colubridae > Ahaetulla > Ahaetulla prasina. Next base: position 23,296,061 of record NC_080542.1, read on the forward strand.
TATTATTTTTTAATCCTTTAGCTCAGGGGTCTCCAACCTTGGCAACTTTAAGACTTGTGGACTTCAACTTCTAGAATTCCTCAGCCAGCAAAGAATTCTGGGAGTTGAAGTCCACAAATCTTAAAGTTGTCAAGGTTGGAGACCCCTGCTTTAGCTTGTAGATGAAGCCAGATGGTCTTGATCGTTTGTTGTTCAGTTTGTGCTTACCGGATAGGGCAAACCAAGAAATGGATGAATGCATCCTTTTTCTATATAACTTAATGGATGCGTTCACACAATACGCTTAAGCTTAAGTAGAGAACCTTGATTGTAAGCAGATTAACAGTAAAATGATAGGTCTATATCAGTATGTTTGCTTGACCTATCCCTCTCAGTGAATGCAAGACAAACTTTGCCGGATCCTGTTTCCCACAGTGGCAAATCTGATGCTTTGTGAACATTACCCAGCATGGCAGCACAGTAACCCTTTTAGATTGTTGTTTCCAAGCAACTGGGGTTGAAAGGTTTATTTATTTATAGTTTATTTATTAGAAGTATTTTTATACTCTTGCTTATTGCAAAGAATCTTGAAGTGGTTTATAAGTCTATCAAATCTTAAGATTTAAAAATCAAAATTAAAAGCATTCCATCAAAAATTGCTAATGGCCAGGGAATGCCAACTTTAAAAAATGAGTGTTTAAAACATGCCGAAAGCACATTAGTGTTAGGTCAGATGTATTGCAGAAGAAAGGCCATGCCAAAGGACAGCTATACTGCCAGAGACTATGGAGGCTTCATTTAATTGTGCTGAATTTGTATGATTGTACTGGTATTTAAAAGCCATCTAGAGTAGGAATGCGCTAACTTCAATCTGCTGGATCTTTGTTCTATTTTACTGGAATTCAACAAATGGTTGACCAGAGCCAGATGAAAAAGAGCTGAGCCTATTTTGGTCATAGGAATTTACTTTCAATATTAAAACTGAGATGAGCTCTAAGCCCTTGAAGACAAAACCCCATAAATCTTAATCGAAAATAGTGCAGCATTACCGCCAATGATGCCTACATCCTACAAATGAATTAAGTCTTGCATGCACAAAATTTCTTTGTCTCGTCTTGAATCTACTGCTTAGTCATTCCATGATGCGACTAGAGAAAAAGAATCTGCTTATGAGGTACCATGCATAATTTGATAGATTTCCTGTCATGCCCTCTTAATCATATTTTTTTCGTGCATGCCTTTTCCATCTCTATATTTATCTATTATCTCTTTGGACAGCAGTGATTTGGATAGGGCAAAACCAATGTAGATGCAGGTAGTCCTCAACTTACAACCATTTGTTTAGCAATCATTTGGAGATACAACAGCACTAAAAAAATAAGGGTCCATGCATTTATATCTGCCACAGTCATGTGTACAAAATCTGAGCACTTGGTAACTGGCATATATTTAAGACAATTGCAGTATCTCAGAGTCATGCAACTGCCATTTGCAATCCCTTCCCAGCCAACTTCCAACAAGCAAAGTTAATAGGGGGAGCCGGATTCACTTAATGACTGCATTATTCACTTAATAACTGCAGTGATTGACTTAACCACGGCAAAAAAATGGTCATAAAATTGGGCCTGACTCACTTAACAACCATCTTGTTTAGCCATGGAAATTCAGGTTCCAATTGTGGCAGTAAATCGAGGACTACCTGTACACTGATTAAGGAGACAAGTCTTAGGGAGGGAGATCCTATTGAGATGGTCCATCCTAGGTAACTAATGACTTCAGTTGGGTTTCAGAGAGAGTTTGGGGATGTTTCTTCTGGATATGGTAGGCCACTGTTTCTAAACCTTAGCCACTTTAAGATGTGTGGACTTCAACTCCCAGAATTCCCTAGCCAGCCATGCTGGGTTAAAGTCCAGACATCTTAAAGCAGGCAAAGTTGAGAAAACTGTGGTAGGCAATTTGACTAAGGCCTTGGTCTTTGCCCAAAACAGGTCTGTGGGCAAGGGCCTTGGATTAGATTACATCTCTTCTTGTTCAATGATCAATATAACTTTTTCTGAAGAATTTAAGATGATAAAACAGCAGAAGAAATGCTGTTGGAGAAAGACAAAGAGCAAATCCAACCAAGCACATGTAAGAACCCAAACTCAACCCTGACCCAACCAGGTGGCTATGGGTACTTGGTTCTTCTGGTGCCAGTGATTTCATCCTTTCAGAGTTGGTGTATGCTTTGTGGTCCTTCTGAACTCACAGTTCCTACCGCATGAACACTTAGCACCTGTAGTCAAGAGGGCCTTTGGACAAATTCATCTGGTGTACCAACTGTGCTGGAAATCTCTTCTCACAGTCTTTCACGCTTTGGTTCCTTGACACATGGACTACTGAAAAATTGGGGCTATATTTGAAGGTTTCTTGGAAGCTAAAATGGACTAAAATGCAGCAATCTCAGCAGTTATGAGTAATTGCTTTGTTACTCATAAGTCCATTATACCTCTGTAATGTGAGCTGTACTGATTACCAGTGAGTGCAATCTAAGGTGGTAGTTATCCCCTAGAGTTCTTCATTTCAAAGGGAATGGCTATTGAGGGACTGTCTCTCTCCTGTCACGTCTGCCTGTCCTAAAATGAAGGGATCCTTAACCCACCAGGCCGTGGCCCATTGGGAACTGGGCCACCGAAGCTTCAAGTGATTGCATGAAGCTTCATTTGCGTTTGTGCAGGATTTAGGTTGCATGTACAAAACCATCCCCCCACCTCCCGTTACTGCTGAAACCATTGAGGTCACCGCTGCCAGTCCATGGAACCAAAAACGTTGGGGACCCCTGCTATAATGTCTAACTGTAATGTTAGAAAAGAAAAACTTTGGAGGACTAGTTCAAGAGATGCTGTCAAAGAATGCTCAGATAAAAGACAGCATAGCCAGCAGGTGACTAATAGGTAAGGCAAGAGGCTATAAAAAGACCCCAGTTTCTCTGGCTGTAAGGGAGACAGGAAAGAATTGTACTTTCAGACTTTGTGTGAATATAATTCTACAATAAAGTAGAATCCCGTCATCCGGTTGTGACTTCTATCTGGCTTATCCTGCAAGTATAAATCTTGCAAGTCTGAGAGTACAATTCTTGCCCCCTTCCCAATCTCCTTTACAACTTGAAAAACTAGGGAGGGTCTCTTTGAGCCTCTTGCCTTGCTCACTGCAAGCAATCCTCAACGTACAACCACAGCTGAGCCCAGAACTTCAGTTGCTAAGCAAGACAGCTGTTAAGTGAGTTGTGCCACATTTTGGATCTTTTTTTACCACAGTTAAACTGTAGTTGCTAAGTGAATCGTGAGGTTGTTAAGTGAATCTGGTTTCCACCCCCATGACTTTGCTTGTCAGAAGCAGGCTGGGAAGGTTACAAGTGATGATCGCATGATTCTGGGGCAGTGCAACTGTCATAATTACGTGCCCATTGCCAAGTTTCCAAATTTTAATCCTATCATTGTAGGGATGCTGCAGTGATTGTAAGTGCAAGAATTGGTCGTAAGTCATTTATTTCAGTGCCATTCTAATTTCAAACAGTCGCTAAACAAATGGTTATAAGTCAAGGGCTACCTATACAGAAATGAACAAAAAGGCTTCAGTCAATGGTACATTCGAAGCTCTTCACATTTTTGTGTGGCTCACAGATAAAGAGAAGGCAGGACTTCGATAGCATCATCATGGCTGCCATCTTGATTTTTTTGATCATCCTGCACAAACACATCTTCCAAGAATGGCCTTCCTGGGCAAGACAATGACTGAGAACCATGCATGGGAAATAAAATTAAGCTATTCTTTTATTTCCACGAGAAAGTTCAGAAACTGAAGCGACTAAGATGCATAATGAAAATTCTCTTTTCTCCCCTAACAGCTTCACGTGGACTGATGCTCGCTTGAACCGCCACCTGGTCACTCGCCTTACAGGAGAAGTGACCGAAGCATTTGACCAGGAATTCCGCACTTTGTACGCGGCTTCCTGCCCTCTGCCAGCCCTGGAGACGCCCCCTCACCTCCAGCTTCCTTCTGTGGCACCTCTACCTAGCACCAATGAGCCAGATGTGGCTCCATACATCAGTGTGTTAGATGGGGTGCAGCTGTCCCACCGAATTGCAGAGCGACGCTCGGTGGCCCCCCAACCTGTGGCCAAGAGCCGAGCAGGTGAGTGGGATCTTGTGTTGGCTTCGCCGGCTACTGCTGAAGATCCCATGTTGCCTGCCTCTCCTCCCAAAGCATCTCTCCGAAATCGACTTGCAGCATGGCGGGGTGTGGACCATTCTGGAGGGGGCCAACAGGGATCTCCTGATGGGCCCAGCGCTCTTAGCGATATCTACAGGAATGTCCAACGAAACCGACTCTCCGCTGCCAAGACTACTGGGGCTCGCCCTAGTAAGTCCTTATGGGACCTCAGCCGTTTGAGCCAGCTGTCTGGGTCCAGCACAACAGGCTGGGGACGAAACGGTATAGACTCTGCTGAGGAAGCTAAAGTAAGTAGCGCCAATATTTTTCCTCTAAGGCTACAAATATGTTCACCAAATACTCTAGCCCAGGGGTGAAATGCTCCCGGTTCGGACCGGATCGGGTGAGCTGGTAGCAATGGTGGCTGGTGGTTGGGAGAACTGGTAGCAAAAATCCCTGGCCTCTCCCCATGCCCAGCTGAGCCACGCTCATCATCAGAGCCTTTTTTAAAAAACTTTTAAAAGCATTTTTTAAACAACCTCTTCGGCCAATCCCAGCTGAGATGCCTGATCTCAGAGGCTTTTTTTTTTTACTTTTAAAAGCATTTTTTAAAAGGTAAAAAAGCTAAAGCCTGATAGCCAGAAAATGGGGGGATGTAAGCAAAAAATGGGGGGGGGTTTCCGTTTTTGTTTTTGTTTGAGAGAGAGGGAGGGAGGGAGAGAGAGAGAGAGAAAAAGAAAGAAAGAAAGAAAGGAAGGAAGGAAGGAAGGAAGGAAGGAAGGAAGGAAGGAAGGAAGGAAGGAAGGAAGGAAGAAAGAAAGAAAGAAAGAAAGAAAGGGGGAGGGAGGGTGGGAGGGTGGGAGGGACAGAGGGAGGAAGACGGAGGACATTGTGAATTTCTGTCTTTTGATCCCCCAGTCACATAGCCACGCCTACCCAATCACATGACCCCACCAAGCCACACCCACCAAGCCACACCCACCGAATCGGTAGGAAAGAAATTTAGATTTCACCACTGCTCTAGCCTGCAATGAGACGACTACATTCAACCCTGTGCTCTCTGCCATGGCTGGGTGGGGAATTCTGGGAACTGAAGTCCACACATCTTAAAGGTTGCACACTGTGGTAGGCAATTTGACTAAGGCCTTGGTCTTTGCCCAAAACAGATCTGTGACAAGGGGCTTGGATTAGTTTCTTGTTCTGCAGAAAATCATCTTCCAGTAATGGGATTCCTGGGTGAGGCAATGACTGAGAACTATTCTTGGTAAATAAAACTAAGCTATTCTTGCATTTCCACGAGAAAGTTCAGAAACTGGAGTGGCAAATATGTTCACTAAATACTCTAGTCTGCAACAAGGCAACTGCATTCAACCCTGTGCCCTCTGTCAACCAAGCTTGTAATTCAATGTCTTTCAACCTTAGCAACTTTAAGATGGGTGGACTTCAACTCCTATAATTCTCGGAATTGAAGTCCAGCCATCTTAAAGTTGCCAAGGTTGCCAAATATTGCTGTACTCAGCTTAAACCAATATTTCTCAAACTTGACAATGAAGACACGTGGGCCTCAGTTCTGGAAACTGAGGTCCATAAGTCTTAAAATTTCCAAATTTTAGAAACATTGGTTTAAACTGTAGTCAGTTCAGTGATTGTTCCAAACCAGAAACTTGGGTAGCATAAATTCTGGTTAGACTAAGTGTTATGTAAAGGAATGGTGGCTTGACAGCTTGGCGGCTCCCCCGAGTGGTAAATGTGAAGCTAGCAGGGGTGAAATGAATACAATCCCGTTTCTTTCCACCTTTTCAGAGTGCAAAATGCCACCCGCTTCTCTTTTTATTCTTTCCCTCTTGGGTGAAATCAGGGTGAGCCATTTATACTGTCATTGTTTTTGAATCGGCATAAGTGAAAATGATGACAACTTGTCTTCCAACTGCTTTAGCGAGGATTGTGAAGTGGAAATGTGACCAGGAACAATTTGGTTTAGTTACCATAAGGTAAAGGTAAAGGTTTCCCTCACACATATGTACTAGTCGTTTCTGACTCTAGGGGGCGGTGCTCATCTCTGTTTCAAAGCCGAAGAGTCAGCACTGTCTGAAGAAGTCTCCGTGGTCATATGACCGGCATGACTAAAGGCCAAAGGCACATGGAATGCTGTTACCTTCCCACCAAAGGTGGTCCCTATTTTTCTACTTGCATTTTTTATGTGCTTTCGAACTGCTAGGTTGGCAGAGGCTGGGACAAGGAACAGAAGCTCACTCCGTTACACGGCAGCACTAGGGATTCGAACGGGGGAACTGCTGACCTTTTGATCAACAAGCTCAGCATCTTAGCCACTGAGCCACCACTGTTTCTTAAATGTGCTTTTCAAAAGGTAACTGGACTTTTTTGGGTTTTTCCTTGAAAACCTTTCTTCTCATCCAAGTATCTTCTTCAGTTCTTAGTGAGAATTGTGGAAGCTTTTTGGATGAGAAGTGAAACGTTTTCAAGGAAAAAACCAAAAAAGTCTAGTTGCTTTTTGAAAAGCACCTTTGGGACAACCATGATCATGGACACTGCACTTTGGGATTAAAATTTAGCTTGTGTAACTAAACCAAATTGTTCCTGGTCATATTTCCACTTCACAATCCTCGCTGAAGCAGTTGGAAGACAAGTTGTCATCATTTTCACTTATGCCAATTCAAAAACAATGACAGCATAAATGGCTCACCCTGATTTCACCCAAGAGGGAAAGAATAAAAAGAGAAGCGGATGGCACTTTGCACTCTGAAAAGGTGGAAAGAAACGGGATTGTATTCATTTCACACCTGCTGGCTTCACATCTACCACTCAGGGGGAGCCGCCAAGCTGTCAAGGCACCATTCCATACACTTATACTGTGCAAACCTATCCACTGCAGACTGGAAATCATGGCGCTAACATGTTATATACATGCTGAATTATGATTTATAACCATACATTAGATAAATGAATATAGCCATTGTCTTACCTTTTTGTTCACAAGCCAATGTGATGAAATCGGGGAGGGGGGAGGGATAATGGGAATGTGTTCATCAATCCTGGGTTGCAATCCTAGAATAGAATCCTAGGTTGCATTAACAGAGGGATAGTATAAAGATCATGTGAAGTATTACTACCGCTTTATAAAGCCTTAGTAATACTGCATCCAGTTTTGGCCACCATGTTATAAAAAAGATGTTGAGATTCTGGAAAGAGTGCAGAGAAGAGCAAGAGAGATGATTAGGGGCCTGGAGGCTTAGACATGTGAAAAACGGTTGCAGGAATTGGGTATGTCTAGTCTAGTGAAAAGGACTAAAGATGACATGATAGCAGTCTTCCAATGTCTAAGAAGATGGGGGGGTCAACCTATTCTCCAAAGCACCTGAGGGCACGTCAAGAAGCAACGGATGGAAACTAATCAAGGAGAGAAGCAACCTAGGACTAAGGAGAAATTTCCTGTCAGTGAGAACAATTAACCAGTGGAATAGCCTACCTCCAGATGTTGTGGCTGCTCCATCACTGGAGATTTTTAAAAAAGATTGGACAGCCATTTGTCCAGAGTGGTATTGGGTCTCTTGGAAAGGTTCTTTCCAATTCTGTTATTCTGGTGGGAGTGGTGACACAAATCCATGTTCTTCAAGTTATGTGGCAAATGTGATTTTTCTGCTCTATACCAATTTTCTGATCTTCCTTCCATCTAGCACGTAGTTGCTCATATTGAAACCAAGTATAATTTTTCCCTTCCTCTTTTAATACGTGCAGAGATTTTAATTGCAAATTACCTCTTTCAGTATACAAAAGATCTTTATATGTAATCATTTCCTGATTCTGTTCTATATTTATATTCTCTATTGTATGTCTAGGACTTGCCCATATAGGAACCTTATAATTTAGTTTATAAGAGTATTTTTTCCAAACACGCAGAAGAGCAGTTCTTAGCACATGATTTTTAAAGGCCTTATCCACCTTTTTGTCATAAATTAAATATGCATGCCATCCATATAGCAAGTCATAACCTTCTATATTCAAAATTCTTTCCTCCGTTAAATTAAACCAATCACTTATTGCAGAGAGAGCAGCTGCTTCATAGTATAATTTAAAATTGGGCATTTTTAAACCTCCCCTTTCCCGAGAATCTTGAATTATTTTCATTTTAACCCTAGCTTTTTTACCTTCCCATATAAATTTGTTAATTCCCTTCTGCCATTCCTCAAGATTCTTATCTTTCTTAATTATTGGTATCATCTGAAAGAGGAATAAAAATCTAGGTAAAACATTCATTTTAATAGCAGCAATTCTCCCCAGCAAAGATAATTGCAATTTTTTCCAAACAATCAACTCCTTCTGAACTTTTTGCCATAAAACCTCATAGTTATTCTTATACAATTTCACATTTGACGATGTAATATAAACCCCTAAGTACTTAACCTTCTTTACAATTTCAAATCCTGTTATTTCCTCTAGTTTTTCTTTCTGTTGCCTGACCATATTTTTTATTATCATTTTTGTCTTTTTCTGATTTACCTTAAACCCTGAAACCTTCCCATATTGATCAATTATTTCCAACAAAGATTTACTAGAATTTATAGGGTTTGTTAAAGTAATCACCAAGTCATCTGCAAAAGCTCTTAGCTTATATTCATGTTGTCTAACTCTAATTCCCTCTATCTCCTTTACTTCTCGTATTTTATCCAATAATGGTTCTAGAGTTAAAATAAACAATAATGGTGATAAAGGACATCCCTGTCTTGTTCCTTTCGCAATCTTAAAAGGTTCTGTTAAGCTACCATTGATTATAATCTGTGCTGTTTGCTCTCCATAAATTGCCCTAATTATTCTTGTAAAACCATCTCCAAATTGCATCTTTTCTATTAATTTAAATAAAAAATCCCAATGCAATCAATCAAAAGCTTTCTCTGCATCGAGAAAGATAAATGCTGCTGGAATAAAATTTTTCTTTTCTAAATACTCCAGTAAATTAACAATCTGCCTAACATTATTCCTCATCTGTCTCCCTTTTATAAATCCAGATTGATCATTATGAATTCTTTGCTGCAAAATCAACATTAATCTATTAGCTATTATTTTAACAAAAATCTTATAATGTGATTTTTGTGTTATTATCAAGTTGTTCATAAAATGATGCATGAATCAGTTTCCAGAGAAAAATATGGTTTATGCCTCCCTTCGTCATTTTTCCTTCCATAAAGCACATTTGCTTTTCCGCATATTCCCCTCTCTTTTGCAGCTTAAACTCTCAACACCCCAGGAATCCAAATATCTCTTGTAATTTAGGTTTCCATAGGAACCAATAATTTCAGTACTGCCTAATCCTGGTTTGTTCAGAAGGTCAAATGGAAGACCCTGAAAAGAGCAGTAATTATGTTTTTCTGGTTTTGCTTTTCCCATGAATTCTGGATGTGTATAGAAGAAAAAACTTGGCTGTTTGTAAATTCCATCTGTGGTCACACCAACATTTGGTGCTTCGTGAGGCATTCCAGCTGCTGCAAAAAACCAAATTTGGGCATGTTGTGTTGTCAGGAGTTTCGATTATTGTGGAAACCAAATTATCACTCCCCATGTTCCTCTCAAATCTTCCACACATACCAGGACCATATTTCCCCATTTTAATTATATGAATTAAAGGTGCCAAATATGATTGGTGAATTTTAAATAGTATTATTACCTTAAAACACACAGAAAGAAAGCAACTGGGATATTGTTGTGACCAAGGCCCAAGTAGTTATTACCAGACACAGTCCTATACAAACGTATTTTATTAGAACAGCTAAGAATTACTTTATTCTCAGCTTAGTCCAAATTAAATCCAAAATAAAGTCCTTCAGCCTTATCACAAACCTTTGTCTTCTTTCACACCCTGCCAAAGGCTTTTCTTGGCAAGAACCCCATGAAGTTCAGAAACAGGAGACAAGAAACAATTGTAGCAACGTTGCTTCGCTACAAAGAACTCAAAAGCCATTGTTGCTCTTTTAAGCTTTATGGCAGGGGCCAATCATCTCCTGGCCTTACTCCCGAGTCGTCCTTTTTGCTTTAGCTGCTCTTGCCTTCTGACAGCTCTTTGGATGCATGCACTAGGAACAGGCTCCTCCTGTTCTTCTGCCTCTCTGCTGTCTGCCTCTGGAGGCTCCAGAGTCTGCGCATCGCTCCCAGATGGCCCTGGTCCCATCTCTGCCTCTGACTCAGAGCCTTTGTCCGGGCCTTCCCCTGATTCCAGGATTGACCCATTGTCCTCGCCAGTCTCCTCACTGTCCGACTCCGCTGCCAGCTCCACAGGCTGCTGGTGGACCACAACAGATATTGATTTCTCAGTGGCTATGTTTGCACCATATGCTAAGCTATGATCTCCTTAACCATCTTTTAATGAACTGGCTGGCTGTAGATCATGGATATCAAACTTGATCACATCAAGTGGCATATCGTGACATATCACAATTATGTTTTCCATTGCGGAGCTGGGGAGGGGGTGGCCTGCCTGTGACATATCCTGCCCATGGGCCACCGATTTGATAGGCCTGGACAGTACCTGAGCCTACCACGTTTTAACCTTGTATGTTGTGTGAACCAGGCCAACCTGAGATATTTTCATGCAGCTAGATCATCCCTACAAACCTCCCCCTCCCAAGTTAAGTTCCTACCTCCTAATCAAGCTAAGTTAATTATTTAAAACCAACAAGTGATTAAATATTCTGATTTTAGAAGCACAGAATTTGGCTTCTTTCCTGTAAGCACAGGGCTCAGATGAGGATAAATATTTAGCATCAATCGATCATGTTCACATAGTCAAAATCCTATACCTACATATTATGTTGTTGTAACTGAATATTATCCCTCTATAGAGAACGACTAGCACGTATGTGCAAGGGGAAATCTTTACCTTTACCTTTACCTTTATAGAGGGGTATTTCTCAAACAATGAATAGTTTTTGATTTTTGAACTGTATTCTAAAAGGGGAGGGGAGGGGAGGGGGGGAGACATAATTTTGGATTACTAGATATTTGCCTTTATTGGAGTTTTGGGAAATTTTTAGCAGGTTTTATAGGTTGAAAAAGTTTGAAATACTCTGATCTAGAATGCCTGGAGAGACAAAATTGGAGAAAGACCTTTTCCAGCTCCAAGCCAAACTATAATACCGCAGGGTTAAGACAAACAGTGCCTTGAACAGCTAGCCAATGTATAATAAAGTTGTGTTAATAATAAAGGTTAGCACACTCTACACTTTAGTTCTATAGGTCATTACTAACATTATCTTCTCTTGTCATTATTTGAAGGGCAGAGCAATTACCTCATGGGCAGGCTTGGGGGATGTTACACATAGAAAACAGAGTTGCTTTATTATACACTAGCTTTTCTTAAGCTAGACAGAATGCAGACATTGGAATGGGACAACTCGTTGTGGTGATTTTTCCACAGCCATCTCACCACAGCCAACTCACTGTGGCCATTTTGCCACAGCCAATCCACCGTGGCTATCTCACCACAGCCTTCTTGATGTGGAACAACTCACTGTGGGACAATTCCACAGGGGATAACTCAACGCAATAAATGTTATCCGCCACTGTTTCTTTGACGTTATTTCCATTGAAAAAAATAGAAAGGATGTCAAAGAAATATTGGCAGATAACATTTATCGCATTATCTCTCATTGAATTATCCAGGGCAAGTTGGTTATGGCAAGATGGCTGCGGCAAGATGGTGGTGGCAGATTGGCTGTAGCAAGTTTTCTAGACCCTCCAGAAATGGGGATTTAATTTCCTATAATTCCTCAGCCATCATGGCCACAGAAAGAATTCTGGGAATTGAAGTCCACATATTAGAAGGATGCCCAGGGTTATGGGGATATTGTCTGGTAATATCCTTTATATAGAACTCTAGCTGGGCTCATCATGTATTGTCTTGCAACAAGATGGCATGCTTGGCTAGGGAATTCTGGGAATTGAAGTCCACCCATCATCCACCCAAGTGCTGAAGTTGAAGAACTTTGCCTTAGTAACTACCACAAAGAGCCCAATGGTGGTATTCAAATTCCACAACTCAGTGCCTTTGTTAATTAGGGTGCCCTAATTGCTCCAGCAACCACTCTAAAGGCTCAATTCTAAGAAGTGCCTACAGAAAAAAAAAGGATATATGAGTAATATTTCCTTTTTCCAGCCTCCACCTTCAGCCAATAGATATAGACAGCATAGCACCTTTAGTCAATATTGATCAAGACTGCACCCAGACCGAACCAGGAAAACCAAAGTATGACAAAACTTAGAGCTGCCACTTTTCCCTATATTTTGAAGGTTGTGTGGTAGGCAGCATTCAATAGGTGTGGGTTTTTGTATCCCTTTGTGCACAATGCAGCAGTAAGGAGTGAAGATGAGGAAGACAGGATCTCTGTTCCCTCAAGCTGATCTCGAAATCCAGCCCTGTAACCCCACCAGATCTGTAAAAGCAAGTTGCTAAGAAAGATTTTGCATGTGTTCAAGAGCTGTTCTCTCAGCTATTAGCAACATTTGATGACAATGCTTTGTAGTAGCTGTAGTCAGTGGCCTGCGGAGAATTTATTAGAATAACAAATCTATTATTAATATTAGAATAATGAATAGATAACTATTAGAATCTAAGAATTGATCATTATGTTTATAGTGGCAATAGTTGGGGGGGGGGGAGACACAGAAGTACCTATGCTATTTTTGATTGACCAGGCTTCTGAAATGATGAGAATTTGAACGTGTGTCTAAATCTGGGCTGAGTTTGTTTAAATTTGGTTCGTATTTGTTTAATGAAGGTAGCCCGTTAAAGTTAGTGTGATAAGCAGACCCAGGCAGCTACGGATAATTCTTGACTTACAACCATTCTTTTTTTTTAAAATTTGCATTTATATCCCGCCCTTCCCCGAAGACTCAGGGCGGCTTACACTATGTTAGCAATAGTCTTCATCCTATTTGTATATTTATATACAAAGTCAACTTACTGCGACCAACAATCTGGGTCCTCATTTTACCTACCTTATAAAGGATGGAAGGCTGAGTCAACCTTGGGCCTGGTGGGACTAGAACCTGCAGTAACTGCAAGCAGCTGCTGTTAATAACAGACTGCATTAGCAGTCTGAACCACAGAGGCTCAGTGACTGTTCAAAGTTACAATGACACTGAGAAAAGTAACTTACAATTGGTCCTCACACTTATGACCATTGCTGCATTCGCATAGTCACATGCTCAAAATTTGGGCACTTGGCAACTAGCATGTATTTAAGACAGTTGCCACATCCTAGGGTCAAATGATTACTATTTTGAACTTTCCCAGTTGGCTTCTGACTAGCAAAGTCAATGGAGTAATCTGGATTCCCTCAACAACCACTTGATTCACTTAATTACTGCAGTGATGCATTTAAGAACCATGGCAGAAAAAGATCATAAACTCAGGGGCAACTCATTTAACAACCACCTTGCTTAAAAACAGAAATTCTGGTCTCAATTGTGCTCATAAATTGAGATTACCTGCACGTCACTTCAGCACAATTTAGGCAATCATACCATAGTGTGTTATGAATACCCAAAGAGAAGCTTATGACCCAGGAGTGAAATCCAGCAGCTTCTGACAGGTTCTGGGAACCGGTAGCAAAAATTTTGAGCAGTTCAAAGAGCCGGCAGTGGAAATTTTGAGTAGTTCGGCGAACCGGCAAATACCACCTCTGGCTGGTCCTAGAGTGGGGAAGGAAAGGAGATTTTGCAATATCCTTCCCCTGCCATGCCCACCAAGCCACATCCACAGAACCAGTAGTAAAAAAAACTTGGATTTCACCACTGCTATGGACTATAGTTCCTCAGCATTGGCAACTTTAAGATCTGTGGACTTCAATTCCCAGAATTCCCCTGGCTGGAAAAGTCTAGGAGTTGAAGTCCACAGAGCTTAAATTTGCCAAGGTTGAGAAACACTGCTATAGTCATACCACCCAAACGTTGGTTCAAATCTGATTATGCTGTTTCTTTTTTCCGCTTTTTCACAGAAATGGGGCTATCAAGCTACACCAGCAAAGGAACTGATGAAACATCGAGGATCTGGCCATGTCCCAGAAGAACAGAGAATGCCTTTTTACATGGCCCATGGGCGCATGATCCCATCCCCTAGTTACATACCCCTGGGAAGACTACAAGGACAACTCTACCATAAGCCTCCCAATATAGGTCTACCCAGGACTTGGGGACATCTGCCAAGGCCCCAGTATGGGCATCAGCCGCGGTTTTGAACTATCTTTGAAGCTCTGAGTCAAGAGGAGCGGGGGGCGGGGGGGGGAAGAGATATCTGAGGTTAACCCAGATGCAGCTGGAAGCATTTGAGGCAGATATGATTACTTCACTGCAAAGAATGAAAGTTGATTACAGGCTGGAACTCCTGAGACATTTTTGCTACAGCCTTTTTTTTTTTAAACTAATGACCTTTCCCATGGTACCATTGCAAAATTAGGCTCTGAACCTGCTTCCTGTTTATACAGTGACAAATGTTTGTGTATCCAATCAAGCAAGCTGAACAATCTTTTTAATGGGGTGGGATGAATTAGAAACCAGCATGCATTTCAGAAGCATTATCATGGAGCTGTTCAACCATTTTGGGGTGAAGCTGCTGAAACACCCAGAATCAATATTAAGCGTCTGTCCACCTTTCCCCCAGTACATGTTGATAAAAATGGAAATTGCATATGCATTCCTGCGTTTGGAATTAAAAGGAGGAAGTTGCTCTATCTATCTTAGATTATAGTTCAGGCTCCCTTCTCCTATCGAAGTATGGAATTGAATTGAAGGCAGGCAGAAAGTAGAATGAGATTTTAAACTAAGGGATCAGAGCCACTAGATTAAACTTCACTGGTTTCTGAGGGAATGCATTTGAAGAGGAGGAGTGTTGAAGTAAGTGTTTATAAATCGCTGGACACAAATGGAGAAAAAAGAGGGGGTAAAAACAGTGATTCTGGGAAGCCAGTAAATAGAAGAAAAACATATCTCCCATACATATTTCATGGAAGATGGAAGAGAAAGACCATCTAGTCCAAATATTGGGTTTCAAATATTTTTACTACCAGTTCTTTGGGTGTGGCTTGGTGGGCATGGCAGGGGAAGGATACTGCAAAATTCCTATTTCCTCCTGATCAGCTGGGACTTGGGAGAATAGATCAGCAGAGAATAGATGGGGGCGGGGCCAGTCAGAATTTTTACTACCAGTTCTCTGAACTACTCAAAATTTCCACTACCAGTTCTCCAGAACTGGTCAGAACCTCCTGAAATCCACCTCTGATCTAGTCCTCTTGCAATCTGCTTTAAAGTCCATCAATTTACACTATATTATAGAGCATGGGTGTCAAACTCGCAGCCCGCAGGTTGGATTTGTCACCTGCTGGCCACGCCCACCTCTGGTTTAGCGAAAGGGGGAAAAAGTCATGATACATCATGTGATGACGTGACAACGCGAGTTTTACACCCCTGTTGTAGAGTAAATACTGGGAGCAAAGAAGAAGTTTTCCCAGAGTATGGTCAACAAAGTCAAGATGGCAGCCACAACACAACATGGGCAGAGCTTTGATTGCATCTTTGAGTCCACCAATCTTGACCCTTTGACCATACTTTGCAGATCCCCCTGAAGCAAAGCTTTCAGGTTCTCTGAAACTCTCTGGCCCCTCTCCCAAATCCCAATCCTTGAGCATCTCAGAGAGATGAATTCCATCATAGCATAATTTTCCATCTTCTCTTGATGTGTTTGCAGGGGAAACTTAATTGTACCATAATCCAATGTTTTATGGGAGTGACATGACCTTCCATTTCAAATCCTCAGTTGATGTTATCATCTTAAATTCTAGTAAAAAAAATGCTAAGGAAAAACAAATAGGATAACTACAGAGCAGTGGTAGAATTCAAATTGTTTTACTATTGGTTCTGTGGGCATGGCTTGGTGGGCGTGGGAGGGGAAGGATATTGCAAAATCTCATTCCCACCCCACTCCAGGGAAGGATATTGCAAAATCTCCATTCCCACCCCACTCTGGGGCCATCCACAGGTGGTATTTGCTGGTTCTCCGAACTACTCAAAATTTCGGCTACCGGTTCACCAGAACCTGTCAGAATGTACTGAATACCACCCCTGCTACAGAGATAGTTCTGGGGAGCATCAGACTGAATTACCTGAATACATTTAGCTTTGAGAAGAGATGGTTGTGACTGAGGAGGAATGTGATAATGTCTGAAGAAGCTCACAATCTGTTCTCTGCCTCTTCAAAGTGTGGGATGTGTAACAGATAGCCTTCAGTTACAAGAAGGCAAATTCCAATTTAATTGCCTGGAAAACACCCTAATATAGGAAGTGAAATTCAACAATGAACCCATATTCAAGGAGAGATCTTGGTAACCTCTTGTCAGGGATGTTTCAATTTTGGCTTTTTACCCTGAGCAAAGAATTGCTGCTTGGTTGTCCTTAATGGATTCTTTTAAGTTAAAATATAGATCTAGTGATAACAAGATTCAATTTGTTTTTAACCTCATCCCTACTTTGTACAACAATGGGGCACTTAAATTCAAATGTATATTCCTCATTTTGCAACATTTAACTGGCCCTAGTGAAAGGTTTGTCTTAGTTATGATATTTTAGATGCTTTTCTTTATGGATCAATAAAACTTCCTTTGCTATTTTGTTCATTGACTCAATGAAGATGGAAAACAAATTCATGCATATTTGAATCCAGCTAAAAAGAGAATGTGGGAGAAAAAGAACTAGGTAGGTAATTAAATTGGAAGTTTGATACAAACCTATGATATTTTACATTCTGTTCAGAAATCTCCAGTGTTTCTGATTGACTAGTGCTTTAGAATAACTGGAAAATACACAATGGAGATTCTGAGTGCAAAGAAAGAGAACGTGATTGTATCATACAGCCATAGATTTATGCTTATTAAGACCCATCCCAAGAGTCTGTAATCCTTGCAGAGAAAGTCCAGCAAAGAGGCTCTTTTCTTGTTAGTATTTCTACGACGCAGACCCCAAACTTCAGGCTACTTTTCTTTCTGCTTAAACCCTGTTTGCCAAGTGCCAAATAATAGAAAATATATTTCTCTAAATGCCTGTATCTTGTACACATATTTTTAACAGAACCAACCATCTTTTAGATGAAGGAATAGGCTCTGCGCGCATGCTCAGGTTAGGAGTTATTCTGAATACAAGAATTATGCTTGTAGTGTTTTTCACACACACACACACACACACACACACACTCACTCTTTCACTTTAGCAGCCTAGAATGGAATGGAAATTAGACCACTTGGCCATCTACTGAAGATCACTCGGCAATCTCTCATTACATTATAATTTGCCTTCTATTGGTCCCTGGGAAGAAAAGCTGCAATGAATGTAAATGCTTTGCTTTCCATAGGTTTTAAAGCTGGAGACATCAATATGCTTATGGAGCTTGTCCTTGGCACCATCAGTCACCCCGTCTCACCTGCATATATCCATTGATTGATTGATTTATCCATGCACATAAATCATTAAAAAGAATGCAATGTAAGGCAAATATCATTTTTACTAATTTTCTGAGAACCTTGTAGGTGAAACACATGCCAGGTGCCCCTTCTTAAACGGCACAAAAGAAATGCTAATGTTATAAAGGTTTGAATAATTCATGATATCTCCTATGCCTCATTCTAATCAAATAGACATTTAGCCTGCTCCGGTCTGAGGAACTAATTTCCAAAGCTCCTTTTAATACAATCTTATTTAGCTATTAACACCAAGCATCAGAGTGTTAGGTTAACATGCATTTTTTTAAAGACCTTAGAAAAATAGGGATATTGTGCCCTCTATAGGCTGGATTCCATTTTCAGGAGTAACTTCACCTTGAGATTAAATCACCTTCACCTTGAGATTCATTAAATTATCGTCACCATGAGATTAAATCTGAAATCTGAGCATGATTCTATTCCCAATTTTTATGATGAACATTTTCCGAGATCTTGCAATACCAGAGTTTTTTCTGGATGTGTCTGCTATGGTGAGATAATCAGCACGAAACTTTGTCACCATCTACAAAAGAGGCAAGGGGGATAAATAATTAGATATTCAAAGCCTCCATAGTAGGAATCCTGTTTTTCTGCTTCACTAAATCTGGTTGAATCATTCATCCATTTAATAAAGAACTAACAGGAATTCCCCAGTCCAAGTCTCTTTACATCATATCCTGTGACCAGAAGTTTATTACACTGGCCATGTTCCTTTTTTTGCCATGGTGGTACCTTTGCCATCATGTGGAACACTACTACCTAAAATTGGGGAGTTTGTCCCACAAATTTGGAAAGGGACAGATTGGCAAAGGCTAACTGAAAGCAATTAAAATGACTTGAACCTACTGAGTTCAAATCATTTTAAATAACTTCAACATCTAATTGGGATGTTATCTGAACATCTAACTGGTATGCCATTTGAAACCGGAATACCAATCTCAAATGAGACATAAAAGCCTTGAATAAAAAGCCCAAAGATCCCAACTAAATATAGAAAGACTCACCTGGATCCAGCAGTATAAGGCATCGGAGAGGCCTATTTGGCTGGAATTTGAGGATGATCCCAGGCACTGTTTTTAGGAACTGAAGGCTGTCCTTATAACCTTGCTCCATGCTTAATCTAAGCAGATTGATTTTATATCTACTCCACATCATGGCCTCGATCTTGGTCAATCGCAGACCCAACTGGTATGGGCTCAGAATACTTCTTAGCATTGAACTGACATCCGTATTACCTAGACATCAAATTGAGTGACATTGGGAAGGGGGGAAAACAGCTTTAAAGACTACTTGAAATAGGCGATATAGATGAATGCCAAGTCAATGTCTGTGATGAGGACAAATTTCTGATTAGTATTTGGAAGTGCTTTCACATATTACAGCACCACAACCACATCCAACTTGAAGGATCAGAGTTTTGGGTACAGCATATGTGCAGATATGGCAAGCAATCTATGTTTGATGCCTGGCATTTCCATATAAAACACATAAGGCAGATCCTGGGAAATTGTTCAAAAGCACCTTGGAGAATTATTTCTGCAATTAGAGCAGGGAACACACGTCCATTGGAACCATTATTTTAACCTGGCATAAAATAGCTTCACATTTTCTTTGGCAACCAGAGAGTCAAAGAACAGCAGAGCACTGTAGACCTATTAGAAAAGCAAAAGCCATGTTTCTTCAACAGGCTCACATTAAATAATACGGGTCTAGCCAGTTTGGTCTAGTGGTTAAAACACCAGGCTAGAAAGCCAGAGGCCATGAGTTCTAGTCCCACCTTACCCATGAAAGCCAGCTGGGTGACTTTGGGCCAGATACACACTCTCAGCCACAATATGTAAGTTTTTTTCAAACAACAATTAGGTTAGCATATTGTTCTAAACTATTTATTAGCCATAGTTTATTGAATAAGCTGTAATTTATTTATTTGAAATATTAGAAAAGCCACCCCTCTCATAGCAAGACACACCCTTTCCTCTTCTATTCAGCTTTTGGACTAGACCTGTCGTATATCTTTAAGCCTCCCACAAGAGTAGGGGAAGAAGGATGGGATATTTAAAAGGAAGGTCGGCCAAGAGAAAAGAAAATCCCGGATGTCTTGATCTCAATAGCTTTTCACCTGGTTCCTCTTGGGAATTGAGACTCAACGGACTTACCTTGAAGGTAAGCGAATCATGGCCAATTCCTTCAGCTTATCTTTATTCATTGAGCTGTGCATTTTCTAAGGAAAATTAGACACTGCCTCACCAGCTATTTTTCTAATTCAATTGTCAGCAGAAGTTGCTTTCTCCAGCTGACAAAGCTGTGGGCTGCTGATGAAAACTCTTCCTGGTATACAAACCTGCTGAAATGGATCTCTGTATTTATGGGATGTCTCACTTTCTTTCCTGGAACTCAAACTAGCACGCATTAAATTCCCTCCTGCAGTATTTCCCACTACGACTCGCTGGTGTAAGCTGGGCTGAGAATTAGCCGGTGGCTCAGCAAGTTTCCAAGGCTGAAGACGGACTGGAACTGAACCGAATTTCACCAGTCCTAGTTTAACATCTGCTCTAGCTTGTGAGCAAACTGGGCTGTGTTAATCCAGACCAGTGTTTCTCAACCTTGGCAACTTGAAGATGTATGGACTTCAACTCCCAGAATTCCCCTGGAGAAAATTCCCTGGAGGGAGAATTCTGGTAGTTGAAGTTCAAATGTCTTCAAGCTGCCAAAGTTGAGAAGCACAGTCCCAAATTCTACAGAAGGAATTCCATTTTTTTCAGGGCTTCCCAGAAATAGTATTCCAGCAAAGAAAACTAGAAGATCAGAAAGTTATACTGGCTGTGAGATTTTTTTCCTCTCTTCTAATTTGAAAGAACAAGAATGTGCATAACTTGTGTCAAAAAGTCAAGATAGAAGCCGCAAGGCAGAGAAGCTAACAGAATGCCCTTTAGGTTTTTTTTCTCCTAAAACGTATGTATATATGTATGCATGTATGTATATGTGTGTGTGTGTAGAGTGTGCGTGTATGAATTTTCTATTTGTAGCCCTTTCTTTTCATTTAACATACATTTAACATACATTTCTTTTATGTACAATGAGAACATTTGCACCAAGACAAATTCCTTGTGTGTCCAATCACACTTGGCCAATAAAAAATTCTATTCTATTCTATTCTATTCTAGTTCTATTCTAGCAAAAAGGATGTTAAAAATGTGTCAAAGATTTTTACATCAGATTTTTTTCCAGCAAGAAATATTTTACAAATGACCTCACTGAATTTATATCGTTGGAAAAGCAGTGAAATCAAATGCTTTATTTAAACACATTGTTCCATTTTGGAAAGAAGTGAATACAGTACATTCAGTCACTGGGACAATATTTTCAGATGTTTATAATTTTTTGAATTTTATGTCTACTTTCTGGAAGCTGATTTCTGGACAAAGAAAATGGATTTTCTGTACCTTACTTATCACCGAAAGATTTAATGTTCAGCATTGGAAAGACAAACACTTGGCTCAAATTATTCACTGATCTGCAGAATTAATATAGATTAGCTATAGATGACAGTAGCAAATTATGGCTTTTATTTATTTATATGACTATAAATATAAGCTTCGTACATGTTTGTTTCTTTACCTTTTTCCCCTTTTCTTTTAAATGTTTATTTATTAAATTTATATGCCACCCATCTCACTGATAAAGCAACTTTGGGCAGGTTAATATTGTGCCTTTTTTATTTTAGTTAATTTTTTTTAAAAAATGAAAAAGATGATGGTCATAATGATCAAGCATTGAGACTGCCATCTTAATCTTTTTGATCACGTCAGAATCCGTGTGAAAGAATATAGCCTATTTTCTTTCTTTCATTCAATTTGTTCGTTCGTTCATTCATTCATTCATTTTATTACTGCAGCTGCCCATCTCAACCAACTGAGCAGCTTACAATTCTGAAATTTAATGATCAAAGCAAGACTATAAAACAATAAAAGTATTACCAGTATCCCACTTTTTGTCACCTAATCCGCATAAATCCAATCCTGAACACCCTAATTTCCTTATTCTAACCCTTCTCCCATCTTGATGCAACATAAATCATTGAATCCCTGAGACGCTGATCATTCCTCTTTCCTTGGTTTCTTGACACAACTTACATTTTTTGTGTGAAGAAGAGTTTCTTAGCCATTCATAAGCAGGATTCAGATGGTCAGACGTAAAATCAAAAGGGTCATAAACTCCCCAGCGGGGAGCTTCCTTGGGCTGATGTATGGGGGGTGGCTCTGCTGTGGAGCAGCTGCCGGTGGAAGTCGCAGGCGTATCTATGGGGACTAAATGCAGAAATCAGAATTAATGAGAAGGATTGCACTTTTCATGCATATTCCCAAACCTCTTAAAACTTTGCTCTGCAAATTCCATGCTCCCGAGCCACCAATTTAGAGTCATAACTACCACAAATACTCTACATTGTCCAAAATGGCATCTGTGGGCAACAGTGTGCCCACCAGTGCCCTCCTCAACATTTGCCAGCCTCCCTGCCCCACTTAAATGGGAAAAAAAGGAAAAGAAAAACCACAGATACTTACCTGAATTCAAAAGTTTTGAAGATTAAAGCAGGAGTGCCCCACCTTGGCAACTTCAAGACCTATGGATTTCAACTCCCAGAAACCCATGGCTGGCTGGGGAATTCTGGCAGTTAAAGTCCACAAGTCTTAAAGTCACCAAGGTTGGACACATCTGGATTAAATTATATCTGAATCTGGAAACATTCCTTTTGGGACTAATGGACAGGCAACTAGAAGAAAATCATGGAAGTTTATTTTTGTAGATTACCAATGGGATTATTATATGCTCAAAAATGGAAAAAATTCCACAATGAAGGAATGATTGCTGAACATGATGGAACATGCAGATATGCCTAACTTAATTTCTTTGATCAGAGAGAAAAAATACATTAACTAGGTTTTTGGATGCTTGGAAACTCCTTATAGATTTTTTTTTTGCCTGAAATGGGGAAAGAATGTATTTATTAGTGGTTCTGATGATTAGAAAAAAACATTATATGTAAACAAATTAGTTTTCGTAATCTCAGAGTAAGATAATTTTATAATGTATTTATATTTGCTGCAAGGGAAATTGGACGCTTCTTCTATTCCTTTTTATTCTTTCTTTCTACACTTTCTTTCTTCTTTCTTTCCCTGCTTCTTTTACTCTTTGTTGGTTTGTGTTAGCTTTTATGTTCTTAGTAAAACTTTTAATCTTTTAAAATTTTAAAAAGCATCTTTTTATTAACAAATAATGAAAAGCTGGCAGGATGTCAGTTCCTCACTTTTTCTTTAATTTCCAAGAATGCTCCTAGCCCTGGAGATATTTGTTGAAAATAAAAATACTAAGTAATTAATATTTGTATGCTGTTTGGAATTTGTGCCCACCTAATGAGGGGAGGGGAGTGCAAGGAAACAGGTGGGGGCTGGAGGCAGACAGGAAGGCACCATGCCCATCTCGCTTTTAATAAAATGATTGTTTGGGGATTGGTAGCCTTTTTAGGAATGGGTAAAACTCTTTCATCCGTACCATTCATCTCCCTATCCTCAGCATATTTCCTGATTCCCTCATGGATCTGTCCCCCTCTGCCTCGACTCATTGGAACTCACCACCCATCTCTAAACAAACATTTACAGTTACATCATTTGCTCCAACCTTGATCGCTCCAAGCTCTGTTTTGCAGAAAACCTAGATATCCTAGTTAATATCCTCTCCTGC
Organism: Ahaetulla prasina; assembly: GCF_028640845.1. Classification (NCBI taxonomy): domain Eukaryota; kingdom Metazoa; phylum Chordata; class Lepidosauria; order Squamata; family Colubridae; genus Ahaetulla; species Ahaetulla prasina. The sequence continues at coordinate 23,319,505 of NC_080542.1, forward strand.
ATGTGCTTCCTCTCTTCCTCAGAGTAAACAAAGCTATTGACAGCTGACTCTGATATGCAAAGTACTAGGTGGTACTCCCACCCTAGAGAACCTCTAAGCTCAGCAATTCCCAAAACAAAAGTTGAGTTGCATGTTTGATTTTATCCCAAGAACCTAATTTGCCCAACATAATCCCCACTGCATGGCTCTGTGAATATAAATGCAACACCTGGAATTAAACTATGTGTGGCTAACATTAGATTTTTATCCTGCCTTTATTACTTTACATGCTTATATGGTGATGAGCATACATCTTATTCCTTCCTCCTCCTCCTATTTACCCCCACAACAACACTCCTATGGGGTGGCCTGAGGGACGGCAACTGGCCCACAGGCACAGCCATCTTTCCTAAATTGGGATTAGAATTCACGCTCCCCTGGTTTCTAGGCCAGCTTCTTAACCACTAAACCAAACTGGCTAATGCAAACTAATACACATGCTAGCAGACAAGAGTTCCTGTTTGCCACCTGCTCACTAGAGCCGATTTTTTTTTCTTCTCTTTTTTTAAACTAAGCTTTCCATGATACTCTCTCCTCACCAATGTTGGAATAGCTGCATTTATTGCTCGGTGATAACAGAGAAGCTTCCCCCTCCATGGAGCCAACCAACTCATCTTTCCGAGGTCTCTTTAAAACTGGCTGGCTTCCTGCCCAGATTTCTGCAGGCCGCTTGCACGATGGCCTTCGTAGGCTGGAGATAATCTTAAACTCCACGCGCTGTTTCTGCATGGCAGTTTTTTTGTGTCCTTCCTTCGACACTCCCCCTGCCCTGCGCCCCCAATTTCCTTTCCAGGAAATGAGGGAACTTAAGAAGTTAGTTTCCAAGTTGTGCAAACGGGGATATTTCCTGTGGGAAGACCCCAAAAGAAACAAAATCTATCAGTTTAACTACAGAAAGGACCGAAGGAAAAAAAAAGAAGAAGAAGAAGAAGAAGAAGAAGAAGAAGAAGTGGGGAAAGAGCTCCTGGTTGCCCTTTTATAAATTAACATGTATGCAGGTGTGGTGTATGGGTGGAGCTTAAAATAAAGCAAAATTGTTTCTCCAATGGATAATTTTCTCTTAATGTTTACATTCCCACCGCTGCCTCATTTGATAGGATGGCTCTATATTGCAATGGAGTTTGTTTGAATTCAGCTTAATGCAGGCTATGAAGTTAGCCATTGATGTTAGTCAACCGTGTTTTAAGAAATAAACCATGGGTTGTTGAAAAAAACCATAAAACAGACACAAGGAATAGTTTACAAGCCCCCCAGGAATACTAAGCCGAATACTAAGCTGAAGCCCAACAAATCTCTTTCTGATTTAATATTCCATGGAACCGGTTAAAGAAAATCATTATTTGTTCTAGTCTATGAATCCAATTCACAAAACCTATTTGCACGGTAAATGTAATGCTCAAAAGATTGCTTTGTCTTATCTTGGATTCCAGAGATTTGGGTCCATATTCTCTTCGGAAAAACTGGAATTACTACTACATGTTTCCCACCAACTGCCCATCCTCTGTTATCTTGACCCCCAACCCCAATTTAAGAATTAGGTGTGAATGTTAAGTAAGTTTGCCAAGTGCTGAAGTGCTGCTGTTTTCTCTTTCTCACAAAATGCGGATTATAAAGGAAGAAATACAGATCTTTCCAGGCAATGTTTATTAAAAAGCAGATTCACTTTTTATTAGGTTTATATACATCTTTCATTCAGCAGCTCAATGTGATAGTAACAGTAACAGTAACAGAGTTGGAAGGGACCTTGGAAGTCATCTAATCCAACCCCCTGCTCACACAGGAGACCTATACTAGGGATTCGAATCGCCAAACTGCCGACCTTTCTGATCAACAAGCTCAGCGTCTTAGCCACTGAGCCACCTATCCAGTCCTCCTATTTTTTCCCCACACAACAACAGTCTAGTGAGGTAGGCTGGCCCAGGAGAGTGTATCTGTGACTTTCTATACTTAAGGGTAAATTAGAATATGGCTCTCCTAGTGTTTCTCAACCTTGGCAACTTATGGACTTCAACTCCCAGAATTCCCCAATCACCATCGTGACTAGGGATTCCTGGGAGTTGAAGTCCACACATCTTAAAACTGTCAAGGTTGACCTTAACCTCTACATGCTAATCATGACCCCACTGTGATGTTAAAGTTGGATATAAGCCCTATGCCAAAATAGGTGAGAGGAGTTAGAACCTACATTTACCAAATAGAAGTTTATGGATGTGTGTTGTCAAAGGGAGGACGTATTTTGGATGTGGATTACTTCTTGGAAGGAAAAACCATCACCAGTTGCCAGATGGGAAGAAGCAAGGTGAATATAGGAAGATTTTAGAGTATCTGGTTAGTCACCTTCAACTTGCCTGATGCAGGGGTCTCCAACCTTAGCAACTTTAAGACTTGTGGACTCCAACTCCCAGAATTCCTCAGCCAGCAAAGCTCTGATAGTTGAAGTCCATAAGTCTTAAAGTTGCCAAGGTTGGAGAGCTCTGCTTCAGAAAAAGCAGTCTAGGCTCTGAGGTAGCCCAGCCAAAAGATTGCAGAAGAACCCCAAAACAGGACCCACAGAAGAAAGCTTGCTGCTTCATTCCATGTCCTTCCTGATCTATCAACCTTTCCTAGGAATTTCTAGATCATGCTTTATTGAGGCTGAGGCTATTGTGTGGCCCAGTTTGCTAGGCTTTCTCCTCCATGGTCGAACCAATCTACTTCCTCCCATGGTTTTTCTCTGCAGTCACATCATTTTGAGGACTTATTGGTAGTGACAGGAAATGAATCTTGGCATATACCGGTAGCACACGTGGGTAACTATGGCGCCTCTACAGCCTGTGGGACTTCAACTCCCAGAATTCCTGAGCTTGCATGTTGCTCAGGAATTCTGGGAGTTAAGTCCACAAGTCGTAAAGTTGCCATGGTTGCACACCCCTGCCATATGGGATAGTAGAGTGCCTAGTGAACAGTACACCCATCCATCAGTTTCAAAATATAATAAAATATCAAGAGCTCCCCCAGCAGAGGGAATGTGGGCATCCCGAAGGAGTGAAAACAACTTCAAGCATCTGAAACAGAATTCTTTCAGGTTTTTTTTTTATTTTCAGACTTGGCAACTTTAAGAAGTGTGGATGCTCCAGAGCTGTGCAAGGCTGAGCTGGGAACCAAGAAGACTTTATCTTAGAGCCAGCCATCCAAATTACTCAATTTTTCTCTCTCCCGCCTCCCTCATTTCAAACTTTGACAACTTTTTATTTCCACAAAATATTCCTAGTCATCTCCAAAGTGGAGGAGGAAGGGGGTCTTGAGATCAAGCATTGCTTGAGATTTTGCAGATGCAGCCTGTAAGAGAATTTCTAATTTGAATTTCAGAGTGAATTCTTAGATACAATTGGTTATTGTTATGTATTCATGTTTGTACCTTTAAATATTTGAGCGGGAAATCAGCACGTTGCTGATTGGACGAAGCCTCCAGTAGAACTGTATAAAAGGAGAGGTTTTTCCCCCAGCCTGTTGCTGGGTTCACCCTATATTAAAGAGCTGTTGTCACTACCCTGGTCTCCAGCCTCGTTACTTCCAGAACTTAACATTGGCGACGAGGATGGGATCTCGAGGCTGAGGAGAACCAGAACCGAGCTGAAGCACGATAGACCCGAACCCAGCAAACCCAGGGCAGAAAAGCGGAGATGGCCAGTTACACTCCGCCCGCACCGTTTGACCCGGCTAAAGAGAAATGGGGGACGTATATGACCCGTTTCGAAAGCTTCCTAGAAGCCAACGAACTGCACGGAGTTCCAGATAACCGAAAAAGGGCTTATTTCCTAAGCCACTGTGGTCCGGAGGTCATTGATATCGCGGAAGCCCTGGCAGAGCCAACGCCGTTGCAGTCGGTGTCGTGGCCAACTTTACAGACTTTACTAAAAAACCACTTCGCACCAACGCCGTCCAAATACGTGCGGCGGTTTGAATTCGGAGAGCGAAGACAGATGGAGGGCGAATCCATCGGTGACTACATGGCCGCCCTAAGAAAAGCGTCCAAGGACTGCGGATACCGTGACCTAGACGAGGTGCTCCTCGAGCAACTCATCCGAGGGGTCAAAGACATCCGTTTGCGGCGACGGCTGCTAGCAAAGAGCAACCTAACGCTGGCCAACGCTCTGGACGAAGCCAGAGCACATGAAATGTCCTCCCAAGCGGCAGAGACACTGCAGAAGCCGGTCCCACAAAAGGCGAGCGCGAAGGCAACTCCGGTGCACCAGGAGGAGGTTCAGACCGAATCCGACGGTGAAGATGAGGAAGGGGTCTGCCGCACCGAGAAACGCGACAAAGGGGACCGAGACGAATGCGGAAGCTGCGGGGGTCAACACCAGCGCCAACGCTGCAAGTTTAAGGACGCGACATGTCGGCGGTGTGGGAAGAAAGGGCACCTAGCTCAAGTTTGTCGAGCGGCCCAACCTTCCTGCCGAAAATTCAAATCGGCCAATCAGAGCGCGGAATCGGCAAGGCGACCCACGATTGGCTCAAACAAAAAAGGCGCGGATTCCAACCAAACAACTGTGGTCATAGGCCGCGCCTCGACCCAAGTGGAGAAGAAGATCTTCACCAAGCCAAAAATAGAGGGAGTACGGTGCCGGCTTGAAGTAGACACGGGATCAGCGATCACCATCATGTCCTGGGACACTTTGGCGAAGTCGCTGCCGTCCGTCGCGAAGCGCCACCTGCAAGCACAACGGCTACGAGTCCACGACTACCAGGGGAATCGCATCCCTGTTCGAGGGACCACCTCCGTCCGAGTCGAGTATGGTCCACACAAGAAGACCCTGCCCATCACGATCGTTGAAGGAACTCTGCCCAGTCTGTTGGGACTAGACTGGTTTCGTGCCCTGGGCATGGGAGTGACTGGCATCTACAGAAGTGACTGTAACCTGAAAGACATTCTCTTTAACGAGTTCGAAGATGTCTTCAAGGACTGCCTGGGCAAGTACAAGGGGACCCCTATTTCCTTCAACTTAGACCCCCAGGTAGCCCCCATTAGGCTTAAGGCGAGGAGAGTCCCTTTTGCCCTAAAACCAAAAATCGATAAGGAGCTGGACAAGCTCATAAATCAGGGGATTTTGGTGCCAGTCGATCACGCAAAGTGGGAGACGCCAATCGTCACCCCAATAAAGTCGGACGGGTCAATTAGAATTTGCGCTGACTACAAGGCGACGCTTAACAAAGCCTTACAGAAAAGCGCTTACCCGGTTCCCGTGGTGCAACACTTATTGCACTCTTTGGGGCAAGGGCAAGTCTTTGCGAAGTTAGACTTGGCCCAAGCCTACCAGCAACTGCCCGTAGACGCCCGCACAGCTGAAGCCCAAACGATTGTAACGCACAGGGGGCATTCAAGTGCACCGATTGCAATTTGGGGTCAGTGTGGCACCAGGGCTGTTCCAAAACCTAATGGAACGACTACTGCAGGGGCTCCCAGGGTAGTCCCTACTTTGATGATGTCCTAATTTCAGGGAAAACATGGAGGAATTGGGGAGCGTTAAGAAAGGTTTTGGGCATTTTCCGGACAGCGGATTAAAAGTCAAGGCAAACAAATGCCAGATAGGGGTCGAATCCGTCGATTTCTTGGGCTACCGGATAGACAAGAAAGGAATTCACCCTACTGAGAGCAAGGTCAAGGCAATTAGGAAGGCTCCAGCGCCCAAAAATAAAGCAGAGCTGCAGGCATTCCTGGGGTTGGTGAATTTCTACGGTCTTTTAAAGAACAAAGCAACCGTTCTTGGAACCGCTGCATAGGCTCTTAGGAAAAATACTGTTTGGTCTTGGGGAAAGTCAGAAAATAGGGCTTTGAAGCAGTAAAGAACCTGCTCTCAAGTGATAGCCTGCTCATCCAATATCACAACTCATTACCCCTAGTGCTGGTTTATATGCCTCCTTATGGGGTGGGGGCTGTACCCAGCCATAGACTTCCAAACGGCACAGAAGCCCCTATAGCTTTTTACACTAGAACGATGTCCTCCCCAGAGAGAAACTACAGCCAATTAGATAAAGAAGCACTAGCCATTGTGTCAGGGGTTAAAAATTCCACGAATATGTCTTTGGGCGGAATTTTGAAATCGTGACTGACCACAGACCGCTACTAGGGATACTGGCTGGCGACCGCCAACGCCTGTGGCACTTTCGCCACGCTTGACCCGATGGACTATATTCTAGCCGCTTACTCGTACAAGCTGCAGCATCGACCAGGAAAAGAAGTGGGGCATGCAGGCGCGTTAAGCCGATGCCCACTACCAGGGGCGACCGAAGACCCCACTCGGGACGCCCATCCTACTTATTGACTCTTTGGACTCTGGCCCAGTCACATCTAAGGAAGTGGCTCGGCATCATACCGACATTGTGTTAAGGACTGTACTCGGTTGGGTACAGAGAGGGTGGCCAGCTGCGCGGGCGAGCGGTTCAAAGAATTTGTTAAAAACGAGATGAGCTCTCGGCTCAAGGGGTGCCTGTTATGGGGTGATCGTGTAATAATTCCTGATAAATTAAGGGAAAGGTATTGGACCTCCTCCACGAGGTCACCCAGGGATCGTAAGGATGAAGGGTTAGCTAGAAGCTATGTGGTGGCCACTCATGGACGAGAGATTGCTGAGAGGGTAGGGAAATGCCAGGCTTGCCAAGAGTCCAGACCTCTACCCCAACGGCCCCAGTCAGGAATGGGAAAAGCCCCAAGGGCCCTGGTCAAGAATCCACATTGATTTTGCTGGCCCTTTCCACGGCCAGACGTTCCTAGTGGTTGTTGATGCATTCTCTAAATGGTTGGAGATCATACTCATGAAATCCACTACGGCCGAAGCAGTAATCGCAGCCCTCGCCACCTATTCGCAACTCACGGGTTGCGGACACCCTGGTGTCCGACAATGGGCCTCAATTCACGGCAGCCCAGTTTGAAGAATACCTGGCAGAGGAGGGCATCCGACATGCCCTCTGCGCCTTTCCACCCTGCGTCGAATGGCCTTGCAGGCGTTCCGTCCGGGCGCTAAGGAGGCATTGTCTAGGCTCAAGCCAGGTGACTGGCAAACAAAGATAGACTTTTTCCTAGCCGTTCAGCACAGAACCCCAAGCACGGCTACCGGGAAAAGCCCAGCCGAATTAGTAATGGGAGGGAAACTCCGATGCCCACTTGACGTTTGAATCCCATTACACACCAGAGGGTTACAAGGGGAACTAGAAAAGACAAGGAAATGAGCATAGGCGACGGTGTGGGCCGAAACTATGGGGACGGCCCTAGTTGGTTCGCAGGACAAATAATAAAGATAACCGCCCAAAATCGTACGTGGTAGAGCAACCAGACAACCGAATGTGGAGGCGCCACATAGATCAGATAAGGAAACGAATAACTGATCAAACCGAACCAAATGAAACAGATCATGACCAATACCAATTTGAATTCACAGCTGACAATGACCCGGGGGGGGCGCAAGACTTAGCTGAGGTCCCAGAGTTCCAGCGTCGCCATCAGGTTCGAGGAAACAGCAGGAAAGTTTCAAAAAGTAATCCAAGGCCGGATGGCCAAGAAAAGAGTCGGCCAATAATCCGGAGCCCGTTGGCTCAGAGAAAGAGCTGGGAGGAAAACAGCCTCCGACCAGCTCAAAACACCACCAGAACTGAACCGCGCAGGTCAGAAAGAACTAGGAGACGCCCAGGTTATTTGCGTGACTACGTCGAAAAATAAATGTAAATAAATATGTAAATAGAGGCAAAGTGTTTTCTGGGAGGGGAGGAGTGTTATGTATTCATGTTTGTACCTTTAAATATTTGAGCGGGAAATCAGCACGTTGCTGATTGGACGAAGCCTCCAGTAGAACTGTATAAAAGGAGAGGTTTTTCCCCCAGCCTGTTGCTGGGTTCACCCTATATTAAAGAGCTGTTGTCACTACCCTGGTCTCCAGCCTCGTTACTTCCAGAACTTAACAGTTATATGCAGTGGTGGGATTCAGCCAGTTCGCACTACTTCAGGAGAACCGGTTGTTAACTTTCTGAGCAGTTTGGTAAACTGGTTGTTGGAAGAAATCATTAGGGCAGAGAACGGTTGTTAAATTACTTGAATCCCACCACTGGTTATATGCAAAGCTCAATACAAGTAGTCCTTCACTTACAACCAACTGCTTAGAGCAGGGGTCTCCAACTTTGGCAACTTTAAGCCTGATGGACTTCAACTCCCGCCAGGCTTAAAGTTGCCAAGGTTGGAGATTGCTGGCTTAGAGCGTGTTTGAAGTTGCAACAGACCCAAAATAGGTATTTAGGATCCAGATGCAAAGTTCAGACAGCCACTCTCTTCCTCACCATCACCAGATCACATTTTGAGTGGTAGCAACCCAGTGGCATGACCTTGATGTGTATGCTGGAAACCAGCATTTACTTTTTAGTTTCTGGCAAAAAAAGAATGGTTTTTGTTTTGTTGGACAATGGTTTTGTTTAACAACTCTGGCATTTGCTTAATGACCACCCCCGAAATGGTCATAAAATCAAGCATAGTCACACGATGCCCCACTTAATGACTGGCACAACTTACAACCATATTTCTGGGCTCAATTACGATCGTAAGTCAAAAGCTATCTGTAGCTTCTTTTGTCCAAATTATTTCTACAGCACATCATGGCAAAACCAAATAATATATGTCCAAAAATATGAAAAGTGAGTTTAATGAGACTTATGATTGTTTTGTTTACCCCAGATTGTACCATGAGGAAAGCAAGCAATCCCTATATCTGTAGAGTGGCAGTCGGTCACTATTAGGGACGTGCACTTATGAAAAGTCTAGAGAATGTGTATTGTGGCATGGAGGTTTTTGAGGGATGAGTATAAAGAGGAGAGTACAACCAAAGAGGAAAAAAACACCATAAACAGGAAGAACAGGAAGATTTATTTTTAGGCACCTTTGAGTTGTACAAAAATGTAAATTGACTATTGGATTCCAAAGACGACTCATTTATTTGTAGCTTAAAACCTCCTGTCTAGATTTCTAAATATAAATCTAGGAGGGCCTAAAACCTTTTATCTTCTATCCCTTATAAACAGAATCCATGTTCCTTTCCTCATTAAAGTTGGCTCTTTCACACCTGCCTTCACCAATTTTTTGCAATGCAATCTTCATTATCTCTGGTGGCTTCTGGGGATTGTAATGTTCCATATTTAAAGAACACCAAGGTAGAAGCCACAATGAAAGAATCCAGGGGAAATGGAATCAAAATGGAAGAGACTCAGTTTTATATCTACATGCATATACCATGCATGAACCTAACAGGTTTAAAGAAAATATTTTCCTTTCTCACAAAATCTATATCAAAAATTAATCCCAACCCCAATAAGATCCATCAACTATTAATTGATGCAAGCTGAACTTTTAACCCTTCATCTTAAAATCATGCTGCCTCGACTCATCAGGGTTGACTTCCCAACTTGTTGATGTTCTTCACCACATCCCAGTCCTTGTAAAGCTTCAGAAAAGGATACACGAATCATCCGTATCTTCATCATACCCAGTTCCAGAATCAAATTCTCTCCCCCATTTTCCTAGCACTTCTTCTTCTGAACTTAAGGAAGAAGTGTTAGGTGATCCAATACCGGTAGATATTTGGGCCCTGGTCAGCAGTAACTCCTCTTCTTGGCTTACATCCTGAAATACAGAGGGGGCCTTTTTCTTTACCCCTGAACAACTTGGATTGCAAAAACTAGGGCTTAGTATTTTGCTGTCTGGTGTATCATTACTTGAACAACTCGGGGTTTGTATTTTAATGTCTGGTGTATCATTACGATTTAGGGAGACAAAATCTTGACTAGATGGGGATCCTGTGATGCTTTCTTGGAATTCCTTAGCAGAAAAGAATTCTGTTGAAGAAACTGAACCAAACACTTCTAATTCCTTCTTGGGTGAGTCTTTCTTCTCGCCTACTCTGGGTGAAAAACCTAGAAGAGTGGGGGAAGATGGACTGGGCTGTTTAGGGTGGGGATATTCAGCTGAAATCATTTCATTGTTTGACAGAGTGCTCGGGAACAACTCCATCTGAACACTGGATTCTGGGGATTTGAGGCTTGAAAGGTGTCTTTTGGGAAGGGGGGCTTCAGAGATAAAACACTCAGCAGAAACAAATTCAGATTCTGTCTCAGTAGACAGATCAAGCTCATCAGAAGGAAGAAGAGACTTTATATCACTACTCGATGAGAGGGGAGCCAAAGAAGGTATCTCTCCTCCATGTTGCTTTTTCAGAACCTGGCAAGTTGACTGCAAGGCAGGGCTGTTGTTGACGGTCTTAAGGCTACTTTGAAGTGTGCTAGAAATCTCTTTTCTCTTCAAAGGAAGGTTGATAGAGGTCAACGTCTCTTTTTTAAAGAACTTTGGAAGACCTTGATTGAGGAGAAACAAAGTTTCATTACTTGTTCATTCTGCCAATTCGACATTTCAGGATATACAAGTAGTCCTCGATTTACAACAGTTTATTAAATGACCTTCAAAGTTAAAACGGCATTGAAAAAAAGTGACTTATGACCGTTTTTTCACACTTACAATTGTTGCAGTATCCCCATGATCACATGATCAAAATTCAGATGCTTGGCAACTGGTTCATATTTACGACAGTTGCATAAGGTCATGTGATCAGCTTTTGCTACCTTCTGACAAGCAAAATCAATGGAAAATTCAGATTTCTTTAACAGCCATGTTCTTACTTAACAAATGCAATGATTCACTTAACAACTGTGGCAAGGAAAATCGTAAAATGGAGCAAACTCACTTAACAAACATTTCACTTAGCAACATAAATTTTGTAAACATACACTTGTGTGTTGGATTACAGCTTCCATCATTGCTACATAGACAGATTGGGTAGGAATGATGAGAGCTGTCAACTAACACATGCGTCTACAAGCGGTGGATGCCCAAAAGTTATTCTTTCTTTCTGTTGATGCTTCCTAAATTGACTGAAATAAAGCTCATATCAATATTCAAAGAGCCAATTTGGAATGAGGCTAGAAAGCGAGGTGCCATGAGTTCTAGTTCTGCCTTAGAGCCAACTGGATGACATTGGGTCAGTCCCCCCTCTATCAGTCTAATTTACCTCACAGGGTTGATGTTGTGGGAAAAACATGAAGAGGAAGTATGTTGGATTTGTTTGCTGCCTTGAGTTACTTGTAATAATAAAAAATGCAGGATAAATTTAAATGATTAAAAATAAATAAGCAGGGGTGAATAGCCCTCTGGTTTTATTCTCTGAAGCCCTCAAAGGTTAAAATTTGGTGGCTAACCATGAAGAGCTGACAGAAGAATTCATGGTTTAAGGAAGCAAGAACTGTGTGGTAAAAGTGAAAAGAGAAGCTTCAGGAGTTGTCCACCCTTGAAACAAAGGATGCAACCTACCACCAGTTCCATGTTCGATAAAGGCTTTTTTCACGGGTAAGACTGGAGATCCCAGAGACGGATGTTGACGTTTCTGGCCCTTCTCCAACTTTTCTCCTTGATCACCCTTAAGGCTTGTGTGACATTCTGAAGAATGACCAGGGTTAGGAAGCCTGCTGACGGGAAAAGGAATTCGACTAACAGGGAGACGGGCTCCAATATTGGAAGTCAGCCTAGGTCCTTCCTGGACAATAGGGGTTGATGTGCAGATTGGAATGTGAGTTGCTGCTCTCAGCTGGAGAGAAGCATTGCTGGAGCTGTGAGCTGCTTCCCCGGGCTGTGGGAGACCTAGAGAAAATAGAAGGCTGTTCGTTATATTTCATTCAGGCAAAGAATAGTGTCAAAAAGACCAAATGTGCAACGTATTTAACCAAAAAGTTCTGACAATCAACATGCATTTGCCAGCACCGTAAAGGTAATGGTAAAGGTTCCCTCGCACATATGTGCTAGTTGTTCCCGAATCTAGGGGGCAGTGCTCATCTCCGTTTCAAGGCCAAAGAGCCAGAGCTGCCTGAAGATATCTCCATGATCATGTGACAGGCATGACTAAACACCAAATGGGCACGAACTCTGTTACCTTCCCAGCAAAGGTGGTCCCTATTTTTCTACTTGTATTTTTACATGCTTTCGAACTGCTAGGTTGACAGAAGCTGGGACAAGTAATAATAATAACAACAACAGAATTGGAAGGGACCTTGGAGGCCTTCTAGTCCAACCCCCTGCCTAGTCCAACCCTACACCATTCCAGACAGATGGTTAATAATTAAGTAATAGGATGGTTAATAATTAAGTAATAGGAGCTCACTCCATTACATGGCACTAGGGATTCAAACCACCAAACTGCAGACCTTTCTGATCGACAAGCTCAGTGTCTTAGCCACTAAGCCACCACATCCCTTATGTCTTATGCCTGTAGTGCCTAGTAAACTAACTTTGTGGTTTACTCCATCATCTAGACCGGTGTTTCTCAACCTTAGGAGCTAGAAGGTAGGTGGACTTCAACTCCCAGAACCCATGCTGACTGGGGAATTCTGGGAGTTAGTCCATTCATCTTCCAGTTGCCAAGGTTGAGAAACACTGATTTGGACTTTTGGCTTTGCACAAAGCAGCCCTTGTCAGCAATGATATATGTTGGTTACGAGACCTAGTTTCTAGATGGCTACTCGGATTGGGAAGACACTGGTTAAAGGGCTGACTGCAATGGGAGATGCAACCTGTTAATTAAGCTTTAACCTAAGAGGGGTTAATACAAACAGTCTCTTCTCTTTCAGGCAGTTTGTAGATGGAAAGTTCATGAAGGGGGATGAATTTGGAAATACGCTGAGATCAAGTTTGTTTGTTGACAAAGTAAAGGCAAAACCAGGTAATGTAGTTTAAAGAACATTAGGCAGGGGCACTTTAGCTCATGAGTGGAGAAGAAACAAGGAATTTACTTTTTCCCTCCCCAGCTGTGATCTGTATCTCCCTTCTCCCTACCCTATTTCCTAGCGGTTCTGGAGGGTTACTAAATATAAAAGTTCCCTCAAGTTAAATTCTCAGTTCCTGATTATTTTCTCCAACTTTCCAGCAGGGGGAGCTCTCAGCCCATACAGTAAGGCTTTAATTCAACCCCACAGGATTGAAAAATAATACCACCTTTTTGCCTTACCACTAGCAGCAATATTACAGGTATTTATCATATTTATGTCCTGACACATTACAAGGCAGCTTGCAACAAATTAAAAATAGCACGCATTTTAAAAAATGAAACTTCAGCAGAAAATCTAATTTAAGAAGACAGGAGCTCATTTAAGGGGGAAAAATGGCCAATTCAGTGCCAAATGAAACATCTCCCTGTCTCTCTAATCCACCCTTCTCATAGTGCAGCTAGTTAGAAAGATAAAGTGGGTGGGGAGGAGAAAGGTGTTTAAAGTCATACTGAGTTTCACTCTACCGCTAAATGTACAGAAGAGCAATTCTGGATTCAGTTAAAGGTCTGAAGATTGAAAAATGCAAGAGAAACGAGCAACAGCACAATGCAAGAGGCAGAGTGACAAAATCTGCATTGCAACTTTGCAGTGTAAACTCAGCCTCATGTATACTAGCAGGTGACCTTATGGCACAAGGATGAAAAGGCACATTTTGCAATGCAAATTTACAGTTCATTGTTTTGACATCATAATGAGGATCAGACACTCAATGGCAAGAACAGAAGAGCAATACATCTCTGGCAAATTCATGTAGGAACAGGCTGCCTTTTGAATAGGGTAAAGATAACCCAAAACATTTAAGGCTTTTTAAGCCATGGCCATACACTTTCTATTATATCTTGGTTTCTTTAATTACCCTTCCTTTGAATACCACAGTTGACTTGCTTTACACAAGAGGTTAAGCCATGAACCTCAGTGGCTGAATTTGTGCAGAATGCCAAAGCAGGAGAGTGGTTAGAAGGCAGTATTGTAGGCTAAACTCTGCCGACTGCCACCAGTTCGATCCTGACTGGCTCAAGGTTGACTCAGCCTTCCATCCTTCCGTGGTTGGTAAAATGAGGACCCAGATTGTTGGGGGCAATATACCAGCATTGTAAATTGCTCAGAGTGTACTGTAAAGAACTATGGAGTTGTCTAAATGCTATTGTTATTATGGTTGAATATTATATATGATATTATATATTTTCCTGGGAAGGAAAGCTTTGGCAAAACTAGACAGCATACTAAAAAGCAGAGACATCACCCTGCCAACAAAAGTGTGTATAGTCAAGGCTATGGTTTTCCCAGTTGCAATGTACAGCTGTGAAAGTTGGACCATAAAAGTTGGACCATAAGAAAGGCTGAGTGCCAAAGAATTGAGGCCTTTGAACTCTGGTGCTGGAGAAGACTCCTGTGAGTCCCTTGGACTGCAAGGAGATCAAACCGGTCAGTCCTAAAGGAGATCAACCCTGACTGCTCTTTAGAAGGCCAGATCCTGAAGATGAGACTAAAATACTTTGGCCACCTAATAAGAAAGAAGGACTCACTGGAGAAGAGCCTAATGCTGGGAAAGATTGGGGGCAAAAGAAGAATGGGACAACAGAGAACGAGGTGGCTGGATGGAGTCACTGAAGCAGTAGGCGTGAGTTTAAATGGACTCCAGAGGATGGTAGAGGACAGGAAGGCCTGGAGGAATGTTGTCCATGGGGTCGCGATGAGTCGGACATGACTTCGCAACTAACAACAGCAAATTATATATGAATCCCATGTGAATTGCAGCTTATAACCTAAAAGCCCATGAAACTGTTTATTAATTTTATAAAGATAGTCCTTGCTTTATGACAATGGAGCCCAACATTTCTGTTGCTAAGCAAGACAATTGTTAAGTGTGGGGTTTTTTGCCCCATTTTACAACCTCTCTTGCCACAGTTAATTTAGTGACATAGTGTTGCAATTTAGTTAGCCATATGGATTCCATCTGAGAGATTGCCTACGTGTAGATTAGCATGGGAAACTTCAGCTAATTGAATCACATTGGCAGAAACTTGTTTGATGTAAAGTCACATCAAGGCTGCAGGATGTTTACTTCTAACGATAGTGTGAAAATGCATCAACAGTTTTGTGATTACATCCCTCTTCCTTCCCCTGATAAGATCTTTATCACAAAGATCTTAGAAGTTCCTCTCACAGTTATGTGAAGATCAATTAGTATGTAAGGTCAGGATGTCACAGGATGTATTGCTATGTTTTGCTACGTGATTGCTATACAAGCCTTTGATGTCTCAGGATGTATTTCTATGTTGCTATGTGATTGATATGTAAGTTTCTATCTTTGATGTATGCAAGTCTCTGATGTATGTGCCTTCTGATGTCATTGTTTTTGATGCAAATGCCTTCCTGTAAAAATCTCAATAAAAGAGAGGCCCAAACTCTGTTCTGGGCACTCTCATCCTGAGGAAAACCATGTGTTTGACTCATTGCTTGATGAGAGACCGCCACAACATAGTTAAGTGAATCTGACTTCCTCATTGACTTTGCTTGACAATAGGTTGCAAAATGTGATCACATGACCCCCAAGACAACACAACTGTCATAAATATGAACCAGTTGCCAAGTGTCCAAATTTTGATCATGTGACTGCAGGGATAACTAAGTGTGAAGAATAGTCATAAGTCATTTTTCAGGGCCATTTTAATTTCAAACAATGGACACTGAACAAATGGTTATAAGATGACGGCTATCTATATGCTGCCCAGCTCGCTGCTGAAGCTCTTCTGGGTGGCTTACAAAATGATACAAAGGGAATATAAATCAATGAAAATTAACAAGGATGAAATAGAAACTAAAAAAACTAGGAAAACTGTTTACACAAAATGGAAATTTCTCTTTACTGTCATCTGGCACAAGCCCACATGTAACTTTTATGATTCACTCATTGGGAGATTTTGAGTCAAAACTGTATTTTGTTTACCTGATTTGGGTTTTTTTAAAGGGTCAGATTTGGTTGGAGCCTCCTGGACCGTCTGAGGGTTTTTCTTGCCATGTGGCTTATGAACTTCTTGTTGTTTTTTCTGTTGATTCTCCATTGGTACAGAGCTGCGTTAGAAGAGTCGTAGTTACCTCTTGTTCTGTCAGTAATAGATCATTACAACTTTTTAAAGAGGACACATGCTCTCTGGAGCCACAGAGGAAATTCAGGGCAGTTTGTTTAATCAGGTATCCAAAATTAGATCTGTGGTCCCAGCTGCCTAGATGGGGAATTCAACAAATACTCTGCTGGTGCACTGGTAGGCTGTGGATCCTGCAGCCAAATCCAGACACACCCACCCACTAGAAAAACAGCAGAGCTAGAGTACTCCAGTGTTTCCCAACCTTGTCAACTTTAAGATATGCAGATTTCAAGTCCCAGAATTCCCCATCCAGCCATTTCAATTGGAGGGTTCTGGGAATTGAAGTCCACACATCTTAAAAGTTGCCAAGAT
Organism: Ahaetulla prasina; assembly: GCF_028640845.1. Lineage (NCBI taxonomy): Eukaryota > Metazoa > Chordata > Lepidosauria > Squamata > Colubridae > Ahaetulla > Ahaetulla prasina. The sequence goes on from NC_080542.1 coordinate 23,335,890, forward strand.
TGAGAAACACTGGCGTATTCTCTTTGCTGCCATCTTGTGGTCATTCAAGTTCCAGCAGTCCCAATTCAGTATCCCTGGATTGGGTCAAAACTATCTTTTCCAAACATGAAGTCAATGGGAGCTCTTACTTAAGTCAATTAAAGGACACCAGATGGGAAGTGGAGGGTGTTCACTAGCTTTATCTATTTTACAGGCAGAACTGTTCAAGAAAAAAAACTGTTAAAAAAAGAATCTAAACACTAAATACAAACTCGATGGACATTACCTTACAGATGACCTCCACCCTGTTAAAGACCTTGGAGTTTTCATATCCAATGATCTAAGTGCCAAAGCCCACTGCAACTACATCGCAAAAAAGGCTTTAAGAGATGTAAACCTAATCTTACGTAGCTTCTTCTCCAAAAACACTACACTACTAACCAGAGCTTATAAAACATTTGCTAGACCAATTCTTGAATACAGCTCGCCTGTCTGGAACCCATACCATATTTCAGACATCAATGCAATTGAACGTGTCCAGAAATATTTTACAAGAAGAGTTCTCCACTCCTCTGAATACAACAAAATACCTTATGCCACCAGACTTGAAATCTTGGGTTTAGAAAACTTAGAACTCCACCGCCTTCGACAGGACCTAAGTTTAACTCATTGAATCAATTATTGCAATGTCCTTCCTGTTGAAGACTACTTCAGCTTCAATCACAACAATACAAGAGCAAACAATAGATTTAAACTCAATGTTAAACCACTTCAATCTTGATTGCAGAAAATATGACTTCTGTAACAGAGTTATTAATACTTGGAAAACATTACCTGACTCTGTGGTCTCTTCTCAAAATCCCTAAAGCTTTAACCAAAAACTCTCTACTGTTGACCTCACCCCATTCATAAGAAGTCTGTAAGGGGCGTGCATAAGAGCACAAGCGTGCCTACCGTTCCTGTCCTATTGTTTCCTTTCATTATATCCAATTAATATAGTTATCACATACTTATGCTCATATATATGCTTATATATTATATAGTTATTTTCATGCTTATGCTTATATATACTGTTGTGACAAAAATAAAAAAATAAAAAATAAAAATGTTGGATGAACAGCATCCTCACAAATCAGCACTTAAGCTCCTTAGCATATCATGTTAAATCATAAAAAGGCCAACCATACTTGTAGCCTACAGTAGTACACTGGGCAAACTTGGTCATGTGGTTAATTTATGGCCCCATGTATTAATTTATGGCCCCATGTATTAAATACACCAAACTTAAATTAGTAAAATTAGTATGTAGTCTTAAGCTTTCTTGCTTCCCAATCTCTGACTTTCCAATTTTTGCAGTGTTTTATAAACCAAGCTGTAGGACTCAGCAGATTATCCAAAGAGTATAAACCTTGTAAACCAGTAAACCATGGCTAAACAAGCTATGATTTAGCTATGACTTAGTGCCTGGCTTAATTACATAGATTTCTCAAAGAGACACCAAGTCACAGCTTGTTTAGCTATAGTTTACTGGTTTACAGGGTTTATAATCTTTGAATAGTCTGCTAAACCCTACAGCCTGGTTTATAAAACCTCTGCAAAAATTTAAACAGACCATGGTATAGGTTAGCTGAGAATCCTAGTATTAAACACAGCAAGTTTATAAATACTCAGATAAAGAAGATCACAGCTTCAAATATTTTTAAGAGCAGAGAGCTTTTGGAAAGAAGAAAACTGAATTTCAAAGTAAAAAATATCATTTGAACTCACCAAAATACTGTTCTTTTCTTCTTCCCACTAATACGTCCTAGGCCCGGTCCCAGACACCATGGAAATATTTCTACCTTCCATGATTCTCTAACTAGCAATTTATTCATTTCACTTCCCATTAAGCTGTAATAGGTTCCACCTGGGAAGATAATTAATGTGCTACAGTTGCTTGTTCTCTTTAGCACTCCCACGCTCCCTCCTAAAGACTATGCATTTTTCTGGTTTTGCAATGATTTCTTTGAACGTTTTAAAATCATCAATGCTTTTTGTTCAGTAATAAAACCGCACAATCAAAGAAATTAGGGTTATGGCTTGTTTATTTCTAAAGCAACACAAAGGTAAAATCTTAAAAATAAGAGTTTTGTTATCAGACATGCTTTTGGACTTCAGTCCACCTGATGTATGAAAGGTTATCCAGTTAGAAATATGAATTAAAATTGGAGCAGGCAAAGAAAACATAAACAGGTCAGTGGTAAACAAAAAGCAGAACAACTAGATAGGAAGAAGCATATTATTAGCCGCCACTTACAAAATGTTTATTACTGATAAAAACAAACTGGCATTGAATCAGCTGACAGAATAAAAATTATATTTATCTTGATGGAAGGTACAGAAATTTGGATGCAGCCTCAGGATGCAGTGTAAATATATAACATTTCAAAAACAAATGAGCAATTCTGAAATAAATAAACAAGAAGTACTATTTAACTATGTTTCTCTCTTGAAGGAAACCTGGTGTGTGTGGGGGGGGTATGTGTGGGTGTGTAAATGTAAAGAATATTAGACTTCCTTTTTTTTCCTTTCCTCCTCTTTGTTAAAGAGAAAATACTTTCCTGTTTCTAGCGAAATAATGAGAAGATTAAACTGTACATTTTTTGGCTTTTGCAATATCATTCAACTAATAAAAATGTCAATTGTATTCTTTATTACTTTTTTATTATTCATTATTGTTAGGTTCGGGCAATAAAGAGGCAGGAGACCAGTGAGTGACAACAGCTCTTTAGTTTATAGTGATCCCAGCAAAAACAACAGGCAGAAACCCCTCTTTAAATACTCTTTTGGCTGAGGCTTCAACCAATCAGCAACGTGCTATGTTCCCACCCAAACTGCCCTCCTAAAGTTTAAATACATTACACTCCTTCCCTCCCAGAACGCTTTGTACCCGTATTTACATAAAATTTGCAAGTTATTTTTCCACATAGTCACGCAGGTAGACAGGGCGTCTCCTAACTCTTTCTGACCTGCGCAATTCATTCTCTGGGAGTGAGTCGAGCTGATCGGAGGGACTGTTTGTTCCTCCCAGCTCCTCCTCTGGGCCGTCCGGCCCCGGATTATTGGCAGAGTCGTCCCTGCTGTCTTCAGGAGGAGCCGGTTGGCGTCGCTGGACTTCTTCGGAGTCAGATAAGTCCTCCGCTTGCCTCGGGTTTGAGTCAGCTGTAGATTCAAACATTTGGTAGTCAGGGCCTGGCTGTTTGGTTTCTGGATTTCCTTATACTCTTTTTCTTAATTGGTCTATGGTGGGTCTTCGCTATAGTTGTGTGCCCATACTGGGTCACCTATGGACATTTCCCTGGTTTTTCTTTGCTACCCTTGTACCCATCTGGGGTGTATGTTGGGTTTAATCGGTCTAACGGGCACCTGAGTTTTCTACCCATCAATAGCTCTGCTGGGCTACGGCCCCTTGTCACACAGGGGGTCCTATGTTGGACTGCCAAGAAGGTATCAATTTTTGTTTGCCAATCGCCTGGACTTATTCTAGATAACGCTTGCTTTGCGCTCCGAACGAAACGTTCTGCAAATCCGTTCGTCACCGGGTGGAAAGGCGCCGAGAGGGCATGTCGGATGCCCTCCTCCGCTAAGTACCCCTCAAACTGGGTTGCTGTGAATTGCGGGCCATTGTCGGAGACTAGGGTGTCTGGTAGGCGGTGTGTTACGAATAGATGCCTCAGGACTGTGATAACTGCTTCGGCCGTTGTAGTTTTCATAAGTATGATTTCTAACCATTTTGAGTAGGCATCTACTACAATTAAAAAGGTCTGCCCATGGAAAGGCCCGGCAAAATCTATGTGAATCCTGGACCATGGGCCCTGGGGTTTTTCCCACTCTCTGGTTGGGGCCGTAGGGGGTAGTGGCCTTGACTCTTGGCAGGGTTGGCATTTCCCTACCCTGTCGCTAATGTCGTTATCCATCAGGGGCCACCACACATAGCTCCTTGCTAAACTCTTCATCCTCACGATTCTCGGGTGGCCCACATGCAACAATTCCAACACCTTTCCGTGTAACTTTTCCGGAATAACCACCCTATCCCCCCATAGCAGATACCCGCCTTGAACCGACAGTTCCGATCGTTTTTTCGCAAAGTCTTTGAAACGCTCGCCCGGCGCAGCGGGCCATCCCCTTTGTACCCATCCGATCACAGTCCTTATGATAATGTCCCTGTAAGATGCCCTAGCCACTTCCTTAGATGTGACTGGGCCAGAGTCCCAAGAGTCAATTAGCAGGACAGGTGTCCCCGGGGTCGGGTCTTCGATAGTCTCTGGTAAAAGGCATCTGCTAAGAGCGTCCGCATGCCCTAAGTCTTTTCCTGGGCGGTGGAGCAATTTGTAAGAGTAGGCTGCTAGGAAAATCGTCCATCGGGTCAGCCTGGGTGACAGTGCGATGGGTGTTGGGCGGTTGCCCGCTAGGAGTCCCAACAGGGGTCTATGGTCTGTGACTATTTCGAATTCTCGTCCAAATAGATATTCGTGGAATTTCTTAACCCCGGAGACTATAGCCAATGCCTCTCTGTCTAGTTGGCTGTAGTTCCTTTCTGCTGAAGACATTGTTCGGGAGTAATATGCTATAGGGGCTTCTGTTCCGTTCGGTAACCTATGGCTGAGCACAGCCCCCACCCCGTATGGTGATGCATCGCACACAAGTACTAAGGGCAACGTGCCATTGTACTGGATGAGGAGGCTATCGCTGGACAAAAGGTTTTTTTACCCCCTCAAATGCCCTAGCTTCAACCTTGCCCCAGGCCCAAGTAGCTTTTTTCGCTAGTAATTTATGTAGCGGCTCGGCTACTGTTGCCTTATTCCTTAAGAATACTGCATAGAAATTAACAAGCCCTAAGAATGCCTGTAATTCTGTTTTATTTTTGGGAGCTGGAGCCTTTCTAATGGCTCGTACCTTGCTCTCAGTGGGGTGGATCCCTTCCCTATCTATTCGGTATCCCAGGAACTCTACGGATTCTACCCCAATTTGGCATTTGTTGAGCTTAACCTTAAGCCCAACAGACCTAAAAATGCCCAATACTTTCCTCAGTTTTACCCCTAACTCGTCCAAGTTTCCTGCTGATACCAATACATCGTCGAAATAGGGGACCACCCCGGGTAGCCCTTGTAACAGGCGTTCCATGAGGTTTTGGAATAACCCTGGAGCCACACTGACTCCGAACTGGAGTCGAGTGCATTTGAAAGCGCCACGATGTGTGACAATTGTCTGTGCCTCGGCTGTGCTGTTATCTACGGGTAGTTGTTGGTAGGCTTGAGCCAAATCAAGTTTGGCGAAAACTTGCCCTTGTCCTAACGAGTGCAACAAGTGTTGCACTACTGGGACGGGGTATGCGCTCTTCTGCAATGCTTTGTTAAGCGTTGCCTTGTAATCAGCGCAAATTTGGACTGATCCGTCCGGTTTGACTGGAGTTACTATGGGTGTCTCCCATTTGGCATGGTCAATGGGGACTAGTATCGCCTGGCTTACTAATTTGTCTAACTCCCTGTCATCTTGGGCTTTAGGGCGAATGGGACCCTCCTGGTCTTTAATCTAATAGGGGCAATTTGTGGGTCTAGGTTGAATGAAATAGGGGTCCCCACGTACTTGCCCAGGCAGTTCTCAAAGACGTCCTCGAACTCCTTCAGACTAGTTCATCTTTTAGATTGACTTCGTTTCTGTAGACCCCGGTCACTCCCATGCCCAAAGTCCGGAACCAGTCCAGCCCTAGCAGACTCGGTAGAGCTCCATCTACTACGGTGATAGGCAGGGTCTTCTTGAACTGTCCGTACTTAACTCTGACTGATGTGACTCCTCGAACAGGGATTCGATTTCCTTGATAGTCTTGCACTCTCAGTTTCTGGGTTTGTAATTTGCGTTTTGCGATGTCTGGCAGGTCCCTCACGATGGTGTCCCAAGACATAATTGTGATTGATGAGCCGGTATCCACTTCCATTTTGCATGGCACTCCTTCAATGAATGTTTTGGTAAAAATCTTTTTTTCTAGTTGTGTCGATGCGTGGCCCATTCTCACAGTGGTTTGATTCAGCTTCGTGCCCTTTTTGAAAGAACCAATCCCGGGCCGCCTCGCTGCTCCGGTGCCCTGATTGGTCGGTTTGAATTTTTGGCGGGAAGGTTGGGAGGCCCGACAGGCCTGAGCTATATGTCCTTTCTTTTCGCACCGCCGACAAACAGCGTCTTTGAACCGGCCGTTTTGTCGATGGTGTTGGCCCCCGCAACTCACACATTCGTCCCGGTCACCTCTCTCTGGCCTCCCGGTGTGGAAAACCTCTTCCTCTTCCTCACCTTCCGATTCGGCCTGGACATCCTCGCTGTGAACCGGTGTTGTTTTCGCTCCGGCACCCTGTGCGTTCGGCTTTTGCAAAGTCTCTGCCGCTTTGGTGGACATTTTGTGAGCCCTGGCCTCGTCCAAGGCTATGGCCAGAGTTAGGTTGCTTTTGGACAGCAACCGCCTCTGTAGTCGGATGTCCCTGACCCCACAAATGAGTTGTTCGAGTAAGGAGTCCTCCAAATCTCTGTACTCACAGTGGTTCGCGGCTTTCCTTAATGCGGCCATATACACGCTTATCGATTCGCCCTCTCGCTGTACCCGTTGCCTCAACTCGAACCGTTGGACGAACTTTGAGGGTACCGGCGCGTAGTGTGCTCGTAGCGTTGTTTGCAGTGTTTGCCACGGTACCGATTGTACCGGCATTGGTTCCAACAGTGACTCCGCGGTATCGAAAACCTCGGGTCCGCAGTGGCTCAGGAAGTACGCTCGCTTCCGATTATCCGAGACTCCTTGCAGTTCGTTTGCTTCAAGGAAACACTCGAAGCGAGCCATGTATGACCCCCCATTTCTCCTTGGCTGGGTCAAATGGCGCTGGCAGCGTGTAGCTCGACATCACTAATATCCGCCCTTGAAAACTGGCTGGATTCGGGAATTCTTTTCTCCTTCAGCTCTTTTTCCAATCTCACTGCCTCAATATCCCACCTTCGTCGCCAATGTTAGGTTCGGGCAATAAAGAGGCAGGAGACCAGTGAGTGACAACAGCTCTTTAGTTTATAGTGATCCCAGCAAAAACAACAGGCAGAAACCCCTCTTTAAATACTCTTTTGGCTGAGGCTTCAACCAATCAGCAACGTGCTATGTTCCCGCCCAAACTTCCCTCCTAAAGTTTAAATACATTACAATTATATTATAAAGAGTGTAACATTTTCAAGATGCTAACACAAATACAGATGAGAAAATAGTCCTTCCCAGAGAGACACAACATGAAAAGCTGGACTTAGAATAACTTTATTGTCACTTTGAATGTACACTAATCCACCTACATTAAAATGAAATTTTGTTGCAAACAATTCTCAAAGAGTCACCATCTCCAGGGCTGTAGTCATTGACTTAGTTGGGAAGAGAATTTATGTTGCTAATCAAGACAGTTATTAAGTGTGTCATACCCAATGTTAAGGGACACGATGGCTCAGTGGCTAAGACACTGAGCTTGTTGATCAAAAGATTGGCAGTTCAGCAGTTCGAATCCCTAGTGCCACGTAATGGGGTGAACTGCCGTTACTTGTCCCAGCTTCTGCTAACCTAGCAGTTCAAAAGCACGTAAAAAATGCAAGTACAAAAATAGGGACCATCTTTGGTGGGAAGGTAACAGCGTTCCAGGCGCCTTTGCTGTTGAGTCATGCCGGCCACATGACCCCGAAGACGTCTTCGGACAGCGCTGACTTTTCGGCTTTGAAACTGAGACAAGCACCGCCCCCTCGAGTCAGGAACGACTAGCACATATGTGTGAGGGGAACCTTTACCTTTACCCAATGTTATGACATTTTTTGCCAAGGTTAAGCAACTCAATGCAGCTGTTAAGTGGATCAGTGCAGTTGTTAAGCGAACCCAGCTTCCATCGTTGACTTTGCTCGTCAAGAAGGCAGCTGGGAAGATTGAGAATAGCAATCAATGACCCTGAGGCGCTGCAACCATCATAAGTACAGGCTGGTTGCCAAGCACCTGAATTTTGATCATTGTAATTGTGGGGATGCTGCGATGGTTGTAAGTGTGAGGACTGGTAGTAAGTCGCTGTTTTTTCAATTCAAGTTCAAATTGCCACTAAATGAATGGTTGTACATTACTTTTTAAAATTCAACTTCAAGCTGCCACTAAAAGTCGTAAGTCAAGGACTATCTGTATCAGATGTTTGGAAGATCTCCCTTCGATCCTAAATGTTTTGTCAGGAAGAACGGGAAGAAAATCCCATCATCATCATCTTCTTCTCTCCAGGAATGCTCAATGCACACACACACACACTGTAAGGTTTAGTCCAATGTCTCCCAGTGAATTTTTACTGCTGAGGGTAGACATGGCCTGTGTCTTCTAAGTGGCAGCCCAATATATGGTAGCTTCTTCTCTTCTTGTTGGTGGCAGAGACTAATGTTTAATGAAACTATCTCATTAAACTCACATTTCTAACGCCTATTGATTATGTCCCACCAAGACAAAGATGGACCTTCTCCAAGATGGTCTGCTCCCAACCTTGTCTTTCAGGTCTTCCAACCTGCAGGACAACTCGTTGTGCGACAATTTGTTGTGGAACAAGTGTCACACTAATATTGAAGAAATAGTGGAAAAGAATGATTAAAGAAATGATGCCAAAGGAGGGACAAAATGAAATGTGAATGACAAAAATTTTAAAAAAATTCACTTATTTTATTTAATTGAATTGTTAAATTGTCCCTTGGTAAGTTGGCCATAGGGGGTTGGCCCATTCTGACCCCTAAGTGCCTCCACTTTGCTGCATATCGTCCTTTTCTTATTTTTCCTTCCACCTTTCCCAGCCTTATGGACTCTTCCAGGGAGTTTGAATAATGTATTCAGAACATGATCATTTGAGCCTAGTCATTTGTGCCTCAAGTGAAACTGGTCCTTATTTTTATTTTCCTGGCTATCCATGCTTTCTTATTGATACGTTCAATAAATGATTTATTTGTGCTATAGTAAGGTATAGCATCCCCTTCATGGATTACTGCCTTGTCGTGGCGAAGGGGCTTGCGTAGCTCAATGAAGCTATGAGCTATGCCGTGCAGGGACACCCAAGATGGACAGGTCATAGCACAAAGTTCTGACAAAACGTAATCCAGTGGAGAAGGAAATGGCAACCCACTCCAGTATCTTTGCCATGAAAACCCCATGGACAGTACAAAAAGGAAAAAAGATATGACGCCGGAAGAGGAGCCCCTCAAGTCGGAAGGTGTCTAATATTCTACTGGGGAAGAGCGGAGGGCTAATACTAGAAGCACCAGAAAGAATGAAGTGACTGGGCCAAAGCCGAAAGGACGCTCAACTGTGGATGTATCTGGTAGTGAAAGGAAAGCCCGATGCTGTAAAGATTTTTTTTCTCCATAGGAACCTGGAATGTAAGATCCATGAATCAAGGTAAGCTGGACGTGGTCAAACAAGAGATGACAAGACTGAACATCGACATCTTAGGAATCAGCGAACTAAAATGGACAGGAATGGGTGAATTTAATTCAGATGACCATGAGGTATAGTACTGTGGGCAAGAATCCCTCAGAAGAAATGGAGTAGCCTTCATAATCAATAAAAGAGTAGGAAAAGCAATACTGGGATACAATCCCCAAAATGACAGAATGATCTCAGTTCGAATCCAAGACAAACCATTCAATATCACAGTAGTCCAAGTCTATGCCCCAACCACTGGTGCTGAAGCAGGGGTGAAATGCTCCCGGTTCAGACTGACTCGCCCAATCCGGTAGCGATGGTGGTGGGTGGTTCGGAGAACCGGTAGCAAAAATCTCAACTCAATCTGCCTGCTTTGTTGGCTGAGGAATTCTGGGAATTGAAGTCCACAAACCTTAAAGTTTCTAAGGTTGGAGACCCCTGATCTAAAAAATATAAATAAAATAATAAAATAAAATATTTGTGCAGCTTTCTGAGATTTGATGTGTTTCTGTAGTGTTTCACTCTAACTACACAAACACACAAAACCTCACAAAGCTATATGTGGCATTGTGTGTGTGTATGTGTGTAAGTCAATTGTGTTGTGATGTATTGTGTGTGTGTAAAATGTGAAAGTTAGTTTTTGAGCTTTTTGTGGCTGTGTGAGGTTCCTGCTTGTTGCAGGAGCCATTTTGGGTAAAGTGCAGCTGCTTTTACATTGTGTGTGTGTCAGTTGTGTTTTGTGTGTGTGTGTGTAAAGTGTGAAACTTGATTTTTGGTACTTTATTATTTTTATAATTTATTATTATTGGCTACGCCCATCCAGTCATCTGATCACCAAGCCACGCCCACCAATTAAGTCACGCCCACGGAACAGGTAAGGAAAATTTTTAGATTTCACCCCTGATGCTGAAGAGGATGAAATTTATGAAGCCCTACAGCACCTTATAGAATTAACACCAAAAAATGATGTCCTTATCATCATGGGAGATTGGAATGCTAAAGTAGGAAGTCAAAAGATAACCAGAATAACAGGCAAGTTTGGCCTTGGAGTACAAAATGAAGCAGGGCACAGGCTGATAGAATTCTGTCAAGATAATACGATGGTTATAGCAAACACTCTTTTCCAACAACCCAAGAGATGACTCTACACATGGACATCACCAGACGGTCAACACAGAAATCAGATTGAGTCTGATTGACTATGTGCTCTGCAGCCAAAGATGGAGAAGTTCTATACAGTCAGTAAAAAAAAAGACCAGGAGTTGACTGTGGCTCAGATCATGAGCTCCTCCTTGCAAAATTTAGGCTTAAATTGAAGAAAGTAGGGAAAAGTCCCAGGCCACTCAGCTTTGAACTAAATCTGATGAATATACAGTAGAGGTGACAAATAGATTTAAGGAATTAGATCTGATAGACAGAGTTCCTGAAGAACTATGGATGGAGGTTCGCAACATTGTACAAGAGGTAGCAACTAAAACCATTCTAAAGAAAAAGAAATGCAAGAAAGCAAAATGGCTGTCTAAGGAAGCTTTGCAAATAGCTGAGGAAAGAAGGGAAGCGAAAGGCAAGGGAGAAAGAGAAAGATACACCCAGCTGAATGCAGAATTCCAGAGAATAGCTAGAAGAGATAATACATTCTTAAATGAACAGTGCAAAGAAATAGAAGAAAACAATAGAATAGGGAGGACCAGAGATCTCTTCAAGAAAATTGGAGATATGAAGGGAACGTGTCATGCAAAGATGAAGTACCAAAGTGGCAGGGACTTAACAGAGGCAGAAGAGATTAAGAAGAGGTGGCAAAATTACACAGAAGAACTATACAAGAACGATCTTAACATCCCTGATAACCACGATGGGGTGGTCACTGACCTTGAGCCAGACATCCTAGAATGTGAAGTCAAATGGGCCTTAGGAAGTCTGAGCAACAACAGAGCTAGTGGAGGTGACAGTATTCCAGCTGAGCTATTCAAAATCTTAAAAGATGATGCAGTAAAAGTGCTACACTCAATTTGTCAGCAAATTTGGAAAACTCAGCAGTGGCCACAGGATTGGAAAATGTCAGTTTACATTCCAATTCCAAAGAAAGGCAATGCCAAAGAATGTTCAAACTACCGCACCATTGCACTCATTTCACATGCTAGTAAGATTATGCTTAAAATCCTACAAGCTAGGCTCCAGCAGTATGTGGATTGAGAACTACCAGAAGTACAGGCAGGATTTCAAAGAGGCAGAGGAACTGGAGATCAAACTGTCAATATGCTGGATCATGGAGAAAGCTAGGAAGTTCCAGAAAAATATCTACTTCTGCTTCATTGACTATGCTAAAGTCTGCTTTGATTGTGTGAATCACAACAAATTGTGGCAAGTTCTTAAAGAGATGGGTGTACCAGACCATCCTATTTGTCTCTTGAGAAACCTGTATGCAGGTCAAGAAGTAACAGTGAGAACTGGACACGGAATCACTGATTGGTTCAAAATTGGGAAAGGAGTACGGCAAGGCTGTGTACTATCGCCCTGCCTATTTAACTTATATGCAGAGAAAATCATGACAAAGGTGGAGCTAGATGAATCAAAAGTTGGAATTAAGATTGTCAGGAGAAATATCAACAATCTCAGATATGCAGATGATATCACTCTAATGGCAGAAACCAAAGAAGAACTAAAAAGCCTCTTGATGCGAGTAAAGGAGGAGAGTGCAAAAGCTGGCTTGAAACTCAACATTAAGAAAACTAAGATCATGGCATCCGACCCTCTCAATTCTTGGCAGATAGATGGGGAAGAAATGGAGGTAGTGACAGATTTTATTTTCCTGGGCTGCAAGATCACTGCAGATGGGGACTGCAGCCAAGACATTAAAAGACACTTGCTCCTGAGGAGGAAAGCTATGGCAAATCTAGACAACGTACTAAAAAGCAGAAACATCACCCTGCCAACAAAATATATAGTCAAGGCTATGGTTTTCCCAGTTGCAATGTATGGCTATGAAAGTTGGACCATAAGAAAGGCTGAGCGCCAAAGAATTGAGACCTTTGAACTCTGGTGCTGGAGAAGACTCCTGTGAGTCCCTTGGACTGCAAGGGGAACAAACAAGTCGGTCCTAGAGGAGATCAACCCTGACTGCTCTTTAGAAGGCCAGATCCTGAAGATGAAACTGAAATACTTTGGCCACCTAATGAGAAGGAAGGACTCATTGGAGAAGAGCCTAATGCTGGGAAAGATTGAGGGGAAAAGAAGAAAGGGACGGCAGAGAATGAGGTGGCTGGATGGAGTCACTGAAGCAGTAGGCGTGAGCTTGGATGGGCTCCGGGTAGGGGAGGTGGAGGATAGGAGGGCCTGGAGGACTGTTGTCCATGGGGTTGCGATGGGTCGGACATGGCTTTGCAACTAACATTAGGGATTGAAAATATTGTATACATTTTGCATTTTTATCAGCAACCATTGTGATCAATTGTCCTTGCTATCCATGGGTATTAGCATTATTAAAGACATATTTTTCTCTTAGGTACAAACCGGTATGTTTAATTATTACAAGTTTGGTTCGAGCTTAGCTTAGTTGAATCTAGTCAATTATAGTTTATGAAATAATTATTAAAAGGAACTGTGGCGTAGCATATATTAAGAACTTGATTTTCGTGTAATTGTATGAAAGTGAAATATACGTTTTGGACAGAAACTTTCCTCACTGTAGGTTGAACTTATTATATCGGTCGCAAGTGGGTACAGAAAGGGTCCACCCGAGCAATGCAGGAACACAACTGTTTATTAACAATTGAACTAACCCAAACAGTGTGAGGAACATTAACAGCGAAACCCCCCTTTGACAGCTCTTAAATACTCGCTGCCTCAGGAACTACACCAATGACAGGGCTTTAAACTCCCGCTTTAATCCTAGCGCGTCTTAACCAATCAGGGACTGCCTGACTGTTGTCAGGGCTTAAACGGGTCGTAACCGCGAGGACTTTATTGGAGCTGACAGATATAACACTCCTCCCCTCTTGGATCGCGCATGCGTAGTCATCTAAATACGCTGGGCGTCTCCGGCTCCGCCCTGATCTCCTAAGCTCCTGGGCGGATGATGTTGCCACAGGAGTGGGAGGGATATGGGCCGGACTTGCTACCAAGGACGATTCCCCCTTTGCAGAAGGATTAGGCGAGGCCTTTTCTGGACTCGCCGAAGATGAAGACTCCGCCCCAAGGGAAGGACTACTCAGCGCGGGAACTTCCGGAGACCCAGGTACGTGTTCCGGCGAGATCGCTCTGCGGTTTGAGGGTTGGTGTCCCTCTCCAGGTCCCTGACTCGGGCGGCTGGCCTTTGCCGAGGATTCAGTATTGTCATAAAAGGCCGTAGGGGTATCCGGCCTAGCAGTTGGAACTAGTTGTTCGTGGTGTAATTCCTCCGTGCTCGGGACTCGTCGTCTCAACTGGTTTACATGACATCGCCATTCTCTTCCATCGGCCAGCCGGGCCCTGTAAGAATAGGGTCCGGTTATACGGGTAATCAGGCCCGGCACCCACTTGGAGGCGGCCCCGAAGTTCTGGGGAAATACCTGGGCCCCATGTCAAATGCCCTACTTATTTCTTCATAGTCCGTGTATAGCCAGAGTCAAATTGGGGATGCAATCGGTCCAAGGTAGTCGAGCCGTCCCATTAGCATTTCGGCCGGGCTTAGGTAGGTAACAGGGTCTGGGGTGGTATGTTGTGCCAGTAAGTACTGGCAGATGCGGTGATGCCAATTTGAGGGGCCCAGGCGGGCTAACGCCTCTTTTGCAGATCGAACGGCCCGTTCAGCCCGGCCGTTCGCCGCCGGGTGGAACGGGGCCGTGGGCGCATGGCGAATGCCATGCCTAGCCAAAAACATCTGGAAAGGTGCCGATGTAAATTGCGGCCCGTTGTCGGTCACCACGAGGTCGGGCAACCCGTGCGTGACGAACAACCGCTCCAGGAACCTAATAGTGGCTTCCGCCGTGGTAGATGACATGTTTGCCAACTCCACCCACTTGGAGTAGGCATCAACTACCACCAAAAAGGACTGACCTAAATATGGCCCCGCGAAATCCAAATGGATTCGGGACCATGGGGCACGGGGCATCTCCCATTCCCTAACGGGCACTGCCGGGGGAGCCGGCCTTGACTGCTGACAGCTCTGACAACTAGAGACACATAGCTCAATGTCCCTGTCCACTCCCGGCCACCAAACATAGCTCCTGGCCAGTAGTTTCATACGGACAATACCCGGATGGGCCTCATGGAGGGTCTTTAATATAACCTCTGTCAGTTTGGACGGAATCACAACCCTACTTCCCCACAGAAGGCATCCTTTAAAGACTGACAACTCATGCTGTCGCCGTCGAAAGGGAATGAATTCCCCTTCCACCGGGCTTCCCGGCCAACCCCTCCGGACCCAGTCCAAGACCTGGGCCAGGATCCGGTCCTCTGCAGTATGGCTCGCAATATCCGCAGCAGATACCGGTGTCCGCCATTCCTCGACCATTAATATAGGAACTGCAGGGGCTGGGTCAGTGAGCGGAGTAATTAGAGGGCAGCGGCTCAGGGCATCAGCATGCCCGATCTCCTTACCTGGCCTATAGCTCAGCTTATAATTATACGCGGCCAAGAATTCTGTCCAGCGGGACATTCTAGGTGACAAAATCTGTGGCGAAGGTCTATCGCCAGCGATAAGGCCAAGTAGCGGCTTATGGTCCGTAATCAAAGAAAAGAAACGACCATACAGATAGTGGTGGAATCTCTTGATTCCCGCCACTGCCGCCAGGGCCTCTTTATCTAATTGGCTATAGTTACGCTCTGGCTTCGAAAGCGTCCTTGAGTAATAAGCGATGGGTGCTTCGGCTCCACTAGGCAACACATGACTCAGCACAGCCCGGCGCCAAATGGTGAGGCATCACAGGCTAAAGTGACAGGGAGTTGGGGTCATATTGGACAAGGACTGCCGGGACGTCAGGAGGCTTTTAACAGCCCGGAACGATGCAGCTGCCGCCCTATCCCACTTCCACGGCACGTTAGTATCTAGCAACCGGTGCAAAGGCTCTGCGAGGGACGCCTTATGGGGCAGAAAAATCGCGTAAAAATTTAGCAGTCCCAGGAAAGCCTGAAGTTCCGTCTTGTTGGTGGGCACTGGGGCACTTAAAACTGCTTCCACCTTAGAGGGGGCAGGGCGAATTCCTTGGGAATCCAGGAGGAATCCCAGAAATTCCACCTGCTTAACACCTATCTGGCACTTTGTTTTCTTTAGCGTTAGTCCAGCCTTCCGGAAACGGAGTAAGACGGCCCTCAGTTTCACAGCTAGGTCCTCTGGGTCGTTAGCCGAGATGAGGACGTCATCAAAATACGGGACGACCCCCTCCAGTCCCTGAAGCACCCGCTCCATCAGACACTGGAATATCCCGGGGGCAATACTAACGCCGAACTGTAGGCGATTACATCTGAATGCCCCCCGGTGTGTTACAATAGTCTGTGCCAAGGCGGAACCCTCATCGACTGGCAATTGTTGATAGGCTTGCGTTAGGTCAAGTTTCGCAAAGACTGAGCCCCGACCCAAGGTGTGCAGCAGATGCTGCACTACAGGCACTGGGTAGGGATTCGCTTGGAGAGCCTTATTAATAGTTGCCTTGTAATCGGCACATATCCTAACTGCCCCGTTAGATTTTAATGAGATTACAATAGGGGTCTCCCAGGGGGAGTGATCTATCGGTTCCAAGACCCCCTGTGAGATAAGTTTATCTAGTTCCTCATCGACCTTAGCTCTCAATGCAAACGGCACCCTCCTGGCTTTTAAACGGACAGGCGTTATCTGGGGGTCTAAACTGAAGGACACCGGAGTGCCCGAATATTTACCCAGCTGCTCGCTAAATACGTCAGGAAAATCTCGGGTGATGTTCTCATAACAGACTGAACCCAGAGAATGGACTCCCAAAACATTCAGGCCGAAAACCCTGAACCAATCCAACCCGAGCAGGGTTGGCAGGTCCCCTTTTACAACAATCAAGGGCAAATTTCCGGAGAATTCCCCATAACTGACGAAGACATCGCAGCAGCCCTTGACAGGAATAGCCCTCCCTTGATAGTCCTTGAGGGTGACTGGACATGGCCGCAGGCGGGCGGTAGAAAATGTAGGTAAACACCGCTTTAACGTGGACCAGGCGATCAAGGTCTTTGAAGAGCCCGTGTCCAGTTCCATCCTGCAGGGCTTGCCATCTAGGTTTACCGTAAGGTACATTTTATTACCGAGTGGGGTGGCAGTGGCATGCCCGATCGCAAAACATTCATCTCTCTGCTTGGGAGCCCGGACAGGAGGCTTCCTGCGTTGGGTTGGGTCCCCGGGGGCATCGGCCAGTATAGAAGTCGCACGGCAGACTCGGGCCAGGTGGCCCCGCTTCCCGCAGCGGCGGCAGACGGCGTTCCGGAAACGGCAGTCGGCTCTCTCATGGCCACCTCCGCAACCAACACAAGACGGGGAAGAATTTGCGGTTTGAGGTTTCAGTCGCCGGGGGGCCGACTGGAGGCGGCGCACCTCCTCGTCCTCGTCCGACGAGTCAGGGTGCCCGCCAGAGGGGCTAGTTCCCTCATAATGGACCGCCAGTGCAGGGATGGCCGGGGCGGTAGGCAGGCGGAACTTCCGAATCTCCGCCGCCGATGCTTCAGCCATCTCCGCCGCCCGAGCCTCATCCAGCGCCGTGGTTAAGGTGACATCAGAACGAGCGAGCAGCCGCCGCTGCAGTCTCAAATCCGCAAACCCGGCCACCAATTGATCCAGTAAGACATCATCAAGCTGAGGAAAGTCACAGTAGAGGGCGGCGGAGCGTAGGGCTGTAATATAGTCATTTACCGATTCCCCTGGGCGTTGGAGGCGCTGCCGGAACGCATGCCTGCGGGCTATACGCGACGGCGAGGGGGAATAGTGGTTCCTCAGTTTCTCCAACAATTCGTCCCACGGAACTTCAAACACAGGTTGGGGCGCGGCCAGGACCCTGGCCGTCGCCAAGACGTCTCGCCCACAGAGACTCAGGAAGTAGCCGCTTCTGCGCGGGGGCAGGTCTGCAAAGTCCTGGGCGTGCATATAACATTGAAAACGCACTAGGAATGAGTCCCATGTCTCAGCAGCCGGCTCGAACGGTAAGAACAAGTGAGCGCTTGCCATCACGAGGAATGGAGTACTTCGCTGTGTGGACCCCCCCACACCTTCGTCGCCAGTATTATATCGGTCGCAAGTGGGTACAGAAAGGGTCCACCCGAGCAATGCAGGAACACAACTGTTTATTAACAAATGAACTAACCCAAACAGTGTGAGGAACATTAACAGCGAAACCCCCCTTTGACAGCTCTTAAATACTCGCTGCCTCAGGAACTACACCAATGACAGGGCTTTAAACTCCCGCTTTAATCCTAGCGCGTCTTAACCAATCAGGGACTGCCTGACTGTTGTCAGGGCTTAAACGGGTCGTAACCGCGAGGACTTTATTGGAGCTGACAGATATAACAGAACTACCTTGAAGATCTGACATGACAACATCCAAAGGGAGGGGAAACTGAATCCAAGCTTGCAGCACTTTATAAAATAAAAAAAGAGTTGAGTGATTGTCAGAAAAGGGGACGACAGAAAATGAGGTGGCTGGATGGAGTCACTGAAGCAGTAGGCGTGAGCTTTATTTTATTTATTTATTTATTTTATTTATAATTTAATTTTTATACCACCCTTCTCCCGAAGGACGCAGGGCGGTTTACAGCCATGTTAAAACCAACATAAAATACAAACACATATTTAAAACCAATTAAAAACCAATTTACAGTAGACCGAAACACTAAAACGGTCATAGACCGAATAAAACCCATTAAAATTTCATTTAAAATTTCGCTTAGGCCCGTCCCAAACGATGAAACAATAAAGTCTTAAGTTCGCGTTTGAAGGTCCGGAGGTCGGGGATTTGGCGCAACCCCGGAGGCAGCTCGTTCCAACGGGCAGGTGTCGCCACAGAGAAGGCTCTCCCGGCATTGTTTGGTCAACGGCACCCTGAGAAGGCCCACCCTGTGGGAGCGCACAGGTCGATGGGAGGCTATCGGTGGCAGCAGGCGGTCTCGTAAATAACCCGGTCCTAAACCATGGAGTGCTTTAAAGGTGAGAACCAACACCTTGAATTGCACCCGGAAGACTACCGGCAGCCAGTGCAGGCCGCGCAGGAGAGGTGTTATATGGGGGCAGCAGCGAGGTGCTCCCTCTATCACCCGCGCGGCTGCATTCTGGACTAGCTGGAGCCTCCTGGTGCTCTTCAAGGGGAGCCCCATGTAGAGAGTGTTGCAATAGTACAGGCGGGAAGTGACGAGGGCGTGAGTGACCATGCATAGGGATTCCCGGTCTAGGAAAGGACGCAACTGGCGGATCAGGCGAACCTGATAAAATGCTTCCCTGGCAACGGCCGTCAGATGTTCCTCTAAGGACAGCCGGTCGTCCAGGAGAACGCCCAAGTTGCGCACCTTCCCCTTGGGGGCCAATAATTCACCCCCAACAGTCAGCGATGGAGTAAGCTGACTGTATCGAGATGCTGGCATCCACAGCCACTCCGTCTTGGAGGGATTGATCTGGAGCCTGTTCTTCCCCATCCAGACCCGCACGGCTTCCAGGCACCGGGACATCACCTCGACGGCTTTGTTTGGGTGGTTCGGGGTGGAGATGTAGAGCTGAGTGTCATCAGCGTACAAATGACACTCCACCCCGAAACCACGGATAACCTCACCCAGCGGCTTCATATAGATGTTGAACAGAAGAGGCGAGAGAACCAACCCCTGTGGCACCCCACACGTGAGGCGCCTCGGGGTCGACCTCTGCCCCCCTGCCAACACCGTCTGCGAACAGTCTGAGAGATAGGAGGAGAACCATCGATAGACGGTGCCCCCCACCCCTAAACCCCCCAACTGTTGCAGCAGGATACCATGGTCGATGGTATCAAAAGCCACTGAGAGATCTAAAAGGACCAGGACAGAGGAACAACCCCTGTCCCGAGACCTCCAGAGATCATCCACCAATGCGACCAAAGTCATCTCCGTGCTGTATCCAGGCCTGAAGCCGGACTGGAATGGGTCTAGATAGACAGTTTCCTCCAGGTATTGGGGAAGCTGATATGCCACCACACTCTCAACAACCTTTGCCAGAAAGCGAAGGTTGGAGACTGGACGATAATTTGCCAACACAGCTGGATCCAGGGAAGGCTTTTTGAGGAGGGGCCTCACCACCGCCTCTTTTAAGGCAGTGGGGAAGACACCCTCCAACAAAGAAGCGTTGATAACTCCCAGGAGCCAGCCTCGCGTAACCTCCCCTGTGGCCAGTACCAACCAGGAGGGACACGGGTCCAATAAACATGTGGTGGGATTCAGCCTACCCAATAACCTATCCAAGTCCTCAAGGGTCACAGGGTCAAACTCCGCCCAGATTGTATTCACAAGACTCATCCCCATCATCCCACCCGGATCTACCCAATCAGCGTCCAGTTCGTCCCGGATCCAAGCGATTTTATCAGACAGATACTGTACAAATGGCCTAAGCTCCGTCAGAAACCTCTCCAGGTCCATCAGGCGCCTGGAATGGAACCAACGAGTCAGCTCCGTCTCCCTGCAGTGTGGTGCAGCGGTTTAAAAGTTTAGCTGAAGGAGTGAATGATCTGACCGTGACAGAGGTTTAATAATTAAGTCCCCTAGTTCCAGATCATTCAGCCACTGTCCCGAGACAAAAATCAAGTCCAGAGTGTTTCCCCCGATGTGGGTGGGACCGATTACTATCTGGGACAGGTCCAGGGCCATCATGGAAGCCATGAACTCCCGAGCTGTCTTCGAGGATTCGCCCGCAGACGGCAGGTTGAAGTCCCCCATAACCATAAGTCTGGGGGTATCAACCGCCGCCCGACTATTATCTCCAATAGCTCGGGCAGGGCTGCTGTCACGTAGCAGGAAGCCAGGTACGCCATCAGCAAGCCCACCTGAATCCCGTGGCCCCACTTCACAAGGAGAGATTCACATTCAGCTATCTGCGGGACAGTGACCTCCCTTGGTTCTAGACTCTCATTAATAATAACCGCTACCCCCCCCACCCCTACCTTGGGCCCTCGGCTGATGAAATGCACAGAAGCCTGGTGGGCACATCTCAGTAAGGGGCACCCCCCCTTCTGCACCCAACCAGCTTAAATGGACTCCAGAGGATGGTAGAAGACCTGGAGGAACGTCCATGGGGTCGCGATGGTTCGGACACGACTTCGCGACTAACAGCAACAAAAATAGTATAGCATAAATTAAGCATTCTGCTTTAATGATGAAAACATTCCTAAATCTTTACTAAACAGCTTTGGTTTTAGACCCTGTGACTTCTCACACACTTCACTCTTTCCCTTTCTTTTAACATATTTAGCTAATTTCTAAGCATGTTTTCCTTAGTTACAAGTAAATATACTGACAATCATTTGGCCTGATCCCCAGATCCCAAAAATATATATAATGGTGACATTCACTGGACCGATTTATGAGTTAACACAAAGGATGGATAGCTAGCATTTAATTTAATTTGTTGTATATTCAAAATATGGGCCTTGTGTTCTTTTTTTCATATATTGGCTTGTGCTAAGCTATGACTTTAGTGTTAAATAATTATCTGGCAGTTGTATATTACAGCGATAGCACTTAGATTTATATAACACTTCACGGTGCTTTACAGCCCTAAGCGGTTTACACAGTCAACATATTGTCCCCCAATAATCTGGATCCTCATTTTACCGACCTCAGAAGGATGGAAGGCTGAGTCAACCCTGAGCCTAGTGAGATTCAAACTGCCAAATTGCAGGCAGATGACAGTCAGAAGAAGTAGCCTGCAATACTAAATTCTAACCACTGCACCACTATGCTCTCAATTTTATGATTTGCTAAGCTAAAATGGCTAAAGGGGGAAGCATTCATCCATGAATGTCCATTCAAGATGCAATGCAGGAAGTGGTGTCAAGGGCATTGCGATATTGTTGTGCAAATGATGTACAATCCATGGGTATCCAAAGGGTCAAAAAAGTCAAGATGATGGCAGCAACCACACAATTGAGGCCCTGCCTTTTTTTCCCATGCCTTTTGGCATATAGAAAAACATGTCAAGGCTTGATTGCACATTGCAACCATCTTCTTCATAAATATACACATCCTGTGGACATCCGCATGCTCATCATTTTCAATGTGAGAAGTCTCTTTCCAAGAATTCAGTTTCTTCCAACAGCCACAGGAACATCTGTTTAGGTCTGGAAATACTAATTAGCACCAACTCAGGACTTGTTGGTAATAGAAGCCTCTGAAGGGTTCTATTACTTACTGAATTACTTATTAAACCAGTTCTGATGTGTCAGTAGAGAAAAAGAAATGGGACATGGGATTTGTGGATTTCCCCTATTTCGTCTTCCCAGTTTTTTAACCCGTTCCCTATGAGGATGCATTTTTAGTTTATATTGCCAGGTACAGGTGGTAGGAATAGTAATAGAATAACAGAATAACAGAGCTGGAAGGGACGTTGTAGGTCATCTAGTCCAGGGGTCTCCAACCTTGGTCCCTTTAAGACTTGTGGACTTCAACTCCCAGAGTTCCTCAGCCAGTTTTGCTGGCTGAGGGACTCTGGGAGTTGAAGTCCACAAGTCTTAAAGGGACCAATATTGGAGACCCCTCATCTAGTCCAATCCCCTGCTCAAGTAGGAGACCCTACACCAGGGTTCCCATCCTGGGGGCTGGATGCATTACGCACTTGCCCAGTTTAGCGAAGGGGCGATACATCACATTTCCGACAGATGGCAGTCCAGTCTCTTCTTGAAAGCTTCCAGTGATGAAGCACCCACAACCTCTGAAGGCAACTTCTGTTCTATTGATTGATTATTCTCACTGTCAAAAAATATCTCCTTATTTCTAGGTTGAATCTCTCCTTGATCAGTTTCCATCCATTATCCCTTGTCTGGCCTTCAGGTGTTTTGGAAAATAGGTTGCCTTCTCTCTATAGCAGCCCCTCAAGAAATGGAAATCTTTATAGAGGGTTGGACTGCAAAATTCCAGAATTCCAAGCTGCAAGGGCCAAATGGAGATGCTACTTGTTTCTAAGGTTTGAAGCCGCTCTTCTACTCCCAATCATTCAGCCAATCAGTGAGATTCTATGCTCCTATTACCCTGGGAGAAATATCATATACTGTAATTTTCTTCCACAGATAACACAACTACCTACAGTATTTTTGAGTCGACCTTCCATATTTTTTAACAAGTGCCCACAAAGTTGAACAAAATTCCTGTCTCAGGGAAATTTGTTCATCTCAATACAGCTACCCAGAAGTAAGAGAGTAAGATGAAGACTGCTCTGACAATATTCTGGTTACTGCAATAATTCTCTAAAAAACTCTGATTTACCTCCAATCTTTCATAGATAAGACAAATACATAAACAAAATAAAGGTATCTTTTATCGTAGATATGAATACCAGCCTCTACAGCAGTAGAAAGCTTCCTAAATCTGTGCAAACTATCCCAAATTGGATAAAAGCTGCTTTTCTTTGGGTAATGACGCATGAATCCATTACCCATCACATCAGGACAAGTTAAATTTAAATTGACTTAATGGTTGCCACATGTGCTAAAATACATCTGAAGATTTATTTATTTATTTATTTATTTTGTTATAACAGTATATATAAGCATTAACATGAAATAACTATATAATATATAAGCATATATATGAGCATAAGTATGTAATAACTATATTAATTGGATATAACGAAAAGAAACAATAGGACAGGAACGGTAGGCACGCTTGTGCTCTTATGCATGCCCCTTACAGACCTCTTATGAATGGGGTGAGGTCAATAGTAGAGAGTTTTTGGTTAAAGATTTTGGGATTTTGAGAAGAGACCACAGAGTCAGGTAATGTGTTCCAAGCATTAATAACTCTGTTACAGAAGTCATATTTTCTGCAATCAGGATGTTCCGAAGTATTCTTTTTAAGATGAAAATGGATGAAATTACTAAGAGTAATTTCTTGAAATGACATAAAGATCATTCGATGATATTGTTTTTATGATAAAGATACTCCTTTAAGACCATTCATTCAGGGGCTGTTCCAAGTTACAACGGTGCTAAAAGAAGGACTTGCAACCACTTTTCAAAGTTCGATAAGACTTTTTGATAAACGGTTTTGGGTAATGAAAGCTTCAATCTGTTTTCAGATATTTATTTATTTATTTCATCAAATACACATTAGATAATATATATAAGCATAGACTGAAAACATAAAATGAATATAACTAAAGGGAACATAAGGACAGGAATGGTAGGCACGCTCGTGCTCTTATGCATGCCCCTTACAGACCTCTTAGGAATGGGGTGAGGTCAACAGTAGACAGTCTTAGGTTAAAGTTTTGGGAGTTTGGAGATGAGACCACAGAGTCTGGTAGTGCATTCAAGGCATTAACAACTCTGTTACTGAAGTCATATTTTCTGCAATCGAGATTGGAGTGGTTAACTTTAAGTTTGAATCTATTGTGTGCTCATGTATTGTTGTGGTTGAAGCTGAAGTAGTCATTGACAGGAAGGACATTGTAGCAGATGATTTTATGAGCTAAGCTCAGGTCATACTGAAGGCGGCGTAGTTCTAAATTTTCTAAGCCCAGAATTTCAAGTCTGGTGGCATAAGGTATTTTCTTGCAAGCAGAGGAGTGGAGGACTCTTCTTGTGAAATATTTCTGGACATGCTCAATTGTATTAATGTCCGATATGCAGTGTGGGTTCCAGACAGATGAGCTGTATTCAAGAATTGGTCTAGCAAACGTTTTGTATGCTCTGGTTAGTAGTGTAGTCTTACCGGAGAAGAAGCTACGCAAGATTAGATTTACAACTCTTAATGCCTTTTGGCGATGTAGTTGCAGTGGGCTTTGGCACTTAGATTATTTGATATGAGAACTCCAAGGTCTTTGACAGAGAGAGGGTTGACTTGATTATTACCCACCTTCTCATTGGATTCAGTCACCAGAAAATACTATTTCAAGCCATGTTTTTGTGTGACTCCACATATCTTGCTGATTCAGATATGCTGCCTGGCTCAGTTCTCCTGATGCCTCTCAGTCCAAAATGCATCAGCCACAAAAGCCACAGCTGCAACAAGGATGGTGAACCCGAGGCCAAACCGTATGGAATTGGCTGCAGTAAAATCAGTGCTCAGCAGAATTGACTCTTTAAAGGAAAAAAACACATATGCATACATACATATACTGTAAAAAAGGAAAGCATTTCCACAATAAATTCTTTATTATGCATTCTGACTTTCTTAACGAATTGTTTGCATTTGATGAGTTTTTAATGGTTGAGCTTTTAATTATAAGTGTTATTTAAATTTCATTCTGGCTGGCTTGAGCACAATTGATTAAATCTTCCTGAAGGAACAGGAGATTTGCAACTGATCCTTCAAACTTTTGTAATCTGGTCATAACCGGAATTAAATCATTGCCATGATGTGTTTAACCATAACTGTTGAACAAATAGCTGGCTGAGTTGGCACACTCATGAGAGGTTCTTAGTGATCTCTGAGTTTGGTTGTTTTCTTGCAGACATTTCATTACCCAAACTAGATAACATCATCAGTGCTAGTAAGGAATGAGTTTGTTCTCAGTTTATATTCTAGAGCCGCACTGGCGCAATGGTCAGAGTGCAGTATTGCAGGCTACTTGTGCTGACTGCCGGCTGACTATAATTTGGCAGTTCAAATTTCACCAGGCTCAAAGTTGACTCAGCCTTCTGTCCTTCCGAGGTGGATAAAATGAGGATCCAGATTGTTGGGGCCAATAGGCTGACTCTGTAAACCGCCTAGAGAGGGCTATAAAGCACTGTGAAGCGGTATGTAAGTCTAAGTGCTCTTACTATATTGCTAGTGGCTTGCGCTGCCAGTACTGGTGAGAGTACTTTATCCAAAGCTGAAATTGCACCCTAGTAAAATTTAATATAAGTGGACCCTTGGCTGTCCCACACGCTCCATCCCCCCCCCCATTTCCCATTTTCTCCCACCACCACCACCCAGTGAGATCCCTAGAGAGGAGAATGTCTTGGCAAATGTCTTTTTGTCTGAACAGACCAGATCAAGAAATACAGATAGTTCTCAAGTTGTAATTGACCATAATTGAGCCCACAATTTTGTTCCTAAATTGTGATAATTTTAAAGCAGGTCACTAAGCGAGTGAATGTGGCCAATTTTACAAGCTTTTTTGTGGTAGCTTTTCAGGGATCATGGCACTCGTAAATTGAATATGGTGGTTATTAAGCGAATGATGAATGGTAGTTAAGAAAATGCATTGTTCACTAGGGGACATTTTTTGCCAGAAATCAGAAATAAAGGGCTGTTTCAGAAAAATATCATAAATCATGGTCATGTGATCCAAAGGTGGGATTCACTTACCTTCCCTACCGGTTTGCAAATGTGACACTTCATTTAGTGACTATTCAAAGCAGTAGTAAAATTCAATTTTTTTTTACTACCGGTCCTGTGGGCGTGGCTTGGTGGGTGTGGTTTGGCTTGATGGGCGTGGCAGGGGAAGGATACTGCAAAATCTCCATTCCCTCCCCACTCCAGGGGAAGGATACTGCAAATTCCCCATTCCCTCCCCACTCCAGGGAAGGATACTTCAAAATCGCCATTCCCTCCCCACTCCAGGGGAAGGATACTGCAACTAGATAACAGCATCAGTGCTAGAAGAGAGTGGGATTTGCAGTGATAATATTACCCAGTTGGGTAATGATAAGTCTGCAACAAAACAACCAAGCTCAAAGAGGCACCAAAGACTCCACACTTCCTGTTTAACCGTGGTATTTTTTTCAAAGGTTAGACTGTAAGCTCCTCAAGACGAAGGCTTTGCAAACCCTCATTTACTAAGATGGTGTATCATCATCACCACCCCCCTCTCAGTCTCTCCTGCCCTCAATCTCTCTGGGCTCACCTTGTGTCTGCCTTATGGTGTCGTTGAGTTGGTTCCCCACAAACTGGCAGCTCAGTTTGCCCTTGAGTTTGCTGAGGGCATCTTCTGTGAGGCCAAAGCTAGTGCTTGTCCCATTTTGCCACGCTCTGATTTCAGCAAAGAACTCCCCATCAACATAAAGATGGAACCATCCCTCAGCTACGGGGGGCATTGAACAATTCACTCGATGCTTCCCTGCAGAGTCAACCAACACCTCTTGATATCTGGTAACATCAGACCCATCTGCAAAAAAAAATCAACAATTTTGTAAAGGGCAATAAAACTAGTAAGCAATGGAGTCTCCGGGGAAGAGGTCAAAAAAGTCAACATGATGATGGGTTTGGATTGTAAAATTGTGGCAGCCATTTTGTCCCCTCAACTGGTAAGGAACTTCCTTACTCCTCAACTGGTAAGGAAGAACTCGGGGGTGTCACTGCTTTCTTTTTATTACCTTTTTTTCAGTCCTCAAACCAGTAGTGGGTTTCAAATCCCAGCGCTACTGGTTTGCTATCGGTAATGCGCTGCGCTTCTGTGTGCGCAGAGCGTTTTTGATGACTTGTGGAAGGGTGGGCAGAGCCTTCCACTGCCATTACTACTGGTTCGCCCAAACCCAGGTGAACCGGGAGCAACCCACTACTGCCCCAGACATATTTCAGAAACAAAAGCTGGACAGTTTTATTAATTTACAATCATTCCCACAAAAATTATTGGAATTTCTGATAATGCAGGGTGTCCAACATGAACTTTTTCGTGTACTTTTTTCACACAAAGGAACAAATGAAAGGACCAAGAAAGCAAGAGAACAAACAGTTCTCTGAAATAAATTTTGTGTATGTTTGTGTGTTATTTGTGTACGTATACATGAATAAGAGAGAGAATAGTGCAGGAATTAAATATCTAGTATTTTTCCTTCTTGTGCCACCTTTCTTTACTTCAAACAAAAGATCTCACAGAAAATGGCAGTTGTATATTAAATGACTCAAAAGAGTAAACTCACAAAGGGAGTTTACTAGGTGGGAAATCAGGATAAAAGCAGCCATTTTCTGAATATGCCTTTAAATTAAGTTTTGACTCAGCAATATATTCAGAAGTGCGTGTTTTTTTCCTACCTTGCCTTCTTCTTTCTGGAGCTGAAAGAAGAACTAATCCCAAAACACTCTGTTGGATTTGTGTCTAAGGCAGGACTAGAACTCACAATCTCCTGGCGACTGGCTCAAAGCAACATTGGCTTTCATGGTTAAGGCCAGTCTAGAATTCAGTTCCTGATAATTGGTTCAAAGTCACTCTATCAGCTTTCATGCCTATGACAGGACTAGAAGTCACAAGCTCCTGGTGACTGGTCTGAAGTCACCCAGATGGCTTTCATCCCTAAAGTGGGACTAGAGCTCACAGTCTCCTGGTTACTGGCCCAAAGCCACCCAGCCAGGTTTCATACCTAAGCCAGGACTAGAATTCACAGTCTCTGGCCTGATGCCTTTAACCACTACACCACTCTGTCTCAGACAATCCCAGCATGGAGCCACCATTCCCCACTCATTGTACAATTCAGGAAAAGACCCATCTGCTTTAATTTTGGCACGATGCAACCTCCTTGCCTTTCCTCACCCACGATTTTCAGCACCACGGGGTTGCTGGCATTGGACCAGATAACGGGGTCGGTGAGGCTGTGGTAGTAGCACGTGTACCGTCCTTCATCGGCCTCTGAGACATTCTTCAGGGAGAATTCAGCCACGTTGGCATTCCCTTGAGGAGTGACCTCATATCGGAAGTCTCTGGCCTGGTAGAAGACGAAGCTGACACCTGAAAAGGGAGCTGAACAATGGAGTGTCCAGTTCTGTCCCACTGAGATTTCTGTGCTGGGACTTGCAACAATTGAGGGCTTCAGGAAATGCACTAGAAGAGACAAAAGCCTTACATTTAACTTCAGGTCTAACCAAGTTTTGGTTAGATTATGATTATTATAACCAAGATTATAGTTATTATAATGTGCCCCTCCCCCTCTATTCATTGCAGGCTTTCCCAACTTCAGCAACTTTAAGACTTGTGAGCTTCAGTGCCCAGAATTCCCCAGCCAGCCATTCTGACTGGGGAATTTTGGGAGTTGAAGGCACCAGTCTTAAAATTGCCAAGGTTGGACACTCCAGCTCTAAAGCAATGTTTCTCAACCTCAGCAATTTAAAGATCTGTAGATTTCAACTTCTGAGAGTTGAAATCCACACATCTAAAAACTGCTGAGGTTGGGGAACACTGCTCCAGAGCATCAAATGAAGCAAAACATAATAAAAATTATTCTCTGCCTGGTATATGCCATCACCCCAGGCAGGGAGGAATGAAAAACAATATATTTCCTTTCAGAATAGTAGCTAGATCTGCTTCCTTGAAGCAAGCTTTTCTAATTTAAATAAAAAGTGGCTTTTTGTATTGTTTTTCTTTTTTTAAATATAGATAAAAACCAATTTTTAATATTTGCAGTTAAAAGTCAGCATTCCTAGGCAAGCCATCTTTTAGTGGAACTGGCTGAGGATAATGGGAATTGAAGAATTTTACAAACTGAAAGTAATTTTACAACCTGAAAGTAATTTTACAATTGAAAGTAATTTTATTTTTTTTATTTTTTATTTTATTTATTTGTCATAACAGTATACATAAGCATAAGCATGAAGTATCTATACAACATATAAGTATATATATATATGGGTATAAGCATGTAATAACTATATAAATTGTATATAATGAAGGAAACAATAGGACAGGAACGGTAGGCACGTTTGTGCTCTTATGCACGCCCCTTATAGACCTCTTAGGAAAGGGGGGAGATCAATAGTAGACAGTTTTTGGTTAAAGCTTTGGGGACTTTGAGAAGAGACCACAGAGTCAAGTAGTGTATTCCAAGCATTAAAATTAAAAATATTCCACAGCTCTGGGAGCTCTTCTATCCTGCCCCAGTGTGGAACAGAGTTGACATTTGATCTGGTCTGTACATATTTCAAACAACAGATCCCTAGTTAGGATTGAAATCAGGGGTGAAATGCTACCGGATTGGACCGGATTGGGTGAGTAGGTAGCGGAGATTAGGTCTGGTTCACCAAATCGGTAGCAATCGCTGGCTGGCCATGCCCCTGAACCAGTCCACAGCTGCTCTCTTTCTTGAATATGCCGCCACCGCCATTGCCGCCTTGTTCCATGCGCCGGCTGCGCAAGTGCACACCCAACCTGCCACTGATAAATGAATGAAATAAACAGTGTGTGTTGCACGGCCAGTGCATGGAACAAGGCGGCGATGGTGGCGACATACTCAAGAAGAGCTGCTCCGGTAACGTTCGGACGCTTACCTTTCCCAGCAGCCAGCCACTGGAGGAAGGTAAGTACATGCCGCGTGGCAAAGGGAGAGCAGGCGACGGCTCCGGGGTAAGGCTTGTGTCGGGGAATGGTGCATTCCCCGACCCAGTTGAGGCAGGCTGCGAGCAGGTGGCAACTCCAGGGCCTCAGGGAATGGGGCATCCCTGGGCCCCGGCCCCTGACCGAAGGCGAAGGGCAAGTGGGCAGCGAGTGGGCGGCAGTTCCGGGAAAAGGCCAGAATTGGGGAATGAGAAATTCCCTGACCCGGTTGAGGCAGGCAGCAAGCAGGCAGCGGAAGCTCCGGGCCTCGGGGAATGGTATATCCCTGGGCCCTGGCCCTCGACCCAAGGTAAAGGGCGAACAGGTGGCAAGCGGGTGGCAAGTGGGCGGAGAGGCTGCAGCTGCAGGCATCTTGCAAAAAGGGAAAAGGCAGAATAGAAATTTTTAAAAAATTCCTACTGGGTTCTGTGGGCGTGGCTTGGGGGGGTTGTGACTGAGTGGGCATGGCTGTGAGTGACATTGAGTTGGCCACGCCCACTTGGTCACAGGATACACCCACCCACCAAGCCACACCTACAGAACCAGTAGGGAAAATGTTTAGATTTCACCCCTGATTGAAATGTATTGTTGCTTTTCAAAATAAAAAGAAGGGATGCAATTCTTTCTTTCTTCCTTTCTTTTTTTTTAAGCTTTGGATTTTTTTAAGCTTGGTAAATTACCTTTGACTGAAGAGAATAGCAAATAAAACAAGGTTCATAGAGACCAATTTTTTGGCTTTCTGCAGTGGAGAACTATAGGATGTACGGGTAGTTCTTGACTTGTAAGATGGAGGGAGGGAGGGAGGGAGGGAGGGAGGGAGAAGATAGATTCAGCTTAATACTCACCTTCTGTAATGTTTGCAGGCTGGCTGAGTGGAGAGCGGATTGTCCTCCCAGCCTCCCAGATTTCATAGCTACAATGGAATTGCTCATCTGGGCCAACCTCATGGACCTCAAAGGTGGCAGTAGGTTCTGTTGGCAAAGCTTTCTTTTGAGCTACCAGCTTCTGACCGTCTCCCATGTATAAGGAGAACCAGCTGCCTGCATATTCCTCCTGGGTGGAGCACTGAAGCTGGTGCTTTTCCATCGCATCTTGAACTTGGTGCCATACAATGGATGGCTTTGGCAGAGCTAGAGAAGAGACAGAACGGGGAGGCTTGGATCACCAAACAGGCCAAGCCAAGTGTAATAATAATAATAGTAGTAATAATAATAATAATAATAATAATAATAATAATAATAATAATAATAATAAATAATAATAATAATAATAATAATAATAATAATAATAATAATAATAATAATAATAATAATAATAATAATAATAATAATAATAATAATAATAATAATAATAATAATAATAATATCATCATCATCAGAGTTGGAAGGGATCTTGGAGGTCTTCTAGTCCAACCCCCTGCCCAGGCAGGAAACCCTACACCATTTCAGACAAATGGCTATCCAACATTTTCTTAAAAATTTCCAGTGTTGGAGCATTTACAACTTCTGCAGGCAAATTGTTCCACTGATTAATTGTTCTAACCGTCAGGAAATTTCTCCTAGGTTGCTTCTCTCCTTGATTAGTTTCCACCCATTGCTTCTTGTTCTACCCTCAGGTGCCTTGGAGAATAGTTTGACTCCCTCTTCTTTGTGGCAGCCCCTGAGATATTGGAATACTGCTATCATGTCTCCCCTAGTCCTCCTTTTCATTAAACTAGACATACCCAGTTCTTGCAACCGTTCTTCATAAGTTTTAGCCTCCAGTCCCCTAATCATCTTTGTTGCTCTTCTCTGCACTCTTTCTAGAGTCTCAACATCTTTTTTACATCGTGGTGACCAAAACTGAATGCAGTATTCCAAGTGTGGCCTTAGCAAGGCATTATAAAGTGGTATTAACACTTCAAGTGATCTTGATTCTATCCCTCTGTTTATACAGCCCAGAACTGTGTTGGCTTTTTTGGCAGCTGCTGCACACTGGTGGCTCATATCTAAATGGTTGTCCACAGGACTTCAAGATCCCTCTCACAGTTACTACTATTGAGCAAGATACCACATATCCAGTACCTGTGCATTTTGTTTTTTTGGCCTAAATGTAGAACCTTACTTTTTTCACTGTTGAATTTCATTTTGTTAGATAGCGCCCAATGTTCTAGTCTGTCAAGATCTTTCTGTATCTTGAGCCTATCTTCTGGAGTGTTGGCTATTCCTGCCAGCTTGGTGTTATCTGCAAATTTGATGAGTTCCCCATCTATCCCCTCGTCCAAGTCATTGATGAAGATGTTGAAGAGTACTGGGCCTAAAACAGAGCCTTGGGGTACTCCATTGCATACTTCCCTTCATGTGGATGTAGTTCCGTTGAGGACTACACATTGAGTGCGGTTGGTCAGCCAGTTACAAATCCATCTGGTGGTGGTGCTGTCTAACCCACATTTTTCTACTTTATCTAGTAGTAGGTTATGGTCTACTTTATCAAATGCTTTACTGAAGTCCAAGTAAATTATATCGACAGCATTCCTCTGGTCCACTAATTTTGTCACTTTGTCAAAGAATGCAATAAGATTAGTCTGGCATGATCTGTTTTTGACAAACCCATGTTGGCTTTTGGTTATTACTTTGTTTGCTTCTAGGTGTTCGGTGATTCATTGCTTGATTATCTTTTCCGGAATCTTCCCTGGTATTGAGGTCAGGCTGTGGTTTCCTGGATCTGTTTTTTTCCCCTTTTTTGAAGATGGGAACTACATCAGCTCTTTTCCAGTTCTCTGGCAGTTCCCCTGTGCTCCAGGATCTTTGAAAGATATAGTTCAATGGTTCTGAGATCTCATCTGCCAGTGTGATTTGTTTGGTTTTGGTTTAATACATGCAATGTAAATCATTCCAATTGAAGGTTACTCAGCCAACCATGATTAGGGAAACCATGATGAATGATGCCAGACAAAGAGAGCCTACATTTGTACAAAAAACAAACCCATGGACAAGAGGGAATAAAGACGAATATGCCACCATTTTATTTGGTGTTCTGTCCTCTCCAAAGCTGGACTGTGGGCTTCATTGAAACCAGAATTTGAATCCAAAATTCCACAGTTTCTTCAAAAACTAACCATTACAGCTATCAGTCTGGGCTGCAAAAATTGACACAACCACCAGATGGCAGCAGAAGATTAATTGAACATCTTTTTTATTGCCTTCTAGTGGTCCTTTAGATTTTTGCATACCTGAACTGGCAGCTGTAACAATAATAGCCACTCTGGATTCAGATTACATGTTTCCCCTGGGTTAAGTGACTCCCTCTGGTTAATGAACCTTGAAGGAGGAAGATATATTAAAATGGCTGTGGGCATATCCTCATTACGAGACAGGGAGAACATGATGCCAAATCTAAATCAAGTATTCCCTCTGCAATACTATGGACAGAAGAGTCATCCAAGCAGCTCAGAAATCTTATTTTTTTTATCTTATATCTTTTTATCTTATATCTGAGGTGGCTAGCCTGATGAACTCAGATATGTTGGCTTGTAATTTATGGAACTCCAAACATTTCAGTTCCAGCACAACCAGGTGTTGGACTGCGGAAGTCTTATAGGCATACAAAATCCTGTTTCAGTGTCATGCTAGAATTAGACCATTGTTTGCTTTATTGTAGCTTGCAGAATCTACTGAAATTGATTGGATTCATGCATCACCCCAATCCCAAGGGCCCAATTCACATACAATCCTGCTTCAGATGGAATAACAAGTCCCTCCCTTCCCCACAAGTTATTGTGCCCAGTAGAAAACCCTAAGAGCGACTGATGCAGTGGCAAAGGCACCAGGCTAGAAACCAGGAGTCTTGGAGTTGTAGTTCCATCTAAGACATAAAGCCAGCTGTGTGACCTTGGGCCAGCCACTCTCTCTGAGTCCTAGGAAAGAGGCAATGGGAAAGCACTTCCAAAAATCTTGCCAGGAAAACTGTAAGGACTTATCTAGGCCAGGGGTCTCCAACCTTGGTCCCTTTAAGACTTGTGGACTTCAACTCCCAGAGTTCCTCCGCCAGCTTTGCTGGCTGAGAGGCTCTCGGAGTTGAAGTCCACAAGTCTTAAAGAGACCAAGGTTGGAGATCTCGGTCTAGGCAGTTGCCAGGAGTAAAAAATGACTTGAAGCCAAGCAAGAAAGCCTCTCTTTACTTTTCACCAGTTAAAAAGCTGTAATATAAATGAATGAATAATTATTCATTTTCTGCCTTTTCATAACACCCCAAATCATCTTACTCTGGCCAACAGCCCCTTCGTCCCTCAATGGTAAGTCTGGCTCCATCTCGAGAAGAACCGTTCCCAGGATGAAGGGTTATAGAGCGTCAAGGATCCTTCCCATCAATACTCACAGATTGTAAGGAGCAGGAAAGGGAGAGTAACGGGCATCTTTAGAGAGATGCAGCTTGCAAATGAGGAGGAAAAGGACTCAAGGCTCTGAGAAATATGATTCTCCCCTCCCAGGAAACAGTGATAGATCATCAGTCATGATAGTTAGGAAGGGAAGTACAAAAGGAAAAAAAAATTAACTAATGGAAGAATAGAAGAATTTTGATTTGAGATGCTCAATTACTTTGAAATGAGCTTCAGAAGCTTTATTTTAAGATAAGCAGAACAATCTGCCAAGAAGTGGGATCTTGATAATGGCTACATTTATACTGTGTACTAAGTCATGGTTTACTTTAGATGACTAAACCACCCTTACCGGATTTGGTTCATATATCATATTACGCTAAAGCTATGGGTTATAAACCATAGTGCCTCATATTCAGACTTGCCAAAAACAAGTACAGTAAATCCCATTTGGACTTGTGTTTTGTGTACAACACAGCTGTTATGCTAAGTAGTTTAGCACAAAGCTTGGAAATCATGTCGGCTAGATCCACAGAACACCCTTCATCACAAACTGAGAGGCAGTTTGGTCTAGTGTTAAGGCAATAGGCTAGAAATCAAGAGACCATGAGTTCAAATGCTCCAACACTGGTAGTTTTTAAGAAGAGGTTGGATAACCATTTGTCTGAAGTGGTGTAAGGTTTCCTGCCTAAGCAGGGGGTTGGTCTAGAAGATCTCCAAGGTCCCTTCCAACTCTGTTATTCTATTCTATTCTATTCTATTCTGTTCTGTTCTGTTCTGTTCTGTTCTGTTCTGTTGTTCTGTTGTTCTGTTCTGTTCTGTTCTGTTCTGTTCTGTTCTGTTCCGTTCCGTTCCGTTCCGTTCCGTTCCGTTCCATTCCATTCCATTCCATTCTATTCTATTCTATTCTATTATCTTGCCTTAGCCAGCTGGGTGACTTTAGGCCAGTCATTCTCTCTCAGCCCAATACACCTCACAGGATTGTTGTTGGAAGAATTGGAAGAAAAGATTGGAAGAAATATTAGGTATGTTCGCTACGTTGAGTTATTTGCAAAAATAATAAAGACAGAATACAAATAATAAAATGAAATAAATGAACAAATCACATTTTGAATTATTATATTATGTAGGCGTAGCCATCATGTTGTATGAACTCATCTATTGTGGTATGCAAACCACAGTTTATAATTCAGCTATTTACACTGCAATTTGTTGGTGTTCCTAGCCTAATAATAATAATAATAATAATAATAATAATAATAATAATAATAATAATAATAATAATAATAATAATAATAATAATAATTAAAAAAATTGACAAATGATTCAAAATGCAAATCGTGCAAAGAGGCAAAAACAACCACAACCCAGTAGCTTATGCAAAAAAGATCACTTAACATTATAAAGAATGACATAGCACAGTTGCCGAAATGATTCACTGGAAAATCTGTAAAAATTATCCTGGGCCAATAATGAAAAATTGGTGTGAACAGAGAGTTGAAAAATAGAAAACGAGCATGTTAAAATATTGTGGAATTTCTGAATAAAAACCAATAAATTCTTAGCACATAACACAACAGATTTAAAGAAGAAAGTATAGATAATTAATGTGTCAATACCAAGAGATAGCAGGATAGAAGAATTGGAGAAGAACACCAAGTATCAAGACCTGAAAATGAAAGTTCAAAGATTATGGCCTAAACTGGCTGTGGTGGTCCCAGTAGTTATCGCCACACTGGATGCTACATCAAAAAATGTAGGGTTGCACTTAGAAAATCTGCATATTGACAAAATTTCTGCATGTCAATTATAAAAAGCCACACTTTTTGGATCTACACAAGTGCCAGCTAGGATGATACATTATGACAGGGTGTCAAACTCAAGGCCCGCGGGCCAATTCAGCCCACGGGGTGCATAGATGTGGCCCATGAGGCCACCCTGGAAACAGTGAAGGGCCGGCCCATGGTGCCTCTGCCAGTGAAAACTGTTAAGTTCTGGAAGTAACGAGGCTGGAGACCAGGGTAGTGACAACAGCTCTTTAATATAGGGTGAACCCAGCAACAGGCTGGGGGAAAACCTCTCCTTTTATACAGTTCTCCTGGAGGCTTCGTCCAATCAGCAACGTGCTGATTTCCCGCTCAAATATTTAAAGGTACAAACATGAATACATAACACCTCCCTCCCAGAAAACACTTTGCCTCTATTTACATATTTATTTACATGTTATTTTTCACGTAGTCACGCAAATAACCTGGGCGTCTCCTAGTTCTTTCTGACCTCGCGGTTCAGTTCTGGGTGGTGTTTGAGCTGGTCAGAGGGCTGTTTTCTCCTCCTAGCTCTTTCTCTGGGCCATCGGGCTCCGGATTATTGGCCGACTCTTTTTCTTGGCCATCCGGCCTTGGATTAATTTTGGAACTTTCCCTGCTGCTTCCTTCGGGGACCTGATGGCGTCGCTGGAACTCTGGGACCTCCGCTAAGTCTTGCGCCTCCCCCGGGTCATTGTCAGCTGTGGATTCAAAGTGGTATTGGTCGTGGTCTGTTTCTTTTGGTTCGGTTTGGTCAGTTATTCGTTTCCTTAACTGATCTATGTGGCGCCGCCACACTCGGTTGTCGGGTAGCTCTACCACGTACGATTTTGGGCCGGTTATCTTTATTATTTGTCCTGCGAACCAACTAGGGCCGTCCCCATAGTTTCGGGCCCACACCCGGTCGCCTATGCTCATTTCCCTTGT
The DNA here is from genome assembly GCF_028640845.1 of Ahaetulla prasina. NCBI lineage: Eukaryota > Metazoa > Chordata > Lepidosauria > Squamata > Colubridae > Ahaetulla > Ahaetulla prasina. The sequence goes on from NC_080542.1 coordinate 23,372,819, forward strand.
CTTTTCTATTTCCCCCTTGTAATCCTCGGGTGTGTAATGGGGGTTCAAGCGGTCAAGTGGGCACCGAAGTTTCCGTCCCATTAGCAATTCGGCTGGGCTTTTCCCGGTGGCCGTGCTTGGGGTTCTGTGCTGGACGGCTAGGAAAAAGTCTATTTTTGTTTGCCAGTCTCCTGGCTTGAGCCTGGACAATGCCTCTGTAGCGCTCCGGACGGAGCGCTCTGCAAGGCCATTCGACGCAGGGTGGAAAGGCGCAGAGAGGGCATGTCGGATGCCTTCCTCTGCCAGGTATTCTTCAAACTGGGCTGCCGTGAACTGGGGCCCATTGTCGGACACCAGAGTGTCCGGCAACCCGTGAGTTGCGAATAGGTGGCGCAGGGTTGCGATTACTGCTTCGGCCGTAGTGGACTTCATGAGTATGATCTCCAACCATTTGGAAAATGCATCAACAACCACTAGGAACGTTTGGCCGTGGAAAGGGCCAGCAAAATCAATGTGGATTCTTGACCAGGGGCCCTGGGGCTTTTCCCATTCTCTGACTGGGGCCGTTGGGGGTAGAGGTCTGGACTCTTGGCAAGCTTGGCATTTCCCTACCCTCTCAGCAATCTCTGCGTCCATGAGTGGCCACCATACATAGCTTCTAGCCAACCCCTTCATCCTTACGATCCCTGGGTGACCCTCGTGGAGGAGGTCCAACACCTTTCCCCTTAGCTTATCAGGAATTATCACACGATCACCCCACAACAGGCACCCCCCTTGAGCCGAGAGCTCATCTCGTTTTTTAACAAATTCTTTGAACCGTTCGCCCGGCGCAGCGGGCCACCCTCTCTGTACCCAACCGAGTACAGTTCTTAACACAATGTCCCGGTATGATGCCCGAGCCACTTCCTTAGATGTGACTGGGCCAGAGTCCAAAGAGTCAATAAGTAGAATGGGCGTCCCCGGCGTGGGGTCTTCGGTCGCCCCTGGTAGTGGGCATCGGCTTAACGCGTCTGCATGCCCCACTTCTTTTCCTGGTCGATGCTGCAGCTTGTACGAGTAAGCGGCTAAGAATATAGTCCATCGGGTCAAGCGTGGCGAAAGTGCCACAGGCGTTGGGCGGTCGCCAGCCAGTATCCCTAGTAGCGGTCTGTGGTCAGTCACGATTTCAAAATTCCGCCCAAAAACATACTCGTGGAATTTTTTGACCCCTGACACAATGGCTAGTGCTTCTTTGTCTAATTGGCTGTAGTTCCTCTCTGGGGAGGACATCGTTCTAGAGTAGAACGCTATAGGGGCTTCTGTGCCGTTTGGAAGTCTATGGCTGAGTACAGCCCCCACCCCATAAGGGGAGGCATCGCAAACCAGCACTAGGGGTAATGAGTCGTGATATTGAATGAGCAGGCTATCACTTGAGAGCAGGTTCTTTACTGCTTCAAAAGCCCTATTTTCTGACTTTCCCCAAGACCAAACAGTATTTTTCCCTAAGAGCCTATGCAGCGGTTCCGCAACGGTTGCCTTGTTCTTTAAAAAGACCGCGTAAAAATTAACCAATCCCAGGAATGCCTGCAGCTCTGCTTTGTTTTTGGGCGCTGGAGCCTTCCTAATTGCCTTAACCTTGCTCTCAGTAGGGTGAATTCCTTTCTTGTCTATCCGGTAGCCCAGGAAATCAACGGATTCGACCCCTATCTGACATTTGTTTGTCTTGACTTTTAATCCGGCTGTCCGGAAAATGCTCAAGACCTTTCTTAACCGCTCCCCCAATTCCTCCATGTTTTCCCCTGAAATTAGGACATCATCGAAGTAGGGAACTACCCCTGGGAGCCCTTGCAGTAGTCGTTCCATCAGGTTTTGGAACAGCCCTGGTGCCACACTGACCCCAAATTGCAATCGGGTGCACTTGAAGGCCCCCCTGTGCGTCACAATCGTTTGGGCTTCGGCTGTGCGGGCGTCTACTGGCAGTTGTTGGTAGGCTTGGGCCAAGTCTAACTTTGCAAAGACTTGCCCTTGCCCCAAAGAGTGCAATAAGTGTTGCACCACGGGAACCGGGTAAGCGCTTTTCTGTAAGGCTTTGTTAAGCGTCGCCTTGTAGTCAGCGCAAATTCTAATTGACCCGTCCGGTTTTATGGGGGTGACGATTGGCGTCTCCCACTTTGCGTGATCGACTGGCACCAAAATCCCCTGATTAATGAGCTTATCCAGCTCCTTATCGATTTTTGGTTTTAGGGCAAAAGGGACTCTCCTCGCCTTAAGCCTAATGGGGGCTACCTGGGGGTCTAAGTTGAAGGAAATAGGGGTCCCCTTGTACTTGCCCAGGCAGTCCTTGAAGACATCTTCGAACTCGCTAAAGAGAATGTCTTTCAAGTTGTAGTCACTTTTGTAGATGCCAGTCACTCCCATGCCCAGGGCACGAAACCAGTCTAGCCCCAACAGGCTGGGCAGAGTTCCTTCAACGATCGTGATGGGCAGTGTCTTCTTGTGAGGGCCGTACTCGACTCGGACGGAGGTGGTCCCTCGAACAGGGATGCGATTCCCCTGGTAGTCGTGGAGCTTGCAGGTGGCGCTTCGCGACGGACGGCAGCGACTTCGCCAAAGTGTCCCAGGACATGATGGTAATCGCTGATCCCGTGTCTACTTCAAGCCGGCACCGAACTCCTTCTATTTTTGGCCTGGTGAAGATCTTCTTCTCCACTTTGGTCGAGGCGCGGCCTATGACCACAGTTGTTTGGTTGGAATCCGCGCCTTTTTTGTTTGAGCCAATCGCGGGTCGCCTTGCCGATTCCGCGCTCTGATTGGCCGATTTGAATTTTCGGCGGGAAGGTTGGGCCGCTCGACAAACTTGAGCTAGGTGCCCTTTCTTCCCACACCGCCGACATGTCGCATCTTTAAATTTGCAGCGTTGGCGCTGGTGTTGACCCCCGCAGCTTCCGCATTCGTCTCGGTCCCCTTTGTCGCGTTTTTCGGTGCGGCAGACCCCTTCCTCGTCTTCACCGTCGGATTCGGTCTGAACCTCCTCCTGGTGCACCGGGGTTGCCTTCGCGCTCGCCTTTTGTGGAACCGGCTTCTGTAGCGTCTCTGCCGCTTGGGATGACATTTCATGTGCTCTGGCTTCGTCCAGGCGTTGTGTGATTAGGTTGCTCTTTGCTAGCAGCCGTCGCGGATAACGGATGTCTTTGACCCCTCGGATGAGTTGCTCGAGGAGCACCTCGTCTAGGTCACGGTATCCGCAGTCCTTGGACGCTCTTCTTAGGGCGGCCATGTAGTCACCGATAGACTCGCCCTCCATCTGCCTTCGCTCCCCGAATTCAAACCGCCGCACGTATTTGGACGGCGTTGGTGCGAAGTGGTTCCTTAGTAAAGTCTGTAAAGTTGGCCACGACACCGACTGCAACGGCGTTGGCTCTGCCAGGGCTTCCGCGATGTCGATGACCTCCGGACCGCAGTGGCTTAAGAAATAAGCCCTTTTTCGGTTGTCTGGAACTCCGTGCAGTTCGTTGGCTTCTAGGAAACTTTCGAAACGGGTCATATACGTTCCCCATTTCTCCTTAGCCGGGTCGAACGGTGCGGGCGGAGTGTAACTGGCCATCTCGCCTTTTCTGCCCTGGATTTGCTGGGTTCGGGTCTATCGTGCTTCAGCTCGGTTCTGGTTCTCCTCGCCTCGAGATCCCACCTTCGTCGCCAATGTTAAGTTCTGGAAGTAACGAGGCTGGAGACCAGGGTAGTGACAACAGCTCTTTAATATAGGGTGAACCCAGCAACAGGCTGGGGGAAAACCTCTCCTTTTATACAGTTCTCCTGGAGGCTTCGTCCAATCAGCAACGTACTGATTTCCCGCTCAAATATTTAAAGGTACAAACATGAATACATAACAAAAACGGAGCTCGGGAGCCTGTTTTCACTGGCAGAGCGCTCAGGCCACCCCATGCGCCTCTGACACAAGTGACACTGAGCTGGCCACGCCCACCCTAGACCCCATAGTCAAACACCACCCAGATGTGGCCCTCAACGAAATCGAGTTTGACACCCCTGCCTTATGACATCCTAGGTTCTTGAGAAGAATTCAACGTGTATGAGGGGCAACACCAACAAAAAAACTGATAGTCGTGACCTCCCATTATAGTGAACAATTAATTTATTTAACTTGTGACATCTGACTCTCAACAGCCTAAATGCCAGTTATTCAAATTATGATTTAGGGCCAGCAGTAGGAATCCAGTTAATCTAGTGAATTATCCAAACTTTAGTCACATGCTTAGAAGGCATTGTCTGGCACTTCAGCTTGGTCTCTTTTCTTTTTTCAAGAAATAAGAGGTGATCACTGAAGTGAGGTTCACTGAAGAGATCCTTCTTTGTAGAACAGGTATGAGCTGCAAAAAACTAGGTAGTCATCAAGATAGCTCCACCAAAATAACTCTGCTTCCGTCTATTGATTATCTGGATTTTTAAAGGGAAGAACTGATAGTTTTTTGTTTGACTAACAAGCATTTGATGATGAATCCTTCATCCATCCATCCATCTATCCATCCACCCTGTCTATCTGTCTCTCTCCATCCATTCATTCATCCTTCTATCTATATTTCCCTGAATTTCTACAATATGGAGGAAAAATTATAATGGGAGGTCACTATTAATACCGTCTACAGCTGCACAAAACAGCATTTTTATCCTGTAGCCTGCATACTTCAAAAGGGAACTAATTTTTTTCCCTTCTCAAAAACAGGAGTCTTGTGGTCAAGATCAAGCGATGCTGAAAATGTTCTTCACTCAGGGCTGGGAAAGACCCTGATGATTCAGTAGGAAAAAAGGATGGTTATGAGAACAGCAGTTAGTCATTTTTCTGTAGTGTTGTCTCCGGTCTAACAGATCCCACAGGATGACATGACCTCAAGTAAATAAAAATTAATTATGCATTAATATTAATTATACATATTGTATTAGGGATTCTAATGGCAGAAAGAGAAGAGGAACTAAAAAGCCTCTTGATGCGAGTGAAGGAGGAGAGTGCAAAAATTGGCTTGAAACTCAACATTAAGAAAACTAAGATCATGGCATCCGGCCCTCTCAATTCCTGGCAGATAGATGGGGAAGAAATGGAGGTAGTAACAGATTTTATTTTCCTGGGCTCCAAGTTCACCGCAAATGGGGACTGCAGCCAAGAAATTAAAAGACACTTGCTCTTGGGGAGGAAAGCTATGGCAAAGCTAGACAACATACTAAAAAGCAGAAACATCACCCTGCGAACAAAAGTGCGTATAGTCAAGGCTATGGTTTTCCCAGTTGCAATATATGGCTGTAAAAGTTGGACCGTAAGAAAGGCTGAGTGCCAAAAATTGAGACCTTTGAACTCTGGTGCTGGAGAAGACTCCTGTGAGTCCCTTGGACTGCAAGGGGAACAAACAAGTCAGTCCTAGAGGAGATCAACCCTGACTGCTCTTTAGAAGGCCAGATCCTGAAGATGAAACTGAAATACTTTGGCCACCTAATGGGAAGGAAGGACTCCCTGGAGAAGAGCCTAATGCTGGGAAAGATTGAGGGCAAAAGAAGGGGACAGAGAATGAGGTGGCTGGATGAAATCACTGAAGCAGTTGGCGTGAGCTTGGATGGCCTCCGGAGGGTGGTGGAAGATAGGAGGGCCTGGAGGACTGTTGTCCATGGGTCACGATGGATCGGACATGACTTTGCAACTAACAACATTAGGGATTGAAAATATTGTATACATTTTGCATTTTTATCAGCAAACGATTGTGATCAATTGTCCTTGCTATCCATGGGTATTAGCATTATTAAAGACACATTTTTCTCTTCGGTACAAAGAAAAATGTTTAATTATTACAAGCTTGGTTCGAGCTTAGCTTATTTGAGTCTAGTCAATTATAGTTTATGCAATAATTATTAAAAGGAACCATGGCATAGTATATATTGAGAACCTGATTTTCGTGTAATTGTATGGAAGTGGAATATATATTTTGAACAGAAACTTTCCTCACTGTAAGTTGAACTATCTTGAAGAAGATGACAACATCCAAAGGGAGGGGAAACTGAATTCAAGCTTGCAGCACTTTATAAAATAAAAACAGAGTTGAGTGGTTGTCAGAAAATATTTGCATTCTCTGCATCATTCCATTCCCAGTTAATTCTACCCGTTTGCAAACCCCGTTCACACGGATACTCTTTCTCCATCGTGAAAGGGATAGCAAGGAGCACTTTAAGCACCCCCTGGGTTGTGTAGATGTGACTGTTTTACTTTGCAACCCAGGCGATAAGGGAACGAGATGAAACATTTAACACAATCACACGTGGCCGGAAACCCAGCCTTTTTCTCTTTTCGGGTTGCAAATGACGTCAGAGCAAGCGATTTTTTCGCGATCAGCTTGAAATGGACGTAAAATATTCCAAAATTTAATTATTTATACCCAGAATTAGAAAATAATTTTATATCGCGAGGGTAGAATACGGTGTATGATCCCTGACGCACAGAAACAAATACATACTTATGAAATATTAGAAAGAAAAACAGAGCCTGGCACAGCTTTCACACGGCGCCTGCCAACAAATCAGAGAGAGGGAGGAAGAACGCGACAAAACTACACTTCCCAGAAAGCCTGCCGGCTCAGTACTTTCTAGATTGCAAGATGTCTCCCTTAAACAGTAAGTGCGAGAAAAAGAGGTTATAGCGGGTGGGAGGACCGTGTCCTTGGGAGATGGAAGGGTATACATGGCGGGCTTTTGTTGTAGAGGGTGTCAAGGGGTGTGATGGTGGAAAGACCGAGGAGGATGAGGAGGATGGAAGGCGATGAAGATTCCGTAGATCCTGCGCAGAGGTTATTGGAATGTCACGTAACGGAGGGCGATGACGTCAGGGAGGGGTTTTTCTTTCATTCATTACGCTTAAATCAGGAGTGAAGTACAGCAGGTTCTGGAGAACAGGTAGCGGAAATTTTGAGCAGTTCGGAGAACCGGCAAATACCTCCTCTGGCTGGACCCAGAGTGGGGTGGGAATGGAGATTTTGCAATATCCTTCCCTGGAATAGGATGGGAATGGAGATTTTACAGTATCCTTCCCCTGCCACGCCCACCAAGTCACGCCTGCAGAACATGCAGTAAAAAAATTTGGATTTCACCACTGATTTAAATCCTGCCTCCCCCCCCCCCCAAAGCGTAGTACAGGTAGTCCACGACTTCCAACAGTTCATTTCATGATCATTCAAAGTTACAACGGCATTAAAAAGTGACTTACGACTGTTTTTCACGCTATGACCATTGCAGTATGTCCAGGAAAACATGATCAAAATTCAGACACTTGATGGTTGCAGTGTCCATTTGATTTCAGAAGGCTGCAAAGTTAGTTTTAATAAATTCTAAAGCAACATCCTGTGTGCCTGATTTTACAGGCAGAACAGTGGCTATGTGAGGAACCAAATCTATTCAAATTAATATTCATCCTAGAAGAGCTATGTAGTCAAATCAGCAAGAAAAAAACCAGGAAGAGTCTGATAGCATTCTTTCCGATTAACACGTTTTATTAAGAGACATCATATTATATCTTTTTAATGAAATGTTAATTGGAAAAGGTGCTATCCAGATTCTCCTGATCAAGTTTTGAAGTGATTTAATACAGTAGCTGAACGGGTTATCTTAACTACCAATTGAAAGTTGGGAAGGCACTTTGGATTGCTAGCCCAGATCAGCGTAAGTAAACAGTTCCACATGCTACTGTGGAAAACAGATCTGTGTATCAAAATATGCCTCTCTATCTTTCTGCAGGAATGGTAACATATGTGAAAACTGCATGGGGCAAGGAACCAGTGATTGTAAGCTCCGTAGTCATTGCACTTGTGGGTGAGTGTACACTGATGGTCCCTGAAATCCAAATATTTTTCATTATCAAACCCCAAAGATGCTTTTCCAAAAGGCAACTGAACTTTCTTGGCGCTAATAGCCCGACTCACATGGGCACTCGCAGCCCATTCATGTGAATGTCACCACAGGCTTCACATGTGCTTGTGGCCCCACTTGCACGAGGGTTGACACGGGTGCTCATGGCCCCACTCATATGAGCAGTGGGTGTTCTTACATGTGCATGCGCCTGCCCCTCCCACAAAACCATCCCCTCTTTTTCCCGTTCCCCCTACTCTGGTCCACCAACCTGGAAGAATTGGGGAACTCTGATCTAGATTACATTCCTCATATTTCCAATCTTGGCCCCTTTCCAAATCCCTGGTGATTTGTAGCACAGGTCTGACTTATATATGTATATGTATATAAAATGTATTTCTGGCATGCATCTTTGTTTTCATTATTTCAGCTGTAGCACTGCCGTGGGTGAGCCCCTATTCCCGTTATTCCGCATTAATGAACGAGCGTATGCCATATCACTACCCAGGTACATACACATTTCTATTTTTTAGAAGCAGTTTTGGTGTTTTAGGGGTAGCAAAGAAGCAGTTTCCATCAGTTTTTAATATGTAACATGTTGCACAGATGCGTGTGACTGAACGATTTCTTGGGAGCAAGGCAAAGGGCTCTCCCCTGCCACTCCCCTCTCCCCAGGTGGGAGTGCAACATGGTTCTCGGCAAGAGGCAGCTGGGTTGCTCAAGTGTCCAGACCGCCAGGCGAGGGAAAAGCAGCGGCTTTTGAAACAATCTCATCTTAAAAGGAAAAAACCCCGAACGTGTGGCCTCGCTGGGAGCCTTGATAGCTTCACGACTCTCCTGCCGGACAACCGGCCGAAGGCTTCCCCAGCCACTTGCCAGCCGGGCTTTCTACGGGCCACAGCCAGGCAGGACCCACCTCTGCTTTTCCCTTGCCTGGTGGGTCAGAGCACTTAAGCAACGTGGCTGCCTCATGCCGAGAACAGCATCACCCCGCCTCACTAGCCTGGCTGACTGCAAGTCTTTTGGCGAACTCGATATGTGTGGTCGGCCAGAGGGCAACCGGGTACCGGCCTGTTCCCTAGCAAGACACAACAGCGGCCATTCCCTGGCCGGCAGCAGCACTCTCAGCCCCGCCACCTCGGCCTCGGAATGCATGGCCTCTGCCACCCCGCCTGGGCTCCTCCCCGCTGTGAGCCACCAGCCGATCAGGTGCAGCTATCGGGACTTTGGTGGACCAGCAGCTGGTGAGGGGGGGTTGGGGCTGGTTTGACCTCGTGACCGCCATCAAAGCGGGGCCAAGAAACCTTCTTGGCTTGCTCCGCCGGCCACGCAGGTCCCCTGGACTGTGGCTGTCGCCTCCACCCTCTGTAGTGGGCGGAGAGCCTGGCCCGGGTGGCGGTGCAGCAGCAGGCATGGCAGGAGTCGGGCGGGGATGCTGCCCCACCTGCAGTCGGGCCCATCGCCCGACCTCCGCGATGCCCGCTCTTGCACCACCAGCCCGAGCCAACACCAGGGAAGGAGCAGAAGGACGGCTGGATCAGGCAGATTGGCAAATTGGGAGGGAAGCATGCCCCCTTGCCCTGGGTGGTGGCAGGAGCAGCAGGCTGAGGCTTCCCTCCTCCCAGGCAGAGGCTTGGGGCTGGCAAAGTTTGGTGCAAGAGCCTTTCCAGGCCCCAAACGGGGTGCCAAAGGATATGGGGGGGGCCCTCATGCACAGGGATAGTGCATGCACAGGGGCGCATGCGCAGGTGGGGCACGGATTGGATTATGGGTGCCGGCACACGCTGTCACGCAAGCACCCAACCACTTTTAACACTTTTAGAAGCAGTTTTGGTGTTTTAGGGGTAGCAAAGAAGCAGTTTCCATCAGTTTTTAATATGTAACATGTTGCACAGATGCGTGTGACTGAACGATTTCTTGGGAGCAAGGCAAAGGGCTCTCCCCAGCCACTCCCCTCTCCCCAGGTGGGAGTGCAACATGGTTCTCGGCAAGAGGCAGCTGGGTTGCTCAAGTGCCCAGACCGCCAGGCGAGGGAAAAGCAGCGGCTTTTGAAACAATCTCATCTTAAAAGGAAAAAACCCTGAACGTGTGGCCTCGCTGGGAGCCTTGATGGCTTCACGACTCTCCTGCCGGACAACCGGCCGAAGGCTTCCCCAGCCACTTGCCAGCCGGCCTTTCTACGGGCCACAGCCAGGCAGGACCCACCTCTGCTTTTCCCTTGCCTGGTGGGTCAGAGCACTTAAGCAACGTGGCTGCCTCATGCCGAGAACAGCATCACCCCGCCTCACTAGCCTGACTGACTGCAAGTCTTTTGGCGATCTCAGCATGTGCGGTCAGGCCGGAGGGCAACTGGGTACCGGCCCGTTCCCTAGCGAGACAAAACAGCGGCCATTCCCTTGCCGACAGCAGGACTCTCGGCCCGGGCACCTCGGCCTTGGAATGCACGGCCTCCGCCACCCTGCCTGCCCCGATAGCAGGTGCAGCTTTGGTGGACCAGCAGCTGGTGAGGGTGGATGGGGCTGGGTTGCCTGGGTTGACCTCATGGCCGCCATCAAAGCGGGGCCAAGAAACCTTCGTGGCTTGCTCCGCCGGCTGCGCAGGTCCCCTGGACTGTGGCTGTTGCCTCCACTCCATTATGGTATATAAGCCACAAGATAGAGCTTAAGTGTATTGATTCAACTGTAAGTAAATCAGTGAACTATATAGTTCACTGATTTCATGCAATGATGCCCAATTCAGACATTAACCCGAGATTAAATGAATTTACAATTAGCTGGATTGACATTGGATGTATTTCAAAAGATGGTGAATGTGCTTACATAATACAGGTAGTTCTGAACTTACAATTCATTTAGAGACCATTCAAAGTTACAACGGCACTGAAAAATGTTCACATGATCGTTTTCAGTTACTTTTGCAGCATCCCCAGGATCATGGGATCAAAATTCAGCTTCTTGGCAACCAGTTCATATTTATGACCGTTGCTGGGTCCCAAAGTCATGAGATCACCTTTTGTGACCTTCTGACAAGCTAAGTCAATGGGGACGCCAGATTTTCTTAACAACCCTGTTATTAACTTAGGAACCTCAGTGATTCATTTAATAACTGTGGCAAGAAAGGTTGTAAAACGGGGCAAAGCTCACTTAACAAATGTCTCACTTAATAACAGAAATTTGGGGCTCAATTGTGGTCACAACTCAAGGACTATCTGTACAGTACAGGTAGTCCTTGACTTATAATTGAGCCTGAAACTTCCATTGCTAAGTGAAACCATTGTTAAGCGAATTGCACATGATTTTAATGACTACACCATGGTCATTAATTGAATCATCACAGTTATTCAGCGAACACTATGTCATTAAGTGAGTTTCCCCCATTGATTTTGCTTGTTGGGTGCCAGCTGGGAAGGTCACAGGTAGTGAACACGTGACTGTGCGATGCTTCTACCATCATGAATCCATGCCAGTTGCCAAGGGCCTGAATTCTGATCATGTGACTGCAGGGAAGCTGCGACAGTCATAAGTGCAAGGACTGGTTGTCACTTTTTTTCAGTGCCATTGTAATTTCAAACATTTGCTGAAAAAATGATGATAAATCGAGGACCACCTGAATGCTTAGCTACAAATAAAAAAGCTACCTTTTGCCCTAGCATGTTAGACATGAAATCAGGACTGAATAGATTTATATACTTAACTTACCACAACATAAAGAGCTCAGAGGCAGGATTTGTTCCCCATGCGAGGCAAAAACCAAAGAAGCACATTATGGTTTAGTGTAATACGTGAATCCAGGCATAGAATCAAGTGCTCCATGTCCACTCTTACAGTATATAATTCTATAAATGCTGCTGCTGGACATTTACAGTATGCTCATTTGGTTGATGTTCACAATTGTCCTTCCTTCTTCATAGTGCCAGTCCGAGATGATGGTAATATGCCAGATATACCCGTTCATCCCTGTGACAAGGAAGGTGATCAACTCGAGTGGTTGAAGAAATGAGAATCTGCAGAGTGTATATTTCCCCCAAAGCATCCCCTGCCTTGGTTGTACATGTGTGTTGTTCCCAGGGGCAATAAATTTTCCAGTTCTTATCTAAAAGCAGATTTCTCTTGTCCGTGTGGCTAGAAATTTAGATCAGGCTGGTCTAAGACTGAACACGTCAATTCAGAATACCTGCCAGTTGTGTTTACAGAAACTGATTTTCCCTTTAAACACAGTCTGTGTCATACTGCATTGCTACAACCATAGTGTTTCCCCTCTTAAATAGTTAGGAAAACCTTAGGAAAGGACTGGATTTATAAATAGTTAGCTACTTTGAGTCTGACTTTTGCAAGCTGAGGATTCCAGGTTTACATAACACCTCCACCCCCCGTATGTACATATGCATCTACACACCTTTGCATCAGCATGGACTCCGGATGATTGCCTGGACAAGACACTAAAGTTTTCAATATCTGTGAGAAGAGGTTTGCCCTGGCCCAGGGCTGAGAGTGAGTGACTGGCCAAAGCCACTGGCTTTGTGCCTAGGGCAGGACTAGACTTCATGACCTCCCAACTTCTATCTAGCCTGTTGCCTCAATCACTACACCAAACTGGCTCCCTTACACCTTAGATCTTGGTTAAAGGAAGCACGCCATAAGAAGCATTATTAATGAGAGCAGACACACTGTCAAGTTTGATTGGTTTAATACCTCATTCAAATCTTGCCACAAAGTAAAAGCCATACGCTTGAAGGTTGCTCAGTTGTATTTCTGTAACCCTTCAAAATCTAAAAATGCAATTAGACCACAAAGTATGGTTCGTCCAAATATTACCATTCCTAGCTTGAGATTATATGGGGAGGGGGGGAGTTTCTGGTCCTTATGGCTAGCGGGAAAATCTTGAAACTCTGGATGTTTCCTTGAGGAGGAAACGACAGGAAAAGGGTGCTAGTTCTTGCTCTCTTCTGGACTGGCAAAGATATGCTAAGTTCTTAAACTGACACATAAAACAATTTGCATAAATACCCAGGTCAACAGCACAGAAATTATTTCCTTTCATACAGACTTAAATTGGCCTTTTAATCATGCTGGATCTCATGTTGCCATAGATCAGGACACAGTTAAAAGCCTCGAAGAAAGATTACATGAACTCAGCCTTCCCTCAACACGTGGTTTTTCCACCCAAGAACATCCACAGAAAACGACATGGTAGAACGCAGCAATGGCTGTTTTCTGTGCACTTTCTAATGCACAAGAACCACTTGTCCCCTTTCCCACCAGAAGGGCAATGTGGGAAGACTGAACACTGACCTCTCAAAAGGGACCTTCCTCAATCTTGAAAGGGTAGAAATGTTTCTGCTCAAAATTGGCTTCTCCATTCAAAGTTTATGGACAAAGTTTGGGGCCTCTTATTAACAGCAGCTGCCTGCAATTACTGCAGGTTCTAGTCCCACCAGGCTCAAGGTTGACTCAGCCTTCCATCCTTTATAAGGTAGGTAAAATGAGGACCCAGATTGTTGGGGGCAATAAATTGACTTTGTATATAAATATACAAATAGGATGAAGACTATTGCTAACATAGTGTAAGCCCCCCTGAGTCTTTGGAGAAGGGTGGGATATAAATGCAAATTAAAAAAAAAACATAAGTTGAGTCCATTGTGGGACTCAGGCTAATCCACTGAATATTCTTACACAGACTCCAAAGTTTTGTTCCTTGCTTAAAACTCCATTGCCACTTCTACCACTTCCCCCACTCCCAGCAATTCAGATAATCTTTCACTGGGTTAGAGTTGAGGAGTCAGGTGGGGTTGATGTCCTGCTGTTCCTTAGATGCTGGTTGATATCTAAGGAAAGAAGGAATTTTCATCTTCTCGGGCACCCTGATGGCCAGCCTAGCTGCCACATGGGTATATATGCGTCCCTTAGATGAGCCTCAGTCAAAATCAGAACAGGCACCAGGGCTGGAAACTTTGAGTAATGGAGTAACTTGTCCTGGGGACTGGATTGTTGCCAGGCAGAGCCAAGAACATCATCCTGTTCACACTGGAAATCTTCAGATTTTATCTGCAGCCAGAAAACCCAAAAATTATTACCATTAATTGTGTAGGAGTTATTAATCTCTGCCGTGAAAAGAAGCCAGACAAGTTGCATATATTCACATAAATTGACATGCTGTATTGTTGTGTCATTTTAATTGTTCCCAATAAAGGTATCAATCAACTCTAGATTTTGATTTCCCTCACCCACAACTCAGAACAAGTAGGATAGCTTTTTAAGTTTGGCCAAGTTTACTAAACTAAGGAAAACAGAAATGCAACTGTTTCCTAGCTTCTGGGCTTTGAGTGAATGTCTGTCTATCTTCATCACTATCCGTATATAACATAGTGGAAGGACTAAAAAACATCTTCTAATCTAAACTCGGCATAGATAACGTTCACTCCTGAGACTTCTGGGTAAGCATGTATGCAGTTATTTCGTGGACCAGAGTACAGACAGAATCTTGGAGAAAATACGTGGTAACCATTATTTAAAAGGTAAAGTTGGCCTAGAAAAATAAGCGTTAGAAAGAAACTAAATCTTGTCCCACCTTCCTTCTCTTTGGTAAAAGAGTGGGAAGGGGAAGAAACACGGTCAGGTTTCAAGATTCTGTTATTGTAGCCTATAGTATATCAATAAAGATAGTCCCAGCTTAACTGTCCTACGTGGGACAGGAATTTCCATCAATAAACAAAGGAGTTGTTAGGCATCACATCATACAACCACACTGCATACTAGTGGCAGTTCAGTGATCGTGCTCAATAGGTCAGAATTCATGCTTCTTCTGCCCTGTTGTGCTTGACTCTGCTTCAACTCCACCACCCATCTATCTCTTCCACTCACCATCTCCACCTTTTTGGCTGTCCTAAAATCTGCCATCCCAGCTGATATTTATTTATTTATTTATTTATTTATTTATTTATTTATTTATTTATTTATTTATTTATTTATTTATTTATTAATTAGATTTTTATACCGCCCTTCTCCCGAAGGACTCAGGGCGGTGTACAGCCAGAATAAGAACAAAATATATACAATTTAAAACAACATTTAAAAAGAGCAAATTTTAAAGGCTGATTATTAAAATTTAGATTTAAAATTTAAAAAATATTAAGAATACCCAATTAAAATTCATCAAAAATTATGCCAGTCCCGCTTTAATGAATAAATATGTTTTGAGCTCACGACGGAAGGTCCGAAGATCAGGCACTTGACGCAGGCCAGGGGGAAGTTCGTTCCAGAGCGCCACTGCCCCCACAGAGAAGGCCCTACTCCTGGGGGCCGCCAGCCGACACTGTTTGGCGGACGGCACCCTGAGGAGACCCTCTCTGTGAGAGCGTACGGGTCGGTGGGAGGCAAAGGGTAACAGCAGGCGGTCTCGTAAGTACCCGGATCCTAAACCATGGAGCGCTTTAAAGATAGTTACCAGAATCTTGAAGCGCACCCGAAAGACCACAGGAAGCCAGTGCAAGCTACGGAGCAGCGATGTCACGTGGGAGCCACGAGCGGCTCCTGTTACTACTCGCGCAGCCGCATTCTGGACTAACTGCAGCCTCCGGGTGCACCTCAAGGGCAGCCCCATGTAGAGAGCATTGCAATAATCCAGCCTAGACGTAACCAGAGCGTGAGTGACTGTGCATAAGGCATCCCGGTCAAGGAAGGGACGCAACTGGCGAACCAAGCGAACTTGGTAAAAGGCCCTCCTGGCGACGGCCACCAGATGTTCATCAAAAGACAGCCGTCCATCCAGGAGGACGCCCAAGTTGCGAACCACCTCCTTTGGGGCCACTAACTCGCCCCCAACAGTCAGCTGCAGATGCAGCTGACTGTACCGGGATGCCGGCATCCACAGTTCTCCGTCTTGGAGGGATTGAGCTTGAGTCTGTTTCTCCCCATCCAGATCCGTACAGCTTCCAGGCACCGGGACAGCACTTCAACCGCTTCGTTGGGGTGGTCCAGGGTGGAAAAGTACAGCTGAGTATCATCAGCGTACAGATGATAACTCACCCCGAAACCACTGATGACCTCACCCAGCGGCTTCATATAGATGTTGAACAGGGTAGGGGAGAGAATCGACCCGGCGCCTCGAGGACGACCTCTGCCCCCCTGTCAACACCGTCTGCGACCGGTCAGAGAGATAGGAGGAGAACCACCGATAAACGGTGACCCCCACTCCCAATCCCTCCAACCGGCGCAGCAGGATACCATGGTCGATGGTATCGAAGGCCGCTGAGAGATCTAATAGGACCAAGGCAGAGGAACAACCCCTGGCCGTGGCCCTCCAGAAGTCATCCACCAACGCGACCAAAGCCGTCTCCGTGCTATAACCGGGTCGGAAGCCAGACTGGAACGGGTCTAGATAGACAGTTTCCTCCAGGTGCCGGGGGAGCTGCCATGCAACCACATTCTCTACAACCTTCGCCACAAAGCGAAGGTTGGAGACTGGACGGTAATTACCCAAAATAGCTGGGTCCATCTTTGCCATCTTCTTACTCCCACTGCCAGGATGTGTCAAACCTGGCTCTTCTTGAGGCAGCTGCTGGCTGTGCAAGGCCTGAGAAGGCTGTGACTGTGTGAAGGCCTCACAACAGGCCAGCAGCTGCCTTGGCCAGGCATATCTCGACAGCCGCATGAGGAAGAAGACGGCAAAGGTCGGGTGGGAGCAATGGAGAGTGCAGAGTGGGGGGGGGCAGCATAAGCAGGGGGCAATGAAATATGGTGGCAGATAAGGGCAAGTAGTGGGTGGGAGGGAGATAGGCAGGAGGCCAATTTAGATTGCAGGACCATCAAACCTTGGAGTTTTCATATCAAATGATCTAAGTGCCAAAGCCCACTGCAACTACATAGCAAAAAAAGGCTCTAAGAGTTGTAAACCTAATCTTGTGTAGCTTCTTCTCCAAAAACACTACACTACTAACCAGAGCATATAAAACATTTGCTAGACCAATTCTTGAATACAGCTCGACTGTCTGGAACCCATACCACAATTTCTGACATCAACACAATTAAACGTGCCCAGAAATATTTTACAAGAAGAGTTCTCCACTCCTCTGAATACAACAAAATACCTTATGCCACCAGACTTGAAATCCTGGGCTTAGAAAATTTAGAACTCCACCACCTTCGACATGACCTGAGTTTAACTCAAAATAATCTATTACAATGTCCTTCCTGTCGAAGACTACTTCAGCTTCAATTGCAACAATACACGAGCGCACAATAGATTTAAGCTTAATGTTAACTGCTCCAATCTTGATTGCAGAAAATATGACTTCAGTAACAGAGTTGTTAATGCTTGGAATAAACTACTTGACTCTGTGGTCTCTTCCCAAAATCCCCAAAGCTTCAACCAAAAACGGTCTACTATTGATCTCACCCCATTTCTAAGAGGTCTGTAAGGGGCGTGCCTACCGTTCCTGTTCTATTGTTTCCTTTCGTTATATCCAATTAATATAGTTATTACATACTCATACTTATTTATATGCTTATATGTTGTATAGTTATTACATGCTTATATATACTGTGTGACAAAAATAAATAAATAAATAAATAAATAAAAATCTTCCCAGTACCTGCACAGGAAATTCCTCCATGGGCAGCAATGTTGGGGCTGCTCGACGCATCCTCCCTTCCTTCTCCTCACGCAGATGACGTCGCCCGTTTCTTGCTGACGGGGCCTTCGCTAGGGGAGAGGCTGTCTGGCTCTTGGGCAGGCAGACACCTGGAGGTTTCTTTCTCACAGGGCTCATTCTCTGCATTGCTGGGAGTTGCAACATCTGCACTCTCGATTCCATCATCCTAAATAGAGAAAGTGATTCAATTAGAATTCTCACACTTTAACATTTGCCCCCAATAGGTAGCCATGTGGTATTTACAATATATGGAAGGGGGCTCTGGGGGGTGGGGGAGAGAGAGACTTGGCCTTGCTTTTCTATCCAACTTAGGAGATAGAAAGGCACTTACAGCTTCATTTGTAACTGGATTCGTAACTGGCTGACCAACCGCACTCAACATGTAGTCCTCAATGGAACTACATCCACATGAAGGGAAGTATGCAGTGGAGTACCCCAAAGCTCTCTTTTAGGCCCAGTACACTTCAACATCTTCATCAATGACTTGGACAAGGGAATAGATGGGGAACTCATCATATTTGCAGATGACACCAAGCTGGCCGAATAATCAAACTCCAGAAGATAGGCTCAAGATACAGAAGGATCTTGACAGACTCGAACATTGGGCCCTATCTAACAAAATGAAATTTAACAGTGAAAAAAGTAAGGTTCTACATTTAGGCAAAAAAACCAAAATGCACAGGTACCGTATATGTGGTACCTTGCTCAATAGTAATAACTGTGGGAAGGATCTTGGAGTCCTAAGTGGACAACCATTTAGATATGAGCCAGCAGTGTGCAGCAGCTAAGGGCAGAACAAGAAGCAATGGATGGAAACTAATCAAGGAGAAAAGCAACTTAGAACTAAGGAGAAATTTCCTGACAGAACAATTAATCAGTGGAATAACTTGCCTGCAGAAGTTGTGAATGCTTCAACACTGGAAAATTTTTTTAAAAAATGTTGGATAACCATTTGTCTGAAATGGTGTAGGGTTTCCTACTTGGGCAGGGGGTTGGACTAGAAGGCCTCCAAGGTCCCTTCCAACTCTGTTGTTATTATTATTACTAGGAAATTCATGGCATTTGGCTTTCAAACTCTTCTATTTTTGCAAACATCAAGTGCAGAAAAGGAGCAATTCTGGAAGACTACTTATTGGGGAGGGGGCAACAAATTTATTATTTGTTAAATTTATTTGCTGCCTTCTTTGCCATGGGGCTACTCTAGCCAACTTACAACAATAAAAAGGAAGAAATGGAAAAAGCGCCAACAGAAGTATGATAACAGAACAAAACGAACAATGAAAAAGAACACAATGAGAATACAACAACATCATTACCAAAAAAAGAAAGATGGCTGTATAGCAGGGGTAGTCAACCTTTTTATACCTACCGCCCACTTTTGTATCTCTGTTAGTAGTAAAATTTTCTAACTGCCCACCGGTTCGGGGGGAGATGCGCGAGCTATTCTGGGACGAGGGTCTTTTGTTTGTGGTCGCAGTATAACACCATTTAGTTTCACTTATATAACGTGAACTAAACTTATGCGTGGGCGATACAAATAATATATTTTCAGAAATTTAAATTGTCACCGGGAATTGTATGAAAACCTAATGAAAATGTTTTTAAATAATGCTATGAATTTTTTTAAAAAAGTCAGTTACATTTAAAAAAAAAGGAAAGTGCTTATCGGACAAAACCCCTACCGCCCACCATGAAAGCTGGAATGCCCACTAGTGGGCGGTAGGGACCAGGTTGACTACCACTGATGTATAGAGACCAGAGAAGGAGAGAAGGTTTCTGTTCTCTGCCCTTCCCTTGTTATGGAATTTAGGGATGCACAGAGAATTCCTGGGTGAGCAGAACCAGTTTATTGCTCAAGGTTCAGTGGCATGTAAGATAAGCAATACTGAACAACGATGAGAACAAACACAGACATTCTTATACTCTTTCAGGTACCGGAAACAGGTAAGAGAAAAACAAGTTGCTATATATGGTTGTACAGATACTTAACATATCATGATTGGTTATAATACCGACAGTCCCCTGCTGTCCCCTTGTTGCCCCCCCCATTGCTGCTATTTGCAGAAGTTATTGCTGCAGAAGCTAAATATCTTGTGTCCTGTTACTCACAGATATCCTGCAAATGCAAAGCTATCTAAGTTTTCATCTAAGATGATTTCCTGTTCTGTCTGTGGTTAAGCTAAGTGCTATGTGTGACCTTTTGTTCATGCTGATTCTTCTGAAAAGCAATTTTTTGTCTGCCTACTATTTTGTCTATCTCCTATAAGTCTTATATTAATGAGAGTGAAATATATATTAAACTATTGTACCTTCTTCAGCTTATTTCATCTTATTCCATGTTATTTCATGTTATTCCATGTTATTCTATGTTACTCCTCACTCTGGAAGTTTATTTTTATGCAGAAACTTCCACTATTCAGGCTTTTCAGTAGATAATATTACACACTTCTTAATAAACAAAACAAGCATATAACATTTTGCAGAACATAACCAAACCAGTTTTAGAATATATAGTAAAGAAAAGAGAATGATGATTAATACATATGAATAGCACTTCAATGCTCATCCTCTGAAGGCACTCTTTCTAGTCCCCAGGGTGTGAGCTGTACATATGTTCCTGTATCAGATTTTTCATCTCCATCAATGGGATTAGAGCCACTCTGATGGTCAAGAAGGCATTCTAGCAGAACTAGCTCTTTCTCCACTCGTATCTCTTTCACTTCCCTTATAGCTAACTGTTTGAACAGAGGAATTATACAAGGTATAAAGGCTAGACCTGCTACAGCACACCAGCATGAATAACACCTGTTTAATCCAGCTGGACCCAGGCAACCAAGAAAACCACATGTCCATTGTTTGTAACCTTTGACCTATCGTGGACGCCCGGTCCTGCAAGTCCTTGGCAATTTCCCTTATTACACCTGATTTATTCATGTAGAAACAACAGTCCTCTCCTAGGAATACACATAAACCCCCTTTTTCTGCTGTTAGGAGGTCAATGGCTCTCCTATTCTGTAGGACTATTGATGCCAAAGAATCTATCTGATCTTGGACCTCTACTAAGGTACCAGCAATTTTGGTCAGGCTTACTTGAAACTCTTCTGATAATTGCCGAAATTGAACAATGGAGTGTGTCATTCCACCTACACCCGTTCCAACTGCTGTCCCTTTTCCCATGATTACTAACAGAGGGACGAAGAGTGGTACCCTTTTCTGAACATGTCCCATGAGGGGAACAGGTATAGTATGCTCTCCACTGACAACACCTATTTTAGGAAAGAGATGTACCAGTGTGCATATTCCAGTTCAGTTTGTTGGCAAACATAAATATGCATTCTTTCCACATAAGAAGAAATCTTCTCCTACACAAACACCTATGTTCATGGAAATGGCATGGGCTCGGTGGCCCCTTTCATTAGTCCAGGCTCCAAAAGTCCCTGCCACACGCATCCCAGTCAGTGGTTGTTATGGGATTTCTAATAAAGGGTCCCTTTGTTTATCTCTAAGAACTGCACCTTCAAAAAGATAATGGGAGGATGTATTTCCAGGGAGAAAGAGCAGACAAAAACCTGTGCTAGACGCATGGGTGAGCCAAATATGGAGTCGAGGGGGGTGAAATGGCATTGGGCACTTTTCTTGAGACACATTCCATCCTCCTTCCTGAGACACATTCCTTCCTCTCCATCTTCTAATGTTGGACAGCTGGTGGTAGTGAGAAAGTGACCCTTTGTTGGAATAATTGGTGGGCAGAAGGAGAGATACCTCTGTTTAGGATTATGTCTTCCAATGCCATCATTCCAGGTCCGAGGTGTATTTCTGATTGACATTGTTCATCTAACAAGGACCCTAACGGAATACTAGGTTCCTGTTCTCTCTTTACACACAAAGAAGGTAACCCTAATATGTCCACACCCATGGCTATAGGACCAACGATAGGGAGGCAGCTCACTCCCAGTCTCTTGAATGCAGCATAGAAGTCTTCTTGCAACTTAGCCACTGCCCTATTGGTTCTCTGTCCAGTACCTTTTTCAAGGACTACTGTGGTTCTGGTCCTGACCCAGAGATCTGACTCGACTGGAACAGCATGATAAGATGAAGGATCAGTCGACAAACACAGCCAGCATCTCTGACCCAGGACAGGGTCAGACTGATTAACGAGGCTTTGACCTATGTCCAGTATCCTTAACATGTAGTTCCCTTTTCTCAATTTTTGTAGGGGGCTGTTCTCTCTCTGTTCTATTCCTTCTTTCATTGGGACTGTCGAAGGCTTGACCTTAGGTCTCGGGGTTGGCTTAGGTCGATATCTACCCCACCTATCTATGATACATCATTGGTGAGATCGGACTTGACCCATTGTGCCCCCCCCACCGTGACCTGTTCCTGTCCAGTTCCTTGGAATTCTCAACATCCCCAGATCCTTCAAGGGACAAGTCCTCAGCCTTTCTCACAACACTGGGAACTACTGTTTAGGATATTGTCACTAATGATGCTCCCTGCCAATAACATCCAGAGCCACAGAAAGGTCATAATGGCCTCCTTCCTATGCACACAAGGCTTTCTACTCTACAAGATCACATCAAAAGAGGGTTGGGGGTGTCAGTGACCTGGGTGAAGACAGAATCAACTTTAGGTATCCCACAGAACCAGTCCTTATGTGTTAAATACAATGTCCACAATCCTAGGAGTAGGACCATGGCAAAGAGTCCCCACTCCCAGGTTCCCTCAAACATCAGCATCCTCAGGTATTTCGTACTGGTCTCTATCACATTCAATGGTCCTTGACTCAATACCAGTTCTTTTGGGTTGGGAGCGACCCCAAAAGAATAACTGTCCTACACAGCAGAGCACAATTAGTACAATCAAGCTTACTATAGCTAAAACTAGTGCTACTATAGCTGCATATGTTCGAACTAGCATTTCCTAAAACATAGTAACTCTGTTCCACGCTGTGTTCCTCATCCAAATTCTTCGACCGTGTGCAGGGAACCAGCTTCCGGGGTGGTTCAGCAAGGCTTGTTATCTCAGACTGTGCGTAGAGAATCCATTGCCGGTAGGCTTCAGCAGAGTCTATCTTCGCATCGTACGTTGAGAACCCTTTTCCGGTCAGGTTCAGTAGGATGCTTTTTAGTGAATTTCAGTACTAGGGGTCTATCTGTTCTCTGGACCTGGTATTTTACTGGATCACAGTCTTTTGCTGCCTTAAGTCTTGTCCAATGCACCCAAGTTTTTCCTTCTAGGGTTTTAACTGCTAAGGGAGAACACATTACAACAGTGTATGGCCCTTTCCATCTAGGAGTTAATGAGTCATCCTTCCAATGTTTTACCCATACTCTTGTCTCCTGGCTTAAAGGTATACGTCGATGTCACTGCTGGAGGTGGAACCTGTTCTAGCACATAGTGTTTCAATTTATTCACCTGATCATTGTGTAACTGCAATTGTTGGACTGCAATTTCTGGGCCTCTATTCCTCCTTTATGCCCCAAATCGGGATATCCCTGGATAGATATGAACAGTACTGGGGGTCTGCCATATAGGAGCTCAAAGAGTGATAATTTAAGAGAAGTTCGAGGCATCGTGCGCATTGCATATAGGGCCATAGGTAGAACCTCTATCCAGCTCAAATGTGTTTCCAGGCAAAATTTGGTGATAATGGATTTATTTATTTATTTATTTATTTATTTATTTATTTTGTCACAACATCATATAAAAAGATTATATAGTTTATAAACATATATATGAGTAAATATTGGGAGGTATAAGTATCTATCTATATATATATAGGAAGAAGAAAAGAAAAACAATAGGACAGGAACGGTAGGCACGTTTGTGCACTTATGCACGCCCCTTATGGTCCTCTTAGGAATGGGGTGAGGTCAATAGTAGAAAGTTTTTGGTTAAAGCTTTTAGGATTATGGGAAGAGACCACAGAGTCAGGTAAAGTATTCCAAACACTGACGTTTCTGTTACAGAAGTCATATTTTCTGCAATCTAGATTAAAGCGGTTAACATTAAGTTTAAATCTGTTGGTTGCTCTTGTATTATTGCAGTTAAAGCTGAAGTAGTCTTTAACAGGAAGGACATTACAATAGATGATTCTATGAGTTAAACTTAGGTCTTGTCAAAGGCGACAGAGTTCCAAGTTTTCTAAGCCTAGGATTTCAAGTCTGGTGGGATAAGGTATTTTGTTGTTTTCAGAGGAATTTCTTCTTGTAAAATATTTCTGGACACTTTCAATTGTATTGATGTCAAAGATGTGGTGAGGGTTCCAAACAGGCGAGCTGTATTCTAGAATTGGTCTAACAAATGTTTTATATGCTCTGGTTAGTAGTGTGGTGTTTTTGGAAAAGAAGCTACGCAAAATTAGGTTTACAACTCTTAGAGCCTTTTTTGCTATGTAGTTACAGTGGGCTTTGGCACTTAGATCATTTGACATGAAAACTCCAAGGTCTTTAACGGGGTGGGGGTCATCTGTAAGGTAATGTCCATCAAGTATGTACTTAGTGTTTGGGTTCTTTTTTCCAATATGTAAGACTGAGCATTTGCTGGTTGAGATTTGGAGTTGCCAAGTTTTAGACCAAGTGGTTAGATGATCAAGGTCTTTTTGGATGATAGATGCATTGTCTGTGGTGTTAAATAGTTTGACATCGTCAGCAAAGAGAACACAATTACTTGTGATATGGTCACAAAGATCATTAATGTATAGTATGAAGAGTGTTGGTCCAAGGACGCTGCCTTGAGGAACGCCACTCTTGACAGGAACAGGATTTGATAGAGCATTGCCAATTTTGACCACTTGTTGTCTGTTAGACAGAAAAGCAGATATCCATTTGTGAAGGGGTCCTGAAATGCCATAGGATTTTAGTTTTAGGAGAAGTTTATCGTGTACTACTGAGTCAAAAGCTTTGCAGAAGTCTATGTAGATTGCATCTATTGTTTTGCCTTGATCAAGATTTGTAGTCCATATGTTTTTACAGTGAAGAAGTTGTAAGTTGCATGATAATTTTTTCCTGAAACCAAATTGTTTATTGGAGAGTAGGTTGTTAGTTTCTAAGTGTGAGGTAATGGATTGGCTGATGATTGATTCCATGACTTTGCAGGTGACGCAGCATAGAGAGATCGGTCTGTAATTTTCAACTAAGCTGGAGTCTCCTTTCTTGAAGATTGTGATGACTGTGGCTAGTGACCAAAGTTTGGGAAGGGAACTGGTAGTGAAAGCTTTGTCAAAGATTATGCTTAGGGGTTCTGCTATATTAGTGGAAAGTTTTTTTAAGAAGTATGCGTATAGTCCATCAGGTCCAATAGATAGCAATGGTTTCAAGTTATGAAGAGCTTTTTCAACATTATCGTTTGTGAAATCTATATGGGTTAAGTCATCATATTCAATGCTGGTGCGTTTATGGAATGTCGGATATGTGTTATTGCTATTTTAATGGTTCTGTTAGCCCGTTCTGCTTTTCCAGATGATTGGGGGTGATAACCACAATGATACCGCCATTTAATTCCTAATGCCTCAGCCAAATGTTTGTTTATCTGATGTACAAATTCAGGACCATTATCAGATGAAATCCTAGATGGACAGCCAAATCTAGGGATGATTTCTTTTAGCAATAGTCTGGCTACTTGAATTGCCTTTTTGCTGATGGCTAGAAAAGCCTCAACCCATCCAGAATAGGTGTCAATAAACACAAGTAAGGCACAGTACTTGTTCCGTCTTGGCATGTCAGGGAAATCTACAACTAAATAGTCCATGGGAACGTATGAGATAGGCTGTGTGCCTGGAGGTAGTTGTTTGCCTTGCCTGGCATTAACTTGGGCACAGATAGAACATTGGTTGCATTCTCTGGTTATAATTGCAGTTGCCATTGGGATATAAAAGGATCTTTCTAGCTATTGAAACAAAGCAGTTTTTCCTAATGATGTTCAAGATGAGCCTGGCAAACTAAAGGTACTGCTAAGGCTAATGGATGGCCAATCGCCCATCGGGGAGATGCCACCAGCCTTTTGACAGGGTGGCCTGCAGGTCTAACTTCAGCTTTTCTTCCTCAGCAGGGGTATAAACGATCTGATTTTTCAATAAAGTCACTTAGGTAACACAGTTTTCCAAAGAGTTCTTCTGAGTAATCGAGTCCTTGTAAGGCTGCATGTTTTGCTGCTATATCTGCTCTTTTATTCCCTCTTGCCACTGGTGAGTCAGTGTTCTGATGACCTGGACAATGGATGACTGCAAGTCAGGCAGGCAGTTGAGCTGCCTCAATCAATTTCCTTATGAGTGGAGCATATTGTATTACTTTTCCTGATGAATCCATATAACCAATTTCCTTATATATTGTTGCATGTGCATGTATAGTTAAAAAGGCATATTTACTGTCTGTATATACATTTGAAGTTTTTCCTGCAGTTTTGGTCATTGCTTTGTATACAGCATATATTTCTGCTGCATGTGCACTGAGATTTTCTGGTAAGCTGCCACTCATAATAGTTTGTTTATCATCCACTACGGCATATCCAGTTTTCTTAATTCCATCCTGTACAAAACTGGAGCCATCAGTGTACCAGGTATAATCTGGATGTGGCCAAGGTTGTTCGGTTAAGTTTGGCCTACATGAATATTGTAATTCAACTGTCTGGATGCAATCATGTACTGGCTTACTAGCATCTGGCAGTGGTAAAAGTGTAGCTAGATTTAAAGTAGTACACTGATGTAATGTAACATTTGGATTATCAATTAAGATTGCTTGATATTTATACATCCTTTGATTACTAATCCATAAATGTCCTTTGTGTTCCAAAAGTGTCTGCAAAGCACGGGCTGTATGGACTTCAACTGGGGCATTGAAAGTAAGTTTCTTAGTCTCTTGCAAAAGCATTGTTGCTGCTGCCAGTACCTTAAGGCATTGCGGCCAACCCTGGGCCGGTACATCTAGCTGTTTAGACAAATAAGCTATAGGTCTTTTCCAATTTCCAATGTCCTGAGTTAAGACTCCAAGTGCCACTCCTTTTCGGACATCCACATACAATTTAAATAGTTTCGTGACATCTGGTAGACCTAACGCCGGGGCTCTCATAAGTTCGTCTTTCAGAGTCTGGAATGCTTTCTTCTGCTCTCCTTCCCATACAGGTGATTCATTTTCAGGTCCCTTAATGCTCTGATACAATGGTTTTGCGATCAGTGCAAAGTTAGGAATCCAAATTCTACAAAACCCTGCTGCCCCAAGAAATCCTCGCATCTCTTGTTTTGTTGCGGGTGTGGGGATCTGAGCAATAGCTTGTTTTCGGACTATTCCCAATTGTCTAATGCCCTTACTAAGATTGTATCCTAAATAGGTCATTTCTTGTTTCACTAGTTGTGCCTTTTCTCTTGATGCTCTATAGCCACATTCTTCTAGAAGTTCCAGCAAGTGCTTGGTATTCTGGAAACAGGTGTCCTCATCTTCTCCCATGATCAATACATCATCTACATATTGAAGACAACAGTCTGTTGGGTTTGCTAATTCTAGATTCTGTAGATCTGCTGCTAGGGCTTCTCCAAAATACGTTGGGGAATTCTTGAACCCTTGAGGTAAAGTCCAAGTGTATTGGGTTTTGACTCTAGTATTGGGATTTGTCCATTCAAAAGCAAACAGATTTTGACTGTTTACAGCTAAAGGGATGGTGAAGAAAGCGTCCTTCAAATCTACTACTGAGAACCATGCTGCAGATGATGGCAAGGTACTTAACAAGACATACGGGTTTGGTACTAAAGCATGAAGCATCACTACTTGCTTATTGAGGGGGCAAGATCTTGGGCTAGCCTCCATTTTCCATTTGGCTTCCTAACTGGTAAAATTGCAGTATTCCAAGGAGACCTAGTTTGTCTTAGAATTTTAGCTTTCAGGTATTTTTCTATTAATTCCTGTATTGCTTGGAGTGCTTCAGTCAAATAGTATCTTTGTGGAACATTCACTGGCCGATAATTGGGCACTATGGAATGTACACAAATTGATGAGTGACCAATCCTTTTCCAATTTGGCATTTGAGGGGTTTCAGGATAGGTTTGAGATTCCCCTCGTATTCCCTGATACCGCTTGTATTCTTATTGACTGCTCTGATGGTGACCCAATTAATTGATTTAATACAGTTCGACTTGCACCCATATCTACTAGCATTGAAACTGGTTGTCCTCCCACCCGTAATTTTACTATGGGTTCGGGAGGTGGGGCCTCAGAACCCGGACCCCTTCAATCTTCCCAAGACATTTCTATCAAGGCTATCATTTCTTCATTATCACGATCTTGACGGTAGGACATCTGCCTCACTCCTCGTCCTCTTCCTCTTCCACCACCATACGACTGTTGTCGATAGTGACCCCGTCCTCTCATCTGTCCATCTCCTCTTCCTCTCCCATATTGGAATCCTACACGTCGTCCTTGTCTATTGGGACATTCCTTTTTCCAATGGCCTTCTTGCTTGCAATTGGCGCATTGGTTCAGGCCAATCTTCATTCCTTCTAGCGCAACCGCTAACTTTTCCACTTTCTTCCTCTCCTTCATATCAGACTTCCTTTCTTCCTCTTGATCTCTGTTTCTGAAAACTTTCGGGGTATTTCCACTATTTCAGAAACATTCTTGCCTAATGCTCCTTCAGTCTTCTGCAATTTTGCATGAATATCAGGGGTACTTTAAGATATAAACCGTTCAATCAACAGAGCACTGTTTTGGGGATCTTCAATATTTATGCCTGTATTCATTTTATAGGCTTCAATCAGTCTGGCTAAAAAGGAAGCGGGTGACTCGGTCTTCTCTTGCCAGACATTAGTTACTGCATTGTAATTTACTGGTCTGACAGCTGCTTCCCTCAGGACTTCTAAAAATAACTGGCGATAATTGTGTAACATGGTCATATGTTGGTTATCTGCAGGGTTCCAATGCAGGTGTGCCTCTACTGCAGCAGCGTCTCGCTGTTGTTGAGTCCCTTGGACTCCATCTGGAAATCTCCTTTTGAGCAACTTATCTTTTGCCAACCGATATTTTTCTCTCCCTTCTAAGTTTAACAAGGTTGACAGGAGTTGTTGCATATACTGCCAGGTTGGTTTATGACTGTCTATTATTGTAGACATAAGGTCTATGATTTCTTGTGGTTTTTCCGAAAAAGGCCCATAATGTTGTCTCCAGTTCAATAAGTCAGTCATTGTGAATGGGACATACTGAAGGATAGGTGCATTTTGAGGCTGCCCTTGGGGATTTAGTCCCTGTACTATGACTTCTCGAAGTGGGGCCACAGTCTCCACCTTCATACTAGTCTTGCTTCTACTGCGGCTTGACACTGAATCCTCCGAATTAACTGAGAACCCAGAGGCTCGTCTCTTCTTGGTTTGAAGTTTCAAAGTGGTCTGAACAACTGGGTCTGGCTGCACAGCGATTGGTTCAGTCTTTATAGCCAGAGGAGCTATTGGTTTTCGCTGGGTAAAATAAGGAGGGGGTCGAGAATATTCCTCCCTATCTTCCTGACTCAAGATGGATTTCTTTCCACTAATTTGTTGTATTTCATGTGCTGTTGTTTTGGTCTAGCCAAATAGATTTTTGCACTTTCTACCTGACATTTCATGAGCCAAGTGAGTTTCTCCTTAATGTTTATTTGCCACTGATCGATATATGGATACTGATCCCAATGTCCATCCCCTGTTACTTTCTGATGAACTCGTGACACGAGTTCTGGGTCTAGAGACCTGAATTCTGGCCACCCTACACCAAAGGTAGGCCACTCATTGTGGCAAAATATCCGCAGAGTATCAGGGTCACATTGGGGGGTCTCTCAGGAATCCTGCTTTAAAGTTGTCTAACATACAGTATAAGGGGGTCCTTTGGACACCTTCCTTACTACAACTTCCACCCATCCTAATGACACTACCACTGACTCGATGTGCCAGTAGTTCCGACGGTCGCAATGCGAGAACTGCAGTGGTTTAACCACCCCACACAATCCTACCTACTTGGAGACTTGGGTACGCCCACCTGTCTCCTGGAGGATGATCCCTTCCAATCCAAACGGGATTGGGTAACACTCTCTTATATATATATACTCACCTACAGGCTGTCTTCTTGGTCCGCGGACTTCAAACCTTCTGCATACCCAAGAGGATCCTTGACTAACTTTTCGCTAACCTTCCTTTACCTTCTCGATGATGTCTCCCCGTGGCAAAGGTCACAGAGCCGGTTTGGAGTGATCCTCGATGAGGCAGATGACGTTTGCCAGGACAATCTGTCTGGAGGGTCAACGGCCCCTTCCTGTGAGTCCCTTCATGGTCGCCAGAATATGTTATGGAATTTAGGGATGCACAGAGAATTCCTGGGTGAGCAGAACCGGTTTATTGCTCAAGGTTCAGTGGCATGTAAGATAAGCAATACTGAACAACGATGAGAACAGACACAGACATTCTTATACTCTTTCAGGTACCGGAAACAGGTAAGAGAAAAACAAGTTGCTATATATGGTTGTACAGACACTTAACATATCATGATTGGTTATAATACCGACAGCCCCCTGCTGTCCCCTTGTTGCCCCCCCCCATTGCTGCTGTTTGCAGAAGCTAAATATCTTGTGTCCTATTACTCACAGATATCTTGCAAATGCAAAGCTATCTAAGTTTCCATCTAAGATGATTTCCTGTTCTGTCTACGGTTAAGCTAAGTACTATGTGTGACCTTTTGTTCATGCTGATTCTTCTGAAAACATGTTTTTGTCTGCCTTCTATTTTGTCTATCTCCTATAAGTCTTATATTAATGAGAGTGAAATATATATTAAATTATTGTACCTTCTTCAGCTTATTTCCATCTTATTCCATGTTATTTCATGTTATTCCATGTTATTCTATGTTACCCTGATAGGCTTTGCCTGCTCCCCCCAAATAACAGGGAACATTTTTAAGAGACTCAAGAGACACAGCATGAGGTCCAAGGTGGGCATTCCCTATAGCAGCTAACCCTCCTTAGGAACAGCTTCCCTCCTGAAGCAAGAATGGTCTCCACCTTCATGCCTTTCAGAAGAAAGTGAAAACATGGCTCTTCCAGAAGGCCTCAGGGAATTAATTACAACCAAAGGTACTATATTAAACAATTAAGAATTAAATATATTCTTATTTTCATTTGGAAAATTAAATTATGGGCTTTATTATTTTAAGTAATTGTATTACTCAGTTTTAACTGTGTTTTGTGTATCTTATAAACCAGTTAAATAAACACTTTTTATCACTGCCCACTCCCCAAACCACATGTATCTGTTTGTGAATCAGCCAATTGATACTTAAGATAGTTTATTTTCTTGGACACAGCATGAGGACTCCACAACAGTGTTTTGTTACTCTAGTTTAGCATATTGCATGGATGTAGGTGCTGTGTCTTTAAATGATCCAGTTATTCCTATAGCCAAAATTAAACACCATTTATTCTGATTAAATTAAATCATGTTTATTCATATTTATTTAAGAAGTATAATATGACCATCCAGATTATATACAACAACAGCTGGTTTCTCTCAAGGAACAGCCAGTAAAAACAGAGATAAAACAGTTCCACACCATAGAAGGGAAAGGAGCACTCCCCAGCACAGCTTACCTCATCACCATATCAGCCCCACATTTGCTGGGCTCACTCCCCTCAGCCCAATACTTGTGGAAAGAGTAGGACTTTACAGCCTTCCAGACGGCTGGGAGGATAGGGTCCCTCCAGATCGCAATGAAATAAACTATTAGCATGTATGATAATATTCCTTACTGGAGACAAATCAACATTAACATTGCTACTGACACTACTGAACACTCTTCTGTGTTCTGTGTTCTTAGAATCAAGAAACTGGAAAAGAACAGCAAGTGTCAGGGGCAGGTAGATGCTCTGCTAAGTCTAAGCTCAACCTAAGTCTAAGCTCATCCTTCCATTGAGGACCTGTATACTGCACGAATCAAGAAGAGGGCCGTGAAAATATTTACAGATCCCTCACATCCAGGACATAAATTGTTTCAACTCCTACCCTCAAAACGATGCTATAGAGCACTGCACACCAGAACAACTAGACACAAGAACAGTTTTTTCCCGAAGGCCATCCCTCTGCTAAACAAATAATTCCTTCAACACTGTCAAACTATTTACTAAATCTGCACTACTATTAATCTTCTCATCGTTCCCATCACCAATCTCATTCCACTTATGACTGTATGACTGTAACTTTATTGCTGGCAATCCTTATGATTTATATTGATATATTGACCATCAATTGTGTTGTAAATGTTGTACCTTGATGAACGTATCTTTTCTTTTATGTACTGAGAGCATATGTACGAAGACAAATTCCTTATGTTTCCAATTACACTTGGCCAATAAAAAATTCTATTCTATTCTATTCTATTCTATTCTATTCTATTCTATTCTATTCTATTCATAGTAGTTATATATCTTAGCTGCCTTCACATATTGTATGCATTACATGAACTATGGCTACTGCATAAGACACCATCAAGTTCACAACACATCATGCCAAGGCTTCGACCATCATTTAGAACTAGCAGGTATGAATTCATACAACACCCAAACAAACAAACATTCTTAAAGATGAGAGCAATGTGTAAACCCGGCCTTTATCAAAAATTCTTTCTTACCTCCAAGACAATATCAAGGTGGCCTTGTCTGTAATCGTCACCATAGGAATCCAAAACTCTCATGAGAAACCTCAGGGGAAGTAGAAAGACATTCTTTTAAACCAATCCTTTGGTATAACTGTGTTCTTTTCTAAACAGAACCCTGCCTCACAAACTGAAAAATGGGCTATAAACAGATAACTATAGATGAAAGAAGTTAAAATTCATCTCTTTGGTATAAACATGCAGCCTCTTGGTTCAGAAGCAGTGTTATCCTTAAACCTTGATGAAGTACAATTCCCAGAAGTCCCAGCCAGTATAGGTTATTGTTGGCAACCCTGGGAAGGGCAGCTCAGCAAAATCTGGAAAAACACAAGATCCCCATCCTAACCTAAATATCCTCTAAGTCCAAATGCAACTAGTTTTTTAAATTGTAGTAGTGCACAAAGGGGAATATATTTAACACACTTTGCGCCTACCGTTATCTTCTGACTCACCTCCTTTCCTGTTTGATTCTCTGGACCTGATGGAGCCGGTTTAACATTCTCTCATTCACATAGAACAGAACAGAACAGAACAGAACAGAATAGAATAGAATAGAATAGAATAGAATAGAATAGACTTTTTTATTGGCCAAGTGTGATTGGACACACAAGGAATTTGTTTTGGTGGATATGCTCTCAGTGTACATAAAAGAAAAGATACATTCATCAAGAATTCTAAGGTACAACACCTAATGGTAATCATAGGCTACAAATAAGCAATCAGGAAAATATCAATATCAGTATAAATCATAAGGATACAAGCAACAAAGTTACAGTCACAAGTGGAAGCAAATAGGTAATAGGAAGGATGAGAAGATTAATAGTAGTGCAGATTTAGTAAAAGTTTGCCAGTGTTGAGGGAATTATTTATTTAGCAGAGTGATGGCGTTCAGGAAGAAACTGTTCCTGTGTCTAGTTGTTCTGGTGTGCACTGCTCTATAGCGTCATTTTGAGGGTGGGAGTTGAAACAGTTTATGTCCAGGATATGAGGGGTCTGTAAATATTTTCAAGGCCCTCTTCTTGATTCCTGCAGTATACAGGTCCTCAATGGAAGGCAGGTTGGTAGCAATTGTTTTTTCTGCAGTTCTAATTATCCTCTGAAGTCTGTGTTTGTCTTGTTGGGTTGCAGAACCAAACCAGACAGTTATAGAAGTGCAGACACTATAATTCCTCTGTAGAACTGTATCAGCACTGTCAGTTTTGGAAGACAATTTTCTTTTTTGCTTCTTAACTGCCACCTATTTTATCTGGGGAAGTTGGGAGGGGCTGTTTTTGGAGTGGTAGAAAGTTAGTCATAACAACATTCCATATTCAAGGACTTTTGCCTGAGTCTGCCTGAAGATTGTATCCAGTTGAGTGTAAACACTTGATATAAAGAAAAACTTCATATCGCGAGAGTAGAAAACGGTATATGATCTCTGACACACAGAAACAAATACATACCTATGAAATATTAGAAAGAAAAGCAGAGCCTGGCACAGCTTTCAGACAGGGCCTGCCAACAAATCAGAGAGGGAAGAAAAAAGCAACAAAACTACACTTCCCAGAAGGTCTGCCGGCTCAGAACTTTCTAAATTGCAAGATGTCTCCTTTTAAAAGTAAGTGTAAGAAAAAGAGGTTATAGCGGGTGGGAGGACCATGTCCTTGGGAGATGGAAGGGTATACATGGCGGGCTTTTGTTGTAGAGGGTGTCAAGGGGTGTGATGGTGGAAAGACAGAAGAGGATGAGGAGGATGGAAGGCGATGAAGATTCCGTAGATTCTGTGCAGAGGTTGTTGGAATGTCATGTGACGGAGGGCGATGACGTGAGGGAGGGTTTTTTTCTTTCATTCATTACATTTAAATAAGGGGTGAAATCCAGCAGGTTCTGGAGAACAGGTAGCGGAAATTTTGAGCAGTTCGGAGAACCACCATTAGCTCCTCTGACTAGTCCCAGAGTGGGGTTGGAATGGAGATTTTGCAATATCCTTCCCTGGAATAGGATGGGAATGGAGATTTTGCAGTATCCTTCCCCTGCCACATGCACCAAGCCACGCCCACAGAACACGTAAAAAAAATTGGATTTCACCACTGATTTAAATCCTGCCTTTCCCCCACATGCCCACCCCTCAAAGCGTAGTACAGGTAGTCCACGACTTCCAACAGTTCATTTAGTGACCATTTAAAGTTACAATGGCATTAAAAAAGTGACTTATGACTGTTTTTCACGCTACGAGCATCGCTGTATGTCCAGGATAACGTGATCAAAATTCAGACGTTTGACAACTGACTCATATTTATGACGGTTGCAGTGTCCCAGGGTCACGGGATCCCTTTTTTGCAACCTTCAGACAAGCAAAGTCAATGGGGAAGCCCGGTTTGCTAATTGAACATTTGCGGTGATTTGCTTAACAACTGTGGAAAGAAATGTCACTTAACAACTGTCTGGCTTAGGAACAGAAATTTCGGACTCAGTTGTGGTTGTAAGTTGAGGACTACTTCTGTCCATTGCCCCTTAGGACTTCTATATAGGGTATTTACTGCCTGAAAAAAAATAAAGACCAGGAAAACAGCAAACTCTAACAAAAGCCTGTGCAATAAAACAAAGTTTTCCAGACACTTGTATAATAATAGGTTGGCTGTTTTAAAATAATGGAGAACTGTCCATTTGATTTCAGAAGGCTGCAAAGTTTCAGTTTTAATCAATTCTAAAGCAACGTCCTGTGTGCCTGATTTTACAGGCAGAACAGTGGCTATGTGAGGAACCAAATCTATTCAAATTAATATTCATCCTAGAAGAACTATGTATTTATTTATTTATTTATTTATTTAAATTTTTATACCGCCCTTCTCCCGAAGGACTCAGGGAATCCATACAACCAAAGTTAAAACAATTAAATATACAAAATTAAAATATCAATTTAAAATACATATTCAATAATGGCCAAATTAAAACCGTCAATTGACCCAACCTAAAATACCCCATATAAAATTACAAAAAATTAAAATTTAAAAATTTAAAAATCAAGTCAAATCAGCAAGAAAAAACCCAGGAAGAATCTGATAGCTTTCTTTCCGATTAACACCTTTTATTAAGAGACATCATATTATACCTTTTTAATGAAATGTTAATTGGAAAAGGTGCTATCCAGATTCTCCTGATCAAGTTTTGAAGTGACTTAATACGGTAGCTGAACGAGTTATATCAACTATCAATTGAAAGTTGGGAAGGCACTTTCGATTGCTAGCCCAGATCAGCCTAAGTAAACAGTTCCAGATGCTACTGTGGAAAACAGATTTGTGTATCAAAAAATGCCTCTCTATCTTTCTGCAGGAATGGTAACATATGTGAAAACTGCATGGCAGAAGGAACCAGTGATCATAAGCTCCGTAGTCGTTGCACTTGTGGGTGAGTGTACACTGATGGTCCCTGAAATCCAAATATTTTTCATTTATTTTTTTTTGAATTTATATCCCGCCCTTCTCCGAAGACACAGGGCGGCTTACATTGTGTTAAGCAATAGTCTTCATCCATTTGTATATTATATACAAAGTCAACTTTTATTGCCCCCAACAATCTGGGTCCTCATTTCACCTACCTTATAAAGGATGGAAGGCTGTCAACCTTGGGCCTGGTGGGACTTGAACTTGCAGTAATTGCAAGCAGCTGTGTTAATAACAGACAGACTTAGTCTGCTGAGCCACCAGAGGCCCCAAAAATGTTTTTCCAAAAGGCAACTGAACTTTCTTGGGTTTTTTTTTTCCTTTAAAATGTTTCACTTCTCATCCAAGAAGTTGAAGAAGCTGAAGCTTGGATGAGAAGTGAAACATTTTCAAGAAAAAAACCAAGAAAGTCCAGTTGCCTTTTGGAAAAACACCTTTGAGTCAACCATGACCAGAAGATTGAGAATCTCCATATTTTATTTTTTCAAAGGGAGAAGGGCTGTGGCAGTCCTAACACTGGGTCATTAAGTAGAACCAGGATAGGTTTTAAAAGTTACGTTGCATTAAAGATTGTAGATCAGGGATCTCTAACCTGTGGGCCACGGCCCACTACTGATCCGTAGCCTATTGGCCACCAGGTCACGTGAGTACCTGGCCATGCACAGCCCCATTTGTGTGAGTTGCTACAGGCACTCGCAGCCCCACTTGAAGAGGCACTAATGGCCCGACTCACAAGGGCACTCGCAGCCCATTCATGTGAATGCCACCACAGGCTTCACACGTACTTGCGGCCCCACTTGCACGAGGGTTGACACGGTGCTCATGGCCCCACTCATATGAGCAGTGGGTGTTCTTACATGTGCATGCGCCTGCCCCTCCCACAAAACCATCCCCTCTTTTTCCCGCTCCCCCTACTCTGGTCCACCAACCTGGAAAAATTGGGGAACTCTGTTCTAGATTACATTCCTCGTATTTCCAGTCTTGGCCCCTTTCCAAATCACTGGTGATTTGTAGCACAGGTTTGACTTATATATGTATATAAAATGTATTTCTGGCATGCATCTTTGTTTTTATTATTTCAGCTATAGCACTGCCGTGGGTGATCCCCTATACCCCTTATTCCGCATTAATGAATGAGTTTATGGCATATCACTACCCAGGTACATACACATTTCTATTTTTTAAAAGTAGTTTTGGTGTTTAGGGGTAGCAAAGAAGCAGTTGTGTGCAACATGTTAATATGTAACATGTTGCACAGATGCGTGTGACTGAACAATTTCTTGGGAGCAAGGCAAAGGGCTCTCCCCTGCCACTCCCCTCTTCCCAGGTGGCAGTGCAACACGGTTCTCGGCAAGAGGCAGCTGGGTTGCTCAAGTGCCCAGACCGCCAGGCGAGGGAAAAGCAGCGGCTTTTGAAACAATCTCATCTTAAAAGGAAAAAACCTCTAATGTGTGGCCTCCCGCCTGGGCTCCTCCTTGCTGGGAGCCTTGATGGCTTCACGACTCTCCTGCCGGACAACCGGCCGAAGGCTTCCCCAGCCACTTGCCAGCTGAGCTTTCTGCGGGCCACAGCCAGGCAGGACCCGCCACTGCTTTTCATTTGCCTGGTGGGTTGGAGCACTTGAGCAACGTGGCTGCCTCATGCCGAGAACAGCCTCACTAGCCTGGCTGCAAGTCTTTTGGCGATCTTGGCATGTGCGGTCAGGCCGGAGGGCAACCGGGTACCGGCCCATTCCCTAGCGAGACAAAACAGCGGCCATTCCCTTGCCGACAGCAGGACTCTCGGCCCGGGCACCTTGGCCTCGGAATGCACGGCCTCCGCCACCCTGCCTGCCCCGATAGCAGGTGCAGCTTTGGTGGACCAGCAGCTGGTGAGGGTGGATGGGGCTGGGTTGCCTGGGTTGACCTCATGGCCGCCATCAAAGCGGGGCCAAGAAACCTTCGTGGCTTGCTCCGCCGGCTGCGCAGGTCCCCTGGACTGTGGCTGTTGCCTCACTCCATTATGGTATATAAGCCACAAGTTATAGCTTAGTGTATTGATTCAATGGTAAGTAAATCAGTGAACTATATAGTTCACTGATTTCATGCAATGATGCCCAATTCAGACATTAACCCGAGATTAAATGAATTTACAATTAGCTGGATTGACATTGGATGTATTTCAAAAGATGGTGAATGTGCTTACATAATACAGATAGTTCTGAACTTACAATTCGTTTAAAGACCATTCAAAGTTACAACGGCACTGAAAAATGTTCACATGATCGTTTTCAGTTACTTTTGCAGCATCCCCAGGATCATGGGATCAAAATTCAGCTTCTTGGCAACCAGTTCATATTTATGACCGTTGCTGTGTCCCAAGTCATGAGATCACCTTTTGTGACCTTCTGACAAGCTAAGTCAATGGGGAAGCCAGATTTTCTTAACAACCCTGTTACTAACTTAGGAACCTCAGTGATTCATTTAATAACTGTGGCAAGAAAGGTTGTAAAACGGGGCAAAGCTCACTTAACAAATGTCTCACTTAACAACAGAAATTTGGGGCTCAATTGTGGTCACAACTCAAGGACTATCTGTACAGTACAGGTAGTCCTTGACTTATAATTGAGCCTGAAACTTCCATTGCTAAGTGAAACCATTGTTAAGAGAATTGCACCTGATTTTAATGACTACACCATGGTCATTAATTGAATCATCAGTTTTTCAGTGAACACTATGTCATTAAGTGAATTGAGTTTCCCCCATTGACTTTGCTTGTTGGGTGCCAGCTGGGAAGGTCACAGGTAGTGAACACGTGACTCTGCGATGCTTCTACCATCATCAATGCATGCCAGTTGCCAAGGGCCCGAATTTTGATCATGTGACTGACTGCAGGGAGCTGCGACAGTCATAAGTGCCAGGACTTCTTGTCACTTTTTTTCAGTGCCATTGTAATAACATTCTGTATTCAAGGACATCCTGTGTCTGATGGAGACTGCCTGAAGATGTATCCAATTGTGTGTGAAAAGTTGATTGGACAATATGATGAACTTGTGGGCATGGGGCAGGGGTGTGAACTGTCAACTGGGTGTGGAAACTTGGAAGCTTTCAGTTTCGGCTTTTCCCAGCTGTGCCAACATGACATCTCTAATAAAGCCTCAGAGCTTTATTTCGTTGGGGGTGTTCCTTGAACCCTGACAGCCATTGTAATTTCAAACATTTGCTGAAAAAATGATGATAAATCGAGGACCACCTGAATGCTTAGCTACAAATAAAAAAGCTACCTTTTGGCCTAGCATGTTAGACATGAAATCAGGACTGAATAAATTTATATACTTAACTTATCATAACATACAGAGCACAAAGGCAGGATTTGTTCCCCATGCGAGGCAAAAACCAAAGCAGCACTTTATGGTTTAGTGTAATACATGAATCCAGGCATAGAATCAAGTGCTCCATGTCCTCTCTTACAGTATATAATTCTATAAATGCTGCTGCTGGACATTTACAGTATGCTCATTTGGTTGATGTTCACAATTGTCCTTCCTTCATCGTAGTGCCAGTCCGAGATGATGGTAATATGCCAGATATACCCGTTCATCCCTCTGACAAGGAAGGTGATCAACTCAAGTGGCTGAAGAAATGAGAATCTGCAGAGTGTATATTTCCCCAAAAGCTTCCCCTGCCTTGGTTGTATATGTGTGTTGTTCCCGAGAGCAATAAATTTCCTGTTCTTATGTAAAAGCAGACTTCTCTTGTCGTTGTGGCTGGAAATTTAGATCAAGGGGGAAAAAAACCTTGCAATCTTTGGAATGCCTATCCTCATAAAATCAGATTGTTAAAGCTCTTAGGGACTCAATCAAGTCATGGGGCTTTTTTTATGGAATTGGGACTTTTCTTCTTAAGAGTCTGATACCATTCCACATACTGTCACAAACAGCAGTTTGTGAAAGAAAAACACTAACAACCTGCTATATCAGTTGAGGGGGAGGGGGAGAAGATGAGGAAGACTCTGTTTCATATTGTCAAGAAATATAAAAATTCCTTAAGAGAAGACAAGACTATGCAATATCATAAAATTGTTTGGGAAAAATGGGAGAGAGTTATTTCAGTTTCCCAATTGTTTATTGACAGGGTTTCCTTCCTTCTACCACCCAGTTCTAACTTAGAACACTGAAACAAAGTCTTGGAGGAAAATTTGCCTGGGTTTATACATGATAAGGTGCAATATGGTTTGTTTGGTTTCAACTTAGCATGATATATCAATGCAACAGTTAATTTCTAAACTTGGGCCAGTCAGTCAATGATCTAATGTGCGATAGAGGCCCAGCTAATTGTGGTTTATGTGCCTGATTCACTTTCTTTGGTAGAGCCAAGGGCTGCTAGTAAAAACTACACACAATTTGTGCAATTTATTAAGCCAAGCAGACTTGTTCATAAGAGTATGCTTGTCTCCATCTAACCTACAGAATGTGCTGAGCTTTTCAGGCTGGTCTAAGGCTGAACACGTCTTGTCAATTCAGAATACTTGCCAGTTCTGGTTACAGAAACTGATTTCCCCTTTAAACACAGTCTTTGTGATACTGCATTGCTACAACCATAGTGTTTCCCTTCTTAAATAGTTAGGAAAACCTTAGGAAAGGACTGGATTTATAAATAGTTAGCTACTTTGAGTCTGACTTTTGCAAGCTGAGGATTCCAGGTTTACATAGCACCTACACCCTCTGTATGTACATATGCATGTACACACCTTTGCATCAGCATGGACTCCGGGTGATTGCCTGGACAAGACACTAAAGTTTTCAATATCTGTGAGAAGAGGTTTGCCCTGGCCTAGGGCTGAGAGTGAGTGACTGGCCAATGTCACCCCACTGGCTTTGTGCCTAGGGCAGGACTAGTCTTCATGACCTCCCAACTTCTATCTAGCCTGTTGCCTCAATCACTACACCAAACTGGCTCCCTTACACCTTAGAACTTGGTTAAAGGAAGCACGCCACAAGATGCACTATTAATGAGAGCAGACACACTGTCAAGTTTGATTGGTTTAATACCTCATTCAAATCTTGCCACAAAGTAAAAGCCATACGCTTGAAGGTTGCTCAGTTGTATTTCTGTAACCCTTCAAAATCTAAAAATGCAATTAGACCACAAAGTATGGTTCGTCCAAATATTACCATTCCTAACTTGAGATTATATGGGGAGGGGGGGAGTTTCTAGTTCTTATGGCTAGCGGGAAAATCTTGAAACTCTGGATATTTCCTTGAGGAGGAAATGACAGGAAAAGGGTGCTAGTTCTTGCTCTCTTCTGGACTGGCAAAGATATGCTAAGTTCTTAAACTGACACATAAAACAATTTGCATAAATACCCAGGTCAACAGCACAGAAATTATTTCCTTTCATACAGACTTAAATTGGCCTTTTAATCATGCTGGATCTCATGTTGCCATAGATCAGGACACGGTTAAAAGCCTCGAAGAAAGATTACATGAACTCAGCCTTCCCTCAACACGTGGTTTTTCCACCCAAGAACATCCACAGAAAACGACATGGTAGAACGCAGCAATGGCTGATTTCTGTGCACTTTCTAATGCACAAGAACCACTTGTCCCCTTTCCCACCAGAAGGGCAATGTGGGAAGACTGAACACTGACCTCTCAAAAGGGACCTTCCTCAATCTTGAAAGGGTAGAAATGTTTCTGCTCAAAATTGGCTTCTCCATTCAAAGTTTATGGACATAAGTTGAGTCCATTGTGAGCTAATCTGTTGAATATTCTTACACACTGACTCCAAAGTTTTGTTCTTAGCTTAAAACTCCATTGCCACTTCTTCTACCACTTCCCCCACTCCCAGCAGTTCAGATAAACTTTCACTGGATTAGAGTTGAGGAGTCAGGTGGGGTTGATGTCCTGCTGTTCCTTAGATGCTGGTTGATATCTAAGGAATTTTCATCTTCTCGGGCACCCTGATGGCCAGCCTAGCTGCCACATGGGTATATATACACCCTTAGATGAGTGGCCAGCCTCAGTCAAAATCAGAACAGGCACCAGGGCTGGGAAACTTTGAGTAATGGAGTAACTTGTCCTGGGGACTGGATTGTTGCCAGGCAGAGCCGAGAACATCATCCTGTTCACACTGGAAATCTTCTTCAGATTTTATCTGCAGCCACAAAACCCAAAAATTATTACCATTAATTGTGCAGGAATCATTAATCTCTGCAGTGAAAAGAAGCCAGACAAGTTGCATATATTCACATAAATTGACATGCTGTATTTTAATTGTTTCCAATAAAGGTATCAATCAGCTTTAGATTTTGATTTCCCTCACCCACAACTCAGAACAAGTAGGATAGCTTTTTAAGTTTGGCCAAGTTTACTAAACTAAGGAAAACAGAAATGCAACTGTTTCCTAGCTTCTGGGCTGTGAGTGAATGTCTGTCTATCTCCATCACTATCCATAAATAACATAGTGGAAGGACTAAAAAACATCTTCTAATCTAAACTCGGCATAGATAACGTTCACTCCTGAGACTTCTGGGTAAGCATGTATGCAGTTATTTCGTGGACCAGAGTACAGACAGAATCTTGGAGAAAATACGTGGTAACCATTATTTAAAAGGTGAACTTGGCCCAGAAAAATAAGCGTTAGAAAGAAACTAAACCTTGTCCCACCTTCCTCCTCTTTGGTAAAAGAGTGGGAAGGGGAAGAAACACGGTCAGGTTTCAAGGTTCTGTTATTGTAGCCTATAGTATATCAATAAAGATAGTCCCAGCTTAACTGTCCTACGTGGGACAGGAATTTCCATCAATAAACAAAGGAGTTGTTAGGCATCACATCATACAACCACACTGCATACTAGTGGCAGTTCAGTGATCGCGCTCAATAGGTCAGAATTCATGCTTCTTCTGCCCTGTTGTGCTTGACTCTGCTTCAACTCCACCACCCATCTATCTCTTCCACTCACCATCTCCACCTTTTTGGCTGTCCTAAAATCTGCCATCCCAGCTGATCTTTGCCATCTTCTTACTCCCACTGCCAGGATGTGTCAAACCTGGCTCTTCTTGAGGCAGCTGCTGGCTGTGCAAGGCCTGAGAAGGCTGTGACTGTGTGAAGGCCTCACAACAGGCCAGCAGCTGCCTTGGCCAGGCATATCTCGAGAGGATAGAAGAAGATGGCAAAGGTCGGGTGGGGGCAATGGAGAGTGCAGAGGGGGGGGGCAGCATAGGCAGGGGGCAACGGAGTATGGTGGCAGATAAGGGCAGGTGATGAGTGGGAGGGAGATAGGTAGGAGGCCAATTTAGATTACAGGACCATCAAACCTTCCCAGTACCTGCACAGGAAATTCCTCCATGGGTAGCAATGTTGGGGCTGCTCGACGCATCCTCCCTTCCTTCTCCTCACGCAGATGACGTCGCCGTTTCTTGCTGACGGGGCCTTCGCTAGGGGAGAGGCTGTCTGGCTCTTGGGCAGGCAGACACCTGGAGGTTTCTTTCTCACAGGGCTCATTCTCTGCATTGCTGGGAGTTGCAACATCTGCACTCTGGATTCCATCATCCTAAATAGAGAAAGTGATTCAATTAGAATTCTCACACTTTAACATTTGCCCCAAATAGGTAGCCATGTGGTATTTACAATATATGGAAGGGGGCTCTGAGGGGTGGGGGAGAGAGAGACTTGGCCTTGCTTTTCTATCCAACTTGGGAAATAGAAAGGGACTTACATTCTTAAAGATGAAAGCAATGTGTAAACTTGGCCTTTATCAAAAATTCTTTCTTACCTCCAAGACAATATCAAGGTGGCCTTGTCTGTAATCGTCACCATAGGAATCCAAAACTCTCATGAGAAACCTCAGGGGAAGTAGACATACATTCTTTTAAACCAATCCTTTGGTATAACTGTGTTCTTTTCTAAACAGAACCCTGCCTCCCAAACTGAAAAATGGCTATAAACAGATAATTGTAGATGAAAGAAGTTAAAATTCATCTCTTTTGGTATAAACATGCAGCCTCTTGGTTCAGAAGCAGTGTTATCCTTAAACCTTGATGAAGTACAATTCCCAGAAGACCCAGCCAGTATAGGTTATTGTTGGCAACCCTGGGAAGGGCAGCTCAGCAAAATCTGGAAAAACACAGGATCCCCATCCTAACCTAAATATCCTCTAAGTCCAAATGCAACTAGTTTTTAAAATTGTAGTAGTGCACAAAGGGGAATATATTTAACACACTTTGTGCATACCATTATCTTCTGACTCACCTCCTTTCCTGTTTGAGACGCAGTGTTATTCTCTGGACCTGATGGAGCCGGTTTAACATTCTCTCATTCACCTAGAATAGAATAGAATAGAATAGAATAGAATAGAATAGAATAGAATAGAATAGAATAGAATTTTTTATTGGCCAAGTGTGATTGGATACAAAAGGAATTTGTCTTGGTGGATATGCTCTCAGTGTACATATAAGAAAAGATATATTCATCAAGAATTCTAAGGTATCTTAATGATAAGGTATCACTTAATGATAGTCATAGGGTACAAATAAGCAATCAGGAAACAATATCAAGATAAATCAACAATATAAATCGATACAATATAAATCGATAGAAGCAACAAAGTTACAGTCTTAAGTGGAAGGAGATAGGTAATAGGAAGGATGAGAATGAGGGGCCGGTTTAGCTCTGCCTGGTAAGGCCTGTTATTAAGAACACAAAGCCTGCAATTACTGCAGGTTCGAGCCCGGCCCAAGGTTGACTCAGCCTTCCATCCTTTATAAGGTAGGTAAAATGAGGACCCAGATTGTTGGGGGGGCAATAAGTTGACTTTGTAAATATATACAAATAGAATGAGACTATTGCCCTATACATTGTAAGCCGCCCTGAGTCTTCGGAGAAGGGCGGGGTATAAATGTAAACAAACAAACAAAAAAAAAAAAGAAGAATAATAGTAATGCAGACTTAATAAATAGTTTGCCAGTGTTGAGGGAATTACTTGTTTAGCAGAGTGATGGTGTTCGGGAAGAAACTGCTCAATGTGTCTAGTTGTTCTGTTGTGCAGTGTTCTGT
This sequence comes from Ahaetulla prasina, assembly GCF_028640845.1. Taxonomy (NCBI): domain Eukaryota; kingdom Metazoa; phylum Chordata; class Lepidosauria; order Squamata; family Colubridae; genus Ahaetulla; species Ahaetulla prasina. The sequence goes on from NC_080542.1 coordinate 23,417,424, forward strand.
AGTGTCATTTTGAGGGTAGGATTTGAAACGGTTGGTAGGGGGTTGTTGTTGGAGTGGTAGAAAGTTATTCATAACAACATTCCATATTAAAGGACTTTTGCCTGCATCTGATGGAGACTGCCTGAAGATTGTATCCAGTTGAGAGTGAAGAGTTGATTGGACAATGTGATGAACTTGTGGGTGTGGGGTAGGGCTGTGAACTGTCAGCTGAATGGGGAAAACCTGGAAGCTTTCAGAGTCGGGTATTCCCAGATGTGACAACATGACATCTCTAATAAACTGGAACTTTGAGGAACCTCAAGCCTCGGAGCTTTATTTCGTTGGGGGTGTTCCTTGGAACCCTGACAAGCAGCTTCTTGGGCAGTTTGAGTTGGCGCAGAAAGAACATTCTTTGTTGTTCTTTTTTGATGACGTTTTTGGTGTTAGCTGTCGATGGGGGTCAATATTAGCTTGACATCTTTTTTTCATTTACTCAAAAATTCCTTCCCCTTCCCCCTGTCTTCAGTTGTGTCACTTAAATTTTTCACTGTTGCTCTATGTAGTGTCCACAGAGTCCATTTTCCTGGACATATATTACGCTATGGTAAACAGCATGCTGGACTGAGGCCAAAAAGACTTAGGTTCAAGTCTTCATCCTTCATCCAGCCTTATGTAGTAAGAGATCTTTTGAACCCTCTCTCTCAAGCCTTACCTTATTTCATAAGATTGTTGTTAGAAACATTGTTAATAAATAGGGAAAACATATTCACTCTAATTATGTACCTGTTCTAACTCCTTGCATCGTCGGGCAAGCGCTTGACACTTCCGTCGAGTCATCTCCTGTTGCCGCAACATATCCTCCTCTTCTTCGTCTTCTGGTATCCCTCCATCAGCAAATTCCACCTCAGTTTCTAATTCACTTTCTAGGATATTTCCACCAAAAAGAGGAGGCAATGCCAGCTCTGAGCCGGGAGGCACTGAAAATTCTTCAAAACTCACAGCAGCCATGACTGTTCAAAAAATGTAAAGAGAAAGCAATAAATATAAACTAAGCCACAATATCAATTTGATCACAGTAAAGTAATTCATGGATTCACTTGAAAAGCATTACATCTTTCCAAATACCTGAACTATTACTCTCTGTTAGCCTAATCTAACCTACCATACAGAGTTGTTGTGCGGGGAGGGGAAATAGAGAAAAGGAAAAGGAAAAGAGGGAGGGAGGAAGGATCTATAAAATAAAGAGGTAAATCCCCTTTTCATCCAACATTTAAAACAGAAGGAAACAGGTGATTTATAGTGAACTTTAATGATTTATTTAGAGTATATAACAATTCTGTAGATATTTGTGAAAATAAGTCCTACTCAATTAAATGTGACCTGGTTTTTTTTTTTCATCATATAAGTTTTCCCACTTTCCCTTTGGTTACTATAGGTAGTCCTTGACTTACAACCATTCCTTTAGCAACAATTTGAAGTTACAGTAGCATTGAAAAAAGTGAATTACAACCAGGCCTTGCATTTAGAACTGTCACAGCCTCCACACAATCACATGATCAAAATATTGTTGCTTGGCAACTGGTATATATTTTCCACAGTTGCAGCAACCTGAGGTCATGTGTTTATCATCTGCAACCTTCCTGGCCAGGTTCTGACAAACAAAGTCAATGGGAAAGCTGGATTTGCTTAATGATCTTGTGATTGACTTAACTACAGTAATTTGCTGAACAATAAAGGCGAAAAAAAAAGGGGGGGAAATCAGGTGCCACTCACTTAGCAACAGAGATTCTGGTCCCAAGTCAAGAGCTACCTATAAATTGAAAACAAATGTTAAGAGCACACAATATAATAAGGAAATGTTGGAAGGAAAATCCATCTGGTTTGGTTCCAAGATACTGGAAGTGACATGGAGGCTGACTGGAAAGAAAGATTATGTTTATCAGTGAACAGAACCACCAGGGTTTGTGGTTCTGGGGCAGCTGATCAAATGGTTGAATGACTGGATGGATATTTATAGGTTTCTGTGACTTTGAAGTTTGGACTGTTCTCGGGGTTGTGCAAAGGAGGAGCTTGTGTTCTGAAAGGGTGTTGGGCAATTCCTATTGTGGCTAATTGGCTTTTGTCATGTGTTGGATCTTAGGTGATGGGCTGCTTGTTCTAATCCTATTGCTCTGCTTTTGTTAGTTGTCAAACTTTGCTGCAAGGAGTTTCAAAATATCCAGTCTTGAATAGATTTCTGCCTGCAGCATTTGCTTTGCTTATGAATGGAGCCATCTAGATAGTTGACTTCCTCTTTCAATAAACTCTTTATCTCTTAAATGCTGACATCTGCTGTGGGCTATTAAGAAACACTGTGGGGGCTGCATTCTGCCTCTAAAAACATGATTCTCCATTTCTCCTTTAGGGAAATATAAGTATTGTGCCTTTTTTAATATTTCCCCAAATATTTCATTCTTCTGGGGAGGGGGCTTCCCACAGAAACAACTTCCAAACTGTTCGAGTTTAGTATATTTGGAATTTAGTGTATTTGGAAATTCCCAGGCAATCACCATTATTTGTTAGGAAAACGGAAAATGCAATCTCAACCCTTTCAGAGTACCAAGATGAATTATGCTTGGTTTGAATTCCAGCATGAGTCAAGATAGGTAAAAAACATTCTAGTAAACTGACTTCAAGGGCTTAATTCAAGTCAGAAAGGGGAATCCGTTAACGCTTCTACCAAGAGGCGAAGCTTTTTGAGAGTCTCCAAGGGGCGGCTTTACAACTCCGGACGGGGAATTGCAAGAGCCCGACCCCAGCGAACGTTGTCAGGCTGCAAAATGCCACCGTCTAAAAAAGGACTTTTTCCGACATCAAACCTACCTCAGTCTCTATCCCGCTCCTACCTTTTCCAAATGAGGCCACGAAAAATCCACCCGACGCTCTTGATGACGTAGGCGAGCAGCTAACAAAACAAAGAAGTTTCACGCCCGCAGTTTTAATTGGAGGAAGAGGGGCGGCGCACTCCGATGATCTCTGAGCATCAGTTGACCGGACTCTGACAGAAAGGTCTGTCGCATCGCATTTACGTAAAACGAATCCTGCATGGTTCGAGGGACGGCCGTGCAAAAAGGGATGATGATGTCACCGTAGGTTCCGGAAGTCCGTAGTCATAGAGAATAGAATAGAATAGAATTTATTGACCAACTGTGATTGGACAGACAAGGAATTTGTTTTAGTGCATATGCTCTCAGTGTACATAAAAGAAAAAAAAACCTTCATCAAAGATGAAGGTAAAGTAGAGTAGAGAGAAAAAAAAAGAGTAGAGTAGGCATTGCGGAGCTGACCTATCGTCTGAATAGAAATGGGAGAAAGCTGTTGACCGTGGCCATGAAGCGGAGCGTTTCCTGCACTTACCACTATTTCCAGGCGTCCATAGAGTTAAGAGGGCAAGACAAAGCCCTATACTCATCGGCGTTACGCCACGCAAATGGCGTCCGAGCCGGAAGTAATACCCCTTCTTTCTTCGGTTCCGGCGGCGTCCTTGATGAACGTAGGAGCGACGTAGTTTGTTGCGTGACGGCTTTAACGAGGGACTGAGAAGAAGCCGGAGCGAAGAAAAAGCTGGTGAGGGGGTAATGGGAATCCTGAAAAGGGGGAGGAGGAGGCTGTTCTAAACCTTGCCTTGTCTAATCTTCAGACTGACTAAAGCGCTAATTCTCCCCTTAGTCCCTCTTACAACCCTCAGAGGTAGGCTAGGAGGAGCTGCTGAGGCTTGCAGAACCCTGTCGCTCCTTGAGGGATCCTAACTGGCTCCCCTCAGGATTTTCGCAGCTGCTCTGCCTGATCTCTCGGTCATACTAGCATACGAGGATTTACAACAATTCGCTTAGTGACCATTCGAAATTACAACGGCACTGAAAAATGTGACTTGCGATCATTTTTTCACACTTATGACCGTTGCGGTATCCCCATGCTCACGTGATGTCCATTCGGATGCTTGACAACTGCTCATCCTTTTGCAAACTCCTGACATGCGAAATCAATGGGGAAACCAGATTCACTTAACAACCATGTTACCAATTTAACTGCAGTGAGTCACTTAACAAACGTGACAAGAAAAGTTATTAAATGGGGCTAGTCTCGCTTAAAAAATTTCTCACTTAGCAACATACATTTTGGGGTCAATTGTGGTTGTATGTAGAGGACTACCTATATACTGTAACTATATGCCTTTCATTATATTGTAAAGAATGGTCTGTTATTTCAGGAAGCCACCCTTTCGATTTAATTTGTTTTTCTTGGGTTTGCTCCTCAATTTTCCTTTGTAAGGCAGAGTTATAAACCATTATTTTATTATCTTTATGAACTTCTTTAAGATATGTCATCTTTGTCCTTCAGTTTTTCCAGGAAAATATGGTTATTATAAGTATCATGGTAGGGCAGCCCCCTCTCTCCCATTTTTCTGATGCAACTCCATGAGCTTTCATGTTTGGGGAGACACAAAAGGGCTTCATATTGTCATGCAGGTGCCGCAACTTAAGAACTTGTGTCAGATATCTTTTATGTAATTGTGGCATTTGTACAACATCGTGTGTGTCATAATTTTGAGATCCATATGAGTTGCTATATACACCCTTCTTTTACCTCAACACCATTCCCTCGCTGTCCCAATTTTCTTGCATTGGAGCTATTATTATTTTTACTCTTCTTTTTTTATTAGGTTCTGCATAACAATGTTACACATTTAGTATCACGGTAGGATTTTTTACAACATGCTTCACTTGACATGACTGATTTGGGAGGTTTGCATTGACATATATGATAAACTAGACAATGCATAACCCGCTACGGCCTATTTCAGAAATATTTCCTTACCAGGTTCCTCAATGCCTTCAAAAATGGCAGAGCTTCTAAAGTACTGACTTCACTGGAAAAACTTTTTAAAAATCAAAGAAGATATTCAGAGATGTATCTGCCTTGAAAAAAGCCCATGTTAACTGTATAGTGTAGTCAAACAACACAAGGTGACCATGGGAAATATTTTATGATATTTGGTATTGTGTCATAAAACATTTTACAATCATTTTTACATTATAAAATGTTTTATAAAATTTGTCAAATTTCAATTCCATGGGAATCATTGGTTCTGGATTTTGGACACACTATTTAGTGGGCCTAGTTAGCTCATTTGAGATAATGTTGATTCAAAAATTGTTGCCCTCCAATGCACCATTTTCCAAGTTAAAAGTTACATACTGACAAACAGGAGTGGTTTAGTAATATATTAGACAATCTGTACCCTGTTGGGCCATCCTTTTAGGAATATTTTCTTACCAGACTTCAAAAATGAAAGAAGTCCTAATACTGGAAAAGTTAGGATACATTCACAGATTTTTCTGCCTTGAAAATAGCCCATGTTTAACCATATAGTACAGTCAAATATCAGAATAGGAAATATTTTATGATGTTTTGTGTTATGTCATATTTTGCTGTATAATAATTTTTATGTTATGTTTATAATATTTATTATATTTCAGTTCTGAAGCAGTTTGGGGTCCCAAATGGGAGAGGGGAAAGCTGGGAAGTTCATGTGTTTTCTAGGAATGATTGTTGGTATGTACTATATCTTGTTTGGGAGTACTGGAAGGCTGAAGGATTCTATGATAGAAACTAAGAGATTAGAAAGGACATATGAAGTGGCTGCTGGATGACGACGGCGATGGCAACTGGGCTATCATGGAAGACGTCCCGTGGCGGCGACGGTCGCTGCTCTTTTCTCCTCCCTCTATGGAACCTTCGGGAGAACCTGGGTGGTGGACCATCTTAGTTCCACCCAGGTCCATACCGTCTATATCATGCACTTTTTAAGAACTCTTCGTTTTCCAGCTTGTGGCTCTGCCCAACCTATGTATTGTCGTTTAAGACCTCGACAAACCAGGATACCACCATTCCTTAAGACTCTTACGACTTTCTCATCTAACCAGCTTCTTGCACTGCGAGATACCCCCCTCTCGCGGGTGTGGCCCTCCTCTCTATCGAGGGCCTACCTCGATGACGGATTTTGGAATCCCGAGAGGTGGCATGCTTCTAAGAAAGTGTTAAGGAGGTTTTTTAATTCATTTTTTTGTAAATTTTTAACTAAATCAAACAATGGGTTTCGGGGTGGGGGGGCACGCCCACAGGGGGTTAGGCTGGTCCCTTCTAAGGTTCACGATTTGGAGGTCTGTAAATTGGAGGTCTTGGAGGAGGTTAAGGCTCGACCATGTACGGGCATTTCCATCTGCACGGTATGAGGGAGGGGCAGGTATGGCGGAAGCAGGGGCTCGTATCATGTTCGGGGAGTGCACTCTCGCTGTTTGAAAGCAATTCCGCACTCCGGGCCCCTAGACTTTACTCGTGCCCCGAGTGGTTATATTCCCCGGAACCTGGACCTTAGATTGATATTATGCAATGCCAGGTCCGTTATGAATAAGGCCCCCCTCATATTCGATCTTATTCAAGAGGGGGGAGCAGACCTAATGGGCATTACGGAGACCTGGTTGGGCGCAGAAGGGGGGGTTCCCCTTACTGAGATGTGCCCACCAGGCTTCTGCGCATTCCATCAGCCGAGGGCCCAGGGTAGGGATGGGGGGGTAGCGGTTGTCATTAACGAGAGTCTGGAACCGAGGGAGGTCGCTGTCCCGCAGATAGCCGGTTGTGAAACCCTCCTAGTGAGATGGGGCCGTGGGGTGCAAGTGGGCTTGCTGATTGTGTATCTGGCTCCTTGCTACGTAACGGCAGCCCTGCCTGAGCTGCTGGAGATGATAGCCAGGACGGCGGTTGAGACCCCCAGACTTATGGTTATGGGGGATTTCAACTTGCTGTCGGCAGGCGAATCATCAACGGCAGCTCGGGAGTTCATGGCTTCCATGACGGCCTTGGACCTGACCCAGATAGTTAACGGCCCCACCCACACTGGGGGTAACACACTGGACTTGATTTTTGTCTCGGGACAGTGGCTAAATGATCTGGAGTTAGGGGAGTTAATATCCCAACCCCTGTCATGGTCAGATCATTTACTCCTTCAGCTAGACTTTCGAACCGCTACACCATACTGCAGGGAGACGGAACCGGTTCGATGGTTCCGTCCCAGGCGCCTGATGGACCCAGAGAGGTTTCTGACGGAGCTTGGGCCATTTCCGAGGGACTTAGCCCACGGCTCGGCCAAGGAACTGGTAGCCGCCTGGGAGGAGGAGGCGGCTGGTGCCTTAGACCGCGTCGTGCCTTTGCGGCCTCTGACCCGGCGACGAACTCGACCAGCCCCTTGGTATAATGAGGAGCTGAGAGAGATGAAGCACCGGAAAAGACGACTAGAGAGCACTTGGAGGTCCAGCCACTCCGAACCTGACCGAACACTAGTGAGGTCATATATTCAGACCTACCTAGTGGCGACCAGGGCAGCGAAACATAATTATTTCTCCGCACTCATCGCATCGGCAGATAATCGCCCAGCCACCCTGTTTAGGGTGACCCACTCCCTGCTTACGCAGGAGGCTCGGGAGGAGCCCTTACAGGGGCGTGCTGAGGATTTTGTACAGTATCTATCTGATAAAATCGCTCAGATTCGGGACGGACTGGACACTGATTGGATAGATCCGGGTGGGATGGCGGGGACGAGTCTTGAGAGTGTTATCTGGGCTGAGTTTGATCCTATAACTCCTGATGATATGGACAGGTTGCGGGAGATGGTGCGGTATAGAAGTTTAATTAATTAATTAATAATAATAATAATAATAATAATAATAATAATAATAATAATAATAATAATAATGGCAGGAGCTAGTAAGATCTGGAAATTTTTGACTGAAATGAATTCAGTAGGAAAGCAGTTACAACTGTAATAAGGCAATTCCTTCAGACAGAATGAACCAGAAAGGAATTGAAGAGCTTAGCATCCTGGATTGTTGTGTTTATTCAGGTAGAGAGTTTTACAGATTACAATTACTACATGGTAGTTTACCAAGTATTATATTCCTGTAGTGGCGTCTAGAAACTGAAATCCTACCTTCTGAAGGGTGGTTGCTTGCAGAAATATAGGTTTGGGATTCTTTCCAAGACAGTATTGAGAGAAAATATTAATATAAGGCTGAATCTTCATTTAATTTACCTTAGGTGGTTTTTTGTTTATTAACCCTGCTTTGACTTATTTCTCTAATCCAGTTTTATTCTCTTTCCAGCCTTGATCCACCATGTCTTTAGCAGATGAGCTTTTGGCTGACCTTGAAGAGGCAGCAGAGGAAGAAGATGGAAGTTTTGCAGATGAAGAGGACGAATCTCCCATTGAAGATGTCCATGAAGAGATGCAAGTGGATCTGGCAACTGATTCGGTCAAGAGTATTGCCAAGCTGTGGGATAGCAAAATGGTAAAAGGAATAGATATCTTTCACATAGGACTCATTAGTTTAAAATATTTGTGAAGTCATCTCTATGGATCATGCCAATTTGATCAGATGAAGGGGCAGTCAGAAATAAAGTATACCTTAGAAATTAGGAAGATACTAAATGTCCCTTAAATGGCTTTGGGTTGAATACAGTAATAATGTACAGAATGCAGTAAAATTTCAAAATTGATTTTGGTCTGAACACCATATGTTGTGTAATCTGCCATTATTGTTTTACACTCTAAAAGTTCAAGATGGAAGGGAAGCATGAGTTTAGGTCTTTGTATTTCTTTTTATTTATTTATTTTTATATATATATATATATATTATAATTATATATATATAATTTTATATATATAAATCCCCCTTCAGCACAGACTAGACTGAGCACAACCAAGCCCCCACCAACACAGGACACACCCCCATCCAATCAGAGCACAGAAAAAACCCCATCCAATCAGAGCACAGCCAAGCTCCCACCCAATCAGTTCAAACCCCCACTAACAGTTAAAAGGAAGAAACAGCTGCGATCACACATTGCTCCCAGAAGCACGAAGCTGAAGCCTGAAGATGACGAATGAGACTTCGTCGAAACGTCGCCAAGACACTTCCAATTTTACACGGGAGAAAACCCGAACAACCAAAGACATATATATATATATATATATATATAAAATCAAGGAGTATATGAAATCCCATGCACCGCCTGCCCCACCACATACATCGGACAAACCAACAGAAGAATAAGTGCATGCATTGAAGAACACAAGAACTCAGTCAAAAAAGAGGAACCAACTTCTTCCCTGGTCCAACACCTTAAAGCCACAGGACACGATATTGACTTTAAAAAGACCAGAACTATTGCCAAAACTGAACACTTTAACAACAGAATAATCAGAGAAGCCATCGAGATAGAAAAACGCCCACACAGCATGAACAAACGAGATGATACCTCCGCCTACCAGCCATTTGGAAATCCGCCCTTATTGACAAACGAGTCCCTAACATGAGGAATGACACCAGACCCACACTCACGAGGTCCACACAGGATATCACCACCACACATCCACCCAGAAAGCAGACCCAAACCCACACTGATCATGAAGCACGACCAAAGACCAGAAGCCAGACCGCAGCTGCAACATTAGCCATTTCAAACCCCTCCAATCCATACATGCAGCAGACTGACACCCACTATGAAGATGTAGCACGACCACGAACACGAAGCCAAACAACGGCAATGCAGCTCACCAGCTCAATCCCCCTGCAACTCAGACTAATCTGAGCACAACCAAGCCCCCACCAACACAGGACACACCCCAGCCAATCAGAGCACAAAAACCCCATCCAATCAGAGCACAGCCAAGCTCCCACCCAATCAGTTCAAACCCCACTAGCAGTTAAAAGGAAGAAACAGCTGCAATCACATTGCCCCCAGAAGCACGAAGCTGAAGCTTGAAGATGACGAATGCGACTTCGTCGAAACGTCGCCAAGACACTTCCAATTTTATGCGGGAGAAAACTCGAATAACCAAAGACCTACATATATATATATATATATTATTTTCAACAAAAAAGAACAATACATAACATACATTGACATAAAAACTATGTTCCTTCTTTACATCAGCTTCGTTTCCTTATTCTTCTCATATTACATCCTTATTCCCCCTCTTGTTTCATTTAATTAAACTTTTCTTTTTTGTCCCATTCTCTCTCATTTCTTTTTATCTTCTATCCTTCTGAGTATTTATTTTCTTTCATACATTGCCATTTTATATACATGTATATATAAGCTTTTCACCTTTTTTATCATCTAGTATTTCTAGTCTCTAGCCAATTCCCTAATTTTACATTTTCTAGCAATTTTCTATAATCCTTTTTGATGTGGACCTCCTGTAAATATATCACATCTGCTTCTATTTTTTTTAATTTGTTGAAGGTTTTTCTCTTTCTTGATATATTTAAACCATTAATGTTTACTAAAAACACCTTAATCGCCTCTCCCTTTTTTAATTTGTTCTGCCTTTTTTGTGCTTCTTGTCTCTCTTACTAGTCTTCCTCCTTCTCCTTTTCTTTCTATCAGCTCTTTTTCTTGTCTCTTTTGTGTTTCTCTTGTTCTATTTCCACTAGTATCTCTTCTTCTTGATTTCTGCTCTCAAGTTCCTCCTTACTTTCCTGTTCTTCTTCCTGTGCAAAGTGTTGTTCAAAGAAATCCTGCGCTTTTTCAATTGTGTCTACCTTATATTTTTTGCCTGCCATGTTATGAGTATGCCTTCCAGTACTAACCATCTAAACTTGACTTTGTATCTCGTTAATTGTGTTGTGAGAAATTGGTATTGTTGTCTCTGGTCCCTTATTCTGCATGGTATTTGTTTTAATACTATAATTTCTTTACCTTTGTATATTATCGGTTCCTCTCTTGTTTGTTTGTATATTTCATGTCTCATTGCTCTTTTAATAAACTTTATATGTACCTCTCTCGCCTTTCTGTGTCTTCCTGCATATTTTGTGTATACTTGCTAAACTTTGTCCAATTCTCTTCTTGTTTCTAGTTTGTCTTTTCCTAAGGCTTCTGCTAATATCTCTGCCATTTTCTCTCCCAAATCCTCATCCTTTTCTTCTGGAATGTTTTGAAATCTTAAAAATAATGAAGCTTTTTCCATTTCCAGATGCACAATTGACTCACTTAACTCATTATTTAATTGTAGGGCTTTCTGCTCCATCTTTTCTATTTTATTATCAACTTGCTCTATTTTAGATTCCACTTTTTTAATTCTTTGTTCATTTTCTAGCATTACTTGTTAAATATCACCAATTTTATCTTTCATGTTTTTAATTTCCTCCTTCATTTCACCAATTTCAGTCTTTAATTCTTTGTGTAGCATTTTTGTTTCTTCGTGGTTGCTATTGCTTCTTGAGTTTTATTCATTATTTCCTGTATTGTTTGTAACATTATTTGCATGTTTAACAGGTTCATTGCCAGATCTGATTTATTTTTGCCAAGTGCGGTCATTGTCGATTTTTGATTTGTGGGTGAAGCTGTAATAGGTGAAGGGATTGTCACTATTTTTTTATTTACTTTAGTGATAGTTGCTGTAGTAGTCATGTTTCTCATTTGGGCAAAATTCTCCACCTTCATATATGAGAAAGTATATCTAGGTATTCTCTTTTTTAAATATTTTTCACACAGAGTATTCTATATTTAAATACACAAATATATCTTATTTTCTCCCACACTTGTCTAATATACTGTGTAGTATTCTTAACACTTTCTTATGTATGTTATACTTACATATTTTTTTATAATTCTTAATCACCCTGTGTAATACATATATTTATACAGTCCTCTATTTTTTTATATTCCTCTTAATTTCTTAAATTACCTTTAACTATATTTCTTTACTAAACTTAGATGTAAATATATATTGTCAATATAAATCCAATATTATTACAGTTAATCCAATAATCAGCTTGATTCAGTTCGATAATTCATTCAGTTCCATTTGCTTTACCATCTGTACCCTTTTTTTAAAAAAATCCTCTGTTTTGCAATATTACATCAATCTTATTTCCAATTTCCTCTTCAAACTCAGGTTTTAATATATCCACAATTCCACCAGATGGCTCCTTTTTTTTCATCTTCTGCTTCTTTTCTTTTTGTTTTTCCCTCCTTTTCTATAAGTCCAGTCAATCCACTATTCCGTTTTACACAAGTATTTATCCATCAAAGTTCAAATTTCACAAATCCTTTGTCTTGCCACATTATATTTCATTAGCTTCTATTTTCTGGTTCAAATTTAAATCTTTAGTTCTAGTCAGTCCTTATTTATGTTTTCAAATTCTCTTCATCTTCTTTTATTATCTCAGCTCATTTTTCTTTAACTCTCTCACTCACCAATTGTTGCAATTTGTGGATTTCAATCTGGGCCCCAAACTGCTGTGTACTGTTCTCAGTTTATTTTATCTCTCTGATCTGCAGTTTACTCCATTTTAGCCGCCTTCCCAGACACGCTGTGTCACTCTCTCTCTGCCTTTTCTCTTCTGCGCCTTCTCTTTACACGCATCTCATCTTCTTCTGAGTTTTTCTTCTGTCGAATGCTGCTGTTGCTTTTCACTCTTTGCAGCAGTCATCGCTCCAGGCCGGCCATAAAGACTGACTTCCTCTCCCCCAGTTTAAGAGTGCTGCTCCTGACTACTTGGGTGGTTGCTTTCCACCCCCAGCACCTATGGAGCTTCCTCTTTAGTTTATCAATCTCTCCAAGATCAATAATGCCCTAAAAGCAGGCTCTTAGCGAAGATTTTTCAGGGTTTAGGGTCAGAGGTCCATTCCCTCACCCTGCTCCACGATGAAGCCTTGATCTTTATATTTCTTTTGTACAGTTTGCTGAAATTATGTTGAAGATTGAGGAGTACATCAGCAAGCAACCAAAAGCATCTGAAGGTACTTGTTCAGTTCAGATTTGCCTATGAAGAAACAGCAGTACTGATAACATATCCCTTACTTATTTTGAACCTACTAAGGTCACATCCTGTTCCTGCATTAAGACAAGTCATTTCCTTCAGTCAAAAGCTTGGATATGTGTATGAACCACGGGTGAAATGCTCCCGGCTCGCCTGATCTGGTAACAATAGCGGCTGTTGATTCGGAGAACCGGTAGCAAAAATCACTGTCCCTGCCCCTGATGAGCCGCTCCATCATCAGAGGTGTTTTTTTTTTTTTTTTACTTTTAAAAGCATTTTTTCTTCAGCCGAACAATGCTTTTAAAAATAAAAAAAAAAGCCTTTGATGATTGCATGGCTCAGCTGGAATCATCAGAATCCTTTAAAAGTTTTTTTTTACAACCTCTTCAGCCAAAGAGGCTGTAAAAAAAAAGTTTTTAAAAGGCTCCTCTGGCGATCCCAGCTGAGTTGCCTGATCACCAGAACCTTTAAAAAACATGTTTTCTATCGGCCGAAGAGGTTGTTAAAACAACCCTTTTAAGAGGTTTTGGCAATGAGGCAACTTCACTGGGATCATCAGAGGAGCCTTTTAAAATCTTTTTTTCCTCTGGCGATCCCAGCTGAATTGCCTCATCATCACAGGCTGTTAAAATCACTTTTTTACAACCTCTTACAACAGCCCATGCCCACCCAATGCTCCGTCCCCACTTGCCTTATTACTGCTCCTTTCGGGCTCGCAGCCTGCTGCAATCAGTTGCATCAGCTAGCAACTCAATCTGCCTGCCTGCAATCCATCTCCTTGGTGAGCAACTCAATCTGCCTGCCCTGCCTTCACTTGAGTAAGTAAACGGGGTGAGGGGAGTTTTAAAAAATAGTTAATTGGTGTTTTTTAAGTAGTTAGTTTTTTTAAGACAGCAATTTAAAGTTAAGGAAGTTTTAAATTTAGCTGCTTTTATCTAAAACGGGTCTCCAACCTTAGTAACTTTAAGGCTTGTGGACTTCAACTCCCAGAACTCTGGGAGTTGAAATCCACAAACCTTAAAGTTACTAAGGTTGGAGACCCCTGATCTAAAAAATATAAATAAAATAATAAAATAAAATATTTGTGCAGCTTTCTGAGATTTGGTGTGTTTCTGTAGTGTTTCACTCTAACTACACAAACACACAAAATCTCACAAAGCTGTATGTGGCATTTTGTGTGTGTGTGTGTCAGTTGTGTTGTGTTGTGTTTTGTGTCTGTAAAGTGTGGAAGTTGATTTTTGAGCTTTTTGTGGCTGTGTGAGGTTCTTGCTTCTTGCAGGGGCCATTTTGGGTGAAGTGCAGCTGCTTTTACATTGTGTGTGGTGAGTCAGTTGTGTTGTGTGTGTGTAAAGTGTGAAAGTTGGTTTTTGGTACCTCTTATTGTTTTGTATACTTTGTTTATTATTTTTATTATTTATTGTTATTGGCCATGCCCACCCAGTCATCTGACCACCAAGCCACACCCACCAATTAAGCCACACCTACAGAAACAGTAGGGAAAATTTTTAGATTTCACCCCTGGTATGAACCCACCTCATAGTCAGCTGTATACCATAGATTTTGACCATTCTATCCGTCTCTCTCCAGTTCTAGGTCCAGTCGAGGCTGCTCCTGAATACAGAGTGATTGTGGATGCCAACAACCTCACCGTAGAGATTGAGAATGAACTGAGTGAGTGAAAAATCTTGGCTGCTGGTTTGGGGTGGGGCTGGAAACACTATAATTAGGTGTTACATAGGGATACATCTGAAGTGGTATCAAGGCAATGGGTTTCTGGGAAAGGAATGTGAACTAATAGTATAGAAGTTTGAGGTGCAAGGATATATAAATGGGGTAATTGTTATGCGTGACATGACAATTCCAAAGTTGTTTAGGAAACATTCTTCTTTCAGTCCCAAAGGTGGTTTTTCAAGCGGCAACTTGGACTTTCTTATCCAAGAGGTTTCTTCTGCTCTGACTGAAGAATTCAGCTCCACCATCTAGCCAGAGCTGAAGAAGCTTCTTGGATGAGAAGCGAAACATCTTCAAAGAAAAAACAAAAAGTCCAGTTGCCTCTTGAAAAAGCATCTTTCGGACAACCATGACCTGGATGACTGAGAATCTGTATAGACATTCCTCTTTCAGCAACAACAACAAAAAAAAAAGTCTGGACTATTTCTAGAAAGACCTTTTGATTCATCAGACTAAAAAGAACTGAGGCAGAATATTTTTGGTGGCTTGCTTTCATACTCCCTCCTATCATGATCTAAAACCAAGAAAGACTCATTGAGACTCTCAGCAATTTCCTTTATAGATAGTCCTCAACTTACAACTACAATTCATCCAAAAATTTCCATTGCGAAGCAACACAGTTGTTAAGTAAGTTTTTTCCCATTTTACAACCTTTCCTGCCACTTTTGTTCAGTGAATCACTGTAGTGGTTAAGTCAGTTAACATGGTGGTTAAGTGAATCTGGCTTCCCCATTGACTTTGCTTGTCAGAAGGTTGCAAAAGTTGATCACGGGACACTGCAGCCAACCTAAATACATGCCAGTTGCTAAGCATCTGAATTTTGATCATGTGATTACAGGGATGCTGCAATGGTTGTAAATATGAAAAACCGTCTGTCACTTTTTTTGATCACTGAATGAATATTTGTATCTTGCGGACTATCTGTATTGTTATATCACCCATTGAACAGACTCTTGCCAAACTAAAGACAACTACTGGCACCATAACATGTACACTCTGAGAACTATTAGGGAGGAGCCATCTTTGCCCTTTTTTTTCCACATAAATTTTCTAAACTACGAAGTCTCTTGCTCCTCTGGAATGCATTCCTGGGTATCTTGAAAACATTCCATCGCACCTCCCCACCTGGCAAGTGCCAGATGCATTGGAACAAAACTTAACATTATTCCCATCCTGCCTTGGAATTACAAAACTTGAAGTCTAATCCATCTACAGATTATTAGGTTGAGGAAACTTGTTCCACCCTCCCAATCACCTTAATGCTTTATGGATTTCTGTCTTTTGTGTCTAGATATTATACACAAGTTTATCCGAGACAAATACTCCAAGCGATTCCCAGAATTAGAGTCCCTTGTTCCCAATGCTTTGGACTACATCCGGACTGTTAAGGTATTATGTTTCTTCCTAAAATATGCAAAATTCATTATTCCATTTACCATAAATTTGTACCTTCTGGAATGAGACCCCCTTCAAGATTAACATAGCTGCCATTCAGCTGTTATGTAGAAGAACTGTGAAATCCCTGCTCTTCACCCAGGTCTTCACTAAGGGAGATTGAAACCCATCCTTTCATCGCTCTTGCCATTGTTTATCTTTATTTTTATTATTATTGTTTTATTGTTTTTATTGACATCTGTTGTGAGTTATCCAGAGAAGTTGAGATGGTGGCAAGTAATTTAAATTTATTATTATTGCCATCATCGTCCATTCTGTTTCTGCATTCTTAACATTCACATGTTAAGGTTGCGTCTGTTGCTGATTCACTGAATTTTATAGCCGTATAAGAATTTGTGTTTAGATTTGCTGGATTGAAATTCAATACTGAAATTCTTCAGCTTTCCCTTATTTGGAATCCTCCAGATCTATTAAATAAATAAGCCAAAACCAGCATTGCTCCCATTTTAAAAATTGTAATCCTGTAAATATGGTGGGAATAAAATACAGAAATGGAAAATATACGTGAGTCCCAGTCCAACCTTTGGCATGAAAGCCATGTTGGGCCAATCCCTCTGTCTTAGCCCAACCTGCCTCCCAGGGCTGTTATGGGAGAATAGGAAGAGGAAGTATTATGCCTGGTTCCTGCCTTAAATTATTTATAAAAATAATAAAAAGTAGGATAAAAATCAAATAAAAACAGATGCAGGAAATGTTGGTGCTGATCCTTACTGAGTCACAGAAGTTCTTCCATCCATCTAGGAACAGTGAGAACAGTAACATTGGCTTCTCTGAAATATTTTTTAGACTTTGTTCTCAGCCAGATATGCACACTAACTTAAAAAGATGACTAAGGTTATCCTTCAGGTTTGCTGTGCACAAGACATGACAGAAGGAATTTTTTATTATTATTATTATTATTATTATTATTATTATTATTATTATTATTATTATTATTATTATTATTATTATTATTATTTAGATTTTTATACCGTCCTTCTCCCGAAGGACTCAGGGCGGTGTACAGCCAAATTATAAAACAATACTATACACAATTAAAACAAAGACTTAAATCAAGCATATTCCATAAATGGCCGAAATTTAAAACAATCAAATTTAAAACCCTTAAAATTCATAAATAGTAGCCCCGATTAAAATTATTTAGGAATTAAAAATTTAAGCCAGTCCCGCTTGAATAAATAAATGCGTTTTCAGCTCACGGCGAAAGGTCCGAAGGTCAGGTAATTGGCGCAAGCCAGGGGGAAGTTCGCTCCAAAAGGTAGGAGCTCCGACAGAGAAGGCCCTTCCCCTGGAGGCCGCCAGCCGACATTGCTTGGCGGACGGCACCCTGAGAAGACCTTCTCTGTGTGAGCGTACGGGTCGGTGGGAGGCGTAAGGTAACAGCAGGCGGTCCCGTAAGTACCCGGGCCCTAAGCCATGGAGCGCTTTAAAGGTGGTAACCAAAACCTTAAAGCGCACCCGAAAGACCACAGGAAGCCAGTGCAGACTGCGCAGGAGCGGTGTTACTTGGGAGCAACGTTTGGCTCCCTCAATCACCCACGCAGCTGCATTTTGAACTAGCTGAAGCCTCCGGGTGCACTTCAAGGGGAGCCCCATGTAGAGAGAATTGCAATAATCCAAACGAGAGGTGACAAGAGCGTGAGTGACTGTGCATAAGGCATCCCGGTCAAGGAAGGGGCGCAACTGGCGGACCAAGCGCACCTGGTAAAAAGCTCTCCTGGAGACGGCCGCCAGATGATCTTCAAACGACAGCCGTCCATCCAGGAGAACACCCAAGTTGCGCACCCTTTCCATTGGGGCCAATGACTTGCCCCCAACAGTCAGCTGCGGTTGCAGCTGACTGTACCGGGGTGCCGGCATCCACAGCCACTCCGTCTTGGTGTGGAATGAGAAAAAGATGAGGAAAAAATAATTTTTAGTTATAAAAGCTGAAGGATGCACCTTGCAGTGCTGCATCTTTAGCAAGGATGAGACTGAGGGTTAGATAATATTCTACAGGGAATAGAATAAAATTAGAATATGGAGAACAGAAGATTCGGCTCTTGGTAGTCCATAGTTCATCTGTTAATTAACAATTCCAGAACAGGCATATATTTCAAATCCTTCGTTCTTGACAGCCGAAAATCAGATGAGGTATCTGGTATTTTTCACAGTGCTTGTCAGCCCAACATGTATTTGTAGAAAAATTCCTGGTCATTGTCAAAAGCCAACCTTCCCTTCAAATGCTGGACCTTTGCAGGAACTGGGCAACAGTTTGGACAAATGCAAGAACAACGAGAACCTTCAACAGATCCTTACCAATGCCACAATCATGGTGGTCAGTGTGACTGCATCTACTACTCAAGGGTAAGATGGGTCGTCTGTAAGAACTGAGGGGAGGATTTAGAACGGATGTGGGAGATCAGTTCTGGGTAGGGGCTGGGGCCAAATCCACACACGCAGCCAGAAAAAAAACCACCACAGATTGTTCCACTTCTGACTGAAGATGAGACATTCTTTTAATTTTTTCTAATTCGAAGAGAAAAGATCTTCCAGCCTTCTCTTTTTGGCATGCTTTTTTTCACCTTCCTCTAAGACCTCTTTGGCATTTAAAAAAGCTTACAAGAATGCAGAATTCTTGTACTCCTGCAGAATTGGTTTACTTTTAACCATGATAGTAGTTTTCCCTTAGAGGATTCTATATTGTACATGATGGGTGAAAAAATGCTGGAATTCAAATGAAAGTGGGGTGGGGTGGGGTTGTGCCACTTGTACATTGACGTCTGACAATACTATCTGACTATATTTGAGAAAGGGTAGGGAGACAAGAAAGTTGGGTATCTAGCTTTTTTTCCTAAGTGCACTTGAGAGCAGAAATGAAATTGTGAGCATAATTCAAATATTATTCTTGATGCAGCTTGCCTGCATGACTGAAGATCAAAACCAAAGGAGGAAAATGTTACCTTATTTATTATCTCTGCCCTTACGCATGTTCCTGAATCTTGCAAACTCTGAAAAGGGCTATTTGTCTCCAGATTTCTTTTTTCTCTCTCTTCCCTAACTCTGTGGCCTCCAGATTTCCAGCATAGATAAAGGAATTAAAAGTATTAACATCCAATCCACCACATCTAAAGCCAAACCCAGTCCCACCAGGTTAGGGAAGACGGACCTAATATCTACAGGGATGCTACCGAGAGACACTAATGTCTCTAATCAGAGATGCAAAATGAACATGAAGGTCTCAAGAGGGCTCTTTTTGTCACTGCAGGCAACAGTTGACTGAGGAGGAACTAGAACGCATCGAGGAAGCCTGTGACATGGCCCTAGAGCTGAACCAATCGAAGCACCGCATCTATGAATATGTGGAGTCCCGTATGTCCTTCATTGCCCCAAACTTATCCATCATTGTTGGGGCCTCTACTGCTGCCAAGATCATGGGTAAGTCTTGCTGGAGTGCACTTGAGCATAAGAATTTTCGACTAAACTGTAGAGTTGTAGGAAATATGTGGTTTTTAGAGTGAAATGAAATCTTTCCCCTCTGAAAGGATGACTGTTTTGTTATTGGGGGAAACTGTTTTACCTTTTATAGTTCAGCTGTCCAAAGTTTTGTCAGAATAGCTCACCCGTGAGCTATCTTCATTTTAAACTATGGAACCAAGAAATGCCCTGCTGAACAGGGAAGATTCTGTTTCTTAGAATGTGATTAATTCTGGCAAATCTCCAAAGAAGGATTAGCAAGAATCCTTCTTTGTGGACAGCAAGCTCAGCTTCCCAGGGAGAGGCCCTTCTCTTCAAATCTCAAGCGGGGAAAGTGACTTGCCAAAAATCAGCTGAACAAAAGCCTTGCAGCTTCTTGGCTGTTTGATCCTGCTGTGTGATGTTCACTCGGCGTTTCTTCTTTGTTTAAGGAATTGCCGGTGGCCTCACCAACCTTTCTAAGATGCCAGCTTGCAACATCATGCTCCTGGGAGCCCAGAGGAAAACTCTCTCGGGCTTTTCCAGCACTTCTGTACTGCCTCATACTGGTTACATCTACCACAGTGACATTGTGCAGTCATTGCCTCCGGTAGGTGTGACAGTTCGAAGCTCCTTTTCTGATTGATGTGTTTGTGCATGAGGCTCCAGCATTGATTTTCATTCCTTCTTTGTAGGATCTGCGGAGAAAAGCAGCACGTTTGGTGGCAGCAAAATGCACCCTAGCAGCTCGAGTGGACAGCTTCCATGAGAGTGCTGAAGGGAAGGTGAGGTTAAGGGCTCTAGGGCAGTGGTCTCCAACCTTTCTGGCAGGAGAAGAGGAGGGAGTGTGGGGGGATTTCACAAATGCAGCTTCACACGCACAGACAACCACACACCACTTCTGTGGCCCAGTTCTAAATGGATGCATCCTGGCACTAGGCAGTGGACCAGGATTGGGGACCCCTGCTCTAGAGCACTGGGGTAGTAGCAGGGATAGAAGCATAAGTCAGACTTCCTGGGACATCTCTCATCAAATTTTAAAAGACTTTGTTTCACCGAAGATATACAGCAAGGGCCTAAGATATGGGCCTTCCTCAGAAAGCTATTTAACCCTTTTGGAGAAAGTTGGGTGCCCGCAATAATTATTGCTTTTGTGTTTATAAACATTATGGAGGCTCTGTATAGGCTAAATAAGGAAATGGGTAATTCCCCTAAATGAAAGAGGACTTACAATCGATTGTCAAGACAAAGAAGAAGGGGTATTTTTGGCTGCACACCTTCCCGTTCCTCTTCTAAGGAACCCCAAGAAGAGCAGAGTTGACTTCAATCCTGATTAACTCTATACCAAAACTCTGAGATATATTAGATTGAGAGGCGTTAGCTAGTTTTTGTCAAAGTCTGGGTAATTTTTGAACTTGAGTTTCCAGGCTCTAATGTAATTTATTATACTTTCCTGCTTTTGTGGGAAGAAGACAGTTTTTAGTTTGGCCTAGGGAATGGATCTACAGTGAGAGGGAGATTAAAACTGAAGGTAGTGATTTTTCTTTAAGGAAAGATTATAAAGGTTCAGCTAGGTCAAGAGGAGAAATTGAGAAGGCCAATAGATCAGCTTTAGTCTATGGGGATATAGTCATTATGGTTTTTAATACGGTGCCTAGAATACAACCTCTTCTGATAACAGGAAGCATAGAAAAAACTTGAACCTGGAATTTGTGGCAGGGTTTTACTTAAGTGCATGGATGGAGTCTACGGACAACAGCCATAGCAACCAACTTTTTTCAGCCTAAGCTGGAACTCTCACTTTTCCCACTTTGATTCAATGTTGCTCTCCAGAGCTTTCCACTACTGTGACCTCCAGCTTGAAAAGAGCTCCTTTCACCTGCTGTAACTCATGTTTTCCTTCTGTTAACCATCCAGGTTGGATATGACCTGAAGGAAGAGATTGAGAGGAAGTTTGATAAGTGGCAGGAGCCACCTCCAGTGAAGCAAGTGAAGCCACTGCCAGCCCCTCTGGACGGACAGAGGAAGAAACGGGGAGGCCGCAGGTATGGGGGTCCAGGCACAAAGCTAAGGGGGAAGGTCAGGTCAAATGCTGGAAAGTGAGAATCAGCTCACATTCATATCTGTCTGTGAGGGTTCTTTGTTTTCCAAGGATTGGACCCACCACAGCATAGCAAATCTGTACACAATGCTTTATTGCGGCACACACCATCCCCAACAATAGACTGTCGCTCTCTACCTTTTAGGACTTGCAAAGTGATGTTGCCATAAAAATATGTCGTTAATACTCAGTCCTGTAATACTTATTTCAAGCAAAAATGTATATCCGTAAAATGGCATACAACCTTCACCTCCTTCCAAAAGTTCTTACCATAGTTGGGGTGAGGTGTGGCTTCAGTGTGGCTGTTCCTCTTTGAGTTGCTACCGAGCTCCCACAGGATTCCCACAAGGATATGCTTGTGGTCATGGCAGTTGATGGATAATTAATCGTCTTGCCTGCTTGTAATAGCTGCCAATCTCCAGACATTGCCTCCGATTCCTCAATGCCATTTCCTTTCCTCCGGTAGACAAACAGAAACTTTGTTTTGTTTATTGACCAGGACATGCATTTTTGTGGTGATAGAGCTAATGACTGCTTCCAAGTATTTGGAAAGTGGGGGGGGGGATTAAGTACACAGAGTCAGGGACCCATACCCGGGGATTCTGATACTCAATGGTAACTCATCTGGATGTTATATATAAGCCATATCTTATAATCTAAATCAAATGATCCTTATTATGTTCATAGACTAGTTTAGGTCATAATATAATAAGCTTGCTCCTGTGCAAATTTTCAGGTTTGTTTTTTTAAAAAAATAATCTTTTTACTTGCTTCAGATATCGTAAGATGAAAGAACGCCTTGGCTTAACAGAAATCCGGAAGCAAGCAAACCGGATGAGCTTTGGAGAGGTATGAGATTCTGCCCAGCCACATTTCTCTCTCTGTTGCTTTCAAATGTGTTGAGTTCCCATTCTTCATATTTAAGGCATGCTCAGTTATATATGGAAATTTAATGTTTTGTTCATTAAATTGGTTCAGTCATTAAGTGAGTCACAAGTAAGTGAATCATGCGGCCATTAAGCAAATCTGCCTTTGCCCATTGACTTTATCAGAAGCCTAGCACCACAACCATCATAAATACATGCTGATTGCCAAGCACCTAAATATTGATCATGAGACCACCAGGACACTGTGACTGTCGTAAGTGCAGTGACTGATCATAAGTCATCTTTTTTCAGCACCATCATAACTTCAAATGATTGTTAAATGATTGGTCATAAGTTGAATATTATCTGCATATATTTCAACATATTATGAAGATTACCCAGAGTATGCCATTGGCATAAAATGCAGCTGTTCATGTGCTGCTGATAGGTGAGGCCTACCAATGCTATATAACAGTATTGTAAGCATCGCATTAACTACCAATAGTTTCTTGGGTACAATTCCAGGTACTGGTTTTAACCTAAAATGCTATATTTGTCCAGGTGTTTGGGTAGCTGAAGGACCATCCACTTAAGCTAGAACCAGCCCATGTCGTCCATTTGGGTCCAGCTTCTGTAAAATGAAAGGAGTCCTTTGGTGGTATAGAAATGACATAAATACAGTATTTAGTTCACCACTTCTCATGCCTTTTCTAGATTGAAGAAGATGCTTACCAAGAAGACCTTGGGTTCAGTCTTGGCCACTTAGGCAAATCAGGCAGTGGCCGTGTCCGGCAGACACAAGTCAACGAGGCTACAAAGGCCCGCATCTCAAAAACGCTGCAGGTGAGGAAATGGAGGCTCAGCAAATTGCAATGTCCAATTTCTGTTTTTCCAATTTCTTGCTCCTTCTAAGGAGCAAATTTGGCTCGATTTCATTATAAATCCTCTGGGTTTGTATAGGCCTCCAGAATTGGGGTTAGTGCTTTTAACTGAATTCATGCAACATGCTGCAATTTAATTTTTTGTTGCAGGGGTGTCTGATCTTGGCAACTTGAAGATTTGTGGACTTTCAACACTGTCAAACTATTTACTAAATCTGCACTACTATTAATTTTCTCATCGTTCCCATCACCAATCTCTTTCCACTTATGACTGTATGACTGTAACTTTGTTGCTGGCAATCCTTATGATTTATATTGATATATTGACCATCAATTGTGTTGTAAATGTTGTACCTTGATGAACATATCTTTTCTTTTATGTAGACTGAGAGCATATGCATCAAGACAAATTCCTTGTGTGTCCAATCACACTTGGCCAATAAAAAATTCTATTCTATTCTATTTATGGATTTCTAACTCCCCAGAACTCCTCAGCTAACCATCTGGGAGTTAGAAGTCCATAAATCTTCAAGTTACCAAGGTCGGACACCCCTGCTTTATTTCATGTGAATGCTACCACTGTAGTCCATAACTTGTGGTTCAGTCATTGTGTACAGTCATAATCACAAGATCAACTGTGTAATTTTATCACACGTGATTGTTTCAAGCATGCACACATTGTCTTGCTTAGGGCTCTTTGGAAGTCTCTTCCTGCCCAAAACCTTTTGCCTTTCACCTGGATAAAGTACTTCTTGGAGCCTGAAAGCTTTACAGGGCCTTAAATTAGCTGTCTGTTCTAGCAGCTTAACTTATTAGGGTTTTACTTTGGAGAAGACTGCAAATGTTCCCAGAGGACACCTAGAATACTTGATCCCTACCTTTTCTAGCTACTGATTTCCATACATAATATATTAAATACAGGTAGTCCTCAACTTACAGGCACAATTGAGCCCCAAATTTTCATTGATAAGCATTTACAGTTTTTTATCAGCTTATAATATAAAGTACAAAAGCAAATAGTAGGAAACAAAAGGGAGGGAAAGGGGAAGAGAGAAGTGTAGAAAAGAAAGGGGAAAAGAAAAAAAGGGCATAGATTTATGATAAGCAAGGCAGTTGTTAAGTGAGTTTTGCCCCATTTTACGATCTTTCCTGCATGGTGGTTAAGTGAATCACTGCAGTTGTTAAGATAGTAACATAGTTAAGAGAATCTTAACAATTGATTTTGCTTGTCAAAGAGATCACAAAGGGTGATCATGTGACACCAGGACACATCATAAATACATGCCAGTTGCCAAGCATCTGAATTTTAATCATGTGACTATGGGGATGCTGCATGGTCTTAACTGTGAAAAATAGACATGTCACATTTTCTCTATTATTGTAACTTTGGTCACTAAACAAATGGTTGTAAGTCTAAGCCTATCTGTATATATTATCCAATACATACTAAAACCTCAAATGCCACCTTTTTGTCCCAATCAGCGCACACTCCAGAAGCAAAGCATGGTGTATGGGGGAAAGTCAACCATCCGGGACCGTTCCTCTGGCACAGCTTCCAGTGTGGCATTCACCCCACTGCAGGTAAGCATTGCTCATGGCTTATATTCCACTTTCCTGTTACTTATCCATGACTGGAAACCACTAAAGCGCGGGATTTCTGTATGTTCATCTAAAGAATTTGGAATGGTGACTTCTTTTCAATTTGGAAAAATGGAGCATGGGTGTAGTATAGAAATGAATCAGCTCAAGCACAGTGGAGGGAAAGTATCTTTTAATAATAAGTTTTTAGAAATGTGGATACATTGTACTGTAGAAATTTGAAAAATATATAACTTTCCATGTAATCCTAAAGATGAATATTTCTCCCCTTGTGCTCAAAGGTTTTTAGTATTAGCAAGTGTAGGTCATGCTTGGAAGGAATATGAACTGCCTAAGAACCTTCTACATTGTCTTCTTTTTGTAAAACAGACCAAAGTACTGTAAGCAATTTTCTTTTTTTAAAAAAAACAAGTTTTTATTGGTTTTTTTAATATTCCCCCCTACACACATATATAATTTATGAACAGAGTATTGGCCATATCATTCTTATACAATTTAATAAATTCAAATATATTTTACTTAGTTACAGTTTTTGCCAGAATATTTTTTCATAATTTTTATCCATATCCTAATATTTCCTTGCTCATTTCATTAAGTCACATCTTCTTTCATCCTCAAGTTCTAATTTCTCCATTTTTATTAATATTCATTCTCTTTCATTCTTTTTTTAATTGTTTCAATTTTTCTCCCAATATATTCAAATATATTCAGGGTTGTCTTTCTTCCATTTCATCTTTTCCTTTTCACAACAATCCTTCTCACTCCTCTTCCTCCCTTCTTTCATCCTACTTTCTTCTCTCCTCTTGTACTTCTTCTCTACTTCCTTTCTCCTCCTCCTCCCTGCTTCCTCCCTATTTAACCTTCTCTCCTACTCTCATTTCCCCTGCCTTTCCTCCTCTCCTCTTCCCTTTCTTCTTTCTCTCTCCCTCCTTCTCCCTTTCCATCTCTTTCCTTCTTCTTATCTCTCTCCATTGCTGTATTCATTTTCATTTCAATATTTCTGGTGTCCAAGCAACCTCAATTTTCTCATTTATTAAGTATATTTCTCAAACCTCCCCTCATATATTTTAGTTATTAACATTGTCTTCATCTTATTCCATTTGTATCTTTCAATCAATTAATACAACCTTCCACTTCTTACTTTCTTAGAGCTTTTGTTCACAATTTAATAATTATTATTCTCTTCCAATAATATACATCATTTACTAACATTTCCCTTTTACATCTTAATTTCAATCTTTTTCACTTATGAACCATACTATCTTGCACATTTCATCTGTTGGACTGTTCTTTTTTAAACAATGTACTTCTTCTTTTTTACCTGCTTTTCAGTTTTATATCTTGACTTCAATTAATTTTACCATCCTTTTATATATTTAAATTTTATTTCCTTACCATCAACTATAATTCTCTCTCATTCCATGCATTCTCAGACATAAAAAGAAAAAGACAACATATATCCCATTATATCTTCCACACTTCATCTACTTCTCCATTTTACATTAAACAATATATTCCTTCTTTATTATTCCCTTCATTCCCTTCATTTCAACCTTTCTTACTATCCTTTTAAAATAATCTATATATTTCTTCTAATTTCCATCATTCCTAAAAATTTCTACAACTATTTTAATTTCTTTTCTACTATTCATTTTTCTCCTCCTTTTAACCATTTTCTTTCAATCTCTCCAAAATCCCATTTCTTAACTTTTTCTCCCTTTCTCCCATTCTTATATCTTATTTCCCTTTCTTGTATCTTCTTTTCCACCTACTTTCTCTAGCTTTTACTCTTTTAATTTTCCCCCTCAATTTTTCTCCATTTCCTCCTCTTCTCTTTATTTTGTCACTGCCAATCCCAGTGTAATCATCTATTTTTTTTACTCTTTTAATTTTTTCCCTCAATCTTTTCTTCTTTTCGTTTTTCCCTTTCTTTTTTAAAGTATCCTTCCCCCTCGTCATTTCTATCTTTCACTATCAATCTCAATAAGAACATCTGTATTTTTATCCTCACTTATTTCTTTGTCAGCATTATATTTTTGTTCCTCTTGTTTCCTTATAATTTCTTCATAATATTTTTTTTATTTTTAAGCCACAGTTCTGCTTGTTTATTTCCCTTAAAGGAGTCTCTTATCATTTGAAGCACCTCCCGTAGTTCCTCTTCCATATTTTCAATATAAGGAGAAAGGCTTTTTAAATTTATTTAACTTATGTATAGTTCAAATTCAAGTCCAAAATATTGTCTCTTCCCCCCCCCCTTTTTTTTTTCTATTTCCAAATGCAAGCCAGTTCAGATGTTTATTTTTTCCTAAGTCGTTCTGATTCAAGTTTTTGATCTTTCCAGTTTTTAGAAACTGTGCCACAGCTGTTTAAACAATACTCCTTCGGTCTTTCTCTTTCCTTTGGTAGCCTAAGCAATCCACAAATCTCTCCAATCCACAAATCCCTGCAACAAAATGTCACTTGTTAATCCACAAAAAACAATTCCTATGTCTTCCTCAGTTAAATCCTTTAGTTAGCAAAAGATGCTTTCTCTCAATTTTCTTCTGATACTTATATTTTCTTGCAAAACCAATTTTAAATCCAGATGGAACGTTATTTCTTTTAGGGCTTTTGTCTTATAAATCCACTTTGCTGTCTGTATCCTCTCACTTTAAGTTTCCGCATGCCAATTAGCCGCTAACTTCAAACCATCGACCATGGTATCCTGCTGTGGCGGTTGGAGGGATTGGGGGTGGGGGGCACCATTTATCGTGGTTCTCCTCCTATCTCTCTGACCGTTCGCAGACGGTGTTGGCAGGGGGGCAGAGATCGACCTCAAGGTACCTCACTTGTGGGGTGCCACAGGGGTCGGTTCTCTCGCCTCTCCTGTTCAACATCTATATGAAGCCGCTGGGTGAGGTTATCCGTGGTTTCGGGGTGGATTACCATCTGTATGCTGATGATACTCAGCTGTACATTTCCACCCCGAACCACCCCAAACGAAGCCGTCGAGGTGATGGCCTGGTGTCTTGAAGCCGTGCGGGTCTGGATGGGGAGGAACAGGCCCCACTCAACCCCTCCAAGACAGAGTGGCGGTGGGTTCCGGCTTCAGTACAGTCAGCTTACGCCATCACTGTTGGGGGTGAAGTATTGACCCCCAGGGGGAGGGTGCGCAACTTGGGCGTTCTCCTGGATGATCGGCTGTCCTTAAAGGAACATTTGACGGCCGTCGCCAGGGGAGTATTTTATCAGGTTCGCCTGATTCGCCAGTTGCGCCCCTTCCTAGACCAGGACTCCTTACGCACAGTCACTCACGCCCTTGTTACTTCCCGCCTGGACTATTGCAATGCTCTCTACATGGGGCTCCCCTTGAAGAGCACCAGGAGGCTCCAGCTAGTCCAGATTGCGGCTGCGCGGGTGATAGAGGGAGCACCCCGTTGCTCCCACATAACACCTATCCTGCGCGGCCTGCACTGGCTGCCGGTAGCCTTCTGGGTGCAATTCAAGGTGTTGGTTACCATGGCTTAGGACCGGGCTATTTACGAGACCGCCTTCTGCCACCGATAGCCTCCCTACGACTTGTGCACTCCCACAGGGTGGGCCTGCTCAGGGTGCCGTCGACCAAACAATGTCGGTTAGCGGCCCCCAGGGGGAGAGCCTTCTCTGTGGCAGCTCCGGCCCTTTGGAATGAGCTGCCTCCGGGGTTACGCCAACTACCCGACCTCTGGACCTTCAAACGGGAACTTAAGACTTTATTATTTCATCGTGCGGGACTAGCCTAAGTGTAATTTTAATTATAATTTTAATTGGGTTTTATGTCGGTCTTTGATCGTTTTAGCTTTATTCGGCCTTTTAAATATTTGTTTTTAAATTCTGTTTTAAACTTGTTGGTGGTATTGTGTGTTTTAAATATGGGTGTAAACCGCCCTGAGTCCTTCGGGAGAAGGGCGGTATAGAAATTAAATTATAAATAAATAAAAATAAATAAACCAGAAAATCTTTTTAGCTTTAAATGTTTTTTCTTCTTCTTACCTACGAGTTGGCCAATCGCTCGCCCGGTAACAATACTCTGTTCAAGTCTCCGCTCCTGCTCAATCTTTTTGTGTGGCCATCCCAACTTTGGTACTCCTAATGGCTGCCTTTTCTTGTTTTTGGGTCGAAGGCTGGGTGCCGGTGCTGCAGGGAATTCGCAACTTCCCTGTTCGTGCCAGCCAGTGCCTTCTTTCTTCACTGTCCCTCCAGGACAGCTATGGTCCATTAAGGACCCCCAGAACGACCAAAATTTCAGCGTTCTTCTCGGAGCCCCGGGGTTCACGTCATCTCGTTGCGATGCTGACCACGCCTCCTTTCCTACTGTAAGCATTTTCTGTCTTTGGTCTGAGCTTGGTTATTTTCTTGCAGACATTTCATTACTCAAACTAAATAAACATCATCATCATAATAGCACAGATGATGTTACTTAGTTTGGCTAATAAAACATCTGTAAGAAAACAACCAAGCTCAGAGAGCACCGAGAACCCCTCATTTCTATTCTGAGTTGCAAATATTCTCCTATATTGGTATTTTTTTGACTCCAGACTGGAGGAATTGGGGTATATTATAGCCCTTCCTCTACTCCAGAGCAGCCTCTTTTAACCTGGTGCTCTCAGGTGTTTTGCAATTGCAACTCCTAGAATTCCATTGCTGAAGGATGACAGATTGGATAAACTCTATGCATTCTTTGTTTTTTATTTTGCCCATGCAATCTTTCTCCTATCCATTTACAGGGTCTGGAGATTGTGAATCCACAGGCAGCTGAGAAGAAGGTCACCGAAGCCAATCAGAAGTACTTTTCCAGCATGGCAGAATTCTTAAAAGTAAAGAGTGAGAAGAGTGGTATCATGTCCACTTCATAGCAAATATGGATGCTGCTGTTTCAACCAGTAATTGGAACCACATCACACGTGCTGATAGAAAAGTCTACACCAGATGTGGACCTTATTGAGGTTGAAGTTCAATAGATTATTTGATTTTTACAACTCAGCTCTGAAGTTCTTTTCCCAACCATATCAGCTTCCCCCCACCCTTTCTATTCTCGTATAGTCCACCAGAACCTGCTATTGTTTTAGCTGTTGATGCGGTGGAATGGCCCAATAGAATTATGCTGTGGTTCTCCTTCAGTATTCAAAATAATTTGGTTAAGTGGTAAGCTATTTAGCGGCATATAAAGACTGTGCTGAACAAACTTGCCGTATCTTCTCCCATCATGGATTGTCTTGTATAATACAAACTAATTTTGTAAATAACAGACTGAGATGCTGCCACTTTTTCTCCATTGGTATCTAGGAGCATTGGATAGCTAATCGTCTCTTTTAGATTCTGAGTTAGAGATTACTTGGATTTTAAAAAAAATCACACTTGCTTCCTGTGCATGTAGATTACATATTGCCCAGGAATTAATTGTAACAGGACTACGTTTTAATGTAGGAGGTGGAACATTAGAATGAATTTCTCTAATATTGTTTGCATACTTGTTTTTCTCCCCATTGTGTGGGTTTGGGCCCAGGATTCCTCAGCCACATGACTATTGTTGAATACTGGGGATTAAACTCCACACATGCGGAAGTTTTCAAAGTTGGGAAACACTGCTATAATTAGGAGTGCACCTTCCTTGATTCACGTCCTCCAGATAGCCATGCTAACTGGAGTTGATGGGAGTTGCAATCTAAGATCTTTGAGCAGCACAGAATTAGGATTGGAGTTGCTTCTATTTAAAGGGAGAGAAGTGAGAGTAGTATGAACCTAACCCCAAACTTGCGTCAGTGGCAAAGTGAATAAATATGCTGTATGTAGAAATGTGGTTGAGCGTAACTGTGGAAATGTGGGGATAAATTGCATTCTATTTCTAATAAAGTAAATTAAAAGGACATTTTTACTTCCAGGTGTATTAAAACCATAGTCTCTTTCTCTCTTAAGGGCACAGGATCATGGTGGATAATGTATATGTAGCATAAATGAATCTGAGCTGACATTTCATTATTTTCAGGAAGAACAACTAGAGGGTGGTGATATAACTGAAGTTTTATAGTATATTTTACTTGCAGTAGTTCAAAAATAGCAGTGTATATTTCAGAAGAAGAAACTCTATTAATGCCTGTATCTAATCCCATTGTTTAGAGGAGTAAGAATAGGGGAGAATTCTTGCTCTTTGTTGTCTTGTGGCTTGGACATTATTCTTCTAAGCGTAGCTCTTACTTCCTATACCTTTGCAATAAGACTTCACTTTCTTGTAAATTGAGCAAACACTAGGTGCCATCAAGAGTTGTCATTAAGAGGCCACATAGATTCCTCCCCGCCCCCCGCATGAAATTTAGCATAGACAAAACACGTCACCATGCATTTGGTTGTAAAATAACTATGCCTACTACCTCCATAGTGATCCACAAAATTGACATAACAATTCCATTCATTCCTGGCGTATTTGGTTATGTTTTTGTGGGCATGGGTGCATAATCCCTACTCTGCAGTGAAATTTCCCTCTGGAGAATAGCTTTAGTAGTAACCCAACATTGAAAGACCAGAGATTTAATCTGGCATTTTCCATTGTTCCCCAATGAATCAAAAGGCTCAATTATGCTGGCAGTATTCAGGAGATGCAGTTCTTTAGTCTTGTTTTTCTTTGTAGTAATACAATTTATAATCTGTTGTGCGATCAGATAACTGATTACAGATTAACAGAGTTGGAAGGGTTCTTGTGGGTCATCTAGTCCAACCCAACCTAACACCACCTTCCTAAGCAGGAGACCCTACACCATTTCTGACAAATGGCAGTCCACTGGTTGATTGTTCTGTCAGAAAATTTCTCCTTATTTCCAGGTTAAATCTCCTTGTTCATTTTCCATCCATTATTCCTTGTCTGGCCTACAGGTGCTTTAGAATATAGCTTGACCCCTTCCTCTCTGTGGCAGCCTGTCAAATATTGGAAGACTTCTATCACGTCTCCTCTGGTGACCCAATCCTGTGACCTAAAACCATTATGACCAAATAAATTCTGAAAACAACACCAGTATCTCCAGGAAATGCAAAACACTGCTCCAATAGGCAAAGATGAGGAATCCAAATATGTAGGGAGTTAGATTTGAAAAAGAATTATGAAAAGAATATTGCCAATAAACTGACCAGTGTGAGAATTCTTTAAGAATATTTTGAGTATTAGAAATAGAAATCCAGAAACCAACCACAGATTTATCAAGGGCTCTGGAGAGTTCTTAAGGAAGATGCAGAAGGATAAGTTTCTGTGTGCTTACTAACAGTGAAGTTTGCTTGATATGCTGTAAACGCAGCCCTGCAGCTTATGCAACAATATGATTCAGCAAACCAAGGGTTATGTCTCTAGTGAAGTTGGTCTCTCTCTCTCTTTGATATACTTGTTTTTTTTTATTTGAGTGCTGAGAATAACAACAACAACAACAGAGTTGGAAGGGACCTTGGAGGTCTTCTAGTCCAACCCCCTGCCGAGGCAGGAAACCCTACACCATTTCAGACAAATGATTATCCAACATTTTCTTAAAAATTTCCAGTGTTGGAGCATTCACAACTTCTGCAGGCAAGTTGTTCCACTGATTAATTGTTCTGTCAGGAAATTTTTCCTTAATTCTAAGTTGCTTCTCTCCTTGATTAGTTTCCACCCATTGCTTC
Source organism: Ahaetulla prasina (assembly GCF_028640845.1). NCBI lineage: Eukaryota > Metazoa > Chordata > Lepidosauria > Squamata > Colubridae > Ahaetulla > Ahaetulla prasina. The sequence goes on from NC_080542.1 coordinate 23,449,993, forward strand.
TTGTTCTACCCTCAGGTGCTTTGGAGAATAGTTTGACTCCCTCTTCTTTGTGGCAACCCTGGAGATATTGGAACACTGCTATCATGTCTCCCCTAGTCCTTCTTTTCATTAAACTAGACATACCGAGTTCCTGCAACCATTCTTCATATGTTTTAGCCTCCAGTTCCCTAATCATCTTTGTTGCTCTTCTCTGCACTCTTTCTAGAATCTCAACATCCTTTTTACATCATGGCGACCAAAACTGAATGCAATATTCCAAGTGTGGCCTTACCAAGGCCTTATAAAGTGGTATTAACACTTCACGTGATCTTGATTCTATCCCTCTGTTGATGCAGCCCAGAACTGTGTTGGCTTTTTTGGCAGCTGCTGCACACTGCTGGCTCATATCTAAATGGTTGTCCACTAGGACTCCAAGATCCCTCTCACAGTTACTACTATTGAGCAAGGTACCACATATACGATACCTGTGTATTTTGGGGTTTTTTGCCTAAATGTAGAACCTTACTTTTTTCACTGTAAATTCACTGTTGAATTTCATTTTGTTAGATAGGGCCCAATGTTCAAGTCTGTCAAGATCCTTCTGTATCTTGAGCCTGTCTTCTGGAGTGTTGGCTATTCCTGCCAGCTTGGTGTCATCTGCAAATTTGATGAGTTCCCCATCTTTCCCTTGTCCAAGTCATTGATGAAGATGTTGAAGAGTACTGGACCTAAAACAGAGCCTTGGCGTACTCCACTGCATACTTCCTTCCATGTGGATGTGGTTCCATTGAGGACTACACATTGAGTGCGGTTGGTCAGCCAGTTACGAATCCATCTGGTGGTGGTGCTGTCTAACCCACATTTTTCTACTTTATCTAGTAGTAGGCTATGGTCTACTTTATCAAATGCTTTACTGAAGTCCAAGTAAATTATATTGATAGCATTCCTCTGGTCCACTAATTTTGTCACTTTGTCAAAGAATGCAATAAGATTAGTCTGGCATGATCTGTTTTTGACAAACCCATGTTGGCTTTTGATTATTACTTTGTTTGCTTCTAGGTGTTCGGTGATCCGTTGCTTGATTATCTTTTCCAGAATCTTCCCTGGTATTGAGGTCAGGCTGATAGGTCTGTAGTTTCCTAGGTCTGTTTTTTTTGTCTTTTTTGAAGATGGGAACTACATCAGTACTTTTCCAGTCCTCTGGCAGTTCTCCTGTGCTCCAGGATCTTTGAAAGATATAGTTCAGTGGTTCTGAGATCTCGTCTGCCAGTTCACCTTGGGGTGTAATCCATCCAGTCCTGGTGATTTGAACTCATCTAGGGTAGACAAGTGTTCACTTACCATTTCCCCCCTATTTTAACTTGTGTTCCTAATCTGTTTTTTGTGGTGCTGTTTTTGATAGATTGGATTGTTTTTTTTGTGTGTAAAGACAGATGCAAAAAATGAGTTAAGTAGATCTGCTTTCTCCCTGTTGCTTGTCATCTTCTTGCCACTTTCTCCCAGCAATGGGCCAATTGTTTCCTTGACTTTTTTCTTGTTTTTAACATGTTGGAAGAAGTTTTTTTTTGTTATTTTTTACTTTTGTCTCTAGCCTTTGTTCATTGTGAGCCTTAGCTTTCCTCACTTCATCTTTACAGGCTCGGGCTATTTGCTGATATTCTGCCTTAGTTATTTACCCCTCTTTCCACTTTTTATACTTGTCCTTTTTGTCTTTCATTTTGTCAGTTCTTTATGCATCCATGCTGATTTCTTTTGAGCTCTATTATTTTTCTTCTTCATTGGTGTTGTGTTAGACTGGGCTTTTATAATCTCACTTTTCAAAATTTCCCAAACTTCTTGAGTTGTTTTCCCCTTGAGGATTCTCATCCATGGAATCCTTCTCAAGCTCTTTCTAAGTTTATTAAAATTAGCTCTCTTAAAGTCCAAGACTCTACTTTGACTTTGTTCTACTACTTGTGTTGGCATAATGTTGAATTCCAATATTGCGTGATCACGCCCCCAAGGTTCCTGTAGTTTCAACACCTTCTACCATTTCATCTCAGTGAGAATTAAGTCCAATATGGCTGATCCTCTTGTTCTCTTCTCTACTTTTTGGGAAACAAAGTTGTCTCTAGGTTTGTTAGGAACCTGTTGGATCTTCCACTTGGTGCAAAGTTTGTCTCCCAGTTGATGTCAGGGTAGTTAAAATCCCCTATTATTACTGTGATGTGTTTCCTATATACCAGGGGTCTCCAACATTGGCAATTTTAAGACAAGTTGGCTGAAGCATTCTGGGAGTTGAAGTCCACAAGTCTTAAAGCTGCCAACGTTGGAGACCCCTGCTATATACCTTAGTTAGCTGACTATTGGTTGGGTAGTCTATAGCATAGACCTATGGCAATACCATTTCCCCCCTTTAATATTGACCCAAATGCATTCAAGATAATTTTCATCATTGTTGTGCTCTATTTCTGTAGAGATGTAGTTATTTCTTATAAGTAGAGTTGCACTATATTTATATCCCTCTAGCTGTATGTTCCATTTGTGGGTTTCATCCCACCAAGTTTACGTAATGGCAACAATATCATATCTGCCCTCATTTACTTGAATTTCTAATTCACCCTGTTTATTCCTCATATTCTGTGCACTGGTGTATAGATATTTGAGTCCATTTTGATTGACCCTGTGTTTACTGTCCACATGACCTGTGTTGTGCCTGACTGCCCCTACTTTCTTGCCACCTGTTTGATTAGTGCACATGGTATGGCACTCACTATTAAATGCTTGGTTTTGCTTGATAGCAGGGCTGATAATCTTACCCACACAGACATCTATGTTACATGCACTGATAACCCTATTCATTTTGGATTGCTGGGGACAGAAATGTTCTGTATCAATTAATTCTCTGTCCCCACTGTTCAGTTTAAATGTTTATCAAGAAAATCTGTGAATTTATTGCTAAGTAACTCAGTCCCTTTCTTTGATGGATGCAATCCATCTCTTTTGTACAGTTTTGCATTGGACCAGTTGCAGACATCATGACTAATAAAACCAAAGCGTTCCCTTTTACACATTAAACTCCACTAGAATAGAATAGAATAGAATTTTATTGGCCAAGTGTGATTGGACACACAAAGAATTTGTCTTGGTGCATATGCTCTCAGTGTACATAAAAGAAAAGATAACTTCATCAAGGGACAACACTTACAACACTTACATGATAGTCATAAGGTACAAATTTAACAATGATACAACACTTAATGATAGTCATAGGATATAAATAAGCAATCAGGAAACAATCAATATCAATATAAATCATAAGGATACTAGCAACAAAGTTACAGTCATAAGTGGAAGGAGATGAGTGATGGGAACGATGAGAAGATTAATAGTGCAGATTTAATAAATAGTTTGACAATGTTGATGGAATTATTTGTTTAGCAGAGTGATGGCCTTCGGGAAAAAACTGTTCTTGTGTCTAGTTGTTCTGGTGTGCTCTATAGCGTCATTTTGAGGGTAGGAGTTGAAACAGTTTATGTCCAGGATGTGAGGGATCTGTAAATATTTTCACGGCCCTCTTTTTGATTCGTGCAGTATACAGGTCCTCAATGGAAGGCAGGTTGGTAGCAATTATTTTTTCTGCAGTTCTAATTATCCTCTGAAGTCTGTGTCTTTCTTGTTGGGTTGCAGAACCGAACCAGAGGTGCAGATGACAGGCTCAGTAATTCCTCTGTAGAACTGAATCAGCAGCTCCTTGGGCAGTTTGAGCTTACTGAGTTGGCACAGAAAGAACATTCTTTGTTGTCCTTTTTTGATGATGTTTTTGATGTTAGCTGTCCATTTTAGATTTTGCGATATGATAGAACCTAGAAATTGGAAGGTTTCTACTGTTGATACTGTGTTGTCTAGTATTATAAGAGGTGGAAGAATGGAAGGATTTCTCCTAAAGTCTACCACCATTTCTACGGTTTTGAGTGTATTTAGTTCCAGATTGTTTCGGTCGCATCACGAGGCGAGTCGTTCGACCTCCCCTTTGTATGGAGATTCATCATTGTCTCGAATGACACCGATCACTGTTGTGTCATCTGCGAACTTCAGTAGTTTAACAGATGGATCGTTGGAGATGCAGTCATTGGTATATAGAGAGAAGTGGGGAGAGCACACAGCCTTGGGGGGCCCCTGTGCTAATTGTACAGGTATCTGATGTGATCCTGCTTAGCTTCATCTGTTGCTTCCTGTTTGTTAGGAAGCTTGTGATCCACTTAAGTCTGTTCAGATATCTATAGCTGGTTTAGCTTAGTTAGAAAAGTGTCTGGAATGATGGTATTGAATGCTGAACTGAAGTCTACAAAGAGGACCCTTGCATAAGTCTTTGGAGATTCAAGATGTTGTAGGATGTAGTGCAAAGTCATATTAACAGCATCATCTGTTGATCTATTTGCTCAGTATGCAAATTGCAAGTGGTCTAACAGTGGATCCGTGATGGTTTTCAAGTGGGACAGCACTAGCCTTTCAAAGGTTTTCATGACTACAGATGTTAGAGCAACTGGTCTGTAGTCTTTCAGTTCCTTGATGGTGGGCTTCTTCGGCACTGGGATAATAGTAGAGCATTTGAAGCAAGAAGGAACATAGCACATCTTTAGTGATTTATTGAAGATACGGGTGAAGATGGGGGCCAATTGGTCAGCACAGACATTTAAGCAAGGAGTTAGCTTGTCTGGCCCTGGAGCTTTTCTTGGCTTTTGTCTGTGAAATAGGTCCTGCACTTCCTTTTCTGTGATCACTAGGGGTTGTGAACCCAATGGGATGGGGTCAGTTGTAGGAGGCTTGGCTGTTGGTGGTGTGTCTGAGATGAGGGTTGTGGAGATAGGTGGCTGTAGTTTCCTTTCAAACCTGCAGTAAAACTCGTTCAGGTCATCTGCCAGTTGTTGATTTCCTTCAGCCTGGAAAGGAGCTTTGCCATAGCCGGTGATATTTTTAAGAGTTTTCCACATGTTGCTGGTTCATTTGTTGAGAACTGATTCTTTAGCTTTTCAGAGTAGCTTCTTTTTGCTGCTCTGATCTCCCTTATTAATACATTTCTGGCCTGATTGTACAGCATTATATCACCTTTTCTGTAAGCTTCCTCTTTGGAATGACAAAGCTGCTTAAGTTTAGCTGTGAACCAAGGTTTGTTGTTCCTTGTCGATACACATAGGTGTTCACAAAACCTGACATATGATGTTACAGTATCTGTGAGTTCATCCAATTAAATTCCACTACACGCTGGCCTTTACCTTTTTGTTCCTTATATACTGATAAAACCTCTGAAAAGATAAGCCTACAACCTATACTACTAAATTCATACCCCAAGCTCTGGAAATCATTCTGCACAGAAAGTACATCCTTTTGGGACAGATCACTTGTGCTAAGATGTATAATAGCATCAACATCACAATCCTTACTGGCATTCTTGACTATCTTAAAAATACGCCTCTTGTCTGCTGGCAGTAGCACCTGGCAGGCACCTGACCTCTTTCAAAACCTCCATACCCTTTCCTAAATTTACGTCCCTTACAATTGAATCACCAATCAGAAGGTGGCTTCTCTTTTTGGATACCGTGCTCTTCTTGTGTGACTGATGTGTAATACCTGATTCACACTTTCCCCTTTCCAAAGTAAGTTCTTCATCTTGGACCCCTGCTTGTTTGAGTTATCAGTATCACAACTACCTTGATCTGTCACTTTAGTGTCCCTATTAAGGTCAGCAAGGGCACGATATCTTATACTGGGACACTGCAAATGCTTTGTTTTATGGTTCACGGCTCTCACCCTGCCAGATCCCAAGGTTGTCCATACTGCCCTTCTCCTGCAGGATCTTTGTGGTAGAGGGGACTGATGGCACAGCAGCTCAATAGAGTGGAATGGCTGAATTGGGCACCTAATTTTTGCTTGGAGAGCACAGATTTGAGATTCTAGATAGGTAATCTGGCCACGTAATCTGTCCACGAGCCCAGATTTGTGCTTGTTTAAATAGCAACAAGTACGTCCCTTTTTATCAGTTGGTGAACACGGCTGCGCCCGCCTAAATCTGCAACAAGCCTTTGTGATAGCTGGATAGGAAGTGCTGAAATAAATCATTAAACCAAAGCCCGGATAGAAGGATATCTATCTTGGAAAGGGGTCGTTCTTCCTTCCCTGATTGGATACAGTGGGTTTAATTGACAGGTTGCCTTTTAAGAGTTTCCTGCAGATTGTCCCGCCCCGACCCTTTTTACCTTAATGCAACCAGCTTCAAAACGTGTATGCCAATAGAAAAAGGAGAAGGTTTCTACGGTGCGGCACAGCTGTCCAATGAAAAGACAACATGTGCAGGTTTGCTTGTTTACAGCCAATGGGGAGGCACAGGCTCAAAGTCTTTCGCGGCTACCGCCTTTTTATTAGTTTCAGCCAAACAGCAGGACCAAGGAATAAATGACAGGGCCTTTATCCAATAGCCTTTTTTACTTTTGCCAGTATTCGTGTACAGGAAGCGGTAGTCAATCATACAAGAGTGCGATTTGAGGGACATTTTTTTTGCCCATTAGGAGGTAGGCTTTGACGTAAACTCCGCCCTCTCGGCTTGTTTTTCGCGGAGTAGTAGGCGTAACCACGCCTACTACACCATCTGCGCTTCTCCAGCCAATGGCAGCACGAAATCGCTTTGAAGGACACCATCTCCTGACAAATAGATCCCATGCATTCCTATTAATGACAGCTGCGGCTGCGCCGCGTCGTCCCACCCTCCCCGTTCCCTCTTCCGTCCAGTTCCTTATTATCCAATCGAAACGGTACGAGGCTTGAGGGGCGGGAGAATTAGCCAATGTAGTTCAGGGGAGGGCGGATCGAGAGAAAATAGAGGGGGGGAGGTTGCCGCCATCTTGGATGCCGCGGAACCCGAGAGACGGGGGCGAGAGAAAGAGAGAGGGAAAAAAGAAGGAGAGTGAGAGCGACCCGGAGACGCCGGAGCTGCCGGTGAGACAGCGGGAGGGGGAGGGGCCTAGCAGAGGGGCGGGGCCTGCAGGTGCCTACGGGGCTCCGTAGGGGGCGGGGCCAAAGTGTTTGTTGGGGGCTCCTTAGGGGGGTGGACGATGCTTAGGGCAATGCTGTTCCTGTGAGTGTTTGCGGAGGGAGGGCCTAGCAGAGGGGCGGGGCCTGCAGGTGCCTACGGGGCTCCGTAGGGGGCGGGGCCAAAGTGTTTGTTGGGGGCTCCTTAGGGGGGTGGACGATGCTTAGGGCAATGCTGTTCCTGTGAGTGTTTGCGGAGGGGAGGGAGCGTCTCCGGCGTTGAAAGGGGGCCTCGAGTTTCACGGGGCGACGGTCAGTGGGGCCCTGGAGAAGGGCTGGCAGGATTGAGGTTGTAAAGGTGAGTCCCTCGCCTGTAAGCACTGGGGCCCCTTAGGCCCCCTTAGCCAAGGCAGAGCTAAGCCCCTTAGCCAAGGCAGAGCCGGTGTGGCAGCCTCGAGTAGGAAACATGGGTGGGGTGGGATGCCGCGGGTTGCCCTAAGGCTTAATCTCCTCTACCGGGGATGCTGTGCAAGAGGGAGCAGCTCTTAATCACTTAAAAGTTGCAACCAAGTCAGGCGCTCTGCCTGGGAAGGGGATGCTTTCAGAACAATCCCTCACCCGTTTCAGTCTTGCATGGGGAGAGATGTAAGCCTGGGAAAGAAAGCTGTAGAAAGAAATGGTCTCCCCAGAGCAGGGGTCTCCAATTGTGCTACTTTAAGCCTGGCGGACTTCAACTCCCAGAATGGGAAATTCTGGGAATTGAAGTCCGCCAGGCTTAAAAGTTGCCAAAGTTGGAGACCCCTGTTCTAAAGCACAAGTGACATTTACTGAGGAATACAGCCTGGAGGATGTTAGGGAGGCCTGTTTGGATCCAATGGCTTAAAGCAAGGGTGTCCAAACTTTAAGACTTGTGGACTTTAACAGCAAAGCTGGCTGGGGAATTCTGGGAGCTGAAGTCCGCCAGGCTTAAAGTTGCCAAGGTTGGAGACCCCTTCCCCAGAGAGTAGTGGCCTACCTTGATTTGGGGTAGGCCTATTAGCGTGTCAGGGCAAAGACCCTCCAACTACAAGAAACTCCTCAGGGCGGTAAGAGTTATGTGTCAGTGGAGTTCCTCTTATGTTCAAACTTCATAAACCTTCAACCGGCACAATTCATTTCTGGCAAGGTGATAATCCAAAGAGTATACGATCCTTAAATAGATAATAACCGGATACGTAGACCTTTCTTTCTTTCTTTCTTTCTTTCTTTCTTTCTTTCTTTCTTTCTTTATTCCTTCCAGGACATTCTGCCTTGGTTAAGATTTTAGTGGGCTTTAACATGCTTTACAAAATCAAGAGCTAGAAACTTTTCCGGGGTTTTTTTAAGAGGCAGAATTCTGCACTGTACTGCACTGATTTCTGCATGTAAATAACAGTAGCATAGTCTTTGGATATCATCTTGCCAGAAGTGAATTGTGCTGGTTGAAGGTTTATGAAGTTTGAACACATCTGGAGGATCCCAGAGTTGTGTTGACCACCGTCATAAACAGGATTTGCCTTACAAAATTTATTTCAAAAGAAAAAAATGTGGGAAAGTCTCAACAATGTGGTTATTTAAAAGATAAAGCTATGTTGCCAAAAATATGTATAGCTCTGGTCTGTTGTTTAGTTGATTTTAATCTAAGAAATTCTCTCCCTCTTTGATAGATCATTAATATTTGGTCTACACAGATCCAGTCCCTGCTAGATTTGCTGAATCCTAGTTTCAGCTGCACAGTAGATTCTTTCAGCAAATAAACACACTTTCTTTTCATGTATTTATTTTAAATTCTGCTTATCGGCTCATATCCACACACAAAATTGTTCAAAACAAACCATGTTCTGTGCTCAAAGAAAAGTCACTGCCGGTGTAGGAATTGTCTGGAGCTCTTCGGTTTCTGTAACTTAGATGCTGCTGTTGCATAGGAAAACTTTTTCATATTATCACCAGCCAAATTTCTGATAAAAATTAATAGCTAAAAGCCACTTCAGGGATCTGAATGGGTAGGCAACTTCATAATGCCCCAGCATCAGCCTCCACACCATCAATTAAAGCAGAAGTCTTCAGTCTAAACCTTGTGTGATACTTTTGCTTGCAAATCTCATCATTCTTGACTGCTGTCTATCCTGTGTTTGGCAGTTGTGGTAAGATACAAAAGTCTGGAGGGATTTGAATTGGGGAAAATTGAATTAAAGGGTCTCTACATGTGAGATTCAGAAGAACCATCAATTGAGGCCAGAGAGAACCAGTGCCATTTGCAAAAGACAGCAGGCCAATATAATGATCTCATTTCATATATGGTAGTTTAACTACAGTTTGATAGTAGCCGACAGGAAGCAAACTGTTTAATATACTGAATTGTCTGTGACGATACACAGAGCCTCAGCTATGGTCGAATTTGAATTCCCAGGTTGATTGACCATTTGCTATAACTTAATGGTAGCTTGTAGTATCTTTACCCAGAAAGTTAGGCTACACTACAAAATACAGTCAATAAAAATCAAATTGCATGATTTGATTTCCTTGAGGTAGAAAGCATACTTCCAGATGGTTAGGTTATCAAAGCATAAGATCTCAATGAGGTTATTTGAAGTTACAAGTGTTGGTACAGGAAAGCACTGTAGCATTGTCTCTGCACAAAACATACAGCTAAGGAAAAAGCCATATTTCCCTTCCATGGAGCATGTTATTTGCATTTGTGCCTTGAATGTAAAAACTTATTGAAATGCTGTAGGCCTTTGCCCATTGTACAATCTTTTAAATGTACCCCCACCCTGTGCTATAATGAAAGTTATTCTTTGGCTGTGAAATCTTTCAAGAACCCTTCATAGAAAATAAGGCTGCAGGGGATTATTTAGATAATTGAATCCAGCAAGCCTTCTGATTTAGTAATTGAAATTTAAGCATCAGCAACAAATACTTATCTAGCCTCTGCTTGGAGAACATGAAAGCCTGTAGATATGTTAGGATCACATCTGTACAGTTCTGGTCACCACAATACCAAAAAACATTCTGAGACCCTAGAAAGTGTGCAGAGAAAGGCAACAAACATAATAAATGGTCTGGGGGCTAAATTGTATGATGAATACTTGAGGGAACTAGGTATATCTAGCCTATTGAAGTGAAGGATTAGGGGAGACATGATAACTGTCTTTCAGTATTTGTGAGGCTGTTGCAGAGAAGACGAGATTGCCTTATTTTTCAAAGCACCAGAAGGCAGGACAAGAAATAATGAGTGGAAGCTTGTTAAAGAGAGCTCTATCCTAGAAGTAAAGAGAAACTTTCTGACAGAACAATTAATGAGCAGAATAGCTTGCCTCCCATAATTGTGAGTGATCCGCTACTGGAGATTTTCAAAAATATACTAGACAGCTATTTGACCAGGATGATATAATGTCTCCTGCCTTGAGCAAGGGATTGGACTAGAAGACCTCCAAGGTCCCTTCCAGCCATATGAATTCTGTGTTTTCTCTGGATATTCAGCTGCAGTGGTCCTCCTCTGACTCTTTGAAAACTCCGTGATAAAACAACTAGACATTGGCAAAAGCTTGAAGCGAGGCCTTCTACTTATTTTTATAAGCTGCCTCCTGTCCTGCTGGAGATATTTGTTCAACCTTTGTGCGCTTCTGTTTTCTACAGTCCTCTCTGTTCAAAAGGGAACAGTCTTGTCGATTTCACCTTTTTTTCCTTTTATATCTTTATCCCCACATCTTAGAGGAGCATTTTCTATTAGATCCACTCTATTAGAGAGAAAGCATTTTCTATTAGATCCACCTACAGTGAGTTCATAACAGAGAGGAGATTCATAGTTAGGTTCTTAATCTGCAGCTCAGGGACTGCAGTGTTAGCACTGAGAGAAGCAAGGCTATTTGCATCAAGAAAAGATTCTCTTCTGAGAGGCCGTATGCCAGCAAAGTGCTTGATGGTATACCCCAAAGGTTGCCATGTATATGGGGGACAATATTAAGAAAATGTGGAAGAATGTTACAGGGATTCGGTTCTGGTTGAGGAATTCTTTATTACCCCTTCACAACACCCTGTTCTCTGCAAATGGCATTTCATTAGTGGTCTTAGTGGTTCATTAGTCTTAGTGGTTTGGGGTTATTTGTCATTGCAACAATTGTATTCATGGTATGTGCTGCAGCAAGTTCCCACTAATATCTGTATCTTACATTGGTTGCTTACAATTTCTGTGTAAAGGAGAACATGAAGAACTGCATAATTACAGAGATGATTAGGGGCCTGGAGGCTAAAACATAGGAACGATTGTAGGAATTAGGTATGTAGTTGGGGTGACATGATAGCAGTGTTCCAATATCTAAGGGACTGCCACAGAAAAAAGGAGATCAACCTGTTCTCCAAAGCACCTGAAGGCAGGACAAGAAACAATGGATGGAAACTAATCAAGGAGAGAAGTTACCTAGATCTAGGGAGAAATTTCCTGACAGTGAGAACAATTAATCTGTGGAATGAGTTGCCTTTGGAAGTTGTGAGTGCTCCAGCACTGGAGGTTTTCAAAATGACTGGATAGCCATTTGTCTAAAATGGTACAGGGTCTTCTGCTTGAGCAGGGGGTTGGACTAGAAGACCTCCAAGGTCCCTTCCAACTTGGTTATTCTGGTGACTGTATCAAAATGAAACTGAAATGGACATTGTAGGCCTTTGTGGGTCAATGCAAAGATGGCAAAATTTGTAAAAAAAATAATTGTCTCATTTTATAATGGGTGACTGAGGAACATGAAAAAATTACTTCAAGTCCTGCTTAGATGATCATATTTTGTGTCACCTTTTGGGACAGTTAGAATAGTGTTCTTTTCTGAAGTTAAGCTTGTTTCCATAGAATGGAAACATTCCAGTTGTGCATCTTTATTCTTCCAGATATCTCACTATAAGGTAACTCCGATCCTGTCAGAGTGTTTCTGACCTGTATCTTATAGCAAACCATCAGCTTCTTGGATTGAATTAAATAGTCTAGAGAGAATAGATAGAACAAGACTCTTAAAATGCTATACTGTAAGCCCATGTTTCTCAATCTGGGCAATTTTAAGAATGTGGTCTTCAACGCAGAATGCCCCAACTAGCCATGCTGGCTGGGGGATTCTGGGAGTTGAAGTCCACGTATCTTAAAGCTGCTAAGGTTGAGAAACTGTGCTTTAAACATACTATTGCTCAGCAGGGAAATCTGAGTGGTGGCAGGATAGAGAAAATAAAGTGTTTCTACATATAACAGATTAGTACACTTTCAGATTCTATTGCCACAAGTTTTGGCAATTGTGTATAACAGAGGTGGGTTTTTTGTTTGTCTGTTTGTTTTAAAGATAAAACAACCTACGGAAATAGACTTATCAGGTGCATCTGTGATCACTCATTTCTGCAGTTTATTTTGCTATTTATTGGTATTACTGCAGCATTTTCCAGTCAGTTGCCTTTCAGATGTGTGTTTCCATCATCTCCAGATGGCAAACTAGATATTACAGGAATTCAATTCAACAGCAGCTTCATTTTTATAATATTGTCTCAGGGCCGGAATGGAAAACCTGCTGCTGTTTAGATGCTTTAGACTACAATTCCCACAATCCAGTCGGCTGAAACAAATGAGAACTGGATTCCAAATATTTTAGAGGTTACCAGGTTGTTCTTTCCTGGTCTGACATTATTATTTTAATCCAACGTATGCTTCATTTTTGCTTTCACTGATTTTGGGGAAATTTGTGCAGGATTTATCTTTTCTCTCTGCTCCTTTTTCTAAGTCACTGGGACTTTAGAAAATGGGGGATATTCCTGTTTGTCTCTCTTTAATCAGTGGTCAGATATCATAAATATGGTAGCTGAATTGTCCTCAGTTGGTTTTCTTCAGCAGTTATAACCAATCAGCCTGCTCAGTATGGGTGGTTGTTGTTGTTTTTTTGGTTTTTTTTTGTATTTTAAATAAAGCACCATCTTCAGGACTACGTGGGTTATCACCATCTATCCTTTTCTTTATCTTCAAAATAATATAGGAAAATCTATCCGAGTTAACCGAATGGTGGATAATTGATTAAAAAAAATTTAAAAAAGTAATTTTATATTAATGGCTTTCTCTCCACACACCCCCACAAGTTAAGAAACTGTTTTTCAGCATAAAAGAATGAATTAGAGCAAAATGTAGAAATTGGCTATACACATCTGCATAATAGATCATGCACTTAACTGAATATTATGCAAATCATCTCTTGTTTACGGTAGATTACTTCTGAATAAATATGGTTGCATTGTTGGCTTTTTAGCCAGTTAATACATACTTTTCTTGGAGTAACATAAATTTGCCCAGTAACTAATAGCATTTTCTTCTTTGTGGTTATATTTTCAAGCAGGTATGTTGGTGCCTGGCAAACAGACATCAGCTTTCTGTGAAGTAACAAAAATCCATCCCATGCAAAAGAGGCCTATGGTCTATACAAGCAGGAAGTGTGGATTTATGCTCCTTTGTGTGTGCCAGTGTATTCATGGGTAGATACCTTTCAGTAGCTCTAGCAACTACTTAATGTGCACATTAAAGAACAGCTTGTCTTTTTGTTTGTTCCTCTGAATTCAGAGATGTATCTAGGACTAAGCCCTAAAACAGGTGGAAATAAGGTTTAAATTAGCCTTGATACTGGTCAAATTAAATCATTGATTTAAATTGCCTTGTTTTAAAATTGGTCCATTTTGACTCAGGCCAGGTATTTGTGCCTGCACAGTAAATAGCAATTCAACCTTTAAATGCAGCTTTGTATGCTAGGAAGTTTTCAGTTGTTGTTTTTTTCTTCAAAAACCAGTCAGGAATTCTTCTTTTAAAGAAGTGAGGGGGGAAAAGCTTCCTAAAAACAGAAAACGGCTTTGTACATCATGTTCACTTTAAGTAAAACTTGAGAGAGCTCCTAAAATAGTATAGGCAGGAAGTGATTTGAGACAGTTGGAGTGGTATCCTCTCTATAATTTATTGTAGATCAAAAAAGATTTATAGCTCCCTAGTTTTTGACGAAAGCCGGATCTACCTAACACAGCTGTCTAAAATGTGGATGGTAAATTAGTGACTCTGGATATTCACATAACCCATGTTTAATTGACTAAACCTTGTTATTTTCACAGCACACTGATCCATAAATGAATTGACTATATTTTAGATTAGCAAAAGTGAATTCAGGCATTTCAATAAACCATAGTATAGTTAGCCGCTGGTTAGCATATTGTGTGAACGCAACCAAACCATGTTAAAGTGCTTTTCTTTTCTGTTGCTTTGGTTGATGAAAACCAGGAAGGGCTTTTTCTGCAAAATGTTCTGGTAATGGAGTCTGATATTATGGTAATCACAAATACATGGTCTCAGACGGCCCTGCATTTTTATGTTTATTCTTATCTGCCAGATGCTTCATACTTGACTGTCAGTGGTGAATCTATAAGCTTTGATAAATATAGAATGGTTTGGCCATGTACTGTTTACTTAACAAGTAAGCTTCCCATTAAAATTTAGAATATTGGGAAATCACTAAATTGTTTAATAGAGTAGGTGTAAGTAATTTATAATAAAGATGAAACTAAATGTTTTGATAAGCAAAGTGGAAATCTGTAGCAAAATCCCCAATTCCTAAGGTTCATAGGGCTTATCCCACAGAATATTATTTTCCAGTCCAGTGTCCTCCAGATGTTTTGGCGTACACTTTCATAGTATCCACTATGTGCTTACACAGTGTTTTTTATCCTTGGCAATTTTAAGATGTGTGGACTTCAACTCCTGTAGTTCTTCAGCCAGCAAGACAAATACCACACTAACCAGATTGCCTGTTGATAGACAAATCACTCGGTTTTCTGAACAAAATCTTCCTTTCAGCCAGTTGTTGGGGTTTTTTAAATATAGATCAGCTTTCTTCCCCATCCTTTCCAAAGTGTGGGAAAGCTCTCAGGATTTTCTGCTACAGCCCATACAGACTGATGATGAATCCTTGGAGCTGAAGTCTTAAGATGGCTGTGATGTTAGCCTGAATTTGCAAACTAACTCGGAGGAATTGACCTGACTTCCTAGGGAACCTTTCAACAGCAGAAACGTGCAAAAATTGGCAGGTAAAGCTTGGACAAAAGAGAGATCAACGCTTGCTAAATGACAGCAAATAAAGCTGCTCTTAATGGTCTGGAACAACTATTGGGGAGATAAAAGCGGGTGGGGAATGAAAGCGTAGCTCTGTTCCTCCAGTAGCAGATTTCATGGTCCACTCTCCACCCTAGCTTCCTGTAATTAGCAGGGTTTTCATGCTGCCTCTCAGCAGAGAGAGGAAGAAGAGGGGTTGGCAGAGCAAGAGCGCTCAGCCTGGTTGAAACCATAGCTCTATGGAAGGTTCTTCTTTTGCAAAGACTGATTTTAGAGGTATAAATACGGTTTCACCCATTTACTTGGAAGTGGCAGCTCTCAAGACGGGCTCCCAGAACACACCGAAGTAAAACCAGGTTTCATTCTTTGTGATTTAGTCTGTTGGGTGAACCAGGAAATGTGGTTTGCAAAACAGTCTTATACTTAAGAGCAGGGGTGGGCAGCCTTTTTGTAGCTGGGGCTTTAACGGGTGAGGTGAGAAGCATAGTAGCTGGAATCGGGATTGTGTTATACCTATTTAGTCTCTGTGTGTATTATTTACTTCCCATCTCTGAATGGGAGAGAGCTGTGATATGTATTTCTGGTAACTGCAGTCAGAGGTGACTAATGGGGCTACTAAGAAAGGTTGGGGGGGGTTGGCTGTGTAAGTCTTGGGATCTCAAGGTTACCCATTCCTGATTTAATGTGTTGGGTGCAATCATGTGTGTGGGGGATTTAAAAAATGAAGGGGGGAGGCTTTCCTGCTGTTTTCCTTTATGTTTTCTTTCTTAATGGATTATGAAATAGATCTTGATTGTTTTAAAAAGAAACATTCTCATGTTGTTTCCTAATCTTTACCTCCAATTGATTTATGAAAACTATATAGTAAGACTTTTATGTAAGACTAATTACATTATCATATAGTATACCAGAGTATAACTCTGAAATACTAAATGTAAGAGGCATTGACATTTATTTTTACAAGAGAAGGAAGGGCTCAGCCTACCTTTGATAATAGGCTTCCTTCCTCTTATTGATGTAGAGATTGCTGGATAGTGGCCTATCCTTCACTAGTCCTCAAAACTCTGGGAATGGGGTAAACATTGGCAGTAGCATCGATTTATCTATACTTACAAAGAATGCTAAACATGAATTTCATATTTTAAATTCTCTTCTGCTCACCTCCAAAAAATGGAAAAGTGTTCTGGAATTGTTTTCGAGGAGTTTTATTTTTCAACATTTCTGGAAAGTTTATATCCTCAGTTTGCTAAATGTGCATAGTAGTCTTTTTATATACTACCTTTTAAGTTTAGGAACTTTTAAAAAAAGGTAAGGGGATCCACCTAATATCATATTTCTCCAAGTATAAACTTGCCCAGTTTATTACTTCAGGATGTTATTGTATTTATGCCATAGGCTTTAGAGCAAAATTCTGAGAACGAGACTTTGGGGGTTTCTAAAAAGAGAAGGAAAACATCTGCTTTGTGATATTTTGAGGGGGAGAGGAAACAAAAACTTGTTCAGCCATGGGAGTTAGTCCCTAATATTTACCAGTCTTTTACAAGCAGCTCATGGTTTTTCTTAGCACATCTTCAGTCAGGAAAAAGAGAGATTCCCTTTGTGATCACCTGGAGGTTTTCTCTTATTACTGTCAAGAAAGCAAGCAGCTGTATACCCTAGTGATGGGAAGGAAGGCTTGCCAGCTGGATTCTCTGCCTAGCAGGGAAAGCTTAACCTGCTTACTTCGGCATGGCCAGTGGCTTTTAAAAGCACTGAAAGCCTGCAGGAAGAAAGAAAAATACTTCAAACGTGAGGGATGGTGACTTAGACATTATTTGGGGTGGGGGTGGGAGGGAGAGAGAGAGAGAAACAAACTACTGTTTTTGTTGTGCTCTGTTCTGTACCCAGTTGTATAACAGCTGGGTTTGTGCAGAACACTGGGCTAAAATATGGGTAATTCAGTGTCAAGTTTGCTAGATAATCCTAGAAAAATAGGGTTAAATCCATGAACCGTGGCTCAGTTAACTATGGATAAACGCGTCTCAGGAATACGTACTTCAAATCCCTTCCCCAGTTGGCTGAGTTTGCAAAACGCATTCGACCATATAGCCACCAGTTAGCATAGCATGTTGATTAAGCCATGGGGCTCTGTGTAGACTTTCTTCATGTGTAGGCTTCCTGGCGTGGGAGAAGGTGAGCTTGGTTCCTCCTGCTAGCTATATATATTTTCTCACCTTTATAGGAACCTGGCTGGAGAATAGGTCAACAGCAAGTGCCCAGGGGCCTCTAGGTAAGTGCAAAATTGATCTGCTTTCTTCAGAAGGCCCCAGGGCCTCCCAGCTAAAGCTGCTCTGCTGAATAACTTAGACTAGAAATAACAGCAGCTGGTTGATGCTTAAGATGTCCTTCGTGCTCCAGTTGTTTATATGTACTCAAGGTATGGCTTTCGGTTAAGATTCCTTTCATCTTCATCCTTAGTTTGGTTTGGTTTCCTGATCAAGAAAATGAGACATTTGAGAGGTGCAAGTCCTCAACTTGCAACAGTTCATTTAGTGACCGAAAGTTACAACGGCACTGAAAAAAGTGACTTATGACCATTTTTATGACCGTGCCACAACCACGCTTACGACCGTTGCAGCCTCCCCGTGGTCACCTGATTTACATTCGAATGCTTGACGACTGGTTCATATTTATGACGGTTACAAAACCCCGGGCTGTGATGTGACCTTCTGACAAGCAAAGTCAACGGGGAAACCAGGTTCACTTAACCGCCGTGACACTCATATAACGACTGAAGTGATTCACTTAACAAATGTGGCAAGAAAAGTTGTAAAATGGAGTGAAACTCACTTAACAAGTGTCTCACTTGGCAGCATAAATTCTCGGCTCAGTTGTGATTGCAAGTCAAGGGCTACCTGTATTCGATTTGGACTTTTGAGAGGCCATTTCTAAAGCAGGGGTCTCCAACCTTGGCAACTTTAAGCCTGGTGGACTTCAACTCCCAGAATTCCCCAGCCAGCTTTGCTGGCTGGGGAATTCTAGGAGTTGAAGTCCACCAGGCTTAAAGTTGCCAAGGTTGGAGACCCCTGTTCTAAAGCACAAGTGACATTTACTGAGGAATACAGCCTGGAGGATGTTAGGGAGGCCTGTTTGGATCCGATGGCTTAAAGCAGTGGGTGTCCAAACTTTAAGACGTGTGGACTTCAACAGCAAAGTTGAGGAATTCTGGGAGTTGAAGTCCACACGTCTTAAAGTTGCCACGTTTGGACACCCCTGGCTTAAAGAGACATGAGAAAGAAAGGGACAGTCTCTCTTTAAGGCTCAAAATTGGCTACCATGACTGAATTGGGGAAGAGGGCTCTTTTTCTTCCTTGTGTTTGTACTTCTGAAAAGCATTGTCTCACACTCCAAAACCTCAGGATAGGCGACACGGGTGAGATCAGCCCCCAAAAAACAATGCATTGTTTTAAAGCAGGGATGGTAACTTTATGACTAATGGACTTCAACTCCCAGAATTCCCCAGCCAGCATGGGGAATTCTGGGAACTGAAGTCCACAGGTCTTAAAGTTGCCACAGTTGAACGTCCCTGTTCTTGAACAAACATGGTTTGGCAAAAGTGGAAGGGAGCAGATGAAAATTGCAATGTTGTTGAAATCGTCTCCAAATCTCTCCCATCTAGAAATGCCATTTTTTGGCCTCTCCCGTTCAGGCTCTTACCTCTGAGGAGAGAAAAATGCTTTCAGCACCTCTGGGGAAAAAACCCTCTCTGGTTTTGTTTTTTCCCCCCTCCTGCTCTCTCTTCTTCTTTGCAGACAGTGGAGGAGGAGAGCTACAATTTCAGAAGGAGCCTGGTAGCATCTTTTCTGACTAACACATTTCATTAAAAGGCATAGTAAGCTTTTGTGAGCCCTAGCTCAGGATTTTTAATAACATTCATTATTCGGAAAAGGTGCTACCAAGCTCTTCGTGATATTTCACACACACCCCTTTTCTTTGCAAACTTTTCTATTATTCAGGTAGATTTTATGGATTTTATTTGGGGAGCCAGGGAGGATGGGGAGAGAATAGCAGTTCTGTATCTTTAATTGGCAAAACCCCATGAAGAAAAGAAAAGTTTTCCGGACATAGAATGGAAAAGTACAGGTAGTCCTTGACTTATGACCATAAGTGAGCCCAAAATTTCTGTTGCTAAGTGAGACGCGTTAAGTGAGTTTTGCCCCATTCTATGACCTTACTTGCCACTGCGAACCATTGCAGTTAAGTTAGTAACACGGATATTAAGTGAATCTGGCTTCCCCATTGACTTTGCTTGTCAAAGTCACATATAGCAACCAGTTCAAGTTCACAAAAGGTTGATCACATGACCCCAGGACACTGCAAGCATCACAAATAGGAACCAGTTGCCAAGCATCTGGATTTTGATCATGTGACCATGGAGGTGCTGCAACGGTCATAAGTGTGAAAAACAATCATAAGTCATTTTTTTTCAGTGCCATTGTAACTTTGAACAGTCACTAAATGAACTGTTGTAAGTTGAAAATTATACCTATACCTCATCCCTGATTTTCTACTTTATGCTGCTGTTTCAGAGTTGGAGCTGGGGGGGGACGTAGAAAGAAAATAGCCTTAGGACACCAGCTTTTTTCTTTGCCTTATTTTTTGTAATTTTTTTTCTGCTTGTTCTCCTTAAAAGTGTCAACGCTCTATAAAGTATGAAGAGAGCCCCCCTATAGTGAAGGAAACATGGCAGATAAGAGGAAGCTACAAGGTAAGCTCCGTGGCTGGGCTAGGAGCCTGGTTGTGTAGCAGAAGAGCAGAGAGCCTGTTCACCTAGACAGGCGCAGAAGAAAGAGGTGGGCATAAATTGAGCAAAAGGCAAACAGGATTCTTACTTCGAATGCCTGGCACAGGATTGCTGTGTTTTCCAATCAAGTATGGGATGCGATTAGGGAAGCGTGAAAAGAGTTAGGTTTTCTGTTGATGTAGGAAATCACTAACATGGGGGCAAAGGTGTTGGAATTTGGGAAGAAGGAGAAACAGGCAGCATTTCAAAATTCCGATTGTCTTTCTCTTCCCCTTTTAGGCTTTAGGGATGGTATGAACCTTTCAGTTCCTGTGATTGCTTTCAACTAATTTATCATTGGGGGTGGGGGGCCTTCTTGCAGGTGAGATCGATCGGTGTCTCAAAAAGGTATCAGAAGGTGTGGAACAGTTTGAAGATATCTGGCAGAAGGTGAGGGCTGCTGTCATCTCTCTGCCTGGGTTCTGTCCAAACTCTTTATTATCACCCCCATGTAGTTCCTTGTCCTAGTTTTATTTTCGGGAAGGGAGGATCAGGGAGAGGAGGGAAGGTGTCCTCTTGGCTCCTGCTTTTCCTCCTTTATCCAGTTTGATTTTGCCCTCCATTTCTTCCATGACACTGTCAATTGCAGCTTTGATCACACCTTGGGATTTCCCCCCCACCTTCTCTCTCTGCTACAGCTCCATAATGCAGCGAATGCTAATCAGAAGGAGAAATATGAAGCCGATCTGAAAAAGGAGATTAAGAAGCTGCAGGTGAGAATGAGCCAAGCTTCAGTATTCTTTGACAACACAATCTCAGGAGATTAGTTATGGGGAATAGCCTGAAATCCACAGAAAGGCAGATGGGAAATATTGTCCCCAAAAGGCTTTTGTTAGATAAAAAGAGGCGATGGGGAGTTTGTCAAGTTGCAATGCAGTGTTTGCATTCCTCTCCCGTCGACTGAGTCAGAATTCCTTGGTTTGTCAACGTCAAGCTCCAAGAAAACCAGGGAATCCAGGCAGTTGAAATGCGTATAAAGATTTATTGCAAGCTTAAGTGCTCTTTGCAAGAATCTGAACTAGATGGATAAAGAGTCACAGGAATTCAAGGTGGGCTGGACTTAGATCTCTTTTGGGCAGGAAAGGGATTCATGACCCATGACATCCTTGACCCCTCCCTGAGTCTCAGCCCGATAATCTATAGGTCTAAATGTTTCCAGACTATGCATTCCAAAATGTCCTTTGACAGTTCCCTCCATTCTCCGCTATTATTATTTAACTCAGAAGTGCTAATAATAAAAATTCAGATAAATAATTAAAGTTCAGGGAAACATAATTAAAATCATCACTCCCTACATTTTTCATGAAAAACAATTACATTGGAAAAAGCGGAATTTGAGCGACAAGAGAGAGGAAAAAGGTAGGAAGCTATGCCGAGTTGCTGATCGCTTGTCTTGTAACAGACAAAAGTGAAATCCAATAGTTACAGGTAGTCCTTGACTTACAACCATTCATTTATTGACTATTTAAAGTTACAACAGCACTGAAAAAGATCTGGTCGTTGCACTTATGACCGTTGCAGTGTTCCCATGATCACATGATCATGAAAATGTGGACGCTTGGCAACCAGCATGTGTTTACGATGGTTGCAGTGTCCAGGGTCACATGATTGCTACTTGCAATCTTCCCAGTCAACTTTCAATAGGCCAAATCAATGGGGGTAGCTGGATTCACTTAACAACCATGTGATTCACTTAACAACTGCACTGATTTGCTTAACCGTGACACAAAAGATTGCAAAATCGAGTAACACTCATTTAACAACTGCCTCACTTAGTTGTTAGTTAGAAATTCTGTCCCAGTTGTGGTCCTAGGCCACCCACAAGTAGCCCTCGACTTACCACAATTCATTTAATGACTGTCCTAAGTTACAACAGCACTGAAAAAAAGTGATTTATGACCGTTGCAGCATCCCCATGGTGACATGATCAAAATTCAGATGCTTGGCAGCTGACTCATCCTTACGATGGTTGCATTGTCCTGGTGTCATGTGATCACCTTTTGCGACCTTCTGACAAGCAAAGTCAGTGGGGAAGCCAGGTTCACTTCACCACCGTGCTAGTAACTTAACAACTGCAATGATTCACTTAACAACTGCAGCAAGAAAGGTCATAAAAAGGGGCAAAATTCAATTAACAAGTGTCTCACTTACCAACATAAATTGTGGGGTCAATCGTAAGTCGAGGACTATCTGTACCTGTATAGAAATGAGTCCATACTCATTCTTTATGTTTGACCATTTCTGTACTCACAAGCTTTCCCTAACCTGAAGACACCCAGAAGGGTTGAATTTTGTATAATTACTAACCACCATGATCGTTGGCTGGCTGTGGATTATGGAATTTGAATTTGATATGTCTAGAAGACACTAAGTTGGTAAAGACTGTTCTAAAAAGTTTCACTGTTATGAGTGTTACTCTAGGACTAGTCTTTGCCAGGAAGATCTAGTAATAAAGGGAACAGAATTTGATCATGGAACTACTTTTCTCTTTCTGCAGAGATTGAGGGACCAGATCAAGACATGGGTTGCATCCAATGAGATTAAAGACAAAAGGCAGCTAATAGACAACCGGAAACTCATTGAGACGGTAAAAATTCAAACCGAGAGAGAAAAGAATCTACTAGCTATTATATGTCAGTGCTGAGCAAATTTCAGGTGAAATGGATGTTTTTCAAGGAAACTGTGGTTTTGGAGGACTAAATGAACCAGGTTTAATTTTTTCCAGTTTTAGGCTTAGTTCTTACCAGCTTTTCCACTTAAGACTTCTTGATATTTTTATGCTTAGCTCTTCCTTAACAGTGTTGCCATTGGCTGCTAGCAGTGTGACCTCATAAAGGTGAGCCACCTGGCCATCTCACTTATTACTTAAGCTGAGTAAGTGACAGAAAAGGGGTTCTGTGGGGAGCCCAGGACCTTTTTCCACACAATCTTCCTTAAAGTGACAACATGGGATAGACGGTAAGACCTTCTTAGTTTAAGAGTTTTAACTGGTAGTGCTTGTGGAAGGTCTTCTAAACTCTGAGGCTTTGAAATAAGGGACTTTGCAAGGATCAAGCTGTATCTTGTATTTCCTAGGCAACCTGAATCAGTAGACATTTTATACATTTTCTTTCGAGGGGGGAGGCACTCTTACAAACCTCCTTTTATTTTTCTAATGTCAAATCTAAGCACTGTGATTAAAAAGCACTGATGGTGATCATCAGTATCTGTTTGCGGGGACAAAAATGCATATTTAAGAGCCATGGTGGCGCAGTGGTTAGAGTGCAGTACTGCAGGCTACTTCTGTTGACCACCCGCTGCCAGATGTTTGGCAGTTTGAATCTCACCGGCTCAAAGTTGACTCAGCCTTCCATCCTTCCGAAGTCAGTAAAATGAGGACCCAGTTTGTTGGGGGCAATATGCTGACTCTGTAAACCGCTTGGAGTGGGCTGAAAATCATTGTGAAGTGGTATATAAGTCTAGGTGCTATTACTATTTGCTGCATCGTCTACTTGTTACTCACTTTGTGATTGAAAATGTCTTTGTGTGCCTCACAGTATTCTGTAGAAGCTATTAAATATTAAAAATGTTAATTAAAAAAAGCACTTGAATTAGACAACCCACGCCCTGTTGGGGAACCATTTCAGATATATTTCCTTTCCTAAATGGAGAAGCAGAAAGACTACAAGCAATAAAAAAGCTATAGAGCAGGAGTGACTTCTGACTTCCTGCTGATTTTCTCATTGAATTTCTTTGTGAGAATTTGGTGGGGAGCATCAGTAATCTTCCTTTCTCCTCTCCCTTACCTCCTGCTCCTGGGTGGGAGAAAGAGCAAGGGATTGCAAGACTGGCTAGGAAGTTGTCATGAAACATTAAAAAATATAGATCATTTGAGTGCAGCAGCAGCCAGAAACACTGAAGCAGCTACAGTTTCCCCAAATTTCATTCACTCAGTCCTGGGTCCCAGATTTTGGATACATTCTATAAATTAGCCCATTTGAGGTATTTAATTGTTGCCATATGATAATGCATCATTTTGCCTAATTAGAGGGCATGACAATGAGAATATTAGTAGCGTCTAGATGGGCATGGCAAAACCATTCTTTTCATATTTTCAGTTAGAAAAAAATCAGTCCCACTATGGTAGTAGCACCATGTTAATGAGATTCACTAGTTTGGGTTGGGCTGCTTGTCTGAATAACTCAGCACTGTAGACAAAACAAATTATGAATTTTGTTTAGGAAGTTACCACAGCAGTTCAGGAGCCAGGATTTTTGGATAGGAAGAAATAGAGTGAATTTTCTGACCTAGGCTTCCCCAACAGCATGAAGCCAAGTCCTTGTCCCAATAAACCCCTTTTATTTAATTTATAGTGAATTCCTCTCCAGCAAAGTCTTTCCTGTCCCACAGTCTTTCAAGATAGTTCACAGCTACCGACATTTATCAGGCTTGGAGAATGGCCAGGTCAATATCTTTCAGACGCTGCAATACTTGGCAAGAATGCAGGAATGAAATAATTGTCTCCTGCAAACACCCCTTCCCTTTCGCTCCTCTTTTATTCCCTATGGGAGGGGCCCCTCATCGTCCACCTCTGGCCTTACTCCCAAGTTGACCCCTGTTACTTAGCTGTTCCCTTCCTCTGGCAATTCTGCGCATTCGCACACTGGGAACAGGATGCAGAGCAGTTGGCAGAGCCTTCCCCAGACTCCAGGGCTGGCCCATGTTCCTCCCCAACCTCCTCACTCTCTGAATCTGCTACCAGCTCTGCTGGCGGCCCACAACAGTGAGTCCCTATTTTTAGGGGATTAAGATTCTGAGTTCAAGGATAGGCAGTAGAATTTATATCTGGACAAGATTCCTCAGCAGGATTCTCTTCTGGGTTTTTGGAGCCAACTTTCATCACCTCCAAGCAATATCAGGTTAAGGATTGTTTTGAAATCTAATCTACGAGTGGAAATCAAATAGATCGAAAGCGAAATTAAGATGCAGATAAAAGCCATTTTAAATGATCTGAGATCTCCCGTTTGTTTTAATCTGCTCTACAATCGTTCTAATTGCTGCTTCTCTTTTTGTAGCATTCAGCTTCTCCTAAGCTGGTAGAAATCTCTCCAACTGATGGGAGACTTCAGAAACCTGCATCCGATTAATCCTGTGTCCCTCCCCACAACCCAACATTTCCTCCCACCTGTTCAGTGATTTTCAAGCAACCAGACTAGTCACCATGGGGGTGGGGGAAGCTGTTCAGTTTTAAAAGAGAAAATGAAAGGACAGCTTAATAGTATCTTGGTGGCTTAAACTTTCCCAAGGATGTAGAATTTATGGGAGATGCAATGAGACACAACCACCATCTCAGACTCCAGAATTCATTCTGCAGATTCATTCATTCTGTCTTTGTGGTGACTTTGCTTATCCTGAAGCAGAGCCAGAAGTTAGTTGCAATGGAAGAAAACATCTGCAGGTCAGGGTTGAACTGTAGGGTCCTTGATTCTTTCTGAGCCTGGTTGTTTGCCTGTTTACAGATGTTTCAGTACCCAAGTACTGTAGGTAACAACGGTGTTCATGTTACCTAGATGGGCAATGAAATGTCTGCAGGCAAATCAACCAAGCTCAAAGAACACCGAGGAGTCCAGTATAAATTGATTGGTTCTGTTGCCCCAGTACAAACAGTGGCGTTGTATATGTTCGCACAACTTCTGAAAATTTGAGAGTGGTGGAGATATCACATATGGAGAAGCCCTATGACTTGACCAAAGCATTTCAGGGGTTTCCCACCCTTCTTTCAGATCAGAAACGGTGGTTGAAGTGATGTTCATCAGAGCACTTAATTATTTATTATTATTATTATTTTAGTTTATTGCAGTGTAGACGTGCATTTCAAATGATCAGATGCTGGAAAATGCCTGCTAGAGGCTGGATTCTGAGCCCTCCTGGGAACTGTTTCCTGCTTTGCGTTAACTCATAGAGACTTTGTAATCTCTCTTTCCAGCAAATGGAGCGGTTCAAGGTAGTGGAACGTGAGACCAAGACAAAAGCCTACTCCAAAGAGGGGCTGGGCCTGGCCCAGAAAGTGGACCCAGCCCAGAAGGAGAAAGAGGAAGTTGGGCAGTGGCTGACGGTGAGAACTGGGGAACATTGGCTGGATTGGATGGCAAAGCAGCTTCTGGAGAAAGCAGAGAGCAGAACTAATTTCCCCCACCTTAGATTGAAAATGCAAAGGGTCCATGTTAGAAATTACTTATGTGACTTATCAGAAGTTACTAGGTAGGGTGAAGAGCATCCTGAAACTCTGTAATTACATTTTGCTGTGGTTGATTGTCTTAAGGTCTAAAAGAGCCCTTTCCCTCATCCCCTCCTCTAAGGTTAAAGAACGAAGCCGGAATTTTTGTCTTCCAAGAAGGAGACGCTTGGGGATATTTTGGTTGTTCAATGGCAAAAGGTCTCGTGACAACCTGAAAAGAAATTTTCTTTCCTGGATAAGGGAGAAGTTCTGATGATGATGATGACCCTTGGCTAAATAGACAGTTGCATGATGAGAATAATGCAGCCGTAGCTGTGAACTCATTGAATGCAGAACAGAGGTTGAAGCTGGCCATAGAGTCATAGGGCTAGAAAGGACCTTGGAGTGAGCCCAGAGCGAGTTTTTTCAATTCAATTCATATCAATTGTCACTAACCAGGGTAGTTTGGGGAATAGGTTTGGGGTTCCATGCTGTTGGGAAATGGCAGTTTGTTAACAGAAGTTGTGTGTCTCCCATCTCTTGGCCCACAGATTTTTATTTTAACCAAAGTTTTATTTACGTATGTATTAATACTATAAGACAGGGGTCCCAAACCTTGGCAACTTTAAGACTTTGCTGGCTGAGGAATTCTGGAAGTCCACAAGCCTTAAAGTTGCCACGGTTGGACATCCCTGCTATAAGATACAGAAGTACAAAAGAAAATAGTAAGAAAGATAGGGGAGGGAAAAATGTGGGGAAAAGGAAAAAAATTGTGTTGACTTCCGACTTTCTTCGCTGCAATAGAATAAAATAATAACGTCAAAGTTCAGTTTTTTACTTTTAGATAATAGTATAAACTAGCCATTTCTATAACAACAAACCAGTAAAACCCAAAGTCAACGTTTCATTTTTTTTTCCACCTCGAGCACAAAGTCCAGAAGTTTTCAAGTAGAAAGAAAAGTACCATATTTTTTGTAATATAAGACGCACCAGAGTATAAGACACAGTTTAATTTTGGGGGAGGAAAATAGGGGGGGGGGAGATCTGCCTACCAGGTATTCATCTGGCTAGCGTCCTTTGTCTTGTCAGCTTCAGCACGTTCGTTTGCTGGTTTTGAGTCCTACACTTTTTATCTCCTACTTGGTGATAAAAAAACAGCTTCTAAAGCACAGCTGATCTCTGAAGAGAAAAGCAATGAGATAAGCAGGCGAAGCTGGGAAGATCACTTCACTCACTCCTGCCTCTTTAGGGCTGAAAAAAGCTTTTAAGGCACAGCTGAGAGAGTAGGAGGGAGCAGGCAAAGCACAGAGATTGTTCACTCGTTAGCGCCTTGTTAGGGCTGAAAAAAACTTCGAAAAAGCTACATTCGGAGTATAAGACGCACCCAAATTTTCAGCCTCTTTTTGGGGGGGGGGGATTTTACTTCGAAAAATACGATAGTTATATTTTTGTCTTTAATCAAAGCAATCAGTTTGGTCATCTCTGCTAACTCCCATCAACTTCTGTAGCTATTCATCCATTATTTTTTATAAAAAAATAGAAATTGCTTCGATTAGGAAAGGTAATTATTTGAATTGCAACCAAAGGATATATTGGGCGTTTTAGTGTGCTCCAGACAAATGATAGTGCCAGTTAAACACAAGCTTGTGGAAATCCTTCCTCAAATGCAGGAAAAACAAGCTCAAATGGCATTTGGGTATAGATTTTGTGCACATATGTGCACAGTTACTCATTTATTTATATATCGCAAAACTCAAATCATGACCCTAAATGGCTTACCAAACTTAATGGAGCAGAAGAAATAAAAGTAGAGTCAGAAGGAATGAATATGCAACAAGGACTGATAACGACAAAAGTAGCATCTCCAGTTAGTGTTTATATTGGACCCTTCTGGCTATAGATAATGGAAAGACACTGGTTAGGAAGAATGCAAGATCCATTGGCCAAATGGTTGTTTATAGCTCTGAGATCCTGGCATTGCCAAGCTAATTAATGCACATAGCTTGTTAAGAATACCATCAAAAACAACTGGGGAGCTAGCTGCTTTTAGTAATACCTAATTGTTACCATCTGTGCTTTCTTCCATTGTATATTTAAAAGAGAAAGAGAGACACTTGAGATCAGGAGGAAATTAAATGAAGAAAACACAGAAAGCAGTCTCTCCCCCCCCCCCCACATATATACACATACATACATATAACCAGAAATGGTAAAAAACAATTGACCAGAAAATAAGAAATCTGTCACTAGTATTCAGAGCATCCCTGTGCCCTGCAAAAGCCTTATCAGGAAACAGCCTCTATCATTCAAGATAGCATTTCATCGGATCTATGGACTGTGGCCCAGGAAATGTTATTCTTAAAATATATCAGATTTTTTTTTTTAAAGAGAACCACCAGAGACATTTCTATTGTACTGTATGTCTGCTATATGTCGTTTATTGTGTATTAGATTACCCAGCAAATGATACTGATAAAACACTTTTTAGAAAATAGACCATAAGCAGGAAGTTAGTACAATTGCAATTCTGAAGAAAGAGAAACTTCCAGCCAACACACAAGGTGTTACCCCATATGCTCTCCATTTCTCCCAAAATTTTTGGGACTTCCCATTGGAAATCCCAGGCTGTAGATTTTTTTTTAACACATTGGGTGGTCGGCAGTGATCTTCATTAACAAGGTTAGTTATATGTCCCATTAGTTCTTATTATTACCCTAATTACTTCCTTTTTCCTGCATAGCTAAGTAACCTTGTAAGTATGTTTGCCTGTTTCACTGTCTGACTGGATAATGATCTGTCCGTCTGCTTCCTCTCTCCTCCCTCCCTCCCAGAATACAATAGACACCTTGAACATGCAGGTGGATCAGTTTGAGAGCGAAGTGGAGTCACTCTCGGTCCAGACGCGCAAGAAGAAAGGAGACAAGGATGTGAGTTGATGAAATGTCTCTTTAGAAGCTTGTGCCTACAGTGCATTGGGGATTAATGAATGGAGCTAAGTGTGGAAAATCCAGGCATTTGAGGGTTTGTGAAATCCTTTATTGATTAGATCCGATCCTTCTTTTCATTCAGGAACTCAAGGCAATGTACTGGGTACTTCATATTTTTCCCCCACAAGAACAGCCCCGTGAGGTGAGCTGGGCTGAAGAGAGGGAGAGTAAATGGCCCAGGGTACTCAAAGGAACTTCCATGGCTGAGGAGGATTGATTAGAAACTGGGTCTCCTTGGAATCTATTCCAGTATCGGAGACAGGTTAACTGAAGGGTGAATTGGCACAGTCACGTTGCATTGCAAGAGAATAGCCTAAGTTTCATATCCGAGTTAGACTTAGCATTTCAAAATGTAGCATATCCAAAATTGGCAGTTATTTTAGAGGCATGTTTTATCTGTCTTTTTCTTTTCAAAAAGCTTGAGCAGCCAATGACATTTTTAGAGTCTTTTTTAACATTGTGCTTTCCAAAGATTGGAGAGACAGGATTCCCCCTTCGCAGCACCATCACATTTGGAGGTCAGGAAATGGTGCATTATAAAATACTTACATCCATATCCCAACCCAAAGATTAGGAATTCACTAAGTCAGAACCCAACAAGCCCCCTTAATAGCTCAGCGCTGCGCTTCTTCTCAACCGTGGCAACTTTTAAAGATATGTGGACTTCAACTCCCAGAATTCACAGCCTGCATTTTAAAAGTTGCCAAGGTCGAGAAACTCTGGCTTAGTGTGTGATCCAACCTGTCCTTCCCATGGGAAACAGAAGCAAGACCGGATCGAGGGCCTGAAGCGGCACATTGAGAAGCATCGGTACCACATCCGGATGCTGGAGACAATCCTGCGCATGCTGGACAACGACTCTATCAACGTGGACTCTATCCGCAAAATCAAGGATGATGTGGAGTATTACGTAGATTCTTCGCAGGACCCCGATTTTGAGGAGAACGAGTTTCTCTACGATGACCTCGACTTAGAAGACATTCGTAAGTGTTACGTCTGGGCAGACAGTCGTGGTGGAGATTAAAATTGAAGTGGTTGCAGTAAAATTACGATAATTTCCCTCCCCATAAAACTTGAGCCCTTGTCAATTTAAGAACAGCATCTGCCTTCAGAGCCTGTTATATTTTTCTCTTTCAATATTCCTGGCAGATCCTTTTTTGCTTCTTGAACTGCAGTCATGACTATACGGTCTCATTTAACAACCGCATTCCATTCCAATGGTTCTTAAGCAAAATGGTCACTAAGTGAATACTTAGAGATTCTAGAAAGATCACTGGTTGCTGCCATTTCTTTTAGATAAATATCCTGTGTCTGACAGTTTTTCACCCTTTTTTTTGCCTCTTCACAGAATGGAGAAATTGCTTAAACAATTAATTTCTTGCTTGAACTGCCTTTGTCCCCAGCCCAGTGTTTCCCTAAAACATGCTAACTGCAAGTTAACCAGGCTCAGTTCTGTAACCTTAATTAGCTGATTAGAACCTGAAACTGACCAACTCTTAATCAGTTTCACATTGATGGCTTTCGTTATCAGGCACACCAGTGGGAAAATGTATTTTTAATACTGTTTATCACCATTGTATTTGCAAATAGTTGCCAACTAAGGCAGTTGCAAAACAAGGCACAGCTGTAATTTTTACTTATTTGTCAAAATTATTTTGTTTTTCCTCCAAGAAATAATGATGGGATTTTCTTTAAACAAAAATATATTTTTGCTATTAGCTCTCCTTTTATTTTTATGTAGAGGTAGTCCTCAACTTATGACCGCAATTGAACCCAAAATTGCTGTTGCTCGGCAAGAGTTGTTAAGTGAGTTTTGTCCCATTCTACGACCTTTCTTGCCACAGTTGTTAAGTGAATCATGGCAGTTGTTAAGCTAGTAACAGGGCTGTTAGGTGAATCTGGTTTCCCATTAACTTTGCCTATCAGAAGGTCACAAAAGGTGATCACGTGACCCCTGGACACTGCAATTGTAGTATATATGAACTGATTTTCAAGCATCTGAATTTTGATCTTGGGACCATGGGGGATACTGCAAAAGTTGTAAGTGTGAGAAATGGTCATAAGTCACTTTTTTGGATGCTGTTGTGATTTTAAATGATCACTAAACAAATGGTTGTAAATTGAGGACTACCTGTGTAAGAGTAAGTGTGATCCATGAAAGCTTTTGCATAAGACATTGGTTAGCCTGTTAAGGTGCAAAAAGATCATTATATTTTACAAAATCTACCGTGGTTCTTGCACTTAAACATCTAGAACAGTATTCCCCAACTTTTTGGGCACCAGGGACCGGTTCCGTGGAGAGAGGTTTTTCCATGGACTGGAGGGTGGGGGATTGATTTCACATGGGGCTAGCCACAGATGGGGCTTTGCTTGTTTGCCTGGCCCAGTTTCTGGCATGCCAGGGACCAGTGCCGGTCCAGGGACCAGAGGTTGGGGATCCCTGATCTAGAATTTAAATATACCAAGATAAGTTTTCTATGTTTGCCTTAACTGGCCATAATGTTTCTACCTGATTGCATAAATGTCTCTCTTCATCTTCTCTTGCTCTTGGTCTTCCAGCACAGGCACTGGTAGCCACTTCCCCACCCAGCCATAGCCACATGGAAGATGAGATGTTCAACCAGTCCAGCAGCACACCCACCTCGACCACATCCAGCTCCCCAATCCCACCCAGCCCTGCAAACTGCACAACGGTAAGGAGGGTCCTTGGTGAAGATGGTGAGGGAACATCCATTCGTGGGAAAGAACCGTACATGCATGAACTCTGATGAGGGCTTTGTTGAGGTCAGCTTCCATGTTTACTCACAGGAGAACACCTTGTCCTGTGATGGTGCTTAATTAGATGCCTTTGAGTTGCACTCGAGGCCTGCTAGCTGCATCCACTCAGTTCACAAGACAAGGTTACAAATTTGCTTTGCCATTGCCACCTTCTGGGACAGTGGTCATTAACTGGTGATCCTTGAGAAAATTTGGTGATCCCCAGAAAAATTATTTGCATTTTTTATATTGCACTAAATCAGAGGTCCTCAAACTATGGCCCCTGGGACAGATATGTGCAATGAACGTTTCTGTTGTTGCAGAGAGTCTCCCCCTTCGGGGTCTTCTTGTGTGGGTCGGAGGGGGGCAGAAATTCTCATTTGGGGTCTGCTTCAGCCTCCTGGTGTAGGGCTTTAGGTAAAGGCTGGGGGGGAAGAGCCCCTGGTAGCAAAGAGCCAGAGGGCTTTCTTCCAGTGGGATTGTGTTACGGCCTGGAACTGGCTGGCCATCTCAGCCCATTGAGCCTCCAGGTGCTGGTACCTGGCCTTGCACTCCCGCAGGTGTTCCCTCTTGGAAAGCCTATGCTCCTAGTTCTCTTGAATGGCTAATGCTGAGCCTCCTTTTCGGTCAGATCCAATTTGAACTGAGCCAGCTGTTTTGCCAACTCTTTCTCATTGGGGCTGCTTAGCTCCAGCAACTGCTTCCCGTTGAGGCCCTAAAGAGCCTGGGCGGGCAGGCAAGGAGTAGTGAGTAGAGGCTAGCAGGGTGCCCCTCGATGTGAGTGGCATTGAGTTGGCCATGCCCACCCAGTCACATGACCATCTTGCCACGCCCACCCAGCCGGTCATTAAGCAGATCATATTAGTGGTCCACGGGATTTAAAATTATGAATTTGGTGATCCTTGTTCTGGGAGATGCTTGTCTGCTTAACTAGTCTTCTCAGTCCCCTCAAATGCCCAGACAGTCTCTCCTCCAAATATGAAGCAGGGCTGAACTTGTGTCTCGTATCTTAGACAGATGGTTAGATGCTGCTTTGTGCTGTGGTACTCAACCTTTCTTTTTCCTTTTTTAGGAGAACTCTGAAGATGATAAGAAACGAGGACGGTCAACAGACAGTGAAGTCAGCCAAGTGAGTTTGAAGCCCAGGGTTCTTCATCTTGTAAAGACATGGTGGGAGAGGCTGGAAACAGTCAAGTTTTGACTAGGGCTTTAGGACTCTTTTGAGGAGGAGGAAGTGTTGAGACTAGTTAGTTAGAACTAATGGAGCTTCATTGTTCCTGATACAGTACAATCTAGTTTTAACGACTTGAGCCACTTCCCTAATTACCCCAGAAAATTGCTTTGAGAAATCCATCCACTTCAAATCTCTTTGCATGCAGAAATACTGCATGTTGAGGCACCATGGGCTTACTTGCACCTGCTTCTACGAGCAAGGCGACATTAACGTAGGAATGCATTTCACTCAACCAATTCTATGTATGAATTTCAAAGATAGGTAGTTCTGTACTTCAATAAGACTGAAATGCTTCATTTGGCTATTTATGAGAAAGGACAAGGGAGTCAGAATTTGGAAATCCCTACAGTTTTGTCTTTGTGAATGGGGGGAAAAAAATCTTTGCAATCCTGTGTGTGTTTTTCTGGTAGTCCTTATCAACCACAGCTGAGACTGGCAACTCTGTCATAAGCATTGTGGTCGTAAAGTGACACATCACGTAACTCTGCCCAAGCTATGATGGCAATTCTGACAGTGGTTGTTATGTGAATCCCCACAGTGATTAAGCATGATATGTAACTCTCCTGCCACCTTTCCCATTGGTTTTGCTTGTCAGAAGCCCACTGTGAAAATTGTACATAGCAGTCCTCATCTTTGGACCCTTCAATTTGTAAATGCATGCTGGTCACCAAGAACGCCCCCCCCCAAAAAAACCCCTCAATTATAATACATTAAATCTATTTTTGTTTTTAATATTTTACTAGAATTTATTAGAATAAAAGCATTAAAAAATTAAAGGAAAAACAAAGAAAAAAGAAAATAAGAAAATGTTAAAAATTTGGAAAATACGTAAGTTGACCTTGCTTATAGGTCATCCCTGGTATAGGATCTCCTGCTTGAGCAGGGGGTTGGACTAGAACAGTGGTCACCAACTGGTGGTCCGTGGACCACTGGTGGTCCTTGAGAAAATTTTGGTGGTCCACAGAAAATTTATTTGCATTTTTTATATTGCACTAAATCAGGGATCCTCAAAGTACAGCCCCTGGGCCAGATACATGCAGTGAACATTTGTGTTGCTGCAGAGAGTCTCCCCCTTTGGGTTTTTTTGTGCAGGTCAGAGGGGGGTAGAGGGGGGCAGAAATTCTGACTTAGGGTCTGCTTCAGCCTCCTGGTATCCTGCTGCGACGGTTGGACGGATTGGGGGTGGGAGGCAGTGTTTATCGGTGGTTCTCCTCCTATCTCTCTGACCGTTCGCAGACGGTGTTGGCAGGGGGGCAGAGGTCGGCCCCAAGGCGCCTCACTTGTGGGGTGCCTCAGGGGTCTGTTCTCTCGCCTCTCCTGTTCAACATCTATATGAAGCCGCTGGGTGAGGTTATCCGTGGTTTCGGGGTGGATTATCATCTGTACGCTGATGATACTCAGCTGTACATTTCCACCCCGAACCACCCCAATGAAGCCGTTGAGGTGATGGGCCAGTGTCTTGAGGCCGTGCGGGTCTGGATGGGGAGGAACAGGCTCCGACTCAACCCTTCCAAGACAGAGTGGCTGTGGGTGCCGGCGTCCCGGTACAGTCAGCTTACACCATCGCTGACTGTGAGGGAGGAAGTACTGACCCCCAGGGAGGGAGTGCGCAACTTAGGCGTTCTCCTGGACGATCGGCTGTCCTTAGAGGATCATTTGACAGCCGTCGCCAGGGGAGCTTTTTATCAGGTCCACCTGATCCGCCAGTTGCGCCCCTTCCTTGACCGGGACGCCTTACGCACGGTCACTCACGCCCTCGTCACTTCCCGCCTGGACTATTGCAATGCTCTCTACATGGGGCTCCCCTTGAAGAGCACCCGGAGGCTCCAGTTAGTCCAGAACGCAGCCGCGCGGGTGATAGAGGGAGCACCACGCTGCTCCCATATAACACCTATCCTGCGCGGCCTACACTGGCTACCGGTAGTCTTCCGGGTGCAATTCAAGGTTTTCGTTACCACCTTTAAAGCGCTCCATGGTTTAGGACCGGGATACCTTCGAGACCGCCTTCTGCTGCCGATTGCCTCCCAACGACCTGTGCGCTCCCACAGAGTGGGCCTCCTCAGGGTGCCATCGACCAAAC
Organism: Ahaetulla prasina; assembly: GCF_028640845.1. Lineage (NCBI taxonomy): Eukaryota > Metazoa > Chordata > Lepidosauria > Squamata > Colubridae > Ahaetulla > Ahaetulla prasina. Next base: position 23,485,175 of record NC_080542.1, read on the forward strand.
AATGTAGGTTGGCGACCCCCAGGGGGAGGGCCTTCTCTGTGGCGGCACCAGCCCTGTGGAACGAGCTTCCTCCAGGATTACGACAACTCCCCGACCTCCGGACCTTCAGACGTGAACTGAAGACTCTATTATTTCAGCTTGCGGGACTAGCCTAAGAATAAAATGTTTTAGCTAAATTTTAATGGGGGTTTTACCGGTTTTTACTGTTTTAGTGATCAGGCCATGATAATATTTAGTTTTAACTGGGTTTTAATGTTTATTTATTACCGTATATACTCGAGTATAAGCCGAGTTTTTCAGCACGTTTTTTGTGCTGAAAAACGTCCCCTCGGCTTATACTCGGGTCTATACGGCTTATACTCGAGTTTTTTTTTTTTTTTAAGCCCCTCGGCTTATACTCGAGTATATACGGCTTATACTCGAGTTTTTTTTTTTTCTTTTTTTCACATTTTACCGGACGGCGCGGGGGAGCCCTGCCGGTGCAGGGGGGGGGGGGGGGGGGGGGGCCGCCAGCCTTCTCAGCTGAGGGAGGGAGGGTTTCCCCAACCGGTAGGTGCCTCATTTCCCACCCTCGGCTTATACTCGAGTCCCCAGTTTACCCCAGTTTTTGGGGTAAAATTGGGGACCTCGGCTTATACTCGGATCGGCTTATATTCGAGTATATACGGTATATTGTTTTTAATATGCCTGTGAACCGCCCTGAGTCCTACGGGAGATGGTGCGGTATATAAGGTTGATAGATAGATAGATAGATAGATAGATAGATAAATAAATAAATAAATAAATAAATAAATAAATAAATAAATAAGGTTGGCGGGAAGCACCGCTGGTGGCAAAGAGAAAAGCTTTGTTCCAGTAGGACTGCATCATGACCTGGAACTGGCTGACTGTCTCAGCCCGCTGAGCCTCCAGGTGCCGGTATCTGGCCTTATATTCCTGCAGGTCTTCCCTCTGCTTGGAAAGCCTATGCTTGTAGTCTTCAGTGAGGTGCTTCTGCTGAGTCTCCTTCTTGGTCAGATCCAATTTGAACTGAGCTGTTTTGCCAACTCTTTCTCATGGTGGCTGCTTAGCTCCAACAACTGTTTCCTGTTGGGGCCCTAAGGAGCCTGGGTGGGCTGTTGAGGAGTGGCTGGGAGGGGAGGGGCAAGTAGAGGCTGGCAAGGCGCCCCTAGACGTGAATGACATCGATTTGGTCACGACCACCCAGTCACATGACCACCTAGCCACACCCACCCAGACAGTCATTAGGCAGATCATATTAGTGGTCCGCGGGATTTAAAATTATGAATTAGTGGTCCCTGAGGTCCGAAAGGCTGGGGATCCCTGGACTAGAAGACTTCCAGGGTCCCCTTCAACTCTGTTATTCTGTTAAATGACCACGGGGATACTGCGACAGCCACAGATTCTAGGATTAGCCATAAACCTACTTGTTCATCACCTCCGTAAACGCTGTTGCTGAACAAGCAGTCGGTGAGGACTACCTGTAATTGATTTATTTTTAATCTCTTCCATTGTGTATTTGATTTTGAGATATGAATGGCCTCCCGTTTGATCAGAGAAAGTGGGATTTCTTGGGATAGGCAAATGAAAACAAACCTGTTCTCTGTTCTTCCTTAGTCCCCAGCAAAGAACGGTTCAAAAGGCCTCCACAACAACCACCACCAGCCTCCTCCCACCATCCCTCCCAGCTACCCGATGGGCGGCAGCTCCAGCACATCGTCCTCCCTGGGCAACGGGCCTGGATCCAACAGCAACGGGGCCGTCACTGGCAGCGGGAACGCAAGCAGCAAAGCTAACCCTCCGGCAGGGCATGCACCGACTACCCCAACCCCTTACGCGCAGGCTGTGGCGCCCCCACCTCCCAGCACCAACGCCTCACAGCCCCGGCCTCCCAGCACCCAGCAGAACGCCAGCAAGCAGAACGGTGCAACCAGTGAGTTTTCTGCAGACGGGCCCTGGGTTGCAAGGGTGGCTGCTCTTTCAGGTTTTCTGGGCTTCCTGGGGTGTAGACCCTGCAGTCATGCTGCGGAACACAGTCTTTAAAAGAAGCTTCTTGCCGTTGTCTGGGACAGACGGGCGAGCTTTTGCTTATACAGGTAGACCTTGTGTTATGACCGCAATGGAAACCAAAATTTATGTTGCAAGGCAAAATGTTTGTTGAGTGAGTTTTGCCCCATTTTACGATTTTTCTTGCCACAATTGTTAAGTGAATCATTGCATTTGTTAAGTTAGTAACATGGTTGTTAAGTGAATCTGGCCTCCACATTGACTTTGCTAGTCGCAAAAGGGAGATCACATGACCTCGGGACTCTGCAAGCGTCATAAGTATGAATCAGTTGCCAAGAGTGATCGTGTGACCACGGGGATGCTGCAGCGGTCATAAGTGTGAAAAACAGTCATAAGTCACTTTTTTCCACTGCCATTGTCACTCTGGGTGGTCACTAAATAAACTGCTGTAAGTCGAGGACTACCTGTATATCTTTGCTGTTACTTCCATGGTGACCCTAGTATAGGTGGCCCTCAACTTACAACTGTAATTGAGCCCAGAATTAAGAGTTGTAGGTCATTTCAGTCTTAAATTGAGGTATCCACAGGAGGCATCCAAATGAACACTGCAGTCATAAGTGAATGCCATTGCCATTAAGCTAATCAATTTTCCCCAATGGATATTTTTTTTACTGGAAAAATAAACACTGGAAACCAGCAAAAATCATAAATTGGATTTCATGAGACTGGGGGACACTGCAAAGTGACATAAAGATAACCTGGCTGCCAAACTCCCAAAATGCAATCTCTTGACCACAGGTGTGTATATAGTCATTGTAACTCTGAAAATAGGTTATAAATTGCTCTGGGGAGGTCCGTTGTAATTTCAAATGGTTGTTAAATGGCCAGTCGTAAAGCCGAGGACTACCTGTATGTAGACCAGGGGTGTCAAATTCAAGGCCTGGGGGCTGGATCCGGCCTGCAGGGTGCTCAGATCTGGCCCGCAGGGCCTCCCTGGAAACAGCGAAGGACTGGCCCGCAGTGCCTCTGCCAGCAAAAACAGGGAGGGTTGCAGGAGGCTGTCCCAGCTGAAAACGGAGCTGGGAAGCCCGTTTTCACTGGCAGAGCACTCGGGCTACCACAGGCACCCCCAACATGAGTGACGTCAAGCTGGCCACGCCCACCTTGGCCACACACACAGACACACATTCCTAGGCCAAACACAACCCTGATGCGGCCCTCAATGAAATCGAGTTTGACACCCCTGATGTAGACTATTTGTTTTACCAATAGAGGACAATCTTCTGCAGTCTTGCTGTCCTCCAGGTGTGTGGGATTCAGTTCCCGTAAATCCTATCAGGCTTGGCAGTCAGTTGAAGTGCAACTCATCCAGAAGGCAGCCAGTTGTGGAAAAAGCTGGCATGGGATAAGCAAGGAACCAAGAGGAAGAGGTCCAGAGCTCTTTGCTAGAGAGACCTTTAGCCTTTCTCTCTCCTGCCAGGTTACAGCTCCGTGGTAGCCGACAGCAGCTCAGATTCGACACTAAGCAGCGGCAACCAGACGTTGCCTAACCAGACAACATCACACAACCCACCCAGTGCTTCCACGTGAGTATCTTCTTCCCGGGTTTTTCTGCATCCTCCCTTCGCTCTTCTGCCCTCCCTTCCTCTTCAATATAACTTTTTTTCCCTATAAGTCTGGCAGCTGGACCCCAGTAACTGAAGTCTCACCAGCCCCTTCACGTGTTTTTTCCAGGTTTAGATTCAGCTTTAATGTGTTTAAAGTCCTAAGTCAGGGGTCTCCAACCTTGGTAACTTTAAGCCTGGCGGACTTCAACTCCCAGAATGCCCCAGCCAGCTAAGTTGGCTGGTGAATTCTGAGAGTTGAAGTCCGCCAGGCTTAAAGTTGCCAAGGTTGGAGACCCCCTGCTCTGGGGAGAACATTTCTTTCTACAGCTTTCTTTCCCCATGCAAGACTGAAACGGGTGAGGGATTGTTCTGAAAGCATCCCCTTCCCAGGCAGAATACCTGACTTGGTTGCAACTTTTGAGTGATTAAGAGCTGCTCCCTCTTGCACAGACCCTCCATGGGCACCTTCAGCATCCCCGGTAGAGGAGATTAAGCCTTAGAGCAACCTGGGAGTTGAAGTCCACCAGGCTTAAAGTTGCCAAGGTTGGAGACCCCTGTTCTAAGTAGCTCAAGGTCTAAATAATTAAAAAATATATAAAATTCTTTCATGTTAGCCCTTAGGAACTGACAAAGAGTTTTGAATTTCTTGCTACTTTCTTCTTTCCCCTTTGAAAATACTACCGGTAGCCCTCTACTTAACAACCACCCAAAGTTTCTTTTGTTAGGTGAGAAAGTGAGTTTTGCCCCATTTTATGACTTTTCTTGGCACCTTTGTTAAGTGAATCCCTGCAGTTGTTAAATTAGTAACATGGTTGTTAAGTGAATCTGGCTTCCCCATTGACTTTGCTTGTCAGGAGGCTGCAAAAGGGGATCCCATGACCCCGGGACACTGCAACCGTCATAAATATGAACTGGTTGTCAAGCATTTGAAGGTAAAGCATGTGATCCTGGGGATGCTGCAACGGTCATGAGCGTGAAAAACGATCACAAGTCACTTTTTTCAGCGCTGTTGTAACTTTGTATGGTCACTAAACGAACTGTTATAAGTCAATGACTACCTGTATCTGTAGGCTCCCACTTCTAAACATTCCCATTCTAGTCAGGTTTTCAAAAGCAGTTTGTTTTTTAACAATGTCATCCTACAGTTTGGGAACTGCTCAGTGCTAGGATAACTGCAGAAAATCTATAGCAGACTGACTGAATAACCTCAGTCAGTTTGTGCTGGGTTGCTACAGACATTAAGCTAACATGCCAATTATTCCTCAGAAATACAGGATTCATGTGATGTTGTAACATGCACACAGCCTGGAACATGAATAACTTGGGGAAGAGAAATAATAGCTTGCTTTTTAAGAAGAGAATGATTTGGATTAATGATGATTATTCAGTTCGGTTCCTTTGCAAATCCATGCTAGTGAGGTATAAGTAGTCCTTGACTTATTGTTTTGCAACCATCCAAAGTTAACAAGAGCACTGAAAAAAAAACAATTTACCTCAAACCATTGCAGCCTCCCTGTGTTCACGTGATCAAAATTCTGGCGCTTGGCAACAGGCGCGTATTTGCAAGAGCTACATCCTAGGGTTGTGTGATTGCTATTTGCGATCTTCCCAGCAGGCTTCCAATGGGCAAAGTCAAAGGGGGAAGCCAGATTCAGTTAACGGCTGCCTGATCCGCTTTTAACAACCGTGGCCCAAAAAAAACAACAACAAAAAACGTTGCAAAATTGGGCGTGCTTAATGCTGTCTTGCTTAGTAAGGAATATTCTGTTCCCACTTGTAATTGTAAGGCAAGGACCACCTCTGATCTGCAGTTGTAGCTATTTCTTTAAAATTTTATGCCTCTTCTGACTCCTTTTCCCAAAGAAATGGGGGCCCAGCTGTCCCAAGGGACATCTTTGTCTTGCTTCATTCTGATAGGAAAGAGCCCAGTGCAGCTCCTCAGCCATCAAGTGTCAGCAATAGCACTGGATCCAGCCTCCTGGTGCCTCTGACTGCCAACCCACCTGCCTCACCCACACCCAGCTTCTCTGACAGCAAATCTGCCCAGACGTTGCTCAACGGGCCACCCCAGTTCAGCTCCACGCCTGAGATCAAGGTTAGAAGCGCTCCGGTTCTCTTCTGCCATACTCTTCACCCAACAGACGGTTTCAAAGCATTGCACTGACTTGCGGGGAAGATGGCTGAGATGGGTGGGAAAATTTTCAGAACCTGAACATTGCAATCTGGAACACACCAAGACCTGTGCTAGAACCAGAGTTTTCCAACTTGTTAATCAGTGGACTGGTGTTAGGATGAACAAAAAGTATTCATTTGTTTAGATGTCTGAAATAAAACTGGGATAGCACAAGGTTCCAAGAAAGCTTCAGGATAGAGATAATAAAATGGCAAATTTAAAGGAATTTGAAACTTTAAATTGAGGGAAACAATATCCTAATCATGTACGTGTTGGCAGGAAATGAGCTGGTGATGGTTGGCTAGGAAACAGGTTGAGTTTGCGATACACAGCTAGATAAAACTGTCAATTCTGTGAGGATTTTTTTGGCTGTGAGTGAAATTGTGAAAAAGCCAGATTTCTTGTTGGGCATCACTAGGAATAAAATTAGATGCTAAGCTGTCAATTTCTTAATCTCCCTTAATAAATCTGTGGTATGATTGTCTATGGAGATTCTCACTCATCCAGGTCATGGTTGTCCTAAAAGTGCTTTTTCAAGAGGCAACTGGTCTTTCTGCTTTTTCTTTGAAGATGTTTTTACTTCTCATCCCAAAAGCTTTTTCAGCTCTGATTGGATGGTAGGAAATGGAAAGATTTTTACTCCTTGCAGACAGCTGGTCATTTGCATTCTTTTAGCTGGTCTTTTTCATTCTTTTAGTGAGTCATTAAAGCCACCTGGAGGTTTATCTGTGCCCTCAGGATCACCTGAGTGGTGCAAATGGGTGTGGAGCCTGCTTGGAACTGTTGAAAGGGCTGTGTTGTAGACCAGAGAAAGATAAACAGCCCTCTCTCAAAGCAGGGGTTGGACTAGAAGACCTCCAAGGTCCCTTCCAACTCTGTTATTCTATTCTAAAAAGAGGGGGAGGGATACAACATCAACTATCTCCAGTCTACAACACAGCTCTTTCAACAGTTCCAAGCAAGCTGTGCACCAGTTTGCACTACACAAGTGATTCTGAAGATCCAGATAATTTCCAGTTGGCTTTAATAACTCGCTATAAGAATGCCAACAACCAGCTGTCTGCAAGGAGTAGAAATCTTTCTATTCCCCACCATCCAGTCAAGAGCTGAAGAACAAAATGGCTTGGAAGAAAAACCAGAAACTCCGGTTGCTCTTGAAAAAGTACCTTTGGTACTAGTATGATTGGATTTGAAATACAATATCCCATTTTTAGCATTATGGGCTGAAATTGATACCACAATCCTAGAAAAGGAAAATGACCAAAATAATGGAAGGGTTGGAGCAGTTTTCCAAGGAGAAATGTAATAAGTTGTTGTTTTATACCCTAGTGAGGCAAAAGAGAAGGAAAGGCACAGTAGGGATGTATAAAATTCCACAAGACATGGGAAAAAAGGGAAAGGGGGAAAAATCTTTTTATCCACTTTCCATATTATTAAAGCCTATGTCATTCTGGTGAAGTTGAGTGATAAGAGATACAGGATAATTTTTTTCAAAGTCAGTGCATAGTGGAATTGAATGTCACAACATGTAGCTTTAAAAGGAGCTAGATGAAAAGGTGAATGTGTCAGTGGCTGCTGGCCATGATACAAAATACATTTTCTTCAGAACCAGGGGCAGAATTTTTGGGGGTATTAATTACTGGGGAACATGAAGATGCTTTCATTCTGATTATCTGCCTGAGAACTTCTCAGAAAAGGTTTGGTTTGCTTTTGTGGATGCCGCATAGGCCTTTGATGTGATTCAGCATGGCTTTAACTGTTTTAGAACAACCACTGGAGCTGCTACACGGAGCTGGGTTTGTTCTGTGTTAGCCTTTCAGCAGCTCTATAAGGTTTGCTAACCAGAGAAACCATGATTGGCTTGAGCTCCCTCACAAACTTTGCTTATGCATTTTGTTTTTAGCAGAGTTCTTAAAACACATATCTGTGCTTCCGTTCTTCATTACTTCCTTTCCTTTGGGTGTCTCTTTTGCCCTGTAGGCACCTGAACCTCTAAGTTCGTTGAAATCCATGGCTGAGAGGGCAGCCATCAGCTCTAGTATAGAAGACCCCGTGCCATCTCTTCACCTGGCTGAAAGGGGTAAGTAATGAGAAAAGGGGCAACCGCTCCTTTAAGCTATGGGTCAGGAACCAGTGCAAAACGTCTGAAGTTCAGAATCTGGGTGTCAAAAGCTAGATTCTGTATCAAAAGCCTGTGTGTCTGGAGGGCCATGATGGATGGAAATTGTGCAGGTATAAGTTTCTCTGTCTCTCTCCCTCCCACCCACCCACCCACCCCTCTCTCTTTCTAGAGAGAGAGGGAGAGAGGATCTCCTGCTGAGATCTAGTAACTTCATTTCCCAGTATTTTGAAGTAGAAAGTACACAAAACTGTAATTTAAATCCTGAAGTAAATGTAATACTTCTTCCATGTCTAGATAAAACTTTTAAACTGCTAGAATGAAGTCACCTTCTTGTCTTTGTCGTTGGCCAAATATAAGTCATTATCGGTACATGTTACTGACAGTAGCTGACATACCAGCAGATGGGGTGGGCTCTGCGTCTCTCCATATTCACATGGCATGTTTGTTATCTGCCAAGAGCTTCCCGCTTGAGCATATTGGCTTTACACTTAGGCACTCCAACTTGCAAACCTATTCAGGGTCCTCAAGTAGGATAAAGAAGGGCAGATCCTCCTTTAATGTTATTTCTTGCTCGATGGTCTCCTTACTGCATCTTTTAATTTGATTTTGTTCTTGTGTACTCTCAATCTTTTTTTTTTAACACAGTTGAAAATTGCCAAATTACACACACACACACACAAAATAAAAATAAATCCCAGTGCCACTTACATTTAGGATGAAGCCCTATTGGATGGATAGATGGATTTAAAACATTAAAATTAATAAGAATTCGGTACAAAACTAGAAAACCAAAAGGCACATTGGTGGCATCTTTCCAGTTAGTCCATCAGTCCTCTCAAGCATAGAGCACCCTCATCAAGACCCCAAGTTAACTAGCAGAACAATGTTTTAATGGTCTTCTGGAAGGCAGAAGGTGGACATCAAGAATGGAATATACACTAAAGTCTGGTTAACGTTTTCACCTATTTTTGCTCTTAAGTTATTTTCTAGTTGGATCCAGGACAGCTTTTTTCAAACTTGGCAACTTTAAGATGTATGGACTTCAACTCCTGAAATTTCCCAGCCAGCCAGAATTCTGGCAGTTTGAAGTCCACAAATCTCAGATTGTCAGGTTTGAAAAAGAAAAATTTAGGATCTTGCAATTGTCTAAACAACTACAACCCTAAGTGTGCAATTTCTGAGTGGTTCTTCCTTCTTTGTTTGCTACAGCTGACATCTTAATTACTAGCACAACATCTCAGCCAGCCTCCAACCAGCCCCCCATCCAGCTATCGGAGGTGAATATCCCCCTTTCCCTTGGGGTTTGCCCTCTGGGGCCCGTGCCTCTCATTAAGGAGCAGCTGTATCAACAGGCCATGGAAGAGGCCGCCTGGCACCATATGCCTCACCCTTCTGACTCGGAAAGAATCCGGTAAGGGAGAATCGTGGGGAAAAGCCTGAGGACAATGAGGGCATTGGAGTAACAATAGATCATCTCCTCTGAGAAATGGGGGAAGGCAGCAGGACTAGACTTTGGAGTTCTCTGAAATTTATATTGTTGATGTAGTTCAGCATCTTCTCTTAATGGATTCTGTGCATACAGGTAGTCCTTGACTTATAACCACAACCAAGTGAGTTGCACGGCTGATTTTATGGCCTTTTTGCCATGATTGTTAAACAAAATGCTACAGTTCTTAAGTGAAACATGTGGTCATTAAGCAAATCTGGCTTTTCCCCATTGACTTAACTGTTGGAGCTAGCGGGAAGGGTTGCAAATGGCGATCATGTGACCCCGGGACTCTGCGACTGTTGTAAACATGTGCGGGTTGCCAAGTGACCAAATTTTGATCACATGACCTTGGGGGAATGCTCAGATGATTGTAAATGCAAGAACTGGTGGTAAATCACTTTTCCAGTGTTACCGTAACTTTGAACTGTCGTTAAATGAATGGTTGTAAGTTCAGTACTGTCTATAGAGTTAAGTCTCCCTTATCAAATGTAATAAGTAGGTTAAAAGCTGTTAACTCAAGAGTGCAGAACCACCGACCCCAAGAGAAACTCTGGAAATGGCTACCAGAGCCTTTCTAAAAAAACGGCTGTTTTTGAAGGACAAAAGGAACTCCTTAAATACATTTGGGGTGATCACATGAAGAATAATATCGATAGAAGAGAATATTTTTATCTTGGGGTAGAACTGGGAGGTCCCTGGAGTTCCCTGAGCTTGTTTTTTTGCAGACATTTTATTACCAAACTAGATAACACCATCAGTGCTAAAAGGGAGAAGGGTTTGCTCTCATTTTATATTCTAGTGGTTTGCCCTGTCATTGTTGGTGAGAGTGGCCTTGGTTGTTTCTTGATTGGGCTGTTGCTTACTGTTAGCTTGTTTGGCTATTCCTTGATTGGGGTCTTGGAGTAACACTCAATTTTTAAGCATTTTGATCTACTGATTTGTTGGAACTTGGCTCCAGCACATCTTAAAAGTAGAATATGGCTACTAGACAAAGCATAGTTGCATATCTCCGCTGTATTGTGTCTGTTGTCTTGATCATATGCGGTCAGAAGAGCCCAGAGGATAATGGGAAACCCAGTGTTGGTACTTTCATGGCAAGGTAGGATACAGCACAAGTCAAAGCATTAGCAAGCATACCTCCAAGACAAGGGTTCTTTCTAACATTTCACAATGCTGTGACCCCCCCTAAAATAATAAATGCATTTGTATCATCCCCTGACAGAAACTAATGCTTTCACAGAGGATAGGGTGAGGCAACAAATAAAATACACCATTTTAATAAGCAACATTGGATCTGAATATCAAGTAAAAGCATGATAGAACCTAACAATTTTGTTAAATAAAGCCTTTAATGTATGTTGATTAGTGTACATTTAAAGTGACAATAATGTTTTATTCTATTCTACACGTAATCCTCAACATACAACCATAATTGAGCACAAAATTTATGTTGCTAATTTAGAAATTTGTTAACTGAGTTTTGCCCCATTTTACAACTTTTCTTGCCACATTTCTTAAGTGAATCACTGCAGTTGTTAAATTAGTAACATGGTTGTTAAGTGAATCTGGCTTCCTCGTTGATTTTGCTTATCAGAAGGTTGCAAAAACATGATCACATGATCCTAAGACACTGCGACCGTCATAAATGTGGGTCAATTGTCAAGTGTCCGAACGTAAATCACATGACCATGGGGATGCTGCAACGGTCATGATCATAAGTCATTTTTTTCAGTGCCATTATAACTTCGAATTATCACTAAACAAACTGTTGTAAGTCGGGGATTACCTGAATTCTATTCTTCTTTAGTTTAAAACTACCTTTCTAACCAGAAGGATAAGCTTGCTAGTTTTGCATAATTCCTGAAATATTTGTTCTTGAGAAAATTGCTCTTGCTTTTTGTTCCCTGCTTTTTGTATTTATACTTTATAGCAGGGGTCTCCAACCTTGGCAACTTTAAGACTTGTGGACTTCAACTCTCAGAGTTCCTCAGCCAGCAAAGCTCTGGGAGTTGAAGTCCACAAGTCTTAAAGTTGTCAAGGTTGGAGACCCTTGCTTTATAGCATCATCTATTAAAAAAAAAAATCTTGACTTTGCTAATGGCTTGTCTGGGCAGCACAAGAGCTAATTTTGGCAGCAACTCAGCTTTAGATGTGTGGGCCACAAGGCTCCAGAATTGGAGCTTTGTCAGGACTTGTTCTTATACTGGAGAAGCAAATGAGAAGGAAAGCCCACCCTTAAAGCGATCCTGATTCTGGCTGTGTAAGCCATCAGGGTTGGCCTTTCAATTATGACCTTGCTCAAGTATTCAGTCCTTCAGTCGGTGACTATCTGTGACTCTCTCGCCATCCCTCCCTGCTTCTGATATTGATCCAGTTGCCATGTGCATTCATGCAGTCAGGAAATGCTGATGAGCCCATCAGGTAGGCAAACTGGACGTAGAGCAAGGCCTGTTCTGTCCTGGCTGCCATTAAAAGGCTATGAACATAGCTGCAGAAGCTGCCTTTTAACCTTTTCCCTGGGATTGGTGGAGGGAGAGGTTCCAAATAACATACTATAGGCAAGGAAAAATGTTGCAGGATCCAATCTGGGTCAGTCACCAGGACCAGAGGTTTTGTCTTTCAAGATTTTGGACTCGTGCTGGAGCCCATCTTCAGATAACTTCTCTGTACACTTTAGGCTGTTCTATGTGTGGTATTTGTATAGTGCTTTTCAGATATAGATTGGGGTCTTGATGACTGGCTATTATCGGCTACTGTTGGCTGTTGGTTCCTTGTGCTGCAAAGCCCCCACTTCCTAAGTACTTGATAAGCTGGGGGTAAATCACTTGGAATCTGGTGGTTAGCTTCCTCCCTGTTTGTCCTAAATACGGTAGTCACAGGAGCAATCATGCAAGGGATCCACCAAGTGCCAGATTGCAAGGACACAAGTGAGCAGTCAGAGGAGGTGACCCAAACCCATTGGTAGCCTCACATTGCAGTAGACAAGGACATACATTCAATTTTGCAGCTACTAAGATTGTTGGACAAACGGGCACAAAAAGAGCCAGGGAAGTGATTGAAGCCTGGGAAACAGGCACCTTGTCAATCAGCAGGAGTGCTGATTTACCCTCAGTTTATCAAGTACTTAGGAGACAGGGATTTGGCAACATAAGGAAACAACAGCCAATAATAGCCAGCCTTCCAACACTCTGAATCTACATTTGAAAAGCTACACACAGAACAGGCCAAAGCACACAGATAAGTTCCTAAGGACAGGCTCCAGCACAAGCCTGAAAGCTCTGAAGACTAAACCTCTGGTCCCGCTGACCAACCCAGATTGGATCCTGCAACTTTTATCCTGGGACACATATATTCGCCTTCATTCGTGAAGGAAAAGTGTGCTGTCAGTTGGATGTTGGGGTAAATAAATAAATAGATTGAATATAGCTAGATTATGTCTGACCACACTTCTGCTCTGCTTGACAAATGCTTGTCAGGGCACTAAAAGGAGCAAATTCTGGCAGCAATCTTGGTTTTGCTTGTTCCAGTCCCACAAAATTGTGTGTTGTCTCCCCCCTCACTTAAGTATCATGACCCAGAGTTTGAGAACTCCTTCAACTTGCCACACTTCTCATCATGAACACAAAGTGTTCCTCTTTCTTTCTTGAGTCGCTTCCTAAAACCTGGGTGGGTTGGCCTGTTTGGGAAGCTTCGCTCCTAATGTCTATGGAGATGCTCAGTCATCCAGGCCACAATTGTCCCAAAGGTGCTTTTTCAAGAGGCAACTGGGCTTTCTTATTTTTCTTTGAAGATGTTTCGCTTCTCAAGAGCTGAATAAGCTTGGATGAGAAGCAAAACATCTTCAAAGAAATACCAGAAAATCCAGTTGCCTCTTGATAAAAGCAGTCTTGAGACTCGCTCCTAATGGTGTGGATGAGAATTCAGGCCGTTGCAGGAAGAGGGAGGGAATGGAACATGACCACCTCAGGATCCAGGCTTCAGATGGCTATCAGTTGAGGAGGGATTGAGGCAGAATATTGTTATTCTTCACACTTGGGAGTCTTATCTTTATGCAGGGGAGAACTGACAGAAATCTTACGAATTCTCCAATTTTCTCCTCGTCTTATTTCTGTCTTTTTTGCTCTTGTTCTCCCTTTTCGTCCCTATCCCACAGGCAATACCTGCCTCGGAATCCCTGTCCGACTCCTCCATACCACCACCAGATGCCTCCTCCACACTCCGACACGGTGGAATTCTACCAGCGCCTCTCCACAGAGACTCTTTTCTTCATCTTCTACTACCTGGAGGTAACAGACAGCCCCTCCCTCCGTCCCCTTTGGTAGTCGGGGAAGAATCGTGCTGCCTCTCCTCGCTGGGTCATGCCTGAGGACTACTTGGCTCATGAGCTGATTGGCATCTCTTCCCTCGACCTGCAAACCCCACAGCTCTGATCTGTTTTTCCTCTCTCGCTTCACAGGGTACGAAGGCACAATACCTGGCAGCAAAGGCACTGAAGAAGCAATCTTGGCGCTTCCATACGAAGTACATGATGTGGTTTCAGCGGCACGAAGAACCTAAGACCATCACTGATGAGTTTGAGCAGGTGAGGGTGAAGGTAACGGAAGACAGGCTGGTCAATGCAATTTTACCTGTATTAGCAAGGACTAATGGTCCACTCCTCGTAGGAAGAACGCAACTGAGCATGTATGTGTCCGTTTTGAGCAGAGTGCTTCATACATCATGGCATTTTGTGAGGGGAAACAAGCTTGTTCCAAGAACTTTGAGCAGTTCTGAAGTCAAGTCGCAGTCAAATTGATTTTTTTTTGTTGTTCTGTAAATTATATGTTCAGGTAGTGTTGATTGAACCAAGAATTAGTTGTAAGTCATGCCAGTCATTAAGCAGGTCACCCTGTGACTACACCTGAGTTTACAGTTGTTGTTGTTTTTGCAGTGATCGTTAAGCGAACATTGCAGTCATTAGATGAATCCAGTGTCCACAATGGGTGTTTTTTTCTTGTTGCGTCAAGCGACCATAAATACGGGAGGTTGCTAAATTTATTTATTTATTTATTTATTTATTTAATCAAATTTTTATACCGCCCTATCTCCCGAAGGACTCAGGGTGGTTTACAGCCAGATAAAATAGAACAAGAATAAATACAGGATAAAAACAATATTTAAAAACTTATTAAATTAGGCCAAATTAAAATTATAATTAAAACAGTAAAAAAACCCATTTAAAACTAAAAACCTAGGCCAGTCCTGCGCAAATAAATAGATAGGTCTTCAGCTTGCGGCGAAAGGTTCGAAGGTCAGGAAGTTGGCGGAGTCCTGGAGGAAGTTCATTCCAGAGGGTTCAAATGTTCAAATGAAATGTTCAAATTTCAAATGTTCAGATGCATCAGAACTTTGAATCTGGGTTGTAGGCCTGGGGAGATCCGTTATAAATTTGAATGGTCACTGAGCAACCAATTGTAAGTCAAAGACTTATCTGTAAAAACAGATTAAAAAGAAAAGAAACCCAGCTGTATTCAGATTAGCATCAGCCATGACATTGTATTCATTGCAGCAGTGCAGGGTTTGGCTACCATACAGGTCATACAGGTCAATTTAATCTGAAATTGAGGTTCAAACAATAATTTCCCATTCTTCCTTGGTATTGACACAGCAAGGATAGACTTGCTTTTCCAAATATCTCTTACGGAGCCTGAGGCACTGTTTAAGGTCATGGTCACCTTTTCTGCACGTGAAACAGTAGTTGTGCCTTCATCGGGGTTAAAAATTGTAATGCTTCTTATAACTTCCATGGGCAGAAGAGAGAACATGGCAGGGCATTGGAGGAAGACCGAAGAAGAATTAACGAAATCAGGTTCCTCTTTGGAAAAACCTGGTGCCTCCTGCAGATACCTTTTTAGTTAATTAGCTATTCTTCCGTAAGAATTAGAAATTGCTTTCCTGTAATATAATAAGCCTAGGCTGTGCAAGTTCCACCATGACTCCATATATACATTTACGAATGAGGTGGCCCCACTTTTCTCTCTGCTGCAGTCACCGGCATGGATGAATGTTTGTAAATGCAGTAAATTATACTCATCTGGTAAATTTCTCATATTTGCTTCACATTCCTTAAAGAAGACAAGATGGAGGTCCTTTTGAGGCTGATGTCGTCCATCACCTGAAAAAGTGACCGTGCCATTTTCCATCACCCAAAACAGAAACAGGATGCTTTTGATTCTTCTGTACCTCGCATGACTGATGTACTACTTTCCCCCTCACACAAGGGAAGGCGTGAAGGAACTGCTTCCTCCTAAATTGCCAAAGTTGTAAATTTCATTCTGTGAGGCTCTTACATGAGAAAGAACCAGGCCCACTTAAAGCCACGGGACTCCTGCTTTCACGTGGGAGGGTAGATATCATTTAGCAACAGAGTTCAAGATTCCTTTAGATTCCTTTTTAAATGTGTTCAGTCAGGCAAGAGGTCATGAATTGTGTTATGTTTTCCTGTTTCTGCTCAGGGCACTTACATCTACTTTGACTACGAGAAATGGGGCCAGCGCAAAAAGGAGGGTTTCACCTTTGAATACCGCTACCTGGAAGACCGGGACCTGCAGTGATGCCCTGGGGCCAGCAGGGGGTGCCAGGTTTTCCTTCCAGAGACAGCTGTGGCGGTGTGCTGGGGCGGCGGCAAAGGAAGACCCACCTACCCCTCACCTCTCTTCATCTTCCTCTCCAGATCACAACCAGGGTGGGAGGGGGCAAGCCGCACGTTTTTAAAAAAATGCATGCAAGTTTAAAAAATGACCGCAGGACGGAGGAGGAGGGGCAGCGGCAGTGGCAGGCTTCTCCTCTGCCTTTTCTTTGCTCTCTTCTGCCCTTTGAAGAGGTCAGAAACAGGTAGAAACGCCCTTCCTGCGCACCGAGTTTGGGTGCCAGAATGGAGATTAAAAGGAAAAAAAAAATTGAGAATCCCACCAAGAGTGGCTTCCCCCGTTCTCCATTTTTGTGTGTGTGTTCTAAATAAGAGCATTTCAGCCCCGTAATTATTGAAGCAAACACGAGCACCCCTTTTGCCAGCCCTCCCCAATTTTTTTTTTTTTTTGGTGTAAACTCCCCCCCCCCCATTTGGCTAGATGGCCAAGTATGATTTTTACAATATTGGGTCCCATGAACTTTTGTGGTGACCGTTCTCTGACTCCTCCCCCCTTCTACTCGCCACTGCTGGAAATGGCAAATTGGCAAAAAAATAATAGGATTTGCAAATTTGGAAGCATCAACCTCAGGTTACAAAGGCTTCCAGTGACCATGGAAATTCTGGCTATTAGCCCCTTTCAGTTTTTGGCTGCTATTATTTTTGACTTGCTTTTTTTGCAAGTTGTAAGGAGAACCCCTTAAAGGCCAACTACCTTCGTTATGCCCTTAGTCCTCCTTATTTGGAAGAGTCCTTTTCGTGACTGGAAAGATGACTTAAGGGATTCTATCTTTTTCCCCGTCCCCAACGCTGCTTCTCCTTTCCAACCTTCCAAAATATTGCCACCGTAAATTTGATTACGAGCTTGTATCTAATCTGCTGCTCCTCCCACAGGAAGACACCCCCCTCTCCCCAATAAGACTTGCAATTTATTCCTAATTGGAAAGGGAGACATTTGGGAAAACGTTGCGGGGGGGGAGGTGGGACTGATCTCTCTTCTCAACCAGCCCCCTGAACTGGAGCATCCTGCCCACGCCGCTGTTAAGATATTTTTTCGTAAGCCTATTTTCATTTTGGAAAATATTTATGAATAAATAGTTTTATATGAGTGTTCTTCTTCTGTTGTACAGGGAAAACCACCTAACCTGGGGGTGGGAGAAAGAACTGCAATCTTTTGGGATATGAGCTGTGAGTCAGAATGACACACAGTATATTCAAACCCTGTCTGAAGGCTTGACTAACAACAATTGAGCCCAAAATTTCTGTTGCTAAGCAAGGCAGGTGAATTTTGCCCCATTTTACGGTTTTGCCACTGTCTTGCCTCGATGCAGTTGTTCAGTTAGTAACATGGTTGTTAAGTGGCTTCCCCATTGACTTTGCTTGTTAAAAGATGTTCACATGAAACTGGGACACTGCAACCGTTATAAATACGAATCAGCCGCCAAATGTTTGAATTTTGATCACGTGACCATGGGAAGGCTACAATGATCATAAGAGTAAAAAGTGGTCATAAGTAACTTTTTTCAGTGCAGTTGTAACTGAACGGTCACAAAGTGAACTGTAAGTTGAGGATTACCTGTATTCCCTCCAGTGCTAGCCTTTTGAGCCCATTTAAGGATTGGAAGCCACATTCACTGTACATGAACTATTCATGGGGTGCCAATAATGTCACCTTTCTCTATAAAGGATAGTTAGAAGCCTAAAGCAAGAACATTTATTTTTATAAGTATGACTAGAAGTAAATTTCCTTGGCCGCCTTTGAGCAAGGCTATTTGCTAGTTTTTGTGACAGTTTGTAATATTCCAAAATAATATAGCTTATGGCTGACCAAGAGACACCAGAACGAGAATATAGTAAAAAGGGAAATGTTTATTTGGATAATGAAGCAGCAGCCAGATAACAAGCAAAATTTGAAGTAAATTGTGGCCGCTTATTTCACAACCTATCTCAGAGAATCCTACAGGAATCTGGTCACAGTCAATCACGAATTTAGCATGCTAAGCTTTAAATCCAGAGTTAACAAGCCAATCTCAATTTCTCACAATAGAATAAGCCAAGCAAAACTATAATTGTTCAAGAAGTATCCTTTTAAGATGTGCTTTTGCATTTTCAAGTTATGGGCAATCTACAGTCCTGTTTTTACATAATTTGGCTAATTAGCACATCATAACCTTTCCCGCATCACTTAGCCTGTATTGTGCTCCAGTCTTTCACACCTAAAAAATACAACATTACAACTACTGCCTATAAATGCTCTTATTTCAAGGATAAATCTTCACAGTTGTCCAAAATCTTTCTCATACTCATTTCTCTAATATCAGACGGTCGCATACAAAGATGAGCACTGAATTACAATAGCAGGAAAACTGGCAATACTAGTTTTTTCAACTAACTGGATCACATACAAAAAAAATGGAAGAATGACCTCTCGCCACCTCTGGGATCTTGAAGAAGTCTTCTCAGTGGGTGCTTTTTGACTAATAGCTTGGTCCATCTCTTAGGTCAGTAAATTAATATTTTAAGACAGATGTACATGGCACTGCCTCAGTTCTCCATACCATAATAATAATAACAGAGTTGGAAGGACCTTGGAGGTCTTCTAGTCCAACCCCCTGCCCAGGCAGGAAACCCTACACCATTTCAGACAAATGGTTATCCAACATTTTCTTAAAAATTTCCAGTGTTGGAGCATTCACAACTTCTGCAGGCAAGTTGTTCCACTGATTAATTGTTCTGTCAGGAAATTTCTCCTTAGTTCTAGGTTGCTTCTCTCATTGCTTCTTGTTCTACCCTCAGGTGCTTTGGAGAATAGTTTGACTCCCTCTTCTTTGTGGCAACCCCTGAGATATTGGAACACTGCTATCATGTCTCCCCTAGTCCTTCTTTTTATTAAACTAGACATACCGAGTTCCTGCAACCGTTCTTCATATGTTTTAGCCTCCAGTCCCCTAATCATCTTTGTTGCTCTTCTCTGCACTCTTTCTAGAGTCTCCACATCTTTTTTACATCGTGGCAACCAAAACTGAATGTAGTATTCCAAGTGTGGCCTTACCAACGCATCATTATAAAGTGGTATTAACACTTCATGTGATCTTGATTCTATCCCTCTGTTTATGCAGCCCAGAACTGTTGGCTTTTTTGGCAGCTGCTGCACACTGCTGGTTCATATCTAAATGGTTGTCCACTAGGACTCCAAGATTCCTCTCACAGTTACTATTGAGCAGGGTACCACATATAAAGGTACCAGCAGCAAACGCATCTCATGCAGCTATCTAACAAAATGAAATTCAACAGTGAAAAAAGTAAGGTTCCAGATTTAGGCACAAAAACCAAAATGTACAGGTACTGTACATTTTGGTTTTTGTGCCTAAATCTGGAACCTTACTTTTTTTACTGTTGAATTTCATTTTGTTAGATAGCTGCGTGAGATGGGTTTGCTGCTTCTGCATTTACAATTAAATTCAGAATCCTCGACATGGTGCCCCATAAAACACTATTTTCAGGAAGGCTATAAAAAATAAAGCAGATAAGTTACTGGTTCAGGAAATTGTATCCTTTATCAATCCAGCTTTGTGTATTTTTTTTCTTTTCTGACAGTTCAGAGCAAACAGCAAAATTGGATTTATTAATTGCTTGGCTGATTTTCCCAGTGAATGATAATTATAATTGAGTAAAAGTCATCCTAGAAGCCATATGACAAGTCATTTTTGGCCTGATTCTGCAGGTTTATGGCCAGGAATTCTATGAAGCATTTTGCAATGAATATTTTCAGCTGAAGATTTCCTGCTTTATACCCACTTAATTTGACTGTCTTTCACTGCTCTCTGTTTTGCCAGCTGGGGGTTGAACTGTGAGTTGTAGCCACGTTTCCTTTCATCCATTTCCTCTTCTTCCTCCTGGCATGGACCCATTCCAGATTTCTGGGCAAGAAGAGATTCAGTTCGAGCTCGTTCTGACCTTTCCCTCTGCAACCTTTCCTGGCGGAGCTGTTCCAGAGAGCATGATGGCGAAGAAGATGGAGGCCTGTAAAGGAAAAGGGAAAGCAATAGGAAGGAAAGTTAAGAAACATGGGACCCTGGAAAGTTCATCAATCTGTGAGGGGAGGCAAAGAGATGGTTTGCCTAAATTCTGTCTCCTCAATGACCAGGTGTTTTAGACTCTCCAATTATGCACTGAATTTAAGGGAAGGAATTACAGGTTGTAGGAACCATGGCGGCTCAGTAGTTAGAATGCAGTATTGCAGGCAAATTCTTTGATCCTGGCAGCGTTCAAGTTTGACTCAGCCTTTCATTCTTCTAAGGTCAGTCAAATAAAGATCCAGATTGTTGGGGGCAATATGCTAATATTTGTAAACCGCTCAGAGTGTGCTGTAAAGCACTATGGTATATGTTAGTCCTCGACATATAACCACTCGTCTAATGATCATTTGACGTTACAGTACCAATGAAAAAAGTGACATGATCAGTATTTACACTTACCACCATTGCGACATCCCCAATGGTCACTTGTTCAAAATTCGGATACTTGACAAGGGGCTTGCATTTGTGATAGTTGTGCTGTCCCAAAGCCACACGATCACCATTTGTAACCTTTCCAGCTAGCTTCTGACAAACAGTCAATGGGGGAAGCCAGATTCACTTAAAAATTGCAGTGATTCGCTTAGCAACTGTTGCCAAAAGGTCATAAAATGCGGCACAACTCACTTAACTGTCTTGCTTAGCAATAGAAATTTTGGGCTCCATTGTGGTTGTAAGTCAAGGACTACCTGTATAGCTCAGTAGTACAGATCTGGTTTTATATTCCTCAGGTTAAAACTAGCAGATAATATTGTCATGCATAGACTATGAAGTTCTGCAGAATTAGAAGGGCTATTCTTTTAATCAGATTAACTCCAACATGGCTGATACTGTCATGTATCTTCAAGCACATGTCCTGTGATCCTTTAACAGCTACATATAAGCTGGCTTTATTCTACACAAGCAAAAGATGCAACTCAGTTTGCATCCCAATAAAACACTGGCCTCACAAAGGTAGCTTGGCAGCCATATACAAAATCTTATCTAATCCTCAAATACCAGTAGGCCCTACATTCTGCTTTCCAGGGTGATATCTCTTCCAACAACATCAGCAAAAAACAACCAACAACCCCTCCATATTCACTAAATATGTGAAACAACCTTAGTTTGTTTATTGCAGCATTCAATTACAAGTTGATATTCTAACTACATCAACTACAGGCTTCAGTTTAGTGTCAACTCAGTTTCTCCCTGCCTTGTCAAAGCTGCCTGGATACTCTGGAAAAATATTTGGAAAAATATGCTCTGCGCGATATTGATAATTTTTCTGAGTACACAACAAAAAGGATACCCACCTAAGTGCTAGGTTTCCTTTGCTTTCGTTGTGTTTCGGTTTTCCTTTTTCTTTCTTTTGTTCCTTTTTATGAGAGCACTTCTTTTTGTATAAATGTTTCCCCATCTCAGCCAGGGGGTCCAGGCTTCCCTTAAGTTTCTCATCCTTGGCGTTGGTTTTGCTACGATCTGGCAGCTCCTGGTACCAAGGAACGGATGTCTGAGACTCCGCTGCACTTTGTCCCAAGTAAGTCAGGATTCCTAGAGCTTTTTCCTTTCGCTCCTGTAAGGAATAAAAAGCCAAGGAAATTACTCATGCTATCCATCCATTCCACATGCACATATTGGATATAATTCTATCCAAAGGAATATTTTCCTATTCTTCTTCTCTAAAGCAAACTGCTTACTGTGGATTCAGTGAACTCCCTGGGACCCAATGCAGATTATCACTCAATAATCACCCTTCTCCTGACAGGTTTTAATTAACAGTAACCAATAGGCATTGTGCTACTGTGGTTTAAAGTTAACATTTAACATTTAAGGGATGCGAGAGTTAGCTAAAGTTGTCTGTATCATGGCAACAGGACTATTTTTTTTTTGGTTAGTTTGAGATGTTTCACTGCTCCTCCAAGCAGGAGCATCAGTCAGAGCAAGCTAGCTAGGCAGAAAGTCATTGGAATGTACCAAGTCTTGCCACAACCTCAGGAGTTTCCTCTCCAAAATGTGTTGCAATGAAAACTCTCAAGTCATCCAGGCAAAGGGGTCTAAAAATTGAATCCAATTGCCATGATTCAACCTTCAGACACTTTTGCCTGGATGACTGAGAGTTTTCATCGACATATTAGCCTGAAGTTGTTTAGATGATCAGGAAAGAAAAATGCATTTAGTATATAAAAAAAAACCCTGCTAAATCAAGGATTCTATTTACCAACAAGCAGGTTTATTTAATATATTTAAAAGGTTTGTACCTAAATATTAATACTACTGTCGGTACTTCGTTCTCAGAACCCATAAATAGGAGCCTGCCTTTCCAAGGATTTCAGGGCTCACTTAGGTAAACTAGAGAAAACAGAATTTTGGCAAACTGCATTCCTACTTTTCCACCATTACCTTTTCCTGCTTCTTCTCTTCTTCATATTCTTTGTTGCCGCTCTCTTGCAACCCCTGAAAAAGGTTAAGATGTCCTGAGGGCTTTTCTGAATCCAAAGAAATAAGGTCTGAACCACTCTTATCACCTCCTGCATCTGATAGACGTGCTTTCTTCCGTAAGAATTCAGTCCTGGCCTAAAATCAAAGGCAGATAATTATCCAAGAGTTACACTTAGGTCAATGCCTCAATTTGTCAAAGACAACATCCTAAATAGTGCAGAAGCCTCTGTGTGTTTCAAGTCAAGAGCAAGTAAGGTGATAATAAAAACAAATCTAACACATTCAAGCCATAGAGTCTATATTTAATTCTTGTGTTTAAATAGAATGTAGATAAATCAGTTAGCCTTTAAATAAGACTCTACTAGATCTCCTCAGATGATAGGAGTACAGTAATACAATCAAGAACACAAATAATGGCAGATCCTTGATTTTGAACATTTCCCTTAGTATCTCGTATAATTCTCTATGTATCAACAATCACCTTTCCAACTTCTTAATCTCTCACATCGATCTATTTATCTACAAGATAACTGACTGCCTGTCATAGTAAGGATAAATTATTCAATTGAGGATATACAGAAAAGGCAAAGAAAATAATATTAAAAAAAGGATATAAGTGTGGAGAAGTCCAGAAAAAGGCACTTTAATACATCATGCAAAGCGACTTATGACATCTTGTCAGTTTTCTTCTTTCTTCCATTGATTTAGTAACAGCAGAAGAAATCCTGATTTCAATCAAATCCCAGATTAAGTAGACTCCATTTTGGCAAAGAATTTAGTTCCTCAGTTCCTCAACCTTTCAAACTAGCTATTCTTAAATCAGGCTTTTCTCAAATTTTATCAGTTCAGGCCGGATGTACAGAAGAATCCCAGATACTGAATGCTGTTTCACATTCAAAATTAGCTGCCAATTAAAACCTAGAATACAACTGCTGTCTTTCATAAAGCTCCAAAGATCTGGCACTGTATTCGAGGCTGAGGCTCGAGTGTGCCAAGCGATTGGTCTCTTCCATCTGTGGAAGACTGCTGGTTTTCTCAGCTACTGTGTACTTTGGTTTGTGTACGTGTGTGCACTGTTTTATTGTATCACTGATCCCCATTCAGAGTCATTGTTAAGATGGGCAGGCATGTAAATCAAATCTTTAGATAAATAAAACTATATCAGCCTTTTCAGTGGATGGCCCATGTCATTAGAATATCTTCTTCCCAGAAATGTAAAAAAAACCATCATTCTTGGAGTATGTAACAACACCCCAAAGATAACTTCGAAGCTCAAGTCATCTTTCTGATTTGTTTAAATGCTTTTTTAAAAAAAACTGAGGATGCTTCTGTTACAGAATACAGAAAATTGAACAAGGTGGCAGGCATTTTTATTTTGATAACAATGGAATGCCATTGTTGTCAAAAGCAAACTGCCACCTTGCTTTTTCTAAAAATCTGGATAAAATTCAGGTTTGGCTTTGTTTGTTTATTAATCCATACAGGAAGATGAATGCAGAATTATTCTGTATGCCGAATGTACGAAGAGATAGAATCCAGATAGAATGTTTAGATTCCATATAAAACTTTAGCACTGCAACTCATTCTGAACAGTAGCCAAATAGGAGTTAGGCCCCTGGAAATAATTTTGACCTCGCTTCCACACTAGGGAGTTAAGATTGCCCATTTGGAAGCACTTAACTTTCATGGATTTGATTAGATGCATGTACTAAAGTATTACTATAACCCCAAAGTAGCTATAAAAAGAAATAAATTTGATAATTCATTTCCTTCCTCTGAACTGACACATTTCCCTCAGAGAAAAACAAAAAAACAGTTGGACAGAGTCCGCATGCGCAGTAGAATGTTTTCGACTAATGCCACCACTTGGAATACAGCGCATGCGCAATAATTCCAAACCTAAAGTACGACCCGCTTTGCGCATGCCCCTTCATGGCTACTTACCTCCTGTTCAGCTAGGAGGACTCGGGCCTCCCTCTTTTGCCGCTGAAGTTCAGCCTCTGCTTCGTCCCGTCGTACGCGAGCCACATTGTCTTTGTTGCGGACGTGCCACGACTTCTTGGGAAGGATATTCATTCCCGCTGCTTATGGCAGTGCTAAAATCTCCACAAATGTCCTCCGTTTCCTGAATCGTTCGTTGGCACCGTTGAGCTCCGCCCCTTTGCTCTATTTAGGGGCGTGGCCGTTGCCTCTGTACTGTACGTGCTTCAATGCATCTCCTCATGTTTGCCTGCACAAACGCAAGAGGGCATTGTTCATCCGAAGTTCTCATTGGCTCGCCTTTATTCTCACCTGCTATTTATTGGTTTGGACTAGTGCTTTTCAAACTTGGCCACATGCTGGCTGGAGAATTCTGGGAGATGAAGTCCACACATTTTTTATTTATTTATTTTATTTATTTTTTATTTCGTTACAACAGTATACACAAGCATCAACCTAAATCAGCAAAATATCATATAAGCATATATATGAGCAAAAGTATGTAATAATTGTATTAATTTGATATAATGAAAGGAAACATTAGGACAGGAACGGTAGGCACTTTTGTGCTCTTATGCACGCCCCTTATGTATTAAAGTGTAAAATGTTAAAGTGGCCAGGTTTGGAAAATCATTGGTTTGGATTCACCGCACTTTGACTAGGGAATTATGTTTGTTGAATGCTGAATAATCTCGTGGTTGTGACACCAAGAGTGGCGTTTGCTTTTTAAAACACTTTAGCATTTCTCCCTACATGCTAGATTGATGTCACTTGCAGCGCTGTGTGGAAGGGGAAGACTTGACATCAGGAATGCTTCTCGCTGCACAGTTGGACTACTGCAATGTACTCTGCAGGGACTGCCTTAGAAAATCACCCAGCATGCAGCAGTCCTTTTAAATGCAGTGTTTCCCAACCTTAGCCATTTTAAAATGTGTGAACCCGGAATTAGTTGAGAAGTCATGTATGACCCATCGCGATCCCATGGACAACTTCCTGTCCTCTACCAACCTCTGGAGTACATTTAAGCTCATACCTACTGCTTCAGTGTAGCCTACTGCATCCAGCCACCTCATTCTCTGTCCTCCCCTTCTTCTTTTGCCCTCAATCTTTCCCAGCATTAGGCTCTTCTCCAGTGAGTCCTTCATTCTCATTAGGTGGGCAAAGTATTTCAGTTTCATCTTCAGGATCTGGCCTTCTAAAGAGCAGTCAGGGTTGATCTCCTCTAGGACTGACTTGTTTGTTCGCCTTGCAGTCCAAGGGACTCGCAGGAGTCTTCTCCAATACCAGAATTCAAAGGCCTCAATTCTTTGGCGCTCAGCCTTTCTTATGGTCCAACTTTTATAGCCATACATTGCAACTGGGAAAACCATAACCTTGACTATATGCACTTTTGTTGGCAGGGTGATGTCTCTGCTTTTTAGTACGCTGTCTAGATTTGCCATAGGTTTCCTCCCCAGGAGCAAGCGTCTTTTAATTTCTTGGCTGCATCCTCATCTGCAGTGATCTTGGAACCCGTATCCCCAGAATTGAATCCGGGAGTTGGAATCCACATATCTTAAAATTACCATGGTTGGGAAGCATTTCCATAATGGCAAAAGCCAGTTTGGTGTAGCACTTAAGGTGTTGGCCTAAAAATCAGGAGACAGTAAGTTCTAGTTCTGCCTTAGGGATGAAAAACCATCTAGCTTTCTTTGAGCCAGTTATTGTCTCAGCCCCTCACCTCGGAGGGCTGTTGGGTGGAAAATAGGAACAGGAAGGAGTATTAGGTATGTTCATTGCCTTGAGTTACTTATAAAGAAATAAAGGTGAAATTTAAAAAAAAAAATCTTTCAAAAACTAGTAAAACATGGAACACATGTGCTCGAGGTCCTGAACTGGCCACTAATACATTTCCAGAGGCAGTTTAGAGTTTCACTACCACTTTCTCCTAGTGGAATTGAGCCATCTAGTGTATACTTCTGAGCAAAAATTGTTAGTAGTCCCCCTTTGGGAACTTATAAATTTTACTTTTATGTTCTACCCCTTATTTTATAGAATAGCATCCCTCTTGAGATTAGGTTAGTACCTTCCCAGAAATTGAGGAAAACACCTCTTCCAGAGACCATATGGAGAATGATGGTCCTGTATCACCAAGGGTATCGTTCTGTTGAATTTATGGGTTTTATGTTCTGTTTTTACCATTTTTCCAGTGTTAACAAGCAGAAGGTTGTGTTGGTTGCTGTTATACCAAAGTAAATACAGTCCTGACAGCTGCAAGATTGAGCAAAGATTTGGCTTTCAGTATCTGTTTGCTGTTGGCTAATAGTTATGTGCGATTTTGTAGCTCAAAATTTAAGGATTTATGGACGCTATATCAAAAAGGAATACTGTAGCTTGAAATCTATTGCTGGATACATAGTGTTTTGAAGTATTGAGGTAGAAATTGGTTTATTTCAGCCAATAAGCCTCATGCTATAGAATAACATGACTTTAAAAGTTTACACTGAAATACTGTTTAAATTATAACTAATTTGTTTATTTAATTTAACCATAGTACCTGGATCAACTTTAAATATTTAAAGTTTATGCATAAGAAAGAAACGCAACAAGTTGGATTGGTGGCTTATTTAGCCAAGCATTCTTCCCTCCACATCTAACCAACGCTGCTCGACCTACAACCATTCATTTAGTGACCATTCGAAGTTACAACAATATTGGAAAAAATGATGTACAACCAGTACTCACTCTTACAATCATCACAGCATTCCCACGGTCACATGATCAAAACTGGTGCAGTTTTGGCAATTCAGATGTATCTAAGACAACTGCATCATCCCAAGATCACGTGATCACCATTTGCAACCTTCCCAGCCGGCTTCAAGCAAGCAAAGTCAGTGGGGTTGCTTAGCAACCATATAATTTTAACAACTGCAAGTGATTTGCTTAACAACCATGGCAAAAAGGTCATACAATTGGGTGTCATTCACTTAACAACTGCCTTGCTTCACAACAGAAATTCCTGTCTCTGTTGTAGTCATAAATTACTACCTGCATTAGATTAATTCTGGTTTGATTTAGTGAATTAGTAATCTTTAATCTATACAGTATTGCAAACAAGTCTATAATTGTCCATCCATTATTGTTGGGGGATACGAAAGTTAAAAATATCATCTGTCCAAAGCCAAATAGTGAAACCATGACAAAGGTTAAATTGGAACAATAGGAAAACCTTAATTCAATTTAGATACCTGACTACAAATCATTTGTTGGATTTTTTTTCATAACCATGTATATGCAATTACAATTTATGTCTGCAAGTAGCAAGAGCTTTCCAGTTTTACGGATTGGCAAAAGTTTAAAGAATAATTTATTCAGTACTCAGTTGTTTTACCACCAGATTTCAATTTATATGATAATACATTTTTTAAAAGACTCGTGTATAAGCCCATCCATGAATAAGCTAATTGTGAACATTAAAACAAACAAAAATGTTAAGGATTAGCTTATCTACAGGTGGCGCAGTTTTCATAGTATTGGTTTAAAAATTTGAGGGTCGGTTTATCCATGAATCTGATTATATGTGAGTATATTGTATATGGCATCTTTTAATCAGTGACAGTTTTTCTTGCTCAGCCTAATTCCTAATGAAATCATTAATTCTATTTGAGTCACACAAAAGATCATTTTAAGTGGTTCCAGTATTCCAGAGTTTGAGAATGCCTGCCCCTAGTGGTCTTCTTTCAAATTACTCAGCTGAATTGACCCATCTTTGCTTTTGAGTCCAGACAAAGTCAACCAGCTGCTAGTTCATTAAAGCTAAGTGTATATATATTTATATATATAATATAATTCCCTATTATTTAATCATTTTCCCTTCTATTTTATTAAAAATGATAATTGAGCCACCATAAGCACATTATTGCATTGCAATTTGAAAACCATAACATAACATTTACTTCTTTGTTTGTTTGTTTATTAAACTTATATGCTGCCCATCTAGCATGTGGTGATATCTTGGAAGTATTGCTGAATAAGATGAAAAAGATTTATTCTCGTATATATTTTTCTTTTCTTTCACTGGCTCAATTCTGAAATCCGTTTTACGAGGAAGAACTTGTCCTGACCCTCCTGAGAAAAAGAGAAGATTGAAAGCAATGAAGTCTCTCTCGCAATTCGATAGTGGATTAGGCAGCTGAACTGGCACACATTGCCACAGAGATCTGGATGAGCTTGAGGTGGGGGGGGAGGGGGGCTTCTCCTTTCTGAGATATACCCTCCTGAGTTGGACATCACCCACAGCTCTTGGGGAAGGGGACAAGGTTGCAATTGTCATCCATGAAACTCTTTTAGCAGATGCAGATAATTGAATTTGGGAACCTAAGGCTGAAGGTGAGCATTTGGGCTTATTAATGCTCTACCAGCTTCCTGCTATGAGCTGCTCAACTCCTTATTGAGCTGGTGTAGTGGGTAAAGCATTTGGCTGGAAACTGTTAGACTACTAGAAACTAAAGGCTGTGAGTTCTAGTCCCACTTTAGGCACAAAGTCAGCTGGGTGACCTTGACCCAGTCATTCTCTCTTAACCTTAGGAAGGAAACGATGGTAAACCACTTCTGAGATCTTGCCAAGAAAACTGCAGGGACTTATCCAAGAGTCAACACTGACTCAAAAGCAGGGGGGCAAATGAATAGACCAAAGCTTTGTAGATTAGCATGCTGCACAAACCAGATCATTTTAACTAAGTCAGCAAACCATTTTAGAAATCCCAATGCAGTATCATGTATGAATTTAGCATTCTTTCCTCCATCCCACCATTTAATTTTTTTTTAAAAAAATTAAAATACAGGAAGCTTTGAATAGAATAGAATTGGAAGCCACCTTGGAGGACTTCTAGCCCAACCCCCTGCTTAAGCAGGAGACCTTATACCATTTCAGACAAATGGCTGTCCAGTCTCTTCTTAAAAACGTCCAGTGATGAAGCACCCACAATTTCTGAAGGCACGCTGTTCCACTGTTTGATGGTTCTCACTGTCAGGAAATTTCTTAGTTCTAAGTTGCTTCTCTCCTTGATTAGTTTGGGAAATAAGTTGACCCCCTCTTCTTTGCGGCAGCCCCTCAAATACTGGAATACTGTTATCATGTCACTACTAAAAGTCCTTTTCTCTAAACTAGCCAAACCAAAATCCTGCAACCACTCTTCATATGTTTTAGTTTCCGGGCCTTTAATCATCTTAGTTGCTCTTCTCTGCACTTTTTCCAAAGCCTAAACATCTTTTTTCTAATGTGGTGACTGAAACTGGATGTGGTTTTGCAGATGTGGCCTTACTAAGGCTTTAGAAAGTATTAATACTTCATGTGATTTTGATTCTGGAAGCATGTCTTTAAGAAGATAAGTAATTTCCCTGGCTAGCTAATATTGTTTCCTTTGATTGAATTCCACAATCTCACAAAATAGAAACTAAACCTGCACTATCTTCTCCTGCACAGAGTTAATGTTAGAAGTTTTTAAACTGTGCCATAATGACTGCTAATCTTAGAAGCTTTAAACACAAATTTCTGCTGGATAATCTTTGAAGTCCTTTCCAACAATTATTATAATACAAAAGAATCAGTGGTGAAATGCAAATTTTTTTACTACTGGTTCTGTGGGTGTGGCTTGGTGGGCATGACAGGGGAAGGATACTGCAAAATCCCCATTCCCACCCCACTCCTGGGGAAAAGATATTGCAAAATCCCCATTCCCACCCCATTCTGGGACCAGCCAGAGGTGTTATTTGCCGGTTCTCCAAACTAGTCAAAATTTCTGCTACCAGTTCTCCAGAACATGTCAGAACCTGCTGGATTTTACCCCTGAAAAGAATCAACTTGCACCTGCAGAACCATAATTAATATATCGTTGCCCTCTCCCCATTTTTTTCTGCATGCCCTTTGCCCATCCTGAGCTATCCAGTCCTGGAGTCAATTTTTCACCACCTCATACCCACTTTTGGATTGCTTTTAACTGACTACTCACCAGACGGAGCTGCCCTTTGAGACCTTTGATCCTGGAACTGTATGAGTCGGCCAGGGCCTTGAGGTAGAACATGAAGACACTTGAAGAAAGGATAGAGACAGAGAGGGAAAAAATAATTACAATATTACTACTCCAGATGCTACAATCTTAGGATGTGAGACTCCTTTTCTTCCTGTGCCCCATTCTCCAGACCTCTTTAGAAAATGCAATTCCTTACCTCAGAAGCAGAAACAAGGGTGCAGAAAAGGCGACTGAGCCCATAAATCTCAAGAAGCCTTGGGCACCAGCAGGTAACTCTGACACAGCCTGGGTGACCACATTCCACATGGTGGTTTGATCACGGAACGGGCCACATGCTTTTGAAGGAGGCAGACTGTGGGGAAAATTGAGAGTGAGATGGTAGCTAGCAGGGAAGGGAATTAAAAACATATTTTATTTACTTAAATGTGATACTCTTGCTCACTCATCAAAACATAATATAGTCTGATTTCTTTTGAATCAAAACTATTCTGTCAATAGCCATAGCACTTAGATGTATATACCGCTCCACAGTGCTTTATAGCCCTCTCTAAGCAGTTTACAGAGTCAGCATATTGCCCCCAACAATCTGGGTCCTCATTTTACTGATCTCGGAAGGGATGGCTGAGTCAACCTTCCAGTGAGAATCGAACTGCTGGCAGTCGGCAGAATTAGCCTGCAATTCTGCATTCTAACCACTGTGCCACTATGGCTCATTGGCCATAGGTTCGTAAACCATAGCATAGATGAACCCAGGCGGCACAGTAGTTAGAGTGCAGTACTGCAGGCTACCTCAGCTGACTGCTAGCTGCAGTTTGCAGTTCAAATCTCACCGGCTCAAGGTTGACTCAGCTTTCCATCCTTCCAAGGTGGGTAAAATGAGGACCCAGATTGTGGGGGCAATATGCTGACTCTGTGAAATGCTTAGAGAGGGTTGTAAAGCACTATGAAGCGGTATATAAGTGCTATTGCTATTAAGACTTACTCTTTGCTTATAGGTAGCCAAATTGGGTTTACTGTGTAAACTATAGTTAAGCAGCATTGGCTTAGCAACACTTTTAATATTCTACTTTTACAGGTGTTGGCAATGTTACACTGTGGCGTATATAGCTACCATAAGACGGCAAAGTAAAAATCAACAAAAAAAATATTTAATGGAGTTTTCTCCCTGTTAAGGTTATAGGGCAGTCAAATACTTACACGAAGATGCTATATAGGGCTGGAACACCAGATATCGTGAGTCCCAGGAGCAGAATTAAAAGGAAAAAAGAGTTGGAGCTTGAAGCACGAAAAGTGCGTTCGGCTGGACGGCAGTTGGCATAAAGGGTAAGCTAGAAGAATGGAGGAGGAAGGGAATCAATCAAAGCTATAGAGCAGCATTTCTCAAACTCGGCAACTTAACAATGTGTGGACTTCACCTTCTCCATGCTGGGGAATTCTGGGAGTTGAAGTGCATACATCTTAAAGTTTCCAAGGTTGGGAAATTGTAGACTCTTGGATTGTGTCCATTTTTTGTTGAAAAAGTAGAAGCACCTGCTGTCTTTTTATTCACTACTTCAATAATAATGAATCCAGATCAAAATTACTTTTTATTTATAATTTTTAGAAAGTTATGCTCAAAAGAATGAGTGCACAGTCATTCTTTCAAGGTTTTTAAAAATTGTTCTTGTTGTTTTCCTTTTAAGCCATTTTTTTTTCAAAGTGCCCATGAGATAGATCATTGGAGTGAAGGTGCTCCATCTTATTATTTTGTTATTTTGGCTTATTATTTATTATTTCTGGACGTTGGTCTATGCCAGTGTTTCTCAACCTTGTCAGCTTGAAGATGTATGGACCTCAACTACCAGAACTGAGGATGGGATCATAGGATGAAGGCAGGGATGGGAGAGGTACATTCACTCTTACTAAATTGACATCAGCTCTTCATGATAGACCAGGCAAGGATGCCAAGATTATGAATGCTAATCCTACTTTTATTATAAGGTTACTGTAACAGAATCCTGCATGTCTGAATGTGCCTCTCCTCTCCCTGCCTTTATCCTAAGAATTAGGGAATGACAAGTTTCCAAATTACATTTCTGACCCAGACTCAGATATCTCTTATCTGACTATAGTCTTGGCTATGACTCCTCCTGTTCCTCAAGGTTATTCTCACAGTCCATCACAATATTTTTCAGATTTCAATCCAGCAATCCCATCAACACTTGTCCCAGATCCTTGTCCACATACAAAGGTTTTCTCGAAGACAGAAAACAAGTTGAAAGCCACTATTCTGGATTTTCTCACATTAATCAACCAAGACCCGAATTTCCATTGGCCTTTCTCTGCTCCATCTTGTAATTACACTTTGAGGCTGTTGTTGAATCACCTTTTGCATGTAGAAGACTGCAATGTATTTGATGGTGTTGAGCACTGGCAGAAGAGGGCAAAAAAGGGCTCCAGTCCAGCACAAGGTTTGCCCGTATACCAGGTTCAAAATGTTGTCAGGAACCATGAACTCCTGTTCTCCCCACCATTTGAGCAAGAGGCAGGAAGGCCAGTAAGTCACCAGCATCCTAGGAAAGGAAAGAAAGGGGGGGGGAGGTATGGATTTTGCTGGTGACCCCGACTTTCATGTGAAGTCCCAACTGGAACATGTTGTTCCATCCATTCATTTATTTCTTTATACAGGTAGTCCTCAACTTATGACCTACCTGGAACAAGGGAGTTATGACCCAGTTTTGATGGTCGCTCCCCACCCATCAGTCACATGTCCACATTTTAGGCACTCAGCGATATAGTGGGATTTATGGCTGTTTGCAGTGTCCCATGCTTGGATTATGGAAAGTAACCAAACCATAGGTTATTCTCTAATTTTGACCATAATGAAATCAGCCTGTTACAGTCACAAGGACATAAAGCAGTCGCTTGTGATTAATTCATTTTTATTGCCTTTTTTGTTGAGGTCATTAAGCGAAGGTTTGTGTCAAGGGGCAGTTTTGCTGAAAACTGAAAACAAAGGTAGATTTTTGGCAAGAAAGTCATAAAATGTAGTCACTGCAAACAGCCTTAAATGCAAGCTGATTGCCGAGCACCCAAAATGCAGTCATGTGATTGCAGGGCAGGGTTTCCAGTTGTTGGGATTTCAGAATCAGGTCATAAGTAGCCCTCCAGAGGTCTTTAGTAACTCCAAACAGCTGCTAAATGACCAGTTGCGTGTTGAGGACTACCTGTAATCATCCCCTCCACCATCAATAGACATACAAAACTTAAAAGACTTACTTTCTGGGAAACTCCACCAACAATATCACAAGCAGTGTGATCACCATGTCAAAGATCATCAGCTTGTACATTTCCTGCCCCACCGAAGTCTCCCAGCACTGGAGGGAGAGATAAGTTTTTTTCAGTTTCTTCCTATATCAGATTGCCCATAAAAACTTGGCATTTCTCATTTGCCTGTATTCTAGAAGCTATAACTCTTTCAAATAACCCAGGAATTAATTTCAAATTTAAATTTTAGTTCTTGTTAGGAGAAGGAAGGAATCTGAGTTACATCTGTTCATTCTTTTTGGGGTTAGGATTAGGATTAATTTATAGGGCAGGTTTAGAGTTAGAGTTAGGGTTAAGATTAGATTTGTTTGGCCTGGACTTTGTGTTATGTAAAGTAATCTTGCTGAAGTCCAGAAGCCACTGAAATCAATGGGGTTCAAATTAGTCATACCTAAATATATTTAAATGTGTAATTTAACTTAATTACAATAGCTGTATTACAAATATGTCTAGATCTGGCTTCAAGCGTGCAACTGCTGTTCTGAGTTTTAGGAAACAGGACTCTAGATGACACCATCTTACTTTTTGTGATTGCTCCACATAGATAATCTTTCCAATCTTTTTTCCCACACAAAACCTTTTGAGGAAAATATTAAATAGCAGCACAGTTTGTTTTGACTGGCAATTCCAGAAATGTCTACCTCCCACATAAACCACTATTTCCCTTACCGGATGAAGATGATTATTATAACCACAGTTGCGGCACTTGGAGTTCTGCGGGTCCCCATTACAGGTGATCTGCCCCCAGAGTGTAACAAGGACCACAATTAGGCTAGCAAAACGCAGGACAACATTCCTGTCAGAAGAGATAGATATGTCAGGTTGCCTAATAACCAAGATAGAAGGGGGAAGAAAATCACATGAGCCGCTCTTGGTCTCTTAACAGCAGCTGAATCTGTAGATATCCACAAAGGATACGCTGTTGGAGATAGATATGGAAATAGACACGGTTTAATATTTGCACCTCAAGCTGCATCAAAAGGTACTAATTAGAGCAACCAAAGGAAGTGGTCAACAATACACGTCGGTATCCCTGAACTCGGTTCTCAGACCCTTCACAATGTGCAAAGTGGAAAATATTGATTAGATCTCTAACTCCTAAAGTTCAGGGTTCTTCAAAACAACAGGATGCAAAGTAGATCACATTACTCTAAAAAGCAACTGTTTACTTAGCATCACACACTATCTATAAACAATAATTAAACAGAACATAAAAGAATAACACTCACAGTTACTACAACAATGGACTTTCAGTGCCCCATAGTGTTAGATTCCAGGCTTCCAGACAAGGACTGCAGAGCAACCTCAGTGACCACACAAGAACTAAACAACAATGTTGTCTTCTCTGAAGTCGAAGGACTACCATATGCTTAATCTAGTCCAGTCTATTTATAACCAGTGCACCTCAAAATATTGCTTAATCACCAGTTGTCCTCGACTCAACAACTGGTGAGGGATGCTTAGATTTGTGTCCATTAGCATCTAGAACCCTATTAGTCCTTCACCTTGAGCTAAAGAAGTGAGGGTAAGTTTCCAACTACTTCCAAAGGGGAATTGATAATGGCACTATGAAAAATAATTCCATTCTGGAACGTCTTAGAATATGATGGATCTGTCTAATCCAGGGGTGAAATCCAGCAGGTTCTGGAGAACCGGTAGCAGAAATTTTGAGTAGTTCAGAGAACCGGCAAATACCACCTCTGGCTGGCCCCAGAGTGTGGTGGGAATGGAGATTTTCCAATATTCTTCCCCTAGGAGTGGTGGGGGGAAGGGGGATTTTGCAGTATTCTTCCCCTGCCACGCCCACCAAGCCACACCATGCCTACCAAGTCACGCCCACAGAACAGGTAGTAAAAAAAATTGGATTTCACCATTGGTCTAATCCTGCCTCTCACTCTAAACAAAGTGCCTCCTTTTTGTCGGTAAGAAAAAGGTTTGCTCCTGCGCATATATTGGCTAAACATGAAGTCAGTTTAAGAAATCTCTTTGCAGATTTCAGCATCTTCCTTCCTTTTGGCCCCTGATTATTTGAATCCCCTGTTTCTTTATCTCTCCCATCTTTGCTATGAAAGCATACATCAATAGCTGTTCTTTCTCTGGGCAGTAGACAGTGGAGTCATTAAAAATGAAAAGAAAGCACCAGAGTCTTGATTTCCCACCCTTTATAGCAGGATTCTGGGATTTGAAGTCCACAAGTCTTAAAACCGCCACGTTTGGAGACCCCCTGCTCTATAGCAGACATGCCCAGATTTTTTTTGTACCTCAGAAGTGTGATTTTGATTTGAAAACTGAGTGGGTATTTCTCGAGAGGCACAAGGAACTGAAAGATCATCGGGACAAGGAGGTTGGCAGCCGTGATGACAGCGGAGGGGAGATAAGCCACCAGCAGTTCCAGCAAGAACTGACTTTTGTCAGGAGTGTCCATCTGTATCAAAAGACAGAGGAATTCATTTAGGCATGAATGTTACAGAAAGAAAAAATACAATTGAATGGGAAGTTTCTTTGCAAATAAGACCTATGAGATAGAGAGCTGGCTTCTTACAGGTAGTCCTTGACTTACAACCATATGTTTAGGGAGCATTTGAAATTACAACAGTACTGATTAAAGGGACTTATGACCGGACATTGCACTTATACCACTAATATCCCCATGGTCACATGATCAAAATTTAGGCACTTGGCAACTGGCATGTATTAATGATTGCAGTGTCCAGGAGTGATGCGATCACCATTTACGACCTTCCCAGCTGGCTTCCAATAAGCAATGTTTTGAGAGAATTTGCTTAATGACCCCATAATTCACTTAACAGCTGCAGTGATTCCATGGCAAAAAGAGGTTTTAAAAATGGCATGACTCACTTAACAACCACCTTGCTTAGCAATGGAAATTCTGGTTGTTACAATTGTGGTTGTAAGTCGAGGACAATTTCTACAGGCTGAACTTTAACTTGTTGTTGTTAAGTTCGAAGCACTGAGGCGCTTCTGAGGTGAAACGATCAGCTGGTGACATCGCTGTTGCCCTGAGGACACTTAGTTGGAGGCTTCCTTTCATGTCCCCACGAATGGGCCCACTGAAGTCATACCTATTTATCTACTCATGTTTGCACGCTTTCGAACTGCTAGATGAACAGGTGCTGGAGCAAATGACAGGAGCTCACACCATCACACAGCAGAACTCGGGTCCCAAACGTGGGCATGCAGATCATCAACCCAGCATTCTCACCACATTAAACTACTGTGCTCCTTTACTTTAACTTGTAAGGCCTTGCTTGACAGAACTTCCATGTAACTGGCAAAGTCACAAGTCCTTGATCCATAAGGGCTCTGCTTGGATTTTCAACACGACAATTGCTGCCCAAACCTGGCCAGAACTGCTTTTGCAATTACCTAAATGCCTCCACCACAATATGGGGGACTGGTCACAGAGAGGTGAGGCCTTAAGTATTGGGGGAAGCACAACCTCTTGAGGGGTAGCTGTGGGCCCACATACTTACTTTTCCCATCATCTCCTGGGAATAGCTCACGGCCAGGTAGATACAGTAAAAGGAGACTCCCAAAAGCACTAAAACCAAGATATTGACCAGACTTCGCAGGACATAAAGGCCAATTCGCTGAGATGTGGTCAATTCTGCCTGGTGCTTTCGGAAACTGGCTTCTTCCAGGTCCATCTGGAAGGGGAGAGTAAGAGATGAAAAGCATCTGAAGCAGCTCAGAACAAAGGACAATCAAAGCAGCTTTAAATCTTGAAAGATTAAACACATACAGAACACATCCAGCAGCATACACCCAGATAAGCAAGGATTGACACCAGACAACAATCAAGCAGAAACCAATACCGTCTCAAGGAACTACCGAGGAGAAAGCAACACCCTCAAAACTAGCAGGGCATGCTACTGTATATAAAAAAGGAGCAAACCCCATATTCACTCACTCTGATGATGTTACCTAGTTGGGTAATGAAAGGTCTGCAAGCAAACAACCAAGCTTAGAGAGCACCAAGGACTCCACAAAATTAGCTTTGCCCAAACCCTCATTTGCACATTGCGCAGAGCCATTTCTATGAGCATATGCTGCTTTGTGATCTTGGCAATGATTGTTTTAAAGCCATGTGGGAACCCAGTCAACTGTCGTTTTCCCAATAACCTAAAAATTGTCCTTATTTTTTAAAATAGTGTCTTAATTGTATTACCCTATAATAACATTGCATTAGCAGCCATATGATAAATTAAAATTCAGTTAGCAATGCTCTAGCTTATCCCTTTACACTTTCTTGACAAATCATAAATCCATCGCCTTTGAAAAATAACAAAACTTACCGGAGAAATTTAGTAAAGAAAATACATATTTGATTATACATGTATAATCAAATAACGGCAGCAAGAATGGTATTTGCACAAAACTGGAAAGCAGAAAAAATTCCTACAAAGGGAGAGCTAATTAAGAAAATATTAGAATGTGCAGAAATGAGTAGATTAACATTAGCAATTAGAGGGAAGGAAGAATCAAAATATTACAACATATAAGGGCAATTTTATCAATGGATAGAGACTGAATATAGACAATAGGAAATGTAAAAATAAGAAACATGGGGAAAATATGTTGTAATACATTAAATTTAAATGTAAGAGGAAAGATAAATACGTACTAAGAAAATGACGATAAATGTTGAATATGATGACACAAAAATTTTTGTACCCAGATGTTACACTGATTGATTAATGATAAATTGTTTTTTAAAAAAATCAAAAAAAGAAAAAAGAAAAATAACAAAACAAAATAAAAAGATTTTACCTGTCATGCAAATTATAAAGTTTCATCTATTTGAAGTGGGGGGGAGAAATAATTGCATTAATTGTTGAAAATAATCCAAAAGTTTGTTTCCCCCATATCCAGTTGTAGAACTGGGGACAACAGTACACCCTTTGAATTTCTCACTCCTGCAATTTTTTAGAGCCATAGACGTTTTGTGTGAGAGAGGAATTTGGGTTACAGGTAGTCCTTGACTTAAGGCCACAATTGAGCCCAACATTTCTGTTGTTAAGTGAGACAGCTGTTAAGTGAGTTGTGCTCCATTTTACAATCTTTTCTGCAAACAGAAGAGGTGTTAGGTGAAACATGCAGTTGTTAAGTCAACTTAGCTTCCCCCATTGACTTTACTTGTCAGAAGCCAGTCGGGAGGGTTACAAACGTTGATCACATGATACTGCAATTGTCATAAATACATGCCAGTTGCAGGCCTCCAAATTTTGATCATGTAACCATGGGGATTCTGGGAATGCATGGGGATGCCGTGATAGTCTTGTGTGAAAAGCAGTCATAAGACACTTTTTAAAGTGCCATTATAACTTTGAACCAGTGGTGGATTGCTACCGGTTTGCACTGGATCGGGCAAACCGGTAGTAGCAGCGGCAGGAGGCTCCACCCACCCACCTGGATGCTTCTGCACATGCTCAGAAGCACCCCACATGAGCACACGAGTGAACCAGTAGCAATGGGGTTTGGAACCCACCCTTGCTTTGAACTGTTACTAAACAAATTATTGTAAGTTGAGGTAATTAGACTGTATCTAATTACCTTTTCCTGACTAGCTTATAGCAACAGAGAGGGGTGAAAGAACATTCTGTTGCAGAGGTTGAAAAGACAGCTTTTCTCAGGCTATGAATCAGTGGTGGGTTGCTACCCGGTTCTCCCTGGTTCTTGCAAACAGGTAATGGAAATTTTGAGTAGTTCGGAGAACTGGTAAATACCACCTCTGCCTGGCCTCGTCCCCAATCTATTAGCTTCCTCCCGACTCCCAACTGATCAGCTAGAATGAAAAATCAGGACTTGCTTCTCAGCCAGGAGATCACTTAGCAAAGAAAAAGGGGGGAAAAAAAGATACCGTTGCTTTAAATTGACAACCCAAGAAGCAGCAGCTGGAAGGAGGTTTTTACTGCAGAAGCGAAGTGACATTCAGCAGTTCGTTTCTGGGTCAGCTGAACAACAAACTGCATAAGAGGAGGGATTCTTATATGGTTCTATGTTTTTAAAACTTTGGGGTTTGTGCAACATGGGCTTTGTGTTTCTAAAAAGGTTTGGGTGATTTCCATTGTGATGTATCCTGTCTTGAATGAGTTTTCTGCCTGCTTGTAAATGTAGCCGAACTTCCGGCTTCCACTTTCTATTATCTCTAAGCACCAGTAGCTGTTTTCTTCTTACAAAGTCTCCTTTATGCAGCTGACAGGAATGTGGAATGGGCCTCAGGCAGGTTCCTTTGTTAGCAGCTTGATTTTTCCTTGCTTTTCTGGGAGTCTTTTCTTATGAGTAATATTTTATTTGGGGAAATGAAGAAGGGGAAGTTTGATTCCTTCCCAGAGCAGATTAGTGGGGTGGGGAGGGAATGGGGATTTTGAAATAACCTTCCCCAGGAGTTGGGAGGGAATGGGGATTTTGCACTATCCTTCCTCTGTCACACCCACCAAGCCACACCCACAGAACCGGTAGTAAAAAAAATTGAAACCCACCACTGTTCTGCACATGCTCAGAAGTGCCCCGCATGAGCATGTGCGAACGAGCAAACCGGTAGCAATGAGATTTGGAACCCGCCCTTACTTTGAATGGTCACTAAATTAATTGTTTTAAGTTAAGGACTATCTTACGAATGATTATAAGTTGAGGTAATTAGACTGTATCTAATTACCTTTTCCTGACTAGCTTATAGCAACAGAGAGGGGTGAAATAACATTCTGTTACAGAGGTTGAAAAGACAGCCTTTCTCAGGTTATGAATAAATGTTTGGAAAAAATAATTCCCACTAGAATTTGAGTCTAAGAAAAAAAAAGTTCTATTGGAAGCTACGTTAGTTCTGGATAAATGGCAGCCCTTCTTTCTTCCCTGTGGGGAAATGGTTAGCCCATCCCTTCTGGAGCATGGGACATTAAAAAAGCTGCTTCACATGCCATCGGACATCTGGTTTTAGCATCTGTTCTTACCCGTAGCTCGTAGCGGATGCTTTTGTGTTTTAACTGCACCATCTTATCTTGCATCAGGCTGAAATCCCACCCAGCAAAGATTTTGTTGCTGTAGGATGCAAGGGATGTGTCTTCGCTAACCAGGCTTTGTTTGAGACAGAGGACTGACCTGAAAACGGATGGAAGACAAGAAATATTTAAACAGGAGTTTCCTGACAGGTGGATCCATCTGGAAGGCTGCTTATTGTGAGGGGGGGCGTAACCAGTAGACTAACCTGGCTCTCATTCTTGTGAGGGAGTCCCTCCAATACATGTTGTTTAATTAATACTATACAGGTAGTCCTTGACTTACAATAGTTCACTTAATGACCGTTCAAAGTTATAATGACACTGAAGAATGCGACTTATGGCCATTTTTTATTCACTCTGCTAAACAAATAATTCCCTCAACACTGTCAAACTATTTACTAAGTCTGCACTATTATTAATCTTCTCATCGTTCCTATCACCTATCTCCTTCCACTAATGACTGTATGACTGTTACTTTGTTGCTTGTATCCTTACGATTTATATTGACTGTTTCCTAATATGATTTGATTGCTTATTTGTACCCTATGACTATCATTAAGTGTTGTACCTTATGATTCTTGATGAACGTATCTTTTCTTTTATGTACACTGAGAGCTTATGCACCAAAGACAAATTCCTTGTGTGTCCAATCACACTTGGCCAATAAAGAATTCTGTTCTATTCTATTTTCACAGTTATGACTTTTGCAGCATCCCCAGGATCATAGGATCAAAATTCAGATGCTTGAAAACTGGTTCATATTTATGACCGTTGTTGTGTCCCAAGGTCATGCAATCACCTTTTGCGAACTCCTCACAGGCAAACTCAATGGGAAAGCCAGATTCAGTTAACAGCCAGGTTACTAACTCTGGTGATTCACGTCACAACTATGGCAAGAAAAGTCGAAAAATGAGGCAAAATTCACTTAACAAACGTCTCACTTAGCAACAAAAATGTTTGGGTTTAGCTGCGGCGGTAAGTCGAAGACTATCTGTACTGAGCCTTGATTGCTCACCTTGGGTCTTGTGTTTTGTTTCCACATTATAGAGACCGCAGCAGTACTCACCTCCGAACAATCCAGGCCAGGCAGAACAGCAGGTAGAAGAGCGTTGTGAGGAGATAAGCAAGAGGAATGTCATAGGCAAAGTTGACAAAGCTGACAGCCATATTTGGATAATAGCCATAGAACAGGTAGGTTTGTTCTATGAATCCCTATAGGGAAATAACATTCATATCACACATGCTGGTCATTGTAACTACTTTCCAAGGTATTGGGAATATATCCTTGGGGATATAATTTCTTACCTTGCCTGACAACTTATAGCAACAGAGGGGTGAAAGAACATTCTGTTGCAGAGGTTGAAAAGACAGCTTTTCTCAGGCTATGAATCAGTGGTGGGTTGCTACCCGGTTCTCCCTGGTTCTTGCAAACAGGTAGTGGAAATTTTGAGTAGTTCGGAGAACTGGTAAATACCACCTCTGCCTGGCCTCATCCCCAATCTATTAGCTTCCTCCCGACTCCCAACTGATCAGCTAGAATGAAAAAATCAGGACTTGCTTCTCAGCCAGGAGATCACTTAGCAAAGAAGAAGGGGGGGAAAAAAGATACCGTTGCTTTAAATTGACAACCGAAGAAGCAGCAGCTGGAAGGAGGTTTTTACTGCAGAAGCGAAGTGACATTCAGCAGTTCGTTTCTGGGTCAGCTGAACAACAAACTGCATAAGAGGAGGGATTCTTATATGGTTCTATGTTTTTAAAACTTTGGGGTTTGTGCAACATGGGCTTTGTGTTTCTAAAAAGGTTTGGGTGATTTCCATTGTGATGTATCCTGTCTTGAATTAGTTTTCTGCCTGCTTGTAAATGTAGCCGAACTTCCGGCTTCCACTTTCTATTATCTCTAAGCACCGGTAGCTGTTTTCTTCTTACAAAGTCTCCTTTATGCAGCTGACAGGAATGTGGAATGGGCCTCAGGCAGGTTCCTTTGTTAGCAGCTTGATTTTTCCTTGCTTTTCTGGGAGTCTTTTCTTATGAGTAATATTTTATTTGGGGAAATGAAGAAGGGGAAGTTTGATTCCTTCCCAGAGCAGATTAGTGGGGTGGGGAGGGAATGGGGATTTTGAAATAACCTTCCCCAGGAGTTGGGAGGGAATGGGGATTTTGCACTATCCTTCCTCTGTCACACCCACCAAGCCACACCCACAGAACCGGTAGTAAAAAAAATTGAAACCCACCACTGTTCTGCACATGCTCAGAAGTGCCCCGCATGAGCATGTGCGAACGAGCAAACCGGTAGCAATGAGATTTGGAACCCGCCCTTACTTTGAATGGTCACTAAATTAATTGTTTTAAGTTAAGGACTATCTTACGAATGATTATAAGTTGAGGTAATTAGACTGTATATCTAATTACCTTTTCCTGACTAGTTTATATCAACAGAGAGGGGTGAAATAACATTCTGTTACAGAGGTTGAAAAGACAGCCTTTCTCAGGTTATGAATAAATGTTTGGAAAAAATAATTCCCACTAGAATTTGAGTCTAAGAAAAAAAAAGTTCTATTGGAAGCTACGTTAGTTCTGGATAAATGGCAGCCCTTCTTTCTTCCCTGTGGGGAAATGGTTAGCCCATCCCTTCTGGAGCATGGGACATTAAAAAAGCTGCTTCACATGCCATCGGACATCTGGTTTTAGCATCTGTTCTTACCCGTAGCTCGTAGCGGATGCTTTTGTGTTTTAACTGCACCATCTTATCTTGCATCAGGCTGAAATCCCACCCAGCAAAGATTTTGTTGCTGTAGGATGCAAGGGATGTGTCTTCGCTAACCAGGCTTTGTTTGAGACAGAGGACTGACCTGAAAACGGATGGAAGACAAGAAATATTTAAACAGGAGTTTCCTGACAGGTGGATCCATCTGGAAGGCTGCTTATTGTGAGGAGAGGGGGGCGTAACCAGTAGACTAACCTGGCTCTCATTCTTGTGAGGGAGTCCCTCCAATACATGTTGTTTAATTAATACTATACAGGTAGTCCTTGACTTACAATAGTTCACTTAATGACCGTTCAAAGTTATAATGACACTGAAGAATGCGACTTATGGCCATTTTTTATTCACTCTGCTAAACAAATAATTCCCTCAACACTGTCAAACTATTTACTAAGTCTGCACTATTATTAATCTTCTCATCGTTCCTATCACCCATCTCCTTCCACTAATGACTGTATGACTGTTACTTTGTTGCTTGTATCCTTACGATTTATATTGACTGTTTCCTAATATGATTTGATTGCTTATTTGTACCCTATGACTATCATTAAGTGTTGTACCTTATGATTCTTGATGAACGTATCTTTTCTTTTATGTACACTGAGAGCTTATGCACCAAAGACAAATTCCTTGTGTGTCCAATCACACTTGGCCAATAAAGAATTCTGTTCTATTCTATTTTCACAGTTATGACTTTTGCAGCATCCCCAGGATCATAGGATCAAAATTCAGATGCTTGAAAACTGGTTCATATTTATGACCATTGTTGTGTCCCAAGGTCATGCAATCACCTTTTGCGAACTCCTCACAGGCAAACTCAATGGGAAAGCCAGATTCAGTTAACAGCCAGGTTACTAACTCTGGTGATTCACGTCACAACTATGGCAAGAAAAGTCGAAAAATGAGGCAAAATTCACTTAACAAACGTCTCACTTAGCAACAAAAATGTTTGGGTTTAGCTGCGGCGGTAAGTCGAAGACTATCTGTACTGAGCCTTGATTGCTCACCTTGGGTCTTGTGTTTTGTTTCCACATTATAGAGACCGCAGCAGTACTCACCTCCGAACAATCCAGGCCAGGCAGAACAGCAGGTAGAAGAGCGTTGTGAGGAGATAAGCAAGAGGAATGTCATAGGCAAAGTTGACAAAGCTGACAGCCATATTTGG
This sequence comes from Ahaetulla prasina, assembly GCF_028640845.1. Lineage (NCBI taxonomy): Eukaryota > Metazoa > Chordata > Lepidosauria > Squamata > Colubridae > Ahaetulla > Ahaetulla prasina. The sequence continues at coordinate 23,529,979 of NC_080542.1, forward strand.
ATAATAGCCATAGAACAGGTAGGTTTGTTCTATGAATCCCTATAGGGAAATAAACATTCATATCACACATGCTGGTCATTGTAACTACTTTCCAAGGTATTGGGAATATATCCTTGGGGATATAATTTCTTACCTTGCCTGACAGAAGATCCATAATATAGGAAAAGTAGCTGACCAAGCCTTGAGGGATGGGACTGTATTTTTGACATAGTTCATTCACTGGAAGGAATTAGGGAGTAAGAATTAGTTTTTCTTCCAACATGGATGGGGCACAAGGGCTGCATACAGGCTTCTGATAAAATATGGACAAAATACCAGATGCTCTTAGTATTTTCCATTCCTGGAAAAAAATGGATCTACCTTGCTACTCTCAGTGGGAAATGCATGATATTGGTTGCTGAAATAGCTTTTTCCGAACCACTCATGTAAATTCTCCTTCACAGTACATTTGCAGCCTATTCTTCTAACAAGCCTTTTAGTCATGTCATTTAGGTAATTTAGTCTTTGACCTTAATGGTTTTATGGTAATTACTCCTTTAGATGGCAGTGCACTTCATTTCCTATTTTAAATCGTCTTACAACCCCATCCCAGCTCTTCAAAAAGCAGGGGGTAATTATCCAATTTGCTTCAAAACGTATTAACTAATGCTTTATTGATCAATTGATTGAAGGATGGATGTTTTAAACATTTGTGTGCTGTTCTCAAAATTGAGTTTATTTATTTCCAAATGTGGTAAATGTACATTTCTTATTACTTATACAAGAGTACCCTGCTCTATAAGTCTTCCCTGCCACAAACATATTTTATTGACAAGAGCCGAAATGAAAAGCAGAAATTCAGATTCTCCCTCCTTGAAATACAGTATAATTAAAGCTATGCCTTATATACTGATTATCCTTTCATAGCAAGTATATGTTGAGCAGTGTTGGGTTTCAAAATTTAGTGGATTTGATCTTAACAACAGATTTCTGACATTTTTGCCAGCAACTCTGGCTGGCACTTTTAAATGCAAGGTGGTCTGCTATACCTGTTGAATTTCTGCCTCCACCTCAAGGCATAATAGAACCATAGAATTGAAAAATACCTTGAATGTCTTCTGATCCAACCCAAAGCAAGAATCCTCAGATTATCCCAGGCAAATGGGTGTTTAATCTTTGTTTGAAAACCTCCAGTGATGGACTCCAAGCGGTAGGCTGTTACACTGCTTAATAACTGTCACAGTTAGGAAATTCCACCATATTTCAAGTTTGCGCTACTCTCTGTAAAGCTTCCATCCATTAGTTCTTGTACTAGCTTCAGCTATTACATAGCATAAATTTATAACTTCTTCCCTATGATAGCACTTCAAGTACTGGAAGATTTTATGTGTCTTTTCTTAACTGTCTTTCTTTAGACCAATCTTACTCAATTCTTTTAGGAGTTCGTCTGAGAATTCAATCTCCAAGACCCTCACTATTTCTGTTACTTTTCTGTGCTTTTTCAGCATTGTGAGCTGCATCAATAGAGGCATAATTTTTGAAATCATGGGAAGTATTCAACCATTCAATGCTGCACTGTTTGTACCAAACTTGGAATACTGACCAGTGCAGGATAAAGTGGAACTATCACATCCCATAATTGTTGGCAGCTTCTGGCTCATGTTTAATCTGTGGCCTATACTCGGATCCATACAGCTTATCCTATACCTGTACATCTGATTTTTCCTACCTAAATGCAGGACCTATAATTCTTGCCACCAAACTGAATTTTGTCAGAAAAGGCTTGATGCTCAAGACTCTTTCAAGATTCTTTTGAGTCCATCTCCCTAGTGGGAACCAATCCTGCATCAGCTTTGTCCTTTCTACCCTTTGACTATGTCATTTTAAAAAAACATTGAAGAGCAGTGGGCCTAGTATGGGGCATGCTTGATATTGTTATTTTTTCAGGGTGAACCATCCAAGGCCATTCTTGATTGCATTGGCATAGGAATAAATCAAATACATTTTATATTGATTCTTCAGGACACAGTCTGGAACACACATACCATGGGTCATTCACTCACCCGAACTACTATTTGCTTGACTTGTCCAGTTGAGTTTTAGAGCTTCAAAGGCAGCGTTTGGAGCAATCACGAATCCTACCACCAGCAAGGAAGCCACAAAATTCATCAGGATCAAGAAACGCAAAAAGTTGAAATAGGATTGGATCCCTGTTCCAAAATGGCCTTTGGGGAAAAGAATACACATTGTCACAAGGCAAGCTCAAACTCCTAAGCTATTGTTCTCTCCAAAATAATCCTTAAGGGCCTTGCCTGTATAGGAAGTTAGCACCCTCTCCTAGAAGAATGAAATATTTTAGAAAATATTAAAAAGGCAGAATATATTTCCCTGGATGAGAAAAGGAGAAACATGTTTTAAGAACAAAGCAGCTCCCTGCAACTTCCTGCTTCCCCCCACCTTTGTCAATGGGCCAGAGGCAGAAACTCATTCTCCCCACCTTTGTCAATGGACCATCATCTGCAACACAATAGGACCCATCTAGCAACAGAAACTCACCACATGGCACGTGGGAAGATTACATAAGCCAGCAAGGCTAGCTAAGACCCCCACCCCCTGGGAATCTGACAACCAATCAGGATACTCTTCCTGTGCCCCGGGAAGTTTAAAGCTCAGAGAAAGCATAAAGCCAGGGCACGCTCAGCATCTCAGCGCTTTTCTGTTCAGGAAATCAAACCATGTGAACCTGTCCACCATTAAACCATCTTTCCAAGCAGTCTCCATGTTTCCAGTGTCTTTTCCCCACTTGGAACTGAACCCAGATGGACATTTCTCCCAACACCTGTACCTTCGATGTGGTCTGCTATACCTGTTGAATTTCTGCCTCCACCTCAAGGCATAATAGAACCATAGAATTGAAAAATACCTTGAATGTCTTCTGATCCAACCCAAAGCAAGAATCCTCAGATTATCCCAGGCAAATGGGTGTTTAATCTTTGTTTGAAAACCTCCAGTGATGGACTCCAAGCGGTAGGCTGTTACACTGCTTAATAACTGTCACAGTTAGGAAATTCCACCATATTTCAAGTTTGCGCTACTCTCTGTAAAGCTTCCATCCATTAGTTCTTGTACTAGCTTCAGCTATTACATAGCATAAATTTATAACTTCTTCCCTATGATAGCACTTCAAGTACTGGAAGATTTTATGTGTCTTTTCTTAACTGTCTTTCTTTAGACCAATCTTACTCAATTCTTTTAGGAGTTCGTCTGAGAATTCAATCTCCAAGACCCTCACTATTTCTGTTACTTTTCTGTGCTTTTTCAGCATTGTGAGCTGCATCAATAGAGGCATAATTTTTGAAATCATGGGAAGTATTCAACCATTCAATGCTGCACTGTTTGTACCAAACTTGGAATACTGACCAGTGCAGGATAAAGTGGAACTATCACATCCCATAATTGTTGGCAGCTTCTGGCTCATGTTTAATCTGTGGCCTATACTCGGATCCATACAGCTTATCCTATACCTGTACATCTGATTTTTCCTACCTAAATGCAGGACCTATAATTCTTGCCACCAAACTGAATTTTGTCAGAAAAGGCTTGATGCTCAAGACTCTTTCAAGATTCTTTTGAGTCCATCTCCCTAGTGGGAACCAATCCTGCATCAGCTTTGTCCTTTCTACCCTTTGACTATGTCATTTTAAAAAAACATTGAAGAGCAGTGGGCCTAGTATGGGGCATGCTTGATATTGTTATTTTTTCAGGGTGAACCATCCAAGGCCATTCTTGATTGCATTGGCATAGGAATAAATCAAATACATTTTATATTGATTCTTCAGGACACAGTCTGGAACACACATACCATGGGTCATTCACTCACCCGAACTACTATTTGCTTGACTTGTCCAGTTGAGTTTTAGAGCTTCAAAGGCAGCGTTTGGAGCAATCACGAATCCTACCACCAGCAAGGAAGCCACAAAATTCATCAGGATCAAGAAAGCGCAAAAGTTGAAATAGGATTGGATCCCTGTTCCAAAATGGCCTTTGGGGAAAAGAATACACATTGTCACAAGGCAAGCTCAAACTCCTAAGCTATTGTTCTCTCCAAAATAATCCTTAAGGGCCTTGCCTGTATAGGAAGTTAGCACCCTCTCCTAGAAGAATGAAATATTTTAGAAAATATTAAAAAGGCAGAATATATTTCCCTGGATGAGAAAAGGAGAAACATGTTTTAAGAACAAAGCAGCTCCCTGCAACTTCCTGCTTCCCCCCACCTTTGTCAATGGGCCAGAGGCAGAAACTCATTCTCCCCACCTTTGTCAATGGACCATCATCTGCAACACAATAGGACCCATCTAGCAACAGAAACTCACCACATGGCACGTGGGAAGATTACATAAGCCAGCAAGGCTAGCTAAGACCCCCACCCCCTGGGAATCTGACAACCAATCAGGATACTCTTCCTGTGCCCCGGGAAGTTTAAAGCTCAGAGAAAGCATAAAGCCAGGGCACGCTCAGCATCTCAGCGCTTTTCTGTTCAGGAAATCAAACCATGTGAACCTGTCCACCATTAAACCATCTTTCCAAGCAGTCTCCATGTTTCCAGTGTCTTTTCCCCACTTGGAACTGAACCCAGATGGACATTTCTCCCAACACCTGTACCTTCGATGTGGTGCAGAGTGCCTCGCCACAACTTAGCTGAGGAGATGGCTGTGCTTGCTTGACTCTGGAGATGGCGCAGCGTTTTCGACTTCTCTATGCGCCAAAGTTGCCAACCGCTGAGCTGCTTGACTGCCTGCTTCTGTAGCATTCTTAAAGCAAAGGATGGTTAAATGAGAAACTAACATAACTGCAATTAAATGCATTAATTAAAGTGTGTAGCATTATGTTCTTCTCTCCCCCACCCCCCACCCCATTATATCCAATCCCTCAGGTTTTATAAAACCTTTCATCAACCTGGAAAAATCTAATCCATACTGAAGAGAAATATTCAAAGTAGGGCTCCTAATTGCTTTGATCAAGATATTATTCAATAGGGCTGTGTTTCACTTAGAAACACCTGTGCCTTCCCACATCACCACCAGCTAGGACTATATCATTGAATCGCTTCACAGATACCATAGGATCTCTTCACGAATGTTCTAGATTCCCAGCTATCTTTGTTCTGTTCCACAAGAGTCTCCAGAAAAGATGGGAGCCCAATTAAGGATGCTTCTCTTGAGAGGATGCCCTTCAGTAGCAATCCGCATAATTAGCATTCACTGTGCTCTCTGAGGACACAGAGCTGGGAATGTCATTTTAATTACACACTTTTCAATGTTCTCCTCCTCAAGAGTCTCTCCGCAAGAATCAAGAGCTTTGGTACCTGAGCTTGCGTTTCTCCTCCAGGCAGAGAGGCATCTCCTTCAGAAGCCGGCTGTCTTCCCCTTCTTCTAGCAACACTTCTGGGACCAATCCATGGGGATCCTCTATGGGGTTCGATGCCCCCTCCCATGCCGCTTCCCAAGCTGCGGCTTTTTTACCACGAAAACGTAGCGTCTGATTGCTTGGTAGCTGGAGATAGAGAGATGGGGAGACCTGCTGGCCCCCATCAAACCCTGCCGACAGAGTCCGAAATAAGACATCAATCCAGAACAAATCATCCTGAACAGCCCATCTGCATTCGAAGAGCTGAATATATAAAGTACAATTGTTTGTTCAAATTTAGGTTGATGAAGCATGCAGCTATAAAAGTTTACAGAACAAGCAGAATAAACATTTATCTTTATGGTTGATACTGGGCGTTCTCCATGCTAAATGAGGCATCTTTCAATTGTTGTATGCAGTATTTCTCAACCTTGGCAATATTAAGATGTGTGGACTACAACTGCCAGAATTTCCCAGCCAACTAGCTGGGGAATTCTGGGAGTTGCAGTCCACGCATCTTATAGTTGATATGGTTAAGAAAACTTGTTTGTATGTCATCAACTTCAGATAACTAACTGACCTATAACTTTTTTTTATTTATTTGCATTTATATCCCGCCCTTCTCCGAAGACTCAGGGCGGCTTACACTATGTCAAGCAATAGTCTTCATCCATTTGTATATTATATACAAAGTCAACTTATTGCCTCCAACAATCTGGGTCCTCATTTTACCTACTTTATAAAGGATGGAAGGCTGAGTCAACCTTAGGCCTGGTGGGACTTGAACCTGCAGTAATTGCAAGCAGCTGCTGTTAATAACAGACTGTCTTAACAGTCTGAGCCACTCAAGGACCAACTTTAATGTTAACCAACTTTAATGTTGCCATAACAAAGAAGTCCGCATATTCAGCAAATCTTGGATCCAATACCAAGAATGCTTGTCCTCATCATAATCTAGATAATAGGAATTTAGGACTTTGAGGACATTTTGCTGCCAGGTGACTATAAAGAATTATGAAGAAGGCCATGAGGTAGATCCACCATTTGGCCTGGGAATATACACAGGACCTTATATTAGGAAAATATAATTATATTGCCTATTGATCCCTGCCCTTTGGCATTTTGTCTGTGAAAGTCTACTGCAGGTTCTATAAAGTCTTATTTAGTTACGCTTGTTGAGTGATTTGTTTGCACCCTATCCTATCATGGAGAAAATCTTGAGACTGTGATAAATTTCCTGTCAGCCTCAAAAATGTATGAAACAATCTGATCTCTTAAGTTCCTGGGTTGATTCAACATAGTTATCTATGAAAGAGAGCAAATTGAAACATAACAGAATGCTGATTTTTATTTTTATTTTATTTATTATTTTATTTTTCATATTTGTATACCGCCCTATCTCCCTAAGGACTCAGGGCGGTTCACAGCCAGATAAAAATATACATATAAATACAACATAAAACATCCATTAAAAAACTTATTACAAATGGCCGAATAATTAAAATGACAATATAAATAATAAAATCCCCATTAAAACCAATTCGAATTTAAAATCTAGTCCAGTCCTGCGCAAATAAATAGATGTGTCTTAAGCTCGCGGCGAAAGGTTCGAAGGTCAGGAAGTTGGCGAAGTCCTGGGGGAAGCTCGTTCCAGAGGGTGGGGGCCCCCACAGAGAAGGCCCTTCCCCTGGGTGTCGCCAGCCAGCACTGCCTGGCCAACGGCACCCCGAGGAGTCCCTCCCTGTGAGAGCGCACGGGTCGGTGAGAGGTATTCGGTAGCACCAGGCGGTCCCGTAAGTAACCCGGCCCTATGCCATGGAGCGCTTTGAAGATAGTTACCAAAACCTTGAAGCGCACCCGGAAGGCCACAGGTAGCCAGTGCAGTCTGCGCAGAAGAGGTGTCACATGGGAGCCACGAGGGGCTCCCTCTATCACCCGTGCAGCCGCATTCTGAACTAACTGGAGCCTCCGGGTGCTCCTCAAGGGGAGCCCCATGTAGAGAGCATTGCAGTAATCCAGACGAGACGTTACGAGAGCGTGAATGACCGTGCATAGGGCATCCCGGTCTAGAAAGGGGCACAACTGGCAAACCAGGCGGACCTGGTAAAAAGCTCTCCTGGAGACGGCCGCCAAGTGATCTTCAAAGGACAGCCGTTCATCCAGGAGGACGCCCAAGTTGCGCATCCTCTCCATCGGGGCCAATGACTCGCCCCCAACAGTCAGCCGCAGCTGCAGCTGACTGTACCGGGATGCCGGCATCCACAGCCACTCTGTCTTGGAGGGATTGAGCTTGAGCCTGTTTCTCCCCATCCAGACCCATCCAGACCAAAATTTTTGTTTGTTAGTTAGACTGGTGCATTTAAATATGTACAATTATAATAGGAGGCAACACGGTGGCTATGAATAATAAATTAGTATTTATAAAAGGTTATTTTACTTTCAAAAAATTAAGTAGAAATGGGGTGGGCTGCTAGGGGTTCGTAGGGATTTGGGAGAACCTCTAGCTAAGATTCTGTGCAGTTTGGAGAACCCCCAAATCCCACTCCTGGCTGGCCCTACCAACCTCGCTTCACCCCTCCAAGGAGTCTCCACACGGCCTGTTTTGGATGCAGGTAGGTGCAGGGCGTGTGGGAGGCTCGGGGAGGGCAAAAAACAGACCTACCAGAGGTTTGGGCCCATTTCCGGCCTCCAGAGGGCCACGGAGCCTGGGGAGGCCATTTTCGCCCTCCCGGAGGCTCAAGAAAAGCCTCCGGAGCCAAGGAGCGCAAAAACGCCTCTCCTGCCATGTTGCAGGAGGCCGATTAGACCACGGTCACCATGGCCACACCCACCCAGCAACCGAGCAGAGATTTTTGAAGTCCAACCCTGAGTAGAAAGATGGCCTAGACTAAAACAACTTGCTAGTCCCTATTTTTATTCACAACGTTGATAACTTGGCATTGCCCGGGTATTTATTTATCACCGGCTTCCCCCTCTGTGTGTGTATCTCTCTTTTCTCTCCCTCTCCCTCTCTCTCTCTCCCTCCCCTTTGTATCTATTGTGTCTTGTCCGCTCTCACCGCAGCTGGGGTCTGCTTATCTGCTCCCGAACACGGAGGAATGTATGCCTCCCGGCCCCAGTCCTGGCTCCATGCCCAGACAAGCTGCAGAGGAGGGGGCACCTCCCGGTCCCAGCCCTGGCTCCATGCCCAAGCAGGCTGCAGAGGAGGGAGCATCCCCCGGCCCCAGCCCTGGCTCCATGCCCAGGCAAACGGAGCAGCTAGACCCCTCCCCCTCCTCCACAGCATGTGAGCCTGAGGAAAGTTTACTTCCAACAGCTGATTGGAGTGACCCTCGCATCAGAAGATTGGATAGGCGGAGGCAACAGAAGGAAGGGAGGGGCAGGCCTTAATGAGTGCTGAGTCATGGAGCCACACCCCATGGCCTATATAAAGGATCTGCTTTCTGGCAGTCTCTGAGTCAGGCAAAGTCGAACTTATCTTGCTGAAGTCACTTACTGGTCTCCTGCCTGCTCTGAGGACTTTGCTAGGACTTTGGGCAGAGCTGCAGAGGCAAGCCTGATTCGGATTTCCCTGACCCGGCCGTCAGCAGAGGAGTGGGACACGACAGTATCTCTCTCTTTCTCTGTGTCTCTCTCTCCCCCTCTCCCCACTCCGTGTATCTTTCTCTGTGTGCCTGTCTCACCCCTTATCTCCCCCGCCTCTATATCTGTTCTGTTTCCCTTCCCCCAATACTCCCAGCAAAGAGTCAGTCAGAGGCCTCTTTTCTGATTTATTTACATATATATAAATGTCCTGGCTACGTCTACCCACGGGCCTGCCAAGTTTCTGGAGATAACAAGGAAATTACAGATAAGGCCAGAATTACTCACGAATATATTCTTCCCTCCGTTGATACAGATTGCCCACGCAAATTCATTACTTTGTCCAAGACAAAAAACCAGGAAGTCCCGCCTCCTATTTATAGTCTCTGCAGATGTCACTGCATGACAATTATGACTTGGCTTTGTCCCAACTCTTCCGCTGCTGCGCACGCCGATCACGTCTTCGTAATCTTGCATCACTATAAAAATTAAATAAAACAAACAAACAAACAAACTCCAAAACTGTTCTTGGGGCGTTGCCAAATCAGAAGGAGGCTCCATGGAATCAGGCTTTGCCGGCCCCTCCTCCTCCCTTTGAGTGGGTGCCAGGGAGGGAAAGGGCTCACGAGAAGCAGGGCTGGCCAGGTCTTCTCCCTCACTTTCTGAATCATCCGAGTCCAGGAGTCCGGGTCCAGGAACTTGGGTCACAACAGTATCTCTATGTGTGTGTCTCTCCCCCCCTGTATCTCTCTCTGTCTCTGTCTCTCTCTCACCTCTCTCACCTCTCTCCCCCTTTTCTCTTTGTATCTCTCCCCCTCTCTATCTCTCTCTGTGTGTCTCTCTCTCTGCCCACCCTCTGTATCTCTCTGTCGTGTCCCACTCCTCCGCTGACGGCCGGGTCGGGGAAGTCCGTATCAGGGGTGCCTCTGCAGCTCTGCCAGAGTCCTAGCAAAGTTCTCAAGGCAGGCAGGAGACCAGGAAGTGACTTCAGCAATCCAAGGTAGACTTTGCCTGACTCAGAGAATGTCAGAAAGCAGATCCTTTATATGGGGTGTGGCTCCATGACTCAGCACTTATCCAGGCCTGCCCCTCCCTTCCTTTTGCTGACGCCGCCTATCAATTCTCCTGAAGCGAGGATCTCTCCAGGCTCCAGCTGTTGATAATTCACATTCCTCAGGCTCATATGCTGTGGGGGAGGGGGAGGGGTCTAGTTGCTCCATTTGCCTGGGCACGGAGCCAGGACTGGGGGCTGGGGGCTGGAGGCACGTCAGACCCTTCATCTTGTTCAGCCTGTCTGGGCATGGTGCCAGGGCTGGGGCCTGGAGGCATGCCAAGACATTCCTCAGCATTCAGCAGGAGATAAGAGGGACCCGGCTGCGGGGAAAGCGAGCGAGACACAACACTATCCCTCACTGCAGGGCCCTTCCCCCGGGGCTGACGATCGGGATGCGGTCGGGCCGGGTTCTGCTCGTGGAAGGCCCGCACCAGGTCCGGGGCATGGATGTTGGAGGCGTTGACCCAGGTGAACTCGATCCTGTACCCCTGCCATGCAATCAGGTATTGGAAGCGCCCCTTCAGCCAGCAGGAGTCGCGTACGCTGTGCACCTCGTACTCCTCCGCCCCGTCCTCGCCGACGGCACCGGGCAGCGCTGGACGCCGAAGGGGACACGGCGGGGCCTCAGGGACCAGCAAGGACCGGTGGAAGACGAAATGGATCCACATGGAACACGGCAGGATCAGCCGGTAGGATTGATGACCGCCTCGACGGGGAACGGACCAATGAACCGGTGGTCCAGTTTCTTCGCCGGCCGGTCGGACGGGAGATGCTTTGTGGAGATCCACACGTGGTCTCCGACCGCCAGCGGGGGTGTTTCCCATCGGGAGCGGTCGGTGACCCGCTTGTAGTCCTCCTTCACCCGATTCAGCTGCCGCCGCACCATCTGCTAGACCGCGTGCAACTCGGAGAGGAAGGTCTGCGTCTTGGGGACCGGGGAGTCCGGGGGCGCCAGAGGGAAGAGCCGCGGATGGTACCCCAAGTTGGCCAGGAACGGGGTTGTCTGGGTGGAGGTATGTTGGGAGTTGTTGAAGGCGAACTCCGCCAAGGACAGGTATTCGGCCCAGTTGTTCTGCTGCTGGTTCACGAAGCACTGGAGGTACTGCTCCAGGACACCGATGACCTTCTCCGTCCCGCTGTCAGTCTCTGGATGGTGCGCCGATGACAGGCACACCTGCACCTCCAACGCGGCCATCAGGCTCTTCCAAAAGCGAGCCGTGAACTGCACCCCACGGTCCGACACCACCCTATCCGGCAGACCGTGGAGGTGGAAGAAGTGCTGCAAGAAGAGACGGGCCGTCTTGGTGGCGGTGGGCAGCCTGTGGCACGGGATGAAGTGTGCCATCTTGGTGAGCATGTCCACCACCACCAGCACTGTGGTGAACCCCGAGGACGGTGGCAGGTTCGTCAGGAAGTCCATGGAAATCTCCCCCCAGGGTCTGTCAAGAGTCGGCAAGGGCTGGAGGAGACCGGGAGGGGCCCCCGTGGCGGCCTTGGCTTGCCAGCACGGCACGCAGGACGTCACGTAGGCATGGACATAATGCCGCACCCGGGGCCACCAGAAGGTCCGCGTCACCAGGTTGAGAGTCTTGAAAAACCCGAAATGGCCCGCGGCAGGGTTGTCGTGGCACTGGGCCAGGACGAGGGCCCAGAGCAGTCCCGTGGGCACATACAACCGCCCCCGGAACTTGAGCACATCCTCTTCCAATGTCCACGGAGATGTGGGGCCCACCTCCGCTCGCCGCTGCTGAGACCAGGCGTCTTGGTGCTGCGCCTCTGGCACCCGGGCCCGTAAGTCCACCGATTCCCGGGCGGCGGCCAAGGCTTCCGCCCGCAGCACTGTGCATGGAGGAAGAGGGTCCTGGGCGCTCAGATACTCCGGCTTACGGGACAGGGCGTCCACCCTCCGGTTGTGGCTGCTGGGGATGTAGGCTATGCGGAAGTTGAACCGGGCGAAGAACAGCGACTACTGGATCTGCCGCTGGTTCAACTTCCGAGCCGTGGTGAGGTGCTCGAGGTTCCGATGGTCCATTCGGACCTCCACCTGATGCCAGGCCCCCTCCAGGTGGTGCCACCACGCCTCGAACGCAGCCTTGATAGCCAGCAACTCCTTTTCCCAGATGGTATAGTTGCGCTTGGAGGGGTTGAGCTTCCGCGAATAGTACGCGCAGGGAAAAAGAATGCCGCCATCCGCCGGGGCCTGTAGCAGCACCGCTCCAAGGGTGACGTTGGAGGCATCCGTCTCTACCATGAAAGGCCGGTGCGGGTCGGGATGTCACAGGATGGGCTCCGTGACGAAGGCCTTCTTGAGAAACGGGACCTTCTTCTGGAGGAGCTGGGTGAACGGAGCCGTCAGCGTGGCGAAGCCTGGGATGAAGGTCCGATAGTAATTGGCGAAGCCCAGCAGCCACTGGACATCCTTCACCCGACGCAGGGCTTCCCAGCTGCACAGGGCCTCCACTTTGCGCGGGTCCATGGTGATCCCCTCAGGTGAGAGGATGTGCCCGAGAAACTCGATGGACGTCCGGAGGAAAAAGCACTTCTCCAGCTTGGCGTAGAGCTGGTGCTCCCGCAGGCACTGCAGGACCAGGCGGAGGTGCTGGAGGTGACTTTCCCTGGACCGGGAGTAGATCAGGATGTCGTTCAGGTAGATCCCCACGAACCGATCCAACATGTCCCAGAATACATCGTTCATAAAATGTTGGAAGACGGCAGGGGCGTTGCGTTAGCCCGAACGGCATGACCGTGTACTCGTAGTGTCCGTACCGGGTGCCGAACGCCGTCTTCCACTCATTCTCTTCACGCATCCGCACCAGGTTGTAGGCCCCCTGGAGATCGAGCTTGGTAAAGACCGAGGCCTCCCGCAGCCGGTCCATCAGCTCCGGGATGAGCGGCAGGGGGTAGCGATTCCGCACCGTGATGGCATTCAGCAGAGGCGCAAATCCCCTGTCTTCTTCACGAAGAGGACCGGGGCCGACAGAGGGGACTTGGAAGGCCAGATGAACCCTCGGGCCAAGTTTTTGTCCAGAAAGTCCCTGAGGACGGCCAACTCGGGCTCGGACATGAAATACAAGCGTCCCGTTGGCAGCGGGGCGCCGGGCTGCAGGTCCACGGGGCAGTCATAGGGCCGGTGCGGGGGAAAGCGGTCCACCTCTTTCTCGCTGAAGACATAAGCGAAGTCCCGCAGCTCAGGGGGCACGGCAACGGTGAAGACGTCTTGGCCGGCGCAGGTGTGGCGGATGTGGTCGACGCACTGCAGGCTGGAGAACGAGATAGCGTTCCGTGACCAGGCCACCTGAGGGTCGTGAGTCCGCAGCCAGGCCAGTCCGAGGATCACCGGGAAGTGGAGGTCCGCCGTCACGTAGAAGCGAATCGCCTCCTCGTGGACCCCGATGGCGAGGTGCAAGGGCTGCGTGGCGAAGTTAATGGGTCCGGCCACCAGCTCCCTCCCGTCGGTCTCAACGCTCATCGGAGGGTCCACAGGTACCAAGGGGACCCCAAAATGGTCCACGAAGGCCCGGTCCATAAAGATCGTGGTGGTCCCTGAGTCCACCAGCGCGTGCGCCGGGATCCCCGCCGGCCGGTCACCCACCCATACCCGGGTGTCCAAAATCAGGTGCTGAGGGGGCCCGGGGTCCATGTCGGCCATGTCTGGCGGGGGCTTGGTCCCTGCCCGGCCTAAGGTTTCCCCTAGGCTGGGCCTGCCCCGTTTCCTGACTGGCCAGGCTGGGATTCGGGGACGGGCGCACGTGCTCCACCGCGCTTCCTGGGGCATGCGGCGGCAAAATGGCCGGGCTCCCCACAATACAAACACAGTCCCCCTTGGTGCCTCCGGCTTCGCTCCTGGGCCGTCAGGCGAGGCCTGGCCGCTCCTAACTCCATGGGTTCCTCGGCGGCGGCCATGAAGTGCGGGGCGGCCTGGGACAGGGTCGGCACGGGTCGAGGGAGTGCGACGGTCGTTGACGGTTGCTGGCGGCGACCGGACGGGTGTTGCTGGAGACGGGTGTCGAGGCGCAAGCAGAGGGGCACTAGGTCAACAAGGGTCCGTGGCGCCTCCACCCGAGCCAACTTGTCCTGGAGCTCTTCCAAAAGGCCCCTCTGGAACGCGTCCACCAGTGCCGTGTCGTTCCAGTCCGAATCGTGGCACAGCAACCGGAATTCAGCGATGTACTCCCAGAGGGGGCACGGCCCTTGTTGGATCTCTCCTAGGCGCCGGGCGGCCATCTGGGCCTGCACGGGGTCCTCATACATGAGGCACAGTTACCCCCAGAACCCCTGGTAGTCCGCCAGCAAGGGGCTGTCCCTGAGCACCAAGGGCGTGGCCCACTGAGCAGCCTGGCCAGACAACAGGTTCATTACAAAGGCCACCCTGGCCCGGTCATCTGGAAAGTCCCCCAGCCACATCGCCATGTAGATCTGGCACTGGGCCATGAAGGCCGGGAACATCTCCATCCATCCTGAGAACTTCTTCAGCACCGGTACCAGGCTGTGGCGCTGAGGAGGAGGAGGAGGAGGTTGGACTGCTGGGGCATTCCCAGCAGCCAGTTGAGCAGTCAGCTGGGCGACTTGCTGTTGCAGTAGCTGGTTATCTGCTTGTAGCTGCTGCACAATCTGCGCCAGCTGTTGCTGATCCATCTTGCGGTGTTGATGGTGATGTGTCAGGAGTCAGGCAAGATGTCGTATCCCACTCCTCCGCTGACGGCCGGGTCGGGGAAGTCCGTATCAGGCGTGCCTCTGCAACTCTGCCAGAGTCCTAGCAAAGTTCTCAAGGCAGGCAGGAGACCAGGAAGTGACTTCAGCAATCCAAGGTAGACTTTGCCTGACTCAGAGAATGCCAGAAAGTAGATCCTTTATATAGGCCAAGGGGTGTGGCTCCATGACTCAGCACTTATCCAGGCCTGCCCCTCCCTTCCTTTTGCTGACGCCGTCTATCAATTCTCCTGAAGCGAGGATCTCTCCAGGCTCCAGCTGTTGGCAATTCACATTCCTCAGGCTCACATGCTGTGGGGGAGGGGGAGGGGTCTAGTTGCTCCGTTTGCCTGGGCATGGAGCCAGGGCTGGGGGCTGGAGGCACGTCAGACCCTTCATCTTGTTCGGCCTGTCTGGGCATGGTGCCAGGGCTGGGGCCTGGAGGCATGCCAGGACATTCCTCAGCGTTCGGCAGGAGATAAGAGGGACCCGGCTGCGGGGAAAGCGAGCAAGACACAACACTCTCTCTGTTTCTCTCCTCCCCCTATTTGCCCCCCCGTATCTGTGTGTGTGTGTGTGTGTGTGTGTGTGTGTGTGTGTGTGTGCCGCCATCTCTATCTTCCCCCACTCTGTATCTCTCTCTCTCTCTGTATCTCTCTCCCCTCTTCTCTGATTCTGATATGAGGCATCAGGCATGCCATGAGGCACTATCGCAGCACCTTGCACAGCACAGTGAACTTTAGTGTGCTTCACAATGGGGGAGATGAGGTCCCCTCCTCCTCCTGGAGCCCAATCCTGCCTACTCACTCCTAGCAAAAGGACGCAGCTTACAGCTCTGAGCTTGAAGTGATGGGACAGCTGCCTTGAGCAAATGTGGCATGAAGGCAAGTACAGGGTCGCTTCGCTCCTGCACTAAGGCTCTGGCTATCACCTTGCTGTGTCCCCCCCACACACACACCTCTTCAGCCGAGCGCGGTGGGCATGAGCTTCAACCCAAAGTGGCAGGAGGTGAAGGCTGCCTTGAGCACAAATGTGGCAGGAAGGTAAGTATAGAGCCGCTTCGCTCCTGCACTAAGGCTTCGGCGGTCCTCCTCCTCCCCCTCCTTCTCCTCTCATGACCCCTGGCCAGCTGTGACAGGGTCGGGAATTTGTGCCATTATCATGGAAACTCCACTGTGCTGTACAGTAGAATCCATTTTAAGGCACAACAGGCTGTATCTTAACAGAACACACACACCTCCAAGAGGTGTTAGGGGTGTTTTACTCCCACAGTATTTGTTTCCAGAGAGTATGTCATCTGTGTACCAGATTTGGTTGAAATTGCTCTAGGCATTCCAGAGTTATACTGGAACATACACACATAGATCCATTTTTATATATATAGAAAACATCCTTGAGGTATATGTGAGTATCCCAAATATTCTTAAAAAGCAAAATACAGGTAGTTCTCAACTTACCACCATAACTGAGCCCAAAATTTGTGTTGCTAAGTGAGAAATTTGTTAAGTGAATATTTGCCCCATTTTACAACTTTTCTTGCCACATTTGTTAAGTGAATCCTTGCAGATATTAAATTAGTAACACAATTGTTAAGTGAATCTGGTTTCCCCATCAGAAGGTCATAAAAGGGAATCATAGGATACTGCAACCATTATAAATGGGAGTCAGTGGTCAGGCATCCAAATTTAAATCAGGTGACCTTAGGGATGCTGCAATGGCCCTAAGTGTGAAAAAGGATCATAAGCCACTTTTTTCAGTGATGTAACTTCAAATGGTCAATAAAGGAACTGTTGTAAGTCGAGGACTACCTGTAGTTGCAGGTGAGTGGTTTCTGTCTTGCGCATACATAATATCCCTTCCCTGTGTTTTGAAGATTGGGGTTGTTTTATTTGTAAGAACACCCACTAAATTCTCTGTTAATTTCAAACACACTCGTTGATCCAAAAGGTTAGACAAATTCAAGCCACATAGAAGCACTTCATTTCCATTTTAAAATGCATTTCACTTGGGAGATCAATTTAAGCAGATCAGAAAGGGCCTAAAGCTTGTTAAAACCTTCTTCATAATTATGCAATCACAGAGTGATCCCGCCAAAGCAATTCATCTCAAAGGAAGCTACATTGAATAGAGGGAAGTAATCCATCTGATTTGAAAGAAAATAAATATTTCACATTATATATCTTATTCTTCTTTCTCTAGGTGCCACTTTGAATCTACTGGAGAAGTTTGCAACGCCACCATCATTTTTGTTTCTATAAATGCTCTTCTTCTTCTTTTTTTTCTCCCTGCCATTTTGATTCCTCTAAGCAGAACTGGTAACGTATAGCCTTAATTCAATATTATTGAATAATATAGAATATTTTTTTCTGTAATTTCCAGAGCCTCTTCTAACCATGGTGTCAAATTATAATACTATACAGCAAGTGCCAGATGTAGGCAGCACTGTTTCATTCCATTTCTTAATAAAGAAAAAACAAAGAAACAAACCTGTAATGTACACCTAAAATAGAGTGCGAAAAAACAAAATAAAATACCAACCCATCACAAAATTATTCTGAGACACTGAAAGATTTTGTGTCTTGACTTTGCCATGGTGCTTTACCATTCTATGCTGGTTCCCTTCTGTTGCAAGTTAAGTGTGGTTGCTGGTTATTCGGGGTGTTATGGAAATTTGCACTTCAGTTATTATAATGTGCTTGGGTGTGCTATACATTCTAGAAAATATCCAGATAAGAGGGTTCAGACATCCAATAGGTCGAACTTTCCCAAGCACGTTTCCCCAGATTAATAAAAAGTTGCTCCAAAACAATATTTGCAGCAGAACTCCTCACATATAATGAAAAACAGAGAACAATCGCTTCTTAGTATTCTGTCTGCGGACAGGGGAATAATTCAAGATCAGAGATGGCAGCATGGTAGGTGGAGGAATTTTGCTAAAGAAAAAGAAAATGCTGGAGATTTTTGGTTATCAGCCATTCCCAGATCAAAAGAGCAAAAGTACATAGCCAAAGTACCTGTTTCTACTTCTCGACTCCTTAAACTGCTTTCCCTGAAATCTTCTTCCATGCCTGCAAATTATCCAGCCATGACATTCAGTGCAATTCTTGTTGTGATTAGACCGAACAAGGAACAAGGAAATAGAATACAAATCTGGGCATGGATTAATGATTCTTCCAGGTAATATGCCCCAGCATTGTAACCAGGCAACCAATATCTCATACAAACATGCATAGGTATAAAGTTTTCACTTTAACATTTTATTTTGAAAAGTACAGCAGCTTCAGGAATGAAAGTATGAACAAGCATTTGAACTAGAGCTTTTTGGAAATTCAGTTACAGTATTATATGTGGCATACAGTATCAATCTAGCCATTTCCCCTTATGAATAGGTGAACTTCCTTTCTGTTTTCTCTGCCATTCGCATTCTTGAGTCCAGATTGAAACATTGCTGGGTTGTGGGGATTATGTGTTAAGCAGCCCAGAGGCTTTGATAACAAAAGCATTAAATGTCCTTCAAAAAATCACAAGTATCCTGATGGGAAGAGGGTCATGGCAGGGGTGAAATCTAGCAGGTTCTGACAGATTCTGGAGAACCAGTACCAGAAATTTTGGGTAGTTCAGAGAACTGGCAAATACCACCTCTGGCTGGCCTAAGAGTGGGTGGGAATGGATATTTTGCAATATCCTTCCCCCAGAAGTGGGGAGGAAATAGGGTTTTTGCAGTATCCTTTTGCTGGAGTAGGATGGGAATGGAGATTTTGCAGTATCCTTTGCCCACCAAGCCACACCATGCCCACCAAGGCATGCCACCATGCCACACCCACAGAACTGGTAGTAAAAATATTTGAATTTCACCACTGAGTCACGGTCACCCTATAACCAGCCAGATGGAGAATCAGATAAATTCAGCTTCGTAAACAAGTGGTTCTGCCAGCTTTCAGGAAAAGAAAAATTGACCTGAGCACACACAAAAAAACTAATGCAGTCCTAGGCTACATCAACAGAGGGACAGATCATGTGACGTATTACTTCCACTTTATAAAGCTTTGGTAAGACTGCATAAAAAGAAAATCCTACAATCAAATAGCCATCAATCAACCACACTTCAATCAAAACATCCAACCATCCCATTAGTCAAGGCATCCATCCATCTGACAATCAAAACATCCATCCACCCGTTCAATCAACTGTCGATCAACCAACTAACCTCCAACCACCCGTACAAAACCTCCAACCATCCAATGATCAACCACTCATTGCACAACCAAACTTCCTTCAACCACCTATTGTACATAACCCTCAATCAACTATCAATCAAAACTAGGTATGCACGCCCCTTACCTCTTCTACACCAAACACTACAGGTCTCAAATGTAAATTAATAAATGCAAGAAGTATTGTTAACAAATTACCTGAATTTATCCTCTTGTTAAACAATGGTACATTTGATATTATATTTGTTTGTGAAACATGGTTGAACTCAACCCTCCCTGACTCCATTATTTCAAACAAAGAGTATCAAGTTTTTCGATCAGATCGTGAAAACCAGAGAGGTGGTGGAGTAGCTATCTTTTACAAAAAATCACTGAACCTAAAAAATATTTAAGTTGCACATAAACTTTCTCTTTCTGAAACTATTGTATGCAATCTGTCCATTAACACCACACTTTGATTCTTACTATGCTACAGAGCCCCTGACTATGATACTTTGGGGTGAGATATCAACTGTACGCTGATGATACCCAGCTGTACTTTTCCACCCCGGGCCACCCCAGTGAAGCTGTCGAAGTGCTGTCCCGGTGTCTGGAGGCCGTACGGGTCTGGATGGGGAGGAACAGGCTCAAACTTAATCCCTCCAAGACGGAGTGGCTGTGGATGCCGGCACCTCGGTACAGTCAGCTGCAGATGCGGCTGTCTGTCGGGGGTGAATCATTGGCCCCGATGGAGAAGGTACGCAACTTGGGCGTGCTCCTGGATGGTCGGTTGTCCTTTGAAGACCATTTGGCAGCCGTCTCCAGGAGAGCATTTTACCAGGTTCGCCTGATCCGCCAGTTGCGTCCCTTCCTGGACCGGGATGCCTTATGCACAGTCACTCATGCTCTCGTTACCTCTCGCCTGGACTACTGCAATGCTCTCTACATGGGGCTCCCCTTGAAGAGCACCGGAGACTTCAGCTAGTTCAGAGCGGCTCTGGGTTATTGAGGGCGTCTCGGAGCTCCCATATAACACCTATCCTCGCAGACTGCACTGGCTACCTGTTGTTTTCGGGTGCGCTTCAAGGTATTGGTTACCACCTTTAAAGCGCTCCATGGCTTAGGACCGGGCTATCTACGGGACCGTCTACTGCCGGCTTCTATCTCCCATCGTCGATGCGTTCCCACAGAGGGACTCCTCAGGGTGCCGTCAGCCAAACAGTGTCGACTGGCGGCCCCAGGGGAGGGCCTTCTCTGTGGGGCTCCACCCTGTGGAACGAACTTCCCCTCGGACTTGACAATTACCTGACCTTAGGACCTTTCGCATGAACTTAAAACTTATTTATTCCGTATGGCTGGACTAGCCTGATTCTTATTTTTATTGGATGGGTTTTAAAATTCTGTGATTTTATGGGAAATACGTTTTAATATTTTGGGCATTTAAATTAGTTTTTTAAGGGATGTTTTTAATTATTGTATGTATGTATATTTTATCTGCCTGTTCACCGCCCTGAGTCCTTCGGGAGAAGGGCGGTATACAAATTAAAATATTATTATTATTATTATTATTATACCGCTCATGCAAATATGTTAACCACACTGCTAACATGGGCTACCTCTTGCCCATATCCTCTCATCTTCCTGGGTGACCTAAATCTACCTTTTATTAACTGGATAACAAATGAATGTACAACTGAACCGATCCATACTACACTATACAACGCTGTTACAAACCTAGATCTTGAACAACTAGTAACTAACAATACAAGACTCAACAACTGCCTTGATATCTATCATCTTTTGCAATAACACAAACTCAATTTATGGACTACAAATAAAAGAACCCTTTTCCAACAGTGACCACTGCATGATAGACTTTTGTCTCAATATATGCCCTCACGTAAATCGTCATAATAATGGTACTCCTAACTACAATTTCAAAAAAGCCAACTATGACCTTATAAACAACGACCTCTCATCTCTTGACTGGCAAAATCTGTTCTCAACCTGTATCACTGCCAAAGACCACTATAGAGTTTTCCTACTTGAAATCAATAGAATCATCAAACTATAAGTACCACAGATCACCACCAAAATAAAAAAAAAACAAATTACCCATATCAATAAAAAAGCTTCAATCCAAAAAAAAATCCCTCTGGAGAGGAAACAAAAAGGGCTATGTAGCAAACTTCAAAAACCACTACAGAAATATTTGCAACCAAATAAAAACTGAATGCACCATTTACCACACCAAGCAAGAAGAAGACCTTCTGCACACAAATTCCAATCGTGTTTTTTATAATTTTGAGAACAATAAACTTAAAGAATCAAGATCCATCCCACCACTAAAAGAATCTAACGTCAAAGAATGTAATGATGAAACAGTTAAAGCAAACCTCTTTAACACATTCTTTGGCTTAGTCTTTGTTAACAGTGATGGCTCATATCCGACATTCACCAATCGTACCGACAATGAGTACATCGACTTAACACATATAGACTTCACAGAAGATAATGTTGAAAAAGCTCTTCGCAAACTGAAACCATCTTTATCTATTGGGCCTGATGGACTATGTGCATACTTCTTAATATAGCAGAACCCCTAAGCATAATCTTTGATAAAGCTTTCACAACTAGTTCCCTTCCCAAACTTTGGTCTCTAGCCACAGTCATCCCTATCTTCAAAAAAGGAGATCCAAACCTAGTTGAAAATTACAGACCAATCTCTCTATGCTGCGTCACCTCCAAAGTAATGGAATCTATTACCCTCCACCTAGAAACAAACAACCTACTCTCTAATAAACAATACAGTTTCAGAAAAAAATTATCATGTAACTTACAACTTCTCCACTGCAAAAACATATGGACTACTAATCTTGATCAAGGCAAAGCAATAGATGCAATCTACATAGACTTCTGCAAAGCTTTTGACTCAGTAGTACATGATAAACTTCTCCTAAAACTAAAATCCTATGGCATTTCAGGATCTCTTCACAATTGGATAACTGCTTTCCTATCAAATAGATAACAAGTGGTCAAAATTGGCAATGCTCTATCAAATCCTGTTCCTGTCAAAAGTGATGTTCCCCAAGGCAGCATTCTTGGACCAACGCTCTTCATACTATACATAAATGATCTCTGTGACCTTATCTCGTGTTCTCTTTGCTGATGATGTCAAACTATTTAACACCACCAACAATACTACTACCCTTCAAAAAGATCTTGACTTTATATCCGATTGGTCTAAAACTTGGCAACTCCAAATCTCAACCAGCAAATGCTCAGTCTTACATATTGGAAAAAAAGCCCCAAACACTAAGTACAAGCTTGATGGACATTACCTTACAGATGACCCCCACCCTGTTAAAGACCTTGGAGTTTTCATATCAAATGATCTAAGTGCCAAAGCCCACTGCAACTACAAAGTAAAAAAGGCTCTAAGAGTTGTAAACTTAATTTTGCGTAGCTTCTTTTCCAAAAACTCTACACTACTAACCAGAGCATACAAAACATTTGCTAGACCTATTCTTGAATACAGCTCACCTGTCTGGAACCCATATCACATCTCTGACATTAATACAACTGAACGCATCCAAAAATATTTTACAAGAAGAGTTCTCCACTCCTCTGAAAACAACAAAATACCTTATACCACCAGACTTGAAATCCTGGGATTAGAAAACTTAGAACTCCGCCGACTCTGACAAGACCTGTGTTTAACACACAGAATCATCTATTGCAATGTCCTTCCTGTTAAAGACTACTTCAGCTTCAATCACAATAATACAAGAGCAAACAATAGATTTAAACTTAATGTTAACCGCTTCAATCTTGATTGCAGGAAATATGACTTTTGTAACAGAGTTGTTAACGCTTGGAACACACTACCTGACTCTGTGGTCTTTTCTCAAAATCCCAAAAACTTCAACCAAAAACAGTCTACTATTGACCTTACCCCATTCCTAAGAGGACTCCATCCAGTTTTGGTCACCATGTTATCAAAAAGATGTTGATACTCTAGAATGAGTACCGAAAAGAGGAACAAAGGTGATTAAGGGACTGGAGGTTAAAATGTAAAATGAACAGTTGCAGAAACTGGGTATATCTAGTCTAATGAAGAGAAGGATTAGGGGTGACTTAAGAGTAGTCTTCCAATATTTGAGGGGCTGCCATGGAGAAGAGTGGATTATTTATTATTTATTTATTTATTTATTTATTCGCATTTTTATACCGTCCTATCTCCCAAGGGACTCAGGGCGGTTTACAGCCTGATAAAAAACATACATATAAATACAGAATAAAACATCAATTAAAAAACTTATTAAATAAGGCCGAATATTTAAAAATAGCAATAAAAGTAATAAAACCCCATTAAAACCAAATTCAAAATTTAAAATTCTAGTCCAGTCCTGCGCAAATAAATAGATGTGTCTTAAGCTCGTGGCGAAAGGTTCGAAGGTCAGGAAGTTGGCGAAGTCCTGGGGGAAGTTCGTTCCGGAGGGTGGGAGCCCCCACAGAAAAGGCCCTTCCCCTGGGTGTCGCCAGTCGGCACTGCCTGGCCGACGGCACCCTGAGGAGTCCTTCCCTGTGAGAGCGCACGGGATTGACTTATTCAACGAGAAATAATGGGTGAAAACTTGTTAAAGAGAGATCCAACCTAGGAGAAATTTCCTGTTAGAAGAATTTATCAGATTACTCCAGAAGCTGTGGAGGAAAACTATTTGTCCAGAACTGCATAGAATCTCCTACTTGAGTAGGGTGTTGGACTAGAAGATCTCTATTATTGTTAGGATGAAAGATCTGAGCAGGGTGGGTTTGGTCTGAGCAAGACCAAAAATGCAATGAACATTGGTATTGATTTACTGAATGAAGCAGGGAAGTGAGGTAGCTGAAGAAACTAAGGATTGGTTTATAGGTGTAAGATTGTCTTACTTTACAGATGATGGTTAGCTCTTTGGGATAAAGTCGTCTGAAATTCAGCTCCTTGTAATTGAGGAACTTCTCAATGTGGTGACCTCAGGGGCGACATCTACTTATCTTTCCTACCAATTCGGAAGTATGCGCTCCACACGCATGCGCTTGCTTTGCTTGCACATGTCACAAGCACACTTAGACCCTCTGCACATGCACAAAGCCTGCTGCGCATATGCAGAAGGTCAAAAACAGGTTACTTCCTGGTTAAAACCAAGAAGTAACAATGTCCGGGCATGTGGGCGGAGCCTTGCGCTGCCACTGCTACCGGTTCTCTGATCCACGCGCCACCGTCGCTACTGGTTCGGCCCAATCAGTCTGAACCAGTAGCATTTCACCCCTGGGTGACCTGCTTAATGAACATAATGATTTACAATTATAATTCTGCATTCAATTATGGTCATAAATTGAGGACTATATGTGTTGTCTTTGTTTCTTTCTCTTTCTCTTTTCCCCACATCTTCTGAATTTTTCTTTTCTTTTTCCTTCTAGTTTAATTTGTATTGGTTTTTACTACAGTATATATTTACTAAAATCATCAACAAATAATTGTTATTTTAAAAGAACATCAGAAATGACTATGTTCAACAAAAGTTGTAGACAGGCTGTCCCCTCTGGCCAGGTTATTAATAGAAACCCACATGTATGGGGTTTAATTGAAAGATAATCTTTTAGGGGTCTTGGCTACTTTGTATTGTCATTTTAATAATGTTCTGTTTTTTAATGTTTGTTTGTTTTTTTGTAGCCACCAAGAGTCTCAAGGGTGAGATGGGCAACTATATAAAATCTATAATTAAGGACATTACCTGAATACTTTTTTTTGGCTTGCAAACTAAAATCCACCTTTATCAATTTCCAACCAATGTATGTATATGTGTATTTAGACTATAAATCTCAATATATGTAAATATGTAGTATTTTTTATCTTACCACCTCATTAGTAAACAAGTAATTTTGTGGTATCATCTTTTTTGCTGCAGCTGTTCCCCTTGCTTCCCAGAATGCTCTTTGACCAAAAATAATGTAGGCGTTTTTGAGACCCTAACAGATTTTGAACATTTATTTCATCATTGATCAAGTATGAATCAATATCACACAAACCAAGAACATATATAGGCATTATTTTCTTCTACTGTTTCTCATAATAGGGCATACAGGTAGGTGGTTTATTATCATTTTAATCATTAGAATATTTTATAAAATCATACCATACAAAACAATCTTATTTTCTTCCACTGATTTCAATATATATGGTAATTTTTGTTAAGTGACAAAAAGACCATAATTTGCTTTATCATACCATTTTTTTCTTAAGTGCTCCTGCTAGACCCACCAGTATTTTTATTACAAATTCCAGTTGTTATTAATAAAATATTGTGTTTTTCACATATTTGTATTCTTATCAGAAAATAATGACAAAAGTCTCAGATGTTTTCTATATTTTTATTAGTAATTAATGCATTGTCCAGAAACGTCATTTCCCCAAATAAACACCCCTGTGTACTTGTTTTAATTAGTGTGAAATTTTAACAGTGAGGTGGTAATAACAAATCAAGAAAATTTTCCAAAACTTCCAAAAAATTTTGTTTCTGAAAAGCTATAAAAGAGAAGGAATGGATTTTCCCATATACAATTCCATTTATCTTGAGATATTGCTGTTTTAAACATCTAATTTCCACGTTTTTTAAAACAAAAAATTTCTCCAATGAATGATTGCGATAAAGGTCTGTAATTTTCTTGTCTTGGAGAATATCCTTTTGTATCAAGTTTTACGCATAGATTCAAATTCTATAAATTGTCCATTCAAAGTGAATTAAAAATCCCTCATTTTTCATGGAAACCTCAACCACATTCATTATAACCAATTTAATGCAGTTCCTAATATAAACTTTATAAACTCACTCAACACTATGATGACTCTAAAACAGTGTAAAATCAACAGCGGAGACTCGGGGAGGGTGAAAAACGGAAGTCCGGGAAGGCAGGAAACGAGCCCATTTCCGGGAAGGCAGGAAACGAGCCCATTTTCAGCCTCCAGAGGGCCTCCGGAGCCTGAGGAGGCTGTTTTCGCCCTCTCGGAGACTTGACGAAAGCATCCGGAGCCCAGGGAAGGCAAAAATGCCCCGTGCTGTGGTGCAGGAGGCTGACTAGGCCACACCCACTGTGGCCACACCCACCCAGCAACCAGGCAGAGAAGCCCTTACTAAAATTTTTGAAGCCCACCTCTGCATCCAGCCCATGTTCTTCAACAAGGAGTCAAAAGTCTTATTAGGACCCCCAAATTATACAATGAAGCTAGGAGAATATCTGGCCTTCAAAGAGCCATGGATAATTTTTATGTTTTAAAGCTATATTGAATAAATCTCTATATAAAACCTATATAGTAAATCTGTAACAAGTGGGGAGCACCTTTGCTAAAAAAATAATGTTTTACATAAAGCTTTACCATTATAGGCAGCCCTTGACTTACAATTACAAAGTTGACTCAGCCTTCCATCCTCCCGAGGTCGGTAAAATGGGGAGCCAGATTGATGGGGACAATATGCTGACTGTAAACCGCTTAGATAGGGCTGTAAAGCCCTGTGAAGCGGTATATGCTATTGCTCAGATTAAGACCGGAATAACATTTGCTAAACAAGATGGACATTAAGTGAGTCGCGCATGATTTTATGAGCTTTTTTGCCATGGTTGTCATGTGGCCATCATGTGGTCATTGAATGAATCCCGCTTCCCCCAAGATTTGATCATGTGACTGTGGGAAAACCACATAAGTGCACAAACAGGCTGAAAATCATTTTTTTTCAGTTGACAGAATTTCAAATGGTAATTAAATGAATGGCTGTAAGTCAAGGACTACCTTCATCTTAATGTTGTATTTTCTAATCTGACTCTCCATTTATTTTGACCTTCCATTATTAAAGGCACCATGAGCTTAAACTGAAATACTTTAAGGTACAATCTGAAATTTGGAATACCCCATCCTCCTTCATAACGATGTAAATATAGCAATATGTAAATATTGAGGCCATTTGAACCTATACAGAATACCTCCTCTTAGTTATTGCTAATCTAAGCAATAGATTAGCTTTCCCCACTGATTATTTAAGACAAAAGAATACTGTCTTCTCATTCCCACTTCTGGTCATCTTTGCCCTTTGAGGAGGGCTCCCATTGTTCTCCCAACCACCCAGAAACTCCCAGCCCCCACATGAACACAATAATACACTGAGCTCCAATAGCGAGTAGTACCCTCAAAGCTACGCAAGAGAAAACCCACACACACATAATCATAAGCCCTCATCTTCAGGAACCAGTGTGTCCAGTCAACACAGGCACGGCCAGAGGGGGAGAGATGCCTCAATAACCCATCCTCCATGGCCTCCTCAGCCATTAGGCATAATGGAATGGTATGGAAACTGAGATGATAGCCGGGGCGGAGTCCATGCCAGTAGGCCGAGATAGCCATTGTCCAGGCATACCTAAGAAGAAAAGGGTCTTGTCAGTTCTACAATCTTTTTCTCATGCCATTTCAACCATTAATTTATCTCAGAATCCTTTCCATGTCCCACGATCATTTCTAACACTGTCATGGCTGTTGTTAAATCTAGCTCAGTCTTTCCCAACCTATAAATCTGTTGGACTTCATCACCTAGAAGCCTCCAGTTAACACTCCAAAACTCTTCAGGTTGACTTTAAAGAAATGGGGATTGAAAATAAACCTAATATAGGAGAAGGAGTGGCAGAGCCTGTGGGAGGAGTCAAAAGAGGAATTAGCCTAGAGTCTCTACATTCCCACAGACGGACTAAGTCAAACTCAGCTTGAATTCTGTTAACCCTTATCTAGCATCAAAATAGTGCTATTTGTTAGTTGATTAGATTGCTGGGCATAGGCGCAAGCAATAAATCAGCTTAACTGAAACTTAACATGTAGCTTTGGTCTTTCATCCCTAACATCTAAGTGGAAGACATAAGGTTGGGAAATTATTATTTATGCAACTTTCATTCAAGCCCAAAGCACTTTGTGAGTTCTCTTAGGCCCAATTTGCTTTTCTGATTTCCCCTTTTTTCACTTACGGGTTGCTGCTTATGTCCCTTCCCAAATTTATCTAATTATCTACATATTCCATGCATAGTCCATATTAATCAGTGCCCTCTACTTTATAATATCTCTGTCAACTACCTCATTTTTCATCCCCCTAATTCATAATTGGTTTCACAACTGAAACCAATCCTCATCTTTATGTGCTATATTTTTTATTGCTGCTTCCCACAATTCTCATTTGCCTATTCATATCAGACCCAATTAGTCCTACAGTCCTGCATCCCTTTTCCCCTTCAGATCTACATCATTGAAGAGCCTTCTTTGCTTGCCTTCAAAACAACCAATCACCGTTTAGAACATCGTTTCTCAAACTTGGCAACTTTTAAGATATGTGGACTTCAGCTCCTACAATTCCCCATCCAGCAAGGCTGGCTGGAGAATTCTGGAAGTTGAAGTCCATACATGTTAAAGGTGTCAAATCTGAGAAATACTAGTCCAGAATGATCTTTTCCATCTTCTCCATAAAACAGGTCCACATCAACCCACTTTACATGATATCTCACTTTCAGCTCTTGTTTGCCCTAATTGTTCTTTTATTTTAATCCAATTTCACATGACTCACCTTATGACTTGGGGAAGGAAAGACACATTTTTGTAGGTATATTGGTATAACCACCATTGGACAGTCATGTTCCAACAGCGAATGCCGTCCTTCACCTTAATACAAAATTCTGTGCCATATGGATCAATGTTTCTGATTGTCTCATAATCATAGGCAACACTGGATGCTTCCCCATCAGCTAATTTCCTTGTTAAAAAAAGAGAAAGAAAATCTTTTATATAGGTTTTTCACTCTGGAACTGACTGGAGGCATGCATTCTACACTGGACTGACCACAAAGACTATCTGAGTTAGTACATAAATTTTTTAAAAATGTAATTTGATTTAAATAGCTCATCTTCTGGATGGGAAAAGAGTGCAGACCTCTATATAAAATACCTACAGGCTTATAGTCCTCTGAACCAAGAAGGGATCAACATTTTCATAAAATAGGAATTTGTTCATTTATATCCTGCCTTTATTAATTTTTATAAATAACTCAAGATGGCAAACATATCTAATATTCCTTCCTCCTCCACATAATAATGCTGTGAGGTAAATTGGGCTGAGAGAGGGATTGGCCCATAGTTGGTTTTCATGCCTAAATGGCAGTAGAATTCACCATCTCCTAGTAATTGGCCCAAAGTCCCCCAGCCAGATTTCATGCCCAAAGTGGTGAGACTAAAACTTTCAGTCTCCTGACTTGTACCCTGGTGCCTTAACCATGAATATAAAGAATGTTTTCTTAAATTTATGGTTCATTCGCACATAGGATTCATTCACACATGTCTTAGGCATTTGAAGCATTATGACATGCCCAAATGATTCAGTCTTTGTCATAAAATCCCCAAGCCAAGAGTTCAGGCTACATTTATCTGATCCACTTATTCATGCGGTATTTTTTGTTTTCTTTCAACATTGCCCACAAGGCAGATCAGGGACGAAACCCCTGGATGTAACCACATATCAAAACTCATATTCAGCCACAGCCCAAATTAAGAAGAGTGACAGGTGGATGTTTTCCCTGCCTGCACAAGATCCTCCAGGACTAGTTAAGGAAAATACATTAGGGCTCCACCATTCACTGGTTTTAGTATCAGGCAGAACAGAAATCAGCAGATGGCAGAGAGCAAATAATGCTCATTCTTTTGTGCCACAGCTGTCAGTATGCATTCTTAGTCTACTCTATTCAGGCAGTCCTCCACCCACAACCACAACAATTTCTGTTACTAAGCAAGGCAGGTGTTTAAATAAGTTGCACACGATTTTGCAACCTTTTTTGCCACAGTTGTTAACCAAGTCACTGCAACTGTTAAGTGAATCACAATGTTGTTAACAAATCAACTTCCCCCTTGGCTTTGCTTGTGAGGAGAAGCTCCCTGAGAAGTCGCAAATGGCGATCACATGACCCTGAAACACTGCAATCATTAGCTGATTGCCAAGCACCCAAATTTTGATCATGTGATTGTGGGGATGTTGCAATGATCCTAAATGCAAGGACCAGTTGTAAGTCATTGTTTTCAGTGCTATTGTAACTTTAAATAGTTGCTAACAAATGGTTGTAAGTCAAGGACTGCCTGTACAGTTAGTCCTTGACTTAAGATCACAACTGAGCCCCAAATCTCGCATTACTAAACAAGGCAGTTATTAAGTGAAGTTTGATCCATTTTACCACCACATTTAGAATAGAATAAGAGTTGGAAGGGACCTTGGAGGTCTTTTAGTCCAACCCCCTGCTTAGGCAGGAAACCCTACACCACTTCATACAAACGGTTATCCAACATCTTCTTAAAAAGTTCCAGTGTTGGAGCATTCACCACTTCTGGAGGCAAGTTGTTCCACTGATTAGTTGTCTTAATTGTCAGGAATTTTCTCCTTAGTTGCTTCTCTCCTTGATTAATTTCCACCCATTGCTTCTTGTTCTACCCTTAGGTGCTTTGGAGAATAGTTTGACTCCCTCTTCTTCATGACAACCCCTGAGATAGTGGAACAACTGTTTTTTTACAACTGTTAAGTGAATGACTGCAGTTGTTAATGAAGTTGTTAAGCGAATCTAATTTCGCCCATTAACTTTGCTTGTTGAAAGTTGGTTTGGAAGATTATAAATTACACATGACTCCGGGATAGGGCAATGGTCACTAACATATGCCAATTGCTAAGTGCCCAAATTTTGATCACATGACCATGGTTGTGGTGCAATGGTCATAAGTGTAAAAAATAGTCATGAGTCACTTTTTTTCAATGCTTTAGTATCTTCAGTAAATGAATAGTTGTAAGGTCACGGCTACCTGTAGTGGAAAAGGATTTTTTTTTTTTAGCCAAAGAAAAGAATGTGTTCTAAACTCACTGGATTAGTGATTCATATTCCACAGTCGGTCCTTTGCCTGGTTGTGACTTGGCACAAGTTGGATATGCTCCAAGGCCAGCAGTGATGCAGGCACTCTCAGCGCCATACCAGGTCACGTAGTTTCGCAGGCGGAAGACAAGGGAAACTGGTATCGTGTAGAAAAGCCGGAAACAGACCCCTTTTTCGTAGAAGGCAGCATCTTCCACATATTCAGGGGGCCAGATGTAAGAGACAGCCAAAAATGACGTTGCAAAGACAGGTATCATGGCCAATCTGTAAAGCAGTGGCTTCCATGTAGGAACTTCAGAAGGGTTGGGCTGATTCAACCAATCGTGATATGTGCGATAGCGATAAAACAAGCCTAGATTTTAAGAACAAAGAAGAGAAAGCAAGAAAACACACCAAGACCCATGAGAGACATCTGCCTAAGACAAGAGTGGGCAATAAATAACTAATGATTTGCCAGCTCAGGAATTCTGGGAGTTGAAGTCCACAGGTCATCAATTTGCCGTAACTGTCCATCCCTAGTATAAAAATATATGCACATTTTAATAACCCGGAAAATCTCCACAACATCAATTCCTTTAATTCAGAGCCAGTATCTTGGTTGGGTATTATGGGAAACAGCATCCAACATGTTTGGAAAGCTTTTATTTTGGAAAGACTCTGTTAAAGCAGTATATGGTTTGGTAAGAATGCCAGGATTTCCTAACTGCACAACTCTGCTTTTCTGAAGGATTTGGCAACAGAAACATAACCTTTGCTATCTTAACTTTTTTCTATGCAATCCTCACAAAGCAAAGAAAAAAATAGCTACGAAGATGGAAAATTGACGAAAAATATACAGACTAATTCAGGGGTCTCCAACCCCCAGTCTTTTGGCAGGCACCGGACTACAACATGCCAGGAACTGGGTCGCGCAAACATGCAGCATATGAATCATGCTGAAATCAAGCGGAAAAATGTCTCTGCACGGAACTGGTCCCTGATGCCCAAAAGGTTGGGGGCTGCTGGACTAGTAGAAAGTACAGTCGGTCCTTTGCCTGGCTGTGACTTGGTTCCCCCTGATAAGCAAGGTAGTGTCCAACACATTTCTGTAAAAATACAAGTAGTCCTTGATTTACAGCCAGTCACTTACCTACTATTTGAAGTTACAATGGACTTCTCCAAAGCTACTTACAACTCATTTTCAAAGTTACAATGATCACGTAAGAACACTCAGCCACATCAGTGGTGAAATTCAGCTGGCTCTATCCGGATCGCGCGATCTGGTAGCGCTGCGTCAGCAGGAGGCTTCGCTCACCAACCTGGACGTCATCATGTCCTGTTTTTGACCCTCTGCGCATGTGCAGAAGGCTCTGTGCATGTATGGAGGAGGAGTGCGTGAGCATAGTGAGCCTGCACGCACACTCACATTTGCAAAACGGTAGCAAAGGTAAGTGAATACCACCCCTCAGCCACATGATTCTGTTTGGGCACTTGGCAACTAGCTTACTTTTTTTGCTGTTTGTAACATCCAGCTGAAAAGGAAAGCTAGTTGCCAAGTGAATCTTGTAACAGGGCTTATTGTGTATGCAGCCATTGCTTAATGATGTGGCATTCGCCTAACAACTGCTACCAAAAAATGTCAAAAATTTGGATCTGGTTATGCCTCAACTTATGACTGCAATGATGATCATAATGGCTTAAATTATGGTCATAACTTGAGAATGACCTGTAATAGAGCCCACGCTTACAAAGACACAACACCAAAATCAACAGACAGCTGACATAAAAAGCAGACAAGAGGGCAAAGTTGGAATGGACATTATTCTTTTTAAATTGTTCTGATCTCTACCTTTTCCTTTAAAGAGCAGTCTTGTTACAAAGAATAGCTCTTCAATCCAGGATCTTCTCTTACTGATAACAGAACAATAGAATAATAGAGTTGGAATGGATCTTGGAGGCTTAATCCAACCCCCTGCTCAAGCAGAAGACCCTGGGCCTAGACCGTTCTGGACAAATGCCTCTTCAATCTCTTCTTAACAACCTCCAGAGATGGCGCGCCCACAACCTCTGAAGGCAAGTTGTTCCACTGAATAATTGTTCTAAACTGTCAGGAAATTTCTTCTTCGTTTTAGATTGAATCTCTCTTTGGTAAGTTTCCACCCATTACTTATCTTGCCCTCAGATGCTTTGGAGAATAAGTTGTCCCTCTCTTCTTTTTGACAGCCTCTGATATATTGGTGCTAATGTCCATAAACCCACCACTCATAAAACTGTCAAAAGAAAAAAGCATCACAAGGATTTGTACCTGTAGACATAGTTCACTTTCTATTAGGTAGCTCACCTACCTGTCATAAGTCCCACATAGCAGTAACTGTAGCACATTATCTCTGGCAATCCAGGTATTTCAGAAATCACACCAATCACTGGAGACTTTGTACCTGATGTCACTTTCTGTTCCTTCACCTGAATGAATTCTTGCACTTCATTGGCTATGCTCACCATCTAGAGACATCAATTAAAATACAGGAGGAAGGACTTGCTTCCTCTTAACCCAAGAACTCCCCCTGCCCTTAACCAACCACCGTTTAGTGCCAGCTACCTTGAGGGTGAGCAAAAGTTGCACAGATTTGGTCAAATGTGTTGTTTGGGGAAACTTGAAGGAGGTAGATTTGTGGAAAAAGAGCAGGTACGAAAACGTCCATCCTAATGTCAGAGGCCTGGAATACCTATTTTAAAAAAGAAAACATGTAATAATTAAGAAATCATCCACATCATAATATTAAGCATATATATGCCTCTGTCCTTGTATTCACCTCTATTCTAACTAAACATGCATTTCCATATTATTGAGGTGGAGTTTACACTTGGACTACACTATAATGTACATTGTTTGGTTTTGATTTAGCATGGTTTGTGAAAACAGCTTAGTGGATTAACTAAATCCAAGAAACCATAGCTTATTCAATAAACCCCAAACTATTGTTTAGGGTCACATACGAACAAGGCTGTGGAGAATGGGGAAAAGGATCGGGAACTTTCCAGATACAGGTGCACATAGTAATATATAATAATATAATAATAATAATATAATATAATATAATAATAATATATAATATAATATAATATAGCAATTCATATAATGATATCAGCTTAACAAAGTACACACACACACACACAATCGATCTATCTATCGATCTATCGATCTATCTATATCTATCTACCTACCTATCTATCATAGGTATAGGTAGTCCTCGACTTGCAACAGTTCATTTAGTGACCATTCAAAGTTACTTTGAGTGGTCACTAAATGGTTGCTGAATGGTTACTGAAACAAATGACTTATTACTATTTTTCACATTTACAATCGTTGCAGCATCCCCGTTGTCACGTGATCAAAATTCAGGCACTTGGCAACTGACTCACATGTATGACAATTGTGTAGGATCATGTGATCATCTTTTGCAACTTTCTGACAGTGTCAAACCAGATTCACTTAACAACTGTATTACTAATTTAACAACTACAACGATTCACTTACAACTGTATCAAGAAAAGTCATAAAAACTCACTTAACAAATTTCTCACTTAGCAACATAAATTCTGGGCTCGATTGTGGTCGTAAGTCAAGGACTACCTGCATATTTATATGTATATATAATTTCACAACAGCTATTTATAGGGTCTGGTCTGTTTCATGGCCTCCTTCCCATGGATTCTTTCTATGCTTTCACTTCCAACTTCACTTCTATGCCAGGGAAAAGTAACTCTTTTTTTCTGAGCTTCTGGCATGC
Source organism: Ahaetulla prasina (assembly GCF_028640845.1). Classification (NCBI taxonomy): domain Eukaryota; kingdom Metazoa; phylum Chordata; class Lepidosauria; order Squamata; family Colubridae; genus Ahaetulla; species Ahaetulla prasina. The sequence goes on from NC_080542.1 coordinate 23,564,621, forward strand.
CAGCCGCTTTGTTAAGCTGCCCTTGCTGACATCTGGGTCTCTTCTCCAAAACGTGCAGTTCTTTCCACCTGCTCCTTTGCTCAGGAGGTGGAAAGAACTGCACATTTTAGAGAAGAGACCCAGATGTCTCTATTTTGGGCTTTGTGTGATCCTGCTGGATTTCCAACCTTGCTCTTTCCTTCTTGATACATACAGTACATTGGCCCACACCATATAAAACAACTTTAGGAATGCCCAATAATTCCTCCTTCTCTGCTACTTAATCCTTTCTTATAAATTTATAAATGTGAGAAAGTTGTTTAATTAGATGCTAAGCTTGTTACTGTCCATAGGATACTGAGCCTGATTCTGGCCCCTTTCCTCCAGCAAGATCTTTTAATCATTGTGCCTACTGCATCATACCAAATTCATCATGTCAGCCCTTCCAGATAACCAGACAGGAAACACAACTAGACACTAATTCTACTTTATTGCAAGGCTATATTAACAAAACCTTGCAAGTGTGAAAGTGTAATTTCTCATTACCAGTGGTGGGTTGCCCCCGGTTCAGACCGGTTTGCAAGAATCAGTAGTAAAACTGGCGGGAGGCTTCACCCACTGACCCGGACAGCATCAGGAAGTTTATGCACATGCGCAGAAGCACATGCATGGTCCCATTGCAAACTGGTAGTAAAGGTAAGTAGAACCCACCCCTATTTAATACCACTTCTAACTACTTGGTCCATTAAGATGAGAGCTTCCAGAAGACTTCCAGTTTGGCACTGCGGTGAGACTGTTGGAAAAAGTGGGGCTCCATGGATCCAGGCTGGTTCTTCTCCAATAGGAGGCCCTAACGGGCCAAAGTCACCCTGGAGGGGTGATGAAGAAAGGAGGGATTCCTTGTCAATTGCTGGAGAGCAATGGCTCTCCTGCTAGATCTGAGGTTCCCTCTTGATAAATAGAGAAGAGAGACAGCCATTATGGCCAGAATGAAGCTGGGGCAACCGAAGAAGAAATGAGCTGGAGCAGTGTGCGAACAGAAGATTGGAACTGGGTGAGATGATTTTCAACTTCTTTATTAGAGACCCAGTCTAAATAAAAGAATTTTTGAAAGACTCCAAAGTGCAGAAAGCAGTGAATTAACACACGAAGATAAAAGTATAGACCCAAAAGAGAAACAAAATTTTAATGGAAGAATATGGAGTTTTAAAATATAGAAAGTCTGAACTGGAATTTGTAGTGCTGTGAAAAGTGATTTTAATTTGTTGGAAATATTGTTTGACTGCTGGAAGAAACTATATATGGGTTTTTTGGTTGTTGAACTATGAATCAGCTGTTAGAACTTTTGCCTCCTTTTGATACTGAAACTTAAGAGTTGGGACACCATCTACTGGCCAAAGAAGATACTATATTATTATATAGTTGGAAAGAACCTGGGGAGGGGAGTCAGGGTTGATAAAAAAGAAAGGAAGGTCAGAACAGATAAGAAGAGACACAAAGTGAAAGGCAAACAACATCTGGAAGGCCGTTTTGTTTTTCTATCTGCTTATTTTTTTGGTGGCTTGGGAGCAACTGGTGAGCCTTTTGAACTTTTCAAATTAGTATGGATTATAAACAAGAGGAATTGCCCTTGAAACTGAACACTTGGTTCTATGAATTAAAGAGACATGGGGAAATTTGGTGGGCCATTCTGGATTACAAATATTATTTGATAGAATATTTTATGAGGCGAAAGAAGAAAATATTAAATAAGACCTACAATTTTGAATAATTCAGAGGGAGCAAAACGGCAGACTTTGAGGACTATAAATACTATGGAATTTGAGGAACAGATCAGCAAATTCTTCTAATATTGGTTTTTTGGTGTTTTTGGACACTTGGAATACTGGGACCTGGATGGATAACTGAGTAACTTTTAGCCCATTACAATAAAGTAAAATGTTACAACAAGGAAGAACAAATTCATCCCAAATAAAAATACTATTAATGCTTCAAAGTATCCAGGAAGCTATGACAAGGAACCATAGGGAGATGATGGAACTGATGCACGATACTGATTATGAGTATTTATGTATTTATGAGTATTTATGTATTTATGAGTATTTATATTTATGTATTTATGAGTATTTATGTAGTATACAGATTATGAGTATCTGCCTTCAATTTTCCTAACAAATATACGCTCACTTGAAAATAAGATGGATGAAATACTCCTCTTAAACAAATACTATTCTGATTTTCGTAATTCAGCAGTCCTATGCTTCTCTGAAACCTGGTTAAATGAATCAATTGAAGATAGCAGCCTGAACATTCCAGGGTTTCAGATTGAGCTATCAGACAGGATTACAGAAACATCTGGTAAAAAGAAAGGAGGAGGCTTATGTCTATACATTAATAACAACTGGTGTCAAGATTTTAAAATAATTTACAAATTCTGTGACAACAATTTAGAGACTTTAATTATCAACTGCAAACCATACTATTCGCTTCGTGAATTTTCCTCATTTCTTCTAATTGCTGTTTATGTCCCACCACAAGCCTGTGTAAACAAGGCATTATGAACTCTAGCTGACCAAATCATGGAGGCTGAAGCCAAACACCCTGATTCACTGGCCATTGTTTTGGGAGATCTAAACATGGCAAACTCAAGGAAGGAGCTACCAAAATACTTTCAGCATGTCAATTGTCCCACCAGAGGCAAGAATACTCTAGACCATTGCTACACAACACTAAAAGATGCTTATCGGTCTTTACCATGTGCAGCTGTAGGACACTCTGATCATTGCATGATTCACCTTGTACCTGCTTACAGGCAAAGACTTAAAATCACAAAACCAACAATTAAATCAGTGAAGACCTGGAGGGAGGAATCAAAATTAAAGCTACAGGCATGTTTTGACTGCACTAATTGGAATATTTTTGAAGATACCTCTGCAGACCTGGATGAACTCACAGATACTGTAACATCATATGTCAGCTTCTGTGAAGACCTATGTGTACCTACAAGGAACTTGCGAATATACAGTACAACAAACCTTGGTTCACACCTAAACTTAAACAGCTAGGACATTCCAAAGAGGAAGCCTACAGAAAAGGTGATAAAATGCTGTACAATCAGGCCAGAAATGCACTAACAAGGGAGATCAGAGCAGCAAAAAGAAGCTACTCTGAAAAGCTAAAGAATCAGTTTTCAGCAAATGAACCAGCAAACATGTGGAAAACTCTTAAAAATATCACCGGCTATGGCAAACCTCCTTCCCAGGCTGAAGGTAATCAACAACTGGCAGATGACCTGAATGAGTTTTACTGCAGGTTTGAAAGGAAACTACAGCCACCTATCTCCACAACCCCCATCTCAGACACACCAACAACAGCCAAGCCTCCTACAACTGACCCCATTTCATTGGGTTCACAACCCCTAGTGATCACAGAAAAGGAAGTGCAGGACCTATTTCACAGACAAAAGCCAGGAAAAGCTCCAGGCCCAGACAAGATAACTCCTTCTTGCTTAAAAGTCTGTGCTGACCAATTGGCCCCATCTTCACCCATATTTTCAATAAATCATTAGGGATGTGCTATGTTCCTCCTTGCTTCAAACGCTCTACGATCATCCCAGTGGCGAAGAAGCCCACCATCAAGGAACTGAATGACTACAGACCAGTTGCTTTAACATCTGTAGTCATGAAAACCTTTGAAAGGCTAGTGCTTTCCTACTTGAAAACCATCACGGATCCTTGCAATTTGCATACCGAGCAAATAGATCAACAGATGATGCTGTTAATATGGCTCTGCACTACATCCTACAACATCTTGAGTCTCCAAAGACCTATGCAAGGGTCCTTTTTGTAGACTTTAGTTCAGCATTCAATACCATCATTCCAGACATTCTTCTAACTAAGCTAAACCAGCTACAGGTACCGAACAGACTTGTAAGTGGATCACAAGCTTCCTAACAAACAGGAAGCAGCAGGTGAAGCTAAGCAAGATCACATCAAATACCTGTACAATTAGCACAGGGGGGCTCCAAGGCTGTGTGCTCTCCCCACTTCTCTTCTCTCTGTATACCAATGATTGCATCTCCAATGATCCATCTGTTAAGCTACTGAAATTCGCAGATGACACAACAGTGATTGGTCTCATTCAAGACAATGACGAATCCGCATATAGACGAGAGGTCGAACGACTAGCCTTGTGGTGCAACCAAAACAATCTGGAACTGAACACACTCAAAACCGTAGAAATGGTGGTAGACTTTAGGAGAAACCCTTCCATACTTCCACCTCTCACAATACTAGACAACACAGTATCAACAGTAGAAACCTTCAAATTTCTAGGTTCTATCATATCGCAAGATCTAAAATGGACAGCTAACATCAAAAACATCATCAAAAAAGGACAACAAAGAATGTTCTTTCTGCGCCAACTCAGTAAACTCAAACTGCCCAAGGAGCTGCTGATTCAGTTCTACAGAGGAATTATTGAGTCTGTCATTTGCACCTCTATAACTGTCTGGTTCGGTTCTGCAACCCAACAAGAAAAACACAGACTTCAGAGGATAATTAGAACTGCAGAAAAAACAGTTGCTACCAACCTGCCTTCCATTGAGGACCTGTATACTGCACGAATCAAGAAGAGGGCCATGAAAATATTTACAGATCCCTCACATCCTGGACATAAACTATTTCAACTCCTACCCTCAAAACGACATTATAGAGCACTGCACACCAGAACAACTAGACACAAGAACAGTTTTTTCCCGAAGGCCATCACTCTGCTAAACAAATAATTCCCTCAACACTGTCAAACTATTTACTAAATCTACACTACCATTAATCTTCTCATAGTTCTCATCACCAATCTCTTTCCACTTATGACTGTATAACTGTAACTTTGTTGCTGGCAATCCTTATGATTTATATTGATATATTGACCATCATTTGTATTGTAAATGTTGTACCTTGATGAACGTATCTTTTCTTTTATGTACACTGAGAGCATATGCACCAAGACAAATTCCTTGTGTGTCCAATCACACTTGGCCAATAAAAATTCTATTCTATTCTATTCTATTCTATTCTATTCTATTCTATTCTATTCTATTCTATTCTATTCTATTCTATGAGACCAGGAAGTCTCCAGCAAATGATAATGAAAAATGAAGAAAAAATTCAGATTATAGAGGAGAATTCAGAAGGAGTAGATAGAGGAGATAAATCAACAAATGACACAAGTAGATAAAGATACAGAAGAAATAGTAATTTTTAAAAGGTAGATTATTTCTCAAGAGGCCAAAATGTAGACAAGAACAAACAGAAAGATTCCACAGAAGGGATGAAAGAGTTATTGATGGGTGTTTTAGAGAGTAAACAGTGAGAGGCAGATGTGGAGGCAGAGGAAATACTTAAACTAAATATGAGTGATGTAGAGGGATACAAGATCTCAAGGGAGAAGCATGGGAGATTGATCAAAAAGTCAGTAAGAGTTGAAATACTAAAAAAAGCAAGAGACGATGGATAGATACAGAATACCTCTTAATATGGGATTTGTCTTACTAAAGATTAGAAAATAGAATTAGAAATTAGGAAAATATTATTATGCATACTGTCACATAAGTTACTATAATTACTATGTATATGTAAATGTTAGAAATTGAAATACAACTACTATGTATGTTTAAACAGTAAAGGGCAAGAGGATGGATAGATACATAATACTTCTTAATATGGGAATTGTTGTATTAGGGATTAAAAAAAAGAGGTAGAAAGTAGAAATTGGGAAAACATTACTATGTACACTGCTGCAAAATATAATACATTATAACTACAATGTATATGTAAATCCTAGAAGTTTAAGGATTACTATCATGTATACCTAAACAGTATTATTAGTATTCTGTATAACGTAAATTGACCCAGACAATGTACTCACTAACCACTCATATGTTAAAGAAAAAAAACATTAAAAAAATCATTAAAAAAAAAAGATGAGAGCTTCCTAAGCCTTTTTTTTCCTGACTACTAAGCCACTGGGGGCTCCTGCCTCTCTTCTCTGATGGTTTCCTAGGCACCATTTCTTCTCTTCAGTTCCCAAGGTCATCCACACATCCCATTACATCAACTCATCCTGCAACATAGGCCCATACCTGAAGAACTCACCATGCCTAAAGAGCTAACCTTTCCTTCTCCATAATCCCTGCCTATATGTTTCTCAGGCTCTCTACTAATTTAATTTAGGGTTTAGAACTAGGATCATTGAGAAGTCAAATATCATTTTGCTTTGGAGATTCAGTTCATTTTCCTACAGGTGCCCTGCATTCTACTCTTCTCTTCAGACTTCCAAAACCTTCAAAACTTCTCAGACTTTCAGACACAAACACCAAAAACATACAGCTCCCTGCAATATTTTGCCTAATCAGATAGGGTTTTTTTGGTCCATTTACTTTGGTGAGACTTTGATGATAATCCATGTCCCCATGATGGTGACAAAGGAATGAATGGTATGGATGCCACAAGCAGCCAGTGTAAGTCCAAGGCCCACGGCAGCTGCCCCATATTTCTTGAACTTCAATCCTACAGAAAAAGAAAGGAAAAGAAATGCCCATCACCAAACATCCAGACATCGGTCTGAGAATTTAAGACTGTGAGTGTGGAAATTTGAAACTTGGTAACAGCCAGATTTGTGCAACAAATTTATTTTAACAACTTCCGATTTCTCTGTGTGGCTTAGCTTGCTGGGAAACTCAGAGAGTTTGATTACTTTATGATTCAGTAATTCATTTTCAGGGAAAATATGTTAAATCACTAGCTAAGTACTGATAGAAGAAAAGATTTGTAGCTCAGGGTTGAACTGAAAAATCCTTGGTGCTCTCTGAGATTGATGGTTTTCGTGCAGAAGTTTCATTACCAAACTAGGTAATATCATCAGTGCTGGTAATGAAATGTCTGCAAGAAAGTCACCAAGCTCAGAGAGCACCAAGGGCCCCACAGTAACCAAATTAAAGCCATAATCTTTAACAATCAGACACTGCAGAATTCATAGGGAGAGACTGTGGCCATCCTCATTCTTCAGCATCTCCTTTTAAAACAATCCCGATTATCTGGGATGGGAAAAAATATCACCAAGTTCTGACTATCTACCGCTAAATTCAAGATTAAGGCCAATAGGGTGGTTTCACTTGTCATATCAAATGATAATATGATTCTGGCTAGAATGATACGAAATGCAGACATCACAGCCTGTGAATCACACTTTAAGATTTAGCTTTAGGTGGCTTATTCAAAAATTTTGACATCAGAAAGCTTTGCATAATGTGTGAGCATCCCTATTGTGGTTTAATTAGCAAACCATGGTTAAAACAAGTCTTTGCTGAACACGAATAAATGTGGCCACAATCTAGTCTTTATCCGGAATTCATCTTATTTCTCTGATTTATTTCAGTCTTTATCTGGAATTCTTTTTTTAATCCAAAAACAAGATGCATCTCAAATCCCCATCTTTTAAGCTTCTGTATCTTGGGAAAACTCCTCTCTCAGGCTCTCTCCAATCAGCCCTTGAAAGTCACCAAGCTAGTGGCAAGTCCTGCTGGCCCAAAACCCAGGAGAGTTTCCAATGAAGACCATAGCTGTCTTAGCACTTACCCCTTTTCTTGAAGAAGAAGCCAATGGGAATTGGGACAAACATGAAAGCTGTGTAAACAACCCCGACAGACGAAATTGTATCTGCCAAAAGATTCAGAGTGAAGATAGTTACAGCAGGAAATTGTGAAAGTGCCACCATAGACAGGTCACCATAAGCCATAGCATCAGCCTTAAAGATGATTTTGGTGAAGTGGAAAATATGATGTGATCCAACAGTTTTGGACCACAGACAGGCATGATACAGATGTGTAAAGCAAGGACATCAGGGAGGTCTTGCATCCAATGATTTGGATCTTGGTGGCAAGGATAAGGGGCTATTATTTTAATGCCATAATACACAATAGAATCAAAGAGCCATGCTGTCCCCCAGCCTCAAAAAAAATTGAAACACAGTGTGTGGTTACTTTAATTTGCAACCACAAGATGTAATTATGAGCTATGGATTTCGATTATTTTTAAAGTGAGTTAATGAGTTGAGGAAGACTAGTGAAGTCTCCGTCACTCTGAATTTGGTTCCAGGTTAGCCACACTTCCATCCATACTTTTTTCTTGACAATTATAAGAAAGGAGTTGCCTTCATCTACTTCTGAGATGATCTTCAACTTTCCAAGCTTTAAACTTTGAGTTGGAGAACAGAATAATAGAGTTGGAAGGGACCTTAGGGATCTTCTAGTCCAAACCCGGGCTCCGGCAGGAAACCTTATACCTGTGATGGCAAATCTATGGCATGTGTGCCAGAGATAGCACGCAGAGCCCTCTCTGTGGACACGCGCACCATCACCCCAGCTCAGCCAGTTGGTCATTGAGTTTCCGACGTGTGCATTTGTGCCGGCCAGCTGGTCATTGGGTTTCCAAGGCGCGAATGCACGCCAGCCAGCTGGTCATCAGGTTCTCAGCCAGCTAATCATCAGGTTTCCAGCACTCTGGTACGCACACACCTTCCGGTTTGAGCACTCTGTGCCTAAAAGGTTCACCATCACTGCCCTATACTATTTCAGACAAATGTTTGTCCAATCTCTTCTTAAAAACTTCCAGTGTTGGAGCATTCATAATTTCTGGAAGCAACTTGTTCCATGAATTAATTGTTCTGTCAGGAAATTTCTCCTTAGCTCTAGGTTGCTTCTTGATTAGTTTCCACCCATTGCTTTGTGTCCTGTCTTCAAGTGCTTTGGAGAATAGCTTCACTCCCTCTTTATTGGAACACTGCTATCATGTCACCCCTAGTCCTTTTTTCATTAAACTGGCCATACTCCACTAGACCCCATACATCTATTAGAGAAAACATTATAGAGCAGTGTTTTCCAACCTTGACAACTTTAAGATATGTGGACTTCAATTCCCAGAATTATTCTGTTAGAAATGTTATGAGGAGTAAAGGTCAGGAAGAGAAGCGAACAGCTAAAAAGGAAAAGAATGCAGCTAATTCAAAGCTAACTGCCAAAAACAGAGTGTGTGAAGATTACAAGTTAAACAGATTTCAAGAGAGCAGACAAGATTGAAGTCTCCTCCTGCAGCTTATGGAAATATGCTGTTCCACCCTGGCTACACTCCAGGTTTGTCTGTGAACAAATATTTTTCCTCATGGCCTCACTGCCTTTTGCAGCTGGAATGATAGAGAGCATTCTGAAGAGGTGGGTGGCATTGTCAGGAAGGGTCAGCCATTTTTCTTTTGGGAAATGGCTGCAGAATGCTGCAAATGGCTGACATTGTGGGTTGATTGCCAAAATGTGGTCATGTGACAGAGGGAGACATCCTGGCCATCTGAACTTCAGAACTGGATCATAAGTACCTTTTTTGGGGGTGGGCGGGGGGTGGGTGGTTGTCCCATGGTAACTTTGAACGGGTGCTAAATGACTGATCATAAGTCATGGACTCCCTGTAATTATTGATCTATTTATTAGTCCAGTGTTTCTCAACCTCAGCAACTTTAAAATGTGTGGATGTCAACTTCTAGAATGCTGGCTAGAGAATTGTGGGAGTTGAAGTTCATACATCTTAAAGTTGCAAAGTTTGAGAAACATTGCACTGACCAGATTGTTTGCCTATCCAAAAATGAGGCAATGAAAAGCCAAGGAAAAGGAACCCATTTTAAAATGCCTCCCACTTCACAGACCAATTTATGTGGATTATAAAGATTCTCAGCCATTCTCAAACTATCCCAAGTGATATTTTTTTTCATGAACAGCTGGAGAATTACATGTAGTCCTCCACTTACAACCACAACTGAGCCCAAAATTTACATTGCTAAGCGAGACAGTTCTCAAGTGAGTTGAGAACTGTTGCATTTTATGACTTTTCTTGCCACAATTGTTAAGTGAATCACTGCAGTTGTTAAGTTAGTAGCACAGTTGTTAAGTGAAGCTGGCTCCCCCATTGATTTTGCTTATCAGAAGGTTGCAAATATGAACGCTGGACACTGCAACTGGTCATAGATATGAGTCAGTTGCCAAGCGTCTGAATTTTGATCCCATGTCCATGGAGATGCTGAAATGGTTGTAAGTGAGGAAAAGGTCATAAGTCACTTTCTTCAGTGCCGTTGTAAATGAACTGTTGTAAGTCGGGGAGTACCTGTACAGAATGATCCAACCAAAGGAATTGGTTCGATCAAACTAACACCTCAAACTAACCCAGATTGAACAGAGAGAAGTCAATATCTGACTTGGAGGAAAACAGATACTTTGCATACACTGGACTTCCTTCCTGGAGCTTTCAAAAAACCACCTGGCATCTAGATGCTTGTCACTGTATCACCATGGCTATTTTTATTTCCAAATGTTCTTGCAGTGTCACTTTCACTTTCTAATTCCTGTAAGCAGTGCTAAACAACCTGAAGCCCCGAATCAGCACATAATCCCCTTTAACCAAGCATCAACTTTCAGCAAGAAAACCATGAGCTCATATATAGGAATTCTGTGGTATTTTTAAGAGGTGATAAACTTACTAAAATTGTTTAGTAACTTGTTGGGATGAAGGTGGGAAGTCAGTCATGTCTTTATTTCTTTTTATTTTCTTTACTATATTCTTACTTTTCAGTTTCCCTATTCTTTTCAGTACCTTCCACTCTTTCTTTTTATTCTTTTACTGTTCTAATTATAATCTTTAATAAATTACTTTAAAAACAGCTTTTCAAACTTTCTGAGCTCTGATCCCTTAGAATAATACAGGTAGTTCTCAATTTAGGACTGCAATTAGGACCAGAATTTCCACAAGGCGGGTGTTAAGTGAGTCACATCCAATTTTATGCTATGGTTGTTAAGAGAATCACAATGGTGGTTAAGTGAATCATGCAGTCATTAAGTGAATCTGGCTTCCCCCATAGACTCTGCTTGTTGGAAGCTAACTGGGAAGATCACAGATAGCAATCACATAATCCTGGAATGCTGCAACCATCACAGATACATGCCAATTGCCAAGCGCTAGAATTTTGATCACATGACTGTGGGAATGCTACTGAGAGCGCAAGGCTGGTTGTAAGTCATTTTTTCCAGTGCCAATGTAATTTTGAACAAATGGTTATAATTCGAGGACTATCTGTAAGTGAATTTGCATTACCAACCTCACCCCCTATGAATAAAACTAAGCAATACAGGTAGTCCTCGACGTACAACAGTTCATTTAGTGACCACTCAAAATTACAACAGCACTGAAAAAAATGACTTATGACCATTTTGTGACACTGACAATTGGTGCAGCATCCCTATGATCACATGATCAAAATTCAGATGCTTGGCTGGTTCATATTTATGATGGTTGCCATGTCCCAGGGTGATCAGCTTTTGATAACATCTGATGAGCAAAGTCAATGGAGAAGCCGGATTCGCTTAACAACCCTGTTACTAACTTAACAATTGCAGTGATTCAATTAACTGTGGCAAGAAAGATAAAATGGGGTGAAACCCACTTAACAACATATATTTTGGGCTCAATTGTGGTCGTAAGTCTAGGACTATATGTATACAGTACTAAAAGCCATACCAAGTCATCGACCAGTCAGTTCCAATAATTCCTTTCAAAAGGAAGAATTAATAGGAAATATGTATGTATGTGTATATATATATATGTGTGTTTTCTGAGGTTTTCACGGGTGTTTGTATGTAGGTCTTTGGTTGTTCGGATTTTCTCCCGTGTAAAATTGGAAGTGTCTTGGCGACGTTTCGACGAAGTCTCCTTCAGGCTTCAGCTTCATGCTTCTGGGAGCAATGTGTGATCGCAGCTGTTTCTTCCTGTTTCTTCCTAGTGGGGGTTTGAACTGATTGGGTGGGAGCTTGGCTGTGCTCTGATTGGATGGGGTTTTTTTGTGCTCTGATTGGCTGGGGGTGTGTCCTGTTTGGATGGGGGCTTGGTTGTGCTCAGTTTAGTCTGTGTTGCAGGGGGATTTGAGCTGGTGAGCTACATTGCTGTTGTTTGGCTTCGTGGTCGTGCTACATCTTCATAGTGGGTGTCAGTCTGCTGCATGTATGGATTGGAGGGGTTTGAAATGGCTAATGTTGCAGTCTGGCTTCTGGTCCTTGGTCGTGCTTCATGATCAGTGTGGGTTTGGGTCTGCTTTCTGGGTGGATGTGCGGTGGTGACATCCTGTGTGGACCTCGTGAGTGTGGGTCTGGTGTCATTCCTCGTGTTAGGGACTCATTTGTCAATAAGGGCGGGTTTCCAAATGGCTGGCAGGCGGGAGGTATCATCTCGTTCAAACCCCCACTAGCAGTTAAAAGGAAGAAACAGCTGCGATCACACATTGCTTCCAGAAGCACGAAGCTGAAGCCTGAAGATGACGAATGAGACTTTGTCGAAACGTTGCCAAGACACTTCCAATTTTGCATGGGAGAAAACCCGAACAACCAAAGACCTACATATAGATAGATAGATAGATAGATAGATAGATAGATAGATAGTTCTGGAGATTTGCCAGAGCCCTGTAGGTCTCAAATAACTCAAATAGCAAAACAGAAAGCAGAAATGGAACAGGAAGCATGGGCAAAAATGAAAGTGATATTTTCATCAATGCCCAAGGGTCGAACAAGAATGTAAGTACAAATAAAATATGAAAGTGATAGTAACTAATATTATGCAATGGAGATGATGGAAACCAGTGGTGGGTTGCTCCTGGTTTGCTGTGGTTTGAGTGAACCAGTAGCGGCAGCGTGAGGTTCCACCCACCCACCCAGACGTCATCAAAAATGCTCTGTGCATGCGCAGAAGTGCCGCACACTCACAAAGCAAACGTGCACCAGCGCACTACTGAGAGCAAACCAGTAGCACTGGGATTTGAAACCCACTACTGATGGAAACCAAACATAAAGTGCAGGTTAATCTACTCATTTTTACAAGGTTGCATAAATAGTCTTCATGCAAACTTTGGTAGCAGACATCTTCCTTCGCCCTATACTCCCTTTCAGCCTCAGTTCCCCTCCCCCCCCACATGCCCCGTTAAAGGTGGTCGGGGTGGAAGTAATATTATTCAGTGTCAACTCCCTAAGTTATTTATTTATTTATCCCAGCTCTTAAACCCCCTTGTTAGCATTCTGTGCCCTTATTACTCTTCCTGGGAGAGATAGGGAGGGTAACAGAAGGAATGTTAGATATAAACCAAAAGACAGAAGGAAAGTGCATTGACAGTTTATCACAGACAGGAGAAACTAAATTCAAGTGGCAAAAAGCTCAAGAAGAAATAGTTCGATTCCAAAAATTTCTGCCTTAATAAACTCAGTAATAAACTAGGATGGGAAAGTTTAGAAAGCTCTACTTTCTAAGATTCTGTATCTAGCGTCAAAGTAACATTAGACTCAACACTCACAATCCAAATTACTTAAATTGTTGCTTCCCGATCTTGTCCCATTGCGTTGGACACCAGCTTAAAGTTACTGCTGCTACAATTACTGTAGCATCTTCTTTCTTTAGTTTATGGCAATCGGTTGGAATGAGTAGCAATCAGGGTCACCCCCCCAAAAGCCAGCAAACCTAAGGACAGCTCCTCGGTTTTAACTCCCCCACCTTGCTCACCTTCTGTCAAATGGCGCCACAAATTTGACCATGCGTTGCCCATATTTGCAATGTGGATTATTGGTGGCTGACCAGATCGCGAGCGTGAACACAGCCACCCCCTGCTAAACTTTACTCAGAAAGTAACTTTTATTTAGCACAGAGGAGGAGAGAAGGGAGGGACTGCAGCCATGGGGCGTGTCATCTATTTTTCAGTTTCTGGTCGTGAACTCAGTCCGGAAAAGGAAAGAACGGAAACAGCCTATTTGTCATCTCTTGCAAGCTTAGAGACACGTGTAGGCATGCATATAGATGGATAAACAGAGACTGTATAAGTGTCCTCAGGAAAGCCACTGAATGTCTTTCTTTAAAAAAAAAATCTTAAAGGCACAAATTATATCTATCATCTTGGGAGGTTGCTGCTGTAGTATTAACGCAACTTTCAGTAATTATATCGGGCTTATCGCTCTTTTGCACCAGTTAACTCTCGGACGAAGCGAGACAGCGCGTTCAAACCTGTCCGTCGAAGGCCACCGTATCGGCAGTTTTTTTTTTAACGCCGCCCATAGCATTCTGGGAAATGTAGTAATTTGGTGCATAAACCAGATAATCCCATAATAGAATAGAATAGAATTTTTTATTGGCCAAGTGTGATTGGACACCCAAGGAATTTGTCGTGGTGCATATGCTCTCAGTGTACATAAAAGAAAAGATACGTTCATCAAGAATTCTAAGGTACAACACTTAATGATAGTCATAGGGTACAAATAAGCAATCAGGAAACAATATCAATATAAATCGTAAGGATACAATCAACAAAGTTACAGTCATACGTGGAAAGAGATGGGTGGTGGGAATAATGAGAAGATTAATAGTCGTGCAGACTAGTAAATAGTTTGCTAGTGTTGAGGGAATTATTTGTTTAGCAGAATGATGGCGTTCGGGAAGAAACTGTTCTTGTGTCTAGTTGTTCTAGTGTGCAGTGTCCTAAAGTGTTGTTTTGAGGGTAGGAGCTGAAACAGTTTATGTCCAGGATGCAATGGGTCTGTAAATATTTTCACAGCCTTCTTTTTGACTCGTGCAATATACAGATCCTCAATGGAAGGCAGGTTGGTAACAATTGTTTTTTCTGCAGTTCTAATTATCCTCTGAAGTCTGTGTTTGTCTTGTTGGGTTGCAGAACCAAACCAGACAGTTATAGAGGTGCAGATGACAGACTCAATAATTCCTCTGTAGAACTGGATCAGCAGTTCCTTGAGCAGTTTGAGTGATTTTTTTTAAATTTCATTTTGTCACAACAGTATATACAATCATCAACATAAACAATAACCCATCATGAGAGAAAAAAAAGTATATATAAGTAAAAGTATGCAACAACTATATATAATTTGATTTATATATAATTTGATATAATTTTATAATTTGATATAATGAAGGGAACAATAGGACAGGCACTTTGCTCTTATGCACGCCCCTTATAGTCCTTTTAGGAATGGGGTGAGGTCAATAGTAGACAGTTTTTGGTTGAAGATTTTGGGGTTTTGAGTAGAGACTATAGAGATTTGATATATTTGATATACTTTGATATAGAGATTTGATAGAGTAGCAGGCAAAATCGCTGTCTGTTTCTTTGGGGGAGCGGCTTCTTCTTCTTATCTAGTCTGACGCATACTAATATGTTTAATTTTTAAAATATATTTGTTAATTTGTGCCAAAGTGCTTGTTTGTATAGACTTTCTATCTATGTCTATCTAAATGTTTGTATGAACTTTCTATTTATGTTAGAAAGTCCATATTTTGGATAGTGGGGCCACTGGTTTGAAAGAGGGGTAAAAGAATCCTATCTGTGTGAGAACTGAACGCCCCCCACTTACATAAAAAGGGAAATAAGACATCCCCTATCTCCGATCCACAACACCCCTTGCAGAAGTTCCAAGAAGATTCCACAACTAATTGCACCCTGATTCAGGTGATCCTGAGGGCACAGATAAACCCCCAAAGAAGCTTCAACACAGTGGTGGGTTTCAAATTTTTTTACTACCAGTTCTGTGGGTGTGGCTTGGTGGGTGTGGCATGGCATGGAGGGGAAGGATACTGTAAAATCTCCTTTCCCACCTCACTCCTGTGGGGAGGATATTGCAAAATCTCCATTTCCTCCCGATCAGCTGGGACTTGGGGACTTGGGAGGCAGAGAATAGATGAGGGCAGGGCCAGTCAGAATTTTTACTACCAGTTCTCCGAACTACTCAAAATTTCTGCTACTCGTTCTCCAGAACTGATCAGAACCTGCTGAAACTCACCTCTGCTTCAACAGCTCTCAAAGAGCATGCTAATGGCAAGATGACTGCAAAGAAATGCAATCCTTCCAACCCCTTTCCACCATCCTGTCAGAATCTAGCCTTCCATTCCCTCACCATCCAGTCTCGATTGTCAGTTCCTATTCTTCAATCCCCCCAGTCATCAGAACTGATGAAGCTTCTTGGATGAGAAGCGAAACATTTTCTTCTTCCTCATCAAGGAAAAAAACAGTCCAGTTGCCTTTTGAAGAAAAAATCACCTTGGAGACATACTGACATTGAAACACATAGGCGGTATTCCAGATAAAATGTTCTTGTACATACTGTACTGATTAAAAACAAACACATCGTGTTGTGTATCCCTGACTTTCTTAGAAGCACAATTTTAGCACTCTGTCCCTTCTTCATGTTTGCTGATTTATTTTTCAACACTTTAAAAATATTTTTTGTAAACTATTTAAGCCATTGCGCAAATGCACATTCATGTTGAAGCAGTATGTCCATGTAAAGAGGAAGAAGATTAAAATCCCTGGGGTGAATTGTTCTGGTTCAGTAATGCCTTTCATGTAAAGGTGGTCCTTGTTTATTCATCACCTTTCAGGCTGGCAACAATTTTATTTATTTTTATTTATTCATTTATTTTGTCATACAGTATATATAAGCATAAGCATGAAATTATACAATATATAAGCATATATATAAGTATGAGTATGTAATAACTATATTAATTGGATATAATGAAAGGAAACAATATGACAGGAACGGTAGGCACGCTGGTGCTCTTATGCACGCCCCTTACAGACCTCTTAGGAATGCGGTGAGGTCAATAGTAGACAGTTTTTGCTTGAAGCTTTGGGGATTTTGGGAAGAGACCACAGAGTCAGATAGTGTATTCCAGGCATTAACAACTCTGTTACTGAAGTCATATTTTCTGCAATCAAGATTGGAGCGGTTAACATTAAGCTTAAATCTATTGTGTGCTCATGTATTGTTGCAAATGAAGCTGAAGTAGTCTTCGACAGGAAGGACATTGTAATAGATGATTCTATGAGTTAAACTCAGGTCATGTCGAAGGCGGCGTAGTTCTAAATTTTCTACAGCCAGGATTTCAAGTCCGGTTAATAAAATTAATAAATATATATATATAAATATATAATGAATCCACTACTGTGCTTAAAATCTTAAAGCCTTTAAAGACCTTTACAGCAGGAGTGAAATCCAGCAGGTTCTGGAGAACCAGTAATGGAAATTTTGAGTAGTTCAGAGAACCGGCAAATACCACCTCTGGCTGGTCCCAGAGTGGGGTGGGAATGGAGATTTTGCAATATCCTTCCCCAGGAGTGGGGTGGGAATGGAGATTTTGCAATATCCTTCCCCCAGGAGTGGGGTGGGAATGGAGATTTTGCAATATCCTTCCCCAGGAGTGGGGTGGGAATGGAGATTTTGCAGTATCCTTCCCCTGCCATGCCCACTAAGCCATACCACGCCCACAGAAAAAAAAAGTAAATAAAAATGAATTTCACCACTGCTTTACAGTCACAAAGTTACTGATGTAATTGTGAACAGTTGTTAGAATGTACAGCCTGTAAACAGAGATGGATGGCCTCTCCCTTTGCCAAAATGTAAATAAATCAATTGCCATATTTAACTTTCAGCAGAAGAACAATGCTTAGGTAGCATTTGGTGTTGCCAATATAGAGGTATCCTGTATTTTCACAGCCCTGACCAGCTAACTTCTATATACAGTAACTTTTGACAGAAATCAGTCAATCAATCAAAATAGACTGGAAGGGACCTTGGAGGTCTTCTAGTCCAGCTCCCTCTTCAAGCAGGAGATCCTATGCCATTTCAGACAAGTGATTGTCCAGTCTTTCTTAAAAACCTCCGATGATGAAGCACCCACAACTTCTGAAGACTTTGATGCAGTTTTACTAAGGAGTTTAGAACTTGTCATAAGCAGAATGCTCTTTCTCAAGGCCACCCAAGTTTTTTATAGTTTGTGAACGGACAAATGTTCCCCTGCTTCCAATTCCTTGAATTAAAACAAACAACCACCAATTGAACCTTCTAGAAATACTGCACTGTATGGAGGTGCCCACTGGGTACACCTACTGGATAGCAAACATTGCATACAAGGTGAAAAGTAAATTGGGTAGTAAACAGGTATCTTCTCCTACAGAGAAATATCCCAGAGGTTAGCATTAATTTCTTCATGGTACCATCAGTCCTTAAAGTGCCATGAATAAATCATCAAATGGACATGCTTGTATATTTCTTGCTGCATAAATGTGATAAATGCATCTTGTCAGAACTGTGTGATGACTGATAAAATATTTTTACATTTTATCTTTCAGGGACTGTAAAGTAAGTCTCTGAGGGGTGAAATTCTGGTCACTTTTGCAGCTGAATATGTGGAGACATTCTTTTGACAACAGCATGGGTGCTACCTTGATAGCTCCAGGTGGGGTGGGGTGCTCAGCCTGCATTTCTGCTCCAAGCAACACAAATCTTTGTCTCCTCTACATTTTGTGTCAGGCAACATGTGGCAATACAAATGGCTGTGCAGGTTGTCCTGGTGTCATGTGGTTGTTGGCAGTCATGAAGAATTACCATCAGAATTAATATTATCCAGTGCAGAGTACGAAGCACTCTGGCTTGTTCTTATTTCACAAATATGGACAGGGAGGATAGCAAGAGCTGAAGAAGGAAGCAGCTGCCGCTGTTGCGGCCCTGGAGTTGGGTCAGGCTGAACCCAGAGTTCTGAGATCCAAAACTAGGAAGTGACAATGATATTTGGTATTGTGTTGGTTTTCCTTACTCTCCTTTGTATGATATTCTGATTATTCTTGACCCTTCTTTATTGCGTATGTAAGATTGATAAACTTAGCTACTTCGTATCACCTGCTTGCCATATGGCTGTTGTATGTGTTTAAAATTTTGAGTAAAATTCTTATCTTGTATAAGAAAAATGAAAATTTACCATACCTGATATGTATTTGTATAAACCTTTTTTGACCAATAAAAACTTTTTGGAAAAAAAAAAAAAAAAAAAAAAAAAAGATTGGAGCGGTTAACATTAAGCTTAAATCTATTGTGTGCTCATGTATTGTTGCAAATGAAGCTGAAGTAGTCTTCGACAGGAAGGACATTGTAATAGATGATTCTATGAGTTAAACTCAGGTCATGTCGAAGGCGGCGTAGTTCTAAATTTTCTACAGCCAGGATTTCAAGTCCGGTTAATAAAATTAATAAATATATATATATAAATATATAATGAATCCACTACTGTGCTTAAAATCTTAAAGCCTTTAAAGACCTTTACAGCAGGAGTGAAATCCAGCAGGTTCTGGAGAACCAGTAATGGAAATTTTGAGTAGTTCAGAGAACCGGCAAATACCACCTCTGGCTGGTCCCAGAGTGGGGTGGGAATGGAGATTTTGCAATATCCTTCCCCAGGAGTGGGGTGGGAATGGAGATTTTGCAATATCCTTCCCCAGGAGTGGGGTGGGAATGGAGATTTTGCAGTATCCTTCCCCTGCCATGCCCACTAAGCCATACCACGCCCACAGAAAAAAAAAGTAAATAAAAATGAATTTCACCACTGCTTTACAGTCACAAAGTTACTGATGTAATTGTGAACAGTTGTTAGAATGTACAGCCTGTAAACAGAGATGGATGGCCTCTCCCTTTGCCAAAATGTAAATAAATCAATTGCCATATTTAACTTTCAGCAGAAGAACAATGCTTAGGTAGCATTTGGTGTTGCCAATATAGAGGTATCCTGTATTTTCACAGCCCTGACCAGCTAACTTCTATATACAGTAACTTTTGACAGAAATCAGTCAATCAATCAAAATAGACTGGAAGGGACCTTGGAGGTCTTCTAGTCCAGCTCCCTCTTCAAGCAGGAGATCCTATGCCATTTCAGACAAGTGATTGTCCAGTCTTTCTTAAAAACCTCCGATGATGAAGCACCCACAACTTCTGAAGACTTTGATGCAGTTTTACTAAGGAGTTTAGAACTTGTCATAAGCAGAATGCTCTTTCTCAAGGCCACCCAAGTTTTTTATAGTTTGTGAACGGACAAATGTTCCCCTGCTTCCAATTCCTTGAATTAAAACAAACAACCACCAATTGAACCTTCTAGAAATACTGCACTGTATGGAGGTGCCCACTGGGTACACCTACTGGATAGCAAACATTGCATACAAGGTGAAAAGTAAATTGGGTAGTAAACAGGTATCTTCTCCTACAGAGAAATATCCCAGAGGTTAGCATTAATTTCTTCATGGTACCATCAGTCCTTAAAGTGCCATGAATAAATCATCAAATGGACATGCTTGTATATTTCTTGCTGCATAAATGTGATAAATGCATCTTGTCAGAACTGTGTGATGACTGATAAAATATTTTTACATTTTATCTTTCAGGGACTGTAAAGTAAGTCTCTGAGGGGTGAAATTCTGGTCACTTTTGCAGCTGAATATGTGGAGACATTCTTTTGACAACAGCATGGGTGCTACCTTGATAGCTCCAGGTGGGGTGGGGTGCTCAGCCTGCATTTCTGCTCCAAGCAACACAAATCTTTGTCTCCTCTACATTTTGTGTCAGGCAACATGTGGCAATACAAATGGCTGTGCAGGTTGTCCTGGTGTCATGTGGTTGTTGGCAGTCATGAAGAATTACCATCAGAATTAATATTATCCAGTGCAGAGTACGAAGCACTCTGGCTTGTTCTTATTTCACAAATATGGACAGGGAGGATAGCAAGAGCTGAAGAAGGAAGCAGCAACTTTGAACCCGAGTCTAGCTTTGATACCGTGTCCCAGTGTGTGCATGATATCTGGTTAGATAATCCTGGGAGTGGTGTAACCCTGATTTAGGCATTATTTAAGATCCTGACCTCAGCCATGTTTGTGTCTTGATCTCGTCCATGCTGCTTCAGCATCTAGCCCACTCAGTCCCCATCATCTCCCCATCTGGGTTTTGATCCCTGTCATCTAAAGCAGGGGTCTCCAACTTTGGTCCCTTTAAGACTTGTGGACTTCAACTGCCAGAGTTCCTCAGCCAGCTTTGCTGGCTGAGGGACTCTGGAAGTTGAAGTCCACAAGTCTTAAAGGGACCCAGGTTGGAGATCCCTGATCTAAAGCAGTGATTCTCAGCCTTTTCTTCACTACTGATCCCCTTTAAATATCTTTAATGGCCATGACTATAGCCACAGATCACCAAGATTTAAGATTTAAATCATAGCATTTTCTCCAAGCCTTTATGGATCCTCTGTAAGACCGTGGCCCCTCAGGGGTCTGTAGACCACAGGTTAAGAATCGCAGATCTAAATTGTTATCCATCTCTACATGTCCAAGTAGTCCTCGACTTACGAATGTAATGGAGCTTTCCCGTTACAGGTAGTCCTCAACTTACAAATACAGTGGAGCCTGCCTATTACAGATAGTCCTTGACTTACAACCATAATGGAGCCTGCCCATTATGGTCATAAATTGTGATGGTCATTAAACAAGGCATCCATGTGACTGCCTCATTTAAGGAATCCCATCCCTAAAATCCCTACCACAGGACCAGGCCCACTCCCCAACTCACACTTGGCTGCCCAGGCCTTCCAAATTCTACCCCGTCCCAAGGTACCCCTTGCCCAACTTCCTGTCCTTGGGATCCCTTGAAACCTGCTTCCATCCCAATGGGTCTCACATCCTCCTCCCTACCAGTCATGTATCTTTACTATAGATCTGTTGGAATAGCCACTGCACTGTGCAGCCTTCTTACACAGTGGAGGCAGTGTGGGGACTCCATCCCAAAAGTTGGTGCCAATTTGGGAGTGGCTGCTCTGAATTTTGGCCACTCTAAAATGGTACCCACTTCCAGAATGGAGGCACACAACCTGTGGAGAGGCTAAGGGATGGAGTGATCTACTTTGCTTCCTCTAGAGATAGCACTGAGGAAGGAGAACAGGCTGCCCTGCCCTTTGGCCATAAATCAAAGGCTTCCTGTGACTGCAATTTGGACATTCTAGGACATTTCCACGTAACAGAATTCAGATATCCAAATGGAACATGTTTCCACAGGTTACTAAAAAATTGCTCTACAATCCTGCGTGCAAAAGAGCGTTTCACAATTAATCAAAACCAGAGAACAATCAGTTCCTAGGATTTATTTATTTATTTTGTCAAGTACATATTAAATAATATATATATATAAGTATAAGCATGAATTGAGTACATAAAATGAATACAATTAAAGGGAACATTAGGACAGGAACACTGGTGCTCTTATGCATGCCCAAGTCAACAGTAGACAGTTTTAGGTTAAAGTTTTTGGGATTTTGGGATAAAACCACAGAGTCTGGTAGTGCATTCCAGGCATTAACAACTCTGTTACTGAAGTCATATTTTCTGCAATCGAAATTGGAGTGGTTCATTTTAAGTTTGTACCTATTGTTTGTTCCTGTATTGTTGTGGTTAAAGCTGAAGTAGTCATTGACAGGAAAGACATTGTAGCAGATGATTTTATGAGTTATGCTCAAGTCATACTGAAGGCGGCATAGTTCTAAATTTTCTAAACCCAGAATTTCAAGTTTGGTGGCATAAGGTATTTTGTTACGAGCAGGAGTGGAGGACTCTTCTTGTGAAATATTTCTGGACGTGCTCAATTATATTAATGACCGATATGCAGTGTGGGTTCCAGACAGATGAGCTGTATTTGAGAATTGGTCTAGCAAATGTTTTGTATGCTCTGGTTAGTAGTGTAATCTTACCAGAGAAGAATCTATGCAAGATTAAGTTTACAACTCTTAATGCCTTTTTGACAATGTTGTTACAGTTGGCTTTGGCCCCTCAGATCATTTGATACGAATACTCCATGGTCCTTGACAGAGTGAGGGATATCTACAAGGTCATATGCACTTAGCAGAATTCAGATATCCAAATGGAACATGTTTCCACAGGTTACTAAAAAATTGCTCTACAATCCTGCGTGCAAAAGAGCGTTTCACAATTAATCAAAACCAGAGAACAATCAGTTCCTAGGATTTATTTATTTATTTTGTCAAGTACATATTAAATAATATATATATATAAGTATAAGCATGAATTGAGTACATAAAATGAATACAATTAAAGGGAACATTAGGACAGGAACACTGGTGCTCTTATGCATGCCCAAGTCAACAGTAGACAGTTTTAGGTTAAAGTTTTTGGGATTTTGGGATAAAACCACAGAGTCTGGTAGTGCATTCCAGGCATTAACAACTCTGTTACTGAAGTCATATTTTCTGCAATCGAAATTGGAGTGGTTCATTTTAAGTTTGTACCTATTGTTTGTTCCTGTATTGTTGTGGTTAAAGCTGAAGTAGTCATTGACAGGAAAGACATTGTAGCAGATGATTTTATGAGTTATGCTCAAGTCATACTGAAGGCGGCATAGTTCTAAATTTTCTAAACCCAGAATTTCAAGTTTGGTGGCATAAGGTATTTTGTTACGAGCAGGAGTGGAGGACTCTTCTTGTGAAATATTTCTGGACGTGCTCAATTATATTAATGACCGATATGCACTGTGGGTTCCAGACAGATGACCTGTATTCAAGAATTGGTCTAGCAAATGTTTTATATACTCTGGTTAGTAGTGTAGTCTTACCGGAGAAGCTATGCAAGATTTGGTTTACAACTCTTAATGCCTTTTTGGCAATGTTGTTACAGTGGGCTTTGGCACTCAGATCATTTGATACGAGTATTCCAAGGTCCTTGACAGAGTGAGGGTCATTTACAAGGTCATGTGCACTTAGGTTGTATTTTGTGTTCTGATTCTTTTTGCCAATGTGTAAGAGCATTTGTTGATTAAGATTTGGAGTTGCCAATTTTTTGACCATTCCAACACAAAGTCAAGGTCTTTTTGAAGGGTAGCAGTATTGTTGGTAGCATTAAATAATTTAACATCATCGGCGAAGAGAACGCAGTTACTTGTATGATCACAAAGGTCAATTATGTATAATATGAAGAGTATTGGTCCTAGAATGCTGCCTTGGGGGACACCATTATTAACAGGTGCAGGATTTGATAGGGTGCTGTCTATTTTGATCACTTGTTGCCTGTTTGACAGGAATCCAGTTATCCAATTATGAAGGGGTTCAGAGATGCCGTAGGATTTTAGTTTCAGAAGTAGTTTGTCATGTATTCTTTCTACGGAGAGCATAATTCAAGATCAGTGTTGACACTGGAGGAATCTTGCTGGGAAAAAGAAAATGCTAGAGATTTTTTGTCATCGGCCACTCCCAAATTAAAGCAGCAAAAAACTGCCTTTTCAAATTTTTCCATGGCTGCAGATTATCCAGCTGTATCATTCCATTGATTTTATACACTCTGATAGTGAGTAGGAGGTACAAGTAAGACGATTGTTTTAGGAACAATACTTCAATGCTGTACCCAGGGAAGTGTGTATAGTTGCAAAACCATACAAATATAAAAAAATCACTTTAATATGTTTGTTTTGAAAAGTATAAGCAGCTTCAGGAATGAAGGCATGAAAAAGTGTTTGAAGTAGAACTTTTTGGAAATCATTGTTATGTGGTGTACACTATCAATCTAGCCATTTCCTCTTACAAATATACAAAGAAAGAAAGAAAGCTTTCTTTCTGTTTTCTGTGCCACTCACACAATTGAGTGCAGGTTTATATATTATTGGGATATGGGGATTATGTGTTAAGCAGCCCAGAAGCTTTGATAAGAAAAGCATTAAATGTCCTTCAAAATATCCTGATGGGATCACCCTGTAACTGTGATGGTGAACCTATGGAACACACGCCACAGGTGGCATGCAGAGGCCTCTCTGCAGGCAAGCCAGCCATCACCCCAGCCCAACTCCACCGCACATGCATCCACGCCTCCCACCGGCCAGCTGGTCTTTGGGGTGCGTGGGTAGAGGCTGCAGGTGGCTTTCCAGGCCGAAAATAAAGCGGGGGGGAGGGCACATGCACAGGCGGGGCGCTCACATTGTATTTTGGGGGGTTCAGGCACATGCACGTGCATTTGCACACACATGCTTTGGGCACCCGGCACCAAAAAGGTTAACCATCACTGCCCTATAACCAGCAAGATGGAGAACACGAGATGAATTCAGCTTGGTGAAGGAGTAGTTCTGCTGGCTTCTGCCGGCTTTCAGGAAAAGGAAGGCTGAGCTGAGAAGGACGCAAGATCTCAGTGGGGTGGATTTGGTTTGAGCAAGACAAAAATTGCAGTGCATATTGGTTATAGGGTCAATTTACTGAATAAGTCAGGGAAGTGTGATAGTAGAAAGAGACTATATAACTGGTATAGACGTTTAAGATTGTTTCAGCGTTCAGAAGATGGTTAGCTCTTTGGGAAGAAGACACTTGAAATCCAGCTCCTTGTAGTAAGGGGCAGGAGACTTGTCGAATTCAATGTGTATTTTCTGTTGCTTTGTTCAGCACCAGCAAGATGTAACTATGCAAAAAACTAATGCGTTTGTGTGTTTCTTTCTTTCTTTTTTTTAAGAAACAAGAATTTTATTTTCCAAGTACCTTCCAATAAAATACTAGTTTGGACCAAAAATAATGCAAACACAAGCAGGTTCATGTATAGTTTTCCTTAAGATATAAACGTATTACCTGAGCAATCATTTTTCTGGTAGCTAATATATTTGTTTATGTTTTGTAAACTAAAATCCACATTTTTATACTCAGTGTACACATTTTAGGTTCCATAAGACACAGCCCTATATGCCCTAAAAAGTTTTTAAAAAATTTCAGCCCCAAATATCATGGCTAAAAAAAATCAAACATGCATTTGTTCCTTATATTTAACAGTAACATACTTAAATATGGCAGTCTTTTTGTGCAACTTCTGATTTCTTTACTAGTTCACCAGCCCCACCTGTACCTCTATATTAGCAAACTAATCTTTGTGTTTCCGTCACTTTTGTGTAAGTTTACAGGTTCCAGCCCTGTAAAAATCTTCTTATATTCCAGAATCTCACCTCTGTGAGCAACAGGGTCACTGATTCAAGATTTTGTGAGACCTAATACATTTTTGCACATGTCTCTGTACAAGTGATCAATAACATTTGGATGGAGCTTTTTTTGTTAAATCTTAGCATTTCTATATAATTACCAAATCTGAGTTGCCCAAATCTGGATGATCATTGGATGGAAGCTGTCTTCTAATGACCATCCTGATTTTTGCAGCTCAAATATGACAGCCTCACCTCTTATCTACCCAAGGACCAAGTCCCAAATTTACTTTTTCAAGAAATCTCATTATATATGCAGATATTTTCAAGGCTACTATGACATTTAAAGAAAACAAAAATGACAGTGAAAGTTGGGGATCAGTTCGTTATAGAATGCATATTACAGAACTAAAAATCCTACTGGTTGAAGGACAGAGAATGTGTGATCCTCCAGATGCTATGCAGTTATAGCATATATTCCATTGCCTATAAAATTATTATATTTGGCTGGAGTTCCATAACAGCCAGTAGGGTGTAATTCCTTTACCCTATCTCCGTGATGGCGAGCCAATGGCACACGTGCCAGACGTGGCATGCAGAGCCCTCTCTGCTGGCACATGTGCCATCATCCCAGGTCAGATCTCCGTGGTGTTTCTTTCGTGAGCTTCTGTTACCCTGCAAACGATGAAAAAGAAGCTCACGAAAGAAAAAGATCTGACCTCTTTCTGAGCTGCCAGTGCCGGGATGCCCTGCCTCCCGCCGGCCAGATATCCGTGCACACACATATGCATGCAGCTTTCAGTTTGGGTGTGTGTGTGTGTGTGTGTGTGCGCACAATTTGGGCACTCAGTGTCTAAAAGGTTCGCCATCACTGCCCTATCCTATAAAATGGCTGAGAAAAATAAATGAAAATAAAAACAAGACTATAATAGAGGAGCCAGAAGATTTCTAAACTTTAGGTCAGAACAGTATTTTTCAGCTTCAACAGCTTTAAGATGGATGGACTTCAACTCCCAGAATTCCCCAGTGAGCATGTGGGTTGAAGTCCATAGATCTTAAAATTTCTGAGACTGAGAAACACTGAGTTAGAAGTTAAGATGTGGAGAAATTTCCTTTTCTCAGAAGCCCCTGGTGTTGAGTAGAATAGCCTAGGTGGCAATATTTTTAGGATTTCTAAATCACCTTGTCACAAAGCAGACCAAAAGTAGAGATTTCCAAGTTCCATCTTGGATTACTTCCTTCAATCCCCACCTACAGTCATGACATATATCGAAACTAGACTTACACTGAGTCTTATTTGTTCCCTTAGCCTCCGGGGCCTATGATAGCGTTCCTTGCTGTGGGTATATGGCAACATCACCTTTGCCCTCTCATTCCTGTTGCTTGGGATTCTGTGGAGCACCCTGTTTATCTTTTGGGGAGCTCCATTTCCTCTGGGCCCCCATCACTGTTCCCAGCAGGAAGAAAAACACAGCTCCCACATGGATGCAGTAATAGACTGAGCTCCAATAGCGAATGGTATCCTCAAAGGTAAGCAACACAAAACCCATACACATGTAGTCATAGGCCCTCATCTTCAGGAACCACTGTATCCAGTCACCCCAAAGACGCCCAGATGGGGAGAGGTGCTTCAAGAATCCACTCTCCATGGCCCCCTCAGCTGCTAGGCAGAGTGGGATGGTAAGGAAGCTGATGTAGTACCCGGGGTGGATCCCATGCCAGTAGGCCGATATAAGCATTGTCCATGCACTCCTAAAAAAAAAGAGTCTGATCAGTCCTGTATTCATCCCCTCAAACCAATCCAAGCACCCACCTATCCCAAAACTCCTCATATCCCCCGATCATTCCCAACTCATGGCTCTTGTTAAATTTTGCTCAGTCTTTCACAACCTACAGTGTTGGACTTCAAGATCCAAGTCAAACTATGCTGGCTTGAGAACAATGGGAGCTGAAACCTAGCATCTCTAGAGCAGGGGTCCCCAATACTCGGGCAGCGGGCCACTACTGGGCCATGGCCTATTTGCAAGCAGGCCGAACAAGTGGTGGGTAGTCGTTCATCTGCAGTTCAACTTGTGCAAATTGAGCTGAGCATGCATGCGTGTGCGTGCGTGTGTGCCGACCCACCGCTTGCGTGGCTGAGTTTCCCTCTCCCCCCTCCACTGGGCCGCCAAGCTGCAAAGGTTGGAGAGCACTGCTCTAGAGCAGAGGTCTCCAACCTTGGCAACTTTAAGCCTGGAGGATTTCAACTCCCAGAATTCCCCAGCCAGCTTTGCTCGCTAGGGTATTCTGGGAGTTGAAGTCCTCCAGGCTTAAAGTTGCCAAGGCTGGAGACCCCTGCTCTAGAGTACACAGAGATGGGAAACAATGATTTTTTAAAATGTATTAACGGTCCATACTACCCATCTCACCTGGATGGGTAGTGTAGCCATCTAGGTGAGCCCCAATCAGCCTCATAATCCATATAGCCTCAATCAGTCTCATAATCCTGTAGGGTTTACCTCAAGAGCGTAGATTTTCATAAATCACTTAGTTTTTCTGACTTACTCTTTCTTTGATGGCAGGTCACTACTTCATCTCATCCAAAATCTGCCTAGTGTTCACCCTCAGCCTTCAAAACAAGCACTTCCTGTCCTAGAATCCTTGTCCCATAACATGATATCTACAACTTACTCTCATGCCAGCCCAATTGACCTCATGCCTCCCAGTTCATCAGCCTATCACAGGGGTAGTCAACCTTTTTATACCTACCGCCTACTTTTATATCTCTGTTAATAGTAAAATTTTCTAACCGCCCACCGGTTCGGGGGGAGATGCGTGAGCTATTATGGGACGAGGCTCTTTTGTTTGTGGTTGCATTATAGCGCCATTTAGTTTCACTTACATAACGTGAAATAAACTTATGTGCAGGCGATACAAATAGTATATTTTCAGAAATTTAAATTGTCCCAGGGAATTTTATGAAAACCTACTGAAATTGTTTTTAAATAATGCTATGATTTTTCTTTAAAAAGTCAATTAAATTAAAAAAAGGGAAAGTGCTTCAGTATCGGACAAAACCCCTACCGCCCACCATGAAAGCTGGAATGCCCACTAGTGGGCGGTAGGGATCAGGTTGACTAGCACTCGCCTATCATTTCATCCTCAAAGACTAATTTCTTGCCCTGAATAGCACTTTATTTGAACCTGATGTCGCTTGCCGCACCTCATGACATAGGAGTGGAATGGTGCACTTTTGTAGATGTATTGTGCCAACCACCACTGGACAGTCATGTTCCAATAGCGCATGCCATCCTTTACTTTGACACAAAAATCTGTTCCATGTGGATCAATGTTTTTGATTGTCTCATAATCATAGGCAACATTGGAGGCTTCCCCGTCGGCTGATCTGTTTGCAAGAGAAGAGAAAAATCAATTCCTTCATGCATTTTTAATGTCCAGAACTGTTCTAAAAATGTTTTTTGTATGGGGCTGACCCAGGGGTGGGTTTCAGATCCTTTAGCAACGGGTTCGCTGCCCTGTTGCTGGGTGGGTGTGCCCATGGCCTAGTCAGCTGCCTCCACCATGACAAGGGGGGGGGGCATTTTTCACCCTCCCCAGGCTCTGGAGGCTTTCCTTGAGCCTCCGGGAAGGTGAAAACAGCTTCCCACGGGTTCCAGAGGCCCTCCAGAGGCCAGAAACAGTCCTGTTTCTGGACTACCAGAACCTCTGGTAGGCCTGTTTTTTGCCCTCCCAGACCCTCTGTGTGGCCCCTGCACTTACCTGGAATGATGAATGGGCCATGTGGAGACTCCTGGGAGGGGCAAGGTGGACATGGCCATCAGGGATAGCATTTGGGGGTTCGCCGAATTCTGACAATCCTTGGCTAGTGGAGCGCCCAAGCCCTGCCGAACCCCCAGGAGCCCACCCCTGGGCTGACCTTAAAAATGTCGATTAGTTTATTAACAGAAGGAATCTCGCAGTATCTTTTCAAACAAATTAATTCTGATTGGGACTATCAGAGACTAATGCAGCGCTCCACCTACTGGGTTCAAGAATGAGGCAACCCCACCATGTTTTGAACACCTTGTGGTTTGGAAGGCAAAATGATATAGACACACACACAACAAAAATCTGTAAGTTTATACTCAGCTATTTAGAATCACAGAGCTTTTAGGGACCTTGAAGGTCTTCCAGTCCAACTCTCTACCCAATGCAGGAGCCTTCATTTTTCATGGGGCATTTGTAAGTGCAAACAAGTTGCCATGTGCCTGAAATGTGGTAATGTGACTGTGGGGGTTATCTATACAGGTGGTCTTTGACTTACAATTGAGCCCGAAATTTCTGTTGTAAGGGAAAGATTTGTTAAAGTGAGTTTTGCCCCATTTTAGTACCTTACTTGTCATATTTGTTAAATGAATCACTGCAGCTGATAAGTTAGTAACCTGGTTGTTAAATGAATCTGGCTTCCCCAATGACTTTGCTTTTATTCAAAAGGTGATCACATGACCTCGAGACACAGCAATGATCATAAGTATGAACCAGTTGTCACACACCTGACTTTTGATCACATGATCATGGGAATACTACAAAGGTTGTAACTGTGAAAAAGGATCACGTCACTTTTTTCAGTGCAGTTATAACTTTGAATGGTCACTAAATGAACTGTTATATGTCAAGGACTACCTGTACATATTTGGCATCAGGACTTACATTTTACTTTTTGTATGGTCCAAAAGTAAATTTACTAACCTAAAGCAAATTATGCTAGTCCTGTGCAACATTGGAGATAGCATCTGTAAGCAGTTTTTAGCAAAACTCAAACACTGGAAACAACCAGGGCTATTTCATTTCATTTCTATCTCTCTCAAGGAGTTCGGATAGCGGCTGTACCTTAGTTTTGGAACAAGCAGTATTACCAGGCAAGCTAAGGGCTTGGAACTAAACCATCACTGTCCTACAAGGACTTCAGCTAAGTTTCATGCAAGAATTAGAACTGGGTTGTAAGTCAGTTACAATCATATGAACCAGAAAGGGATCAGCATCCGGAGAGAATTTGGAAATCCTGTTTCCATGCTAGAATTAGCACACTTCTTATTTGAAGAAGGAACTTCTCATGACTCCAAAATTGATCTGCAGAACTCAAACACACAAAGGCCCAATTTGTACATTTCAATGAAAAATAAAGAAAAGGCGGACATAAAGCCTCTAAAAAGATCAGTGCAAAAGGTGGAATATTTTAGCTCTACTATATCTAATGAATTAGTGGTGGCTTTTATGGTGAGAAGTAGCCCAAGGAAAACACTTATTCTTATAAAGCCTGTGGTAACAATTCAGTGTTATTAGTGCTATGTGGAAGTATTTTAGAGAAGGCAGATCCAAGAAGAGGTTCTTGACTTACCGACTTAAAGGCTCATATTCCACTGTAGGTCCTCCACCTGACCGAGATTTGGCAGTGACTGGATAGGCACCAAAAGCGGCAGCAATGCAGGCGCACTCGGCGCAAAGCCAGGCAACATAGAAACGCATACGGAAGACAAAGAAAATGGGCACCATGTAAAAGAGGCGGAAAGGGAGTCCTCTCTCGTAGAAGGCATTGCTTCGGACGTAGTCAAGGGGGAAGAAGTGGGAGACAACCAGGAAAAATATTCCAAAGATGGGGATCATTCTGGATCTGGAAAGCATCGGCCGCCAGCTAGGGATAATAGAGGGATCAATCTGGCTCAACCAGTCATGATACGTACGATAGCGATAAAATGGGCCTAGATACAAAAACAGAAAACAATGAAATTTTAAGATCAACAAGCAGAGGGAGAAGTATGCCTGAGGAAAAATAAAACAAGTCCAGAGAGTGTCTCACACACAGTTGAATTACTTAAGACACTGTTTCCGTAACCTGGTTTCCTCTAGTTGTGTTCACATTATTTTCCTTAATCCAAAGCCAGCTACTTATGATGGGACCAGGATTTCCATTGCTAAGCAAGGCAGTTCTTAAGTGAGTCATGCCCAATTTAATGTCCATTTTTTGCTGCGAATCACTGAATGTATTAAGTGAAACACAAGGTCATTAAGTAACTCTAACTTCCCCCATTGACTTTGCTTGTGAAAGCAATGAGCCAATGAGAAGGTCTGAAACAGGAATCACATGACCCTGGGGTGCTTCATACATGCCTATTGCCAAGCTCCTGAATTTTAATCAAGGGACCATGGGAACACTGCCATGATCGTTAAGTGTGAAGACCAGTCATAACTTTTTTCAGTGCCATTATAATTTTGAACCATCACTAAATGAACAGTTGTAGTTTGAGAACTACCTATAATTTAGTGGAGAGTTGTGAGAGATGGTACGCAATATGTTTTGAGGGCTTCTGTTTTGGATAGACTTGACAGGTTAAGGTTGTGTGTGATTTGGGAAGCACACAGGGATTTGCTAGTTGTACAATTCTATGATTTCATGCAGATTCTGGCAACAAAAACATAATGTCTGGTATCTTACTTTTTGCTATAATTTCCTGCCTTCATGTTTGCAGCAGCAGTATATGGCAATTTCTCATGAAATTCTCACAAAACAAAAAAGGAGAAGCTATAAAAGTGAAGTGTGTAGGCTAGAGGGAAGAATAGCTATTTTTGTCTGATCAGCAAGGTAGTTTCAAACACACTTCTGCAAAAAATACAAGAGGCCACACTTACACCCAATGACCAGGCACAATACCAAGAATAATAAGTGGCTGATGTGAGAAGTAGATGAGAAGGTAAAACTGGAATGGGCTTTATAATTTTCAACCTGCTCTGATCTCTTAACTACCTTTTCCTTTAAAAAGAAATTGTAACAATAATGAGTAGCTCTTCAGCTCAATATTCTTTTTATTGATGTTCATACATATGGCGAGAAGATGCCAACATTTTAAAATACCCATAAACCCATAAGGCTGTCAAAGGGAAGATGCATCACAGGTGTTTATACCTGTAGACATTTTCTATTAGCCATTCACTTTACCTGTCATAAGCCCCACATAGCAGTAACTGTAGCACAGTATCTCCACCAACCCCGGTTTTTGGAGAACTGTACCAATCACTGGAGATTTGGTGAAGGTTGTCACTTCCTGTTTCTTCGCCTGAATGAGTTCTTGTACCTCATTGGCTAAGCTCAGCAGCTGGGAGACAAAAATTCCAGAAAAAAGAACCTTACTTCCTCTTCAAGCTAAACACCCTTCCTTCTCAATATCCCGAAAATAACCTGATACCTTAAGAGTGAGCAAAAGTTGCACAGCATTGGTGAATGGTGTTGGCTCTGGATAGTTGAAGTAAGTAACTGTGCGGAAAAAAAGTAAGTAGGAAAATGTCCATCCCAGCGTCAGGTGATGACAAGTCCTATTGTTGTTGTTGTTGTTTTAAAAAAAGAAGAGGTTACAATTATTAATCCCTTTTCTACATCCGTTTCAAAAGCACACATGGGTATCTTTGCGTGACTGTCCCACATATACTAACCATACATCTGACCCATTGTTTCTCAACCTTGGCAACTTTTAAGATGTATGGACTGCAACTCCCAGAATTCCCCAGCCAACCTGCTGAGATCATGTGGCGAATGGAAACTACATGATCTGTTTCAGCCAGTTTTATTTGAACAACACTGGGGACTGAATACTAGATCCTGCCCACCTGAGGTATAGAGAGCTTTTAGAAATCAGAAATCCTAACATTAAGATTGAGTTCAAGCATTAAAGGCAGTGATGAAATCCGGCCAGGTCTATCCGGCTCGCGCGAACCAGTAGTGCCGGCGGTGGGAGGCTCTGCCCACCTGCCAGGACATCATTACGTCCCATTTTTGACCCTCTGCGCATGTGTAGAAGAGGTGCATGCGCATAGCCCATGCCACTCCTATGCACTCCTGTTCCCGAACCGGTAGCGAAGGTAAGTGGATTTCACTGCTGATTGTTTTGTTTGCTATGCTTTTGTTTGTTATGCTTTGTTTGGTTTTATGTAAACCAAAAAATTATAACCTACCACAATTAAGCAAATCATTGCTTTAGCAAAATGTGTGAATTAGTCAAAACCTAAGGAGCTGTATTTATACAAGTTAAAAAGATCCAAGCACCATTTATTGCTTGTAAAGGCGTAATTAAAAACAAGTGAGGGAAAGAACTGTCTGACCAAAAAGGCATCAAGAACAGATGGTGAGAATATACAGAATAGCTATAAGCAGGTAGCAAAGAGGCCCAGTCTCAGAATGATGAGGAAAGTGAAGTAGAAACAGAACCGGCCAGTCTTGAGGAAGAAATCATGTGAGCAATAAACCAACTGCCAAACAATAAGACTCCAGATGTTGACACTATTCCTGCAGAATTACTGAAATCTGCACCACACACCGACATTAGAAACCTGTGCTGGAAAATTTGGGAAACGAACATGTGGACACAGGATTGGAAACTCTTAGTAATCATTCCATTGCTGAAAAAGAATGATTCTAAAGATTGCTACAATTATTGCACGATTGCAGTCATCCCTCACATCAGCAAGATTCTGCTTAAAATTATACAACATATAGCACCAACCATCAGATTGGAATTACCATGTGCCTGACGGCTTTCGAAGGAGCCATTTTGCAAATCTACACTAGATCATGGAAAAATCTCATGAATATCAAAATATCAAGTGCTTCACTGACTACAAGGAATCTGATTGTGTTAATTGTGATGAGACACTATGGAGAGCCCTAAAAGACCTAAGGACACCAGCACATCTGGTCAACTTGGTGCAATCACGGTACACAAATCAGGAAACCGCTGTGTGAACACCACATGGAGACATCAACTGCTTTAAGATAATGGAGTGCAATGAGGTTGCATTCTTTTCCCTTTCTTATTCAACCCATTTGCTAAAATGATCATGAGGAAGCTAGAGCTTTATCATTATCTAAGGAGATGTGGGTCTTTCTCCAAAATCCTGAACCTACCTACCTACCTACCTACCTACGCACACACACAGAGGGAGGGAGGGAGGAGAGGGCAGAGGAGGAGAGGGAGAAGAGGAGAGAGAAAAAGTTAGATTTTAGGAAAATTGGGAAATGTATAATCCCATCTTGCTTTTTAGAGCATTTCTTTACAACCGTCAGACCATCTCACACACTCAATAGTTGTTAGGTCACTTTACCTTGGTGAGATATTGATAATAAGCCATGTCCCCAGGATGGTGATAAGGGAATGAAGGATGTGTATCTGGCAAGTCACCAGAATAAGTGCAAGTCCTACAACAGCTGCTCCATATTTTTTGGTCTTTAAACCTATTAAAAAAAAGAGAGGAACACATTTTTCCATTGAGGCATATTTATTTGCTTGCCTGGATGTAAAACCTATTCAGCTCCAGTTTTTAAGAAGCTACATCAAATAAAACTTATAAAATTGCCTATGAAGATTCTCAATTTCCCAACTCATGGTTGTCCCAAAGACAACTGGACTTCCTTCGTTTTTCCTTTAAAAATGTTTCGCACCTCATCCAAAAAGGTTCTTGCATCATGGCAAATAGCCAGGAATGTATCTACATGTACTCCTCAACGTACAATCGTAATGGAATCTGCCCATTAGGGTCATAAGTCAGGATGGTTGCAAAGCAGGTCACCTATATGACTGACCTGATTTTACAACCTTTTTTGCAGCATTTGTTAAGTGAATGCAATGGCTGTAAAAGAAACCCATTGTTTGCTGTGGATGTTTTTTGCTGAAATCTGAAAATTTCAGTTTTCAGCAAAATTGTCATAAAATGCAGTCCCGGGTGGCCATGGAATGCTGCAAAAGGCTTTAAATGCGAGTCAGCTTCTGAGTGGCCAACAAACAGTTCTTTGACCAAGGAATGGAGCTCTGTGGCTGTCAGAATTTTGGAACCTGATCATAAGTACTCCTGAGGAGGGTTCCTCATAACTTGGATCGGTTGCTAAGCCACCGGTCATAAGTCTATTACCTGTAATATGCAGATCCCATGTATTGTTATTTCTCACCATTCCCATTTAAAAAGATTGACTCCATCTCATATCCAATCTTCTCAGAGTTCCTTTGGAGATGCATTTCTTACAACTTGGTTGCTCAAACCAAGAAGTGCTTCAAGGAATTAAAGGCAAAGCTTTCTGACATGAATGCCCGGGAATTTCTTATGAGGTCCCTAGCAGCATTTCTTTCTTTAGGTTTCATACTTACCAACTTGCTTGAAGAGGAAACCAACAGGTATAGAGATGAGAAGGACCGCCAAGTAGACAATTTCATCAGGTGACATTGTAGCTGGCAAGAAATAGAGAGTTAAGTTAATCTGCATGGATCAAAGTGAGAAATATTGGAAATATGGAGCACAGGGCAGTGACATCACCTCTGCATTTGATTTTTGAGAAAGAAGGGATGAAGGAGGAAATAGGAAGTGGTCTTGGATTGCATATAAATTACACAATATAGAAAAGCAAAGCAGGTTGATCAGACCATCTAAGAATAAGAACTTGACGACAGGGAAAAGGGTTTATTATTTTGATACAAGAAATTAATAACAAATTTAAAAATCAATATTGGCCCAAACCAGTATTTTCAGCAAAATGTGTGGTTAACTTGGAGAACCAGTTTGGTCTAGTGATTAAAGCACCAGGCTAAATACCAGAGGACTGTGAGTTCTAGTTCCGCCTTAGCCAAAGAAGCCAGTTGGGTAACTTTTGGCCAACCATCTTTTTCTCAGTCCACAACATCAGGCTTGGGCAACAAACTGGTTGTTCAATTTCTGTCACAACTAAGTTGATTCAAAATAAGCAGACCTAGCACTTGTGAGAAAACATTACAAAGTAAAAACAAAAATGTGTGGTTAATTTAATTTGCACTGCGAGATATGGTGATTATTTACCTACTTAGTCATAAAGGCCAACTAAGTAAGTTAGACAAAGTGACTTAAAGCTTCATTCAAACTGAGGCCTCTTCTGAGACAATCCTCACTGTAGCCTACAGCTCTCGGCTATCTAAATGTTAATCAAGACTCATCATCTTTTTGGAATGAACCAAAGTAAACCAGTTGTTGCCACCTTGTTTTATGAGAGAGGCAAGACTAAGACAGATCAATCAAGACTCAAGTGCTGATTGGTTCTCTCTCCACACACACACCCCATTTCTGATGGCTCAGATCAACAATGAAATCTAGCAATGCTTCTTTTTATCACTTCATCTCCAGGCCTGCAAAAGTACAACATCTCCTCTTACATACTTCTGCCTGCTTGGAAATCACTTGGGATGGTTTTCAGCAATGAATCAGCAAGGGAATAAATTCTGTAATAATATGGAAAGGGAAAAAGGCACACTAGCAAGGGACATATGTGCTTTTTGAATTATTAGCTTGAAGCACACTTTTGCCAACACTGATCTTGTCGTATTAAATAGAAAAAGACAACTTAAGGGTGTTAAGAAGAAACATTTCTATCTGCCTTAGACATCTTACTTCTCAGACGTGATGAAACATGTTTCAGGAATAAACTGAACGAAAGTGGAAAAGGAGAGAGCAGCTAAAAAAAGAAATACATCACAAGTAGTTTAAGATCACACTGTAAATCACAGTTGTAGCAGCAGCAGCACTGAATGCTAAAATTCAGAAAGAATTCAAGAGAATAGAGAAGAATGAGCAACATTTCCCCCTTTTTTGCAATCCTTAAAAAAATATGAATTTCCTGCACAACTGCATTCCGAACTTGTCTACAAAAATCTTCCTTTCTCAGTAGTGGAAAGTGATCACACCCTTTAGGAGGGGTTTCAATATATTTTATTAAGTTTTACAAAGACCATAAAAACTAAAACTAATATAGAGTAAAAGTAGCAAAAAAAGAAAGGAAGGGAAAAAAAAGCAAATGTGAAAAAAGAAAGAATAAAAAGGAATAGAAAGCTTTTGATTACCTTTGCAGCAAATATAAGTCCGATTACAAAATAACCTCTTACGCTACGATTACAAAATATAAGCTCTTTCCTGTTATCGTCATTACACAAACCATTCCACCTCTATGTCCAGCCTGCTTTCTCCCAGCTGTTCCTTACAAACATCTGTCTTCCCAAATTTTTGCTTCTCTCCCCACAGGTTAGATTCCTTGACTTATGTTAAAAGCAAGGTTGTCACTAAAAGTACCTACTTGGGCAAATCAGAGCTCCAGAGAAACCAAGTTACCTTCTCTTCATTTCTACCTTTCTCCAACTAGATAGCAATTTGGATGAAGGAAAGTCCAGAGGATCCAACACCCTCTTGTGAGTCACTCAAACAGATTTTACACACACCCCTTTCTCCAGCTGGTTTGAAGAATTCACTAATGTAAAATAAAACATTTTTTTAAAAATCCAATCAGGAAGAAGGGGGAAGTGCACTGTACAGCCTACCAGAAAAAAAATGCAAGTTATGGGCCCAGAGGTTAAAGGAATATACTGAGTTTGTGTTGCCAAGGGTATGTGCCCAAAGGGGATACTGAAAACAAAATGAGAATTTTCTCTTCAGGTTAAATATTCACAGAATTTGGAGGAATAGTAGAAGAGTTTTTTTAATAATAGACAAGCAAAACACTTCAGGGAAATTTTGCGCAACCATATAATTTCTAAAAGAAATAGAGGCATAGTTTCTATTTCAAAGGACAATGCAGTAAAAATAAATACAGTATAATTTAAGGCCTGTCAAATTCTTCCTTGCTTGCTTCTATTCCACTCAGAAGGTGCTCTGGGTCTCAGATTTACCGCCTCTGAGGAGATGTAGAATGCATTTCTTTCAAAATAAACAACTCAGTGACATTGGAGTAAAGGACAAATCTTAGAAAATAATTTCTGAAACAAAATCTTTGATAGCATGATAAAGATGTTACTCATCTGTTAAGTGGTTCTGTTTATTTATATCCCACCTTTATTATTTTTATAAATAACTTGACGAGACAAACATGCTCAATAATCCTTCTACCTTCTATTTTCCCCACAGCAACCCTGTGGGCTGGGCTGACAGAGAATGGCCCAAAGTCACCCAAACGGCTTCCGTGCCTTAAGTGGGACTAGAACTCAGAATCTCCTGGTTTCTAAAAATCTAAAATTGAGTTTGGTCCTACCCCCCCCCACCCCTCCTTAAGTAATCAAATTTATATCTCGGGTTACATAAAAACGCTTAATGCAGCTGTCTGGGGTCTACAAAAATATGATTGACTCTTCAACAGTTGTGCTAACTACACGTTCGTTCAAGGCAAGCAGTTCTAGGCGAGCTTCCCGCCTCTATCCGGCACCCTCCTGTTGCCCTGGATACAACGTTGGCTGGGGACGAAGGGCATTGTAACCCACCTCACCTGCAGGATGCTGGGAAGTTGGAAGAAGCCTGCTTAAATTAATAGTGGGCTGCAACCCTCGCCTATAAGTTAGGGCCCCGTCCCATCCCCGTCCCCAGCCTTACCCCGGTTTTCCCCTCCCTTAATCTCCCGCGCAATCACTCACTCGCTCATTCACTCACCCTTTGCAAGGGAGCCCCCTCCGCCACGCGCAAAGGTGCCCAGGAGGGAAGGTGGGGTGGGATTACTTTGCAAGGGCGGGCAACCGAGATCGAGGGGGTCTCAGCTTCTTGCGACATCCAGGGCGAGGAAGGGCAGAGCGAGACCCGCCTCCCCGGCTGGGATCAACACGCCTTGATTGGGGATCTCCCGCTCGCCTGCGCGCCTCCTGGCTTCCTGTCTCTCTCGCAATTGCTTCCTTTGCTTTGCAAAAGGATCGGCCAGCGCCGCTTCTCTCTCTCTCTCTGTCTCTCGTGTCTCCGGAGCAAGCGTGTCTGCAAGCGAGCGTGCCTGTGTTTTTTTCTTCTTCTCTCTTTCTCACCCTTTCCCCCACCCCGCTCAGTTCCCCTTTTCGTCCGGCCCCTCCTTTGCCTCTGGGAAACCAGCCAGGGGCCTTTGCTTGCATTGCGTACTGGTGCTGGGAAGAGTCTTTCCACCCGCTCGGCCGGTGGCTTAAAAAGGTGATTGGATGATTTCTTTAGCTCCGCGGAGGCGGGAGTCGGAGAGGGCCAGGTTTGCGCGGTCTGCACGAACGCAGGAAGCTTGCGCTGCCGGTGCAATACAGGGAAGGGAGAGGAGAGTCTAGCTGCGGTGAGCATCTTTTCTTGGGGGAAGAAAAAGGGGCGAACCTGAAAAAGATGCAAATCTGAAAGGGGGGGGGGGAAACTTTGTAACTTTGCTTTAAAATTCAAGAGCAAAACTAACCAAGAAGAAAACTTTACAAAATGCGTGTTCTAATAAAAACATCTGAACTGGGAGCCAACTCGGTTTAGAGGTTAAGGCATCCAGCTAGAAAACAGGAGTTCTAGTTCTGCCTTAGGGACAAAAGTCAGCTGGGTGACTTTGGGCCAATCACTCTCTCTCAGCTCACCCACCTCACAGGGTTGTTGTGGGGAAAATAGGAGGAGGAAGGAGTATTGGTAAGTTCACTGCTTCGAGTTATTTATAAAAAAAATAAAGATACAAATAAAGTATAAGAAGCTATAAAATTATTAGAAGCAAGTATCGAACAGGATTGCTGTTGTAAATGTTGTACCTTGATGAATGTATCTTTTCTTTTATGTACACTGAGAGCATATGCACCAAGACAAATTCCTTGTGTGTCCAATCACACTTGGCCAATAAAATTCTATTCTATTCTATTCTGATGTCAGACTGTATGAAGTGGTACTAGTTGAATAGTAAAAGTGAAAGGTCTAAAATAAAGGACCAAAAGTGAGTTTTCTGAAATAAAGGACCTCAACTTACAACTATTTGTTTAGTGACTGTTCTGAGTTACAGTGGCACTGAAAAAAGTGACTTAGGATTGTTTTTCACGCTTACAACCATTGCAGCATTCCCATGGTCACATGATCAAAATTCAGTTATGGCAATTGCAATGTCCTGGGGTCATATGATCGCCTTCTGTGATCTTCTGACAAGCAAAGTCAACGGGGAGATTCACGTAACAACCATGTTACTAACTTAACAACTGGAGTTATTCACTTAATAACTCTGGCAAGAAAGGTTGTAAAATGGGACAAAACTGACTTAACAGTTGTCTTGCTTAGCTATAGAAATTTTGGGCTCAGTTGTGATTGTAAGTCAAGGATTATCTGTATAATAAAGGACATACTGTCAGCCATAAAATAGCTGAGTTTAGGGTTGGAGCTGGGACTGGAAGGCTCTGATGTTCCCTTACAGAAATTGGGGAGGTACTTTTATCCCAATCCGATGCATTTTGTTTGGGTTAGATTTTTGGTGGGCGACAGGGTAGCTAAAGCTATAACAAGGACCTTGTTTGTGTTAAAAATTGTTGTAAAGCTTACTAGGAAATCCCCAGGAATTGCTGAACCTTCCACCTTCCATATCAAAAATACCTGAATAGCTTGTTATTTCGATCTTCTGGTGTTGCAGGCTCAGGCATGATCCGAATCTACCTCTTGGAGGGAAAGGCATTTGTGTGGAATTACGCAGATGCGCGGCGAATCCGAGAGGAACATCGCATTGTCGGCGTGCTGGTAGGGGC
The DNA here is from genome assembly GCF_028640845.1 of Ahaetulla prasina. Taxonomy (NCBI): domain Eukaryota; kingdom Metazoa; phylum Chordata; class Lepidosauria; order Squamata; family Colubridae; genus Ahaetulla; species Ahaetulla prasina. The sequence goes on from NC_080542.1 coordinate 23,605,982, forward strand.
ATTGCCTCGGAAGCCACGGCAGAATGTGCGGCTTGGGCTGCCCTTGGAATTGCTTCCTGAAGAGGCTCAGCTGTTATTGGACAAGGGGTTGGCAACCCTGGTTAGGAGCCCAACATCTCAGTCCCTTGGCCATGGGAGGAACCAGGTAAGGATTTAACCAACCTTTAATTTTTGATTTAAAAGTGAAGGATAAGCTCCCTTGTTCCCAAACTCTGCAAAGTGTAGAGATCAATAGTCTACAACAGTGATAGTTAACCTTTTCAGCACTGAGTGCCGAAACTGGAGCGTGCACCGGAGCACTGGAACCCAGAAGACAGCAGCTGGCCGGTGTACATGCACGCGACAGAACGCGGAAGAGAGCTGGCGACGGCGTGCATGCAAAGAGAGAGCTCTGTGTGCTACCTATGGCACGTGGTTCGCCATCACGGGTCTACAATGTTTTTGAGACATTCCTCTATAGGTGGGCTTTGATTTAAAACCGCAGTTGAGGCCAAAATACCCATTGCTAAGCAAAGTGGTTGTTAAGTGAGTTGTACCCGAATTTATGATTTTGTTTTGTCATAGTTGTTAAACGAATCACTGCAGTTATTAAGTGAATCATGCAGTCAGTAAGTAAGTCTGGCGTCTCCCATTGAATTTTGCTTGTTGGAATCTGACCGAGAAGGTCACAAATGGTGATCACATACACTAGGATGCTACAACTGTCGTAAATACGTGCCAGTTGCCAAGCTCTCAAATTTTAATCACACGATCGCGGGACTCTCTGACAGTCAGAAGTCTAAGGACCAGTTATAAATCACTTTTTTCAGTGCTGTTGTAACTTCAAATGCTCACTAAACAAATGTTGTAAATCAAAGACTACTTGTAATTTCTTCCAGCAATGAAATTATGATGTAGTATTCTTCCCCCACCCCAACAGCCATTTATCCTTTTTTTCCCCCTTCCTCCCCAGCTGTGCAGTTAAGTAAAATAAGCTCAGACAAAATGTAACATCACAATTGGAATATCCAAGAAGTTGGCATCAGTTTTATGTTTTATAGTTTCTCTTCCTGAAGAAACGATATTTCTTCCTATTTGTGCAGCAAAATTAAATACGAATGGTTGTGTATAATTTCTGGCTGCCAATGGGAGCTATCCAAAATTTTGTTAAAAACAAGGTAGTAAAAATTCCAAAGCAATTTCAATAGATCCTTTTGCTTTTATGTTACTTTTCAGTTGGCAGTGAATGTTTCCATGTATGATCCAGAAGGTGTATATGTGGTACCTCATTTTGCTGCATATAAATGTTGCAAATTAGAGCTCTGATTTGGATTATTCTGGAGCTCAGAGAAAGGAATGACGTTTATAAATCATGTCCCCTTCCAGTATCCCTAACTGGAATGGCCAACCTGACTGGAAGGCTGCTTATGTATATTGAGCTTGCTGCTTTGTGTCTCTAGGACTCCTTATTCCCAGAGAAAGTGGTTGCCTATGAGAAAGAGCTAGAGGAGAACTACCAGGAGCAGCTGAGGCTCTCTGCAGAACAGAAGAAAACTATGTTGGAGTCTCTTGCAGACCATATAACCCAGGGCCGAGCAAAGAAATGGCAAAGGAAAGGAGAAGGAGGAGGTGAGCCAGTGTGTATATTTGGTTATTATTATTTTTCATTTGGAGTTTAGAAACCCTGAAACCATTGGACAGGTTGGACCAATCCTGAGTCATTTTTTCATTGTTAAATGAAGGTAGTGCTTAAGCAGAGTACCATGTTTCCCCGAAAATAAGACCTCCCTGAAAATAACCTCCACCCTCCCACTCCGAAATATTTAAACCCATGTGCAGCCGGTCCCTGCCATTTCGTCTGGTTAGGGAGACAGAGCTGGAAATCAGGTAAGACGGCAAGAGGATCCCTGTCTTGCTCCACGCGCTCCAAAATAATAAGACCTCTCTGAAAATAAGGCCAAGCGCTTATTTCAGGGTTCAAAAAAATATAAGACAGGGTCTTATTTTTGGGAAAACACGGTAGATGTCACAAATGAAGGCAAATATACATGTTCCAGGATAATATTGCAGGATCCAAACTGCATTGGTCACCGGGATCAGAGGTTTTGTCTTCCAAGCTTTTGGACTTGTGGTGGAGCCCATCCTCAGGGAACGTCTCTCTAGCACAGGGGTCCCCAACCTTTTGGACCTCAGGGACCACCAAGTTCATAATCTTAAATCCCGTGGACCACTAATATGAATCCAGCGCACCGTTTGCTGAAGCGCCTGGACTCCTAGTGACAGGATGGGGTCCTTCAGGCACTCTTCCCCCCATCCCCTCTCTCTCCCACTTTCTCTTTCTCTCTCTCTCCCACTCTCTCTCTCCCACTCATTTTCTCTCATTTTCTCTCATCTCTCTCCCTCTCTCTCTCCCCCCCCTCTCTCCCACTTTCTCTCTCTCTTTCATTCTGTCTCTCTCTCTCTCTCTCTCTGTCTCTCTCATTCTGATTCTCTCTCATCTCTTTCTCTCTCTCCTCCCTTTCTCTTTCTCGCCCATTCTTTTTCTCTCTCTCATTCTGATTCTCTCTCTCTCATTCTGTCTCTGTCTCTTTCCCTTTCATTCTCTCCGATTCTCTTTCTCTCTCTCATCTCATGGGCCAACCAATGTCTTGGAGCTGAGAGGAAGTCAAGCATCTCCCTGAAAGACCGAGGTGCATCGAGCACCAACAAGAGCTGGAAGAAGTGCAGGAGAGAAGCACTATTGGGAACTTGTGCAGCATCAGCTTCTGCCTTGGTATATTTGCGCCAGCCAATGGTGCAAAGCAGCCGTCGTCTCCTGCCGCTTGGGACTCAGAGCAGTAAGCAGCGTCTGGTCCAGGGAGCAGCTGGATTTTGTTCTCCATTGCGGATGCCAGATCGGCCCCCTGCAAGCTCTGGTCTCTTGAGGTGCACTTGCTGAAGCGGCATGGGAAACTCTGGTCGAACTCCTTGAGAGACGAGAGCTTGCAAGGAGCCGATCTGGCCTCTGCAATGGAAAGCAAAATCTGGCTGCTCCCCGGACCAGTTGCCATTTACTGCTCTGAGTCCCAAGCGGCAGGAGACGACGGCTGCTTTGCACCATTGGCTGGCGCAAATATACTGAGCTGGAGTGCTGATGTCACACCAGTTTAAGTAGTGCTTTGCTTCCACAGCTTTCAGCCATTGCAATCGCTGCTTCGGCCCGCTTGCAGCGCCCCTCTCCTGCCGCAGCAACAGCACCATTATTTCATTCTGGATGGAGAGGGCTGCGCTCCTTTTTGCGTATTGTATGAGCCACCCCAGGGCAGAGATTTCCAGCCCCGCCACGGCCATATTCTAGAGCTGTAGTAATCACGCTCACAGGACTGGTCCATTGGTCATCTCGAAGCAGTTCCTCTACCAGGATGCACTGGCAAAAATACGAAGATTTATCCACGGACAACCAAAATTTTCTTGTGGACCACCGGTTGGTGACCGCTGCTCTAGCAGACTGTCTGTTCTCTAGCACACTCTGCTAAAGAGAAGATCTCTGCGGGTAGGCTCCTGCAAGTCTGAAAGCTTGGAAGTCAAAACCTCTGATCCCGATGACCGAACTTGATTGGATCCTGCAGACTATGATAATCCCAAGGATTCTGCTTGAGGGGCTAACATATTTCTGCTCCAAACTACCCTCCTGAGATTGACAGTTCTTATTCTGTTTCCCCAAAAATAAGTCCTAACCTGGTTTTTAAGCATGTACCTAATATAAGCCCTACCCCCAAAATAAGTCCTTGTAAAGGTGGTGGGTGTGGCCAGCAGATGGCAAGGTGTGGCCAGAAGGAGGTGGCAAGTTGTGCGGGACAACAATGTTTGGCATCAGCCATAGCCCATGCAGCACAGGTGAGTTAATTCCCTGTTCAAGCAGCATACGAAGATAGAGACGCAGGAGGGAGGCAGGCAATCCAGACACAACTTACCAGCCGCAGGAAAGCCAAGAGTCGGTGGGATGTGGGACTGGCCACGGGAGGCTCATCTTCATGCAGTGGTACCGGTAGCAGATGTTGGCAGAGGCGCAGGAGGGAAGGGAGGCAATCCGGACGTGCCGCACAGGCTGTGGGAAAACCGGGAGTCAGTGGGATGGAGCAGCCGGCCGGCCACAGGAGGCTCATCTTTGCGTGCATGCGGATTGCCTGTTTCTTTCCCCTTTCCCATGCCTCTGCCTCTGCCTGCTGCTTGGACAGAGTATCAACTCACCTGCGCTGTGCGGGCTGTGCAGCCCCAGAGTGCGCCGACCAAGGGACTGGCAGGCTGCAACTGCTGCCGGATATTGTCAGTCCCTGCACGTTTGCCGTCTCTTATGCATGCGGCGGGGGGTGGGATGCCCATCCTTGAAATCGTATTTCCCTAAAAATAAGCGCTAGTGCTTATTTTGGAGCCCCCAAAAATATAAGACCTGGTCTTATTCTGGAGGAAACACAATAGTATTATAAACTGCTTGATATAATATCCACACCCAGGAGCATTTTTTGACCCATCACAGCAGTAGATCCAAGATTAAATTTAGCTGTTGATATTTACTACTAATAATACCATAGAACCTCCTGCTCTACAGTTCTGCCCATGCTTTCTCCTATTTACAGGTACAGACAGCAGGGCGTACAAAGTGGAATTTTATTTATGACAAAAGTGACAAATTATTATTTTTCAATATTTGGTTTAAAAAAACCTTATGTAGATCAGGAATCTCACCCAAGGCCCACAGGATGGACCCAGCCCACAGGGTGCTTAGATCTGGCCCGTGGGGCCGCCCTGGAAACAGTGAACTAACCTGTGGTGCCTCTGCCAGTGAAAACGTACCTCAGGAGGGCCACTCCGTTTTCTCTGGCAGAGCACTCAGACCATCACAGGCGCCCCTGACATGAGTGATGTCAAGTTGGCCACGCCGTCCCTGAGCCCCCGAAGTCAAACACAATCCTGATGCAGCCCTCAATGAAATTGAGTTTGACACCCCTCATGTAGAGAATGCACTAGTTACAACCATAATGGAGACTGTCCATCACAGTCATAGCTTTGTGATTTTTTTGTGATAGTCATTAAGCAAATAGCTGTGATCATTAAACACCAGGGTCATTTAGCAATGACTTGCTGTGGACACATCTTTGCTGAAAACTGGAAGTAAACATCACGTCTTGGCACAACTGTCATAAAATGAAATCACAGGATCTTGGGACACTGCAAATGTTACCTAATTGCTGAGTATTCAAAATCTGGTCATGTGACAGGGGCATCCATTGGAACTTCGAATCCAGGTTGTAAATATCCCCCCAGGTAGGTCTCTCAAAGCTTTGAATGGTTGCTAAGCTACTGGTTCTAAGTTGAGGACTACCCAGGGTTCAGTTCACTCCAGTTCAGTTCACTGGTTCACTCCGGTTCAGGCGAACTGGTAGTGATAAAACTACTGGTTCGAGCGAACTGGTAGTAAAAAAAAAGCTACTGGTTTCTACGAACCGGTATCTCCAGTGATCAGCTGTGCCGCAGGGTTTAGCTTTGCTAGAAAGCAGGAAATCCTGCTTTCTAGAGAAGCTAAATCATGTGGCACACTTGATTTTCCCCCACCCCCACTGTTCTACTTACCTTCCCGAGCCTCCTTTTGGCGCGCACTGCACATGTGCATGCAGCATGCGTTTGGCACGTATGCACAACCAGCGAACCAATAGCAAACCAGCTCAAATTTCACCATTGGGACCACCTGTATGCAGAAAAAATTGTAATTGTAGAAATTTGAGGGACTTTGATTGAGCTGCATCCCGAGGAGAGATGTGGGTTGTTGTTTTTTTGGCCTATTATGTCTGGGCAGGAATCTGTTCATTTACTAAAGACGTTCAAATGAAAAATTAGATGACCTCTTCTTCCTTTCCTAGATCCCCTTGTACAGCCTGCAGAGTCTGGTTCCTGTTTTGTACTTCCCCGAGAATCAATGATGATCCAACTCCCCACTGCACGGGCTCCGTTAACTCAAGAAGAAACAGTAGACTGGCATGTGGCATCTCAGTTTTGGCCTTATGCTGGTCAAGAGCTTCATGAAACGCGCTACCTCATTTTCCGGGACCTCTGGGAACGAGGTTATTACGTCACAACCGGGAGCAAATTTGGAGGTGACTTCCTCGTTTATCCAGGTGAAGGCAGATTTCGCAGAGAATTTACAAGAATGTTTGTGTGTGGGAACTGTACAGGTGGTCCTCGGTTTACAATGGTTTGCTTAGTGACTGAAGTTACAACAGCACTGAAAAAAGTGACTTATGACAATTTTTCACCCTTATGACCATTGCAGCATCCCCATGGTGACGTGATTTACGTTTGGATGCTCGACAACTGACTCATGTTTATGACGGTTGCAGTGTCTTGGGGTCATGTGATCACCTGCAACTTTCTGACCAGCAAAGTCATTGGAGAAGCTTTTGACTCAACTGTGTTACTAATTTAATAAATGCAATGATTCACTTAAGAAATGTGGTGAGAGAATGGGCCAAGACTCGCTCAACAGATTTCTCACTTAGCAACATAAATTTTGGGCTCAATTGTGGTTGTAAGTCAAGGACTACCTGTATTGAGTCCTTTGAGGGAGCCTCCTCAGGTGAAGAATGATGACTTAAACTTTCTATCTGTGAGGAAGTGAAGGCAAATATAGCTAAACAAGTGTCCCTTCATTTTTGTCTCTGGGCTAAGTGTGAAGCCATGATACCCTGGGTTTACCCCATATTTTAAGATATAAATCAATGTTTGTAGCACATAGGGATTATAAACCAGAACATGTTAAGACAGAACCACATGATGGCTTATTACAATGTTACTGTCATTCTGTATGTGAGTTGTACAGACAGGAAAAGTAAAAAGGATATTGGAGTGGGAATGGGGATTTCACAAATAGGGAGTGAAATAGACTTCCTCAAAACTGCTGCAGTCCATCTTCCTGAAATTGTTACTCTCCAGATGTCTGAGACTTTAGCAGACAAGGCTGTCAAATAAAGGCATTTATAATAGGTCATCCCCCAAAGCTCATGTATTAAGGAATATCTGCCTCCTTTTTTTCATTAATTTAACTAGCTCTACATATTAAAAGTTGCCTATTTAACTGTAGCTATCCCAGGGCTTTTTAAGAATGAGTTTGCGCATGCAGACTATGAAGAAATCCTGAGCAAACTATTCCAGCAATTTTCTGGCAGGGAAAAATAGCTATTAAGAACAATTTTTGCTTTTCTGTTGATGAGAAGTACATAAAGCAGGTTTTCTTTCATGCTACCTAATGAGCCAGTGTTGCGGACATCATGTTGAGGCCATCCTTACGGCTTTGCTAACTCTTCTCTCTTCTCTTGACAGGTGATCCCATGAGGTTCCACGCCCATTACATCGCACTCTGTTTTTCCAAAGATGCACCCATCTCTCTGTGTGACATCATCAGTGCTGGACGCCTTGGCACCAATGTCAAGAAGACAATCTTGCTCTGTTCAGTGGAACAGGAAGGGACTGTAGCATATACATCCCTACAGTGGAGCGGAATGCAGTGAGAACAGGGAGAAAAGGCTTGGATCCTAGGATTGCCATTTCCAACAATGGTGAGGTCTGGAATTGTTAGGATATGGTTGGACTAAGTCAGGGCAACCAATTATGGGATGGAGCTTCTGTTTTCGCCTTTCAGCCCCAATCCAGGACCCTTCACAGCCAGTCGCTTTCACGACTTTGTGTTGGTAAAACATAAATTCAGTATGCTTGGACTGTTGCCTATTCTTTGTCTTCCAGAGCAGGGGTCCCCAAACCTACCCACCCCCGGGCCGCGGCTCACTACTGGGCTGTGAGATTTTCAGAACAAGGCTGTGGAAGTGATGTGTGCACATAGCCTCACTTAGGTGAGCAGGTACGTGCATGCTCCATTTGCATGAGTGCGTGCCTACCACTGATGCAAATGGAGCTACCAGCGCACTTGCCAGCTGCTCATGTGGAACCAAACCCTCTCCCCCACTGCTGGTACATAAAGCCAGAAAGATTGGGAAGCTCTGTTCCAGAGTTCCCAGAATTCTCAGATATCATGTGTAAAAGTACTGGGAATGCTCAGAGTTGTAGTCTCAATACATCTGGGGTGAGGAAGTGTGTTACGTTGACATTAGTCTGAATTATCATGGCAATTGGGATTGGAATTTTGGTTGCTAAGTGATGCTGTTGAAAAGTGTGATCACATATGATTCAGCAGCAATTTACCAGTCTCTAGTGCCATCATGAACTCAACATCAAGCAAATTAAGTGAGGACCTATCTGATTGCTATGTGGGAAGAGGCAGAATTCCAGGCCAGCAGGTCAGGGCTTTGGTAGGCATATGGGCACTACAGACCATGGATAGGTACCGTGGGCAGGTGCCGCAGGTAGACATTATAAAGTATGGGCAGGCAAAACAGCTGTGGGAGTGACCTGCAACCTCCTGCCAGTTCCATATTGGCTCTGCTTTTGGGAAACTGGCAGGGAAAGTTGCAAATGCTGATTGACGGTAGGATGCTGCAGCCATCATAGTTGCAAGGCGGTTACCAAGTGTCTAACCTTGGTCACATGACCACAGACACTTTTAACAGCCTCAGCTTGGGAGAGCCGGTTGTAGGTATCCCTTGTTAGGCATCGTTGTAACTTTGGTCACTGAATAAGTGGTCTTAACTTAAGGACCTATAATCATTACATTTAGGCGTATCGACTATAAAAATACTCTTGGCCACCTTAATGTTTTACATATATGCATGGTGCTTTAGAATGTAATGTTGTAAAAGCAGTTGCTGAGGTAAACTCCAAGTAATTCCTATCAGGTAATGGTTGCTCTCTGTTACCGTTAATAACATCAGAAAGGTGTCCGGTTGAGCATGTCTACTGTGCCTAGAATTTCCAACGTATTTTTCTAACAATGGGGTAGGTAGCTTAGTGTCCTCCTAGTATCTTGGATTACAATTCATGCAATCTCTTGACCCATGTTACCTGGTGTTGAAGTCCGCAAGAGCTGTACATATGTACTCAGCAGGCAGTTGTTAAAAAAGTTTTACCACCTATAGTTTGATTTGACCCCATCTTTCATGGCTCCTGCTAGTTGGAAACAAGGAGAGCTGTTGCTCAACACATTCTCAGGGCAGTAGCTAGAAAGGCTGATATCTTGTTAGGTTAGATCAGTGGCCTCCAACCTTTTGGGCATCAGGAACCGGTTTTGTGGAGAGGTTTTTCCTTGGACAGGAGGGGGCATGGTTTTGCATACTCTTTGCACCCCATCAATGGGGCTTCGCTTGTTTGTTCAGACCAGCATGCCGTAGACCGATGCCAGTCCATGGACCGAGGATTGGGGGGCCCTGGGATAGATAGCACTGTTGCAACAACTTAAAAGACATTTGGTCTTTTCAAACAGAGAAAAGAGATCGTGTTGCAAGTAGCACAAGCTGGAATCTAATGACTAAGTGCAGAATGGGAAAATAACACAAAAGCCAGCATTTACCTTCTCTACCAATGTTTCTCAAATCGGAATTCTGGAAGCTGAAGTCTACACATCTTAAAGTTGCCCAGGTTGAGAAATGTTGCTCTATGCAATTAGTCTTCGACTTGAAACCATTCATTTAGTGACTGAAGTTACAGTGGCACTGAAAAAAGTGACTTACAACCAGTCCTCGCATTTATGAACAATCACAGCAGCTCCATGGTCACATAATCAAAATCTGGGTGCTTGGCAACTGGCATCTACTTACAACAGCTGCAGTGTTCCAGGATCACGTGATCCCCATTTGAGACCTTCCCAGCTGGTTTCTGACAGTCAATGGAGGAAGCTGGAATCTTTAGTGATTGCAGTGATTCACTCAACTGTGTTGGAGGGGGGGGGTTTAAAATTAGGCATCACTCACTTAACAATAGCCTTAGAAATTAAAATTCTGATCCCAAATGTTGTTGTAAGTCAAGGACTTACAGGGGCCGGAATAGCTCAGGCTGTTACGAAGCCTGTTATTAGAACACAGTAGCCTGCAATTACTGCAGGTTCAAGCCCGGCCCAAGGTTGACTCAGCCTTCCATCCTTTATAAGGTAGGTAAAATGAGGACCCAGATTGTTGGGGGGGCAATAAGTTGACTTTGTAAAAAAATATACAAATAGAATGAGACTATTGCCTTATACACTGTAAGCCGCCCTGAGTCTTCGGAGAAGGGCGGGATATAAATGTAAACAAAAATAAAAAAATAAAATAAAAAAGGACTAACTGTACAAAATAAAAGTATTTTAGCAGAAAGCTTATTTCCCTTTTCTGGAGATATATTTCTCTTTCAATCTAGGTCTTGTACAACCTTAGCATTTCTGAATATCTAACAAAGCATGGAGATTTTAATGCACCCATCCCAGGTTTTTCTCAAAACTCAGTCTCAGAGTGCTTAATCACAGAATTTTATTTCCAAAATAATTTATAGTTAAAACATATTTTTTGCATCTATTTCAAAATAGTTTCCTTCCCAGTGTACATTATGGATATAATAGATTACAGAAGCTGACATATTCCCTGGGGCAGTTCTGTCGACATAAAAAAGCCTGTTTTGGATTTTCTCTTTTTTATAGCAGAATGATAGCTTCTTCATGCATGTATTGCACATGTAAAATGGTGGGTACCATCTTGACTCCTTTGACCACCCCTGCAAGTGCCGTCTGAGTTTAGACAGTGGTGGCCATTTTGAAAGCATCCCTCAGACACTGATGGTTCGAAAGATGTTGAACCCAGACAAGGCGGTGGAGATGAGGGTACCAGGGCATTGTGGGTGCCAATGCAGCTCCTTGATATCATTCTCTCCCTGGTGAACGAAGAGCAGCTGGGGTGGGATGGTAGCCAAGGCGGGGTCCTCAACCTCTCCTTCTTCATCACGTTCCACAGCTAAGTCCCACTGAGTCACTTGGTCATCGGCCCCAGAGGCAGCAAAGACACCGCTATCGGTGGGGTGCCATTCCACTGATGTGATGGGCGCAGTGTGTTGTTTGAAGGTGGCAACCGCTGAACCTTTCTGTGGGAAGAAAATGACCATTATTTGCCGAGTTTAAAGAAAGCCGAGATAATAAGAATGGGGGCAAAGGATGCCCATGTTCACTGAAATAGAGTTCATTAAATAACCCAATTACTCTGGGATTGCGCAACACAGAAGCCAAAAGCTATAATTTATTAAATTTAATTGCCACTTATCTCATCTAGGATCTTGCAACAATAAAAAAGAAGAAAAAGAAGAAGTAAACAAAACAGGTAAAATAATAGAACAATAAAATAAACAACATATCATAAGTCATGATTATTCTATACTTCATCCGGCAGCAGGAATCCATCAGCTCACCTGGAACTGCCTCAGATCCCAAATCCTTAGGATCCCATCATCGCCACCGCTGACAATGAAGGGCTCATTTCGGTTCCAACTGATCACATTGACGTCTGCATCGTGCGCTTTGCTGGTGGTCAGCATGCAGGCTTTTCCTGGTGCAGCCCGTGTGTCCCAGATGCGGATGGAGGCATCAGCTGAACATGAAGCAAAAACCTAATCCAGGGATACAAAAAAGCATTTCTCAACAAGGGGGTCTAAGCTTTCTTAGGTCCCCAACAGGCTGCTGTTGCTCTCTGCTGTATATTCCTAAAGGAAGAAGAGATCTAATTTACTTTTGCATGTGAATGTCTTTTACAAATAAATAGACCTCTGAATCAAAGTTCCCTGAAATTTCCACAATTCCAAAGGGTTGGTTTTATACAAATAATAAGATACAGTATTTTTCGTCTGTATCTATTGCACCTTCTTGGTGTATACTACAAAGCTTATTTAGAAAGAAGGAAGAAATAAAAATACAACATAATGCAGCACAGTTAGGCATTCTTACTTGGAAATGTGTCCTAATGTGTTCAGTTTTATTTATTGCCAAATAAAAACCAATAGGTCCAAAAGTTTAGAAAATGCTGGCTAGGAAATTTTGGAACTTGTGATCCACAAATCTTAAAAATTTCCAAGATGGAGAAACAATAGCTTAGTCAATCAGCTAAAAGGATGTTTTTTTTTTATTAAGGTGTCTCTTAAAATAAATGAGGTTTATTGAAACCGTCTCTTCCCTATGAGCAACTTGCAAACTTGCACACACCAAGTTATCAATAACTTACTGTAGCTTCATTTGGGGACCACTGTATGTCTTCCACTGATGCTGTGTGGGCTGTGAAAGGCCGCTGATCTACAAACCACGATCCATCCTCCTTGGGTGTCCATAGATGGATATTTTTATTGCAGTCCCCAGTCAAAAGAGTGCCTACAACAAAACAATATCCAAAATATCATGAACCAGACTTCATCCATTCTCATCTCCTACATCTATCTTTCCCTTCTCCCATTACCTGGTTTCTTAGGGGACCAGTCCATGGCAAAGCCCTCTGACATATGTCCAGTAAATGAGAAGATGGGCTTGATCTTGGCCTGCTGTTCTCGCAAGAAGACTGCCATCGCTTGGGGGTCAGAAACAGCCACTAAGAGGCACTGAAGATCATATATATCCACCTGCCCTTTCTCAGACCAAGCAGCAACTACCTGAGTCTCTCCCAGCTCTGTCACCTGGGGGGGAGGGGGGGAAATAGCAGGGTAGCATTAAGGGGAAAACAGTTTTATCGAAGGAAGCAAAAATAAATGGGAAAGACAGCAGGAAGCATTCCATACTCGCACTCTGTTAATCCCTCCATAGTGGGGAACCATGGCCAATTCTAGCTGGGGTTTCTTGTCTTCATCGTCATCTTCACTCTCGCTGCTACTCTCAGACTCAGAAGAATTTTTGCAAGATGACTTGGTGCCATGGAGATTGTGCATTTTCATCACTAGCAACCTGTGGGTTTATTAGGGTGGGAGGGAGGAAAAATGTTATTAAATGGATTGATAAGACTGTTACCTTTCCCCAACCTAAAACCAGTTGTGCTGGATTCAGATCCCATCATACGGTGGGCCATGCGGTTTTGGAAGGATGGGAGTTGGAATCAAATACTTTTAGTAAGTATCAGGCTATGGAAGATTTTCTTCTTCGCTCATTCAGCTGATTGTCAGCTTAGCCTACAATAAAATAGTCCTCAGCATAGGACCATTATTGGGTCCCGAACGTCTGTGGCTAAGCAAGCCGTTGTTCAATGAGCCATGCCCAATTTTACAATCTTTTGCCATGGTTGTTAAGCAAATTGCTGCAGTTGTTAAGTGAATTCAACTTCTCCATTGACTTTGCTTGTCCGAAGTCAGCTGGGATGGTGATCACGTCACCATAGGCCTCCACAAACATCATAAATACATGCCAGTTGCCAAATGCTCAATTTTTGATCATATGGCTGTGGAGAAGCTGTGATAGTCATAACTGTGAGAATTGATAGTAGATCACTTTTTCCAGTTCCACTATCACTTTGGTTTCTAAGTCAAGGATTACTTGTACTTGTCCATCCCAAGTACTCACCTGTTCGCCTGGGCTGTTTCGGCTTGTGTTCCCGCACAAAGGAAAAGGCTCAGTGGGTAGCTAGTTCTGTTGTCCCCAAGGGCATCATGCAAGATGTCGAAGCTCAGGCAAGGAGCCCCTGCAACAGAAGGACCTCATTTATCTGGACCATTTATCTAGATGTTTACTTCTAATATCTCATTCACCTCATCTTCTTTCTTAATATGCAAACATTGGGTTGCATTTTATTAAACATGTGGTGAGTATATAGTCTTACAAAATAGCTCTCAGGTTCTATTTGCAATGCAGATTCTACAAATTCCAAAGTATTTGGAAGGCACTTTACCCTATCCTCTCTGTCTGATACCTCAGGATTAAATGGAACTTCTATTACTGCCTTTTCCTATTTGATCCTTTCTTGACTGTCTAGAGTTCAATACTTGCAATTACCAGCCAGGATAATCCAGAACTGATCCCTGAAATTATGGGAACTGAAGTAAAACAAACTTCAAGCCACAGCAACAGAGAAACTATCACTTAGACTTACATACCACTTTACTCAATTAGCAATAGCAACAGCACTTAGACTTATATACGGCTTCACAGTGCTTTACAGCCATCTCTTAAGTGGTTCAACATATTGCCCCCAACAATCTGGGTCCTCATTTTACCGATTTCGGAAGGATGGAAAACTGAATTCCTAAATTCCTCCATTTAGCAAATGCCGAGCCCTAATTTTCAGTTTGCATTACTAGCGATTCACACTCCCTGTTTTTCCCTCTTGCCCGTGATCACGTCCTTCTTCAACCTAACGTGAGAATTGCCCGATTCTTCCTACCCGTGCCTGCCCGATGGTAGAGTCGATATGCGCCTTCGTCCATTACCAGCTCTTCTCCAGGGGCTGGTGGGGGACCTTTTCCTGGCACATAAGCTCCTTGCTTTCCTTGCTTCTTCTCCTCTTTTTCCTCCATCTCCATATCTTCCACTTCATCGCTGCTGCCGCTACTCCCGCTGCTGGAAGCAGGGTTCTCCTCTTCCCACGTGCAGGATTCCTCCATCTTGAAAAAGGGCGCAAGCTCCGCCCTTCACGTCACGCTTTGACTTCAGCATCGTAGAGATACGACGCCCTTAAGATATTTAGCAAAGTTAGAGATGGAATACGGACCACGGGGATGCAAAGATTTACAGAATAAACAGTACTTTAAAGCAGTGACTAGCTTCCGAAATAGAGCATATCTAGAGATGCAGAGGTCCAATGAACTCTTTAGCTCACGAAAAACAGGAGTGACAAAAGGAGTGCAAAGAAAGGAAGTTGAGGTGCATCTGTTATTTTTAAGTCCCTGAGATCTGGAAAGTCCTTTGCAGTGAGGATTTTGTTGCCAGTCTAGAGAGAACGCCGTTGTGTGTACGTGTATTGGTACTTTTAATTGCAAGCCGCTCAGAGTCGCTTTTCAGAGATGGGCGTTATACCTGTGGAAATTGAATAAATACATAAAACTGTATACAGTATACATACATATATTTATATCCAACTATTATAATGCATATTAGGCAGATTTTTAAAAATAATAATAATAATTTGACTTGCAAAGAAGAGCAACTAATACAATTTAAGGTCTGGAGACAAAAACATGAAAAATGGTTGCAGGATTTTCATTGGGCTAGTCTAGAGAAGAGAAGGATTTTTAGGGGGGACATGGTAGCAGTGTTCCAGTATCTAAGGGACTGCCACAAAGAAGAGGGAGTCAACTTATTTTACAAAGCAGGACAAGAAACAATGGAAATTAAGCAAGGAGAGAAGAAACCTGGAATTAAGGAGAAACTCCCTAACTGTCAGAACAATCAGTAGAACAACTTGCCTTCAGAAGTTGGGCATCGCTTGCAACCCCACACTAGGCAGGCATCTCTCCGGCAATCCAGGGTACCAATCCCTGGCAGTTTTGCCTCCAGCACCTCTCCCCTTAGGAGCAAGCCTCAGAGACCCATTCTTTCCCTAGCTGTCTCCTCATATGGCCATCATAAATTGAGACAAATTGCTGGACTTCGAATTGCAACCGATAAATGTTGAATTTGTCTGTCTTGTCTGTCTATCTTCCTATCACCTATCACACACTGTCTATATCCATCATTATCATCTCTCCCTCATCTCTCTCTAGCTCGCTCTTTCTATCTATCTATCTATCTATCTATCTATCTATCTATCTATCTATCTATCTATCTATCTATCTATCTATCTATCTATCTATCTATCTACTATCTATCATCTACCTACCTACCAGAGGTGGGTTTCAGCAGGTTCTGACCAGTTCTGGAGAACCAGCAATGGAAATTTTGAGTATTTCGGAGAACTGGTAGTAAAAATTCTGACTGGCCCCGCCCCCATCTATTCTCTGCCTCCCTAGTCCCAATTGATGGGGCGGAAACGTGGATTTTGCAGTATCCTTCACCCGGATTGGGGAGGGAATGGAGATTTTACAGTATCCTTCCCCTGCCATGCCCACCAAGCCACACCCACAGAACCGGTAGTAAAAAATTTTGAAGCCCACCACTGCTACCTACCTACCTATCTCATCTTGTATCATCTGTCTGTCTGTCTATATCTTCTTGTATCATCTATCTATCTACCTATCATCTATCATAGCATGTAAGCATCACTTAGTCTCCCTCCCTCTTGAGATTCCAA
This sequence comes from Ahaetulla prasina, assembly GCF_028640845.1. Classification (NCBI taxonomy): domain Eukaryota; kingdom Metazoa; phylum Chordata; class Lepidosauria; order Squamata; family Colubridae; genus Ahaetulla; species Ahaetulla prasina. The sequence goes on from NC_080542.1 coordinate 23,622,091, forward strand.
TTAAGACTTTCAAGGAAGTACATTCATGTTGCTTAAAGGAAAAGAGACAGCATCCTATTTGTTAGGGCAAACTAGTAGTAGATATATTTGCTCAAGGGAAACACAGGATGATCATCAAAAACTCATTGTCTCATCCTTCAGACATGAACACTTCCCATTCATATTTGAAAACCTTAAAGCTCTACCACTTTTGAGTGTGGGTAGGTTGTGCCTGCCTTGTTTTGGAAGGCCGCCATCTTAGAAAAGGGCGTTGGGCAGCCATCTTTTTAAAAAGTGCTTCTGTAATCCTTTTACAGATACAGAAGATTCACGGAGGCCATTTTCAATGTGGGCAGAGACAAGAAACGGCATTTTGGGACAGGGCAGATGATTCCACCGCAATTTAGATACCCCCGAGAAGTCCAGTTGGTTTAATCTCCATGGTAACAGAGAGTTCAGCTCAGCCATATCAATTAGGTTTAAAAGGGCTGCTGAATGGCTTGCAATATCTCCCACTTGAGACGTTTCTTCTCAGGCTCAGCTGTTAATGTTTTTCAGCTAAACATTTTGCATTAATAATAGCAGTAATTATCTGTTTGCTTTAGCATCATCTTGCAGTGGTTTCCTCATATTTCTGGGTTTCAACAGAAAATTATATATACATACATACATATATATATATATATATATATATATATATATATATATATATATATATATATATATATATATATATACACACACACACACACACACACAACACAACACAATATATAAAATACAATATATAAAGAAAAATGCAATTCTGAGCCAAGGCAGTCAATTATATAATATGACTAGGGTTTTTTTTTAAATCATTGTTTAGTGGACAACAGCAAAGCCCAGATCAAAGGATCAGGGGTTGCCAAGATTTCGTAATATGTATACGAACCATTTGGACAGAAATACAAAATTAACAAACTGCATCAATGCATGTGACAAAAAGCTTCAAAACTCATAAGGCACACCAGCAGCAATAGAGGAATAGGTGTCTCTGAATAGGTACAGCACTTGAGTGCCCTTATGCAACCCCAATTTTCAGATATTTTGGAGAAAAAAAACTATTTCCTCATTGAAGTTGTGCTTTCTGTGAAAGTTTGAACCTGCTCCATTATTTCCTGAGAAATGAAGCTGCTATTGCAAGAATGTATAATTAGTAAAGAAAAAAAGACTCTTTTTCCCCCCTACTTCCAGCAAAATCTCAAGCAATGTTTCTCAACCTTATCGATTTTAATTTGTGGGGACTTAAACTCCAGCATGTTGGGTGGAGACTCTGGGAGTTGAAGTCGACCATTTTCTTGTTCCAGCTGAGAAACATTATCTAAAGAATAGCTCTCCTCTTTCACCATAAAGCCTACCTTAGGCTCCAGACTTTACAGTTTATCCAGGAGTGAGCTGTCCTGATTCATAGGATTTAGTTCTTATAGATGTAAATGCTTTTTTAGCCTCTCACAAGTGTTTCCCCCCCATTTCTTGCGTAAAAATCTATCTTCTGAATTCAAGCATGACATATAAATTACGGTGTTTTGTTTCCTGTTGAATTATGCTATAATAGGAAACTAGGAAGTGGCCAGTGATTAGAATTGTATATAAATAATAGGGTTTAGAGCAGTGGTGGGATTCAGCCAGTTCACACCTATTCGGGAGAACCGGTTGTTGGACGAAATCTTATTTTGTTTTATTCTACTTTACAGGGCTAATCCTGTAAGGAAGGCAGGAAGGAAACATTCCGGTGTTGTTTCTAGCCTAATCTTTATTGCCCTGCTTACAGAAACTGCCTCTCTGATTAATCCTTATTACATTGTAACAGCCAAGGCAAAGTGTCCATCGACCTGAGTGATGTTGAGTTGGCCACACCCACACAGTCACATGACCACCGAGCCACACCTACCCAGCTGGTCATTAGGGCAGAGAACCGGTTGTTAAATGATTTGAATCCCACCACTGGTTTAGAGGTTATTCATCTTAAAGCTGCCAAGGTTGAAAAACATTGGATTACAGCTCCTGTCTCTTGAAATTAAACACTCTTGGTGCTGAACCTGAAGCCTGTGAAGTACCATCAACCGTTACGAACAATCTCTTATGGTTTGGAGACACTTTGGGGGATTGAAAGAACCTTCAGATATACAGCTTTTTAAAAAGAGAAGGAGACTTGGGAAAAAAGAATAACATGGCAAGTTGGAATGACCAAGGAGCAGGAAAAAAATGGAACAAAGACTTTTCTCTCTCCTTATATGGACATCAAGGATACTTCTATATGGCAGCCTTAAGCAACTGTCTCTACTGTTCACATCAGCTGGAAAAGAAGATATCTTAAGAAAGGTAGTCAAGATAATTTTTTCTTCTACCTTCTATCTTCCATCGCTGGAGGTTTTTAGGAAGAGATTGGACACAGCTATTTGTCCAGAATGGAATAGATCTCCTCTTTGAACATGCGGTTGGACTAGAAGATCTCCAAGGTCCCTTCCCAATCTGTTTCTGTTCTGTTCTGTTCTGTAATGTTGACCGTTACCTGTACTGGGAAACCAAGCATCAATTATTTTCATGGAACTGTCTTTGGGAACTCATAGATTCAATTGTTGGAGCCATCTTCTGTTGATTCCCTTCATACTGGATGTTCTTCCATTCAGCAGATTAACTGGGAAAAGCATACACACAAACCATTTTTTCCCCTGGCGCTTACCTAGAAGAGGAAACTAACAGAACTTGTGAAGGAGGACAAGAAGGAGGAGGAGGAGGAGAAGAAAAAGAAAGGTTGGTTGGACTGGTCTATCATTGGAGGAGGAAAGACCAATTGTTCACTAGTCTTCCTGACCAGCTATTGCTTGCTCTAACGTATAATGTATAAGGAGCTGCTGATCCAATTCTACAGAGGAATTATTGAGTCTGTCATTTGCACCTCTATAACTGTCTGGTTCGGTTCTGCAACCCAACAAGAAAAACACAGACTTCAGAGGATAATTAGAACTGCAGAAAAAATAATTGCTACCAACCTGCCTTCCATTGAGGACCTGTATACTGCACGAATCAAGAAGAGGGCCGTGAAAATATTTGCAGATCACTCGCATCCTGGACATAAACTGTTTCAACTACTACCCTCAAAACGACGCTATAGAGCACTGCACACCAGAACAACTAGACACAAGAACAGTTTTTTCCCGAAGGCCATCACTCTGCTAAACAAATAATTCCATCAACACTGTCAAACTATTTACTGAATCTGCACTACTATTAATCTTCTCATAGTTCCCATCACCAATCTCTTTCCACTTATGACTGTATGACTATAACTTGTTGCTGGCAATCCTTATGATTTATATTGATATATTGACCATCAATTGTGTTGTAAATGTTGTACCTTGATGAACGTATCTTTTCTTTTATGTACACTGAGAGCATACGCACCAAGACAAATTCCTTGTGTGTCCAATCACACTTGGCCAATAAAATTCTATTCTATTCTATTCTATAAAACACAGCAAGGCTTTATTTATTAGTTTGTTTGTTTATAAAATTTATTTGCTGGCCATCTCGTATTCAATTATTCTGAGAGGCTTACAACATAGAAAGACTGGAAAACATTAAAATCATACATCATACAACACAGCAGATAAAAAACGCCTCTGGTGGCTCAGACTGCTGAGACAGTCTGTTATTAACACAGTTGCTTGCAATTACTGCAAGTTCAAGTCCCACCAGGCCCAAGGTTGACTCAGCCTTCCATCCTTTATAAGGTAGGTAAAATGAGGACCCAGATTGTTGGGGGCAATAAGTTGACTTTGTATAATATACAAATGGATGAAGACTATTGCTTAACATAGTGTAAGCTGCCCTGAGTCTTCGGAGAAGGGCGGGATATAAATGCAAATTAAAAAAAAACATGAACAGATAAAATCATGGACACAAGATGGCAAAGAGGGGTGTTGGACACATGATGTTCAATTTACTTAATTAACCATCTCCAATATGAAGTTCCCCTATTGAGTCCCCAAGCCATCTAGCAGAGCCAAGTCTTCATGCACCTTCCTTGGACACAAACCTCCAAAAATAATTAGCGGGTAAAGGAACAGCTCTATATAGTGACCAATAGGAGGGCAAATTTCCATAAATCAAATTAAAGAAAAGGAGAGAAGTTGCATAGTTCAGCACCTGCTGGCGCAAGTTTCTTTTGAAGCAGAGCCGGAAGACTATCTCTATCTCAAGGTAGATGTGATCAGAGGTTGATGTCATCGAGTCAAGCCTTCTCAATGAATCTGCTGAGCTGTTCCATACCTAGTGTTAGCGGATCATACAGACCAAATCCTAATATATATGTCTTTAATGGTTGTATGATGGAAAGACATTAATCGGAGACAATTTTTCATTACAATTGAGTGGTGGGGAAAGCTGGCCCTGTTGAATATCTTCCTGTCATGTAATTTTTAAAAATCACAAAGAACACAAGTAGACTTAGAACCATTCATTTAATGATCATTTAAAGTTGCAAAAGCACTGAAAAAGTGACTTATAATAATTCTTATATTTATGACTGCTGCAGCATACCCACAATCATGTGATCAAACTTCAGATGCTTGGCAACCGGCATGTATTTATGATGGTTACAGTGTCCCGGGGTACTGGATTGTCTTTTGCAACCTACCTAGGGAGTTTCTGATAAGCAAAGTCAATGGAGGAAGCCAGATTGGTTTAACAACTGCATGATTCACTTAATGTAGTGATTCACTTGACAAAAAGACCATAAAATGGGTAATACTCACTTAACAACTGCCTTGCATAGGGATGGAAATTTTGGGCTCAATTGTCATCATAAGTCAAGGACTACCTGTATGTGCCTATAGGAAGAAAAATGGCAACATAAAATGACCAAGATTATACTCAGCTATCCTCAGTATCACATCTTCAAACATTTTGGACTGTAACTTCACAAATTTTTATCTGATTTTTCCAAAGCCACCTAAAAAGAGCTGATAGTTTCAGAAGACAGCAAAACTCCTTCTTTCAGTTCCTGTCTGTTGGATGTAGACGGCAAACTGCCTATCCTCCAGTATTCCACACACAAAAATAGGGACTTACTTGCAGTTCTACTTGTTTCTGAGCCTGTTAGTTTCCCCTGTTTTTAGCCCATTACTTGTCAATAACACTAAATCTAAGTATTTTGTTTGTATCTTTTTTAGAATTTTAAAAATTATTTTTCAAAGATAAAAGGTTAAAATACAAAATTGCAGCAAAAAAAAAGGGAGGGAGACCAATGGAGAAAGTTTAAAAAATCACACACACATAGAGAGAGAGAGAGAAAAAAACAACAACAACACAAAAGCAACATAAAAAAGTTACCTCTATTCCTCTTCAACAAGGATACAGTTATAGATTAAATAATCTCTTGTTTTAGTTGAACAAAAAAGGATCAAAGCTAAAATATAAAAGTTATACTTATATAATAATAATATAACGGTATTATATAATACCATAGTCTTTTCTAAATAAAACATATAAGCCATAAATGCATCACAATAACCACTCCACTAAAAGACACAGACACACCCACTCATACACACACATATACAAATATCTGAAATATCTATTTTAAATTTAAACTAATACATAAAACATTATATATATATATATATATATATATATATATATAGGTCTTTGGTTATTCGGGTTTTCTCCCATGTAAAATTGGAAGTGTCTTGGCGACGTTTCGACGAAGTCTCATTCGTCATCTTCAGGCCAAAGACCTACATATATATATATGGAAGAAACAGCTGCGATCACACATTGCTCCCAGAAGCACGAAGCTGAAGCCTGAAGATGACGAATGAGACTTCGTCGAAACGTCGCCAAGACACTTCCAATTTTACACGGGAGAAAACCCGAACAACCAAAGACCTATATACAAACACCCGTGAAAACCTCAGAAAACATATATATATATATATATATATATATATGTATGTATGTATGTATATGTGTATATATATGTATATATACACACACACACATACATACATACATATATATACTCCAATAATACAGAATATTTCTATAATCATAACAAATCTAATAATCAAATCCCAGAGTCAGCATATTCCAATCATAAATGAAATAATTCATAAGAAAATTGTATACCATCCTATCTATAAATAATAAAATACCTTTCCCAATAAGTCCACAATAATTCATAACCTACTAATATATTATGCCTTTCCTCAAACGGTTAGAATAAACTTATTATATCTGGGTTGCAAAGATCAGAACATCCATTAGATAGCAAAGCAGTTTTTCTGTATCTCTGCTAATGATTATCCTGATATTTGTAGCCCAAATGTGGGGTACCCATATTCAGGTTTAGGAGGAAAATTCAAATTAACTATTGTCTACTAGCTTGCAAAAATTCTGGGGTTTTTGCTGTTCAAAAGGTGATTCTAACTCACCATCAGTGCTTCCTCAAGAATATACAGACCATAGGGGTCAGAGATTATTCCAGGTTTTAATTATATTTTGAGTCAACCCATTAACACTATCTCTTTCCTTTAATAAATCTACTCTAGACATAACTATATTTGGATCCATTTTGGGGCCCTTAGTTGTGTAGCTTATCAAACTGTACTAAGAACAGACTTTTCCTGGAATTCTTATCCCACGGTTCCTGGATCCTTCTTAGAGCCAAGTGTCTCCACTTAATTTCCTTGATAATAATAATAAAACCAGGAAGCTTAAAGAATAATGGCATACAGATGTACTAACAAGAATTCATGTTTGGTAGAACATCCTTCAACCAAGGGAAGATACGTCTACATCACACACCCAGCTGGATGAATTCCCAGTCCCAATGGCTCCTTGTTTTGAACCCAATTTCCATCTTGACTAAATATTTCCACCGCAGAACCATCTGCTCCCTGTGCTTCCCGAAGACAATTCGTTCCCTCCTGCTTTTGTTCTGGAGATCAGAGCCCTGCCTGTTCCTCGTGAAGCCTAGCCCTGCAGGCTGCCATCTATCCTCAGCAGGATCATAAATTGCTAACAAGCATGTCCCGAAGCCTGCCGGCTGCCGCAGCTCAGCCAGAGACCTGCCGTGTGCAACCGAGCGGGAGGGTCGCATCCCATCATATGAAAAAGCAGGCAGCATGCAGCCAGATTCGGATGGCAGGCAGCTGAAGCTGGCTGCTGTTGGCGGCAATGATTGGATGGTGCCAGAGCCAGCCAGAAATGGAGGGTGGGAGAATTTGGAAAGAGGGAGGAAGAGCAACAGCCAGAGATGAAGGAGGTTGGGGGGCTTTGGTGCAGGCTGCTGCAGGGAGTGTATCACAGAGGTAATGCTACTTTACACACGGGTAGCAGAAAACAGCCTTGCCTTGAATTTGTTAGAGCTCAGATCCCTGGCACTAACATTCAAAGAGGGTGAGGTGGTGGCAGATCGTAAATCCCACTCAAAGGTAATTTAATTGTGTCATTTTATATGTTTTATCTCCCAGGTTGACACCTTTAGGTGGTTTTTATTTTGATCTCACTCACAGAGCAAAGGAAAGGGACCCTTTTTAGTAAGGCAAAGTGTCACCAGGTGCTGGACATTACAGTAGTAAAAAAAAATAATCTTGGAAGGGTTTTAGCCATTTGGATGCTGTTATTTCTTTTAGCAAGGCTCAAATGCCATAAACAATACAAAGACAAGAATGTCCTTAGTTTGATTACAGCAAAGGGGAATAGTTGAATTTCTGCCTATGATGCAGCTGTGAAAATCATAACAGCCCCTATAATACCAAGACAATTCTTGTGCTCTCCAGATATGTTGGATTACAGCCTCCATCATCCTTAGTTGCTGCCCATGCTCCTTGTGAGCGATAAGAATTTTAAAAGTCCAAAAGATCTAGAAGGCACAAGATGGGGTCACTGGTGGAATAAGTATCAAATAATCTTTGCTCTTTTTATTTATTTATTTATTTATTTTGTCATAAAAATATATGTAGGTATCATACAAAAAGATTATATAATATATAAACACATATATGAGTAAATATAAGGAGGTATAAGCATATATGTATATAGGAAGAAGAAAAGCAAAACAATAGGACAGGAACGGTAGGCACGTTTGTGCGCTTATGCACGCCCCTTATGGTCCTCTTAGGAATGGGGTGAGGTCAATAGTAGAGAGTTTTTGGTTAAAGCTTTTAGGATTATGGGAAGAGACCACAGAGTCAGGTAAAGTATTCCAAGCACTGATGATTCTGTTACAGAAGTCATATTTTCTGCAATCTAGATTACAGCGGTTGACATTAAGTTTAAATCTATTGGTTGCTCTAGTATTATTGCAATTGAAGCTGAAGTAGTCTTTAACAGGAAAGACATTACAATAGATGATTCTGTGAGTTAAACTTAGGTCTTGTCGAAGGCGGCGGAGTTCCAAGTTTTCTAAGCCTAGGATTTCAAGTCTGGTGGGATAAGGTATTTTGTTGTTTTCAGGGGAATGGAGAACTCTTCTTGTAAAATATTTCTGGACACGTTCAATTGTTTTGATGTCAGAGATGTGGTGAGGGTTCCAAACAGGCGAGCTGTATTCTAGAATTGGTCTAACAAATGTTTTATATGCTCTGGTTAGTAGTGTGGTGTTTTTGGAAAAGAAGCTACGCAAGATTAGGTTTACAACTCTTAGAGCTTTTTTTGCTATGTAGTTGCAGTGGGCTTTGGCACTTAGATCATTTGACATGAAAACTCCAAGGTCTTTAACAGGATGGGGGTCATCTGTAAGGTAATGTCCATCTTTTCATATTGATGAACTAAACCAGGTTTTGAAACTGGTTGCCCTGAGAAGATGGTGCACCTGCTGTTCCTTAGTAAAAAAACACCTCGCTGGTTAAAGACACAAACAAATCTATCTATCTATCTATCTATCTATCTATCTATCTATCTATCTATCTATCTATCTATCTATCTATCTATCCATCTATCTAATCTCTCTCTCTCTCTCTCTCAATTTCCATCCATCCATCCATCCATCCATCCATCCATCCATCCATCCATCCATCCAATCTCTCTCTCCATTTCCATCCATCCATCCATCCATCCATCCATCCATCCATCCATCCATCATCTCTCTCTCTCATCTATTTCACTGGTTCTATCTATCTATCTATCCATCCATCCATCCATCCATCGAATCTCTCTCTCTCCATCTCCATCCATCCATCCATCCCATCCATCTATCTTCTATCATCTCTCTCTCATCTATTTCACTGGTTCTATCTATCTATCTATCTATCTATCTATCTATCTATCTATCTATCTATCTATCCATCTATCCATCTATCCAATCTCTCTCTCTCTCCATCTCCATCCATCCATCCATCCATCCATCCATCCATCCTATCATCTCTCTCGCATCTATTTCACTGGATCTATCTATCTATCTATCTATCTATCTATCTATCTATCTATCTATCTATCTATCTATCATCCATCCATCCATCCATCCATCCATCCATCCATCATATCTCTCTCACCCACCCACCCACATTTCTCTCTCTCTCTCTCTCTCTCATCTCTCTACCCTTCTACCTCTCTATCTATGGCTTTGTTAAATTTCACCTAACATTCTTCCCCCACTGGCGAGCTCTCCCTTTGCTCTCTGATCCACAGAGATGTTCAGCATAGGATGGCATTTGCAATCGTCCTGTTATAACCACCCTCGGAAGCCAAGTGGTTAGGCTGAGAAGCAATGTATTTCCCCAAGGTCATCCTCTGTGCAACATGGCTGAGCGGGAAGCTGAAGAGCAGATCATATTCTGGGGTTGTCTGCACTGACTATGATTTCTGGAGTAGCACTGTACAAGGATAGGAAAGGTAGATTCCTTGTGAAAGTGACTCTGATACTACCCTGAAGCCCATCCAGTGATGCATAAACTGTGCCACCCTTGACTTGGCACTTTGCATTGCCAAACCAGTGCAGGCAGAATCTTGCTTGGGCACCAGATCAGGGATTCTAAAGGATTCCAGGCTGTTTGCTGTCTTTTCTGAAGGTTTGTTCCTCTGTTGGAAGCGAACAGCAGCAATACCTGCCTTAAATGCAAAACCCTTGAAGCATGCGAATAAATTCCTTATTTAAATTTAAATAAATTCCTTATTTAAGGAAAAAACAGAGCTTCCAAAGAGTTGGTCACCTAAAGCCAGCAGCTTATTCTCTTGAGCACACAACATTTTGTGTCCAATTAGAGTAAACCAAGAAGAAGTTTCTCTAGGTTAACAGCAAACAAGCCGTTGGGCACTAGGAAAGGAATACAAATGAAACAGCAAAGGCCCAAAAATGGAGGCAAAAAAGTGATTTCAGTTTTTAGCCCACCTCACTGCTCTATGAATTCACTTATTTTAAAACAACTACAACAGTGAAATCATGATTTGAGTCTTACCTACCCTGTTTTCCCCAAAATAAGACATCCGCTGATAATAAGCCCAATCAGGCTTTTGAGCGCATGGCAATAAGGCCAAGCGCTTATTTCAGGGTTCAAAAAAATGTAAGACAGGGTCTTACACGGTTCCATCTTCCTTAATTTGCACAGTCTAGAATATTTTCTACAACTAGTCTGTGGTACCTTTTCTATCTAGCAGTGGTTCCTAACCTTGATTCTTGTTATTAGATTTAAATTCAAATAGGGATAATTGGAATTACAGTGTGGCAGAAAATAGGGATTGACCGTTAGGATTACTGACTGGGTTCATCCGTAGTACTAAGCCCTATGTTTAATCATGGCTTGACAAATAAACCACAACTAAGTTGAAACAATACCAGTGGTGAAATTCAGATTTTTTTACTACTAGTTCTTGGGCTTAGCTTGGTGGGCGTGGCAGGGGAAGGATACCGCAAAATCCCCATTCCTTCCTCACTCACAGGAAGGATAATGCAAAATCCCCATTCCCACCCCACTTCAGGGGAAGGATACTGCAAAATCCCCATTCCTACCCCACTCTAGGGGAAGGATAATGCAAAATCCCCATTCCCTCCCAACTCCTGGGGGAAGGCTATTGCAAAATCTCCATTCCCACCCCACTCTGGGGCCAGCCAGAGATGGTATTTGCCGGTTCTCTTAACTACTCAAAATTTCCGCTACCGGTTCTCCAGAACATGTCAGAACCTGCTGAATTTCACCCCTGCTTAAGCCATATTCTTTTGGTTTACAGATAAAAATAGGTGGGGGTCATACAACACACTAGAAACAGCCAGACTAGATATTGGTTTGGCTTAATATGGAAACCTATCCATTAGAGGATATCTTAGTTGAAGAGCCCACTTAGAAGATACCAGTCTTAATCCTAGTTATCACAAATAGCTGTACTAAGAAAAAAACCACTCTTTGGGGATATTAAAGTGCTGCTGGTACTCAGAGTAGGCACTAGAGAGTACAAAACAATGACTTCATATACAGATTCTGCTGCCGCCTAAACAAATCAGTGGCAGTTAGAAGGATTGGGAAGTACTGAATACGAGAGCTACCACATCTGAGTAGCAAAAAGATCGTTATATGACAGCAAAAAGATTAGATTTTTTTTCCCCCTTTCTGAACCTTTTTGCCTCCATTACCTGATTAGTTTTTGCAGCCCAGATTTGATAGCCTTAACTTGTACCAAGTCACAGCATTGGTCTACCTTATCTGGAAGGGTAATTCATTACTAATCCAGAAATATGTCTGTTGCCTGTCAGATGAGGTTCTTTAAAAGCATGAACTCTAACACTGAATTATGAGACTTCCCAGAAGTTCTGTTTCTTCTGCTGCGTGACATGAGGTCTGTCTTTGTCCTTTGCTTGGAACCATCTTTTGTTCAATCCAGACCTCTTCCTTTGGCAGCCGGCAAATCCATTCCCAGGGTGTGGGCCAGACAGTGACTTCACCCCTGGTGTTCAGATGCAGGCAGCTTGCCCACCTGGATTGGCAGGGAAGCTAATGAATTAAGGAGAAAGGCTGGATTAGTTCAGCTACCGTGGCCAATTAACTGAGGTGACAGGGACATGTTCAGAGGACTGGATGGGTGTCATACCAAACAAGCTCAGTGTAGAATTAATTATGGTTTGTAATATGCATATACACTTAACAAATTGAATCTGCGCCAGCAAGAAAGTCTGATTTCTACTGCATCTCTCTCATCGGAGAGGTGAGAATTCTTTCTGAAAATATCAGCTGAGAAGGAGAATGGAAAATTTAAAGTAGATTGAGGCCCACTAGGTGGCAATCTTAGTTCACAACCACAAGGCAAGCAAGAATATCTCAGCCACCGGCAGCCTTGTTGCCTGCTGCATCAGAGCAGCTGGCTAGTTGGAATCTCTGCAGAGCCTGTATGTTTGGGACAAAAAGTCCCATCAGTCTGGGCCAGCTGTATCTATAGCTACTCCCTTTCCCATACACAGAGCATAATAATCTCAGGCCTGATTTATTCTCTCACCACCACAGCTCTCAACTCTCACAAGCCTCCCTTCCCCTTATCTCAGCCCAGGGTGCCTTACAGATGTAGAGCTGTAGCATACTGGGTTAATTTAATGGATTCCTCTTGGGACTGCAGGACTATTTATGATGTAGCTTTTCTGCTGATTTCCCAATTTGATATGAAAGCTAAATTAAGCAGTGGCAGGGTTGCAGGTCTCGCCCACTGCATACCAGGGAAGCGTTGGCACCTCACGGGTTTGCAGCAAGCTTCCCATGGGACCTGCCACCTGTTAGGGCTGCAGCCAGCATGAAAATTAACACTAGTTGCTAAAAAGGAGAAAAAGGGGGTGGAAAGGACTCCATCCTGGATCCAGGCATATGGAGAAAGGAAAAAAGAAGGGAGAGTGTGAAGACTATGAACTTGAGGGTACTCAGATGTTTTAAAAGATGTAGAAGACCAAAAAATAAAAATAAAAAATGGGGGGGGGAGATTTGTGAATTAGCTGAATAAACTACCCAAAAGATATATAAGCTTTTCCTGCATTAAGGAAAAATCATAACCAACAGAACCAGGTTGCATATGTACATACAGTATGGCATCCCTGCAATAGATCCTAAATGTTATAGAAATTTGCAAAGCTAGGAATGTTAGTGAATGCATATGTGTCTGGCTTAAAATGATTTTAGTTGCAAACTGCTTTTTTAAAATCCTGAATGGAAAGATGCCAATACTTGTGTGGCTTTGAAGTAACATTTCTTGATGACAGTCAGTTTTTATTTAGGGGCTTCCTACACTACTTTTTCTCCTTGTAAAGAATGTACAATATCTGGAATCTGTGGATATGTATGTGCATGCACATTTTGTATTTCTTTGAAGAGTACTAGCAGCATGATTGGATGATGGGCTTGTTCTCTAGAAGTCATTACTGTGTTTAAATCCACACTGTTGTATTCGAGTCCGTATTAGTGGTTGTTTTCTGATAGCTATAAATCCATTGTGAGCTTCGAGATGATATTTGTGATGTTCCATTGTCTTTAAGATGTTGCAGTAAGAGTGGGCTTGATGGATATTTCTAGCTCAAGATCATTCTAATACCAGTTTTAATGGAGGGAGGGTTTAATCTGATTCCTTCACTTCAACATTGTATTTGTGCATTCCCTATGCAAATAAGCACGGATATCTCTTTTCCGCAAATGTGAATTCTTTCACAGACATCCAATGGAGAATGGATTGAATGAACTACTTGTCTGTGATGGTGATATATATCTTTACATGTTGCAACACTTACGTTGATGTAGCTGCACCCACATCTTGAGGGAGGCTTCCCAAAAGTGTTTTTGTCTGTGTGTCTGTTATAAGAAGGATTGTTTAGTGGACTAAAGTGCCACTGTCCTCAGTTTTGTGTGATGTTGGTGGTGCTGGAGTTTTTTGTGTGTGTCTCTCAACATCTCATTTGCACCTTGAGGTTTCCAAGGAGCCAAAATGCAGCTGACCTGGGGAGCGTTGCATGGGAATCCTCTACAAAATAGCGGCAACGTTCAGCTGCATCAGCGGGGAAGGAGTGATTGAGGGAATAATTTTCTATCTCTGAGCTGTTAATAACTTGGCGCCTTCGAGCCAAGACGTGTGGAGATGTTGAAGATTAAACCAGAAAAGTTGCAGTGGGGGGGGAGGGGAGGAGAGAGAGAATGAATGAGAAAGGAGAATTGAGGGAAGAAGAATGAATATGTTGTAGACGAGTTGCAAACTTTTTAACGTGAGGGATTTCTGATTGGCTATGAGAATTTTTAGACTAAGCCAACGGAAGGAAAAAGAGATTTATAGAAAAGAGAGCGGGGACTAGAGCAAAAGTAAAAAGAAAAGAAAGCAAAAAATTGGGATTCTGGCTATTCAGCAGGTTCTGACAGGTTCTGGAGAACCGATAGCGGAAATTTTGAGTAGTTCAGAGAACAGGCAAATACCACCTCTGGCTGGCCCCAGAGTGGGGTGGGAATGGAGATTTTGCAATATCCTTCCTCTGGAGCGGAGTGGGAATGGAGATTTTGCAGTATCCTTCCCCTGCCGCACCCACCAAGCCACACAATGCCCGCCACACCATGTCTACACAACTGGTAGTAAAAAAAATTGAATTCCACCACTGCCTCGGAGGTGAGGTGGACCTCCATTCTCCTGACATTTGGAAATAACTAAAGATCTGGGTCTGCCTTCAGAACTGCTTGCTCTCAAAAGTTGTGGGTGCTCCATTACTGGAGGCTTTTAAGAAGGGACTGGATATCTCCTGCCTATGGGGGAGGCAGGATTAGAAGAGCTGAGTAGGGGATTGGACTGGAAGAGCTCCAAGGTCCCTTCCAAATTTGTTATTCTGTTATTCTCTCTTCCTTGGAACCCACAGAGAAGTCATAGAATTATGGTGTCCTTGATGCTGTCTGAGCTTGGAGGTTTTTAGCAGACATTTCATTACCAATCTAGGTAACTTCATCAGTACTACCTCAGAGAATCAGAGAATCTTAGGTCTGGAAGGCACCTTGAGGATCTTCTAGTCCAACCCCCAATACATGACACGAGACCATATATATTTCTGGTCCAATCTTTTCTTGAAAAACCTCCAGCAATGGTGCACTCACAACTCAGAGAGGCAAGTTGTTCATTGGCTAATTGTTTTCACTGTCAGGAAGTCAGAAAGAAAAAGGAGGAAGAGTAGGCAACCGTGGAGCTGGTTAGCACTTTGAAGGCCCTCCTGCTGCCTTTTAATGAACTTTTAATGTTGAATTTGAACGATCCTTTATTCTAAAATTTTATGTTCAGTTTTTATGTTAGTAACATTTTATGTGTACACAGCACAGAGTTCCTCTACAGGGGGAGGGGGGGAGCGCAGTGGTTTCTAAATTTGATATAAATAAACAAACAAACAAATAAGCAAGCAAGATATAGAACTAGCATCATAAGGCTTAGCCTGGAGTATATTTGGGATATCCTGTAGAATATCTGACTGGCATGTAATAACCTTAGTATGTTCTGTGGACATGGTGTTTTACAAAATTTGCAAAATTTACAAATGCTAATTTGTATTCCAAGAGTTTCACCATCAAAAATTTGCTATTCCAAAAAGGCTGCTATAGGTTCAGTATCGGGTTATGAATGGGATATTTCTTGGTCTGAATGGTAGTCCTTCTGTACTATATGAAGCCAAGGCAGGCAGAACGTCAGGCCTATGGTATGTATTTATTTTTAACTAGAGCTCAAGATTTACCAGCTGGAGGCTGGTAAAAGGTTTTCTATGCAGTGATTTTTTTTATTGCATAGTAAATTTGCCCTTCTAATTCATTTGTTGCACAGCAGCATACCTCTTCTCTTCCACTTTGCACTTCCGTCATATTTTCAGACTAAAATGTAAGCATTTTTTTCCTCAGCAAAATAAATTGCTTTCTCCAAGAACCAAGGTATTCTCTACTAAATACACTATAGAAGAGACGCATGTCTTTCGTCAGTACTTATGGGCTCCATTTTGTCATAAAATAATTCAAAAATGACATGCAATGCTCCCACTATATTTCTATTACAAAGCCTGTCAAATTTTAAAGTCATTAATTTGTATATGTTAATTTAAAAATTATTAGTCACAAATGAGCCTGTCTTGGTTTCTACCCATAGCCATAGAAATGCTTTGTCATTTTGTGAGTTTCTTTTTAGCTTTATTTTATATTTGTTGTTTAATTTCAATGGGTTATTTTAATGGATTTTTTAAAAATATCCTTGATTATTACTATGTATGCTGCTTGCGTCACTATGTGAGATGGATAGTTGTACAAATGCAATTGATTAATTAAATAATGTGTGCTTTGTTTCTTTTTGAACTAGTTTTCTTCTCTTTACAAAAAAGATGTTCAGACCCTAGAAAGAGTACAGAGAAGAACAACAAAGAATATAAGGAGTCTGGAAGCTGTGTGTAGTTTAATGAAGAGAAGACTAGAACTGTGACAGTAGCCATCCAGGACTTGAGGCTATCACAGAGAAGAGGGAGTCAAGCTATTCTCCAAAGCATCTCAAGGCAGGACAAGAAGCAATGAATGGAAACCAATCAAGGAGAGAAGCAACCTAGAACTAAGGAGGGATCTCCCCTCCTGATAGTGAGAACAATTAATCAGTGGAATGGCTTACCTCCGGAAGTTATGGGTACTCCATCACTGGAGGTTTTCAAAAAGAGACTGAACATCCATTCATCCAGAATGGCATAGAGTCTCCTACTCGAACAGGGGGTTGGGTTAGAAGACCTCCTAGGCAATGGTGAAAACTAAAATGTTTTCCTACCAGTTCTGTGGGTGTGGCTTGGTGGGGGCAGGGGTCATGTGACTGGGTGGGCATGGCTATGTAGTCTTGTGACTGGGGGATTAAAAAGACAGAAACTCATTTTAACAATGTCCTGCTGGAGCAGGGGGTTGGACTAGATGACCTCCAGGTCCTTTCCAGCCCTGGATTGCTGTGCTCTTTCAAGGTATCCTCTGAAGCTGTGTCTAGTGCCAGATTTGTTTTCCTTCCTTCTGCTCCTTTTTCTCTCCCTCCCTCCCTCTTTCTTTCTTTCTTTCTTTCTTTCTTTCTTTCTTTCTTTCTTTCTTTCTTTCTTTCTTTCTTTCTTCCTTCCTTCCTTCCTTCCTTCCTTCCTTCCTTCCTTCTCTCTCTCTCTCTCTCTCTTTCTTTCTTTCTCAGCACCCCCACCCCCCATTTTTGGCCTAGCGAGTCTCAGGGAAGCCTCCTGGGAGCAAAACTAATCCCCCCAATAGGTAGTAAAAATGCTTTAAAAAGTTTTTTAAAAGTTCAGAGGATCGTGTGGCACAGCTTATTGTCACAGCGGATCATTAGAACCTTTTAAAAACTTTTTAAAAGCGTTTTTTTTAATACCTATTGCCTGAATGGGTAGTAAAAAATGCTTTAAATTTTTTTTAAAAAGTTCAGACGATCAGCTATGTTGCAGGATTGTGGGAACTTTTTTTTACTTTTTAAGGCTTTTTTTTTTACTACCGGTTTGGGTGAATCAGTACCGGTTCGGGAGAACTGCCCCAAACTGGTAGCATTTCACCCCTGCTCCTGGTCTCTTCCAACCCTATTATTCTAGGTTCTGAGACTGAGGTTTGTAATTCTCCGGGTATATTTTAATTCATTGTACTTTGAAGGGTCTGTACCACAGTCATGGATTCTGTCAAGCAATAGCAAGGCAGGTATTAGAAATGGCAATGTTGTCAGCCAAAGGGAGGGTTGATCTGTAGGCTTTGCCGTGCAATCTTTCTCAACGCAAGAAAAAGTCAGCTACTGACCACAGTTGTGGAATGGACATAAGCTGACAAACAGGTTGCCAAACTGAACTGTAATCTTCCCAGAATCATGAGTTTAAGATTGGCAGCCATTGACATTAATAATAACTAATTTAAAAAAAACCAAACATCTTCCATCCTGTAGAAGACAAGAAAAATGGGTACCATTACTTTTCCCCTCTTCCTCTACCTACTCCCTCTCTAATTCTAGAAAGCCAGTGCAATCGTCCTGCGTTCACCTTTAGCAAGTAACCAGACATAGTCTGTCATCTTATTTCAGCATCACCTTCATTTCTTCTTGAATTGGATCTAGGATGAGACCTGGCCTGGCTGTCACAATTTGCCTGATAAAAAAAAAGAAAAGAAATCTCTATTACAGGAGAGATTGGATCAGTAGTTTCCTGAGAGCCCAGGAGGATGTTTACAATAGATTCAGAACAAAAGTCAAAATTCAGTGATTCTTTGCTGCAATACAAAAAAAAAAAAAAAAAGGTGAGATACAAGGAAGATCTTGGCAATGCCTCCAAGGGAAAAGGGAAAAATCCTTACCTGTTGATAATTTATGCATTCTAATTATGTCAACTGAATAATCCAGTTGTTCTGAATCTGGCTCTGGACCAGCCTGTGAGATTTGGCTTTCAGCACCTTTCGGCATCACTTCCAAGCAACAACATTACACAACACTTGGCCTTTGCATGTCCTCCTACTCATTATTTCACATTTGTATTGAATTCCAGCAGTACAAAATAATACAGTATTGTTGCAGGAGAGCCAAAATAAGGATGGAGATGGGTACTAATGGCCAGGATAAAGATAATGGCATGTCTTAAAATATTTGTTCCTTGGCAAACATTAATACAGGTAGTCTTTGACTTACGATCACAACTGAGCCCAAAATTTATATTGCTAAGTGAGACATTTGTTAAGTGAGTTTTGCCCCATTTTACGACTTTTCTTAACACATTTGTTAAATGAATCACTGCAATTGTTGAGTTAGTAACTTGGTTACTAATTGAATCTGGCTCCCCCGTTGACTTTGCTTGTCAGAAGGTCACCAAAGAGGCTCACAAGACCCCAGGGCACTGCGACAGTCATAAATATGAGTCAACTGCCAAACGCCCAAATGTTGATCACATGTCTGTAGGCATGATGCAACAGTCAGAAGTGAAAAAAACAGTTGTAAGTCTTTTTTTTCTCTTTGTGTTGTAACTTCAAATAGTCACTAAATGAACCGTTGTAAGCCAAGGACTACCTGTACAGCATTGGGATGTTGGGTATGGTTATTTTGGCTCTGTTAGATGTCTGGAATTCAGATAACCTCTACATTTTGGGAAAACAGACAATAATTGTTGAGGTATATCTGAACTGGCAATCTACAAAGCCCTTTTGGGCCAGAAGAAAAGATATATCTTGTCCAGCGTTTCACTTCCTACAGTGGCCAACCAGATGTTTCCAGAACCCCCCCAAGAAGGTAATAGGCAGCAGCTGTTGTTGGCCTGTTGTAATTAATGCTCAGCAGTGTGTGTTACAGCCACTGCTGGAAGACAACTTCTGCTTCTCCCACCCACCTTCGTTTCCATAATGCCTCTCCTAACCAGAAGCCAAAGCTCTGCTATCTTTGAAAGTATTCTTGCTCGTGGCTATCACTCTGTCCTCATCCTGTCCTCCAGTAGCAAATTCCATGAATTAATTATGCGCTGTACAAAAAAAAGGTACTTTCTGCTGTCTTTCCCGAATCCACGACCCATCAATTTCATTGATGGCTTCAACTGCTCGCGTGATAAGAGAGGGAGAAAATATTTTTTTTAATCTACATTTTTCACTTTTCATATTTAATTTGATAAATTTAGGTATTGTTGGCCTTCTTATCTCGCTACTGTATTTTTTCTAAACTGAACTCACCTAATGCTTCAGCTTACCCTCATTGGGAATCAGCTTCAGGTTCTAAATAATTTGGTTGCTGCTGCCTACATTTCAGTGATCGGATAGTGCATGAAAATAAGAGTTGACCAGGTAAAAGAAAACACTTAAATAACTGCTGTGTACTCTCACCTAGTAGAGATGGAGGAGGCAGAGGGGCTGTTTGTTTGATTCCTGCCTTTTTATCCTTCTTTTTAGCCATAAAGGTTCTCAGGGTGGCTTAAGATAACCAAGGTTGTGCCAGCTGATTAGCCTACAATTTAAAAATAAAACTCAAGCGGAAAAGGTAGCTGTCCATTATGATCGGTTAGAAAGAGTTCGGGGAGATGAGCTGGTCTCTTAGAGATCTGCCAGCCTCTTCTTTTCTGTTCTTCTCCCGAGTAAAATGAAAGCAGCTCAGGTTCTATGTTATGCTGAAGAAGTTTCCTGGATTTAGAAGAATGGCTCCAGGAATATGCATGCACTTTCATTTTAGTAAAACAATCTCACAATATCTGGGAGGGTGAATATCTGTGGGGCAAAACTGGAACAGAGGAGAGATGTGTGGAAGCAGCCAAACAAAGGAAAGGGAAGTATTGGAGGAGAAACAAGGTAAGTGGGTCACAAATTAAAGCCATGTGAGCCATCTAGATGTCTTCCCCATTTTTCAAGCTCAGTTCCTCGTTTTTAAAACTGGATCACAATGGAACAATGGTGGTTCGTAAGAATGGGAAATATGCTTTGTATTTATAATGACCTTCTCTCAATCCTCCAGGCCCATTGGAACCATTATCTTTCTTAATGCCATCTCTTCCAGCTCTACGTGACTTTCTTCAAGCCCTTGTTTCCCCTACCCACATGGGAAGCTCTGTAGTTCAGCCTATCATGTTCCTTAGGGAGGAAGACATCAACCTAGCTTTAAAAACAAAGTTCCTGACAGGTTGAAAAATGTCTGACTGAGCCCAGCAGGAGCAGTAAAAGAAGGCAATGACCCCTCCCAATAGGAATCCTAATATTTAACCACCTATTGCTGCTGGCTTAATATTATGGCTTTCTGAAAAAGGAGTCGGACAAGTGATTCAGAACTCAGAAAGAGTAGAAAGCGGGATTTCTGGGTTCTATATAGAACAGTCTTGATGGAAATTTGCATTCTTCGGAAATGAGAATCTGGGTTTTGTGGGGTGTTTTTTTTTTGTTTTTTTTTTGAGGAGTCAAAAAAATGAATGATGACATGGTTCCTCCATGTGGAATCCCCATAATGATACGAAGACCTCCTAAGACAGCATTACAGCCATTCATGTTGTCCTCATCTTAGGCCATTAACTTTCTCAGAGTGTTTCCAAGATATTGCTTTGTTTATTTCTAGAAATTACCAATTTTGAAATGAAGCAGAGATGAAGATAAATGCAGTCTGGCCAGTAAATGATGATGCTTTATTTACAATACGGTATTTGTGTCCTCTCCCTGTGTAAGTATTCAACAGTACTGAAAAAGTGACTTATGACTGTTTTTCACAGTTACAACTATTGCAGCATCTCCATGATCATGTGATCAAAATTCGGATGCTTAGCCGAATTTATCATATTTATGACGGTTGCAGCGTCCCAGGGTGTCGTGACCACCTTTTGCAATCTTCTGTTGTGACTCCAGCCCCCTAACCTGGCCCCATGCCCGAAAGTGACTCCGAGAGTGAGGGGGAGGGGCCGGTAAGGCTTACCTTGGGAGCTCCGATGCCTTTGGCCTGGCTCCAGGAGCCAGAACCAGGCCAGTCAGAGGATGTAATGAGGCCGTCATCCCCTGATTCCTCCCTTCCTCAGGCGACGCCCTCAGACCCAGCTGATAATAATAATAATAATCAAGCTTGGATTAACCCGCGCTTCAGAAGATTAGAGAGGTGGCATCATCAAAGGGAAGGATATATAAGGAGCTTTGGGACTGCTCGCACTCCACGGGGAGCAAAAGCTTAGCTGAACCATTTCAAAGAGAGCTGAAGTCTTACTCTGTGAGTCATTTGTTTGAACTTTGGCGGGCAGCTGCGATTTCTCTGCCAGGACTGATAAGAGCCGTGAATCCACTGGCTAAAGGCCAGCTCGTTACTCCGAAGTGGGGAAGGAGACAGAACACCTTCTGACAAGCAAAGTGAATGGGGAAGCCAGATTCACTTAACAACTGGGTTATTAGCAACTGCGGTGATTCACTAACAACTGTGGCAAGGAAAGTCATAAAGTGGCACAAAACTCACTTAAGAAATGTCTCACTTAGCAACATAAATTTTGGGCTTAATTGTGGTTGTAAGTCAAGGACTAACTGTCCTCCAAGGCTCTCTGTAGTCTATCAGTCAATTAGGGTTTCTTAAGAGGATGTTTTCAGCACTGGTGTCTACTTTGCATCATCATAGCATTTTTGTGAAATGCTTCCTGTCTCGGATGGCCATCTGTGCAAAACAGAAGAAGCCATCACTAAAGGTCCATGTTCTCCATGTTTTGTTGATGAGCTATAGTGGACTTCGCATTATGACTCAGCAAACCTTGTCCTCCTAGAAAATTAGGTTGGCTGCTGTCCCGTGTTGTTTTCCATCCCTCAGGCAATCTGATAGGTTTAGCCATGCCACAGTAACTGGTGGAAAGACCTAATTATGGGTGCCAGAGATGACAAAAGTAGCTGAAGAACTTCGGAATGAGGAACAGAACACTGCTTCATATTTTCACCTTTTCTGTTATGTTACCTCTCCAGTAACAAATGATAACGCTATGCCAACCCATCTAGTGGTAAAGCAGATCTCTGTTACTCATATTGTGGCTGTCTACCATGATGTCCTGCCAGGAAGTGGGTTTGTCTGCTTAGTTTATGTATTTAGATTGGGATGGGGAAATGGACTGTAGCACTACAGTTCCCGAAAGACTTCTTTGCAAATAGCACATCTTGCTGGAGAAACTAATGTGTTTAGGTGAGTACCAGCGGTTGAGTTCCCACACACCAAGGAAAGATTTTGAATTTGTTAGATATTAGACTTCTGGAGTGGTGAGTATGCAAACCTCAACTGTGTGTTTCCTTATTGGGACTCAAAAACAAAAGGCACACTGTCATACCATGTCATGACAGGATTAAAATCAAAGGGTTTTTGTTTTCTTTCTCTATGATCTTTAATACATCTGGGCTATTTGTGGAAGTAGTCCTCTCCAACTGTTCATACTTGTCTCATTGGGTCCAACAGAATGGGATGCTCCAAATCCTGTCTACTGGGGGATGTCAACTGGTGGGACTTAGAAATTGGCTCTTTTCTATTGTGGCTGCTTTCTGAAACAATATACCCTTCCATCCCTCCCCCCTGAGATTTGATTGGTCCTGACCCTGATAGCATTTCATAAAACCTTTAAAACATGGACATTTTTCCAAGCATGAAAATTGGGAGGTTCATGGATGAATGGTTATAGTGTTGCTGTTATTGTCTTTAATAAGTTTTAATCCTATGTTAGCCACCTAGAATCACTTACGATGGGAGACCATATTATTAAATTGAAATAATGAAACTATTATTGGAATTGATTGAAATAAATAATAGGGTCATTATTTTGTGACATGTCCCAGCACAGATAGTTCTCAAATATACTCAGTCATTGGTTGGAAACATGTGGAAGAGGCCTTCATCCTCAGTGGACAGACAATGGCTAGAATGATGATAATCAATTTTTGGGAATGTTCTGTAACTGTCTTTCACATTCCTGCTAATGATGTGCTGGACCAAGTTACAGAACAGATAGTTCTGCTTTCTATTGTTCCATAGATCCAAGTCCTATGATGATGTTCTGTAGAAAGAGACTGTGACAGATCTTCTCAAACAATCTATATATCTTGTAAGGCTTTATTTAATAAGTGATTGCACTGCATATGAACACAGCCAGGGCAGGATTTTCTGGAGAAGCCTTCTTTAGTTGTAGCATACAGTCCAGGGGGGAAATCTACTTACCTTTCCTACCAGTTCGGAAGTGCATGCGCACATGTCACATGCGCGTGGGGACCCTCTGCACATGCACAAACCCTTCTGCACATGTGCAGAGGATAAGAAAAAAGTACTTCCTCGTTAAAACCAGGAAGTAACAACGACCAGGTGGGTGGGCAGAGCCTCGCGCTGGCATCACTACCAGTTCTCCGAACCACCACCTGCCATCGCATTTCACCCCTGATACAGTCACTCCTCAGTTTACAACCATTCATTTAATGACCGTTAGAAGTTACAACGGTGATGAAAAAATATGGCCTACTACAACTATTCCTTAAACTTATTAATTAATTTAATTTTTTTAAAATTTTATTAGATTTTTATACCGCCCTTCTCCCGAAGGATCAGGGCGGTGTACAGCCAAAAGATAAAAACCCAATATATATACAATTAAAACAAAAAATTTAAAACAGAGCATATTACAAAATGGCCGACATATAAAAATTTGAAATTTAAAAACCCTAAAATAATATTAAAACCCCAATTAAAAATTTAATAAAACTATTAAGCCAGTCCCGCTTGAATAAATAAGTGTGTTTTTAGCTCACGGCGAAAGGTCCGAAGATCAGGCACTTGGCGTAGGCCAGGGGGAAATTCGTTCCAGAGTGTAGGAGCTCCGACAGAGAAGGCCCTTCCCCTGGGGGCCGCCAGCCGACATTGTTTGGCGGACGGCACCCTGAGAAGACCCTCTCTGTGTGAGCATACGGGTCGGTGGGAGGCATAAGGTAACAGCAGGCGGTCCCGTAAGTACCCGGGTCCTAAGCCATGGAGCGCTTTAAAGGTGATAACCAAAATCTTGAAGCGCACCCGAAAGACTACAGGAAGCCAGTGCAGACTGCGTAGCAGTGGTGTTACGTGGGAGCAACGAGTGGCTCCCATTACTACTCGCGCAGCTGCATTCTGGACTAGCTGCAGCCTCCGGGTGCACCTCAAGGGCAGCCCCATGTAGAGAGCATTGCAATAATCCAAACGAGAAGTGACCAGAGCATGAGTGACCGTGCATAAGGCATCCCGGTCAAGGAAGGGACGCAACTGGCAAACCAAGCGTACTTGGTAGAAGGCCCTCCTGGAGACGGCCGCCAGGTGTTCATCAAAAGACAGCCATCCATCCAGGAGGACACCCAAGTTGCGTACCCCCTCCCTTGGGGCCAATAACTCGCCCCCAACAGTCAGCCGCGGTTGCAGCTGACTGTACCGGGGTGCCGGCATCCACAGCCACTCCGTCTTGGAGGGATTTAGCTTGAGTCTGTTTCTCCCCATCCAGACCCGTACGGCTTCCAGGCACCGGGACAGCACTGTGACAGTTTCGTTGGGATGGTCTGGGGTGGAAAAGTACAGCTGAGTATCATCAGCGTATAGATGGTAACTCACCCCGAAACCACTGATGACCTCACCCAGCGGCTTCATATAGATGTTGAACAGGAGAGGCGAGAGAATCGACCCCTGAGGCACCCCACAAGTAAGATGCCTCGCGGACGACCTCTGGCCCCCTGTCAACACATCTGCGACCGGTCAGAGAGTTAAGAGGAGAACCACCGATAAACCGTGCCTCCCACTCCCAATCCCTCCAACCGGTGCAGCAGGATACCATGGTCAATGGTATCAAAAGCCGCTGAGAGATCTAATAGGACCAAGGCAGAGGAACAACCCCTATCCCTGGCCCTCCAGAGGTCATCCACCAACGCGACCAAAGCCGTCTCCATGCTATAACCGGGTCGGAAGCCGGACTGGAACGGGTCTAGATAGACAGCTTCATCCAGGTACCGGGGAAGCTGCCATGCAACTACACTCTCTACAACTTTCGCCACAAAGCGAAGGTTGGAGACTGGACGATAATTCCCCAAAATAGCTGGGTCCAGGGAAGGCTTCTTGAGGAGGGGTCTCACCACCGCCTCTTTCAAGGCAGCGGGGAAAACCCCTTCCACCAAAGAAGCATTTATAATCCCCCGGAGCCAGCCTCGTGTCACTTCCTGAGTAGCCAGTACTAACCAGGAGGGACACGGGTCCAGTAAACATTTAGTTGCATGCAACCTCCCCAGTAACCTGTCCACGTCCTCCAGAGCCACAGAACCATCACAGCAACCCCATGATAATGTGATCAAAATTTAGGCGCTTGGCAACTGGCATACACTGTGTTTCCCTGAAAATAAGACCCTGTCTTATATTTTTTTGAACCCTGAAATAAGCGCTTGGCCTTATTGCCATGTGCTTAAAAGCCCGATTGGGCTTATTATCAGGGGATGTCTTATTTTGGGGAAAACAGGGTATTTACAATGGTTGCAGCTTCCCTGGGTCACATGATCACCATTTGCAACCTTTCCAGCCAGTTTCTGATAAGCAAAGTAAGCAAATAACTAAAACGCATAAAGGAAGCCCTCAGAACCAGAGGTGGGTTTCAGCAGGTTCTGACCTGTTCTGGAGACCCAGTAGTGGAAATTTTGAGTAGTTCGGAGAACCTGTAGTAAAAATTCTGACTGGCCCTGCCCCCATCTATTCTCTGCCTCCCAGTTCCCAGTTGATGGGGAGGAAATGGGGATTTTTGCAGTAACCTTTCCCTGGAATGGGGAGGGAATGGAGATTTTACAGTATCCTTCTCTTGCCACATCCACCAAGCCATCCCACACCCACCAAGCCACACCCACAGAACTGGTATTAAAAAATTTTGAAACCCACCACTGCTCAGAACAGGTGGCTATCTCAAATGAGCTATCAAATCTCAAAAAAGACCAAACAGAAGTTCCTCCGTAACAGGCAAAGATGAAAACACTAAATGAAGCAACGTTGTCATTCCATATGTTTCAGGAACATCAGAAAACCTGGGAGGATCTTCAGCCAACACAGCATAGGTTCACACTTCAGACCCAAAAATACATTAAGGCAGAAGCATGGTATATGCAGTACAATGCAGTGAGCTTGGAAGACTAAATTTCTATTCCAGTGACTGACCCAGGTTGGATCCTGAAACATTACCTGGGACATATATATTCGCCTTCATTCATGACTCACTTAACCATTGCCTTGCTTAACAACCAAAATTCTGGTCTCAGTTGTGGTTATACGTCAAGGACTACATCTACCCTTTGTCTGATGTGACAGAAGTATCTTCATCCCAGTCTCCTCTTTATCTCCACATTCTTTTTGGAACAGACTACCTTTTGTATCTTTTACCATTCGTCCTTCCAAGCTATTCATCTCATGGTTTAATTTGTACAATGAAAGATTCTGGGGCTGGAGCCAGAATCTGAGGCCCTCCCTCTGTCCTAGGAGAACTAATCCCTGATGCAGAGTGGACTGGTTGGTAGTTAGCGCTCTGAAGAAAACACATTTGGTATGTGACTGCATGCCCTCTTATTTTCCTGACAGCTTCACTTCTAGGATAGAGCACCAAAAGCAGATTTCTAGATTAAACTCTGGGAAACAATCCCACAATGGCTGTTTTCTGTCTCATCTTGTAACAATGGAAGACATGTGGTGAGCCATTTATATGAAGTTGGATAGAAATGAGTGTTTCCCTGAGTAAAATGCTACCCTTAATCATGAACTGTCTAAGGTGGCCTTCGGAGGCTCATCCTTCCTCCCAACTCCACACCTGAAATTTGGTTAGCCTAACACTGACCTATCTTTACAAAAAAAAAAAGGATGGGCAGAGGCTTATGTTAATGCATGCAAAGCACTTTGGACATTTGAAATGTGCTCTATCACATTGTATTATGATGAGGAATATGACCAAGTCCGTCCTTCTCTATACACTTGCCTTCCACCCACTTTGGATGCGTTCCACTTTGGGGCTGTCTCATAAATGCAGACAGATGTCTCTATCCAAGGTGATTGCCTCACACAGCTTTTAATGAATAATAAATTGCCAGAATTCAAGGACTTGGGTGTCACATCAGAGCAGCTACCAATTTATCTTGCTCTGACCTGACCCAGGTGACCGATGATGAGGCTGGGAGACAAAGCCAGCGAATCTCAGATTAGGACCCATGCTCCCCATGCGAGAATAGACTCCCCCCCCTCCCTTCTGCAAAACTGTCTTCTCTTGAGTCTTGTTTCTCTGGTCTTTGATTAGCTTTTTCATTAACTCTGAGAAGTTGCTCTGAGTGAGTTTGGGCAACAAATTCATGTTTAACTAGGCTGTTAATCCCAAAGATTTGTAAAGTTTATGAAGAGGGCTAGGCTTGGTAATCTGTCATCAGGTATAACCCTAGCCCTGTCTGATCAATGGGGGAACCAAAGGCATCTGGAGTGGGGTGGGCTAATGATGGTGGCAAAGGAGGAGAGAGGGCTCCTGCATGAGTGGTATGTAGGAGGCCTTTGAAGACAGAAAGAGAAGAATATAATCCAATGATCCTAGATAAATTTTGTCTATTTTCCAATTTTCTTCGTTAGGGAAAGCAGTCGAAAAAATGGCTGAATTGTGGCTTCAGAGAGGAAAATGATTATCCAGAGCCCCTTCAAGTAGGTTTTATGTCAGGATATAACTGGTGGGTTGCTACCAATTCGCCTTGAGTCAGGCGAACGGGTAATGGCGGCAGGAGGCTCCGCCCACCTGCCTGGACGCTTATGTGCATGCGGAGAAGTGTCATATGTGCATCCATGAGCAAACCGGTAGCGACGGGTTTTGAAACCCGCCTCTGGGATATAGTGATGAAAAAGTATTGATCATGCTTGCTGATGACCTCTGAAAGAGCTGGGATGGAGTTGTGGTACCATCTTGGTTGTTGTTGACCTCTTTCAATGTCATTGATCATACTGGCCTTCTGGACCTCACAGAGGGATTTTAGGATCCTCTTCCTTTTTTTTTTGTGGGAGGTTCAGTCCATCTTGTATGGGGATAAGGCCCCAAGTCCCTAACTTGTGGGATGGTCTCTTCCCTTCCTTTTAACACCCGCTGATTGGGTGATTTGTCAATTTGGGGTCAGTTATGCCTGGAGCCAGTCAGGGTGGGTTGGAGGAACAAATTCAGACTTAGTTCTAGCAAGACTGTGTGGCTGATGGTATTTGGACCAGATATTTTCCATGTTTATTCCTAGATGAGGTTGGACTTCCCAATTTTGGAGAAACCTAACCTGGACTTGCAGTTCCTGCTCTAAGAGCACTAGGAGTTGTGTTACAACAGCACTGGAAAAGTCAATTTATGACCAGCTTTCACATGACCATTGCAAGATCCCCATTGTTACATGATCAGAATTTGGGCACTTGGCAACTGTCATGTATTTATGACAGTTGCCGGGTCCTGGGGTCATGTGATCACCTTTTGTGATCTTCTGATAATCAATGGGGGAAGCCAGATTTTCTTAATAACCATGTGATTCACTTAACAATTGCAATGGTTCACTTAACAAGTACATGTAGTCGACTTACAACACTTCATTTAGTGACTGTTTGAAGTTACAACGGCACTGAAACAAGCGACTTATGACCATTTTTTACATGACCGGTACAACATTCCATTGGTCACATGATCAACATTCAGACACTTGGCAATTGACTCATATTTATGACGGTTGCAGTGTCCCGGGGTCATGCGATCACCTTTTGTGATCTTCTGACAAGCAAAATCAGTGGGGAAGCCAGATTCACTTAACAACCATTAACTTAACAGTTGTAGTAATTCATTTAACAACTGTGGCAAGAAAGACCGTAAAATGGGACAAAATGTACTTAATTTAGCAACAGAAATTTTGGACTCAATTATGGTTGTAAGCCGAGAACAATCTGTATGGCAAAAATATCACAAATGGGGCAAAACTCACTTAACAACTGCCTTGCTTAGCAACAGAAATTTTGGGCTCAATTGTAGAGGACTATCTGTAACCCAATAAAACCAAATGGTGGATCTGATCCAGTGATGGGATTCAGCCAGTTTGCACCACAACCAGGAGAGCCGGTTGTTAACTCTCTGAGCAGTTTGGCAAACTGATTGTTGGAAGAAATCATTAGGGCAGAGAACCGGTTGTTAAATTATTTGAATCCCACCACTGATCTGATCCCTTATTATCTGGGATGGAAATGATCATTAAACCAACCTTTCTGATCACTTGCTGCCTTTAGGAAAGAGATCAGCCTGTCTGGAGGTCAAGACCTCAGGATGTCCTGGATGGAACCAGAGAAGGTGAGGCTGCTCCTGGTAGTGTCCTAGGATGAAATCAGAGTGAGGATGATCAGGGCTGCTTCCAGACAGATGACACTTAAGCATTTCTAATCAAAAGGAATTGGGCAGCTGCTCCATCTTTCTCTCCTTAACGGATTTTTTATTGTAAGGGGGGAAAAAAGATAAAATAAATGATGAGGAAACACGGGGTGGTTACAAATGACACATGATGGCATCTATAGCCCTCCTGTAAAATTTCATGTTTGATTTGGAACTGCCCTGTCCGGCTTACTTTATCCTATTTAGTATAGGAACAGAGATGAATTGCCCTCTAAGAAAGCTGCAGCTCCCTGTATGCCTGATGCATAAATTACTGGATTCCTTCCATTATTTCTTTCCCTCTTGCTATATAGTACATTATACTGTACTTAGCTAAAAGGAAGAGGGTTTTTCCCCCCCACCCTATAATTTGCTTTGAAGGGAGGGAGTGTTCTTGTGTTTGAGAAGGCTAGAAAATGTTAAGGAGGGGGGGAATGGGTAGTAGGAGGGGCAAATGGCTGCCTACCTGTTGTATAGCTTGAGTTGCTTTGAAGATTGGCCATCACAGAGAGCGGCTGCATGCCTGCTGAAACCAGCACCTTTGTAATGCTGTTTCAAAAGAGGATTTTCTCTCACCTTTTCCTTTCTCTGTTCAGTAGCTTATTCACTTTGCCTCCCCCCCACCGCCCCCCTCCATCCAGTTTCCTCCTTCTCTTTCCTCCCTGTTTAGGATAAATGCCCCTTTCTTTCATACTATTTTTTCTTACCTTTTCCTCCGTCTTTCCTAGAACAAAAGTATAAGGAATTTCTTTCTCATTCTATGCATGTAGGTTTTTGTTTTTTTGTTTTTTTGAGTGAATGTGGAAGAGGGAAAATGTTTGGTATAGGCAGGAGATGTATCAGTATATGCTTTTTATAAATGGAGCCATTTACAGGTGACTTATTTCAAACAGAAATAATTCAATTGGTATTTTTTCTTCCTGCTTTTGAAATCTGGCTTCTGATTACAGCAGCATACAGGTGGTCCTCGACATACGACCACATTTGAACCCCAAATTTCTGTTGCTAAGTGAGACGTTTGTTATGTGAGTTTTGCCCCTTTTACGACTTTTCTTGCCACACTTGTTAAGTGAATCACTGCTGTTGCTAAGTTGAGGACACAGTTGTTAAGTGAATCTGGCTTCCCCATTGATGTTGCTTATCAGAAGGTTGCAAAATGGGATCACGTTTTCCTGGGACACTGCAACAGTCATAAATATGAGTCAGTTGCCAAATGCCCAAATTTTGATCACGTGATCATGGGGATGCCGCAGCAGTCGTAAGTATGAAGAACTGTCATATGTCACTTTTTCAGTGCTGTTGTAACTTTGAATAATCACTAAATGAACTGTGGTAAGTTGATGGCTACCTGTACATATATGTTTTGCACAGACATATAAATGTGTCACACACTCACATTTATGAGAAGGGAGGTATCTCTAAGACTGGTTTCAGCTGGAGTTAGCAACCTATAACTGGACAAGGCAATGAAACTAGGCACTACATAAAATATTTATCTGTGCTTATATATTTTTTTCTGTCTATCCTTTCATTTGGGGAATCATCTGAAATTCAAAGTCAATAATAATAATTGTTAATATTAATAATAACAAACGCACAGAATTTAATATCCTGTTGTAGAGCAAAATTAAAGGAAAATCCATTTCTAGTCTCCCAGGCTGCATTATCCACAGGTAGGAAACTTTTAATTAATGTTGCTGAATAATTTATTATTATTTTACCTATTGGGATTTAATAAGCAAGTTATTTGCAAGGTATGGTCATAAAATTCAAAATGATTCCTGCAGTGATACAATTTTTTATTATTTTTTATTATTATTTTTTGTCACAACAATATACACAAGTATCAACATAAAATAACTACATATCATATAAGCATATATATATGAGCGAAAGTATGCAATAACTATATTAATTTGATATAATGCTAGGAAACAATAGGACAGGAATGGTAGGCACTTTTGTGCCCTTATGCATGCCCCTTATAGTCCTCTTAGGAATGGGGTAAGGTCAATAGTAGACAGTTTTTGGTTAAAGCTTTTGGGGTTTTGAGAAGAGACCACAGAGTCAGGTAGTGTGTTCCAAGTGTTAATAACTCTGTTGCAGAAGTCATATTTTCTGCAATCAAGATTGAAGCGGTTAACATTAAGTTTAAATCTATTGTTTGCTCTTGTATTATTGCGATTGAAGCTGAAGTAGTCTTTCAATTGATATTCCATCTGTTTTATTTTATATATTTTTTTCAGGTTTGGCAACACCTTGGCACTTTTGACCACACCCTGTAGTCAGGGTGTGATTAGTCACACTGTGATTAAGCACTACTGTACATAAAAATCCTGAGTTGAGAAAGAGTTTTCTGGAAGAAGGAACACATTACATAGCATTCCTTCTTAATCCCACTGTACAAGAGAAAATGCTTAGCAGAGCTAATAGGATCTAAACTAAGGTGGGAGGCAGAATAGAAGACTAATGACCAAAAAAATAGAATAATTTACAGGAACCGAGATATCAGGATTGAAAAGGAAATATAGAACCGACCAGAGACAAAACAGAACATGTTATTTCCTTGTTAGAAGAAAATCTTGGTCTGTTCTGGACTTAGCGACGATTCAAAGTTACAACAGATCCCCCAAAAAAGTACTGATGACCCTTTTTGAAATTTCAAAGTTATGACGGCCCCTGTCCCCATGGTCATGTGATTGTATTTTGAGTACTCGGTAACCAGTCTGCATTTGCGGTTGTTTGCAGTGATCACATGACTGCAATTTACAACATTTTTTTGCTGGAAACTCGTCCGTTTCCTACAAAATACACCCATTGCAGACAATACTTAACAGCCGTGGCCTTCGCTTAATGAACGACCACCACATTCACTCAACGACTGCCACAGAAAGAATCATAAAATCAAGTCTGTAATATGATAACCAGCACAAGTTACAACTGTAATTCTGGGCTCAAATTACAGTTGTAAGTCAAAGAGTACCCGCAGTGGTGGGTTTCACTTACCTTTGCTACCAGTTCGCACACGGCACTTCTGCACATGCACAGAAGCTTCTGCACATGCACAGAGCATATTTGATGACGTCCAGGCGGGTGGGCGCAGTTTTCTGCCGCCACTCCTACTGGTTCGCCTGAACTGGAGCAAACAGGTAGCAACCGACCACTGAGTACTCGTATATATTTGAAAGTGGATTAAAACTAATAGAAATGTTTGCTCGGGTTTGGGCGGGCAGGAAACGGATTGGAATAGACTTGTAGTTTAGAACCACAGAGTTGGAAACCAGCACTTGAGTCCTGCAGTCCAACAGGAATCCATATCAAAGCATCTCTAGCAGATGGCTGTACAGGTAGTCCTCAATTTATGGCCACAAGTGAGCCCAGAATTTCTGTTGTTAAGTAAGACATCTGTTAAGTGAGTTTTGCCCCATTTTATGACTTATCATGCCACAGTTGTTAAGTGAATCACTGCAGTTGTTAAGTTAGTAATCTGGTTGTTAAATGAATCTGGCCTCCCCATTGACTTTGCCTGCAAAGAGTTCGCAAAAGGTGGTCACATGATCTTGGGACACAGCAACGGTCATAAAGGTGAACAAGTTGCCAAGCATTTTATCTCATGATCATGGGGAGTAAGGTTCATGATCAGGGTTGTAACTGAAAAATGATCATAAGTCACATTTTTCAGTGCCACTGTAACTTTAAACGGTCACTAAACAAACTGTTGTAAGTCCCTGTATAGCATCTGCTTATCCACTAAACCAGAGGTTCCCAATCTTTTTCGCCCGCGGCTCCCCCGGAAATCCGACCTGCAACTGCGCATGCGCACCAGACGCCCCAGAAATGGCGCATCAGCGCCAGACCCAGCGGGCGCAGATATTCCGCGGTGCCCCCATGACGATAGCGCGGCTCCCTGGGGAGCCGCGGCTCACACTTTGGGAATCACTGCACTAAACTATGGGGTCAAGAAATACAGAAACCGACAGCTTTCTGTGTTACTAGCTTTACTGCCTACCTGATTTTATTATTAGGAAGATTTTTCTGATCTTCAATTGGAACTTATCTACCTTCAATCTTAACTCATTATTCCACATTTTACTTTGAAACAATAGAGAGCAGGTCTTGAACTTCTGCATGACATTCTTTCAGATTTTTGAAAAGTGCTATCATATCTCTCTTTGTCTTCTCTATCTAAAGTTAAAACTACTGTACCCATTTTCTTCAGTCTCTCTCAAAAGGAGTTTCTAATCAACTTAATCCTCCTTGTTGTCCTTCTCTAACTTGTTTCAGTTTGTCTCCATCGTTCTTAAAGTGTCATGTTCAAAAGTGAGCCATTGCTGAGATTGCTTCTGCCCAAATAAGATTGTGTCTTATTTGGATGGCATCCAGATAAAGTGGAACTATTACTGCTCTTTATTTAGAAACTAGACTTCTGTTGATGAAGACTAAAAATTGCACATGCCTTTTTCTGCAGCTGTGTGATAACTGCTGACTCATATTCAGTTTCATTTCCCCCCCAGTTTTCCCCTCACAAGTTGTACAGTATTATTAAATAAGGTATCCCCCCATCTAATATCTGTTCATTTTATTTTGTTTCCTAAACGAACACTTTGCATTTGTGTCTATTAAATTTCATTTTGTTATGGTCAGTTTTCTCTAACCTATCAAACTGGATTTGAATTGTATTTCTGTTTTGCAGTGAATTAGCTCTCCCACTCAATTTCCTCTACATGATAATTTTCTCCATTTCTTTATCCAAACCGTTAATAAAACTATTGAAAGTTCAGGGTGCAGGGCTAAACCTAGTGTTAGATACTGACAACCTGAAAGGTTTCTATCAGGTCCGGTGTTTGAGCAGGAAAAATACTTAAATGTGATTGGTTGAATCCCCTGACAGCTCCCTATATAAGGATAAGCTGTCAGAGAGGCAAGCTGCTGGATTGTAGATAGTTATTTAATAAAGAGCTGTTGTCTGAAGTCTGTTTCCAGTCTCTTCACTCACCCAACTTAACACTGGCAACAAGGATGGGATACGTGAAGGAGAACTGAGGCAAAAAGAGCTGACAATGAACATCCAGCCAGATGGACAAAAAGAAGCAGTGGCCATTTTGTGTGCCAAATTCAAAGAGTAAAAAAGCGGCAAGAATGTCTGCATTTCACCCACCTGCACCTTTCGATCCAACGAAAGAAAAATGGGACACATACATGACCCAATTCGAATGCTTCATGGAAGCAAATGATCTCCTCGGGTTATCTGACAACCAGAAATGGGCACTATTTCTCAGCCACTGGGGCCACGACGTGTTCAACACGGCAGAATCCCTGTCCGAACCAACTCCTGTGCAATCAGTTCCATGGCAAGTGCTTCAGAACACGCTGAAGACTCACTATGATCCAGCCCCATCCAAAATAGTGAAATGCTATTTATGTTATAACTCATAAAATCATCTGCTACAATGTCTTTCCTGTCGAAGACTACTTCAGCTTCAATCGCAACAATACACGAGCACACAATAGATTTAAACTTAAAGTGAACCGCTCCAATCTTGATTGCAGAAAATATGACTTCAGTAACAGAGTTGTTAATGCCTGGAATGCACTACCTGACTCTGTGGTCTCATCTCCAAATCCCCAAAACTTTAACCTAAGACTGTCTACTGTTGACCTGACCCCATTCCTAAGAGGTCTAATAAGAGGCGTGCATAAGAGCACCAGCGTGCCTACCGTTCCTGTCATATTGTTCCCTTTCGTTGTATCCAATTTGTATGGTTATTTCATACTTATACTTATATATATTGTTGTGTTTGACACATAAATAAATAAATAAATAAATAAATAAATAAATATAAATAAATAAATAAATATGCTACGAATTCTGGCACTGAATGCAGAAGGATAGTCAGTCCATTAACTAATATACTGCAGCACTTCAAAAGGCTGCTGGCGACTGTGAATTTAGAGACTTGAATGATATCCTTTTGGATCAACTCATCTGCTGGGTACAAGACCTCTGCCTACAAAGAAGGCTCCTCGCCAAAACCAACCTGACTCTGCAGGCCGCCTTAGATGAAGCAAGGACTACTGAGTCATCTAACAGAGCGGCTGAATCACTCCAGAAGCTTACTACAGCTCCGGCAGCCCGGACAGCTAAGCCTACAGCCACTGTGCACAAAGGGGACCATCAGGATGAAGAGTCTGAAGATAGCGAGAATGAAATCTATCACACAGACAGAAGAAAGCCTGCAGGACAAGAAAGTAAATGGCAACTATGTGCCAGCTATGGGGGCCAGCACCCAAGAGCATTGCACTGCCATCGTGATGCAACCTGCTGAAGATGTGAATGGAAGGGGCACTTGCCCCGGGCAAACCTGCCCCTCAACCACAGAACTACTCCTGAGGCCACCCTGCTGGAGACACCAAACCGAGGCATGACACATGGAAATTGAGGCGCACTAACAATAACGCAAGGGCTCCAGAAACCAACTCAAGAATTGGCCAAGCAAGCACCCCCTCCCAAAAGAAAATAACCATGACTATATTAATCGAGGGGTCCCCTTGCAAGATGGAGATAGACACCGGGTCATAGGTGACAATAATATTCTGGCAAGCACTAAAGATAGCAATTTTGAGATTCCAGAATCGACAATTGAATCACCAACAGCTGAAGCTAAGCAACTATCAAGGGAATCAAATTCCTGTACTGGGCTGTGGAATGTTCAATGTGAAATTCAACAAGTTCCAGGTACAGCTGTCATTGATGGAGGTTGGCGGAGACCTCCCGAGCCTGCTCAGTCTCAATTGGTTCAGTTCTCTCAGTTTGGGGGTAACTGACATCAACACCATCATCAGCGTCACTGCAGACGACCTGATCCAGGAATTCCAGGACGTGTTCAACCCTGAACTTGGCAAGTATGTGGGCATCCCTATTTCTTTTAGCCTGGACCCTAGAGTTGTGCCAATACAAATAAAGCCAAGAAGGGTCCCATTTGCCTTAAAATCCAAAATAGAGTTAGATAAATTGATCTGGCAAGGCATTCTAAAACTGGTCAATCATGCCAAGTGAGAGGCCTCCATTGTGACTCCGGTTAAAGGGGACGGGTCTTTGCATATCTGTGCCAACTATAAGAGGTCAATTAACAAAGCACTTCAACAGTGCCAATCATCCAGCATTTATTACACTCTCTGGGGCCCAGAAATATTTTCACTAAACTCGACCTCACAAGGCGTATTAGCAACTGATAGATGGTGCTACTGCCAAGACTCAAACCATAGTGACACATACAGGGGCATTCAGACATCACCGTTTACAGTTCGAGGTTAGCGTTGCCCTGGGAATTTTTCAAAGTATTATGGAAAGGCTGCTTCATAAAATTCCCAGGGTGGTGTCGTACTTCAATAACATGCTAATAACTGCCAGCAACGAACAACAGCTACATTCTAGGCTATGGGAAGTCTTAACCAAATTTTGCACCACAGAACTCCATGCAAAAAGCAACAAATGCCAAATTGGAATCTGCGAGGTTCAATTCCTGGGATACAGGATCACCGGGAGGGCATACACCCAACAAAAAGAAAAATCTGGGTGGTCCAAGAGGTCCCCACTCCAAAGAACCGGACCGAACTGAAGGCGTTTCTGGGCTTACTGAACTTTTACAGCGTATTTCTAAAAAACAAAGTCCCTGGGTCTGGGGGCACAAGGAAGCTGCCACATTTCAGGCAGTCAAATGGCTGCTCTCGGCTGACAGTTTCCTGATCCAATACAATGACTCGCTGCCCCTTGTCTTGGTTTGCGATGCTTCCTTTGGCATGGGGGCAGTCCTCAGCCAACAACTGTCAAATTGAAATGAGACCGTGGTCGCCTACTTTTCCAGGACTCTGTCAAGCACAGAGAGAAACTATAGCCAGCTGGACAGAGAAGTGGCCGGGATCAAATGGTTTCATGAGTATTTGTTTGGGAGGGATTTTGAATTGGTGACTGACCATTTGCCACTGTTGGGGCTTTTGGCAGGGGACCGCCCCACACCAGCGGCTCTGTCCTCCCAATTCACAAAATGGGCCATTTTCCTTTTGGCTTACAGCTACAAACTCCTCCACAGACCAGGTAAATCTTTGGGACATGCTGATGCCCTCGCCATTGCCCACTGCCCAAACTGTTGGACAATACTATCCCAGGCGAACATGTCCTCCTCATTGACTGCCTTGATTCTGGACTTGTGACTTCTGCTGAAGTGGCAAAGCATTCGGCTAAAAATGCCACGTTATTTATTTATTTATTTATTTGATTTTTATACCGCCCTTCTCCCGAAGGACTCAGGCAAAAGTAAAAAAAAACAACAACAGACAAAACAATATACAATTTAAAATGCAAGTTAAAAAACTTATTATAATTAGCCTAAAAACTTTAAAATATATAAAAAACTAAAACCCCATTTAAAATTAGTAATAAGAAATTTAAAATCGATAAAACTTAAGCCAGCCCCGCGCGAATGAAAAGATGTGTCTTCAGTTCGCGGCGAAAGGTCCGAAGGTCAGGTATTTGGCGTAAACCCGGGGGAAGCTTGTTCCAGAGTGTGGGAGACCTCACAGAGAAGGACCTTCCCCTGGGGGCCGCCAGCCGACATTGCTTGGCGGACGGCACCCTGAGAAGTCCCTCTCTGTGAGAGCGTACGGGTCGGTGGGAGGCATGCGGTAACAGCAGGCGGTCCCGTAAGTACCCAGGCCCTAAGCCATGGAGCACTTTAAAGGTTGTAACCAAAACCTTAAAGTGCACTCGAAAGGCCACAGGTAGCCAGTGCAGTCTGCGCAGGAGCGGTGTTACGTGGGAGCTACGCGTAGCTCCCTCTATCACCCGCACAGCTGCATTCTGGACTAACTGAAGCCTCCGAGTGCACCTCAACGGGAGCCCCATGTAGAGAGCATTACAATAATCCAAGCGAGAGGTAACGAGCGCATGAGTGACTGTGCACAAGGCATCCCGATCAAGGAAGGGGCGCAACTGCCGAACCAGGCGCACCTGGTGGAAGGCCCTCCTGGAGACGGCCGTCAAATGATCTTCAAATGACAGCCGTTCATCCAGGAGGACACCTAAGTTGCGCACCCTATCCTTTGGGGCCAATAACTTGCCTCCAACAGTCAGCTGCGGCTGCAGCTGACTGAATCGGGATGCCGGCATCCACAGCCACTCCGTCTTGGAGGGATTAAGCTTGAGCCTGTTTCTCCCCATCCAGACCCGTACGGCTTCCAAACACCGGGACAGCACTTCAACAACTTCATTGGGGTGGCCCGGGGTGGAAAAGTACAGCTGGGTGTCATCAGCGTACTGCTGGTATCTCACCCCGAAGCCACTGATGATCTCACCCAACGGCTTCATATAGATGTTGAACAGAAGGGGTGAGAGGATCGACCCCTGCGGCACCCCACAAGTGAGGCACCTCGCGGTCAACCTCTGCCCCCCTGTCAACACCGTCTGCGACCGGTCGGAGAGATAGGAGGAGAACCACCGATACACGGTGCCTCCCACTCCCAATCCCCCCAACCAGCGCAGCAAGATACCATGATCGATGGTATCAAAAGCCGCTGAGAGGTCTAATAGGACCAGGGCAGAGGAATAACCCCTGTCCCTGGCCCTCCAGAGATCATCCACCAATGCGACCAAAGCTGTCTCCGTGCTGTATCCGAGTCGGAAGCCGGACTGGAACGGGTCTAGATAGACGGCTTCATCCAGGTATTGGGGTAGCTGTCGCGCCACAGCACTCTCTACAACCTTCGCAACAAAGCGAAGGTTGGAGACTGGACGATAATTGCCCAAAATAGCTGGATCCAAAGAGGGCTTCTTGAGGAGGGGTCTCACCACTGCCTCTTTCAAGGTGGCAGGGAAAACCCCTTCCAACAAAGAAGCGTTAATAATCCTCTGGAGCCAGCCTCGTGTTACCTCCTGAGTGGCCAGTACCAGCCAGGAAGGACACGGGTCCAGTAAACATGTAGTGGCGTGAAGCCTCCCCAACAACCTGTCCACGTCCTCGGGAGCCACAGGGTCAAACTCATCCCAAACAGACTCAACAAGACGTGCCTCCTTTCCCTCGCTTGGATCATCCCAATTTCGGTCCAGACCATCCCGGAGCTGAGCGATTTTATCGTATAGATAACCACTAAACTCCTCGGCACGTCCCTGCAAAGGGTCATCCCGCACCTCCTGATGAAGGAGGGAGCGGGTCACCCGAAACAGGGCGGCCGGGTGGTTATCTGCCAACGCAATGAGGGTGGAGGCGTAGGAACGCTTCGCCTCCCTCATTGCCACTAGGTAGGTCCTAAAATAGGACCTAACTAGTGTCCGATCAGCTTCGGAAAGACTGGACCTCCAGGTGCTCTCTAGGCGTCTTCTCCGGCGTTTCATCTCCCTCAGCCCCTCGGAGAACCAAGGGGCCAGACAAGATCTGCGCCGGGTCAGAGGCCGCAAAGGCACGACACGGTCCAAGGCCCCAGCCGCGGCCTGTTCCCAGGCCACAACTAGTTCCTCAGTCGTGCCGTGGGCCAGATCCTCAGGGAATGGCCCAAGCTCCATCAGGAACCTCTCGGGGTCCATCAGGCGCCTGGGACAGAACCAACGTATAGGTTCCATCTCCCTGCGATGGTGAGTGGCGGTTCGGAAGTCTAGGCGAAGGAGAAAATGATCAGTCCATGACATTGGTTCTGTTACTAAATCATCTAATTCCAGATCATTTAACCACTGTCCAGAGATATAAATCAGATCCAACGTTCAAGACTCTTTTGAATTGGGTGTGGAGAGGTTGGCCAAAAGGCCCAGTTGGTGCAGAGTTCACGCCTTATATGGCAAAACAAAATGAAATATCTGCTCAAGGGGGGTGTTTATTGTGGGGGGATAGGGTTATAATACCCCCGAGTTTAAAAACACCTATTCTGAGGGCATTATACGAGGGCCACCTGGGGATTGTCCAGATGAAAGCCCTAGCAAGAAGCTATGTCTGGTAGTCCAAAATGGGCCCAGAAATACAGGAATGGGTAGCAACATGCAGGCTGTTCCAAGAGTCATGGCCGGCACCTCCAAAGGCACCTGTGCAGGAATGGGAACATCCCCGAGCACCGTGGTCAAGGGTCCACATAGACTTTGCAGGGCCTTTCCATGGGCAAACATTCCTAGTGGTCGTGGATGCATACTCCAAATGGTTGGAAAGCATCCTGATGGGCACGGCCACTGCAAACACAGTAATTAAGGTGCTGAGGAAATTGTTTGCATGGCCTACCTGGTGTGCTTGTGTCAGATAATGGCCCATAATTTACTGCCACGCCATTCGAAGGGTTCCTGGTAGATCAGGTCATACGACATGTCCTCACAGCACCCTTTCACCTGGCCAGCAATGGCATGGCTGTAAGGATACTAGGGCCTGCCAAGGAAGTCCTGGGTAGACTAGGACCAGGGGACTGGCAAGCCCAGGTAGATAAATTCCTCCTGTACCAGCACATAACGCTCAGCATAACAACAGAGAGAAGCCCAGCTGAACTACTAATGGGCCGCTAACTCCGGGCAGTCTTAGACCAGCTCCACCCAAACTATGTCCCCGAAACAATAAAGGAACCAACCAACCGCACTAGGTCCTTTAGCATCGGAGACCTGGTATTCACAAAAAACTTTGCCGAAGGATCTCTATGGCTACCAGGGACAATAGAAAAAGCAACAGAGCCCAGGTCTTACGCTGTTAACTTAGACGACGGGCGACTATGGAGGCAGCACAAAGACCAACTATGCAGCTGCCTCTGTCCTAACAAAGAAACCCAAGAATTAGTCAATAATGAACTAAAGTATAATCCCTCCTTAGCAAACTCAAGCCCGACGGAAACGGAGTATGCACCTGAAGAACCAGGAATCCCACGATGCGAACCAGTTCCAGTTGAGCTCAAGGCCCCACCTGAAAATTTCCAGGAGTTTCCAAGGGTAGACCAAAAAGCAGCAGCAGGCACTACCTCTCAGGCCACTGCCACCACACCTACTGAGCTGCACAAGACTGGAAGGACCTGTAAACGCCCCGCCTACTTGTGCGACTACGTATGCAGAGTGGATTGTTCCAACTAAGAGGGGAGGGGCGTTAGATACTGACAGCCTGAAAGGTTTCTATCAGGTCCGGTGTTTGAGCGGGAAAAATACTCAAACATGATAGGTTGAATCCCCTAACAGCTCCCTATATAAGGGCAAGCTGTCAGAGAGGCAAGCTGCTGGATTGTAGATAGTTATTCAATAACTATCTTGAAGCTTGTTTCCAGTCTCTTCACTCACCCAACTTAACACCTAGTGACACTCCATTCAATACATTTATACCAGGGGTGTCAAGCTCAAAGCCCAGGGGCAGGGGTGAAATGTAAACTTTGTTACTACCAGTTCTGTGGGTGTGGCTTGGTGGGGGTTAATGTGACTGGATGGGCGTGGCCAACTTTTTTTTTTTTTACTTTAAAAGCATTTTTTCTACAACCTCTTTGGCTGAAGAGATTGTAAAAAAATGCTTTTAAAGTGTTCTGACGATTCCAGCTGAGCTGTGCGATCATGAGAGATTTTTAAAAAAAACTTTTAAAAGCATTTTTTCGGCCAAAGAAAAAAATGCTTTTAAAAGTAAAAAAAAAACCTCTGATGATCGTGCGCCTCAGCTGGGTGGGTGGGTGGGGGGAGGCAGGAATTTTTGCTACTGGTTCTCTGAACCACCCACCACCATCGTTGCCGAACTGGGCGATCCGGTCCGAACTAGGAGCATTTCACCCCTGCTCGGGGACAAGATCTGGCCCACATGCTGCTTAGATTTAGCCCGCAGGGCTGCCCTAGAAACAGCGAAGGACTGGCCTGCAAAAACAGAGCTCGGGAGGACCACACATAGGCCTTCCAAACTCCACTTTTGCTGACAGAGGGTTGCAAGAGCCCACTGCAGCCAAACACGGAGCTCACAAGGGCCACAGGCAGCCCTCCTGTGTTCTATTT
This sequence comes from Ahaetulla prasina, assembly GCF_028640845.1. Lineage (NCBI taxonomy): Eukaryota > Metazoa > Chordata > Lepidosauria > Squamata > Colubridae > Ahaetulla > Ahaetulla prasina. Next base: position 23,664,888 of record NC_080542.1, read on the forward strand.
TCACTGGCAGTGGGTTGTAGGAGGCCGTCGCAGCCAAACACGGAGCTCATAGTGGCCACAGGCAGCCCTCCTGAGCTCTGTTTTGGCTAGCAGAAGATTGCAGGAGGCCATTGCAGCTGAAAATGAAGCTTGGGAGCCAATTTTTGCTGGCAGAGCATTCCGGCCACCACAGGCACCCCGACACAAGTGATGTAGAGCTGGCCACACCCACCCTGGCCACAACCCCACCTCCCAGGTCAAACAAACCCTGATGCGGCCCTCAATGAAATCGAGTTTGACATCCCTGCTCTATACCATTTGGGGAACCATTTCTGTGTATTTTTGAGCCAACTATATATATTCTTAATTATCTTACTACCAGTATCCAGCCTATGCTAACCATTACTAAAATCAAGATATACATGACCGTTTTTCAATTTATGACCATTGTATCATCCCTATGGTCACATGATCAAATTTCAGGCATTTGGCAAATGACTCATATTCATGACAATTGCACTGTCATAGGGGCACATGATCACCTTTTGTGATCTTCTGACATCATTGTCAATGAATGAAACCAGATTCACTTAACAACCGTGTTACTAACTTAACAACTGTAGTGATTCATTTAAAAACTGTGGCTAGAAAAGTTGAAAAATGGGGCAAAACTCACCTAAATGTCTCACTTACCAACATAAATTTTGGGCTCAATTGTGGTTGTAAGACAAAGACTACCTGTATTATGACTACAGAATCCCCACAACTTATTAAGGAAATTTGGCTGGTCGATTATTTCTCATATAGATAGGCCCCTGGGCATCTATGAGTCCAGTACCTGATTTTTTAAAAATATAAATGATGCTGCGCTTCAATGGTTAAACCAGAGGCCACCAATCTTTTGGCACCAGGGACTGGTTCCATGGAGAGAGGTTTTTCCATAGACATGAGGAGTGTGGTTTCGTATGGTGCCTGCATCCCGTGGATGGGGTTTCCCTTGTTTATGTGGCTTCATTTCTGGCATGCCATGGCCCAGTGCAGGTGTATGGACCAGGAGTTGGGGACCTGGCCTAGATATTGGTATTTGAACACAAACCATTTTAATATTTATGTTTTGTTCTGTTTTACTAATCTAGGTGAAATGTTAACATATATTTCTAGCCGTGCATGATATGCCATAAGATAGATAGATAGATAGATAGATAGATAGATAGATAGATAGATAGATAGATAGATAGATAGGGAGGGAGGGAGGGAGGGAGGGAGAGAGAGAGAGAGAGAGAGAGAGAGAGAGAGAGAGAGAGAGAGATAGGGAGGGAGGGAGGGAGGGGGAGAGAGAGAGAGAGAGAGAGAGAGAGAGAGAGAGAGAGAGAGAGAGAGAGTGTCTTTAGGATCATTTGACCCCAGACTGGCCATTCAAGGCTTTCAACTTTGTACTAGTGGTGGGTTGCTACTGGTTCGCCCCAGTTCGGATGAACCGGTAGCAGAGGGTTCATGTTATCAAATACGCTCTGCACATGCACGCGAGCAAACTGGTAGCAAAGGTAAGTGAAACCCACCACTGCTTTGTACCCAAACTGGCTTTAATGCTTGTCGTCGTCTTCTTTTTCCTTCCACGTTCCCCAACATTAGGGACGTCTCAAGGGATCTGGGTTTTTACATGTGGTAACCAAAATATATGAGTGTGGTCATTTTCATCTTCAGAGAATTGATTCACTTGTTTGTTTTCTTAGCTGTTGCTGGTATTCTCAGGAGTCTTCTTTAACGCCAACATTCAAAAGCATCCATATTCTTTCTGTCCTTCTTTTGTGTTAATGTTAGTTAGTTAGTCTAGTAAGAAATGTTGATAAATCCATGCTGACTTCTTGCAATACTCATATTTCTTTCAAAGTGCTTACAAATCAATCCCATTATGATCTGATGTATAATCTTCTCAGATATTGAAGGTGGTCCGATGGGTATTTAATTTTGCAGATCTTCCTTTTTTCCTTTTTTAAACCTATTTGCTTTTCTCCCATTATCTGACATTTCACCAATTTTCAATGATTTATCAGAGATACTACCTAAATACTCTGGAGATTTCAGTTCATTCAAGGTAAATAAGTAATCCCTCATCCTGTTTCATTTTAAGCTTCAATCAGGGGTGCTATTCAGCAGGTTCTGACAGGTTCTGGAGAACCGGTAGCGTAAATTTTGAGTAGTCCGGAGAATTGGCTAATATCTGCTGGCCCCTGAGTGGGGTGGGAATGGAGATTTTGCAGTATCCTTTCCCTGCCATGCCCACCAAGCCACGCCCACAGAACCGGTAGTAAAAAAAATTGAATTCCACCAGTGGCTTCAATCTTGTACCTTCATTCTACTTATCATTATTTTCTATTGGAGCATGTGCCTTTCTGCTGGAGAAGAATGAACCAAAACAGAAGTAGAATAGCTCTAATTTTTCTTACTTAACAGCATCTCATCAATTCTTTACATGCCAATTATTTTCCCTTATTTTTATTTTGAACATAACTAAAACCTACATATGGATCACTATATCACTTACCTTTGAAAGAAATTAGAATAATGCATATCATTGGAAAAAAAGTTTTCCATCCCCATCTTATGTTACCAACAGCAAACATGGACATTTATAATAAAACATAAATGAAAGTTAATCACCATGGAAATGAGTTGTTTGAGGAAAGCTGTTGGAGTGACCCGAAGGGATAAAATCAGAAATGAGATCATAAGAGAAAGAATTGGCATAGAACCAATCTTAAACTACAGACAAAACAGCCAATAAAGAGTTGGTCACCTGATCAGGATATTTTGAGATTCCATACTGTGCAAGGCATATATAAAAAGAGGAGAAGGTCAGACAACACAAGGCAGACCCAGAAGAAGATGGAGAGACAACATCAAAGGCACACTAAAACAACACCAATTATCAATGGTTGCCGCTGCCAGAAGAGCAAGAACCAGAACTTTCTGCTTCGACCTGAAGCAGGAAAAGAGGAAGTAAAGAAGAAGATAGAAAACAAATAAAAAAATAATAAGACAAAGAAATTAGCAACATAAGAAAAAGGAGATACACCTAGTTTATGCCAACACAATTAATTAATTATATCTTTCTATTCTTTCAAAACATGTTTCCTCCTGCCATGTCCATACAGTGCTTTATAAATTGCCTTTTGTTATTTAAACTTCTCCCCACCCCCCACTTTTTTTTTCAGGATCTTATTTACTCCTCTCAGCCATGACCTCCTCTTCTGCCTCCATTCAGCTCATTCATTTCCCTTTCATATACTTGTTTTACAATTCAATCCTCATTCATTCTTTCTGCATGAACAAGCCACTGTAATGTACTTCTTTCACTAGTTACTCACTTTTATATTCCATCCACATTCATTCAACAGCCATTTACTCTGGATCTTATCTCTTCTTGGGTTTACCATAAGTATGTCATTAAGTACCTTCGCTTTATGCTTCTCTTAAAAGACCTGCTTTCCTTCCATATAACAAAATGGGCAGAGACATCTTTCTATAGAGATATGTTTTCCCTATTTTTCATAAACACTAATTCCCTGGAGCAGATATCATATTTCTATTCCCTTTCTTCTAGCATTTGCATAGCTTAAAATTTCTTTCTCCATTTCCCCATCTTTAGTACACTTTTTTACACGGTACACAAAGCCGTCTACTTGCTTGAATTTTTCATTATTTTTGCGTAATTTGTCATTATTTACTCTGGTTTCCCAACCAGAAGCAACAACCTTGGTCTGATACGTTAAATTATCAGTTCCATACTCCTTGTGGCATCCTACAGTCTAATATTCACTCTTTTGATAACACAAGGTTTCCTTATAATTTTTATTCATGAATACATTAAACAATCAAGGAAACATCAGTCAATTTTGTCTTACTCCCCGTCCAATGCAGTGATCCATTTGCTACACATTCCAGTTATCCTCACATATGCATTACTTCTGTAGTACAGACCCCATAACTGCATTCAGAAATTAACTTTCATCATATTCACATAAATCATTCCGCAGTTCATTCTCTATATCATATGGTTTCTCTAAATTAACAGGCACGCAATAAACTTCCTTTCTCACAGCCCTGCATTTCTCAACGACTTGCTGAAGAGCAAAAATCTGGTTTGCAAGCCCCACTGCACTTTGCAAAGCTTGTTCACTGACACCCCTGGCACCATTTCAATCAGAATTCTGTCAAAGAGAGAATTAACCTTCCTAGGCACACTGAATCCCTCTATACTTTCTGAATTCACACTGGTTAGTTTTCTCTTTACGTAAGGGAATAATAATGGCTTTCTTCCAATCATTAGGTACCCAATGTAATTTTCACACGTACATTAAACATGTCCTACAGCCACACCATAAGCAGACCACATTCATAGTTTACCGTTTCTCCAATTAACACCACCCACACTTGCAGCCTTATCGTTTTTCAGCATTCTTACACCATCTATGACTTCCTTTTCATCCTTTTTTTTTCTTCTTCTTGGACACAAAGACGTATAGCATTAATTTCAATTCTGTTTCTCATCATATCATTTTCATTCACATTTAGATTCCTTTCAGCATTTCCTCACTTCAATTTTATTCCCAATCATTCCATTACTTTTATTTTTAATTTCACTCTGCTGGCGGCTCCTTATTTAGGCTTCTTCATCTACCTCTGAAATGATTATTTTCATCAAAATTGCTCTGCTTTTTCCCTGCCTCTTTTAATTTCATCCATTTATTACTTTCTTTAAGTATATTCTTGAATGTTTGTGTGTGCGTCAAGTCAGTGTTGACTCCTGGCAATTATGTGGGCAAGTCCATGCAGCTTTTTGGCAGCATTTTTCGTATCTTGATTATATTCTTTGAACTATCTTTTTCTTTTTATGCAAAATCTTCCTTTAATGCAAAATCTTTCTCTTATCCACAAAGGATTGTCTGCAGCAATTTTTTCCCTATATGTCAGAGATTCTCAACCTAGGCGGCTTGAAGATGTGTGGACTTCAACTCCCAGGATTCCTTAGCCCCCACCCAGCTAGGTGAGGAATTCTGGGAGTTGAAGTCCACACATCTTCAAGTTGCCAAGATTGAGAAACATTGCTATATGCATTTTTCCACATTCACTTCTTCTTCATGTCACCATATCACCAAGCATCCTGTTTCATATTCCATTACTTTAAACACAGAGTTGGGGAACTATGGCCCCTTTATGACTCGTGGACTTCAACATGGCTGGCTCAGGAATTCTGGAGTTGAAGTCCACAAGTCACAAAAGGCCCATAGTTCCCTACCCTTGGTTTAATGCCACCTACTGTTGTGGCACTCCGAAACCTATTTCTTTTTACTCCTGACCACATTCTCTTTCCCCTCATTTATTCCTCATTCATTCTGATTGTATATTAGTCTATAATACTGTTGTGTACGTGACTTGTACTTTGTATTTCTACATTCATTCTAATTTCATTCTTACCTTTTCTCTCTTCTTTTTCTTTCATGTCTATTTTTCCCAAGATCCATTCTTCATGCCAGCAAAGAATGATTGGTCTCACCCTTAGAGCCTCTTATCAATTTGTATTCTTCACTAGTTCTCTGTCTTTCATCATAAACAATCAAATCAGTCATGCTTTTAGATGTATTCCTTTGTCACATGTTCATATAAGGATATTTTTGCTTAAAGCAATTATTTGAAACCAAGATCTCTTTTTCTACACTAATACTCACCTTTCTCATTCATTCCTTGGCCTGTGAATGGCTGAATCAATTTGCTGTACTAAGCCGTGATGACTCACTTAATAACTGAATGGGACGTGACATTGTAAATCCATCCTGATCATGTGATGTTTTGCTTAACTAACACACCACTTAGTGACCAAGTCGCTGGTCCCAATTGTGGTTGCTAAGCAAGAACTACCTGTATCCCCAACCAACTAAATGGTCTCCTCTATTCATGGGTATGAGTGTATATTCTACTAAAAATTAAGCTAGTGACCTTTCTTTAAGTTGTATTCATGTGCATACTAGCTAGGCTTCAGAGAACAGCTAAAAATTCTCCCACATCACTGACATAGGGAAAGGAAAGGATAGAATAAATAGAAACTAACAGAGAACCAAGCTAGAACTAAGAATAAATTTCTTGACATTGAGAACAATAAACCAGTGGAATGGCTTGCCTTCAGAAGCTGTAGGTGCTCCATCATTGGAATTTGTAAAGAATAGATTGGATAACCATTTGTCTGAAATGGTATAAGGTTTCCTTCTTAAGCAGGGGGTTGGATTAGAAGACCTCCGAGGTCCCTTCCAACTCTGCTATTCTGAGAAAATAAGAAGCCAGCAATATGAATGGTTTATTTGGAAGCAAAAAGATACTTGTGGGAATCCTTGTACTTAATTTTGTTTCTTAAGTGTTGTTACTAGTCCTAATTGCTGATATCAGGTTCTGACACTACCAGTATATATCAATTCATATTTTCTGATGTACAGTTTAATTCAGTGGTAAAATCCTCCTCGGATCGCCAACCTGGTTTGCTGCCTGTGCATACGCAGTGCATGACAAGTGTACGCTGTACATGTACATGCAAATTGTGCACCAAATGCACGCTTCATGCAGAAAAAGAAGATTTCACTAGGTAAGTAGAACAGCAAGGGGGGGAAACAGCTGTGCCACCTGACTTAGCTTTGCTAGAAAGTAGAATTTCCTGCTTTCTAGCGAAGCTAAACCACACAGCACAACTGATCATTGGAAAAACTGGTTCGGACAAACAGGTAGCTTTTTTTTTACTATTGGTTCACCTGAAGCAGAGCGAACTGGTAGCATTTCCCCCCCTGGTTTAATCCTTGTCTTCATAATAAAATCTATTCTTTCACTCCTGCACATATTCCACGAAACCAACCATCTTCATTCAGACATATTACATTCTTCCCCTTTCTCTTAGTACTGCAGAGAAACAATATATTTTTATTTCATTGGTTAAGTCATTGTTTCTACCACTTACATTCTAAGTTGCAGTCCTCCATATGCATGGGGAACCATCAGATGAGCTCCAAAGATATTGACTGTTATTTCCAACACGGCTTTGATCAATTGAGATTTTCATGTAAGATTTTTTTAATAAAATAGAGACAATGAAGACTAGGGTATTTAACAGTATTATGCAACTGCAGACACATATGCTAAAAGTAAGGCAGAATTAGTAATTTGTGACATATTTTGGCCACATATTCCTGATGCCAAATAATGGATTTATGCACATTTTTAAATCAATTTTTGAAATTTATTTCTGTTTATTTATATTCCACTTATATTATTTTTTAAAATAGCTCAAGGTTACAAACATCCAAAATACCTTCCTCCTATTTCCCCCACAACAACAAACTTGTGAGGTAAATTGGGCTGATTGGCCCATGGTCACTCAGCTGGCTTTCGGTTCTAAAATGGGACTAAAACTCAATGGCTTTCTAGCCTGGTACTTTAATCACTGGACCAAACTGGCTCATTGTATCTCAATTGTCTTTGTATCTCAGATATGGAAAGATGAGAGTAATATGTATTGGTATCTTATGCATGATGATGATGATGTTGTTGTTATCTATTCAGTTGTGTCCAGGTCTTGGCAATTCTGTAGACTAGGTCTCTTCACATCTTCTGATTTTGCACTGTTTTGAGTTGTTCTATGTTAAATAATTTCTTACTGATGTAATATCACTGATGTAGTGTTCATTTTATTGATATATTGGGTTGCTATACTCCACTAATAATATATATATTTTTTTGGCACACATTTTTCCAGAAACGCAACTAATACTTAGTTTCATTCCCAGCATGCCAACATTGATACTAGCTAGGATCTCTAATGTAGAGACTATTTTACAAGCTAACATATTATAGCTTGCATCCCGCCTGTATACTGTCTACTGACACGATCTCAAATACATAAAAATATTTTTTTTCACGATTCTTAGTATCAATACACAACATACTTCAATGTAAGCTTTACATTTTGTAGTTTTAGAGAATCTGCCTTCTCTTAGCGATCTGTCCCAGCCCCTCCCCCAGGTTTCTTAATGAAACTCTTAATGAAACTCACTGTTTTTCAGCCAATCATGTATTATTAGTTTTTGTAATTCATTACTGCAAATCACTGCAATCTCTTGCAATTCATTACATGTCAGCAGTCCATCACCTAAATAATTCAGATCATGATCCCAGCAACCAAATGTCTCCTATTGATATCCGTTTGTGTAGCCAATAATTCATTTACTGCATCTTTCTTTCCCTTTTTGATCCTCTTCTGTTAATTGAAGATTGGATGAGAACAACATTTGAGCCCTCAGGGTCGTGAGCTTCCTTCCTAGATCTTCAAAGTCCATGGTTCACAGCATATCACATAAGAGCATTAGCAAAACCATATCCCCAAAGAACCATGCTGAGCTTTGAAACATCTAAAAAAGTATAAATAGCCAATTGTACTGACTCAATCAATATAAACCTATTGCACACACACAAAATGCCTCCATGGCTAAGCAGATATGAAGATATTTGTCAGGATATTGAGTGTCTTCCAATAACTCATCACATTACTCTTTGGAAAGATGCACAGCTGGTAGCACATGAAATGAAAAATGTACCAGTAGTATTGGGAACAAAGCTGAAAGCAAAACTGAACAGAATGAAAGCAAGAGGAATTATTGGCTGTATCCGAAGACTAATTTCATGGACGTAGTTCCTAAGAAAGATAGAAATCTGAGAATTTGGCTGGACACACACACACCCAAAAAAATTAAAGAAGGGTAATCAAGAGAGAATTATCACATCCTCGTATGAGTGGAGCATTTAGCAAGCACAAAGCAGGGGTGACATGCTACTGGTTCACACCGGTTTGTCTGAACCAGTATTTCCAACGATCAGCTGTGCAGCACAATTTATATTCACTGAAATCCTGCTTTCTAGCAAATCTAAATCGCACAGCACAGCTGTTCCCCCCCTCGCTGTTCTACTTACCTTCTTAAGCATCCTTTTTTCCATGTGAAGCACGCGTTTGGTGTGCAGTGTGTATGTGCGCATGCAGCATGTGTTTGGCGCACACTGCGCATGTGCGGGCAGCGAACCAGTGACAAACCACCGAGGATTTCACCATTGGCACAAAGATATTGGTACATACCACTAGAGGAAGAGAGCATAAGCCTATGCATGTTTAATATACTCTACAATCCTGGAAGGAAGAAGAACTCGTGCCTTGGATAGGGGTTGAACTAGAAGATCTCCGAAGTCTTTTCCAGCCAAATGATTCTATGACTCTATACAATTTTTAATGTGTGCCTTTTGGATTGTGTTCTGTCTCTGAAGTCTCTCATGATGGAAAACAACTCAAGAACTATGGCATAAATGAGACATTCCCAGACTTCTTCAGTTTATAAAACCCTTAATGTCTCAGTAATTCTTTTCACCATGCCCCTAAGGCTCATAGTTCACACAGTGTCTGACAGATGTTGAATATGTCTGTATTATCCTGTTGCTCCCCTGTGAATCCCCGTAGTGCCCCAGGGCACTGCAGCACACAGTTTAGGAACCAAGAGTATTGTCAGCTTCCTAAGTAGACCAGATAGGAAACACAACAAAATGAGCTAATTTTACTTTATTATTGTCTCATTTCCAAAGCTATCCTCCCATGCTATTACACGTTTATGCTGGTATACAGGTCATCCTAAACACCCATTTGTTTAGTGACCATTTGAAGTTACAGCAGCCCTGAAAAAAGTTACCCCTGAACATTTTCACACTTAGCACTGCTGCAGTATCCTCCATGGTCACGTGATCAAAATTTGGGTGACTGGCAGCTGGTTCATATTTATGATGGTTGCAGTCTCCCGGAATCATGTGATCACCTTAGGGTAATCTTCAGACAAGCAAAGCCAATGGGGAAGCCAGATTCACAACTATATTACTAACTTAGCAGCTGCAATGATTCACTTAATAACTATGGCAAGAAAGGTCATAAAATGGGCCAAAACTCACTTAACAAATGTCTTGCTTAACAACAGAAATTTTGGATTCAACTGTGATCATAAGTTGAGGACTACCTGTGTACAGGTATCAATGGGAAATCATAGAGGACAGGTGTAGTTGACAATCTAAATCTAAGTAAACTAAAAGGTTCAAAATATTAAATTGAACAAAAGCAAATGTGCTTTTAAAATTGAAGAGAGAATATCTGGGAAAAATACTAAAAAGGCATTAAACCAGACCACCCTAAAGTAAAGGCAATTTTTGATATTCGTAACTCACTGTTAGTCCTTCAAGGTAGTCCTGACACGAAGAATAAGTATGAACACTAACTCTATCTTTATTGTACATTAACAGAATCTTGCAAGACTGAAAGTATTTCTTCCCTCCCTTCCTTTTACTCTGCAAAACCCCTAACCCTTCTGAAATGTTTCTCACCCATCCTCCTCTCCTTCTGAGGGCTTTTACATGATGGTTGTCCAGACTGCAGCTTTTCCTCCTGTCTCTCAAGGTCATTTGCAATGCAATGGTGTGTGAGATTGACCTTGGGAGACAAGAGGATGAGTGATAGACTGACAATAGTGAGACAAGCAGCAGCTGAATCCACAGAAGGAACTTCCCTAGTTTCTTTGACAGTAAAGGCGATGGGGGGAGAGCTGTACTTAATTGCAAGATTCTGTTAATGTAATCTTATAGTAAAGTTAGAGCTAGTATTTCAGGGTGTGCTTCTTGTCTGGGTTACCTCACAAGACTTATGTCCACATGCAGAAGGAGGTTCTGGGGATGATAAATTGTTTCTCAACATTCATTCTCAGCTGGTTTCTCACAACATAAATGGGAGGCCATTACTTTATAAGGTCCCTGCTGGACATTAGACTTCAGCACATGTGGAGCACCTAAATTACATAAAGAATGCTCTAAGTCAGGCTCTCCAACCCACTGGCTGTGGCCCCTTCAGAAATGGGCCATACAAGTGGCAGGTAAGTATGTGTGTGTGTGTGTGTGTTGCATGAGCATTTGTATGAGTGGTAGGTGGTTGCATGAGCAGCAGGCACTTATGTGAGATGCTCCATTTCTGCGAGCAGCATGTTCACGTGTCTGTCACTTGCGTAAATGAGCTGCACAAGCGCAAGTGCGCACACACATCTGCCACTCACACAGAACCATCCCCTTTCTCTCCTCTCCTCTCCTGCTGGGCTGCCACACTGGAAAAGTTGGAGACCTCAGATCTAAGTATAGCCCTTATTTTGCAATCTTATGAAAACTACTAAAAGAAGCAAAAGATCCATAGATAATTCCAAGGATGGGACAGATGTTATTTTATATTAGGATTATGACTCATCATTGTCATCATGCACATTGACCCTCACTGAAGATATCTAAGTTCAGGTAGAAAAAGAGATACCCGTATTGCTCTTTCTTTGCACATATTATATCTCTATATTAAAGAAATTTTATAGTGGAAATTGATCCCACAAACCCGTGATCACTTCACTGAAGAGAACCCTCCAATGAGGTTACCGCAAGTCTTGAAGGCACTTGAACAATAGGACTTCGACCTATGTTTTAAACCAGACAAAGTTTTAATAATGGCAGATGCTTGATTATATCTCACAGATCAAATAATGAATATCAAATGGGACTGTGACTCTGAAATTCACATGGATATCATAGATCAGAGCCTCCTAGTGAGCTATGTCCCAGAGGCCTTTAAAGATGGTGAGGTTCTCACAGAGATTTTGCAAAGGAATACAAGATCATCCAGTCCAATACTTTATATTCTTGTTGTTGTTAGTTGCGAAGTCGTGTCTGACCCATCGTGACCCTATGGACAGCATTCCTCTAGGCCTTCCTACCCTCTATCATCCTCTGGAGTCTATTTAAGCTCACACCTACTGCTTCAGTGACTCCATCCAGCCACCTCATTCTCTGTCGTTCCCTTCTTCTTTCATTCATTTACCATTTGATTTACTATTTGTAACTTCAAATGGTAAATCATTCATTTACCATTTGAAGTTACAATGACATTCAAAAAAGTGACTTAAAACTGATCCTAGCGTTTATGATGATTAGCACATCCTCATAGTCATGTGACCAAAATTGGGGTACCTACCAAAAATACCAGCATGTATTTTTGAGGATTGCAGTTTCCTGGAGTCACATGGTTGCCATTTGCAGCCTTCCCAGCTGGGTTCCAACAACCAAAGTCATGGAGGAAGCTCAATTTGCTTAATGACTATGTGATTCATTTAACAACTGCACTGATTCACTTAACAACTGTGGCAAAAATGTCATAAAATTGGGTTCAATTCACTTAACAACCGCTTTGTTTAGCAATGGAATTCTGGTTGCAATTGTGGTTGTAAGTGCCAAAGCCCACTGCAACTACATAGCAAAAAAGGCTCTAAGAGTTGTAAACCTAATTTTACACAGCTTCTTTTCCAAAAACTCTACACTACTAACTAGAGCATACAAAACATTTGCCAGACCTATTCTTGAATACAGCTCATCCGTCTGGAACCCATACCACATCTCTGACATTAATACAATCGAACGCGTCCAGAAATATTTTACTAGAAGAGTTCTTCGCTCCTCCGAAAAAAACAAAATACCTTATACCACCAGGCTTGAAATCCTGGGATTAGAAAATTTAGAATTCCATCGACTTCGACATGACCTATGTTAACACACAAAATCATCTATTGCAATATCCTTCCTATAAAAGACTACTTCAGCTTCAATCGCAATAATACAAGAGCAAAAAATAGATTCAAACTTAATGTCAACCGCTTCAAACTTGATTGCAGAAAATATGACTTCTGTAACAGAGTTGTTAACGCTTGGAACTCATTACCTGACTCCATAGTCTCTACTCAAAATCCCAAAATCTTCAACCAAAAACTGTCTACTATTGACCTCACCCTATTCCTAAGAGGACTATAAGGGGCGTGCATAAGAGCACAAAAGTGCCTACCGTTCCTGTCCTATTGTTCCCTTCATTATATCAAATTAACATAGCTGTTGCATACTTTTACATATATATATATATTTCTTTTATGATGTGTTGTTTTTTATTTATGTCTATGTTTGTGTATACTGTTGTGACAAATGAAATAAAAAAAAAGTCAAGGACAACCCATAAAGACAGGGATTTTTTTCGGGATCATTGCATCTTCATACCTCGTTTATTAGAGTTCACAAGTTTAATCTGCCTGCATGAAAATCACTCAGGTTTAAGGAAATTCAGTAGGTTTGCCACTTCTTAATTGGCTTACTAAGAAGCATGGATTGCTCAGGATAAAATTTGACAGGCATCATCTCATCTTACCTTGAGAATCTCCCAGAGAAAAAAATATTCCTTTGATTTATATAGATAAACATTGAATTGTACATGCTACAAGAAAAAGATTATATTGTGACAGTGGATTACTTTTTAGAAGATCTAGGAGTAGCTCAATTAGAGGGTTTATTTGGATAAATAACTATTAAATACATCAAAACTGTATCTTTACTTGTGGGAAACTGGCAGGGAAGGTTGCAAATACTGATTGTGTGATTGTGGGATGCTGCAGTCATTATAAGCCAATTGCCAAGCACTTGAATTGCAATCATGTGATTGTGGGACACTGCAATGGCCATAAGTTCGAGGACCAGTTATAAGTTCCCCTTGCTCAGCACTGTCATAATTTTGGTTGCTTAACGAATGGTTGCTAAGCAAGGACTACCTGTATTTGAATGGTTTTGAATGTTGCATGAGTAAGTTATTTTATTTAGGGTCCTTGAGTGGCTCAGACTGCTAATGCAGTCTGTTATTAACAGCAGCTGCCTGCAATTACTGCAGGTTCTAGTCCCACCAGGCCCAAGGTTGACTCAGCCTTCCATCCTTTATAAGGTAGGTAAAATGAGGACCCATATTGTTGGGGGCAATAAGTTGACTTTGTATATAAATATACAAATAGAATGAAGACTATTGCTAACATAGTGTAAGCCACCCTAAGTCTTCGGAGAAGGGTGGGATATAAATGCAAATTAAAAAAAAAATTAAAAAGAGGGGTGTGTGAAGAAGTTGGTTCAAGGAGTCCTCATTTAGCAACTGCAATTCTGATGAAAAGTAACTTTAAAACCAGTTCTCCCATTTACAATCTTCATAGGTCTACAAAGCAAAGGAAAATAAGATCATAAGCACAGTCATGGTTTCATTTAATGACCAAGTTGCCGGTCCTCCACTATGGTTGCTAAAGGAGGACTCTATTGAAGAAAAATGGAAGTTCCTTATATTATGGAGAATAACATATAATTTTATGTTCCTTGTCATATGTTAAATTCCTTTTCATTGCAGGTTAAAACTGAATCTGAGCATAATAAACTATCAATTCTAGTTTCATGGCCTGTTCATATATATAGACAATACATCAGACTTCTGACTATTCATCTTCACTCTTCTTTCTTAAAGCTTCTTAAGGTTTCACCAGTAGAAGGTCTTTCTTTCATTTTTTTTTCACAAGCTCTCACGTTAGCTAACTATGAGCTTTTCACTTATAATGAAAAATTGTAATTCCCCTGATTAATTCCTTTGACAAACTCCCGTTTGTTCTCTCTGTTTGTTGAGATTGCTGACTGATTCACAGCACAGTGTACAACTTCTAATTATTTAGCAATAAGAACAACAGGGGCCCTCCTCTAAATTATTCTCATCTGAAGTAAGTCGATTATAGATAGGCCAATAAATAACATACAACAGGTATTACCATTTCTCATTTGATTCTGGCCCTCTCGCTTTTAATATTTGCTTAGATTTTTCACCATGTTAGTGGGAGCAAAGGGATAGCACAATGGAAGCATTAATTATTATTTTTTTGCTTCTCCAAAATAAAAGTGACAGCGCCAGTGGCTTGTATAAAAATTTTCCAGGTTTAAACCTGCCCTCTTCTTAACCCCCATCTCTAGGCAGAGATGGTTAGCATCCTTCCAAGATTTGGGGAAACTACTGCCAATATTGGGCTAAGAGGAACAATAGTTTGGAAATAAATCAGTTTTCCATATTCAGGAAAGTTGGATTCGTGGGCCTTCCTTCCTTCCTTCCTTCCTTCCTCCCTTCCTTCCTTCTATTTTGTATTTATATCCTTTATGACTAATCTGATTTCCATTTCTTAATCTTAGCACTTCCAGGCCATTTGCCTCTTGAAGTCCCAGTCTCCTTCATCAAGGCACAGAAAAATACCCCCAGAAGATCACGATTTGATTAGCCTTTGAGAATACTTAATTAAAGGTCATGTCTGACCATCTAATAGTTGTGTTCCCTCCCACTCATGTTGATCACATTCCAAGCTGATTGTGTTGATTCTAAGGCTATGAGACGAGAGAGATGCTAGACAAAAGAGATGGGTAAGATGTTCTATAAACTGAACATAATAATTTTTCCATGAAAATACCAGTTTTCTTCATTTCATTGTCTTCTAGATTGGACTTCAGCTCCATTAATCCCAGTCATAGCAGTTAATGTTGGGTATAAATGATAGGATTGTATTTCACACAGCTAGGGCCACCACCTGACATTTACTTTATAGTCTTCTGAGTGCCAGATGACGATCTGTTTAGCCATAGTAATTCTTATGTTATATGCATTGTTTTTCAACCCTAGTGACTTGAAGTTGTCTGGAAGTCAACTCCCAGAATTCCACAGCTGGCATGCTGGCTGGGGATTTCTGTGAGTTGAAGTCCAAATATCTTTAAGTTGCTAAGGTTGAGAAACACTGATTATATGGAATATGGTAGCTACATTTTTCTGGTTTTACTCTGATACTCTTGGATCTCTGTTTAAAATTTCACACCCGTATTTCTACTTTTATTTTGCTTTATCTACCAAATAAATATTTGTGAACTGTTTTGAGATGGGTGATAAAGAAACGCTGCAAACAAAAAATAAGGCCATCCGATTTTGCCATAGCGAGTCTGGAATAGCAATACAAATAGATAAACAAAACTCTATGCTCAAGCCAAAGTTTCCAATTAGGCTAAATATGTATATATGGTGGCTGGGTGGAGTCACTGAAGCAGTAGGCATGAGTTTAAATGGACTCCAGAGGATGGTAGAGGACAGGAAGCTTGGAGGAACGTTGTCCATGGGGTTGCGATGACTTCGCAACTAACAACAAATGTATATTTGTGCCATAAACAGGCAGTTGTATGTTCATATACATGCTTCTGATTAAGGAAAATACTGCACACATTTTCCAAAAGCTTGCCGCAAATTCTGGAAATTGTAACAGCACACCTGTCATGGATTAAGAAGACTGGATTACTGTAGGCAATGATATATTTGTTAATCATTAAGGTCCGAAAACCTCATTTTCTTTACTGAATTGGATTAACAAAACTATCCTTCTGGACAAGGAGAAGAACAATACTAATAATTGTGCAAAAATATATCTCTTATGAATGGTGATGCAAGCATAATATATGCCACACAACTATATAATACTTAGAGAAGCATATTAAATGCTCCATAGCAAAGCAGAACAAAAATGGTCACAGGCTTCCCTCTCTTTCTCTGTCACATGGATATACACCCACACAGACATCTCACAAATCCTAAAACACCGAAGAAGATAATTCTGTCATATAGATACACCAGAGCAAGCCCATCTATCATTCTGCTTCTCTCTCTCTCACACACACACACACACACCATCCCCGCAGTCATTCATTATGACATTCATGGATAATGACACACTTTTAATTCAGTGTCTTCACTCGCAAGGGCACGTGGTACTTACACATTGAATCTAGTCTTTGCCTTCTCTTTTTGCGCTCTTCCTTACTATGGATGCATCTACGCTGTTTAAAATATGCCTTATCTTTCCTTTAGTATTTTATAAATACAGAAACTCAAGATGGCAAATATACTTAATACTCTTTCGCCTCCTATTTTCCACACAACAACTACCTTGTGAGATGTGTTTAAGCATGAAAGTCATCCAGCTGGCTTTCATGCCTAAAGTGGGACTAGAACTCAAGGTCATTGGTGATTGGCCCAAAGTCACCCAGTTGGTTTTAATGCTTAATGTAAGTCTAATATTCATTGTCTCTTGGTTTCTATAAGCTAGTAAACTGGCTTTTTTGTACATGAGCTTAGCATAAATACAGAAATGTTCTGATCTAAAAATCCCTGGATGAACATTCATGGTTCTGATGCCTGTATCACATTCTTTAGTGTCAGTTGCTTATAGGGCAAGTGGCAGCAGTTGCTATGGTGTCATCTCCCATTTTGCAGTAGCAGGACCTTTGATTTTCCAGGCAAAACGTTCATTAAACTCTCTGCCATGTCCCTTTCTTCTGGAGAATTCAGGAGTCCTAGCTACACAAATACACAGACACACACACCGGGGTGTGGAGGGAGAGACCGCTTACATGCAGTTTTTCTTCTTGTTCCATCTGCCAGGATTGCACTCTTGTTACAAGAATATAATTCACCT
The DNA here is from genome assembly GCF_028640845.1 of Ahaetulla prasina. Lineage (NCBI taxonomy): Eukaryota > Metazoa > Chordata > Lepidosauria > Squamata > Colubridae > Ahaetulla > Ahaetulla prasina. The sequence goes on from NC_080542.1 coordinate 23,682,350, forward strand.
AGCCACCCATTTTTGGCAGATGTTTTGTGACTTTTATGAAGGAAGAAGATATGTCTGTAGATTAATATTAGCCAGTTATTTCCTCTGTGTAAAAGAAAATAGTACAGATAATCCTCGACTTAAAAGAGTTCATTTAGCAACTGTTCGAAGTTATAACAGCACTGAAAAAAGTAACTTATGAGTGTTTTTCACACTTATGACTATTGCAGCATCCCTGTGGTCACATGATCAAAATTCAGACACTTGGGAACTGACTCACTTTTATGACTGTGGTCATGTGACCACCTTTTCAACCTTCTGACAACCAAAGTCAATGGGAAAACCACATTCACTTAACAACAGTGTTACTCATTTAACTGCAGTGACTCATTGAACAACTGTGGCAAGAAAGGTTGTAAAATAAAGCAAAAACCACTTAACAAATGTCTCACTTAGCAACAAAAAGTTTGGGCTCAGTTGTGGTCATAAGTCGAGGACTATCTGAACCTATTGCACTTAGACATTACACATACAATTAAATTCAGAGGATCCCCACTAGAGGGAGGGAAAAAAACTCAAGGCTAACCTAGATTTGAGGGACACTAGCAGTCATTTTCATTTTTCTAACCAATTACAGGTAGTCCTTGACCTACAAAGTTAAAATGGACCCAGGAAAAGGGATGTACATCACCTATTTGAAGTTCCAACAACTGCCCTCTCCCCATGATTACATGACTGCATTTTCGGTATATGCAACAGGCCCACATTTACAACTGTTTTCGGTGCTGTGTCCGAAGACACTTCTGTTGTCCTCAATTCAGGTCTGAGCCTGGTGCTAAAGCCAATGAAGAACACCAGACACATGGTGCAGATTGTATTTCCTTTTATTGAAGTGCTCCAAGAAAAGGAATCCTGGCTAGAAAATGCCAAGGGACCCCGAACAATAGAATTAAGAAAGCTTTATACATTTTCACTAAAGTGGAAGGTTGGATAAGGCGGGATATATAAAACAAATCATCTAATAAACATTTTAGTAAAGATCTAACGATTGTCCTATTGGTCTCTAGCAGTTCCTATTCCTAAGCATTGGCTAATGAGTGCTCCATGAGTTATCTAATAAACATTGTATTTGGTCCAGACTAGTAGTGGGTTGCTACCAGCTCGCCCCAGATCAGGTCGAACCGGTAGTGGTGGTAGCGAGGGGTTCCGCCCATCACCTGGATGCTTCTGCACATGCGCAGAAGCATCACACACACAAGCATGCGAACACCCCCAGCGAACTGGTAGCAACAGGATTTGAAACCCACTACTGCTCCAGACCATCCCTATTCCTAACTTCTAGCTGAGGTCTGCAAGATGTCTAACTCTTTGTTGTTGTTTTCAATCCTCTAACCACCTAGAATTGATACAAGGGTGACATGTGCATATTCTCTGTAAATTCTTGGTTCTTGTCAGACAAGCTCCACAATTACAGGCATCCCATTTTTTTTTTCAAGTGCATGCCATAGCTTTGCTTCATTTTATCAGACAGCCCATCACTTCCATGGTCATGTGGCCAACAAGACTATATGCCAAAGCGCATGAAATGCTGTTACCTTCCCTCTGAAATGGTACCTATTTATCTACTTGCATTTGTATGCTTCCATACTGTTAGGTTGGCAGGAGCAGGGCACGAATGGGAGCTCATCCCATCACACAATGCTTCGGTCTCAAACTGCCAATCTTCTGGCTGACAAACCCAGTGTCTTAATGGCTAAGCTACCACAACCCATCATATCTTATTGCATATTATCACCTAAAGTGCTTGGGCTTCCCAAGATGCAGGCTATAAATGGCTACCTCATTATTGTTGAAAGGGAGAATAAGTTGGCTAAATTAGCCTAGAAGTGTAATGGTGGCGGCAGAGGGCATTGCATATGATAGAATGGGAGTGTTCTGTCCCCACTACACGTTACTCCGTGTGTAGTTCGACATGCAGCTAAACCCTCTTATCCTTGAATAAGCCAGATTGCAAACGTAAATCTTGATACTTTATTAAAGAACAGGATAGTGTGAAACAGCGATGCTGTGCATGAGATGTAGATTTTGTCTTCAGAAGAATATATGTCACCGATGAAGCTGGATTATTCTAGATATTTCTGTTACCTCAGAACATTACAAAATGGAGTCTGGCTTCTCAGGATGCACCTTTTTTCCAGAGTGAGGGATGATAGGATGCTCTGTAGGGTCAAATGCTATCAATCCAATTTCCAAAAAATGGAAGATTTGTGTTTGGCTTTCAGATGGAGCTCAATGCACATTAAAGAACAACAGCAATCAAAATACACAAACGATATGCTGGAGGCATGACAAGGAGACAAGTGTGAGACAAGTGTGATAAAGGCAGAGACAGATAGCAATAGTGGAGAAGAAACCACTCCTAAGATGTAGAAATGATGACCTGAAGAAACTTGGCTTCGTAAATAAAGAAATCCATTTTTAAAAATGTGAATTTATTTATTTATTTTATTACATTTATATTGTAGTTATCTCAATGTTGGAGTGAATATGATTTCTTCACTGCAGAGAAACCAACCCAACACTCAGTGGTAGAAAGTCTAGGACTTTAAACATATAAAAAACATATAAATAAAACATATAAAGAACGGTTGCTGGAATTGGGTATGTTTAGTTTAATGAAAAGAAGGACTGGGGTGGCATAATAGCAGGGTGGAGTGAGAGGATAGTTGCCACAAAGAAAAGAGAGTCAACCTAGTCTCCAAAACAACTAAAGCCAGGACAAGAAGCAATGGATGGAAACTAATCAAGGAGAGAACTAACCTCAAAGTAAGGAGAAATTTTCTGACAGAACAATTAATCAATGGAACAACGTGCCTCCAGAAGTAGTGAATGCTCTGACACTGGGAGTTTTAAAGAAGAGATTGGACATTCATTTGTCTGAAATGGTATAGGGTTTCCTGCCTGAGCAGGGGGTTGGACTAGAAAACCTCCAAGATCCCTTCTAACTCTATTATTCTATTATCTAATAGTCTTCCTTTCTTGCTACAGTTATCCTTGTGCCAAAGTCATTCTTCCCATCATTTTCTAAAGGTACCATATTTTTCAGGGTATAAAACACACTCCCCCGCTCCCCACAAAGAGGGTGAAAATTTGGGTGCATCTTATACACCGAATGTAGCCCCACCCCTGCCGCTGCCTCCCCTCCCCCCGGAAAATGGGGCGCGCGGAGGTGGCAATAGGCTATGGCAATTCCTGCAGCCTGAAACAATTGATCTTCGGGAGGCCGATCCAACTGACAATCAGCTGCTTGTGTTAATCAGGCTGTGCTGAAGCTGAAGCGGGCTGTTTGCTGCAAGGAGGCAAATTGCTGGGAGGCAGAGGCAGAGGCAGATTTCCCCCCCCTTGTTTTCCTCCCCAAAAAAGATAGGTGCATCTTATAGTCTGGAGCGTCTTATAACGTATAGTGCGTTATAACGTATAGTGCGTCAGGGCGGCTATAATGTAAGCCGCCCTGAGTCTTCGGAGAAGGGCGGGATATTAATGTAAATTTATATATATATATATATATATATATATATATATATATATATATATATATATATACTCTGAAAGATACAGTAGTTCTTTTTTTACAACTACAATTCAGCCCCAAATTTCCGTTGCTAAGCAATACAATTATTAAGTGAGTTTTGCCTCATTTTACAACTTTTCTTGCCACAGTTGCTAAGTGAATCACTGATGTTAGTAAATTAGTAACCCGGTTGTTAAAATAATCTGGCTTCCCCATTGATTTTGCTTGTCAGAAGGTCGCAAAAGGTGGTCACATGATCTCGGGACACTGCACCTGTTATAAATACTTGGCAGTTGCTAAGCACCCGAATTTTGATCATATGACCACAGGGATGCTATATAGTCATGCCACTGTTTTCAGGCCATTGTAATTTTAAATCTGACTAGGTGGCTCAGTGGCTAAGGTACTGAGCTTGTTGATCAGAAAGGTCAGTGGTTTGAATCCCTAGTACAGGTCTCCTGTGTGATCTGGGGGTTGGACTAGATGACCTCCAAGGTCCCTTCCAACTCTGTTACTGTTAACTGAACGGTAACTAAACAAATGGTTGTAAATCAAGGACTACCTGTGATTCCTATAATTTCCTTAGAATGCAAAAATTCTGCTCCCAGCTCCTGAGAGGTTCATGCATTGAGGTCTAAATCTTCCTTTGAAGATGTTTCTAGTTCAGAGAGAGGCACTAGGTGTTGGAATTTTTCACCCAATGCCAGAAGAGAATAACATCTGGGCTAAAATGACTTTTGATAGCGGGTGCTGCCATCCATCCTTTTCCCCCATTATTTTTCTGCTTTCCATCTACCACTAATCTGTTTATCTCTCAGCGGGCTTTCTCTCTCTCCTGTCTCCCTGGTGATGCCGTTGACAAGTGTGGTAATTAAGTACAGAATTGCTCCAGATGTTCTCTTGCTAGAAGAGTAAACAAAACTTGCTGCCCCTTAGATGGGGACAACACAAGGAGGGAAAGAATGCTGGACTTGCATGTGAGAAACGCAGAGTTCTAAAGAAAAATTTGGATCCAATTAGAAAAGAACATCAGTAGCTCAGGGTTGAACTATGGAGTCCTTAGTGCTTTCTGGGTTTGGTGCTTCTTTGCAGATGTTTCATTACCCAACTAGATAACATCATCAGGGAAACTTGGATGTTTGGGGATGAGAGAAAGAAAGCCAAGACTATTTTCCCTGGTGGGTCCTGTTTGAAAGATGGTGTTTGCTTAATGACTGGTTACTTAGTGACTGTTTGAAGTTACAAGAGACACCCAATAGTTCCAGAATTCGGACAGCTGCACACTTGTGGTCAGTGTGGGTGCTTGGCAACCACTTCAGCTTTATGACTTGTTACAGTGTTTCATGGTCATGTGACAGCAATGTACAATGTTATTTGGCCAGTTCCCAGACTATTTTAGCCAATTTCCAGCAAAAATGCCAATAGGAATACTTAGATTTGCTTAATGTGACATCATTTAACGACCCCTGAAAAAAAGTCCTAAAATTGAATCTGGTTAAGTGGGTGCCTTAATTTAGGACCATCATGATTCACAACGGAAATGCTAGGGTTCATTATGGTTGTAGGATTATCTGTATTGTGCATGTGATTGGAAGGACTGCTCTAGAGAAGCTCACAGCAGTGGGTCTGGAGAGGTAATTTGGGGCACTTTAATCTGTGAAGGAAATACAGAACAGAAATAAGTATGAGGTGATGTTTTTTTAATCCTTGTTCTAATCTCCTATTAAATGAAAAGACAGTTTCATATTACCGGTAAATGCTCGGTAGAAGCCCAAACAACCTTCAGCTTTGCGTAGCCCAAAGAAAAGACACTGGGGTCCTTGGTGTTCTCAGAGTTTAGTTGTTTTCTTGCAGAGATTTCATTACTCACCTTGGTAACATCATCAGTGCTAGAAGGGAGTGGGGTTTGCTCAGTGATGAAATCCAATTTTTTTTACTACCGGTTCTGTGGGCGTGGCATGGTGGGTGTGGTGTGGCGTGGTGGGCGTGACAGGGGAAGAATACTGCAGAATCTCCATTCCCACCCCACTCTGGGCCCAGCAGAGGTGGTATTTGCTGGTTCTCCAAACTACTCAAAATTTCTGCTACTGGTTCTCCAGAATCTGTCAGAACCTGCTGGATTTCACCCCTGGGTTTTCTCTCTGTTTATATTCCAAAGGCTTGCCCTGTCAGTTTTGGTGGTGGGGAGTTCTTGGTAATTCCTTGGTTAGGCTGTTGTTTACTGTTTGACTGTACTGATGATGTTACCTAGTTTGGTAAGAAACTATTGTTCAACCCTGAGCTACAAATATTCTCTTGAATCAGTAAAGATTCTCGGTCAAAAAGGTAGGAAGAGAACTGCAAGCCAAGAACCCATTTCTATTGGCTCTCCATGAGCCCTACCACCCATAGGCAAAAGCAGAGGCCTACTCCTTGAGCTATCCCTTCACTTTCATATTTCCAACTAATCTGATTAGAGAATGTTAGAAGCTATCCATGTTCAAGCAGGTTGATCAGCCATGCCTTCTCCTGTAGTGCTACCTTTTTCTCACAGGAGACAAAGCAAGGAAACACAAATCCTGCAAATCCTGTACAATATGGACTCCCTTCCTTCCTCAGTGAGCCCTAAAACCATCTTCAACCTCCATATTAGCATTCTGGTCTTCCAATACTGTCTTATTTTTCAGTACTCTTTGTGGGGTTATGATGTTTGGACCAATTGAAAAGATATTTGTGGTGTTTTGGAGAAAGCATGGAGGGGAGGTGGCAGGTTGTATGGAGTCCCCTGTGCCAACTCACAAACCTTAATGCCCTTCCTAATTATTATTGCCATTCTAGTTTCAAGATTCCTTTAAGGATTTTTTATTGAAATTATCATAATATAAAGTACAAATGAAAAAAAAAAGATAATGGGGAAATGGGGAAGGGAAAAAAGAAAGAACAAGAAGTGAGGGCTAAGTAGGAGGAAAGAAAAAAAGCATTAACTATCAACTTTTTTCAGCACAGCAGAATAAGAATAATACAATATAGCCACAACTTTTTTTTAAACTTTTACATACTTAGTATATCCATTTGCATAAATTTACTATCTAATTAGTACATCTGAGAGTCAGAATTTCAATTTTTTTCTATCTCAAGCACGAAGCCTAGAAGTTGTTTCCAAATAGAAATAAAATTGGACATATTCTTTTCTTTAATTAAAGCAGTTAATTGGCATCCCTGCTATTGCCATCAATTTTATCTTGCTCAGTGGCATAATTCCTGTTTCCCACCAGTGTCCCACAACAAAAGAACCAAGTCTATTCCAATACCACCACTAAAAAAAAAACAAAGGTAAAAAGTAATTTCGCAATGGACAATGCATTTCAAACTTTCTAGCATTTCAAATACATTCCATTTTGAAAAAAATACTTTCAGGAAGAATGTCTTCACTTTTTAATGGTTATTTTTATGTCTATAATCACTGTGCGAGGCCAGAATTAGACAGGTACAGCTTTTCTATCCTTGGTCTCCTTAACAGAAAAAAGACGTAAGAGAAATTCCATCCTTGAATGCTTTCATAGCAAGTGGACTTTAAAGATATGACATTTGCATAGTGAGAGGGAACAAATCTAGGAGCTCATTCCTGTAGGGCAATATATACTGGACTAGAATTCTGGGAGTTGAAGTCCACACATCTTAAAACGGCCAAGGTTAAAAAATGTTGCTGTAAGCATTCTGTTCTCTAAGGTCCATGGCATTGGCTATCACTTGCAACTCAGATCAGTCAAGGTCATGTTTCTCTTTCTCATTAAACTAATATCAAAGTAAATTTGGTTATTGCTGCTGCCTGAAATCCAAGGAAATCTAGTTCCAACAAAAGCTTTATCTACACATTGTGAGAAGATGGGATCTCACAATGGTAAAGTAGACCATGCTGAGTGGGGGAAGTGAGCAAGAAATGTATTGTTTAAAGCAATAATTCCCAATCTCTGATCCATGATTTCCAATGGTTCTTGGTTTGGGTTCCATTTTTTAACTGTCATACTCTTGGGAGATGATCAGATCTGACAAGATTTTGGTATTCTGTCTCAATCTTAGAGGGTGTCAAATGAAGGCCAAAATTTTCTGGGATTTGACAATTTTATGGGATGCAGGTCCTCTTTAATTTTTAAAATATTTAATTATTTTTGGTTCCTGCAGATATCATCTTGCTTATGAATGGGTTGTGATATCTGCAGACATCATAGCCTCACAAACCTTTGGCTTATAGGATGGCCCAGAAAAGATTTTGATGACAATATAGTGGTTGGCACCACGGAAAAGGTTGAGAACCACTTTATAAAAATATTTTTAACTTGCTTCTCAGCTGAAGATGTTCTTATAACAATTTATAGATTGGTGATAAAAGACATTCCTGCCCTCGAGCTATCATTCACAAGAAAAAAAGGAAGAACTCTAGAACCAACCCTTAGAAGTTAACCAGGGTAGCTTCAGGCAATAAAGCTTGCTTTTTCCAATTTTTGTAGCCATCAAATGAAACAGACCTTCTCGCTATTTAACTTAGCAAGACAGAACAGGAAGAGACATATTGAGAACTGAGAGGTCACCAATGCTTGCTCTGGCCATTAAATGAGCTCAGAAATATTTCTTCCCATTAGCACTTATAGTCCGACCAATAAGGAATGCTTCTCTTTTCTCTCTCTAAACAAGGAAAAACCAGTATTTTGGGGTTCTCCTGATGCAGACAAGCCACTAAGATGATTAAGCTGCTGTATGTATGTTGCTTAATCACTTTCCATCCAACCATACTTAGAGATCATATCAGGCACGCCTACAATCTTCCATCAACAGCACCCAGCATGACATCTGGCTTCTTGGATTTTCCAAGCTTACTTTTCTTCTTGCAAATGTTTTATTGCCAGGCTACGTAGCATCACTGGTGCCTTCAATGAGTGCTTGAAAACACAACCCCCTATTTGTCCAAAACTGCAAAAGGAAAGTGGTAAAGGTTCAGTCACAGCATCAACTTTCATAATGAAACTGCAGCCTGCCTGTCTGGCATCTACCAGAGTCAAAAGATGCAATTCATTGAAAGAAGAACTAAAGTATTTTATTTCCTGTCCTGTAACATAGCATGGCTCCAATCATGGATGACAGAAGACAGGGTAAATGCATCTGATCTCTCAGCTGAAAAGAAACAACTTTTTTCTCTAACCTAATTTTGGCTTTCCCTATCTAAACCAGTGGTGGGTTTCAAAAAAATTTACTACAGGTTCTGTGGGTGTGGCTTGGTGGGCGTGGCAGGGGAAGGATACTGTCAAATCTCCATTCCCTCCCCAATCCAGGGGAAGGATACTGCAAAATCCCCATTTCCTCCTGATCAGCTGGGACTTGGGAGGCAGAGAATAGATGGGGGTGGGGCCAGTCAAAATTTTTACTACCGATTCTCCGAACTACTCAAAATTTCCACTACCAATTCTCCAGAACTGGTCAGAACCTGCTGAAACCCACCTCTGATCTAAACCTATAAGTGAACTTCTTCTCAACAACCCTTGAGCAGCCTACTTTGGACCTTTTTTTGTAAAAAAAAGGTTTTGTTGTTTACTGCTATAATGGTTTCATTTTGTATCTGTTTGTATATCACGTTCGTATATCCACGTTAGGGTTTATTTAAATATCGGTAATCTAAAGCAGACTTGCCCAGACAAATTATTTGAGGGAACATCTCGCTCCAGTGGCATTTATTTATCCCATCAGATCCAGGTTTTAATTGTAAGCTGACCAGAATCATAAATTTGAGATAGGCAGCTATCTCAAGTAAAATAATAAAATAAAATATAAAATAATAAATTTAAAAAATTTAAAAAATAAATAAATACAGAAACCCTGCAGCTTTCAACCTCCTTTGAATTCTGGGAACTGAGGTGGATCTGGAGAGGATCAGGTAGAAAAAGGCTATTAAGCAACAAAATTGCTGTGGGAATCCACGGCTGCTAGTTTTTGTATTTTCATAGTCTTGTGCTATTACATTCAGGAGAGTGGTCAAAACACCCTGCTCCCATCGCATCATTCTTCCATATTCATCTAGGAGACCTGATTTGCTCCGGTTCTGCTTCACCTTGTGTCTAGGAAGTCTTAATTTGACCTAATTTTGGCTTTGCCTATCTAAATCTATAAGTGCACTTCCCCTCAACAACTCTCGAGTAGCCCTCTTCCTTATCCCTCTCCTCCTCCTCCTCGCCTTTGCTGCCTTCCCAAGAGAAACCAGGCAGCCTTCACGCCATCTGCTGCTTCATACAGTTTGTCAAATCTTGCGTGCGCCTTGCCCTGTTCTTCTCTGGACGTTGTTTGTTTGTTTCTTGTTATAAATAAACCTAATTAATTAGAAATTTTCTAGCAAGTGGAGAGCAGCACTTGTCACATCGCCTGCCAGGAGGGGCTCTATCAGCAAAGCTGCTCCAAGCCAACCAGCAGGGCAGGGGAGGCACCTCAGAAACACCATGGGAAGGGAAATGACTCCAGCTCCAGTGGTGTCCTCTGTGAAGGGGCACAGATCTCATAGGGCCACGTTCCCCTTGCACTCCAACTCAACACAATGAAAGTCATTATTCATTCCGATAAACTTTCAGGCCAGCAAGCTTCTGTCATGTTAAGTATGTGTGTAAATTATTCAACAGCAAAGTCATCCATAGGAAGGGAGAGGGAAGAAGGTTGACAAAAGGAAGCTGAACTGAATTTGGTTGTTCTTGACGATCAAACTGTTATGGATTGGTTTCAAACCAGGTTTTCCTCCCTAGGCCTTCTTGAATCTGAGGATCAGCGAGTTGGTCTCTGGCCTTCAAAAAACAGGAGCAGAGTACAAATAGTCCTTGAATTATGACCAAAATTGGGACCAGAATTTCCACGGGTAGGCAAGGTAGTTGTTAAGTGAGTTGTGCCTGATTTTTCAATCTTTTTTTTGCCATGGTGGTTAAGTGAATCACAGAGCCGTTGAATGAATTCAGCTTCCTCCATTAACTTTGCTTGTCAGCAGCCGGATGAGAAGGTCACAAATGGCAATCACATGCCCCCAGGACACTGCAACTGTCACAAATACACGCCCATTGCCAAGGGCTCAAATTCTGATCACATTACCAAGGGTAGTAAGTACTAGTAGTATGTCAGTTACCATGATAGCACAGTGGTTAGAATGCATTATTGCAGGCTAATTCTGCCCATGATCAGGAGTTTCTCCTGAAAGGGTCCAAGGTTGACTCAGCCCTCCATTCTTTCATGATCAGTAAAATGAGGACCCAGATTGTTGAGGACAATATGTTGATGTTGTAAATTGGCCAGACACTGCTGTAAAGCAGCTGGGGACCCCTCCTTGTGATGCATAGGGGCCGTAATAGCTTAGGCTGTTAAAGCCTGTTATTAGAACACAGTAGCCTGCAATTACTGCAGGTTCAAGCCCGGCCCAAGGTTGACTCAGCCTTCCATCCTTTATAAGGTAGGTAAAATGAGGACCCAGATTGTTGGGGGGGCAATAAGTTGACTTTGTAAAAATATACAAATAGAATGAGACTATTGCCTTATACACTGTAAGCCGCCCTGAGTCTTCGGAGAAGGGCGGGATATAAATGTAAACAAAAATAAAAAATAAATAAATAAAGCACTCTGGAGTGGAATATAAGTGCTATTGCTATTTTTTCAATGCTGTTGTAACTTTGAATGCTTATTAAATGAATGGTTGTAAATCGAGGACTACCTATATCTTCTTTGGACATTAAGGGCAATTAGCAAGCCTTGGTCCAATATGTGTCCTCTAGATGTCTTGGATACAGCCCTGGATTGACAATTTATCAAAAGAAGCATGTAATCATGGCATCAAGAGAAAGAGGACACTACAGAATTTTTTCCCCCTTGCCCTTAATTTGTTTTTTTCACTGCCATCCTCAACTTTAGTTTTCAGCACTTACTGAGTCTTAATGTCTTGTCAGTTAAGCAATGGAAGGCACTATTGTTGGGCTATGCTTAGAGCGTTTGTTGGCCTTAATCTGACCCCGGTTGGACTCCAACTCCCATTTTGCCCAATTAGCTTGGCCATTGTTGGGCAGCTATTTGATGCATGACAGAATCCCTTTTAATATTCTGAGCCAGAGCAGAGTTTTGGGGGAAATGATCCTTCATTCATTTTATGTCAAAGAATTAATAAATTATGTCACATATTAAGCCACCAAAGTTTCATCTGGTCCAGCATTCAAATGACTTCTAGCAGAGCAGCCAACTCTCAAAAACCCTTAAGCATGCCAAGATATCTTTGAACACAGAACTCTGGAATATCTTCCCAGGACCAGCTGATCTGGGTGTTGAGAACAGCTGGGGACTCCTCCTTGTGATGCTTAGGACGGTCATGGTGTGCTAATGGAATTGTTTTCTAAAGAAAAATGTACTTGGCTTCCCTGTTGTTGATTTTTAGCTAACAAAGCATAACAATCTAGGCTTTTTGTGCAATAATGCTGTTTTAGAACCAAAACATACTTTAAGTTGATGCTTGCTATGCTATTGCTATTGACTAGTGTCCCAATAGACATAGATATTTTAAATTGTGACACAAGGATGTACTTTTCTATCTGGGGGAAGAGCCTGATCTTTATGGCTTTGCAGAAGGCTAAAAGAATAGGGGTCTGCCAGATCATTGACTGAATAGGGGGCTACCACAAAAAAGGAACACTTCCTATGCCCCACTAGATAATAATATTTTAGGGAAGGAATTTAGGAGCTTACCCATTCTATCTGACCTGATTAGCAGGCAGATATTCTCAGGGAGAGGCAGTCCTGCTAATAACCTGTCCTGTGCCGTGTAAGATTTAAAGATGATAACAACTGAAATTGTAAGTTACTTATCAACTTGTAGGCTGCTTACAGCCCTGACTTACTTTCTTAAAAGATTTAAAGCAGAGATGGGTTCCAGTTCTGGAGAACCGGTAGCGGAAATTTTGAGTAGTTCAGAGAACCAATAGTAAAAATTCTGACTGGCACCTCCCCCATCTATTCTCTGCCTCCCAAGTCCCAGCTGATCGGGAGGAAATGGGGATTTTGCAGTATCCTTCCCCCAGGAGTGGGGTGGGAATGGAGATTTTACAGTATCCTTCCCCTGCCATGCCCAAGCCACACCCACCAAGCCACACCCAGAGAAATGGTAGTAAAAAAATTTGAAACCCACCACTGGTTTAAAGGTTTCCCCTGTCCAGTCATGCCTGATTTAAGGTGGGGCATGCTCATCTTCAATTCTCAGCTGAGGGACCTTCCTGTTGTCTGAGATGCTTCCATCATCATGTGGCCAGCATGAAAATATGGAATGCAGTAACCTTCCCGCCAAAGCAGTACCTATTTATCTACTTACATTTGCAAGCTCTAAAACTGCTAGATTGGCAGAAACCAGGGTGAGTAACAAGAGCTCACCACAGTCTGTGACATTCAGGTTTCAAACCCAGGCTGTCGGCTTTGCAGCTGACAAGCCCAGAATCTTAACTGCTGAACCATCGTGCCACAAGAACTTACTTTCTTATGGCTCCCCAAATTGTCCTTCTAAAATTAATAAATCTGCAAATATTAGTGATGCTGTTTTTCACACTTTCAATAAAAATGAGGAGGAGGAGGAGGAAAAAAGAGGATGAGGGAACAGAGAAGGAAGAGGAAAAAGGACATATTAAATCTTTGAATAGGTTTAGCAACATCCTATCTGCAGGAAACCAGAATCTTCCCCACCAATAAAAATTATAATGGGAGAACAGCCCTGCCATTAGCGTGATGACACAATATTCTGTCCCCTGCTGCCTTTGGACCTTAATATTAATTCGCGGGATTTTCTGCCGCAAGATGCAGTGATAATTGTTGGCTTAGGCAATTTTGAAAAGAGATTAGAGAGATTTGTGGTTGAGCCTGCGTCTAGGACTTTCAATGCTTAAATAGGGGATGAAGGTGGGCGGCAATATTGTCTTCATGCTATTTGTCAGATTTCCAAAATATATATGGTCAAATATTACACAAAGGACAACGCTGGACTCTTTCAGCCATGAAGCTGGTATCCAGTAGAGCTTGTATTTATTTGTTAAATTCTCTTGAATTTTAAGACAAATTCAACAGTTTATATAATTGCCAAAAGAAATAGCTTACATGTTTTAGCTTTCCAAAGTGGCTTGGCATTCAGTACTTAAATATGTATTTATGTATTAGATTATTATTCTAAGTGTGTGATTTTTACCTAAAGCCTGTGATTTAGCACTCTGGAATCACAATGTGAATTTCTCTCCAAGCCAGCCCAGTAACTGGTCCTTCAAGCCTAGTTATTCCTTGCTTTTTAAAAATTGTATTCACCCTACACTCTTATGTCCAGAAATCATTACTTTTTACAAAGGTCTTAAAGAAAGTCTCCTGTATCAATTACCCTCTGGGATTCAGCGTGAAAGTGGTGCTGGCTGTTAAAAATAGACACATTCTCTCAGCTTCAGGACTCCAATTCTGTCCCTTCCTTCTTTTGACTACTCTTTCTGAAAACCGAATGGGTCATCAGGAGTCATTATTATAGAATAACAGAGTTGGAAGGAACCTTTGAGATCTTCTAGTCCAACCCCCAATTCAAGCAGGAGACCCTATATCATTCCAGACAAGTGGCTGTCCAGTCTCTTCTTAAAAGCATCCGGTGATGGAGCACCCAGTACTTCTGGCAAGCCTTTCCATTTATTAGTTGTTCTACCTGTCAGGAAATGTCTCCTTAGTTCTAGGTTGCTTCTCTCCTTGATTAGTTTCCATCCATTGTTTCTTGTCCTTCCTTCAGTTGTTTTGGAGAATAGGCTGACTCCCTGTTCTTTGTGGCAAACACTAAGATATTGAAACACTGCTATCATATCACCTCTAGCCCCTCTTTTCTCTAGACTAGACAAACCCAATTCTTGCAATTGTTCTTCATAGGTTTTAACCTTCAACTCCCTAATAATTTTTGATGCTCTTGTCTTCAATCTTTCCAGGGTCTCTACATCTTTTTTATAATGTGGTGGCCAAAACTGGATATAGTATTCTAAGTATGGTCTTTCCAAGGCTTTGTAAAACAGTACTAATACTAATACTTCACATGATCATGAGTCTGTATTTCTTGATGCAAAGATAGGCAATGTGTAATTTTTAGTACAGAATGATACAATGGGATCTGCAGAGCATAGGCCAAAAAGGCAAGATGATGGCTATAGAGATGCAATAAAAATTCTGCATGTTTTAAAAAAATGGAGCTACTTGTGACAAGGCAATTGAACCTTTTGGCCACAGTCTGTGGACACTCCTAGATGATCCTTAGGAGGTGTTGTGGTGTGAGAACAGAACTAGACCAAGGGCTTTTCCAGAGAGGTTGCAGTCTTTGTAGCGGGACAAGATCCCCCTCCCATCTACTCATGTGTCAGTGCAATTTTTAATGCCATAGTTCTCCAATTCTCCCTGCAACAGCGTTGTTTGATCCTGAATAAAGACATATTGAAATTGATCCTTCAGAAACAAGAGTGAATATCTACTCCTGCCTTTCAAGATTTGGCCTGTGTCCAGT
The DNA here is from genome assembly GCF_028640845.1 of Ahaetulla prasina. Lineage (NCBI taxonomy): Eukaryota > Metazoa > Chordata > Lepidosauria > Squamata > Colubridae > Ahaetulla > Ahaetulla prasina. The sequence continues at coordinate 23,697,436 of NC_080542.1, forward strand.
TCGATTTGTCCCACAATCCAGCTGCCGCTATATCATTGTAGTGCAGTGTTTCTCAGCCTTGGCAACTTTAAGATGCATGGGTTTCAACTTCCAAAATTCTCCAGGCAGCAAAAGCCAACTCCCAGAATTCCCCAGCCAGGCCAAATCTTAAAAGCAAAGCTGGCTGGGGAATTCTGGGAATATAAGTCCACGCATCTTAAAGTTGCCAAGGTTGAGAAACACAATAAGGCAGAAATTCATGAAGGGATTCTAATCCCTAATTAAGGATCCTAATTCCTTCATGCCAGCAGATAATTGGAAACAATAATATTTTTCATTGTGTTCCAGCAGGACAAATGATTCATGTTTTGGCCCCAAACTGAAGAGTCCATAGAAATTATTCTTGGTTGGTTGATAAACAAACAAATAAACAAACCCTGATTTGTTTTGCTGAAAGTTCTCTGTGCTGGGTGTTTGCCCTGAGAGGGTGAGTAATGATAGCATATCCATTCTCTGCAATATACACACTCCCCCACAAGCTTGTAAAAATGTCCATGCTTGTAGCACCTCCACGTTCCTAGACAAAATAGCCTTCATCAATCTCTGTTATGTTTTAATGTTAAATCAGAACAGTTGCAAGAAGGAAAAACAGTCCATTTAGAAATGCCCCAAATTTTATTTTAATTAAAATGAAATTCTTCTGAATGGACCAAAGATACAAAACTTTGTTTAGACTTCCCCAAGAGGTTTAGCGAAATAAATCCAATAATTATAGTAGTCCTCAACCTATGACCACAACTGAGCCCAAAATTTCTGCTGATAAGTAAGACAGCTGTTAAGTGAGTTTTTACCCCATTTCACAAACTTTCTTACCACAACTGTTAAGTGTTAAGTTAATTACACAGTTGTTAAGTGAATCTGGCTTCCCTATTGACTTTGCTTGTTAAAAGATTGCAAAAGGTGATCATATGACCCTGAAACACTGCAACTGACATAAATACATGCCAAGTGCCCTAATTTTGATCACAATTTTGATTACCATGGGAGGGCTTCAACATTCATAAATGTGCAAAATGGCCATAAGTCACTTTTTTCACTGCTGCAACTTGCAATGGTCACTCAACAAATGGTTGTAAGTCGAGGACTACCAGTATAGACAAATGAGCATTCACATTTTGGGCTTCTCCAGTCTATCTTCTGGATGGATACAATAGGCACAGCAAAAATTTGCTTATGTCCCAGATTCTTCTAATCTTTATTTATTTATTTATTTATTTATTTATTTATTTATTTATTTATTTATTTATTTATTTATTTATTTATTTATTTATTTATTTAGTCAAACACAACAATATATATAAGTATAAGCATGAAATAACCACACAAATTGAATACAACCAAAGGGAACATTAGGACAGGAACTCTGGTGCTCTTATGCACGCCCCTTACAAATCTCTTAGGAATGGGGTGAGGTCAACAGTAGACAGTTTTGGTTAAAGTTTTGGGGACTTTGGGATGAGATCTTATATGACAGTGATTTTGCCCTGCCATGTTTTAGAAGACCAATAATCTTGCATCCCCTTCTGCATTTGCTGGCACCAAGTCCGACTTATCTCAGGTGACAAGAACTGGGTATTTTTCCCTGTTGGGTAAGCAATGAGGTTCTGTCACATCTGAGACCAAAAATACAGAAACTGTCCCTGTTCTAACACAATGAGATCTTTGGTCAGGCCTGACCAGGGGATGCAGTTACTGCCGTGGCTGGATTGAGATACAAGCGCGTAGAAGTGACTTTTATATATGCAGGTAGTACTTGACTTACAACCACAATTGAGCCCAAAACCTCTGTTGCTAAATGAAAAATTTGTTAAGCGAGTTTGGCTAATTTTACAACCTTTCTTACCACAGTTGTTAAGTGGATCATTGCCATTGTTAAGTTTCATAACATGGTTGTTTAAATGAATCTGGCTTTCCCATTGACTTTGCTTGTCAGAAGGTTGCAAAAGGGGATCACATGACCCCAGGAGACTGCAACAGTCATAAATATGAGTCAGATGCCAAGCTGGCTCATTCAAAATTCAGTCATCTGAATTTTGATCACATGACCATGGGAATGCTGCAATGGTTGTAAGTGTGAAAAAAATAGTCATAAGTCACTTTTTTCAGTGCCGATATAAGTTCAAGTGGTCACTAAATAAACTGTTGTAAATCGAGGACTATCTGTAGATAATCCTTGACTTCCAACTATTCATTTAGCAACTGTTCAAAGTAACAATGACACTGAAAAAAGTGACTTATAACCGGTCATCTCACTTACACCATTCCATCATCCCCATGGTCACATGATCAAAATTTCGGTGCTGGGCAACTGGCGTGTATTTACAATAGTTACAGCAACCTGTGGTTACGTGATCACCTTTCGTGACCTTGCCAGCCAGCTTCCAAGAAGCAAACCCAATGGGGAAAGCTGGATTTGCTTAATGACTGCATGATACACTTAACAACTGCAGTTATTTGTTTAACAACCATGGCAAGGAAGATCATAAAATCAGGTGTAATTCACAACCACCACCTTGCTTGGCAACAGAAATTCTGTTTCCCTTATGGTCATAAGTGGAGGATTACCTGTACATAAAGGTTCTTATGTCTGGCATGAGTAAGTTGCTCAAATAATAAAAGGAACTCCTCATTGCCAGAGAGACAACTCAAAAGGCTTGGATCTCAGCCTCGGTGCTGACATTGACGAGGACAAAACGAAATTACTTGTCATGCAGCTTAGAGGTGTTCATTAAATCCAAGAGAAGGAACGAAAACTTACCGACAGGGTGAGAACGAGAGATGATGTTAGAACCAAGGGCAGCCAGGAGTCCTGGACTTGGAGATACTCTTGAAGGGAAGTGAGGATTAGCAGCACAAACATTTGGCAGGAGTGGGAAGTTACGATTTTGGACATAATTAGATGATCAAAGGCTGAGGATCTCCCTGCGACCCAGAAAGGAATAAAGAAAATGAATTAGAGAGGAAAATATATGAGAACTTGTGTGACTTAGAGCAGATTTACAGAGAGCTGGTGCCGTGAAAATGAGGAAGATAATTACAGCAGCCGTTCCAACTTTGCATTCTCTAAATATGTTGGACTTCAACTCACACTATCCCTGGTCAACACTGTCCTTCTGATGCGGAGGATTAATTCTGTCCCAGGTGTGAAGACTAAAAGGAAGACTTCTAGCTTGGAAATCTAAAAATGGCCTAGATTCCTAGGTATATTTTCATTGTTATTTTGATGGTACTTTTAATGGGCTTATACTTTGTCCGCCTTAAGCTTCTCAGACTGTCAAGAATGCTTTTTATGCTCTATTTTTCAGTCTAATTTTGCTGGATCTGCCTTATAACAGTTACATCCTTAACACTTTAGAAAATAAATTACTATGGTACCTGCAACTGTTCGCTTGAAGCTAGAATAAACTCCCATTTTTACAGAGCAATGGAGAAAAATGATCTTCAATGCTAAATTAAGTTGAAATTGTATAACAAAGAAGCAAACTGAGAGCAAACTAAATTTATTGTGATAGGATGAAGAGTGGTGAATGCTGCTTCTGCTCTATTGACAAGGACAAAGTGTATGAAAATCATTTGCACAATCACAGTGATGTAGAAGTTTGTGTGGAGTCTATCCAGATTAAGTATGAGGACATACATACAAGTTCTAAGCACCTATGATCCATATTAAGTCTTGTTTTGAGCAAATTCTGTTGAAAACAATGCAATTTGCTGCTTGTTGTTTGGTTTGCATGATAGAATGAATGCTGCTGAGAAACAAGAGACTTTTAGAGTTAGAAGAGCAGGATCTAAAGTTTGGATGGCATGGATATTTATGGTACAATAAAGTCAGAGTTAACGTAGATTTTAAAGAAGATTTTATTTGTGCCATACTGAGAATAAAGAATAGATATAAACCAAGGCTGTTCCTGAAATATTTCCATAGGTCTCAGCACAAGAAGCATTTTACAGGCGAGAAATAATAAGCAAAATCAAATGTTTAATGCACCAAGAATTAATGGAAAATCACCAAAGACAATGTAAACTTAAATCAAGACAGCACCTAATGGCAGGATATAATTATCAATGCTCTTCCCATTTAAAGTTATCAGAAAAATTTAAATTGATAAAAAGACATATGGTATGGAGCAAAATAAGACAGAATAAAATTGTATACCGATGATGAAGACGTAATTGTTAAAATGTATAAACTTTTGTTGAAATTTGAAATGGAGGAAGAACAAGCTAAAGACTATGTGATAAAGTTGGCTAAGGATTTTGATTAGAATATAGAATGGATCTATGGGAAAATATGTGGTTTAAAAAGTTGAAACTTCCTTGATGTTATTATTTTAAAAATATTTTTTAAATAAAATGATACATTGTTAATACCATGAAACCAGGGAAAATCTCTAGAAGATACTGCATTTCAAATGAATGTTGAAAATGTGAATAACATGAAGGGACATTTTATTATGCTTGGTGGACATGTAAAAAAGCTTAAAAATGGATTCAGATATACACACAGATAGTCCTCAATTTATTACCACAATTGAGCCCAAAATTTTTGTTGGTAAGTGAAACATTTGTTAAGTGAGTTTTGCCTCTTACAAACTTTCTTGCCACAGTTAAGTGAATCACTTCAATTGTTAAGTTTGTAACACGATTGTTAAGTGACTCTGGCTTCCCCATTGATTTTATTATTTATTTATTTATTTATTTATTTATTTATTTATTTATTTATTTATTTATTTATTTATTTATTTATTTATTTATTTATTTTGTCACACAATTTATAAGCATATATATGAGTATGTTTGTTTTTAAGCCCTCGGCTTATACTCGAGTATATCTGACTTATACTCGAGTTTTTTTTTCTTTTTCACATTTTGCGGAGGCCCTGCCGGTGCAGTGAGAGGGCGGGGCGGGGGAGCCGCCAGCCTTCTCAGCTGAGGGAGGGAGGCTTTCCCCAACCGGTAGGTGCCTCATTTCCCACCCTCGGCTTATACTCGAGTCCCCAGTTTACCCCAGTTTTTGGGGTAAAATTGGGGACCTCGGCTTATACTCGGATCGGCTTATATTCGAGTATATACGGTATTTATTTATTTATTTATTTTGTCACACAGTATATATAAACATAAGCATGAAATAACTATACAATATAAAAGCATATATATAAGTATGTAATAACTATATTAATTGGATATAACGAAAGGAAATAATACGACAGGAATGATAGGCACGCTTGTGCTCTTATGCACGCCCCTTACAGACCTCTTTGAAATGGGGTGAGGTCAATAGTCGACAGTTTTTGGTTGAAGCTTTGGGGATTTTGGGAAGAGACCACAGAGTCAGGTAGTTTATTCCAAGCATTAATAACTCTATTACTGAAGTCATATTTTCTGCAATCAAGATTGGAGCGGTTAACATTAAGCTTAAATCTATTGTGTGCTCATGTATTGTTGCAATTGAAGCTGAAGTAGTCTTTGACAGGAAGGACATTGTAACAGATGATTCTATGAGTTAAATTCAGGTCATGTCAAAGGCGGCGTAGTTCTAAATTTTTTAAATCCATGATTTCAAGTCTGGTGACATAAGGTATTTTGTTGTATTCAGAGGAGTAGAGAACTCTTCTTGTAAAATATTTCTGGACATGTTCAATTATATTAATGTCAGAAATGTGGTATGGGTTCCAGACAGTTGAGCTGTATTCAAGAATTGGTCTAGCGAATGTTTTATATGCTCTGGTTAGTAGTATAGTGTTTTTGGAGAAGAAGCTATGCAAGATTAGGTTTACAACTCTTAGAGCTTTTTTTGCTATGTAGTTGCAGTGGGCTTTGGCACTTAGATCATTTGATATGAAAACTCCAAGGTCTTTAACAGGGTGGGGGTCATCTGTAAGGTAATGTCCATCAAGCTTGTACTTAGTGTTTGGGGTTTTTTTTTTGCAATATGTAGGACTGAGCATTTGCTGGCTGAGATTTGGAGTTGCCAAGTTTTAGACCATTCAGATACAAAGTCAAGGTCTTTTTGAAGGGTAGCTGTATTGTTGGTGGTGTTAAATAGTTTGACATCGTCAGCAAAGAGAACACAATTACTTGTAATATGGTCACAGAGATCATTAATGTATAATATGAAGAGTGTTGGTCCAAGAACACTGCCTTGGGGAACGCCACTTTTGACAGGAACAGGATTTGATAGAGCATTGCTAATTTTGACCACTTGTTGTCTGTTTGATAGGAAAGCTGTTATCCGATTGTGTAAGGGTCATGAAATGCCGTAGGATTTTAGTTTTAGGAGAAGTTTATCATGTGCTACTGAGTCAAAAGCTTTGCAGAAGTCTATGTAGATCCCATCTATTGCTCCGCCCTGATCAAGATTTGTAGTCCATATGTTTTTGCAGTGAAGAAGTTGTTAGTTACATGATAATTTTTTTCTGAAACCGAATTGTTTATTAGAGAGTAGGTTGTTTGTTTCTAGGTGGAGGGTAATGGATTGGTTGATGATAGATTCCATTACTTTGCAGGTGATTTAGCATAGAGAGATTGGTCTATAGTTTTCAGCTAGGCTGGGGTCTCCTTTTTTGAAGACAGGGATGACAATGGCTAGTGACCAAAGTTTTTGCTTGTCAGAAGGTCGGAAAAAGTGATCACATGATCCCAGGACACTGCAATGTTCATAAATATGAACCAGTTGCTAAGCATCTGAATTTTGATCATGTGACTGTGGAGATGCTGCAATGTGAAAAATGTTTCTTCAGTGCCGTTGTAACTTTGAATGATCACTAAATGAACTGTTGTAAGCCAAAGTCTATCTATATGGATACAGAGGATTTTAAAATATAATATTCAAGTGAAGCCAGAAACCAGAATAGATGATAGAAATAAGGGAATTCTGATGAAATCTTGGAGTGGTTTGATTAGAATTGTGCATATAACTGCTGAGAGGAAAGACCAGAAACCATTTATAAGAAGTGAAACATCTTCAAAAAACAAAGCAAAACCAGAAAGTCTAGTTGCCCCTTGAAAAAGCACTTTTGGGACAACCATGACCTGGATGATTGAGAATCTCCATACACATTTGACTTACGACCGTTTTTCACATTTACAACCGCAGCATCCCCATGGTCACATAATCAAAATTGAACAAAGTAACTGGTTCATATTTATGATGGCTGCAGTGTCCCAAGATCATATGATCACCATTTGAGGCCTTCTGACAAGTAAAGTCAATGGGGAAGCCAGATTCACTTAACAACTGTATTACTAACTTAATAACTGCATTGATTCACTTAACAACTGTGGCAAGAAAAGTTATAAAATGGAGCAAAACTAACTTAACTGTCTTGCTTAACAACAGAAATTTGGGACTCAATCAAAGATTATTTGTATATTCATGTTTTCTAGTTTTTTTTCTCTTTTCTTCTGTTTCATTTATTATACTATATCTTTGAATGATTCTCTTATTTTATATGTAAAATGTTTTAATAGAAACTATTTTTTAAAATCAGTGGAATTTAAAAAACATTTGGCTGTGTTCACACAATATGATAAACCTGGTTATTAAAACTTCTCAATTTACGAAGTTGTAAATGTTGTGCCCAAACCAATAAACTGGCTTAATAAGATGGCCTGTTTTCTACAACATCTAGGACAGTGGCTAGGTTTCAAGAACACTTGGAACCATTTTAATTTAGTCTGGCATGTTGTATAACATAGCCTTGTTATTGCAAAATCTCGATCCAACCCATTTATTAAGATCGAAGAAAACTAAGCCAAGGTTTTAATTATTATTTGTTAGGCAAATCACAATGGCTTTCTAAACTATAAACCATGGCTTTGCAAGTTGCAAAAGCTGTTCTTGTATCACATCAAGCCAAAATCAAATAACTAGCCAGTTTGGTATAGTGCTTAAGATGACTTTTGGCCAATCACCAGGAGACTGTGAATTCCGGTCCCACTTAGGTATGAAAGTCAATTGAGTGACTTTGGGCCAATTCCCAGGAGATGGTGAATTCTAGTCCCACCTTAAGCATGAAAGCCAACTAGGTGAACTTGGTGCCAGTCACTCTCTCTCAAGTCAAGGCACCTCATAGGGTTGTTGTTGTGGGAAAAATAGGAGGAAGAAGGAGTATTATGTATGTGCATTGCCTTGAGTAATAATTGCAGGATAAAAGTCAAATAAACAAACAAGTTTGTGGACCCATGATCTATGATACTCCTTTAGCTTTCACAAGGTTTCAAAATCAACCCAACATTCCTGATCTTCAGAAAATGGACAGGATCTCCTACGGAGCCTAAGAAATGACACATCTTCCTACTTTTGAGGAATTTCTAGGGAATTGAACCAGATCTTGCTGCTGAGAGAAGATGGCAGCCAGAGCCGAGGAGCAGCTGTTGCCACTAAATAAGTGAACGGCCACATTGGACTTCTCCAGCCTGCTTTTCCCAAAGATGCTTTTTCAGGAGGCAAGTGGACTTTCTTGTTTTTTTTTCTTTTGAAGACATTTCACTTCTTCTTGGATGAGAAGCAAAACGTCTTCAAAAGGAAAAACAAGAAAGTCCACTTGCCTCCTGAAAAAGCATCTTTGGGACAACCATGACCTGGATGACTGAGAATCTCTAAAGACTTCCAGACTGCTTTGCACTTCAATCTATTCTTGCAGCTTGGAAGAGGTCATGGAGAATGGACTTCAGAGTGCTAGAGCTTCAGTTGCTGCATCCAACCTGCCCTGAACGCATTGACCAGAATTAGACCAAGAGTGGCATAAAAACTGCTTGTTCTTTTGCATCAAGGCGTTTTGTCTCCTCTTCCTTGAGGAAGGAAGGCTGAATGTAAATGAAATACACTTAGCATACTCCACTTGTATAATTAAGGCACTGATTTGTGTATTATGCAAATCCCATTGCCAGGATGTTTATGTCTAGGTGTTGTACAAAGGCCAGAAGGTTGGAGGCAAGGGCGGTGGGTGGAAATGGCATTAGGGCAGGAGAGGTGGGTGTCAGAATCTGGCTGTCAGACCAGCGTACTATAGTCTTCAGGATGTGCTTCTGTGTATACATCCGGTATAACTCTATAACAACTATAACTCTGTACAATTCTGTAACAGTTGTTGACGCTTGGAACTCATTACCTGACTCCATAGTCTCTACTCAAAATCCCAAAATCTTCAACCAAAAACTGTCTACTATTGACCTCACCCCATTCCTAAGAGGACTATAAGGGGCGTGCATAAGAGCACAAAAGCGCCTACTGTTCCTGTCCTATTATATTATATATTATATCATTATATATTATATTATATCATTATATATTATATCATTATATATATCACACACACACATATATATATATCATACATTATATCAAATTAACATAGCTATTGCATACTTTTACTTATATATATATATATATATATATATATATATATATATATATATATATATATATATATTTCTTTCATGAAGTGTTGTTTTTATTTATGACGATGTTTGTGTATGCTGTTATGACAAAAAAATGGAAAAGATGCATATCAGGCTTATATTACAGGTAATCCTCGAGTTACAACAGTTCATTTAGTGACAGTTTGAAGTTACAACGGCGCTGGTTTGAGCAGACCCTGGTTGTTCTTTGCTTGGCAACCTGTTTTGAGTCCCTTTCCGCATTTCTGCTGTATGAGCCAAAGCATCAGGCTAGGCTTGTTCAGTCATAAATAACAGCAATAGAGGAGAAATAAGAACTCGACACTGAGCCCTGGGGGTGTGGGGGATTGTCATAGGTCAGACAGAATTGGAAAAGAAACAAATCCTTCAGTGACTGCAAACAATGAAGCGGTAATTTGGATTGTTTTGTGTTCTTCTCAAAGCAGCGTAAGGTTGCTGGGATGAACAACTATCCTTCTTGTCACCTTAGATGAAAGATATGTGGAGCAGGCTGGGAAACGCACCATCAAAGAGAGGCTGGAGAAGTGGGAGACTTGATTAGGGAGTGGGAAAACTCCTCCCTTCTCTCAATGGGTCTGGTTTATACTACCAAGATCCCTCCAGTGTTTATACACACTAGAAGTGTGAAGTCAACAGTGCTTGGAGCAAGGAAAGGAGCCGGATAAGTGAGGTGCTTTCACTCCATATGTTCCAGGCGGCTGATGACAGATTGTGTTTGGATTCATCCATCTGGGGTGCTTCTGCTGTTCTGGCTATTTGTATTGCAGTGTATATATATATATATATATGTGTGTGTGTGTGTGTGTGTGTGTGAGAGAGAGAGAGAGAGAGAGAGAGAGAGAGAGAGAGAGAGAGAGGGAGAGGAAGGGAGAGGGAGGGAGGGAGAGAGGGGGGGAGACAATTTAAGTGAATTGCTTCATGTTCTAATATGTGGTTGGAATCAGGATCTCCGCATCTTCTCTGCCACAGAAATAAGAGGGATAGATCCGGTGGTGGGATTCAAATAATTTAACAACCAGTTCTCTGCCCTAATGACCAGCTGGGTGGGCATGGCCCTTTTGGGCGTGACCAGGGGGTGTGACAGGCAGCATTCGGCCTCCTACAACCCCCTGGGAACAAAAACGGGCCTCGGGAGACGGACAGCCCCCCACCATCCTGTTTTGGGCCTAGTAGTAGGCCTCCCTGCACCCCGCTGGGAGCGAAAATGGCCAGTGGGGAGGGTGCACTGTACCCTCCCCTATGGCCCATTTTGGGCCTAGGAGGCCTCCCTGAATCAAAAACGGGTGTGCTCCCATTTTGGGCCTAGGAGGTCTCTCTGAAGCCTCCTGGGAGCGCAAACAGCCTGCGGTGGGGCGCCACACAAACCCCATTTTAGGTCTTGGAGGCCTCCCTGCATTTACCAGGGAACCAAAATGGGACTCCTGGAAGGGGCAGGGAGGGGAGGGGCAGAGCCAGCCAGCAATTTAACTACCAGTTTGCTTGAACTGGCCCAAAATGGCTGAATCCCACCACTGGATAGATCCTTTTTCTTTTCTTCCTGGAGTTTGAAAGGCTGTCTAGGAAGCAACTATTGGCATTTTTTCATCTGCTATCTCTGGATACTTCTGTTACATCCATTACATTCTTATCCTCCTGGCACAGAAGCCACAATGTTGTGCTTTAGAAAAGGAGAAAACCAGCCTGTGGGCATTAGGATTTTCAAAGAGAATGGAAAAAGAGTGATGTGTAGGACTTTTCTCAAATCCACTGCCCTCCTGATGTGTTGGATTGATCATCATCAACTGCTATGTTGGACAAGAACCCATTCTAGCCAATGGTTGAGTTTTGCCAGAAACCAGAAGTAGAAGCTGGTTTCTGGTTAAACAAGTTGTTATAAGATGCAATCACGTGCCCATGGGATGTTGCAAACAGTCATAAATGCAGGCCAGTTGCTAAAAACCCAAAATGAGCTTATAATGAACCATGGAGAGGGGTCACTGTGGTAATTTCAAATCCAGGTCGTAAGTACCTTTTCGGGAGGCTTGTTTTAACTTTGAAAGATCACTAAGCAATAGTCGTAAATCAAGGATTACCTAAAACTCTCTAGCCTGATATCACTCTAGATATAGGGACATCAGGTTTCAACATTTCCTTCTCATTGCACCAGCCTGGGGAGCTGTCCCTTGGGTCTGATCCACATGATGAACCCAGGGAAGGAGGTTCTACAGGTAGTCCTTGACTTACAACCATTCGTTTAGTGACCACTCAAAGTTACAATGGCACTGAAAAAAGTAACTTATTACCGTTTTTCTCACTTATGACCATTGCAACATCCCCATGGTCACATGATCAAAATTTGGATTCTTGGCAACTGATTCATATTTACGATGGCTACAGTGGTCATGTGACAAGCAAAGTCAATGGGGAAGCCAGATTCGCTTAACAGCCATGTTACTAACTTAACCACTGCCATGAATCACTGCCGTGATTAACAATGAATTCACTTCTCTGTAGCAGGAAAGATCATAAAACAGGGCAAAACTCAGTCAACAACTGTCTTGCTTAGCAACAGAAATTTTGGGCTCAATTGTGGTTGTAAATTGAGGAGTACCTATAATTACTCTGTTCTGACACATGATTCTTGGAGTGTGAATAGCCTTGTGGTTTGAGGAGGAAGGCATGTGTGGGAGGAAGTGGCCACTAGCTAAGATTTCTCCAAAGGGTTGCTTGGTGGACTGGAGAAGCTATCGAGAAGGCTCAGTCTCTCTCTGCCTCCAGACTCTATGTGCAGAGGTGGGTTTCAGCAGGTTCTGACCAGTTCTGGAGAACCGGTAGCGAAAATTTTGAGTAGTTCAGAGAACCGGTAGTAAAAATTCTGATTGGCCCCACCTCCATCTATTCTCTGCCTCCCAAGTCCCAGCTGATCAGGAGGAAATGGGGATTTTGCAATAACCTTCCCCTGGAGCGGGAGGGAATGGAGATTTTACAGTATCCTTCCCCTGCCACGCCCACCAAGCCACACCCATAGAACTGGTAGTAAAAATATTTGAAACCCACCACTGCCCATGTGTCACGCAGGAGCAAAATCCCAGTTTGCTCACTCAGCACCATTTTTAAGTTCAGAGGCAGGTGAGGCAATTAGGGAATAATAAAATGGAGAGATGGAAAGCTTTCTGGCAGAGAACTGGCAATTATTCATTACGAACATGGCCTCAAAACAGAAATATAAGCTGTCGTAACCCAGCAGCTGACAGGCAATTCCAGATCTTTCTCTCTGCTGTTCCTTCCCGTCTTCCCAACCTGAACTCTCCTGATCTAACTTCCCTCTTCCTCCTCCCCACAACTGATCCTCCTCACTTTGCCTTTGTCTCCTCAAAGGAAGGATCTCTCAGGCTGTCTAATCCATTCCCTCCTTTCTCATGGAACCTGCTGTCAAAGTTGACACCTGCTGAATATTTCAGAAGGCCCAACATGAATCTTTAAATACAACAAGTTGCTCCTTTGCTCTGATGAGACTTGTTGAGGGCCTATCCGTGCAGAGCAGGGAGCAGAGGAAGCCAAAGGCTGATGGGGTTGAAACACTCCTGCTTCGAAGAGATGGGGGTGCATTTATTTGCATGGGAAGAAGGTTGATCACTACTCATTGGGCGTCTTTCTCTCCTGACTCCAAGGTAGGTCACGGGGTCTGCTGGATTGGGGGGTGAGGAGAACTCCAACTCACACTGCTGCTTCTAAGCCATGGCTTGTGGGGAGTGCTCCCTGCTCAATTTCTATCTGTTCATGGGTCTTTGAAGGCAACTGCCTTCCAAAGTCAAACAATGACCAATAAAGGAGAATATTTGCAACTCATTGTTGACATGAGGGTTCCTTGGTGCTCGCTGAGCTTGATTGTTTTCTTGCAAACATTTCAAACTAGATAACATCATCAGTGGGTAATGAAACGTCTGCAAGAAAGCAACTAAGCTCAGAAAGTACCAAGAACATTGACTTTCTAACAAAGACCTCATCTAGAAAAAGAGTCACAAGGGACCAATTGCAGGCCTTCCAGCAAAGGTCTGGAAGGACTTAAGGTGTTGGGCAGGAGGACTTAAAAGTGAACCTGCCTTTGCCCTACTTCTCTGTCTGCAAAGTGAAATCCAGATCTTCAGAAGAGGCTTTTTATAGTGAGGGTGAAGTTGTTCAAGCCTGTGGTTTCTGAATGCTACCAGGCTAGGTAACATCTTCAGCAGAAGGGGCGTGTCAGTGTTCTTCTGTTTATAAGGGCTTTGGGTGGTCAGTAGGCTTTATGATGGTGAGGTCATGTCAGATGAGGGTCTTGTGATGGGTTTTGTGATGGGCGAGGTATGGGTGTGTCAAGTGAGGGTCAGGTGGTGGGTCAGGTGAGATTATATTGGGAGGTGAAATGCTTATGGGGAGGGGGGTGCCTGCATGGGTTGGTTGAGGGTCGGTCCTGTCTCTGGGGGGCTGTGCAGTTGATTTGGATTCTGAGGGGTTTGTAGGCTGGTTGTCGGTCAACGTATCAGTTAATGGAACTGCTTGTGCCAGGCTTCGATGAACTCACAAGCATGGCGGGTGGTAGCGTGGGTGATTATTTTTGTGTTGCTCCAATTGAATTGATGCTGTTTGGTGTCAGTGTGGGTAGAGATTAAGGATTTGGGATTGTGGCGTTTGCCTGCCAGCCGGTGTTCATGGATCCTGATTTTTAATTAATCATGATGTTTGTTCCACATACAATTGGTTGCAATTGTTACAGTTGATTTTGTAAATTAGATTGTTTCTTTCCTCCTTCTGTATCTTGTCTTTGATTCTGGATAATTCCTGTTGGACTGTGGCTGTGGGTTTGTTTGTGGGCTATTGCTATTCCTTGAAATAGCAATCACAAGACCCTGACCTGATGATACCCTCACCTGATGTGGCCTCACCATCACAAGACCTACTGATCACACAAAGCCCTTATAAATAGAAGAACACTGACATTGACATCCCCTAAACTCCACTGAAGATGTTACCTAGCCTGGTAATGAAATGTTCGGAAATCAATCCACAAGCTCAGAGAACGAGCCTTCACTCTCATCCTATACCCAAGCTACATATATTTGCCACTATTGCTAACTTTTTACTGTCTCACAGATACAATGTAATATCAAACTTATTTATTTTTCATATCTAATTTATTTATTTCTTTTTTTTTTGTACCAGGTTATGGAATTTTTTGCTATTGAAAATATCCTCCTTGTTATTACTGCACAGGTAGTCTTCAACTTACAACCATTTGTTTAATTTGAAGTTAGAACTGAAAAAAGTGACTTAACAATTGGTTTTCACACTTAACACAGCAACCCCATGATCAAAATTTGGGCACGTGGCTTCTGGCATGCTTTGATGACAGTTGCAGTGTCCTGGGGTCATGTGGTCACCATTTGTAACTTTCCCAGCCTGCTTCTAATAAGCAAAGTCAACGGAAGAAGCCAAATTCACTTAATGACAATAAGTAAAAAAGATAATAAAATTGGACACAATTCACTTAAAAACCATCTTGCTTAACAGTGAAAATTTTGGCCCCAGTTATGGTGGTAAGCTGAGGACTACTTTTACACGAAGGGGGTTACAACATTTATATCATCCATTTAAAAAATAATTTGTTTAGGTTTTAAAAAATTAACGTTTAGAATCTTATAGCCAGGTTTTATTGCTTTTTATTGCACACCATCATTTATAAAGTGCCTAAAGCCAACATGTTTGAGAAGGCAGAAAGCAAATTGTTAAAATAAATAAGAATAATAATGGCATTTACAGAAAAAAACATTTTTGAAGGATTTAAAGAGATGCTGGGGCTGAACTTTCCAAGTCCTGTTCCCTGAGGTCATATACATGGATGTGGCTGAGGCTTCATTACAGACAGTCTTCAACTTATGACCACAATTGAGCCCAACATTTCTGTTGCTAAGTGAGACAGTTAAGTGAGTTTTGCACCATTTTACAAACTTTCTTGCCACAATTATTAATCTATGAATCACTGTGGTTGTTAAGTTACTTAAATGAATCTGGCTTCCACATTGACTTTGCTTGTCAGAAGATCGTAAAAGGTGATCACATGACCTGGGGACACTGTCACTGTCATAAATATGTCAGTTGCCAGGCATCTGAATTTTGATCATGTGACCATGGGGATGCTGCAATAGTCATAAGTGTGGAAAATGGACATAAATCTCCTTTTTCAATGCCGTTGTAACTTTGAACAGAATTTATTATTGTAAGTTGAGGATTACCTATATTCTCCAGAAATGTATGTTTACAACTCCTTGCCATGGTAGCATGGCCTCAGCAGCTGGGAATTTTGGAAGTTGCAGTCCAGCATATCTGGAAAAACCCCAGCATGGTTGAAGGGTACTCTATAGCATTTTACACTGCCTGCCTGTATATATAAACCATTTCTTCATCTTAACCCTTATACCCCTCCTCTTCCTCCGGTCTCAGCATCTGATTAATCACATTTTCTGGTTGAATTGCACATTTACATTAATTTAATTTTTCATTTCTATGTAAATGAACTTTCTTCAAAGTTCCAGATTGCTGCAGCAGTGACAGAGCAGCCTACAGAAAAGATAGGGAAAGAGGAGAGAGAGAGGCAGCAGATCAGACATTCCTTGCAAACTTACGCTGCTCTTGTTTTTAAGTGTTGAAATGAGGAGGCTCATTTCAGGTAGTCCTCAACTTATAACAGTTATTTGTAATGTACTGTTTCATTACAACAGTGTAATGTTGTACTGAACATTACACTGTAATGTGACCATTCAAAGTTACAACGGCACTGGAAAAAGTGAGTTATGACCATTTTCACATGTATGATCTCATGGTCATGTGATCAAAATTCATGTGATCAAAATTCAGATGCTTGGTAACTGATTCATATTTATGAATATTTATTCATATTTATGACAACTGCAGTATCCAGGGGTCAACCTTCTGATAAGCCTTCTGATAAACCTTCTGATAAGCAAAGTCAATGGGGAAGCCAGATTCACTTAATAAACGTGTTACTAATTTAACAACTGCAGTGATTCACTTAACAACTGTGGTAAGAAAGGTTGTAAAATGAGTCAAAACTCACTTAACCAATGTCTCACTTATCAACCAAAATGTTGGACTCAGTTGTGGTCGTAAGTCAAGGACTACGTGTATTTACTTTCTTTGTTTACTGGATCCTCTTCCAGTTAAGTTAGCCCTAAATAATCCTGGCTGCTATGTCTTGAATCATTAGTGGTGACTGTGTTCTTTGCCTTGAAAAAAAAATCTATATCTTCGTTATTACTAATTTAAACAACTGGAAATTAAAAGCACAAAATCAGGCCCAAGTATTTGCATTTTCAATTGCTACTCTTTCTCAAATGCTATTTAGAAATTTGGATTCCAAACTATCCTCTCGTGATTTAGCCAGAAGCTCAGAAACGAGTTGTACTAGAAAACCTAATAATCATAAATTCTTTATTGCCTTCCTCACTTCTAATCTATCAAACCTGTTCATTTTTATTTATTTTTGTTTTTGCTGTGCATTGTTATTTATGATTACAGTGATGTTTTTATCTCTGTGTGTGGGGCCCAGAGTGGCTTGCCTAAAATGAAGTCATAAAAATGGAATTGCTATATATTTTATATATATTTATTTGTTTTCTGAGGTTTTTGCGGGTGTTTGTATGTAAGTCTTTGGTTATTTGGGTTTTCTCCCACGAAAATTGGAAGTGTCTTGGTGACGTTTCGACAAAGTCTCATTCGTCATCTTCAGGTTGGGTGTTTACAGCTTTGTGCTTCTAGGAGAAATGTGTGATCGCAGCTGTTTCTTTCTTTTAACTGCTAGTGGGGATTTGAACTGATTGGTTGGGAGCTTGGCTCTGTTCTGATTGGGTGAAGGTGTATTCTGATTGGCTGGGGGTTTGGCTGTGCTCTGATTGGATGGTGGGGTTGGCTGTGCTCTGATTGGCTGGGCATGTGTTCTGTTTGGGGGGGGCTTGGTTGTGCTCAGGTTGGTCTGAGATGCAGGGGGTTTTGAGTTGGTGAGCTGCATTCTGTTGTTTGGCTTCACGTTCGTGGTCATGCTACATCTTCATGGTGGGTGTCAGTCTGCTGCATGTATGGATTGGAGGGGTTTGAAATGGCTAATGTTGCAGCTGCGGTCTGGCTTCTGGTCCGTGGTCGTGCTTTATCATTGGTGTGGGTTTGAGTCTGCTTTCCGCGTGGATGTATGGTGGTGATATGCTGTGTGACACTCGTGAGTGTGGGTCTTTCTTCATGTGAGGGACTCGTTTGTCGATAAGGGCGGGTTTCCAAATGGCTGGTAGGTGGGAGGTATCATCTCATTTATTCATGCTGTGTGGGCATTTTTCTATCTCGGTGGCTTCTCTGATTATTCTTTTGTTAAAGTGTTCAGTTTTGGCGATAGTTCTGGTATTTTTAAAATCAATTTTATGTCCTGTGGCTTTAAGGTGTTGGACCAGGGAAGAAGTTGGTTCCTCTTTTTTGACTGAGTTCTTATGTTCTTCAATGCGTGCACTTATTCTTATGTTGGTTTGTCCGATGTATGTGGTGCTGCAGGCGGTGCATGGGATTTCATATACTCCTTGATTTTCTAACTCAATTTTGTCTTAGGATGGTGGATATTTTTCGGTTTGTGCAGAATGCTGTCTTGATGTTGTGTTTGTGGAGGATCTTGCTGATTCTGTCTGTGGTACCTTTTATATATGGGAGGAGGGTTTTGCCGTTTTCTTGTTCTCTGTCTTGGATTGTAGTGGGCGTTTCTTTATTGATTAGTTTGGTAATCTTATTTCTTTGGAATCCACTGGATGTTAGTATGTTAGTGAAAGTGTGTAGTTCGGTTTTTAGGTGTTGTTGGTCAGCTAAGTGTTTTGTTCTGGAGATGAGTGTCTTGGCTACGGAATTGATCTGTGCTGGGTGGTGATGTGAGAGTTCGTGCAGATAGCGATTTGTGTGTGTTTTCTTCTGATAGATGGTGTGTCCTAGGGAGCCATTGGATTTCCTGTAGACTAAAACATCCAGGAAGGGAAGTTGGTTGTTAGCTTCTGTTTCCATGGTGAATTGTATTTTGGGGTGTAGGCTGTTGAGCTATATGAGGAAGTTGTCCAGTTTTTCTTTCTTGTGTGGCCAGATTATGAAGGTGTCGTCTACATATCTGAGCCAGAGTTTGGGTTTGTGGTTAGATTTTTCTAGAGCTTGGGTTTCAAAATGTTCCATGTAGAGGTTTGCAATGACAGGTGAGAGGGGTGATCCCATGGGTGCTCCTTCTGTTTGTTTGTATTTTTTTCCGTTATAGATGAAGTATGTGTTGGATAGGCAGTGATTGGTCAGATCTGGGATATGCTTGGGGAGGTTATATTTGTTTTGGATGGCTTTAAAGCTTCTTTGATTGGCACTTGGGTGAAGAGGGATATGACATCAAAGCTCACAAGTAGATCGCTGGGCTGTAAGTTTTGTTTCTTTATGATCTCTATGAACTGGAATGAGTTTTTTACGTGTGAGGTGATGGATTCTGCATAGGGCTATAGTTGTTTGGCGAGAAAATTGGCTAGGTTTTGTAGAGGTGAGCCTATGGAGCTGACTATGGGTCTAAGTGGGATTCCTTCTCTGTGTATCTTGGGAAGACCATAGAGCTTAAGGCACATGGGTGATTTCTCTCTGGGAATGATTCTTTGCTGGATTTCTTCGCTGATGGGGGAGGCTTTTATTTTGGATCTGGTGGTTTTTTCTAGGTAGGTGGTGGGGTCTGTGTTTAGGGGTTTATATGTGGACTCTTGGAGTAAATTGGTTATTTTGGTTTGGTAGTCAGATGTGTTCATAACCACCATGGTGTTGCCCTTGTCTGCTGGTAAGATTATTATGCTGGTGTCTTCTTTCAGGTTAAGTAGTGCTGTCTGTTGGACGACTTCCGGTATCCAGCGGCAACGGACGTCTGGAAGGCTTCTCCTGCCTCCAGCGCCCGAATCCGGCCGCCGCCGAGGCCCTCAGGGGCCAGGTGTTCCGAAAAGGACACCTGCCGCACGGACGGCTCGCCAGGGGTCTCCCAGCCGACATACAGGACTGTGGGGACCGATGCTGGCGCGTCCTAGGCTCGGCGGGGTTCGGAGGCCACAGGCCGCGGCCATTATTTTGGTCGTCGCCTGGGCCGCTGTGCCCGGTGACACCGGGGCATTGGATTTATAACTGCAGCAGCCTGGTGGTGAACAGGGCACGGAGAAGAATTGAGGAGGAGAAGGGAAGGGAATATCGGTAAACGTGAGTGGACTGCTCCGGAGTGCGGGGGGGTTTTTTCTCCCCTGCGGTTGGAAGGAGCACGAGTTATTCTGGAGAGAGGAGAACTTAAAATAAGAAGATTACCGGTTTTGTGGAGCTCTGGAGAGAAGAGGTGATGGAGAAATTTAGGAGGGAAGGTTTGAGGCCCCCCCTCCTTCTGGGGAACAGTGGTGGCGTCCAGCTTCCGCCTTCACTATGAGAATTTTGATGACATCACTTCACTTCGGCTTGCTGCTTGACTAACTGTACTCTGGACTCGTTGCTCCTGTGAGTGCCCCTGGTGGATCCGGAGGAATTACAAGGATACTGTGCCTGCCTGAGGATTTTGTATTTTTTTCCTTAATGGCAAAAGGTCAGAGACCAACTGCTGGAGAGATGGAGAGAATTTTGGAAAAGTTATCTAATATGGACAAGAAATTGGATGAAATAAGAGCAGAAATTGTGACTATCCAAAAGGATTTAAAGGATACTCAACAAGTTTCAGCAGAAAACAAGCAGAAAGTGGAAGGTTTGGAGGGTGAGATGCGGGCAGTGCAGAAAAGAGAGGAGACGACAGGCAATGCTGTGCTTGGACTACAGATGGATAAAATGTCTTATTTCCTTAGGTTTCAAAATTTGGAAGAAGTGGACCAAGAAGACTTGAGAGATGTTGTGACTAAATTGTTGGGAGAATTTCTTGGGAGAGGTGTTGATTTCATGAATTGGGATGTGGATCGAGTTTATAGAGTTAATTGCAATATGCACGCACGCATGCAGTTCCCAGAGAGGTTCATGTCAAATTTGTGAGAAGAGAGACGAGAGATGAAATTCTTAGAAAACATAGGAGTGGGGCACTGATTTACAGGGGCAGGAGATAGCCATTCTGAGGCAGATTCCCAGACAGGTACGTGAAAAAGAAAGAAATATTATTTTTGTCAAGCAAATTGTACCAGAAGGAGTGGGCTTCAGATGGCTGATGCCAGAGGATTGATGATTTTCCGGGAGGGCATTACGAAAAAAATCAGTACAATTGCGGAGGCTACGGCCTATGTGGAGGAACACAAAGCCTTCCTGGAATCAGATGACCCAGGAATTGAAGAAGGGGAGGTTATAGATCATGGGGCTGAAGCGGCTGCCGCTGTTGCGGCCCTGGAGTTGGGTCAGGCTGAACCCAGAGTTCTGAGATCCAAAACTAGGAAGTGATAAAGATATTTGGGATTGTGTTGGTTTTCCTTATTCTCTTTTGTACGATATTCTGTTTATTCTTGACTCTTCTTTATTACGTATTTAAAATTTGCAAACTTAGCTACTTCGTGTCACCTGCTTGCCTTATGGCTGTTGTATGTGTTAAAAAATTTGAGTAAAATTCTTATTTTAGATAAGAAAAATGAAAATTTACCATACCTGATATGTATTTGTATAAACCTTTTTTGACTAATAAAAACTTTTTGAATAAAAAAAAAGTAGTGCTGTCTGTTCCTCTTTGGGTAAGTTGCTTTTGGGCGGCTTGCTGGTGCAGAGGATGTTGGTGATTTTGAGTCTGATTCTGTTAGCATCATCAGGGTTGATTTTGGTCAGGCTGGTTTCAACTCCACATATAATGGTTTCAGTGGGGATGTGTTTGGGAGCGACTGCAAAGTTGAATCCTTTGGAAAAGACATCGGTTTTGGCTTTGGTGAGGATCCTATCTGAGATGTTATGCACTTTTTGTTTCATGTGTGGCTGTGAGGGAGGGAGGGGTTTGGTTCTGGCATTCTTGTAGTCTTCGGAGTTTGTTGGTGTTTGTCTCTGTCTTGAGGGTGGTCTGTGTTTCAGCTCTCCAGACAGCGAGTTGTTTGGATTTGTCCCAAAGTGCGGGGTGGATCTTGTTGCTGAGTTTGAGGTGAAGTTTTTCTCTAGAAAAATCTGACCACAAACCCAAACTCTGGCTCAGATACGTAGACGACACCTTCATAATCTGGCCACACGGGAAAGAAAAACTGGACAACTTCCTCATACACCTCAACAGCCTACACCCCAAAATGCAATTCACCATGGAAACAGAAGCTAACAACTAACTTCCCTTCCTGGATGTTTTAGTCTACAGGAAATCCAATGGCTCCCTAGGACACACCATGTATCAGAAGAATACACACACAAATCGCTATCTGCACGAACTCTCACATCACCACCCAGCACAGATCAACTCCATAGCCAAGACACTCATCTCCAGAACAAAACACTTAGCTGACCAACAACACCTAAAAATCGAACTACACACTCTAACTAACGTACTAACATCCAGTGGATTCCAAAGAAATAAGATTACCAAACTAATCAATAAAGAAACGCCCACTAAAATCCAAGACAGAGAACAAGAAAACGGCAAAGCCCTGCTCCCATATATAAAAGGTACCACAGACAGAATCAGCAAGATCCTCTACAAACAGAACATCAAGGCAGCATTCTGCACAAACCGAAAAATATCCACCATCCTAAGAAACCCCAAAGACAAATTGAGTTAGAAAATCAAGGACTATATGAAATCCCATGCACCGCCTGCAGCACCACATACATCAGACAAACCAACAGAAGAATAAGTGCACGCATTGAAGAACATAAGAACTCAGTCAAAAAAGAGGAACCAACTTCTTCCCTGGCCCAACACCTTAAAGCCACAGGACATAAAATTGATTTTAAAAATACCAGAACTATCGCCAAAACTGAACACTTTAACAAAAGAATAATCAGAGAAGCCATCAAGATAGAAAAACGCCCACGCAGCATGAATAAACGAGATGATACCTCCCACCTACCAGCCATTTGGAAACCCGCCCTTATCAACAAACGAGTCCCTAACATGAAGAATGACGCAAGACCCACACTCACGAGTGCCACACAGCATGTCACCACCATACATCCACGTGGAAAGCAGACTCAAACCCACACCGATGATAAAGCACGACCACGGACCAGAAGCCAGACCGCAGCTGCATCATTAGCCATTTCAAACCCCTCCAATCCATACATGCAGCAGACTGACATCCAGCATGAAGATGTAGCATGACCACGAACGCGAAGCCAAACAACAGCAATGCAGCTCACCAACTCAAATCCCCCTGCATCTCAGACCAACCTGAGCACAACCAAGCCCCCACCCAAACAGAACACCCCCATCCAATCAGAGCACAGCCAAGCCCCCACCCAATCAGAACACACCTCCACCCAATCAGAACACAGCCAAGCTCTCAACCAATCAGTTCAAACCCCACTAGCAGTTAAAAGGAAGAAACAGCTGCAATCACACATTGCTCCTAGAAGCACGAAGCTGAAAGCACCAGCCTGAAGATGACGAATGAGACTTTGTCGAAACGTTGCCAAGACACTTCCAATTTTACGTGGGAGAAAACCCAAATAACCAAAGACCTACACATATACATACATACATACATACATACATACATAGATAGATAGATATACATACATACATACATATATTTTTTTGGTTTTATCAAGGCCAATAAAGAATAAAATCCTCCTTTGTATGCCCTACTTTGATCTCTAACAGGCAGGTCCTTGAAGTGGCTCTTTTAAAACTGGTGAGTCTTTGGTTGAGGTAGTCCTCAACTTACAACAGTTTGTTTAGTGACCATTCAAAGTGAGACTGAAAAAAGTGACTTATGATCATTTTTCACTTACAACTCTTGCAGCATCCCCATGGTCACATGATTAATATTCGGGCACTTGACAACTTGTGTGTATTTATAATAATTGCACTGTTCTGGGATCATGCGTCACCATTTGTGACTTTCCCAGTTGGTTTCTGACAAACAAGCTCAATGGGAGGAACCAGATTCACTTATCAACCCTATGATTCATTTAACAATTGCAGTGATTCGCTTAACAGCTATGGCAAAAAAAATTGTAAAATGGGGAACAACTCACTTAACTGTTTTGCTTTGCAATGAAATGTTGGGCTTAATTGTGGTCATAAATTGAGAATTACCTGTACCAGATGGGGAAAGTCTGGTTAAGCTTACAGTATTTGACAGATGCTAATATCCTTGTGTGCCTGTCCATTTAGAGATCTGTAATTTAACTTCTCTGTCATCTTGGCCAGTTCCTTTTTTCCTATAGTCTGCTTTGGATCTCCAGAAACTGAAGCAGATACCCAATATGAACATCCAACTTTGGGTGTAGAGAAAAAGGAAAAGAAAAAGAAAACTTTCCTGTTGATGGTAAGTGGTGCAAACTTCAAGCAAACACATTTTTCACTTCACTCAAAGAAAATCACAACTTTGCTGCCTTGTGCTGTAAGGCATCTGGATGAGGATGGATAACAAATTGAATTTAATCCATCTATCCTACGGTCTCCTCTGTTGCCATTTAGAGAGAAGATTCAGTGGCTTCTATCTTGACCCTGGCCTTCCTCAGGTCCCTTGATACATTCATCTTCCTGATTTATGCTTTCGTCGTTCACTCATCTTATCCTTGAGCCTTTTCCTACTTGTTAAGAAAAGCAAACAAAAGTGTGGGATTCAGAATATCCCAGAGTTTTTATCTGCTTTAACAAAGGGAGAAGTCAAGAGATACGTTCTGGATTTTTGAGAAAGCTGTGACTTTCTCTTGTCCACAGTATGGAGTTCTATTTTGCAGGTTTGTAAATTACAATTTGTGCTGTAGGTAGATTGTTTTGCCTCATTCAGGCAAGACAGATAGTGTGAACCCAAGAGAAAGCAAGGAAATCAGTGAATGCGATGAAAAGAGTAGTAGAGCAGTAGGAAGAGAAAGTAACCCCTCCCCCCTCCCCGCCAGCTCTACTGGGCAAATTCCAGAATAATTGGAAGAGATTTGTAGCCCGGGGTTGAACTGTAGGGTCTTTGGTGCTCTTTGAACTTGGTTGTTTTCTTGAAGATGTTTCATTACCCAACTAGATTCTCTTTTTATATACTATTGGCTTGTCCTGTCAATGTTGGTGGGACAGTTCCCACTTGTAGCACTGAAGATGTTACCTAGTTGGATAATGAAATGTCTTCAAGGAAACAACCAAACTCAGAGAGCATCAAGGACTCCACAGTCTAGAATAATTTCACCATATAGATACATACATATGTTTACAAAACCATTAAATGCATTGCTAAATGTGGTGGGTTTTTTTCTGTGCAATGTACCAGAAGGTTGGGAAGAAATTAAAAGGACTTGAGAGTTTAGTCCAGCTGTCTGTCCAGTGCAGGATATTGCTTCCAAACGGAACAAAATGGGACCAAGTTGGGACCATGATGAGAGAAGCCAGCAGAAGAAAGATTGAGTTAAAGATGTGTTGGATCTGGGTGATTATAAAATAAAATCCCTTGGATCATGTCAGGTTTATGTATTTATTAAGAAACTTTATACCGCTGCCCAACTCACTCACAGTCTTCTGGGCAGCTTGCAGAAATAAAACCCCAAATATAAAACCCAATAAACTCCCACTACCCTGATGATAATAATCAAACCACTTGATGGGCTCCCTATCATTCTGGGGACCCCACGTCCATTAGCTGAGCCAGATGTTCAGAACTTTTTGAAAGAGTATCAACGTAGGGGCCAATCTTATCTCCACTGGGATGATGTTTCACAGAGAGGGAGCCACCATGGAGGAGGCCATTCTTCTTGGTCCCGTTGGTGGGCCTTCTTGCGAGAAGGGACCCATAACCAAAGGTGGGTTTCAGCAGGTTCTGACCAGTTCTGGGGAACTGGTAGAAGAAATTTTGAGTAGTTTGGAGAACTGGTAGTAAAATCCTGACTGGCCCTGCCCCCATCTATTCTCTGCCTCCCAAGTCCCAGCTGATTGGGAGGGAATGGAGATTTTACAGTATTCTTCCCCTGCCACGCCCACCAAGCCATGCCACGCCCACCAAGCCAGGCCACGCCCACCAAGCCAGGCCCACAGAATCGGTAGTAAAAAATTATGAAACCCACCCCTGCCTGTAACATACCCTGCCTTCCTGCTCTGGTGGGACAGGTAGGTGTAACTGGGAAATTATGGTCCTCCAAATAATCTGGTCCCAAGCCATGTTGCTGATCATTCCTTTCTAAGCCCCTCCCTCCTGGTCACATGTTCACATACATAGATGCAATGCAAGAGGAGAGTGTGTATACACACACGAACACACACACACACACACAGGGTATTTTGTTGCAAGGAAATGCAGAAAGTTATTATCTCAGAAAGTATTCAGTGAGCCACACTTTGTAGGCTTTCCCTACTTTGGGTTTCCCTTTGTGATTGCTCTACGGGTACTCCTCGACTTACAATGGCCCTTAAAAAAGTGACATGACCTTTTTTCACACTAATGACCACTGCAGCATCCTCACAGTAACATGATCTAAATTTGGAGGTTTGACAACAGGCCCCTATCTATGACAGTTGCAGTGTCTTGGGGTCATGTGATCCTCTTTTGCCACCTTCTGACAAGCAAAGTCAATGGGGAAGCCCGGATTTACTTAATAACCGTGATACTAATTGAACAATTTCAATGATTCACTTAATAACTGTGGCAAGAAAGGTCATAAAATTGGGCAAAATTCTCTCTTTTTTTATAGACAAGTTTTATTGAATTTTTTTCTTTTCACCATACATATTTTATGAACAGAGTGCTGAACAGGTCACATCTTATACATCTTATATAACTCTATATAATCAAAATCATCATTATAATATATCTTAATCTTCCCATTTTTTCCAATATTTATCTCTTTTATGCATCCATATCATAAATTTATAATTTTTCTCCATCTTTTCTTGTTTCATATTATTTTCTTTCCATCATTTTTTATCCTTTTCAATTTTATTTTTAAATAACATCACTTTACACTTTATGCTTCTTTTCTGTTACAATCATTCCAATTGTTTACTTTCTTCCTTCATTTCCGGAAATGTCTCTGTAATTCCCTACCCCATCATAAACAATAAAATATTCATCTTAATTTCCATTATTATCAAAATTAATGATATTCTTATATTACTTATTTTCACCTTTCCATCTGCTGTGTTTTGTCACAAACATGTTCTATTCCTTCTTTTTTACATGAATAGTCACTTTCATAATTTCAGCCTTATTTTTCTCTTTACAATTAAACATTTTTTACATTGATATCAAAATTAATATTATCAAATTACTTATTTTCACGTTTCTATCTATTAAAATTTAATGTAGACAAACTATTCATTCCTCTTTATCATACATTCAGTTATAATCATTTCCCACCAGATCTTATTTTTTCCACTTCTACCATTTTATTCTTACATATTTCTGTCATTTCATTTTCAATGCTTTCATCTAGCTAATATCACAATATATCCTAAATACCTTCTCTCTTACCACTACTATAACAATTAAAAGTCCATTCTAATTTTAAAAACTACCAAAAATACTATTGTTATTATATTGTCTATTTTCCCCTTCCCATTTATTAATCTACCTCATTTATATTAGTCTATTTTTACCCCATCATTCTTCATCTTTAATCATCATCTCTAAATCTTTTTAGCATCCTCTTTTCTAATAATTTTTTGTACGATCCTTTATCTCACTCTAACTTCTTAATTCTCTTTTTTTAAAATATATGTTACATTTATATATATTTTTATATATGGTTACATTTCATCTTCTGCCTTCCATTTTTCTTTTTTTGTTGTGTTGTTTGAACCTCCCTCCCCAAAGCTTTTCCTCGTCTCTTCCAGATTTTCCCCTTCTTTCCTTTTGCCTGTTTCTTTTTTAGGAGGAGTTTACTCTCTGCTCTTTTTACATTCCCAAACTTTTCTATGATGCTCTCTGTCTGATTTCTATTTTTTAATATGTTCTTTTCACCATTATTAATTTCTCCTTTATCATTCAAATTTCCCTCTTTCAGTTTCTCTTCATTTTCTTTTTCTATACATTTAAATGAATTTTCCATTTCTTTTTTTCCTATTATTCAAGCATGCTTTTGAGCATCAAAAGTAACTCTCCATACATCTGCAACTCCATTTTGTGACAGTTTAAAAGGTTACTAATACCTCCCCCAATTATGTCTCTATACGCTTAGTCAAAATTTTACATCTGTATAATTTTCTTATTTCTCCTCTTTTTTTCTTCTTTTCTGCTTCAATTATTCCTTTATTCTTTAAAGTTAGAATGTTCTCCTCAATTATTATTATAATCCCAATTCAGCAACAGTCAAATCCAAATATAAAACTATCTTCCAGAAGAGAAGGAAAGAAAAACAACCACCCAGATGTAAAACACAGTCACTCCTTAATTTTTCACACGGTATCCAATTCTTCTTCTATATGCCCAGGGTCAAAATTTCCAGCTACTATTTCTTCTGTTTTGTCTATTTGAATAGAATATTACAAAGCTTTTTCTTTCCTCCAGCAGATTGCACTCTCTGTTTCTACTCCTTTACAAAGCAGGCTCTTTTATCCATTTGTCAAAATGTCCAATAATTTTTTCAAAGTTCTCTTATGATTTATTATTTTCTTCTGAAAATTATTTTCTTTTCTTTTAACATTCTTTGCTTTTCCCAATTTTCCAAATCCAAAACTTTCTTTTAGATTCTTTATATTACAATCCATGCCTTCTCTTTGTTCCGCACGTGTGGTTTTTTTCCTTCCCCAAAAGCCCGATAGCCGCTAGTCCAAGCTCAGGAATGCTTTTGAAACGTCTACTTTTTAAAGCATAAATTGGCATTTATCTTACCCAGTTCTGTCACTACTGCACAATTCTTCGGTCTGGTTGTCCCAGTTTCAAGATGGTCACCAAAAGATGGCCACCGCCCCCACTGCCGCTTCGGGAGAGCTGTTTCTGTTCCAGCAAGGAAATTGTTAATTCCTCGTGGTCCACGAAAAGCTCTCCTTTCTTCACCGTCTCTGCAAGACGGCTATGGCTCAAAAGCCTCCTGGCAGTGGTTTGTCTGGCTGGATTTCGCGCAGCTCATCAGAGCCCCGTATTTTCCAGTCCATTCCCGCTACGACGTCAACCGGAAGTCCCAGGCAAAATTCTTTTAACAAATGTCTCACTTAGCAACAGAAATTTTGAGCTCAATTATAGTTATAAGACGAGGACTAGATTAGATACTGTTTAATTTTTTTTTTTTACAAAAGGCATTAAACTGTATCTTGACCCCTACTGTGTTATTCTCAATTGTTAGTAGTTAATTTCTTTTCCTAGGACATAGTGGTTAAACCAGGACCAAGGAGACCATAATATTAATCCCTGTTCAACTGTGAATGGGCAACCTTTGACCAGCTACTAGCTTAGTTTATTTCACAGGACAACTGAGAAGAATACACTGGGGAGATGGGGAAAGCTGCTGTACACTATGTATCTTTCTTGGGGGAGGAAGGACCTACAGGTAGTTCTTGAATTATGACCATAATGGAGCCTACTCATCTGGTCATGAAATTGCAATGGTCATAAATCAACTCACCCACAACCTTTTTCAAAGTAGTTATTAAGCAAATACTGTGTTTTGCCAAAATCTGGAAGTAAATGCCGGTTTTCAGCAAAACCATAATGCAGGACACTGCAAATAGCCATAAATGCAGACCAGTTGCCAAGTGCCCAAAGTCCGATTATATCATTGGGGTGTGTGTAGGGAAACCCAGCCATCAGAATTTCTAACCCAGGTTGTCAAGTAACTCCAGGGAGGTCCGTCATAATTTCAAATGGTGGTTAAGTGACTGATCATAAGTCAAGGACTACCTGTAAAATAATAACGACATCTTTAGAACCAGTAAAAATCCAGTGGAAGTTTCCCCATACTTATCATGTAAGCAAAGTTTCAGCCATTAGAAAAACATTTTTTCCCTTTGTTTTGAACCAGAAGAGAATAATATTTAGCATTCTGCTCTAGTCTGTAACCAGGGAATTAAAATGCTCTGGATTAAACCCATTGAGCTTTAACTCTGGTCTTCCAAGAGAAGAAATGGCTTAATTGCCAAGGTGGTTTGTAGTTATGGGTTAAATAACATGCAGGTCATACACTGTGGAATATGCCCTAGAGAGTAGTCAGGACCACACTGAATAGACAGGACCACACTGTTATTGATTGAGCCATCTTAATTATGTGTTAATGGCAGCGAACAATTTTCTTTTAAAGATGAAATAATTTACCATGCTTTTAGTAACTAATTTCTTACATTTTATATCTCTCACATAGAACAGAAGGTGGTGAACATACCTAATACTCCTCCCACTTTCTATTTTCCCCACAACTCCTCTGAGGCAGATTGGGCTGAGAGAGTGACTGGCCCAAAGTCACTGAGTTGGCTTATATGCCTAAGGCAGCACTAGAACTCACTGTCTCCTGGTTTCTAGGCCAGCACATTAATCACTAGACCAGGCTGGCTCTCAGTACTCTGCAGGAAATCAAATGGCAAAGGAAATTGTGACATAATTGAATTGGACAGAGATGCAGATAATCAAAAAGAACTTCAAGAGGCTTTTCCATTGTAATAAAAAATGGCTAGAGCTAGAGAGGTTTCTGTGCAGAATTTTATATAGAACTGACCGATGTCATGCTTGCGTTATAATCTGCTTACTTCCAGTAGGATTTGTTTATTGTATTCAGGGTGCACCAAAAGTCAAGCCCCACAGGCCAATAAGACCAGTGTTTTTCAACCTCAGCAACTTTCAGATGCATGGACTTCAACTCCCAGAATTCCCCAGCCACACATCTTAAACTTGCTGAGGTTGAAAAACATTGCAACAGAGGATCTGAAGGAGAACATCACATCAAAATTTGCAAGCATCAGAGAAAATGTTACTGTTCTTAAGAGTGTTCAAGGATAATGCGTCAAACAAGAAAAGTTGTTAGAGGAAAATGGCAACCAAATCGAACATGCAATGTAATTTATAAAATAAATTGACTATGGGGTCTGACTTTTGATACACCCTGTATATTAAAAAATGGACATATAGTCCTCAACTTATGATCAGTTGCTTAGTGACTGTTCAGAGTTATAGCGTACCTTCCCCAAAAGGTACTTTTGACCTGGATTTAAAGTTCTGATGGCTGCCCCCGTGGTCACATGACCACATTCTGGCCGCTTGCCAGTCAGTCCACATTTAGGGCCATTTGCAGCATCCTGTGCTCACATGACTGTGATTTACAACTGTTTTTGCTGAAAACTGGTGTTTACATTCAGTTTCTGGCAAAAAAAAAACACCCTTTGCAGACAACAGGTTTGTTTAATGATCACAGTAATTGCTTTACAACTACAGCATTCACTTAACAACCACGATGTTCACCTTAGGATGGTTTGCTTAACAAACACCGCAAAAAAAGGTCATATATCTGGCATGGTCACATTATAACTCACTTAACAACTGGCTTGACTTATGACCACAGTTCTGGACTCCGTTATGGTCGTAAATTGAGGACTACAAATTTAATGTACTGTAATTATGAGTTCTCTCTTCTAAGGGAAGCCAAGTCTTAGTACGCTACGCTGTGTTTTTCAGAGATGAATGAGGCATGTTTAACCATAGATATGCTGTGCCAATGTCATAAAAATCCAGATCAGCATAGCTTAAATTGTCTACTGAGGAGAGCTAGATGCTACATAATTAAAACATGTACTAAAGTCGCATGTTGCTTATTTTACAGGATTTAACAAAGCTTACACAGTTTTTCTATTTGCTCTTTTGTTTTGCTTATTGTTGACACTGGAAAGGTCTGAGCGAGAGGGGGAAATGGGAAAAGGGAACGAAGACTGCAGGAGAAAAAGAAAAATGGAACTATTTATCAAATAAAGAAATGATTATTTGATATGCACACTCCAAAAACACCACACGAGTCAACGTCTGAGCGGGATTAAAAAAGCCTTTATTTCTTATGAACACCCTAAAATAGTATCGAAAACCCCAGGCCCACCCCCAATCTGGATTCTTGGGACCCTGCCCCACCCAAGCCCTGCCCCTTCTAGTGTGGGGCACTGCCCCATGACCCCTCCCCAGCGAAACCCCTCCCGCTCAAAGAAATACCGCCCCCACCCCCTTAACCCGCTCCCTAAAACAGCATTTCTAAAGTTATTACTAAATTGCCCCCCCTAGGAAAAGGGACCGAGAGAGACACGAGGAAAGAGAGAAAGAGAAGAAAAGAGAGAGAGAAAAGAGAATAAAAGCACAATTGGGAGAGTGAGGCAGAAATTATGGACTTCTGGATGGGTGTCTATATGTGAGGGGCATTGTTTGTGTGTGTGGCTCTGGATTTCCACGTATGGTTGTATCTCTGTCTTAATTAAGGATTGAGATGTACATCATGGAAGTGCATATTCTGCTGCGTGTTTTCAAATAGGTTACAGTGTCTTTCAGTTCCTACTGCAGTGTCACTGGGAGCCTCTGCGTTCATGGGACACCGAACCAAATTGCTGGCATCCGAGCTGGTCCTCTCTGGGGTGCTATGACCATCCATCCTTGGCTGCTATAGACTAAGGGGCTACTTCACACAAGACACGGAGTCCAGACCCAGGGACGCACAGCGGAAGGGAAATATTTTGCTACATTTCACAAGTGACAGTGGGGACACACTTACCTCATGAGAGGGAAAACATCGAGAGAGCCACAGTCCTACTACAATCGCTCTCCGAGAATGCACTGTCAGCATAAAGCGTATGCATGGGTGGGGACAGTGACCCTGCCTTCCTGTGCTGGGGATGGAGGCACTGTGCTTCTGAGATTGACTGCGGTTCCTTTTTAAAATTTTTTTTTTGCTGTGCAGGCTCCTTTCAGCCGCACGCTAAGTCCGTTTGGTGCAACGTGGGTTTCGGTTGCTGGACTACTCTGTCTGCTGGCATGATCGGCGTGTGCTTGTTTGCCTTTGTGCTTGACTGTGGCTATGTAACTGGGAGAGTGTGTTTCTGTGTGTATAATATATATATAAACAGTGAATTGCAAGAATATATATATATATATATTCTTGCAATTCACTGTTTGGCAGTGTGTGCACCAGTTTGGGAATGACAGTGTGTTATTGTGGCACCTGGCACTGGGCCACTCTCGCTGCTACTGTATTGGAGAACTTGGAGGGTTGGGCGGGACTTTGCAGACCCTCAGATCCAACCCCAGCCCTGAGACAGGATGTCCTGTTCCTAAAGCCAGCGCCCCACCAGCTTAGCATGTTCTATGGCTGAGTAGTTTGGGGTGTGCCAGGACCAGCTGGTTTTCCCAGAAACAGTCTTACTCCCCTTACATTCCCCTTAGGACTCTATTAATTTTCAAGAACACAAGCACCTCAAGGAAAAATGGTGGAGGACAGGGAACAACTGACACTACAGTGTTTTTCATTAATGGTGACAAAATGTCATGAGATCAATGCTTCCTATGAATCCCCGTGATGTTCATGAGAAGAACACATCCAGATCTCACGTCTTGGGCCTCCTTTCACCTTCCAGTTCATTAAAAGGATCTTCTTTGGTGTCTTCTTCATGGGTTCTTTTCCAACACTTAAAACAGGTGTGAGAACTGCCACCAGGCCTCTCTTGCTCTAACAGCTACGTTTTATTTTTCTTGGGGCTACGCAGCCTCAGTTCCTCCAGCATCTCAATGTATAACTTGCCTCTTCCAGACCTTTGATCATCCTTGCTGCTGCCTTCTGCATCTTTCTCAATTTGTCAAGCTCCTGCTCTCACTAAGGAGCTCAAATGAAGTGCAACACTTCAAACAAGGCCCTGCGAACAGGCATCACTTGGCTCTGGAACGGTGCAAGGAGAGAATCTGATTACTAAGTCTGACTGATGGCCTATCTAGCCCAGGGAGTCCTGTCTGAGAGGCAGAAACTGTGTAAATTTGGTTCCCCTTCTGCACTGAGACAAGTTTAAATTGGCAATCTGTTGAAGGTTCACAGATGGAAGAATTCGGTATTCGCTTGGCGGTCTTGTTCTGTTTCTAGTCTTCTACCCAGAAAGAGCAGGAACTCAGGCGGAATCTTGTCCTCCTCTCCTCCAGCATCCTACTAAGCTTGGCAGACTTTGGCAAGCAGACCTCAAACCAGCATTAAGCATTAAATGAGGCCTTCTCTTTGTTCCGCGTGTGTGTGTGGTTCAAATGGTGCTCCAAATCGCTACATTTGCAATCAAAGCATTACTCTGGGAAATGAGAATTTTAAAGCCACCTCCCTCCCCGCAATGCTCCATTAAGAGCAATTTAGAAAATATAAAACAGTAGATGAATTGGAGCTGCTCCTCATCAAGCCCCAGAATCTGAAGTCTACCAACTTAAGGAGGATCCATTTAGTGAATTCCCACCTCCAGATCTGGAGAAACCCCTGTCTTCAGACATAGTTTACTCTTTTGAACTGCCTTTTTCCAATTACATGGACCAGAAATATTAAGAAAATTCAGGCTATCTACATATGGGCCTGACACCGAATACAACACTGAGCCTGCCTAGAATTGTGCACAGATATGCTCAAACACAGTGGAAGAGGAGTTGGGCAGATCCAATGCCTGCGGCTGGGGGGTGGGTGGAGGGACAGGGGATGACAACTTCTGAAATAAAGATAAAACTGACTCCTCCCCCCCACCTCCACACAAGTTTTTCCTTGGCAGAATCTCTTGATTGCCCTATTTATGGAAATGGGAACTGAGAGCTTGGAAAAAACCTCAAAAATGGATGTGCTCATTTCATGAGCTAGGTGTTAAAAGAAGGGCCTACCAAATGACCAAAAATAGGGCTGGTAAGGAAGGTAACATTAGCACAAAATGAATGCAAAGAAAGAAGATGTTGAGTATTTCTTTTGCTTATGTCTGTGGATTTCCTGCCCATCTGATCCCCAAAAGCAAAAACCTTTCCTCCTAACGGATTTTCATCAGGTTGTCAGGAGAAAATGAATCGCTAATAAATTACTTTTTAATAAATTACTGGCCTGGCTAGGTGGCTCAGTGGCTAAGACGCGGAGCTTGTCAATCAGAAAGGTCTGCAGTTCGGTTGTTCGAATCCCTAGTATTCTCCTGCATGAGCAGTGGGTTGGAATAGATGACCTGTTACTTTGGTGACAACGATGCCTGGGCTAGAAAGGAGCTTACCTCACCCAAAAGTTCTCCTTTGCCATCCCTCCTACTCTATAGTCCCTGCTTCAGGTGTGAAATGCTACCGGTTTGGGCCAGTTCTCCTGGTTGCTACTGGTTCACCAAATCGGTAGTAAAAAAATATTTAAAAAAAGTTCCGACGATCAGCTGAGCGACGCACTTTTTTTTTTTTTACTTTTTAAGCATTTTTTTTTAACTACCGGTTTGGGCGAATAGGTAGTAAAAAAAATGCTTTAAAAAAGTAAAAAAAAGGCTATGACGATTTTGCGGCACAACTGTGATCGTCCAAGCCTCTTTTTTTTTACTTTTTTAAAGCATTTTTTTTATTACCTATTCATAAAAAAATGCTTAAAAAGTTCTTTAAAAAGTTCCCAAGATCGCGCGCCACAGCTGATTCCCCCCCCCCGCTGTTCTACTTACCTTCCCAAGTCTCCTTTTGGTGCATACTGCGCATGCGTGTGCAGCGTGCGTTTTGTGCAAACTGCGCATGCGCTGCCAGCGAACCGGTAGCAAACCGATTCAGATTTCACCACTGCCCTGCTTGATGTCCTTGTCTGGCCTGTTCCATTTGAGGTCTTGTCGGAAGGGGAGAGATGGATCATACCACCTTGGCAGACACTTCTGAAGGACTAGTCCTTTGTCCTTATGGCAGCCCAAAATGGCCAGAAAAGTTGAGGATCCTTGACTTATTTTACAGAAATCTGGCAGTGACCTGTTGGTAATAGAAGGCTCTACCACCATCCAATCTTATTTCTCCCTGAACTTGATTAGGATTCATGCTACATCATGCTAGAGAAAAGTTCTAAATAACACTGGAAGCAAAGAATAACATCGTTTTTTGTAGCACGTTCAATCCTCGCTGATTCCTGGATTATTGTCATTCCACACTTCCTCCTATCATACCTACTTATCATTCATACTGCAGTTTTCCAGACATTTAATTTAAATTTTCACTCCTTGAGAAAATGCAACAATGGCAGCTAATCACATCTGTTGTAGTGGGTTCCACCAATCAATGACGGCACACATTTCTCTAAAAACCTGGATCTTTCTTAGTTTCGTCTGGTACGTTTGGCACCCAAAATCAGATTTCATGCCTGTTTATTTCCAGGAGTTCTATCAGGATCTTGGGATTTGAAGACAAATTTCCATTCCTCTGAGCATTCTTAAGTGTAGATAGTCCTTGACTGACAGCCATTTATTTAGTGACTGTTCAAAGTTACAACAGCACTGAAAAAAGTGACTTATGACAGCCAGTCCTCTCACTTCCTCTCACTTCTGACTGCTGTAGCATCTCCGCAGCCATTTGATAAAAACTTGGCTCCATGTATTTTTGACTGTTGCAGCAATGCTGGAGTCACGTAATCGCCATTTGAACCTTCCCAGATGGCTTCTGACAAGCAAAGTCAATGGGGAAAGCTGGTTTCACTTAATGACTGTGTGGTTCACTGAACAACTGCAAGTGATTCACTTAACAACTGTGGCAAAAAGATCATAAAACTGGGTGCAGCTTACTTAACAACTGCCTTGCTTAGCAACAAAAATTCTAGTCCCAATTGTGGTCGTAAATCAAGGACTACCTGAACGGTGATTTTTGTGCCTCTTTCGTATGGGAAGAAGCACAAGAAATGTCAGCAAGAACAGCAGCCCACTCAGTTTCTTTTTTTCACACAAAAATGCAGAACTAACCCTTGCAAGCAAGGGGCAATGGGGCAAGTCATACAATCACGTGCACATCTTCCGTTTCTGCGGGGGTGGGGGGTGCCCCCACATTGTGCGCAGAGAAGCCCTGCACAATTGGCTTAAGAGGGTAGATGGAAATGACCGTATCCAGCATTTTATCTATTGCATCAGATTTTTCTTCTATTGGCTTTGTTTTGCTCAGTTGAAGCGCTGTGTCCTTTCAGTCCACTGAAGAGCATCCTTATCCTGTTTTCTTCCATTTTCTATTATCACTCTCTTAGCTGGGAGAGCATTGGTGCACTGGTGGATACGTGGTTCAGGTTTGTGAAAAGAGACCCTTTCGGAAATGAGTCAGTTGGGATGCACTGAAGTACGGGGCTGCGATTGTTTCATTTACTTATTTACGTCCATCACAGCACACAAATGGATGAGTCTGCATGTCTCTGCCTATGAAGTGGTGTTTGTTTGCTGTGGGTTGCTATCTCCCTAACAATGGGGGCCCATGACTGCAATTTTTATATATGCGATGGAGAAAGGAAAGAAATAAAGCACGAGAAGAGCAAAGAAAGTGAGACGGGAGAAGAGGAAAATGTGCAGGAAAAAATATCACAGTTTTCTGTTTGAACAAAGTCACAGTTTTGTCTCCTAACATCCTTTCCCACCACAAGGTCCAAACAGTAGGGTGGAGGGGGCCCTCCACCACCCACCCCCTGCCCTGGAGCCTGATGGCACTGGCTGCTCCAGCTGCCAATCTGTGGGAGAACAGGGAGTCGCCCCCACCTGCCGGGACCCTCACTCGGTGCTTGTTCAAAGAGGAGCAGCCCTGCTGTTGCAGTAGCCCATTGCCACCGACCAGAGGACTCCACCCCACCGATGTGCCACAGAGTGGCAGGAAAGCCCTTTTTCTGGATATAAAAGGTCTGTTATGGAAACGCAGGTGGGAACAGCTCCCCTGTACCTCCACCCCCCGCTGCAAATTGGCTGGTGCAAGGGATTGGGTGTTTTGTCAGGGGGGCTATTCTGGTGGCACTTGGGGTAGCAGTAGCAGAGTGTTGCCCCTCTCTGAGATGTTGTCTCTGTTCTCCCTTCTGATTTTTATTTCTTTTAATGAGAATATTAGTGGTTCCAGTCCCCACTGTGGTTTTATCTGTGATACTCTTTTGGTTGAACAATTCCCCTTCTCTGTGGCAGGGAGATATGACACTATGCCATCTCTTCTTGGTGGCATCCTGGCAGCATGCCCTTGGTGGGTTCATTGGTGGCCCTGATCTGCATCCCCCGCTCTGTGGCCATCTTCGTGGTATTGCCTTTGTTTCTTGAGTTGGGCCACGATGCCATCTCCACCTTCTGAGTCTCAATCACATTTCAGTCTTTTTTCTCTTATTTCATCTTAAATGTCTTTCTCTACCCCTCCCCCACGCCCGCCCCACCTGGCGCTGGTCATACCTCGGACTCCAGGCTGGAGAAATGGGCCGAACCACGCCTGGCAAAAAGCTCCCCGCTTCGACTCACCCGGCGTGGCAGCCACTCTGGGGAGAAGCCACCCTGGTGTCGATGGGAAGCCCCACAGCGCATCATGTGGCAGGAGCTGAGGTCCTCCAGACTACGGGAGGTTGGGTGGAGGACTCCACCACCTGGCCCCATCTCACAGGAATGATGGTGGCAGCGTCGGTGGAAGCCATGGCGATGCCGAGGAACCAGGCAACTGTAGTGGCTACAGTGTCGATGCTCCCAGTCCAGCCGGCGTTCCAAATGCTCTTCCGAGCAGCTCAAATAATGCAAAGCTTCCTTACGGCACGGTGGAGTGGGTGGCGGGAGCATTTCTAGGCTCAGGCAGTGCTGGCAAGGACCGTGACACGCATGGCATTTGGCCAACTTGTCAGCCGACCAGTAGTGCAGAGGCTTGTGCGTGGCAAAGAGCTGCCTCTCTCGGGAGGGGTAGGTGCAGAAATAATCTGGCGACTGGTACCAGCAGCTGTGGCCATCACTATCCCTCTCACAGATGTCGGAATCAGAGTCTGAAAAGTCCACATAATGACTTTGGCTGCGCAAACTGGCACCGACAGCAAGCGGGTGAGAATGGCTGCGGCAGATGTGAGCCCGGGAGCTCCTCTCACGGCTTGACGTGGTTGGGCATTTCGCTTCTGGCTCAGCTCGTGGCAGAGATGCCTCCTCAGCATGTCGGTAACGGGGGACTGGTGGGGAACGTTCATCTTCATAGGACAGCCGGGTGTAGCCGTAGCGGCTTCGCTCTTTCCCAAAAGACCGGGAAGTGCTCCTCTCCAACTCACAAGGGCTTTTAGTGGGATAACTGCTTGAAGGACCATCATATTTTTTCACCTCAGAAGTTCGGCCAGCTCCTTTCCCTGCTTGGAAACTTTCATACAAACCCCGGAGAGATTTGCGTTGCCAACCTGATGCCACTGGTGGCATATCTGGAGAATCTTTTTCCCTCACTATAGCAAAGTAGGACGGAGGGTTTTCCAGCCCACGGGAAGGCTGTGGGGGAGAGAGCTGACAGGGTGCCATTTTTTTGCTACTGACATGATCTGAAAGCCCTTCGGGTTCGATGGGGCCATAGAATCGGTGGAAGCCATCCGAGAAAGGACTCTTGAGGCTGTGGCGTGGTGGTTTAGTGGTAGGGAGTTCTGCAGGTGTAGGAGGGTACAAATCCTTGTAACAGTTCGGGCTACGGGCATGACGCCACCGTTCCACAATGCGCCGTTCACGAGGCAGGAAGCTGGAACAGGGGAGTGGAGGCCCAGGAGGACTGGGCAGGGCTGGGGGTACACCTCGCGATGGTCCATAGGTGTGATTCAGGATGGGCAACTGCTGCTGATCTGGTATTTTGGGGTCTTCACTGCTACAACAACTATACATGCCCTGGAAAAAATGGGAAAAATAGATATAGATATAGATATATAGATATGTAATAGGTTCTTCAACTATAGCTATGTTTTTACCTGTAGCAAGCTTATACTTTCTATAGTGCAAAAAATGGACTGGAAAAATTGTGAACAAGAGAGTGCTCCCAAAATGACATCTAAGCAGGTAGGACAATTAAATACAGGTGTCCTCAATTTATGACTATAATTAAGATCAGAATTACATTCATAAGTCATAGTGGTTGTTAAAGCAGGTCACTACCTGATGGTTCCTTATTTTATAACTATTTTTTGCAGCAGTTTTTAAGCAAACCCATTGTACCCAACTGGCATTTTTTCAGAAAACTGGAAATAAACATCAGTTTCTGGCAAAAAGATTTGTAAATTGCAGTCACATGACTGTGAGATGTTACAAACAGTACTAAATATGGACTAGTTGCTAAGCTCCTAAAATGTAATCAAATGGCTAAGGGGTGGGGGGAGGGGATGGAGATCTGTCTTAACTTTGAACAATCATTAAATAACCATTCATAAGTAACAGAATAACAGAGTTAGAAGGGACCTTGGAGGTCTTTTAGTCTAACCCTCTGCTCAAGCAGGAAAACTTATACCATTTCAGACAAATGGTTTTCTAATCTCTTCTTAAGTCAAGAACTATCTGTATTAGTTCTGTACTAAGAAAGTTCTAAGTTGAGTTCTCAGCATAATCTTTGAATAGGTTGGAAAAACATCTGCCTTCAGAGCAATTGCTGAGATAAAGGAGATGATATCCAAGCTAGTTGAGCCAGGGATCACCTGCAATAACTCCTGACATATAACAATAATAAGGACAATATAAATCACTGCTCCCCAGTTTTACACAATTATCTTCTTTTAAGTGGACCTTAAGAATTTCAATGAGATTCAGATGACTCCTCTTACCGAACATATCACTTCTTTCCCATCTGTCCATTTCCTATGTCACCTCTGCCATCTAACAGATTTACCCTGAGCACAATAATACAGCATCAAATTCCTTGGCCAATTTATCTTTTTTGAGTCTTTATATCAAATCCCCAGTTTGAGAAGCGGCATCCTAATGAACCCTTGTATAACATACCTATTCAAGATGTACCAAGGCAGCACTATGAATTCTAGAAGAATAGGAATTCTTTATCTGGTCAGCCCTATAAAGTAGACCAGACTAAGAAACAGACATTCTGTAGGCCTAAATCTACTTTTATTAGAATAGCTACAGTAACAGGCTCTTGTAAGTCTGGCTGTATTTCCCTTCCTCCCTCTTTTATCTTCATGTGAATTTGGGGAGAAGGGCTCTGAGGTATTTTTTAAAGTACAGGTAGTCCTTGATTACAACAGTTCATTTAGTGACTGTTCAAAGTTACAACGGCACTGAAAAATGTGACTTGTGACCGGTTTTCAGTTATGACAGTTGCTGCATCCCCATGGTCATGTGATCAAAATTCGGCCACTTGGCAGCTGGCTTATATTTATGACAGTTGCAGTGTCCTGGGGTCATGTGATCACTTTTTGTAATCTTCTGATAAGCAAAGTCAATGGGAAAACCAGATTCATTGAAGAACCTTGTTACTTACTTAACTGCAGTGATTCACTTAACAACTGTAGCAAAAAGCAAAACTCACTTAACAAATGTCTTAGCAACAGAAATGTTGGGCTCAATTGTGGTCATAAGTTGAGGACTATCTGTTATCTTATTTTGTATAGGTTAGTCCTTCACTTACAGTCACTTAGCAAAGTACCAACATATTTCCCCAGCTCAGTTCCAGAGCTACAATGATCCGTAGCCCCCACATGACCACATTTTGGATGCTTGGCAACTGGCCTGCATTTTATGGTCATTTGCTGCATCTCAGTCATATGAAAGTGTTTTACAACGTTCTTGCTGAAAACTGGAACGAAATACAAGTTTTTGGCAAAACCAGCCCATAGCGAAAAAATGGTTCACTTAACAACCATAGTGTTTGCTTAATGACCAATGTAAAGCAAGGTCATTAAATCAGGTCAGTGGCTTGCTTTACCATCATCATGACTTACAACTGTAATGGGAAAGTTCTGCTACAGTCGTAAGTGAAGGACTGCCGGTATGGGCTCCAGCCAATTTGATTGTCAACTTGGGTCTTCCCTCTGTCTGTCAAGGGCGTCCTGTATGTCAGTGTTTCTTAACCTTGGCAAGTTTAAGAAGGGTGGATTTCAACTCCCCGAATTGCTTAGCCAGCTCTGCTGGTAATCTCTACAACTTCCCATATTCTCTCTTATTCAGTTATGGGAACACCATGAGAACCCTTCCACCCTGAAGCTAAGAAAGATCATTTCTCCCTACAAACAGCCTTGTGCTGCTGATAGAGACTATTCCCCCACATTGTTGAATTTGCCCTTCAGTATAGACAAATGATTGCAGAGAAAGATCACCAGGCTAATGAATGGACAGAAGCTGAGGAAGAAAGGCAGAAGGGGTGGTAGGGTAAGGAAGAAATCCAATTGGATAGTTAAGATTGCAAGAGATCAGGACAGCAACCAGAGAAATCAAATGGGAGATCGGATTTCTGCCACGTGGATAAATGGGCTCTCTCCCACCATTTTTAAACTTAATTTCAGAAATAGACAACAGTAATTTTAATTGGTTTTATAAAGCAATCAACATGTGCAAATAAAAACTACAGACAGCCCTCAATTTACAACTACAGCTGAAAGTGGAAGTAAGTCATGCCTGATTTTAAAGCCTTTTGGACTACGGTCATTATACGACTCCAGCTTCCCCCAATGCCTTTGCTTTTTGGAAGCCCTGGGAAGATTGCAAATAGTGATCACATGACCCTGGGACTCTGCAACTGCCATAAATACATGCCAGTTCCCAAGCATCCTACAATTGTTGTAAGTGTGAAAAATAGTTACGAGCCACTTTTTTCAATATCGTAGCTTCAAATGGTTATAAGTTGAGGACTACCTGTTGCTCCTCTAAAACCTAGGCTTCCTTTAGTGGTCTTTGTAAAGGTCAGAACTAGGCTTTAAAATCAAATAGATAGCTCCTGTTCCTTCTCCTTGTCCCCAACTTTTTAGAAATTAGTCCAATAACCTAAATTTCTTTTTAAAAAAAAGAGGCATGGAGTTGTAATAGGATGCAGACTAACATCACATTAACATTTGATAGATGCCTTTCTTCCTCTGCTCCCCACTTCGGGGAGCGAATCTGCCTTCTCCCAGTGTGTCACTACATTTGATAGAGGTACAAATCAGCACATTGCCACCTCCAGTTCTTCAGGCAAGCTAGCCAGTTTTTCCCCCTCAAGTTGAATGAAAACAGATTTATTCGACAGCATGCTAATCGTCTGCCTTAATTTAAAAAAAAGTGCAAATTTTTTAAAATGCCAAAAAGTAGAGGTTTTTTTTTCTTACATTAAAGGCGCTAAGAATTGAGTTACTGTATGTTTGCAAGTTAATTTTTTAGCTTGCAAACACAGGTTACTACAGACAGTTTTCCTTAGAAAAGAGATGTCCTTTTGTGACCAAAACATGGTGTGTAGGCTTCAAAAATAGAACTATTACTAAATTTATGTACATCTGTAGACATGCCTAGGTAAAGAGATGGGATCAAGGAATATAGAAGCAGGAATGCATGACCTAAAAATAGCTGTTTCTTATCTCAAGTAGCTAGCTTCCATGTTCCGAACAAATGATATACAACAAATAAACCTGAGTAAGTTGATTTCCTTTGCATAATTTAGTTTTAAGTAATG
Organism: Ahaetulla prasina; assembly: GCF_028640845.1. Taxonomy (NCBI): domain Eukaryota; kingdom Metazoa; phylum Chordata; class Lepidosauria; order Squamata; family Colubridae; genus Ahaetulla; species Ahaetulla prasina. The sequence continues at coordinate 23,740,511 of NC_080542.1, forward strand.
TCAGATCTAAGAGTTGCACTTGAAATCTTGATGAGCTCTTTGCCCTTGTTTATGAGATTCCATATCCCATTGTCTATATACATACACATCCTCCCAAGCCTCTAGAAACCTATGGGGTTTTTTAACCCATAAAATTCTAAAAATGCTGATTTCTGTATCCATTTCTCCTTGGAATATTTGAGCCATGTGATCAGAGAACTGCAGCTCTAGATAAAAGGAGAGAAGTAGAAAAAGCTAGGAAAAAGTCTGCAGAAGGAAGCAAATAGCTGTGGGGTGTACACGGGGAACGGCACACTCTTTTAAAAACTCACCCTGCTAAAGGCGAGTAGAAAGTCCAGCCGGCCTGTGTGTCTCATGCAGTGGCGCAGTTTCCAGTAGATGAGATGTTCCCAGGCAAAGACCAGCAGGCTCAGCCCCATGGCTACCAAAAGCATGTAGAAGACCCCTGCCATGTTGTCTATATCCAGTTTACTGCTCATCACCTCTATTTTGTCGTTGTGGCAAATCCCTGACAGCCACAGGCGCTCCAGGAGCTCAATCTCGTCTGAAACAAAGAAGGGCAGTGGTAGAAAACATTGGGTGTCATCCCTTTGAGGTGGTCCAGAAACACCAACTGTTTGAGTACTAATACTTCCTTTATTGTAAAGTTACAGCAAAAGACTCTTTCAAGTCTGAAAGTATCTCTCCAATCCTGTACATTTACTCTGCTGAAAATCCCTTCTGAGATACTTTCTTCACTCTCCTCCTTCAGATTCAGATTTGTGTTTATCAGGCTGGCTGTTGTCTAGTCTGCAGCTCTTCCTTGTCTCCCAAAGTCACTGTCACATACCATTATAATAGGACTGTGCAGCTGACCTTCTCCCCTTCCTTCCTTCCTTCCTTCCTTCCTTCCTTCCTTCCTTCCTTCCTTCCTTCCTTCCTTCCTTCCTTCCTTCCTTCCTTCCATAAAATGCAAATCCTCTTGTTCTGGACAAAAACTGATTGCCAAGGCCTGAAATGACCAAGTAGCAGTGACTTTCTCACACAGCCTTCCTTAAGCTGGTGCACTTTAGTTGCATTAGCAGTATAGGTAGTCCTTGACTTATGACCACAACTGAGCCCAAAATTTATGTTGTTAAGTGAGACATTTGTTAAGTGAGTTTTGCCACATTTTATGACCTTTCTTGCCAGTTTGTTTGTTTGTTTATGAGATTTACATTTACTATTTGGACATGCAAACTCAGGGTGGTTTACAAGAATATAAAAATATAAAAACATCATATAAAGGGAATCATTGCAGTTGATAAGTTATGAAGAACACGGCTTCCCCAAATAGAACTTTGCTTGTGAGAAGTTTGCAACAGGGGATCACATGACTTTAGGACACAGCAATGGTCATAAGTATGAACTGGGTCCCAAGCCTCTGAATTTTGATTACATGATCATGGAGATGGTGCAAAGATTGTAACTGTGAAAAATGTTCATAAGTCATTTTTTTCAGTGCCGTTGTAACTTTGAACAGACGCTAAATGAACTGTTGTAAGTTGAGAACTACCTGCATGCAGGATGGCTAGAGAGATATGCCAGTGCTATTCACAAACACAACTGGGAAAGCTGATTCAGGACCACAGCAATATTGGAAGGTCCTTCCACAGTATCTCATTTTCACTCCTCAAACTTTCACCCGCACTTAACACTGCCCAGTAATTCTTTAGTGAACTGCAGTGGTTGAACAGAGAAACTGGCATCTAATCAGTGTCAGGCTTCCCATCAAGCTTTAAAGTTCTGCCTATTTATTTAACGATGTCTAAATAACCAGCGTAGCCATGGCAAAGACAAGCAAAGGTCTACCATGATACTTCAGCACTGGAATCTTGACAGTGTTGGGGAATTAGAATGAAGTGGGAATTCCCACCCATTGGAAACCTGAAGCTTAGACATGGTGCAAAACTGAGATGGCAAAACCAGAAGTTGTTTATCTCTGCTGTTTAAAAAAGAGGTTGATGTGTGACCACACAGGTTACAGGTAGTCCTCGACATACAGCCAAAATTGAGCCCAAAATTTCCATTGCTAAGTGAATTTTGCTGTTGTTTCCAGTTGTTAATTGAATTTTGATGTTTTTATGAACTTTCTGGCCACAGTTGTTAAATGAATCAGTGCAGTTGTTAAGTTAGTAACACGGTTAAATGAATCTGGCCTCCCCATTGGTTTTATTTGTCAGAAGGTCACAAAAGGGGATCACGTGACCTCAGGATGCCGGAACTGTCGTTAATACATGCCCGTTGCCAAGCATCCAGCATGTAAATTTGATCATGTGATTGTGGAGATGCTGCAATGGTCATAAATGGGTATAATTCTCATAAGTCATTTTTTTTCCAACTTTAAACAGTCACTCCATAAATGGTTGTAAGTTGAGGACTAATTGGATGGCATATCTGGGAATGAAGTAAATGCTGAGAGTAAAAAGAGAAAGGAAGCTACTACTAAGGGGCCCCTTTCCATAAACAATTATTTAGGGACTTCAAAAATAGATTTTCTTCGGCTATAATGAATTTCAGTCTGCAGCACTAAAAAATGCCAGTATCATGAATGTTTGAGAAGTGATGATAAAAACCTAGTTTGCATTTTTTAACTGGAATAAAGCTGAATTTTGCTAGCTGCAGGTGAAGCAGCTAGTGCCTTGTTATTTCTCTCTTAATTTTCAGCACAAGATCGTTGCATTTGCTGCTTGCTGCAGGAATATCCATTTGCTTCTGTTACACTCTACTTGTAAATCAGATTGATATTACCAGTTGTATTTCATCTGAAAGAAACGAAACATGGACTTCTCAATACAGAAGAAAAATGCAGACTCATATTTGGCAAACTTGGTTGCAAATATAAATGAATAATTAGTGTGTGTTAAATGAAACTAATCAGTGCTAACTAAAGTTTAGAATCAATGCATGGAAAACAAAAGATGATAAAAAATATGAAAATAGAAGATCAAGTAGAACTGATAAAGTTTAATATTGAGAAAAAGTAAAATATTTGGAGTATTACTGTGACTGTATATTATTTTAAAATAAATTATGTTCAGACATGGAATGAAATTAAGAAGGACATTTTAAGATGGTAGAAATTAAATTGTCACTGTAAGGGAGAATTTTATAAGCAAAATCAATGTTTTGCCTAGAATGTTTTTGCTTCAGACTATATCTGTTTTGACAACTGATATACCATTCAGGCAATGGCAAAAATATATATCTACATTTGTATGCAAGGGGAAAAAACACAATTTAAATACAGAGTGCTAACAAGTCGCAAAGGAAAGAAGAGGATTTGGTTTCCCAGTTTTGAAATTCTATTCTGGAGCTTTTTATTTTTTATTTTTTATGGTTTGGATGAAAGAATGGGTATTGCTGAGAAAGAAAAGACATTTAGAGTTAGAAAAACATGACCTAAGATATGGGCGGCATGTATATTTATGCTACAATAAAGTTAATGTGGATTTAAAGATCATTTCATTTGAAATGCCATACTGAGAATATGGAATAGATAGAAACCAAGACTGGGCACAAAAAACATTTAACATATTTGTCTTTACAAGCAAAGACAAATAGTTAACATATTAGAAATTATTGGAGAGTCAGTAGGGGGAATTTAACATTAAATCAAGAGAGCAACTAATGGAGTAGGATATAGTTGTCAGTGGTTTTCCATTTTACAGTTATCAGAAAGATTTAAAACAGATTTAAAAAAGATTTAAAATATAAAGAAAAGGAAGACAAAATTTGAAGTGCAATTGTGTACCGATGATGAACATGTAATTGCTAAAACATATATAATTTTCTTGAAATCTGAAATGGAAGAAAAGCAGGTTAAAGAAGGTATGTTAAAGTGGGCTAATAATAAACAGATGGATCCATCTATCAATATATGGTCAAAAAGATTGAAATTTACATTGTTATGATCTTAAGGATAATTTTTATAAAAATGATGTACTTTGGGTACATGACACCAGAGAAATCTAAAAGCTATAAAGGCACTTCAAATATATGGAAATGTGAACAACTTGAAGGCATATTTTATCATGCTTGAGAGATATGTAAAAAAACTTTTTAAAAAATGGATTTCAATATATACAGAGGATTTTAGACATTCAACTGAAGCCAGAATCTTTCCTTATGAGACTGATAAAGGATAAAGGGTTTAAAAAGAGCCATGGAAGATTATTTCAATATTTGATTACTATGGCAATTATCATATGTACAAAGTGGAAAGTTTTGGCATTACCCACCATGGAGGAACATCAGATGAAATTGACAGAATATGCTGAGATGGCTAAATTGGCTTCTTTGATTAGAGAAAGGTCATTATTGACATTCATCAACCACTGGAAACCTATTATGGATTTTTTTTTTTGCGTAAAAAAGAAAATTATTTTGTGACTTATGGTTTAGATGATTAAAAAGAATAATGATTATGATGAAATCTTGGAGAGAGATTTGATTAGAATTGTATGTATTACTGCTGAGAGGAAAATTGGAAGCCATTTTTAATATCTCTTTTCATGTTTTATTTTCCATCTCCTTTTTTCTTTGTCTCTTCTTTTCTTCTCCTTTCTTTTCTTCCTCTTTCACATTTGCTATATCTTTTTCCTAGAATATACTTCTTACTATATATGTAAAAAAAGTATTTAATAAAAAAGTATTTAAAAAAGAATTTGTGTACTGAAAAATAGCATTACACCCCATTACTAGCTGAGGACAAGAAATATTTTCTTATCACAATGATGCTGCATAATCCAATTTGATGGCCGATAGGTGAAGTAGATTGCTGTTTGTCAATCTGAGAAGAGAAGGTGGCCCATGCATAAGCCTTGAATGTAAAATTTTAGGAATTATTTTAAATCTGTCTTAGAAATAGAAAATATTTAGAAAATATGACTTCTGTAACAGAATCATCAGTGCTTGGAATACTTTACCTGATTCTGTGGTCTCTTCCCATAATCCTAAAAGCTTCAACCAAAAACTTTCTACTATTGACCTCACCCCATTCCTAAGAGGACTATAAGGGGCGTGCATAAGCGCACAAACGTGCCTACCGTTCCTGTCCTATTGTTTTTTGTTTGTTTGTTTTTCTTCCTATATATATATATATTGATGCTTATACCTCCTAATATTTACTCATATATATGTTCATATACTATATAATCCTTTTTATATGATGTTGTGACAAATAAAATAAATAAATAAATAAATAAATAGATACCAGATGCCTCACAGTGGAAGATATTACCAAATTAGGCTATACGCAGTGGTGGGATTCAGCCAGTTCGCACCACTTCAGGAGAACCGGTTGTTAACTTTCTGAGCAGTTTGGTGAACTGGTTGTTGGAAGAAATCATTACGGCAGAGAACCGGTTGTTAAATTATTTGAATCCCACCACTGGCTATACAGTTTGGGAAATGGCTGCATGGAGATCTGGCTCCAGAGGGCAACATATGACTTTTTGTTTATGAGGGGGTCAAACTCAAACTCCTGTGGCCTGGATCTGGCCAGTGGAGAAGCTGGAAACAGCAAAGGGCTGGCCTACTGTGCCTCTGTCAGCAAAAACGCAGCTGGGTGTGTGTGCACCCCCACCCCACCCCGTGCTCCATTTTTGCTGGCCAAAGGCTAGCAAAACAATCTAACAACAAAACAAAAGGAAAAATGTTTCCCCTTTTGCATTTGAACATGCAAGAAAGGGCAGGAAAGGAGAAAGACAAAGACAAAGATGGGAAGATGGGAAGAGAGCAAGGAAGAAAAAAATAAGGAAAAAGGGGAAGGAAGAAGAAAAGAGAAGGAAAAGGGAAGGAAAAAGAAAAAAAGGAAGGAAGGGAAGGAAGGAGGGAAGGAAGGAAGGAAGGAAGGAAGGAAGGAAGGAAGGAAGGAAGGAAGGAAGGAAGGAAGGAAGGAAGGAAGATTCAGGGAGGGTCTCAGGGAAGTCCTTTTCTTACCACTTGGCCACCACAGGTGCCCTTGACACGAGTGGTATCAAGCTGGCCATGCCACCCTGGCCACAGCCTCCCCGGCCCTCTGAGGTCAAGCACAACCCTGATGCTGCCCACAATGAAATCACCTGACACCCCTGATTTAGCGCATGCAGGAGCCCACTTATAGTTTTTAGGAACACCTGAAAGTTGTTGTGCATCTTCCTGAATTTGTCAATCTTAAGAAGGAGCCCACCTTGCTTTAAGGAGCTCTTGGCGTGCTACTGCACATGCATTTACAGGTACTCTGAATCACATTTATTTATTTTTTCTTTCTTTCCAAATCTCTTTACAGTCCAATAGGCTTATATAGTTAAAAAAAACTTTTTTTCCAGTGACACTCACTTGAGAGTATGCACTTAGAATAAGGCATAATACTCTTAATTTTAGGTCATGGTATATTTCAAAAAGTCCATTACACCTCCCTTTCCGCTCCCTTACCATCACTGAGAAACTGAAGCAGGGCCAGGTCAATGGGTCGTTTCCATTTGGAACCTTTTTGCAGGGCAATGCCATAGCCTGTCGTGGCAAAGACCTTCCCACTTCCTATGGTGACAAGCTTGCAACCTTCTTCTTTGCGGGCCATGTAGTTGAGGACAGCTGCATCATAAATGAAAGCATCCAGCTTCCTGCAGACAGGGAAAAAAAGGCAGGCTGGGATGAGTTGAGGAGAACCCAGAGAAGGGGCACCTCAGAGAAGGTGGACTGTAAGGAACTGCACATTCAATTTCTCTTTTTTGAAACCAATACTTAGATTGGTTTCCAAATAAACTGGACACCTATTTTTAATAGAAGATAATATTTATAGCTCAGGGTTGAACTGTGCTCCCCTTGATGCTCTTAGAGCTTGGTTATTTCCTTGCAGATGTTTCGTTACCCATCTGGGTAACATCATCACTGTTAGCTCTCATGATGCACCCAGCGCTGATAATGTTACTTAGTTGGGTAATGAAATGTCTGCAAAAAAAAAACAACCAGGCTCAGAGAGCAGCAAGAACCCCACACACGTTTTTGAATCTTGAAAGAATACAATTTTCTGGAGTCTAACCCACACAGCTTAAAAGTAAATTGGTTTGATAAATGCATAGAAAGATGCAGAGTTGTTCTCCTAAGAGGCAAAATGTGGCTAGTTTGGATTAGCTAACTGGGAGGAAACCATGTCCATAGATGGCCAGAAGGAAGAAACTAGCAAATAATCTTGCAACCTACCTTACTATATCTTAATCCTCAATCTATATCAATAAAGAGCATACAGAAATATTATTTTATTTATTTGTATCCCACCTTTATTTTTTATTTGTATTCCATCTTTATTGTTTTTATAATTAACTCAAGGGGGCAAACATATCCAACACACTTCCCTCCTCCTATTTTCCTCACAATAACTGTATAAGGTGGGTTCAGCTGAGAGTGAGTGACTGGCCCAAAGTCATCGAGCTGGCTTTCGTGTTTAAGGCAGAACTAGAAGTCAAGGTCTCCCACTTTCTAGCCTCATACGTTAACCACTAAACTGTCTCTTTATGACTGATTAATATCCCTAAAACAGTAAAAAAGACAGGCAGAGATTTAAAGCACTAGGTCCTAATGACTAGGAATACAACTCATAAGCCAATAAGAAAAAAAAGTTATTTGTTAGAATAAATCATGTCCTTCACTTTGTTCATTACTTCCTCAATTTGATTGATTCACTTATATGTGTGTGTGTGTACACCTTTCTATCTTTTCATCTCCTCTTAAACACTTTAGCTGTACAATATTGCCACTTCTAGTTCCTTATATGCATAATAGCCTGGTGTTCTTATTACAATGAGCTTTCTGTAGGGGAGATGTCTACAGTTATGCTTCCTTCTAAAGAGACCACCTTAGCCATTTTAAGATATTTGGACTTCAACTCCCAGAATATCCCAACCAGAAATGAGAAGAGTGGAGTATTCTGGGAGCTGAAGTCCATACACCTTAAAATCGCTAAGGTTGGAAACACCCTTTTACAATATTTTTGCACATCATAGCAACATTGTGATGCCTGGAACCAACTCTGGATTTGTATGGGGTGGGGAGGTAGAAATGCTACTGAACTGCAGACAGAATCAAAAGAAGTCTGCAGGAATTTAAAAAGCAATGCAAATAATAAAATATAACAAATTTCCTTCAGGATAAAGGAAGGAACATTTAACTAAACTAGTGAGACTAATGTATGTGTGTGAGTATTCATAATTTTCTACAGAATCATGTCATAGCTGTTAATCTGTCTTAATTAGCAGCATATATGACTGTGATCTTGGTATATAGGATTAAATAGTAAATCATATATTTATAATAACCCAGCCAGTTGGCTTTTTAAATTGATAGCAGGCTTGACAGCTGTTCCAATAGCAATGAAGACCCTATCCATATGCCTGCTCAAAGGAGGCTGACTGAGCTATAATCCCTCTTGTATTGTGGAAAATAATATTTAAGTTGCAAAACGTTCACATATGAAAATTTCAGATATAAACCCCCCATTAGCAGTTTTACTAAAGCATAATGCTGCACAGTTTCTTTAGCAATGGGTACCACATGGGCTGGGGCTTGTTTTATTTAGTTCCTTTCCAAAAGAAATCAGCCAGAATTCAGACATTTACAGAAAGCGCCGTTGTGACGAACAGTAGGAAGCCTGTTTAGTAATAGGCACTGTTGGACTAACATGTATTCATGGCAAGACTCAAGAAAGTTACACACAGATTTATTTATTTCTTTAAACATAAATACAGACTTACTCCTATGTACTGTATTCAGAAGATTTGTGGAGACACCTGGTTGAACTGAAAGGATTCAGAATATTTATCAATTTACCATTGATAAAAATGGTAAGAGCCAGTCTAGTATAGTGAAGGTACAGGGCTAGAAACTAGGAGATTATAAATTCTAGTCCCGCTTTAGGCATGAAAGTTGGCTGGATAATTTCAGGCCAAGCAACAGGAGTCTGTGAGTTCTAGTCCTGCCTCAGGCATGAAAGCCAACTATTTCAGGTGTCTCCAACCTTGGCAACTTTAAGCCTGGAGGACTTCAACTCCCAGAATTCCCCAGCCAGCTTTGCTTAAAGTTACCAAGGTTGGAGACCCCTGAACTAGTTGGCTTTGAGGCAGTCACTCTCTCTCAGCCCAACTCACTTCACAGGGTTGTTGTTGTGGAGAAAACTGGAGGAGGAAGGGATAATATATATATGTTCACCACCTTGAGTTATTTATAAAGCAATAAAGCCAAGATAAAAATCTAATAAATAAATCAGCAGGGTTTAACATTTTTAATTTTTAAGTAATACAAATCCTTAAAGAGACAGTCCTCTTGCATGGGAGGAACACATCTAAGAAGTTGTTTTGTTTATCCCAATTGTGTATGCTCTGAAAATAAAAAAATATATTTTTGCCTTTAGAGTTCCTTTTCTTATAAGCCTTTTAACCGACTGACTGATTAATTGACCAAAACTTACATTATTAACTTGACTAAGATTTATTTAATAAAAACTAATTAACAAACTTGTGTTACAAGGTCACAAAATAATATGGGTGTGAGAGTCAGCCATGTCACCAGCCACATCCAACAGCCACCCATGACACTTGCTTAATCAAATGTCACACTGTAATCGCCACAGCAATTAATATCCCTTTGCAGCTGTGAGTTGCATAGGCAGGGGGAAACATGGCCCCCTTTTCAGGGTGTATGATTGCACTCCAAACACAGCAAGCTAGTAGAGAGAATGTGAGAAATGTCTAAAACTTGCTGGAATGTGTTTGCTGGTAAAATCTTCAGATGTTACACCTGTAGAAGAAGAGCAGGCAGACCCTGGAGGAAGAGTCAAGTGAGTAATTAGCCTGCAGTCTTTAAGTCCCTACAAAGTCTAAATCCAGCCCCTCTTGAATTCCTTAACTCTTATCTAGTGGCAATTTAGTACAGACTATGAACTGACTAGATTCTTAGGCATGATTAATATGATTATTTGTACCTGACAACACCAGCTGGAATGTGAGTGACCACTGACCATCTACTCTAGATCACAGGAGACAGTATTAAAATTGAAGTGGCTAAATGAAGTCATGGGGGGTGGGGGGAACAACAACAATCTTATTTTCCTTCTCTACCCCTGTTCTCCCAATGTTATACCGGTCTTTCCTGCCATTCCCTTTTTACTTACCCTGTCTGCAGATTTTGAAGTGCATCTTCCACACTGCGCTGGTTGTACTTCCCCATATATTCATGCATTTCTCCATAGTTGTTCCGAATATTTTTTTCGGTGCTACCATTAGGAACTGTGCCAAATCTCAAAGGAGGATAATGGTGCTGTGGTCTCTGAAACTGTGGAGAGTAGACAAATGGAATAGGCATTGCCAGCCCATCCTTAGAAATAGAAACACACTCAGGAAATAAGAGACTAATCCTATCAGAGAGGATTGGAAGCTTCTGTGTTTTGGCTGAGTGAAATACATGATGTTTGGCTAGCCAATCGAAATTATATCCAAAATTTGGATGTCTAGTTATCAGGAGATTCCTGCTATGTCAGGGGTCAGGTAAATCTAGAGCTGGCAGGCTAAAATATGGATGGTTAGGAGAATAGTTCATTGCCGGACTGATTTTTTTTAAAAAGTTTTATTAATCTTAATTGTAATATATGTCTGTGGGTGTATACACACACACACACACACACAACATATATACATACATATGTGCATATATAAATATACATACATACACATACATATATGCATATATAAGTTGAAGCAAGGACAGGTTGAGCTCCTGTCCTTGCTTCAGCTTCTGCCAACCTAGCAGCTCAAAACCATGCAAATAGAAATAGATACAGTAAATAGGTACCACTTCAGTGGGAAGGTAACAGCACTCTGTGACGTCATGCTGGTCACATGACTACAAAAATTTTTTTGGACAGTGCTGGTTAAATGGTCTTGAAATGGAAGTGAGCACCATCTCTTTGAATTGGACACAACTAGCGGAGTAAACATCCACAGGCACTTCTTTACCTTTTTACAATGTACCGTATTTTTCAGAGTATAAGATGCACCTTTCCCCCCCAAAAGAGGGTGAACATTTGGGTGCGTCTTATACACCCAATGTAGCCCCACCCAGCCTCTGAAATGGAGGTTTCAGAGGCTGAAAAAAAAGGAACGTGCAGAGTTCACAACCAACAAACCTGTTGCTAAAGTTCACCTCCGGGAACAGGTGATTGTGGGTATTCCAGGAGGCCGATCCATCCCCAGTTAGCTTTTTTCTTATTTTCCTCCCTAAAAGCTAAGGTGCGTCTTATACTCCAGTGCGCTTTATAGTCTGAAAAATACGGTATATATAATTTCTACTTTTTATATTTTATTCTAACAAAAGGAGAAATATTGGCTATCGGGAAGGATTTTTCCAAGGATATAGTCATAGAATTTCTCTTTTTAATTTTTCTGGCAATCCAGGTGAATGATGTTAGTATTTCTTGAAAGCATATCTGAGAATAATTCTCAGGGGCTCCTCACTTGTCACATATAAGCAGGTACAACTGAGCTCCAATATCATTTTGTAATTAAAAACAGCTTTGGGAAAGAGGCTTTCAGAGTCAAGATCATGAGGCCAAATAAGCTTTTGTATACCCTTAGCAGAAAAAACAGCCATATACTATATGTGTAACTCCAAGTTACATAGTAACAGCCAGGAAGGAAGAAAGAAAGATAAATACTGTTGATTGCATTTCACTGCTCTAAATATTACTTTTTGAATCTACCTGTATTTCCTAATGGCTCTCCATGTCGGTTTCATGCAGCACAACTGGTTATTAACCCTCCAGGTTGTAATCAATTACCAGGTTTACAATTTGGGTGCTTAAACACTTATGAAAGTGGTACCTAGGAAAAGCCTAGTGATTCTGAATTCTGGAAGTAGCTTTGAGGCTGCACAAAATTTATGTAAAGCTTTTCCAGGATCATTCTCTCTTGCTCTCTCCGTACAAACCTGATATATGCATTTAAACTCAAGATAAATACATATATATCATACACACGTGTTTTAACTCAACATACATGCATGCATATAAACTACATACATACATACATACATACATCATACATACAAACTCAAGTTACATATACACATTTAAACTCAAGATACATGCATACATGCATAGTATAGGGTGTGTCAAATTTTTCAACTTTCAATTTCCAAAAACAAGGAGTGCTCAAAAGTTGTGACATGCCTTGGGGATTCTAAAGATATTTTGGTTATTTTAATATAATTTAATATTGGTAAGTAAATATTGTTTATGTAGTTACTTACATAAGTTTATGTAGTTACTTACATAAGTTTATGTAGTTACTTACATAAGTTTATGTAGTTACTTACATAAACTCAACATACATGCATACATATAAGCTCAAGATGCATAGATACATGCATTTAAAATGAAAACCTATATTTAAACTCCGGGGTGAACGGTTAACTTTGTCTTTTTGCAAAAGAAGAGGAGAGCAAATAATTTAGAAAGCCAACTGCAAGCAGGGGTTGGGCCTATGGGTGGAAGCGAGATCCTCAATGGCCTTAGAAATAGATGGATGCCATAGAAAGATAATTCTGGATACAAAAGGATTCAGCAGTTGTCAGAAAATGATTGTTGACAGAGAGGTGCACAGAGATCAGCAATACGGAAATAGACCGGGACACATTTAGAAGGATCAAGGGCAGGGACAGCCTGTTTGTTCTCTTCTGAGAAAGGACTTCAGAAAGCTGTAGAGAAAAACATCTTTGTCACGTTTCAAGCCTCATCAAATTGGTTGCCTATAACAGACTGTTGTTCTGGGGGACCCTTGGACCTTTCTTCAGCATAGCACAGATAAGGCAGAAGTGGCCAATTTAAAACACATCTCTAGTCAGGGACAAAAGTCAGAGCATCAGCACACTGAAGGGATTGATTCGTCTAAATGAGGATCCTGGAAAAAGGCTACTCGGTGGCAAACGGCTGAGGAGCCATTAGAGCAGGGGTAGTGAATCATGGCTTTTTTATGACTTATGGACTTCAACACCCAGAATTCCTGAGCCAGCATGGCTGGCTCAGGAATTCTGGGTGTTGAAGTCCTCAAGTCGTAAAAGGGCCATGGTTCCCCACCTTTGCATTAGAGGGAGAAACATCTCCAGAGAACGCTGGAAAGGAATATAGGAGATGGGCGCAGATTATCTGGAGATTGACAGAGCTGTGGATATAATCAAGGAACAGGAGAAAAAAGGAATAGAGAAAGGACCAATGGAAGTGGCTAAGAATGCGGCAGGAGAAGATGGCAGGATGCAGAGATGGATAAATGCTTGTGACTAAGAACATGAAGAGGCTTGTGATACCTACGAGATGAACTGGCTTGTTAAGTTTTATGGACTGCACAGCTTTGTCAGAGAAATAAAGGCAAGATTTCTGTTTTAATAGGCAGTAATGCTGGAGAAGTTTTATCCTTGAAGAGCCACGTGTGGCAGGGTCACAGACCAGCAAATAGTAGGGTTGGAGCCAAAGGGAGGGGGAAAGCAAGAATTTTCCCTTTTCCCTTCTTTTATCGCCCCAGCCACCTCTGCCTTTTACTTCTGGAGGAGCACATTGCTGGGGGCTTTGAAATGAGGCCGGAGGATCGAGACCTCAGGTTGCCCATGTCTACAAAAGAACAAAATCCGATGCCTTTCACCATGGCAAGCTCCAGAAGAGCAATGCTGGTCATTCAAAGCTAGCATCTCCAATTTTATCTGTTTGTTTCTCACTGCTATTGAAAGATTCTTCGCTGTAGTGTTGTAAGACATTAGCAGGCCTCCGCTGTGGAATTTTACACCACTAAATCTGCAGTCTCAGATACGGCTGCCAAGGCAGAAAGCCACCCAGCTCTGTGTGGCTTAATTCAGAGTATGAAATCTATCCAGCAATGCCCATTTCAAGCACATTTTGCAAAACTTTCCTTTCTCTGCTTCCAATTACCAACTTTCCCTCCCTCCCCACTCAGTGTGAATTTGTTAAACTGAGCTGTTTAATATTTATCTGAGATTGCGTTTCTTGTTGGACATTAATTATGCCTATTAATTACACCCCAGCTTGTTAGCTCTTAACGAAAGGGATTCAATGGGAACCGGGCTGCCATGCCACAGCTGGTCCGATTTGCGTGGCTCCCTCCTTCCCACAGCTGTGGTTGTTCGTCAGGGGCTAATTACCAGGCGATAATCAGCCACGTCCTGGTTTATAAATACCTCCAATACATGCTGGGTACCAACAAGGCTTCCGGTGGAGGGCCCTGTGGAGCTTCTAAATGTGACAAATGAGTCCAACAGCTTGCCCATCTCCCGTAACTTGGTATGCTCCAAGGTACTAGAATTCAGTTCCCATGCTAGAAGGAAGGATGGGAGTTGAAGTCTAAAGCATTTGAAGGCATCAGATTGGGAAATACACCTGGTTTAGGTAATTTACACTTTAATAAACAAACATGGGAAGTGAGATCCCTTGCTTCCTTCCATCCAGTCTGTCAGGTTTGCCATTTTTAATCTTTTATTGTAATGTCTTTGTTTATTGTAAGCCAACTAGTGTCATTCCAATCAAGCTGCATACAAATTTAATGCATTTTTATTATTATATCCGTGTAACCCAGTGGTAGTCAACCTGATCCCTACCGCCCACTAGTGGGCATTCCAGCTTTCATGGTGGGCGGTAGGGTTTTGTGCAATACTGAAGCACTTTCTTTTTTTTAAATTTAATTGACTTTTTAAAAAAAATTCATAGCATTATTTAAAAACATTTTCATTAGGTTTTCATAAAATTCCCCATAACAATTTAAATTTCTGAAAATATACTATTTGTATCGCCCACGCATAAGTTTAGTTCACGTTACGCAAGTGAAACTAAATGGCGCTATAGTGCAACCGCAAACAAAAGAGCCTCGTCCCAGAATAGCTTGCGCATCTCCCCTCACACCACCCAGCTGTAACAGACAAGCAGAGCTGGTAGCCGGCCGGCGGCCCCCACCCCAACTCCAATCCACGATGCGCGAGAGGCATGCGCAGACGACGATACATGGCGCATTACTGTGGAACCGGTGGGCGGTTAGAAAATTTTACTACTAACAGAGATACAAAAGTGGGCGGTAGGTATAAAACGGTTGACTACTCCTGGTGTAATCTCTCTCTCTCTCCCCGTCTCTCACACTGCAAAATATAATCCCTATGTTTGAAATTAGAAGCACTTAACAACCACTTGTTCAATGGCCATTCTATCTTGCACTTGAATGAGTGGTACTTATGATCAGTCCTGGATGCATCCCTACATTGGTCACCTAGTTGCCATTTGAGACTCCTTTGTTAATTTCCTATAAGCAAAGTCAATGGAGAAGCTGGCAGGAGGTCACAAATAGTGACCATGTGACTTCTTCACTTAATGATGGCATGGAATTTGCTTAACAGCAGCAGGAGATATTGAAACTGCCATTGCTAAGCAAGATGGCCATAAAATGACTGCATCATACAGCTGGTCACAATTGCTGTTGTCAGCCGAGGACTACCTATATTGGCTACTGAGATGCCTTTTCATGAGACAGACAGACATTTAAAAATACAAAACCATGCTGGATTTGTGGCAGATGTAGAGTTGGAGCTCTTCTGTTTTTCAGATAGCCATGACGTCAGGGCTTCTTCTGGTCCTCCAAAGGAAAGATTACTGAATTCAAGACAGCACATGCTGGGTAGTACAAACTATAATATGATGAACACATTTGCTTTCTATAGAGGAGGTCTGAAATTCAATATCATCAAGGTCTTTACAAATAGTTCTCCAACAATCATAGACTTCACAACTTTCTGGCATTTTAAAATGAGAAACAAAAATCTTTATAGGTCCCTGCCTCCTTGTCTTATTCAGGATAATTCCATCTTCTCTTTGATTGGCATTTCCTGAGCCACTCTTTAGAATACAGAGCAAGTTTTCCTTTCCCAGGCTGGCCTGATCACAGTCAGGTACATCTTCTAAACACTATTTAAAATAACCCTTGCAAAGTCTGAATGGCTCAATCAAAGGAAGGTTATCTTGGAAGACAAGCTGCTTTTCAAGACAATTCACAGAGCTCAGATCTAAGACAATGTAAGCAGACTATGTAAAAAAAAAATCTTGGTTTCATCAGGAAATGTTAGATGGAAATGGACAGTGAAGAAAAACCCTAGTCTTAATCTTAAACCATACCAACAGCATACTTTTCCCTGATGTTTAAGTTAGTCAAATATCAGAGCAATGGACTAGACAAGGAGTTTTCAATCATCATTATTATTATTATTATTATTATTATTATTATTATTATTATTATTATTATTATTATTATTATTATTATTATTATTATTATTTATTTGATTTTTATACCGCCCTTCTCCCGAAGGACTCAGGGCAGTGTACAGGCAAAATAAAACAAGCAATACAAAATACAATTAAAATGCAATTTAAAAAACTTATTAAATTAGCCTGAGAATTTAAAAAATTACCTTACACTAAAAACCCCATTTAAAATTAATAAAAATTTACCATTTAAAATTCAATTCAAGCCAGCCCCGCGCGAATAAAAAGGTGTGTCTTCAGTTCGCGGCGGAAAGTCCGAAGGTCAGGTATTAGAACATTCATTTCCACTTCAGTTTAAAAATGACAGAATTTTCAATCCATTTAACCCAGGGGTGGGTTCTACTTACTTTTACTACCGGTTCACAACGGGAGTACGCAGAAGCTCCTTGATGATGTTGGGGCGGGTGGGCAGAGCCTCCCTCCAGTTTTACTACCGGTTCTATAGAACTGGATAGAACCATGAGCAACCCACTACTGATTTAACCTGACAGAAGCTCAAGTGATATCTTGTTTTATTTTAACAAAAGCAAAATAGTTTTAAGGATGAAGGAGCAGGGGGGAAGCCCAAGAAATGAGGAACGTGAAATGGAATCAGCGCAAATGTGTATATAAATAAGTCTGGAGATTGAAGGCCAAGCAGATGAGTAGATCACCTCTTTTTCCTTCTGAACCCCATCACCCTTCCCCTTCTTCTCACCTTCTGGTCACTGAGCCCAGACACCGTGTCAACGTACTCCTCCTGGATCATAAAGGCAGCCAGGTTGGCTGTGTAGCTGGCAAGGAAGATTACGGCAAAGAATGCCCAGATCAGCACCATGATCTTGCTGGTGGTGCCTCTGGGGTTCTCCACAGGCACAGAATTATTAAACACCAATGCCCAAAGCAACCAGATTGATTTTCCAATGGTAAACTTGGAGCCTCCAGTGCCTAGAAAGCAGAGAAAGGAATAGGAAGAGAAAATAACTTTCAAAAACCAACCTGACCTGGAAAGCTTAAAAACCAATAAGATGCACTGCTTGACTTCCAGGGGGAGCCCAAATTTCCACTCTCTCTCCCCGAGGCAGTGGTATACTCACGTTTGCTGTTGCTGAGGCTGCGGTTGTAGCCCACTGGGCTGAAATATTCGAAGATGAAGACAGTCACTGCAACGACCGTCAGGCACATGACGAACATCATCACCCAAACAGCAGGGCTGTAAGGCTCTGTGGAAAGAGAATCGGGAGTGGGTACTCAACTGACATTAAAAAAAAAAATCCCCTCTTTCCTTCATGAATTAAGATGCTCACCTCACCTCTTCATTTTCCAGCCTCCTAGTCAGATTACTGATACCAAATTAAAGATGGTAATAAAAAATTCAAGACACAGTTCATTAGTTAGAACAATTAATCGGTGGAATTAACAGGCCTCCAGACGTTGTGGATGCTCCAACACTGAATGTTTTTAAGAAGAGATTGAACGACCATTTGCCTGAAATGGTATAGGGTTTCCTTCTTGAACAGGAGGTTGGACTAGAAGACCTCCAAGGTCCCAACTTTTGTTATTCTGTTATTCAATCAATCAATCAATCAGAATAGAGCTGGAAGGGACCTTGGAGTCTTCTAGTTCAACACTCTGCTGAAGCAGAAGACCCTATAACATTGCAGGAACTGGGTATGTCTAGTTTAATGAAGAGAAGGACTAGGGGAGACATGATAGCAGTGTCCCAATATCTCAGGGGTTGCCACAAAGAAGAGGGAGTCAAACTATTCTCCAAAGCACCTGAGGGTAGAACAAGAAGCAATGGGTGGAAACTGATCAAGGAGAGAAGCAACCTAGAACTAAGGAGAAATTTCCTGACCGTTAGAACAATTAATCAGTGGAACAACTTGTCTGCAGAACTTGTAAATGCTCCAACACTGGAAATTTTTAAGAAAATGTTGGATAGCCATTTATTTGAAATGGTGTAGGGTTTCCTGCCTGGGCAAGGGGGTTGGACTGGAAGACCTCCAAGGTCCCTTCCAACTCTGATATTATTATATTATTATATATCAGACAAGTGATTGTCCAGTCTCTTCTTAAAAACCTCCAGTGATGAAGCACCTACAACTTCTGAAGGCAAGCTGTTCCACTGGTTAATTGTCCTCACTGTTAGTTTCTCCTTAATTCCAGGTTGCTTCTTAATTCCTAGAACTAAGGAGAAATTTCCGGACAGTTAGAATAATAAATCAGTGGGACAATTTGCCTTCAGAAGTTGTGAATGCTCCAACACTGGAAGTTTTAAATAAGATATTGGATAACCATTTGTCTGAAGTGGTGTAGGGTTTCCTGCCTAAGCAGGGGGTTGGACTAGAAGACCTCCAAAGTCCCTTCCAACTCTGTTATTCTATTTTCTGTCTGTTTTCTGTTTTTCTTGATTAGTTTCCATCCACTGTTTCTTTTTCTTGCCTTCTGGTGCTTTCCCTGAGACCGACTAAGTCGTCATTCTGTAATCAGGAATGTTACCATGGGGGACTTTACATCTAATTCTAGTGTAATCTTTGGAATAAGAGTGATCTGCAACCTCTTTGTCCATCACCTCCCCCCTCCCCCCTCAATGCTTTCTCCTTTGCTCAAATCTCATCCTGAGCATTCACCTAGGAAGGCAGAAGGTGAAACAGTTCCATTGCTGCGGGACACCATGACACTGATGCCTGTCTCGACGAAGGGCACAGAGAAATCTATGACTTCAGCTCTTTCTGCATTGATGGTCAGGGATCCAATTGCCATGTCAGCTCGCTTGTAAAACACCTGATGGGGAAACAGACAGGATGAGAGAGTGGGTTTGTTTTTCTGAGGCAGGAGACAAATAAACATCCTGAGATTTGTGAGCCAGATGAAAAGATTAATGCTGTCTAAGGCATAATATGTTAAGAAGCAGGAATATATAGTTTTAAGGGGCAGGGGCAGCTTTCCCATAAGCTGCGGTGAAGATTAGATGAGCAATCACTGTCAATGAACTGTTAAGACAGTTTCCATTTCTTCCATCCGGTATCCAGAAACCTCTATAGGTAATCCTTGACTTATGACCCCGATTGCGCTCCGAATTTCTGGTCCTATGCAAGGTGGTTTAATGAGTCACACCCAATTTTACAATCTTTTTTGCCATGCTTGTAAAGCAAACCACTGAAATTAAGTGAATTATGCGGTTGTTAAGCAAATTCGGCTTCCACCACTCAATTTGTTTGCTGAAAGCTGGCTGAAGAGGTCGCAAATGGCGATCATGTGACCCCAGGATGTTGCAGCCATAGTAAATATATGACAGTTGCCAAGCACCCCAATTTTAATCATGGGATCATGGGAATGTTGTGATTGTTGTTAAGTGCAAATAGGAATATTAGTCACCTTTTCCAGTGCCATTGTAACTTTGAATGGATGCTAAACGAATGGTTATAAGTGAAGGGCTATCATATAGAAGGACTTAAGAGTCAAGAAGAACAGGAATGGCTAGTGTTCAGGAGGAGTTGAGAACAGGAATAGGAATAACCTCCATTTCTAAGATTTTGTGTGGAAATCGAAGCCCCTAGTCTCCAATTACCTCTCCAATCATGCCGTTCCACATGCCATTGACTTTTTTCCCATGTTTGCCATTGGTGACAAGGTAGAGGTCATAGGTGAATCCCAGAGTTTTCGCCAAACGCTTCAAGATGTCGATGCAAAACCCCTTACAACATCTCTTCTTTAACTGATTGCTGTGAACAGTGCAAGGAAAGTGAAAAAGGAACTCGGCAAATAATTTAGGATCATCACAGAAAGTAAATAAGAACCAGTGTGGCACTGTGGTTAGTGTAGAACTCAATTCCTCAGCCAGTCATAAATTTCATTGGCTGAGACTTTGGGGAAGCCACCTGAGTAACTTTGGGCCAATCACCAGGACACTGTGAGTTCTAGTCCTGCCTTAGCATGACTTTGGGCCAGTCACTTTCTATCAGCCCAATCCACCTCACAGGGTTGTTGTTGTGAGGAATACAGGAAGAGGGAGAAGTATTAGTATATTCACTTCCTAGAATTATTTATAAAAATAGTAAAGTGGGATATAAATAAATAAAAATGATAAAAATATGGAGCTAGAAAACAAAATAACATGTACCACTCCAGGTTTCTTAGGAAAAAGGTGGAATGATGTACATAAGCCCCATGAGGTGCTCTGATATTTTTCAGGAAGAACAGGATTAAAGTCTAAGAATAATTTGCCATGCTTGTGAGCACCTTTCTCAAGCATATTGAAAATACCTGTCAGTGTGGTTGAGAGGGTGATGGCAGGGCACCGAGTCACGGATACAAGTCTTGGTGGCAGGATCAATGTCATCCACAATTACAAAGGGCCTTTCCTCCAAAGTTGCCACCATCAAGTGCTTGTTGTCATCTACGGGTTGCAGGAACTTCCTATAGCGTGACATACTCAGGATCCGTCGCTCCCACCTTCCCACCTGCCTCCCAAGGCGAAGAGAAGAGATTAGAGACATCCCCAATCTCCATAGTCCTGCCAGACCCCTAAGGCAATGCCAAATTCATTCAACATACAAGAATTGCTTCAATTCATCAAAACAGACAGGCATTCCTTTCGAAAAAGAGCTCCCCAATTCAGCTTCTTATATCACATTTTGAATTTTCCCCATCAACCCCTTTCCCCTAAAACCACACTCATCCTTCAACTAATGTCCTTTGGGAACAAGACAGAGGTAAAAATATTGGGTAGACAAGAAACGTCTTCTGGCATCATTCAGTGATTTAGCTTGGCTCAGTGTCCAGCCTCAGCAATTTCCAAAGCTGGAGTCAGGACTGTATACATTAGCCCACTACATTTTTCTATTGGCCAGAAGCCACATAGTGGTTATAAAATCTGGTTCGATTTAGCTTGTTTATGTAATTAAAAGTTCTTTGGTCTTTTTTATCTGGAGGGAATGCAGATGTGATGGGGAGAGAATGGAGACCGGAAAGCTCTTTCTCTAATCCTCAGAAGCTTCCAGAAATCTGCCCCAACTCCAAATTCACACATATCATGTTTTCCACAAAGTCACCTTCACTCCATATTACTTCTTTTCTAAACCTTCCTGCCTTCCAGGTATCTTTCTTGCCAACCTACAGTTCATTCCCCCCCTTTCCCCCCTCCTCACTTTAACTCACCTCTTCCCAAGTCCGATGTTTGCTAAGTGAGATTACAGCCAAAGACGGATTGATCAGGTAGCCGTCCTCATTAAAGGAGAAGTCCTTGTCACCCCATGTGACATTCATGAAATATCTGTATGAAAAGACAGAAGAAAAGCTCTTTGGACAACCCCAAGTTGTACTTTTAACCCCTACCTTCCCTCCTGCCCCCAGGCCTGACCCCAAAAACTTTTATCCAATGACTGAAACAGAATACTTGGGAAGATGTAGACTAGGCTTCTAAAAGAAACCAAGGGATTTAAAAAGGCCAATTTTGAGTAGAGATGGATGACGTGTGGGAGGAATTTGATTTGTGAATACAAGGTAGAACAGGTAAAATTGCAGAGTAAAAAGAAACAGATCTATTCTTTGACCTCTGCAGAAAAGCTAGCTAATTTTCACCCCCTTTTAACTAAATCTTAGCAACTTTTCCCACTAATGAAGTAGGATATTCTCTACCCGCTTTAGAAACAAGGAGAAAGAATATCAGTATTCAACTTGCTGTGCCCATTGCTAATCCCTCTCACGCCTTCCTTCCATCTGTTCCACCTAGTGGTCAAATGGTTTTGTCTTGATTTGTGAATGTGCCACTCATTATAGACCACATGAGTTGTCTTCTTGTCCAGGTTTTGCATCTATTATCCCCTTTCTATTCCCTTATTATTGGCCAATGGGAAAAAGGTGAACTGTCGTGAGTCTGACTTCAAGATTTTCCCTGTTTTTTCTCTAGTATTTGAATATCTTCAAGTAAAAATAATGTGAATACAGAAGGTCCAGAGGAGCAAATCAGATGAAAGAAGATGGAAGGTGGTTCTGACCTTATCCTGTATCCTAGTTTAAATTAGAATGGTAGTAATCAAGCAATGCTTGTAATCAAGCAACCAAAGCCACTTTGACATCCCTTATTCTGGGGACTACAAAGAGGAATATCAGAGCAGGGGTGGGCTGCTGGGGGTTTGCAGGGGTTTGGGAGAATCTCTAGCTAAGATTCTGTGCAGTTTGGAGAACCCCCAAATCCCACTCCTGGCTGGCCTCACCCATCCCACCCCACCCCTCCCAGGAGTCCCCATGCGACCCATTTTGGATGCAGGTGAGTGCAGGGCATGCGCAGAGAGGCTCAGGGAGGGTGAAAAATGGGCCTACCGGAAGTTCAGAAAGGCTGGAAACGAGGGCTCCAGGAGCCTGGGGAGGACGTTTTCGCCTTCCCGGAGGCTTGAGGAAAGCCTCCAGAGTCTGGGGAGGGCAAAAACAACCCCCTCACCATGTTGCAGGAGGCTGACTAGGCCATGTCCACCAGGGCCACGCCCAACCAGTAACCGGGCAGAGAACCCCTTGCTAAAATTTTTGAAGCCCACCCCTGTATGGGCTTCTGGTTCTGTTGGTTCTAAAAGTAAAAATATAGTTTGGAATACCATAACGGAAGCAGTATTACAATGCCAAGGAGGAAGTGTAGTATGATTATGCTCAAAGACATAACAGAGGAACAGAACTAGACTCCAGGTGATTAGATACAACTGTGGTCCATTTAAGTTTATGCCATATGTACATGTATGCACGATGCAAGACTTCTTATGGCTTGAGACAATCCTTCTCCAATTGTCTTGGATACAACACAATCCTATGCCAGCTGGGAAAGGCAAAAGCTGTATCCAACACAATCTGGGAGGCATCGGATTGTGGAATTAAATGGATGGAATGATGTGCAAATCAAGAAAAGAATGGAAGTGGAGAAAAAGGCACAGGGTGGGAACACGTCAGAGTTGTTCGTGGATGGGAACAGTAGATTCCTCTTGATTATACCACCCTCCCACCTAAAACGCCCTCCCCAGCCTTTTCCCCTGCTAACCGATGTAGATTCTCGTTGAACTGGGTGAGATTGGGTGCCCGACAGTCACTGTTGAATTTTGGAATTGAGCCGTAGACTTGGAAGAGGGCCTCAGCGCCTTTGGCAATTATGGCCACCCCGTTTTGTACTCTGTGGTAAAGATCATCTTTCCATCCTGCTGAAAGCACCATGAAGAGGCCCTCGGGCAGTTCCTCAGGCAGGTAGGCAGTTCTACCAAAGTTGGCACCTGCCATGAACCAAATATACCCAGGACCAGTAAGTTTGACTTCACGAGCGGCACGGAAGATGCTTTCTGCTTCTTCACGGGAACAATAGAGAAGGCAAATACGGGCATTTATTTCTCGGAGCTGGCGTTTCAGGCGGGCTCCATCTGGGTCATCAGTGAGGTTAAGGGTCACAGTGCTGCGGCGCTCCCAACCAATGAAGCTGCTATCGGTCAGGACTTCAATGTAATCTACAAAATCTTCATAGCCAGGAAACAGGGTAGTAATGACGGCAAATGCTGTCCAGTCATATTGTTCCAGGACCTCAAACATCACCTGCAACTGTTGTTTGGTTGAAGAACCAAGCTGCAGGAATGTTGATCCTTTCTCCTGGATTTTAGAAAGGACAAAAGTGATCAGGCTGAAAAGCAGAAACGGTTTTATATATTTATTTATTTGTAAAATTTATTGGCTCCCCACCTTATCATAAGGTAACTCTGGGCAGCTTACAATCTTAAAATGAGTTTTCTCACTCATTTTCCACCCAAATTTAAATAAATCATACAACTTTCCAAATGTTTTCAATTGAAGAGATAACAGTTTCAGTTTTAAGTTCTGCTTTCAACCCAGCCCTCGCCAGCAACTTGTCTTTCACAAAAATAATTTCCAAAGTCTTTATGAACAGAATTAGACCATCTTGTTAGATCTACTAACTCCTACCTGTAGCTGAAAATGAAGATGTAGTATAATTCTATTATACCTTGGTAATATTGATTTTTTTTCCAGTTCTGCTATTATTTCTAATCTCTATCATACCCCTTCCCCCATGTATACACATTTCTGTACATCTAACAGTTAAATTATCTCCTAAGAGCCCTTTTTCCTAATTGTTCACCTACTGAGTAAGCAGATTTCTGTTAGGTGACCAAGCTTCCATATATATTCATGTAGAAGAATAAGCCCAAGAAGTTATGTTACCTTGGGAGTAAGAACAATGGCTGATCCTCCATTGATACCAATGATTGGAACTGAGGTCTGTGCTGAGATGAAGTCCAGGATCTGGGCGACGTCCTCCGTTCGTGTATCATCTTCAAAAACGACTCCATGGATATGCAAGGAGGAGAGGACATCACAGAGCCGTACAATTAGGCTACGAGGATTGGTGTCGTTCAGAACGACAGGGATGGGGTTGATCTCCATGGAGAAATTGCGAAAATCCTCAGGTGAGAACCGGGCACTTTCTGGTGTGTAGGTTGAGCCACTGAAAATAATGGGAATGTTGATGGTTCGTCGCCGTAGGTCCAGGAAAGGGCTGGCACAGGCCAGAGCCATAACAAAGAGCATCCTAGCAGCGGGGGTGCCCGGGGGCAGGCTCATCTCGCAGGACTTCTATGTTCCCCCTGTAGTAGGTTGGAAGAAGAAAGAGACAAGGGAATGAGAAGCAAAAGATCAAAGAGGACAGGAGGCCAACTGTGACTTCAGAACTCAATTGGAAAGAATTTGGCTTGGCAACCAGAATGGTGTTTGGGCTAGTCTATCCTTTCTCTTCCAAGGCATCCCTTGGTAGCGTCCAGTTTCTTTATATCAGAGATGGGGAACCATGGGGTACTTTATGACAACCAGCATGGCTGATTCAGGAATTCTGGGAGTTGAAGTCCACAAGTCATAAAAGGGCCATCTTTCCCCACCCCTGCATTATATCATCCCATGCTAAACGGACCAGCTCAAGGTTGGGAAGGTAAAAAGAGGATCCACTGGACATATTAAATGAAGTAATTCCTCCCAAACTTCACATTTCCCAATTTCTCTTCCCTGAAGGTCAGTCCTTCTGAACCCCAGTCCTGTAGATATACAGGTAGTCCTCGACCTAAGACCACAATTGAGCCCAACACTTTCTGTTTCTAAGCAAAACAGTTGTTGTGAATTTTCCCCACTTTACAACCTTTCTTGCCACAGTTGTTAAGTGAATCACTGCAGTTGTTAAAGTTAGTAACAGGGTTGTTAAGTGAATCTGGCTTTCCCATTGATTTTGCTTGTCAGAAGATCACAAAAAGGGACCAAGTGACCCCAGGACACTACAACCGTCATAAATACATGCCAGTTGCCAAGCATCCAAATATTGATTAAATGACCATCGGGATGCTGCAATGGTCATGTGTAAAGAATGGTTGTAAGTTGAAGACTACCTGTGTATGATTGAAATCCCATCATTTCCAACTAAAACTGAGCAGTTCACCCAAATTTATTGAACCTAAATCAGAGCCTGAATGTCAGTTGTCAGTCCTTTGCTATGTTTGTACCGCTAAGCAGTGGATAAGATTAGACCAATTAAAGAAAATCAAGCTAACCGTAACATGGACTGAGTGTAGATCAATGGAGTTGATTAAAATGAGATAGGACTGATAGCCACTTAACTCTGGTTAAGTACATGTAGTCCTTGACTTATCACCATAATTGGGACCAGAATTTCCATTGCTCTGCAAGTTGGAAGTTAAGTGAGTCACACCCAATTTTATGAACTTTTCTTTACCATGGTTATTAAGTGAATCATGTGGCTGCCAACTGAATCTGGCTTCCCCTGTTGTCTTTGCCCGGGAAGGTTGCAAATGGCTATAACATGTCCCTGGAATGCTGCAATTATTGTAAATACATGCCAGTTGCCAAGCACCCAAATTTTGATCACATGACTGTAGGGATGCTGTGATGGTTATCATAGTGTAAGACTATTAGGCTCTCTTTTATCAGTCCCATTGTAACCTTGAACATTCGCTAAACAAATGGTTGTTAAGTCGAGGACTACCTGTATATATATATTACATGCATAAAAAATGGATGCTCAGACATTATAAAATGCTACTTCAGAATTTTATTTGGCCCTCAGAATACTTCAGAGGGCCAAATGCTACAAACAAAAGCCACAATTTCAAACATGCTCTGAATTTCAGCATTGTGTTCCTACCATTGTTCCTACCAAACACTCAACCAAATTTGATCATGGAGCTCATCTGGCTGATGTTGGGTCACTCGGTTTTAACCTGACTTACTTCACAAGGTGGTTTTGGGGGGGGGGAATGAGAGGGGACTCTACTTTTTGTCCTCAAGAGAAAAGTTTAATATATGAGACAAGAAGCATTCAAAAGATGAAGTTCCCATTTATTTGGCAACACAACCCAGGAGAATTTGCAGTGTATAATCCTGCTGTTCATAAAGTTTATCTCTAATATATAAACTATGCAGAAATCACTTCTAATCATTATGGTATTTTTTTATGATACTTTACCATCCAAATTCTTGAATTACTAGTGGGAACTATTGGTTTACTAAGAAATGAGGCAGGAAGGTTGTGTGTGGCAGGAAGGTTTTGTTGCATTTATCTGTGTGTGTACAACACACACACACACACACATATACATATACATATGTGTCAACCAATCCTTAAACTCCCCGATATCCTAAGACGGGAGTGAGGAGTTACCCTTTTGTTGCAAGTTTACCCTACAAATTGCAAGTGCCTAACTGAGATTGTTTTCCTCCCAGCTAAGGAAAAAAAGGTCACCAGAATCCTGCAAATTAGAGCCAGAGGTTAAACCCACACACACACACCTTAACCCCCAGTTTTACCCTATAGATGCTCAGTCCTTACCATGCAGGTGCTACACAGCCAAGAGAGTCCCTTGGTATGTTAGAGTAGTGGCAGCTGGGCAGTTTTAAAGCTATAATTAACCACCTGTCTCTATCTCTCTGTGTACCTCAAAAGCCTCTTCTTCACAAGAGAAATTCTTATCACAAGGTAAAATATTACAGAGAATCCTATGTTGCCTTTATTAATTTTTATTACCACTTTCACCCTGAAACAGACTACCTATGTGGCCATTTAACCACACAGCTCACCACAAAGAGTCATTCTGAGATATCAGTAACCTTAAGCTATTGCTTATTTCCTTTCCTCCTGACATTTCACCCACACTCTCAAAAGTGAATTAGATTGTAGACAGGACACACACACACATCACAGGCAACCCCCCAAACAGGCATCCTGTAAAAACTGAATAGTGTGTGTGAGAGAGAGAGGGAGGGAGGGAGAAAGAGAGAGAGAGAGAGAGAGAGGGAGCAGGAGGGAGGGAGAATTTTAACAGAATGGTTAAATTGTAGTTACTCTGAATCTTTAATTTGCCTCAAAGCAATCTGCCAAAGCCAATTGATCATTAGCACAACCATTTTATAGACATTGGAGAAGCAACTTCCAAGTCTGCTTCATAAATTATATGAATTATTTTTAGGATGCTCATAAGAATACAAAAACCTCCAAAAACAACTCTCAAAATAAACGGTACAGTTCATTTCTTTCCTCCCAAATGAAGAAAAAAAAATCAGCATTGGGGAAAACATGTATCCCGTTAGGTGTGAGTTTATTAGCACCTGCAATTTCTTTCTTGCAATGTTTTATGTTCCTTTAATGATGAAACCCCTAATTTAATATACAGTTATCCTCGACTTACGACAGTTCATTTAGTGACCATTATGACAGTTTTTTACATTTACGACTGTCGCAGTATCCCCATGGTCATATGATCAAAATTCCGATGCTTGGCAATTGATTCATATTTATAACTGCTGCAATGTCCCTGGGTCACGTGATCCCCTTTGGTGGCTTTCTGACAAGCAAAATCAATGGGAAAGCCAGATTCCCTTAACAGCTATGTTACTAACTTAACAACTGCAGTGATTCACTTTAACAACTATGGGAAGAAATGTCTCATTCAGCAACAGAAGTTTTGGGCTCAATTGTGGTTGTAAGTCAAGGACTACATGTATTTGTGGTTTATTCAAATATCAGGATCAACTAATATAAAATATGCTACAGAAAGAGTTTTTCAAATGATCATGAAGATAAAAATATGGAACTTTTGCTTTTTGTAAATGCTCCAACACTGGAAGTTTTTAAGAAAAGATTAGATAACCATTTGTCTGAAGTGGTGTAGGGTTTCCTGCCTAAACAGGGGGTTGGACTCGAAGACCTTCAAGGTCCCTTCCAATTCTGCTGTTCTATTCTATTCTATTCTATTCTATTCTATTCTATTCTATTCTATTCTATTCTATTCTATTCTATTCTATTCTATTCTAAAATGTATAACAGCATCTTTTTTATCCTCTTTTGGAAAGAAATCCATTGCTACATAGATGAATCTGCATTCACAAGATCTACATTTCAACCCTATTTTGATAATAATTGGAGTGTGTGTGTGTGTGTGTATGTAATTTCTTTTTGTTTTTTTTCTCTAAGGAGATGAATGATCAAAACTATCTATCTATCCATCTATCCATCTATCTATCTATCATCTTGATCATTCACCTCCTTAGGGGAAAAAAAACAAAAAGAAAGAATATGATTTAATGATATGATGCTTTATTCTTTCTCTTTGTTTTGTTTTTTCCCTAAGGAGGTGAATGATCAGGACTCTTCAACACTTCCACATGAAATATGTGATAGAAGAAGGTATTTCATCTCATGAGCAAAAATTATTTTGGCTCCCTTGCCTATAAAATTGCAATGAGAATTCAAGAATTGACAGATATGGTAAAAATCCTTTACACATACCCAGTGCTATGGGGATTATAATGTATAATAATATGGCCACCACCTGCCACATTCAGGAAAATCCTATGCCAAGTATGTTAATTCAGAGCTGCTCTAATATGCAAATGAGCTTGGCCCTCTGGCTCACTGTATTATTGTGATGCAGTCCGCAGTGTGAGCACCTGGTCCGGTGCCACTTGGCACATTCAATTGGTCCTGGTAGGGAAAAAAACCCCAACAAGATAAAACCCCACTGATAGCAACCACGCTAACTGATATCTCCCTGCAGTAAAATGGGCAAAATTGCATCAGATGTGTTGTGACCCAGGTTCCTGGACCCAGACTCCTGGACTCGGATGATTCAGAAAATGAGGGAGAAGACCTGGCAAGCCCTGTTTCTCTTGAGCCCTCTCCCTCCCTGGCACCCACTCAAAGGGAGGGGCCGGCACGGCCTGATTCTCCCGGGCCTTCTTCTGATTTGGCAACGCCCCAAGAACAGTTTTGGAGGGACGCAAGATTACGAAGGCTTGATCGACGTGCGCAGCAGCGGAAGAGTTGGGACAAAGCCAAGTCATAATTGTCATGCAGTGACATCTGCAGAGACTATAAATAGGAGGCGGGACTTCCTGGTTTTTTGTCTCGGACAAAGCAATGAATTTGGCGCGAGCTAACTATTTCATGGAGGGAAGAATATATTCGTGAGTAATTCTGGCCTTATCTATAATTTCCTCGTTATCTCCAGAAACTTGGCAGGCCCGTGGGTAGACGTGGCCAGGACATGTATCTATGTAAATAAAAGGGAAAAAAAAAGGAAGGCCTCTGACGGACTCTTTGCTGGGAGTATTGGGGGAAGGGAAACAGAACATTTTGTCCAAGACCTGACTAAAACATCTTCCACCAAAGATGGATCAGCAGCAGGTACAGCAGCAGTTAGAGCAGCTACACGCGGCTAACCAACAGCTCCAGCAGCAAGTGGCTCACTTGGCAGGCCAACTTGCTGCCAGGAATGTGCCTGCAGCCCCCCCCCATCCTCCCACTCCTCCTCCTCGTCGCAAGTGCCCGATAACCGTGCCGGATAAGTTTTCTGGGCAGCCTGAGATGTTCCCGACCTTCTTGGGACAGTGCCAGCTCTACATGGCTATGAGGCCAGAGGATTTCCCAGGTGACCGGGCTAAGGTGGCCTTCGTGATTAACCTTCTTTCCGGCTCGGCTGCTCGATGGGCCACGCCCTCTTGCTCCAGGACAGCCCCTGCTGGCGGACCAACAGCGTTTTGGCAGCACCTCGCACCTTGTATGAGGACCCCGTTCGAATGCTGACGGCAACCAGGCGCCTTAAGGAACTCCGTCAAGGGAAACGCCCCCTGCAGGAGTACATCGCCGAATTTCGTCTTTTGTGCCAGGACTCTGACTGGAATGATGCAGCGCTGGTGGACGCGCCCAGGAGGGACTCTCAGAGGAATTGCAAGACGAGCTGGCCCGCGTGGGCGCGCGGACCCTCGACAACTTGGTGCCTTTGTCTCCGCCTCGATGCCCGTCTGCAACGGGCGACCGTCCCGTCGCACCCCCCGGGACCCTCCGTCGACATCTGCACCCCCACTTCCTGCACCACCAGCACCCAGGGTCGCCCCACGTTTTGTAACCACTGCGGAAGAGCCCATGGAGTTGGGAGCGGCCAGACCTCGCCTAACAGCCCAGGAGCGGAACCGGAGGCGCCAAGGGGGATTGTGCCTGTACTGTGGGGGGCCCGGCCACTTCGCCGCTTCTTGCCCCAGAAAGCGAAGTGGGGCACGCACGCCGGTCCCCGAATCACAGCGTGACCAATCGGGAAACGGAGCAGGCCCGACCTCGGGGAAACCCTAGGTCGGGCACGTACTAAGCCCCCACTGGACGTTGCGGAAGTAGACTCTGGGCCCCCTCGGCATCTGATTCTGGACACACGGATATGGTTGGGGAACCAGTCGGACGGGCTCCAGGCGCATGCGCTGGTGGACTCAGGGGCCACAACAAACTTTATGGACCAGGCCTTTGTGACCCAGTTTGCGGTCCCCGTGGTTCCGGTGGACCCTCCGATGCGGGTAGAGACAATTGATGGACGAGAACTGGTGTCGGCCCCATTAAATTCGCCACCCAGCCTTTGCGCCTGGCTATTAGGGACCATGAGGAGGCGATCCAGTTTTATGTCACGGCGGACCTTCATTTTCCCTTGGTCCTTGGTTGGCCTGGCTTCGGACCCACGATCCTCAGGTGGCCTGGTCGCGAACGCCATCTCTTTCCCGAGTCTGCAGTGCGTCGATCACATCCGCCACACCTGTGCCGGCCAGAACGCCCCACCGCTGCCATCACCTTGCCGCCTGAGCTGACGGACTTCGCCGACGTGTTCAGCGAGAAGGAGGCGGACCGACTACCCCCGCATCGGCCCTACGATTGCCCCGTGGACCTTCTGCCCAACGCACCACTGCCTGTGGGACGCCTGTATTCCATGTCGGAGCCCGAGTTGGCCGCCTCAGGGACTTCCTGGACAAAAACCTGGCCCGAGGGTTCATCCGCCTTCAAAGTCCCTCTCTCGGCCCCGGTCCTCTTTGTGAAGAAGAAGACAGGGACTTGCGCCTATGCTGTGATTACCGCCGGCTAAACGCCATTACGGTGCGGAATCGCTACCCCCGCCGCCATCCCGGAGCTACTGGAAAGGTTGCGGAGGCCACGATCTTCACCAAGCTCGATCTCCGGGGGGCCTACAACCTGGTGCGGATACGAGAAGGAGACGAATGGAAGACGGCATTCGGCACCCGATACGGACACTACGAATACACTGTCATGCCATTTGGGTTGACCAATGCTCCCGCCGTTTTTCAGCACTTCATGAACGACGTGTTCCGAGACATGTTGGATCGGTTCGTGGTTATCTACCTCGACGACATCCTGATTTACTCCCGGTCCAGGAAAGCCACCTTCGACACGCCAGTCTGGTTCTGCAACGCTATGGAGCAACAACTCAATGCGAAGCTGGAGAAATGCGTCTTCTTCCGGACTTCCATAGAATTCCTCGGGCATATCATCTCGCCCGAGGCATAGCCATGGACCCATGTAAAGTAGAAGCTTTGTGTAGCTGGGAAGCCCTCGTCGGGTGAAGGATGTTCAGCGCCTACTGGGCCGCCAACTACTACGGACCTTCATCCCGGCTTCGCCACACTGACAGCTCCACTTACCCAGCTCCTCAGGAAGAAGGTTGCATTCCGTGGGGTCCCCGCAGCAAGAAGCATTCACAGCCCTCAAGAAAGCCTTCGTCACGGAACCCGTCCTGAGGCATCCCGACCCGCTCCGGCCTTTTGTGGTGGAAACGGACGCGTCAATGTGGCTCTGGGAGCGGTGCTGCTACAGGCTCCGGCGAATGGTGGCACACTTTTTCCCTGCGCTTACTACTCCGGAAACTCAACCCTTCCGAGCGCAACTACACTATCTGGGAAAAAGAGTTGCTGGCTATCAAGGCTGCATTCGAGGCTTGGCGACACCATCTGGAGGGCCCGACATCAGGTGGAGGTCCGAACGGACCATCGGAATCTCGAGCACCTCACCACAGCTCGGAAGTTAAACCAGCGGCAGATCCGTGGTCGTTGTTTTGCCGGTTCAACTTCCGCGTGACCTACATTCCCAGCGGTCACAACCGGAGGGCGGATGCCCTGTCCCGCAAGCCAGAGTACCTCTGCGCCAAGGACCCCTTCCTCCACGGACAGTGCTGCGGCAGAAGCCTTGGCCGCAGCACGGGAGCCAGTGGACTTGCGGGCCCAGGTGCGAGGCGCAGCGCCAGGACGCCTGGTCGCAGCAAAGGAGAGCGGAGGTGGGCCCCACGCCTCCTTGGACCTTGGAGGAGGACTTACTCAAGTTTCGGGGCGATTATATGTGCCCACAGGACCACTCCGAGCCCTCGTCATGACCCAGTGCCACGACAACCCTGCAGCAGGACA
Source organism: Ahaetulla prasina (assembly GCF_028640845.1). Lineage (NCBI taxonomy): Eukaryota > Metazoa > Chordata > Lepidosauria > Squamata > Colubridae > Ahaetulla > Ahaetulla prasina. Next base: position 23,773,617 of record NC_080542.1, read on the forward strand.
TTTTGGGTTCTTCAAGACCTCCACCTGGTGACACGGACCTTTTGGTGGCCCAGTGCGGCATGATATACATGCCTACGTGACATCCTGCGTACCGTGCCGGCAAGCCAAGACCGCCACGGGGCCCCTCCCGGCTCCTCCAGCCCTTGCCGACACCCGACAGACCCTGGGGCGATCTCTATGGATTTCCTGACAGACCTGCCGCCGTCCTCTGGGTTCACCACGGTGCTGGTGGTGGTGGACATGCTCACCAAGATGGCACACTTCATCCCATGCCGCGGACTGCCCACAGCCGCAAAACGCCCGCCTCTTTCTGCAGCACATCTTCCGCCTCCATGGTCTACCGGACAGGGTGGTTTCGGACCGCTGGAGTTCAGTTCACAGCCCGCTTCTGGAAGAGCCTGATGGCGCGTTGGAGGTGCAGGTATGTCTGTCGTCATCGCACCATCCGGAGACCGACGGGGTACAGAGAAGGTCATCGGTATACTGGAACAGTATCCCCGTTGCTTCACCAACCAGCAACAGGACAACTGGGCCGACTACCTGTCCCTGGCGGAGTTTGCTTTTAACAACTCTCAGCACACCTCTACTCAGATGACCCCGTTCTTTGCCAATGTGGGTACCATCCGGCTCTTCCTCTGGCACCACCGGACTCTCCTGTTCCCGAACGCAGACCTTCCTGACGGAATTGCATGCGGTCCAACAGTTGGTACGCCAGCAGCTGAAAACACAAAAACAAAGAATATGATTTAATGATATGATGCTTTATTCTTTCTCTTTGTTTTGTTTTTTCCCTAAGGAGGTGAATGATCAGGACTCTTCAACACTTCCACATGAAATATGTGATAGAAGAAGGTATTTCATCTCATGAGCAAAAATTATTTTGGCTCCCTTGCCTATAAAATTGCAATGAGAATTCAAGAATTGACAGATATGGTAAAAATCCTTTACAGTGCTATGGGGATTATAATGTATAATAATATGGCCACCACCTGCCACATTCAGGAAAATCCTATGCCAAGTATGTTAATTCAGAGCTGCTCTAATATGCAAATGAGCTTGGCCCTCTGGCTCACTGTATTATTGTGATGCAGTCCGCAGTGTGAGCACCTGGTCCGGTGCCACTTGGCACATTCAATTGGTCCTGGTAGGGAAAAAAACCCCAACAAGATAAAACCCCACTGATAGCAACCACGCTAACTGATATCTCCCTGCAGTAAAATGGGCAAAATTGCATCAGATGATTGCCAAATCTCTTGATTTGGCAACGGATGGAAAAGGTTAACCATGCAGATCTCACTCACAGCGGAAGATCTCAGTTCAAATCTGGAGGTGCCCAGCACACTCGACCTGTCGGTTGTCTCCTGCAATGCTAGAGGCCAGTGTTTCTCAACCTTAGCAACTTGATGATGTGTGGACTTCAACTCCCAGAATTCCCCAGTCAGCACTCCGCACATCTTCAAGTTGCTAAGGTTGAGGAACACTGCTATTGGCACAAGAGCCCTGCTTTGGGACCTAAAGCCCCACAGCTTCATAGCAATGTGTAACAAGGTCTTTTTCTTTCTTATCACCCTGGCTCTAGCTCTGGTTCTTGCTTAGGGTGCTTTCTCTTTATTGTTTGACTACCTTTATGGTTTTTCTGCTCCAGTTTGAATCTGTCAAGCCTTCCTTAATTGGTTTCTGGTTGTACCTGTTAATCCTCTTCTCAAATCAATACTCAGATCACCAGTCATGTGGAACTGGATGATCCTTCGTTAGGGATGTAACCATAACGCACATTAATCTGTTTTTAAGAGAATGTTTGAACTCACATACTAAATGACAGGCGGTGAAGGGAGCAGCTTAGATCATTTGTGTGAATGTAAGGATGACAATAACAAATTGTGTTTGGTATGGCAACTCCTTTCCAGCATGAAGAAAAAGTGACAGCTCTAAGGATTCGGATCAGAAGACATCTGCGTTGAAAGATAAATATAATTGGGTGAAGGGACAATCTTCATCAGTCTGGGATCTTAATTCTCAGCCTCCTTCCTTTTTGTGATGGAGCATTTTCTGTTGTCAAGTGTTGCAATGCTTCTTGGCCCAGGGTGAATTTACCTGCACTTTCTCGCTCCAAAGACTGCATTCTCAGAATTCAGATAGGACTTGCCATAAAGAAGGATGTAACAACAACCTAAAGATGGAGACTGTTGACATGCAGACTGTGAACTGAGACAAGCATGGAGTTTGGCTTCTTCCTTACTAATGAAGAACTCTGTTCTGGAATATCCCTTTCCCTTCAGTGCAATTCTGAGACTTGATCAGTATTTCTCAACCTTAGCAACTTGAAGATGTGTGGACTTCATTTCCCAGAATTCCCCAGTCAGCCATGCTGGCTGGAGAGTTCTGGGAGTTGAAACCCACACATCTTCAAGATGCCAAGGTTGAAAAATACTGGCGCAGATCAATTCATTCCCGAAGGCAAAGTGCCTCGCAAGGGTTTTTAGCTGCTTCTGAATCCACCAGAAATGTTGAGCTGATTCCTAACAGGCGTTTGCTGCCAAGTAAGTATTACACACCTCTCTGGCACAGAGTGGATTCATCATTCTCCACTCCTTCAGATTTGGATGTACCTGGGAAATGGTAATATCAGCAGCTAGGGACTGGACTGGTATCAGGACAGCTTGCTCAGTGATGGAGGGAATCCAGGTAGGAGGAACCCATGCCAGACAAAGAGACAGGGAAGTGGTAGTTAGAGAGAAGTCCAAACCACGGATGCCTGGTCTATAACTTTCCTCCTTTGCCAGAAAAGATCAGGTGTATGGAGACATGCCTAGAATATCATGCCCATTGCAACTCAGTCACGCAAATCTGCAAACATGCATCCTCCTAAATAGAGTTAATCCTCGACTTACAACAGCTCATTTAGTAACCACTGGAAGTTATAATGGCACTGAAGAAAGTGCCTTATGACCAATGTTCACGCTTACAACCCTTCCAGCATCCCCATGGTCACATGATCAAAATTCAGATGCTTGGCAACCGACTCATATTTATGACGGTTGCAGTGTCCCGGGGTCATGTGATCATCTTTTGTGGCCTTCTGACAAGCAAATTCAACGGGGTAGCCAGATCCACTTAACAACTGTGTTACTAATTTAACAACTGCAGTGATTCAATTGCTACAACTGTAGCAAGATTGTAAAACGGGGCAAAACTCTATTAACAAACGTCTCACTTAGCAATAGAAAACTGGGGCTCAATTATGGCTGTAAGTCGAGGACTACCTGTACTGCAGCTGTGTACAGATTTGCCTCTTCCAGCCACTCCGTCACTCTGATCCTTAAGCAGGAATTTCCTACTTGTTTTTGCTCTTTATTGTTCGTGTTTTATGTCTGTGATCTTTTTCAATGCCACCGAGCCATTCCGAGTGCTATAGAAAAAGAAAAGCTTCCTCTCCAAGAAATGAAAGCTATCCTTTGCCCACATATACACAATGGCCTGGTGCCATTATAAATGCGTGGGCAAAAGGTAGCTTGGTTTTCTTGGAGAGAAGATAGCGAGTCCTGCAGCAGCTAATCAGATATTTCTACTCCAGTATTAATATTGCTCCTTGGAAAATTTATACCTTGTCTCTGGGAAATTTATACCTTGTCTTCAAATAACAGCTCCAGGCAACACACACACACACACACACACACAAAGATCACATTTTACAAAGTTATAAAACTCTCCCTGAAAGAGTTAATAATTACCCTCTGAACCAAAATAGAAATGAGAGCTTTAAAATAAACCGGGATGCAACTAATCAACTAAAGCTGAATGAGTATAAAAGCTTGGCCAAAGGGAGCAGAGGAGATACTAAGGTTTATTTCCTCATCTCATTCTGCCCTTTTGTGTAATCCCAATTGTGGTGGTTTAAACCGTAGCTAAATTGGGAGTGGGGGGCATTCAGAGAAATAGCATTACCAAGACAACATGAAACTCTTTTGTCCAGAAAAGATTTGGAGGAGAGGGAGAAATGAATTAGAAAAAGCACGGAAGAGAAATTGAACTGGGCGGATTTGATGGCTGTTGCTGACTGCTACAAAATTCTGAAGGATTTGGTACCTATACTAAAAGATTGGCACTGATTTCCCAATTGCTCAACAGACAGCCACAATCTGAGGCATTGGTTCTAACCTTTAAAGACCTGCACCATTTACAGTCTGAATATCAAAACAAGCCGCTTCCCTTAATGATCTACGAATGTAGCTGTTGCAATCAGGAGAAGCTCTTTTGAAGATGCTCCTGCTATCAACAACCTTGGAAATTGCTTTTGGCCTCTGAACGCATCTCTTCTGCCAGACCTGTAATTCTTAACTGACTTCTGTGTGGTGATTGTATTAATTTTCATACAAATTAATATGTGTTTAACTTTTTGGATCAATGCGTCTGGCTAATGGCTTAAATATGAGCCAATGTGGAAAGACAAGGCATGCAAGTAATAAATAAATAAATGGATGGATGGATGGGAGGGAGGGAGGGAGGATGGAAAGAAGGAAGGACGTTGATGTTGAGTGTATAAAAATATAGATAAAAAAATAATTTCTGTGATAGGCCTCATATGGGGTCCACCCTAAATAGGAAATTTGTGCTTATATTGTTCAAAATATAGGTGAAATTTTATATTTAATTTATATTTAATTTTTATGGCTGCCTTGGTCCACCTGCCATCAGTTTTTGCTATGTGACTGGCCCATTTCCATTTCATTTTTTTTACTCTCTTGATGATATTGTATGCTATATGGAAATGTATACAATACATTGGGCCGGTCACATAGCAAGAAGAACTGATGACAGGTGGACCAAGGAAGCCATAGAATACAGCCCACTTGACAAAAAGCATCCATGAAAGAGACTGAAAACAAGATGGAGCAACAACATCAGCAAGGATTGTGGGCCCAATTGGCAAAAGAAAGGTCAGGACCATATTGGTTGGAATCATATGGAAGAGGCCTTCATGGATAAACGATGATGATGATATATGAAATTTTATGGTTAATCTGTATGAGCAATTGCAAATGGGTACTCAGAAATGGTTGCCATTTTGAGGTGGGCTACATGTACAAGTTACAGCATTTTAATGCTGACGAGGCAATGCTTCTCCATCAACAGAACTGAAATAAAAAGCAACACTGAATATGTTATTAGTTTTAATAGCCATACCCCTAAAGTGCTACAGACAATTTACAAGTACCTGTAAGGTTATCCTATAAATGAATGGCAGAAATTTAAAAAGGGGAGGAAGAAGAAAACAAGAAAACAAGTAACAATTCTTAGTACTTACAGCAGCAGCTTAAATGGAAATGATTCATAGAAGTCAGGATCCAGACTAGCATAGCAGTTGATCCCCAAATCCCAGTTGTTCACCTGCTACAGCCAGGTGGAATCACATCTTTAAGATCAATGCTATATTATCCAGCATTTACTAAAGCTATGCTGGTTTTTGGATTTGGTTCCAAAAAGATGCTTTGGAGTGTCTCAGAATGCAGAATATTTGTCTCAATAAAGAAGAATATTTGCAACTTAGGGTTGAAATGAGGGGTCCCTGGGGCTCTCTGAGCTTGGTTGTTTTCTTGCAGATGTTTCATTACCCAAACTAGTATCATCATCAGTGCTCATAAGGAGTGGGGTTTACCTAGCATTGGTCTGCAACTCTTAGCTTCTCTCAAATCCTTGAATCTCCCTCTCCCCAAATGCCGTCAACGTGCTATTTAAGATAAAATAATTAAATGTATGGGTATAATAATGTCTTTCTTTTAATTACATTGTATTTAAATTTGGGGTCTTTTTTTTCTCCTTTTGGTTCCCCCACTATTAGGATTATAGCTTCTGAAGAAGGTTTATACATTCCTCAATGAAAGGCTTCTCTCTTTACAGGATTGGAAAGTGATGATGGTGCAAATCAAATAGACCAGTGGCCCCCAACCTTTTGGGCACCAGTGACCAATTCTGTGGAGAGAGGTTTTTCTGTAGACCGGGGGGAGGGGGCATGGTTTTGTGTGCTGTCTGCATCCCAGGAATGGGCTTTCGCTTGTTTGCGCGGCCCAGTTTCTTGCATGCCACGGTCCGGTGCCAATCCACAGACTGGAATTTGGGACCCTGAAATAGACTTTTAGCAACAATTAAGAGGCTATTCATCATTTGTGTTCTATCAAGAATGATGTAAAATAAAATGACTCTGCAAACACGAAACATTTAATTCAAGCTAAAGGAGCTCTTAAGAAGTTCTTAAGTCTTCTTCTCAGGTGTATTTTGCCTGTCATTTAGACCAATGCTTTAATTATGTGTTAGTATACACACACACACACACACACACACACACACACAGACAAAACCACCAGAAATCAAATTCTTAAAAAATAGGAAGATAATATATCACATTCTGGAATGAAACATGAAAAAAAATATATATTAATGCTTCCTAAATAATGTAAACAAAAGATGACAATTCAAGAGAAAAATACCGATAGCCCTGGGAAACAAATTTGCAAGTCTCAACATCCTACCAGCTCTCGTTTGGATAGGTGACATTATAGGTACATTCAGATGAATTCCATACATTTCCATGTGCCAAGACTGCAATTCAGAATTCTATTATCAACGTCCCTCGGTATCCAGTAAAGGCATACCACAGATAGACATGTATGTCACATATATACACAACAAAGACATATCCATGACAATGCCCAAGCCCACACCCACATATACAGACAGCACCTTGCTAGCGCAATCTGCTGGGAAATACACAGAAGGTTGTGTCAAGACTCTATACGTCTTTGTCAAACCCATCATTACAAGTGACTTCAGGAAAGGTTGTTTTATCTCACCACAGGCAAAGTGTGTGTGCTTGTGTGAGCCACCCCTCTCCTCAAATGTGCCGGTTATGTTTAGATTTTTAGAAGTAAACTGAGCTCTTCCTTCAAATTAAAAGTGTAAAGTTGCACCGTGGACAACACCAACATAGGGGTGGGGGTGGGGAGAAACAGTCCCTGCTGTTTTGACACCATTGCATAAATTAAGCAGACCCCTAAATTGTCAAACCTCAATTGGAACACAGAGCTTGATCTCCTTCACTGACACAAGAGAATGAGAGCTATCTGCAGAGATGGGTCTACAAGTGCGATCCCGAATGGAGAAGTGGTTAAGCATCCATCTCTTGTGCCTCTTCGCCGAGGAGGAAGCAATTTCTGCAATCATAGAAGTGTTTCTATTCCTGGGAGCGCAATCAAAAAAAACAGCACTCTGCCCAGCTCATCAGGGCCATGTGCGAGCAGAGACCAACATCCCCAAGCTGCCTCCATGCCGCCTTTCCCTTTCCTGCTCCTGTCACCCCATCACTGGGGGAGAGAGGGCGGGGGGGGGGGAATCCTCATTTTTGTGTCCGGAGGCCATCCTGAATAGCAGTGGTGATGATGGAGGGGACAATAGTCACAATAAAGAGGGAGAATAATAGAAAGTCAGGTTATCCTGGGAGGAGAGGTGGGGAGAGAGGTCTGGGAGTTCTTTTGTAAGCATTTTAATCTGTTAAGACAAAATGATAGACTGGTTTTGCTGCCTGCCCCCCCCCCCAAATGGCACGTAACCAAGACCTGGCAATGTGGTCAGAAGAGTCTCTTGTAGCAAGGCTGGGAAAGGGGCAACTTGCATCCAGAAGGAACGGAGGGAGTGAGGGTACTGGGGAATCAATAGCTGGGGAATCAATTTCTTCTCCATGATGGCACCTGCCCTGTGGAAGATCTTCCCATCCTTCGCCATACAAACAGCTCTTACTGTTGGCCTTTTGCAGCTCTTTGCCAGGGATTGAAGTCAAGATGAGTCCTTTGATATGGGTTTATGGGATTTGTAGTTTTACTATGCCTCAGGTGTTTGATTTCTATTTGGTTTAATGCTGTATTTCTCAATCTTGTCAACTTTAAGATGGGTGGACATCAACACCCAGAATTCAGTGAGCTAGCTGGGGAATTCAGGGAAGTCTGCCCCTCTCAAAGATGCCAAGGTTGCGTGGAAAACCTGATTTTAATTTTGTTCGCCTCCCAGAGCGCCTTGAATAGATGAGTGGCCTTCGAAAAATGAAAGAATGAAATAAAATAAAACTCTGGTATAGTTGTCTAGAGCCTCAAGAAAGTTGCTTTTTCACAACTCCATCATGCCCTCTTTGTAAAATGGGAATTATAATTTGAGAGAGAGGGGGGGGGAGAGGGGGGAGGGAGGGAGAGATAAGGGGAGGGAGGGAGGGGCGAGAGAGAGAGAGAGAAAGAGAGAGAGAGAGAGAGAGAGATTACAGAGACAAACAGAAAGGGGTATGGTAATTCTTTATCATGCTGCAAAATATTCCAAGTCTCCTTGAACTTCTTCAATGTGTGAGATGAAGGACTGTGATAGTGTCAGACAGCTTGGAGAAGGAGGCTGAAGAAGACCAGGGTTCCTTGGGGAGACTCTGACTGGTCTGCCACTCCGTTAATCCTACTCTTCCAAATCTCTGTGAGATCAAGGGGAAAAACATGTGCCCTCAACTGGCAACCTCTGAGGAAGAGCCAGTTAGAAATTCTGAAAAAGAATTCACTTTTGATCTGGATTTAGCCTGCCACCTGCTCAGAGGAATTCCAGCAAAAATGAAAGGAAAGCTGGAATTGCTAATGTCTGTTATCACATGTTTGCATGGATTTCTCAGTTCTTCAAGACATCTTCCTGATTCTTGCTCCGTTATTCTCAAATCTCTACTTCCCACTTTCCTCACCCCATCTCTCAAGAGCTTTCTCTCTCTCTTTCCTTCTCCCCCCCCCCAACCCTCCTCTCTTTACTTCCTACTGGAGATATTGATTTTTTCCCCCTGCCTTTTCTCTTCCTCCCCTCGGGCCCGAATCGTGCTGTGTTTTTGTCCCTTTCCTTGCTTTGTATTTCTGCGCGTGTCTCAGTTGGAAGAACGCAGAAACGAACATGGTCTCAAGGTGTAAGACATGGCTAGGTGAATGCCACCCGTCTGGGCGCAAGGCCTCTCTCTGCCCTGAACCCAGGCCAAGCCGGTGGCGCTCATCTGGGATTAAAAGAGGCGGGTCACTTGGGGTGCTGCAACTTGACTTGGCCCAACCTGCAACTGTTTCTCCTATGGAAAACACCCCATTATTGGGAGGGGTGTCTCATTAGGCATGTGCCTCCCAAGGGGGCGTCTGCAAACCTAGGAATTCTTCAGATGGGTTTCTGCAGATCCTTCTTGCTAGGGTGAAGGATACAACTGTGGCTTTGTTATGTTTGGCAAAACTAATATGCTGTTAGTTAACACTGCAGCAAGGAGCATAAACACTGCCAAAATACTAAGGGTTATAAAAGGAGGCACTTCATCACTTGAAGGCAAAGGAGGGTGTTATTCAAAAGGTCAGTCTCATTCATCTAAAATACCTGGCCTGAGCATTCTGAATTATCATTTTTTTAAAACAAAAAATAATAATAATCCTGGTTTAGACCGTGTAGGAAGTTACTTGTATGAGTTTGTGATAGTCAAAAATCAGGAGTCTGCTGCATGTATTAATTCAGACTAGCAGATATTATTAAAGGGCATAAGCTTTCGTGAGCCTCCACTGAGTTTATGCTTTTTAATAAAATTTGTGAGCCTGAAAAGTACTACGGACTGTTTCTGATTTCTGGTTCAGACCAGGAATTGAATTGCAACATGTACAGTACAAAAATTCCACTCCATTTTCTGAGCTATTCCCCATTCATCCATCTCAATTCTCCCTTTGCCCTGCAATGATGAATACAGAATAAAGGATTGAAGACATGGGAAGATCAATTCCAGATGGATGTTAGGGGGGGGAAAAAAACTTCCCAATAGTAAGAGTACAGCTAGTCCTCAGACATACAACAGTTCATTTAGTGGCGGTTCTAAGTTACAATGGCACTGAAAAAAGTGACTTATGACCACTGCAGCATCCTCAGGGTGACATGATGAAAATTCAGATGCTTGGCAGCGGACTCATATTTATGACGGTTGCAGAGTCCCAGAATCGTGTGATCACTTTTTGCGACCTCCTGACAAGCAAAGTCAATAGGGAAGCTAGATTCACTTAACAACCATGTTACTGATTTAACAGCGACAGTGATTCATTTAACAACTGTGGCCAAGAAAGGGGCAACTTAAAATGGGGCAACTTAACATAAAGGTGAGGACTACCTGTAGTTGGGTCATGATCTAACACCCCAAAGAGGAAGATGGACTTCTTTTCATTTGATGTCTTCAATAAGGATATCCCAGCATTTCTCAAAAGTTAGCCATTTTAAGATAGGTGGACTACAACTCCCAGAGTTCCCCTGCCAGTATAGGAATTGAAATCCACAGATCTTAAAATTGCCAAGTTTGGGGAAAAAACAGGGCTAGACAGCCACCTGTCTGGATGCTTTTGCTGCATTAATCAGAATTCCTGGAGTGAGCACCAGATGGTCTTATGTCCCCTTCCAAGGCAAGGGTTATATTATACTACTGAAATATATTATACACTGGAAGGACAAACTGCATATTTCACTGGCAGAATCAGAAAGGCTGAGGCTACCAGAGATAAGTTAAGAAAACCAGAAGGGACCTGTCTCCATCTGCAATAGCACTTAGTCCACAGTCCTTGCGACCAAAGCAGAGAGACCAAAACACTTTTCTTAGTACAGGAAGTCCTCAACTTCCAACAGTTCACTTAGTGACCGTTCAAAGTTCCAACAGCACTGAAAAAAGTGACTTATGACTATTTTTCATACTTATGACCATTGCAGCATCCCCATAGTCACATGATTTAAATTTGGATGCTTGAAACTGATTCACATTTATGACGGTTGCAGTGTCTTGGGGTCACGCGATCACCTTCTGATAAGCAAAGTCAATGGGGAAACCAGATCCGCTTAAAAACAGTGTTGCTAATTTAACAACTGCGGTGATTCATTTAACAAATGTGGCAAGAAAAGTCGTAAAATGGGACAAACAAATGTTTCACTTAGCAACATAAATTTTGGGCTCAGTTGTGGTCGTAACTCAAGAACTACCTGTACTTGGTTCCTTACGCTGGGTTGAAAAAAAATCCCAAATGAAGTTGAGAAGCAAGGCTAGAAAAGTATAAGAATCTGTGGGTCAGGCCTGAACCTTGTTGCGCTAATGACATATAGGACACTGGAACTCAGGCTGAGCATGAGCCGCGTATGAGTATTAGATGGCAAAGGTATAGCCCCATTGAACTCCAAAAGTCTCTTTTGGGCTAAGATTGTGGGAAGATCTGTTCACACAAGATCAACTGAAATACGGTGTGCTAAACTCTGTTAGGGTGGAAAGAGTATTGACATTTTTGAACATTGGGGAAGATTTCTGAGAATGCAAAAATCAAAACAAAAAATGGATCATTGAACAAATCAACCCAGAGTTGTCACTCAAGGCAAAAATGATCAAATTCAAGTTATCCTATTTTGGACATATTATGTAACTCTCTGGAGAAGGGAGTTATTGCTGAGAAAGGTAGAAGGAAAAAGAAGAGAATGACCATCAGCAAGATGGATGGACTCATTAGAAAAGCAATGGGTGCACCATTGGAGGACCTGAAGGACCAGGTTTGGGACAGATTGTCATGAAGAAAATCTATCTGTCTGATTGCTAGGAGTCGACACCTGCTGGATGGCATATAATCAATCAAGCAAACAAACTAATTAATTTTAACCTTAGTTAGGCGGATGCATGTCTGCATGCATCCAATTTACTGACAGCTGAGAACCTCGTACTCAAAGGCATCTCTGGATTAGTTATTATGATCCAGTGTATTGATGAAACCAGAATGTGGGTAAACTCAGTAACCAGATTATAAATTTTGTACTCCATTGGGATGATTAGAAGTTCTTTTGATCCCACTCCAAAACTCTGTGAATGTCTGAGCTAGAGAGGGACTGTAGCATTTACTGGCTCAAATGAAAGGTCCATCAAGTTTAGGATCCAAGATATTGAACCAGATGTTTTTCCATCAACGTCTTCTGTTTGTCCTACATAATACATTATATTCAGAGATACACCATTTCTGAACATGGGATCCCCATTTCACCCATCCAGCTTTATAATTACTGACAGGCATCCCTTCTTTGGAAGGTTTAAAAATCTCTTTTTAAACCTCCTAACTGTATTGCTCTCATATACGAAGGCAGAGAACATCAGCTGTTCATTCTATGTTGAATACAGAAGAGGTTTCCTGTTGCTTCTCTGCATCTATGGCCAGCTGTTTTGACAAATACTCATATTTGCTTTCTTCATCATTATTGATAATTTTATGTCACCTCTTATTAACATTTTTACATACAATTTTATTAATTTATTAAAGATTTTTCTAAAAAAATGAAGATACAAACTAATATAAAGTGAGAAAAGGAAAAGAAAGAAACAGATGTCAAAGAGAAAGCTAGAAGTGCAAGAAAGGAAAGGGGAAAAAAGGAAAGGAAAAGGAAAATAGAAAATAGAAAAGAAAGCAGCTACAAAGGAGTAGCTTCCGAGCCTCTTTACGGCAATTATAAGTACAATTATAAATTTACCTCTTACCCTATGGTTACATCGTAACTCCCTCCTTCCTAACGTCTCTTCTATCTGGTCATCAAAACTATGCACCAGAAATTAATTTTTCACACAAAGAGTCTATAAAGGATTTCCAGTCCAGTAAATGTGGATAATTGTCTTTTCTCTGAAGTTAGAGATTTCAATTTACTGTAGCCATCTCAACTTCCCATTTTCCTAAATTACCACCCATCTAGCCTGGGGGTCTGCATTTATAATTGGGGGATGCCCCCATTTCAGGGTTAAAGGGGCTGGGGGGAGCCCAGCCTAGGATCCTCAGACTTGGTTTCTCTTTCAGCCACGCTGCCTGGATGAGGCACATAAGCTTCGGAGAGGTTTAATCAAAGCCAGCAGGTTTCATTTCCACCTGCCAAAGCTTGAAGGAATAAAATCCCCTGGACTTTTGCAGGTTTGGGGAGGGAAGGGGGAAGAGGGGAGAACTCAGACAGTCTGCAAAGAGCGGATAATACTACCCAAGGGGAACCAATTGTTGGGTTCCCAAGGCTGGAGGAGAGATGAGGGGTTCAGTGTTTTGTGCCTCAATTTCACACCTTCCACAAACCCTTAATCCCATCAAGTGACACTCCCAGACTCTCCATTGCTGGTAATTAATTTACAAGCATATACATGCTCACTCTCTCCAGACTTTGAGCACAGAATCTCTGCTGATGCCTCATTATTTTAGTTTACTACATCCATATCTCTGGTTTTTCCCATCTCCCCCTCCTCCCCGCTTTTAAAATTTTGTTCGCAAGTATGGAAGTCCCTTGTTTTCCCACCTTTTAGCCACATTATTTAGTCCTGACTCTGGAAGATGGAGATAGTGATTGGCATCTGTAAGATACATTTCTGTAGACTTCACTAACCTGTGAGATGAAGCTGCTAGAGGCTGGGGCAGGAACGATAGCAATAAAATGAGATTTCAGCCCAGCTCCCTTCTCATTAAAACCAAAAATAAAATAAAGCCTTCTTGAATTTGCTTGGGAAAGAGATTCTCCCAACCCACAATTCCTTGTCCCCCCAATTCCTTGTCACCCCTAGATGGGGTGCTTGCTGCAGTTGCTCAGAACTGAGGGTGGATGGAGCTGTGCACTTGCTCTAGAGAAGTGTGCAGGGGCTGAGTTCTGGGTGAGGCCAGATCAAGCTGAAACTAGCAGTCCTCAAATCATCTGCCAACTTCACTGCTCTCGGTTGCTCCAATCTTCTTGCACCGGGCTTCATGCAGAGGTAAAACAAGACTCCCTAGCCAAATCGCTGCTTTCATCTCTCCTCTCAGCAAGGCCCTTTTCCAGCTGTTTTGATCTCTGCCCGTTTCCTGGAACCCAGAACCCAGGTGGCCACTTTCACTCGGACAGCTGTGGCTGGTAATTTTGACTGCGTCCCTCTGCTGCTGCCTTCTCTGCTCTCCCCTTGTGTGCGTGTAGCGGGGGGGAGACCTTTCCATAAGTGTCCATTAGTGGCTTGTTTTGGTAACCGGAACATCTGGAGGAAGGGGGTGGATCGGCAATCATTCCAGGTTTTTGCTTGGAGGAACAGGTGGGGGGTTGATGGCAGTGAGAGATAAATGAGAGAAGGTATGGGGGGGGGGACACAGAGATGATGTGCACACCAGAAAAATGGTTCAGGGTGAGAAGAATCAATAGAGGGAGGGCCACCAGAGGTCTATAGGTCCAACTGAAGGAAGATTCAGCATCACCGTGCCAAGCAGGTAGAAAGAGAGAGGGCACTGTCTCATAAACCAGGATTTATAGCAGAGTCTGGGTTTCAGAACGGTTGTAACATGCACATGCCAACAAGGTTTTTGCTGAGCAGCCTTCGGCCACTTCATGCCCTGCAGATGTGCTGAGCTTCAATGTGTCTCGCTCTCATTCCTGCATCCCAAATCCCTCCAACAGCAGTTTGCAATGTTCATTTGCACAGAAGATGCAGGGGAAGAGTCGGACTTAGATGCGGCTGGGTTTTTGTGTAAGTGCAGTGAGCAAGAAAGAATGCATTGTGATGGCATTTATGAACTGTTCGTACAATGAAGGGGAGTACAAATATTTAAACTAGCCTGTGCGGGTGTGTGCATCCTTCTATAAAGACCAAAATATGAGTAGCTATAGGCTGAAAGGCTACACAAACACAACACAGGCATTGTTATGTCAGTGCACATAGCGTGGATAACCACATCTTCTTACAAGGTTACACACAGAACACTTGAGAGCCCGGCATAGCCTTATAAAGTCCCAATATAAATTCCGTATGTGTTCTGCAGGACAGATACAAGAATACAGTATAGGTCAGGCTAAAGAAAGTACAGCTTTTCCGAGCAGGAACAGTCAGAAATCATGCCTCTAAAATTCTCTAGTGACCGTAGGGAAAAATATGTAGATATAAATCAGAACTCCACTGACAAAGCATCTATCTTCCAAATATGTGGTTAAAAAGGGGGAAAATGTACGTGATAAATTCTAGCCACTGTGCACATTCCCCAAACACTGTAAATAACAACTTAATTGTACAAACAGACCTGGGTATACCAGCCCGTCAATATACATAAAGGGAGGTTAGAAAATATGGACTATTCACACTTAACCGATAGCAGTCCCTGTTTTCTAAGTGGGGCAAATATGCCTCTCTGCCAATAAATGAAAAGTCCTGTTAATCCCCAGTCAACCTGAAGACTTCGCACTTTGACTAGACGATGTACAAACCTTTAGTTCAGGTTGTTCATTTATGCATATTCTTCACAATGGCGATTGACTGGGCAGAATGGCAAAGAATATTTATGCATATTTTCCACCCAATGCACATGAATCATAAGTATATACATGTTATTAATCAAAAGGGTAATACTTCGTTCTTCAGAAATATAGTTAATGAAAACTAACATAAAAATATAGTACTCGATAGAGAAATAAGGACACTAGTAAATATAGTTAATGTGGGGGGAGCTTTAAGGAAACAGAGATTACCTATACAAATGGGTTCCCTTGTAGGGTATATTTGGAAGAACCATAATAGAAGACTGGGGTTATCATCACTGAGTTGGCAGTAACTATATTTGTTTCTGTTTAGTTTCTTTATTACATACCTGCTGGGTACATAGAAACTCTCATACTATTTTAGCATGGTCATAAGAACATCAAAGCTTGTATGTATTAATGTAACCCAGTAAGCTGGATATGTTGGAATCCCTTACTAACTACACCAAATTAGATGTGTTACTGGGAAACTTCCACCCTAGTCAACATCTTCTTTTAAGGTATGAAAGTAGCAACCAGTGGGAAAAACACTGCAAATCACAGGGAAAGAGCTGGCAGTTGTATATTGGGAGCATGGGACAATCTCACTGTGGCCTCTTTCTGTGGTGGGAAAGAAAATTATTCAGCACAAAAATCAGCAGCACCAACAGAAGCTGCCATCTTCCTTCCTTCAGGTCCTTCCACATGAAGTTCTCCAGTTCTGTTCGGTTGCAGTTCTGGTCACTCATATCCAGCAAAATCATCCTTTAGTATTTCAGGTGGATACTATATCAAGAAAGGTGCCCTCTGACTAGATTACTCACACTGTGTTATACAAGGGAAACTGCTGAAGACTGTTAAGTGTTCCTCAGCCCTTCCAGATGGGCTGGTCAGCTAGATTTTGAAATCTGACATCTGGAGACTCATAGTTTGACTAAGAGGGGTATAATGTATGGTGGAAGACGGCTTAAGCAAAATCTATAGCCAATCTTTGCATGATTACACAGAGGTTCAGGAAAGATCCTAGCTGCCTTGATATACATTGTAGTAGGAGAAACAACTGCACATAAACAAGACTCCCAGCTTGAATTGATACAGCTACACTTATAGTACAATTTTCTACACTTATAGTAGAAAAATCACATGCAGTGAAGAAAGGGTTCAATCACTGAAACAGATAATCGGAGAGCAAAACAGTCAGTAGCCCACAGATACACACAATCAGAGGAAGGGAACAAACCATGTGCAAGACACAGGCCTACACCTGAGGAGTAATTCAGGCCAAAGTTAAACACATAGCCACAAGCACACTTTGGTTCAGCCAATGGTAAAGAGACATAGTCAACAATGTCCCTGTTGTAGAAGCCAAGATCATCAACACATTAACAGAGACACACGTGGAAATGCCTCAAGGACACACCTGTTTCACAAAGACGTGAGCAACATCACAGGTGGATTGCCAGCCTCCACGTATAAAAGCTCACAAATACATGTTCTCAGAGACTTCACATCTAGCAATGTGGAGTCCCAAATGCAAATATTCACAGACATGGAACTTCTCAAAAGGCATAGTCACCATTAGCTTGGCCCAGATCAACGATCCATCTGAGCCTAGTCTCCAGAATTCAACAAGAGAAACATGGCTTCAGCCCCCATTGCAATGGAGGCCACTGAGGGCAGGGGTGGGGGCTCCGTTTCCAATCCTAGGAGAAAAGGGGGCAGAAGCATATGGGTGACTCACAGCACTGACTGCTGGTGAGGTTGCACAAAAGACGTACCATGCACACAACATGGGTGTGATGCCACTGGGCCTTATCCAGATACCCACCCTCGAAAGGAACGAGACTGAAAGAGTGGCGAGAATAGAAAGAATTCACACATCCTTCAACATAAGCCAGCATCTCCTTAGGGATTCCCACACACACATCCTGAAAACAGTTTCCAGAGGAAATCACAGTGGTAATTATGGCATGATTTTATCTTCTCCCTCACACTCGCAATTTAACAGATGGCTTGCCTCCGCTACCTAAGCTTCTTGGCTGATCCCACCCTCCATCATCCTTTCAAACACAGTCTCTCTCTCTCTCTCTCTCTCTCTCTCTCTCTCTCTCTCTCTCTCTCATTTTTTAAAGACCAGCTTAATGTCCCACTGGCAGGATCCTGTGACAAGAGGTTCCACAGGTTGCTCATAGGCTGTGTGCAGGAAAAACGTCTAGTAGCAACAAAATAGATGAAAGAGCATCCTCAATAGGACAAATGTAAACATGCCAGCCAAGATAAACAGCTTATTGTCATTTGTCGAACACCAACAACCCCTTGCAATGTCACCTTTCCACACCCTCCCCCCATTGGTTCAGCTCCCTGCTTGTTTATTGTTCTTCAAAGAATGACACCTGACCTGTGATATCCAACCTCATCACCATCTCCGTTGTTTCCTGCCCAACTCCATCTTTGTTCCTTCCTCCATCTTTTAATTCTCCACGCTTTGCTTTCCCCACCCCCACCCCACCCTTGGCTGAGTGACAAGAGTTCCAAAAGTGTTGCAGGCCACCCAACTTATGGAAAAGGGGGCCTAATATTTGAATGGTTGCGAGAGCATTTTGTAAAACACACGGTCTCACTTTTAATCTCCAATTTCACCCACACACTTTTCCCAGGTGTCTTCTAAAGCCAAGAGCTAGGAGGGCATCACAAAAGGAACCTGAGCCCAAATCTGGGAAAGCCCTGGAAACATCTGCAAGAATTCCACCGCATCCTGGCACCAACTCACAATGACTGAGCCTCTTCCCCTGCCCCCCCTCCAAGAGAAGCAAATCCACTGACCAGGCAGGCCAAAGAGCAAAGCTGCCATCTCCAATCACTCTTCTGTCCTCTGGAGACCAGCAAACTTAAACTAGCACCCCACACACACACACACACACACCCGGGGCTAAAAAGAGAGTTGGCCAAGAAGCTGGCCACTGTCTGCCTTTCTTGACAAATAAGTCCTGGCTCCAGTGAATGGAGCTGGATTGGTGGGGAAGTCAGCTATGGATTTCCAACCAAGAAGCTGGGGAACCCAAACTTCTGTAGGACGTGAGCTGAGAAACAGGGGACCAGCCAGTGCAATCATTTGGGGAACAGGTAGCTTGAACCAATGGGGTGCTCTGGCTTCTTTCCCAATCTACCTCAACTTTCTACATGTTTCTCTTTCGTGGGGTGGGGGAGAGAAATAAAACCTGGCGGATTTCCATTGTCCTTAGCCCCTTTTGCTTTGAAGTGCCAGCAATGAGGGGTTTTTTTTCTTTCTTTCTAATGACCAGGAGATAAATCACTCTGCAGCTCAGCCTCTGAGCCTTTCCATTCTGTTCACGAAAACCCGCTCCCTTAATTCCCATCCTACCTGTCAACCCCCTTATTAAGAGGCCGATTTAGACAAACCTCCAATCAACCTAATCATGCATTCCACCTCCCCCCCCCCTGCTCCCATGGGCAAGAGTTGCCTTTTTAGGAGCCAGTCTGCTGCCTAAAGAGGTGGAAAAGGAAAGCTCCTAAGCCTTCCCTCCACACGTCTTCAAGACACCTGGTTCTCTTTTGGGCAGGCTTGGGACTTCTCTCTCCATTCCAGACCCCGAGACCTGCGGTCAGAGCAGCCCTCAGCTGCCATTCCTCCTGTTGATGAGAGGTGTGGTTCCCCCATGTGTGGGGATGGATAGGGTCGCCCCAGCTCCACCAGCTCACCTTAGCCAGCTTCTCATCCAGGCATCCTTTTGCTTGGGGGGGGCCCTCACCCCGAATTCCTCCAGCAGACCTAAAAGGGGCCCATCTTCTTTTGTGCTTCCAATCCCAGCATCAAATGGCATTCTTAGCTATCTAAGGCCCTGCTATATGCATGTTGTGTGTGTGTGTGTGTGTGTGTGTGTGTGTGTGTATGCGTGTTTGTGACTGTGCGTGTCTTGGAAGCTGGACAAAACCCAGCAATACCCACCCCTTGAGCTATAACTCTCT
Organism: Ahaetulla prasina; assembly: GCF_028640845.1. Lineage (NCBI taxonomy): Eukaryota > Metazoa > Chordata > Lepidosauria > Squamata > Colubridae > Ahaetulla > Ahaetulla prasina. The sequence continues at coordinate 23,792,910 of NC_080542.1, forward strand.
CATTCCACAGTCACCCTCCCTTTTGCAGTGGGGACGATGCCCTGTTACTTTAATCACAAAGCCCCCCATAGAGAGCTAAAGATGCCTGGATCGGATGCCACTTTAACCACTACTACTAGTCCCCCACTACTTTCATTAGACATCTCTTCCTCACTAGCCTTTCTTTTCCGGGCTCAGCCCAAGCCCCATAACCATTAGGCTCGTCTCTCCTTTTTCTAGGACTCAAGTCACCCTCCCACTGGTTCCCACTCCCAAAGGGCCCAGGGGATCATTCCCAATTTTAAACCTGCCCACTTCCTGACGGCCACCCCCTGCCCTCCCTGCCCAGAGGCCACTCCATACCACATGAGAAAAGGAACTCTTTGGGGTGAAAGCAAAGGGGCATTTCCCCCCCTCCCCTCCCCCCTCTTTCTCTCTCCTAAAGGGGAAAAGAGAGCAGATGCCCTTCAGTTAAGCTGCATTTTCTCCCCTTTTCAACCAATACAGATTCCCTTCTCTGCTAAGAAAAGGCAGAGGCTGCAGTGAAGTCTCTATAGTCTACATGTTTCTGATTCTTTTGCAGTTCCAGACCAGTCTGGATTAATTCAGAATACAGTAATGAGGTTAAAATAAAAACACCTTTTTGGGGGGCATTTCATATTCTTGCAGTCTGGATGATCAATGCCACAAATAAACCAGGGGCGAAGGTACGCGCTCTCCCTCACACACATGATCGGAAAGGGAGGGGGAGACTAAGAGAGGGGCTGTCACCCATTCTTTTCCCCCCCTGCAAACCAAGCGGGGGGGGGGGCAGGTAAGAAGAGGCAATAAATGTGATGAGGTCTGAACTCAAATGAGGTCTGAACTCAAACCTCAGGCTGGGGGCACGTCCCACAGAAAAGGCAGAGGACAAAATTGTGACATCAGGGTGGAGGGAGAAATGGGCTTTTTTTCCCCAAGGGAGGGAGGGTCTCCTTCATTTTCCATCAAGGGTTCCCCCCTTTCCCTGGCCCCACAATAAGAAAAAAATGCCCCCCCCAAAGAGGCAGTGATGGAGCAGAAGACCCCCACCACCACCAAGTAATAAACCTCAGTGCCACGACTCTTCCACAGCACCGGGACATTTGCTGCGGGAAGGCACACATTCAAAACATAAAAGAAGGGGGGGGGGGAAGCAATGAATTAAATAATTAAATCCGGCTTACCTTTTCATGACAACTCCTGAGAAAAGGATAAACCAGGAAACTGAAGAGAGGAGCAAAATGTTCTCCGCCTCTGGAGATACACAGAGAAAAAAATGGTCTGTATTTTTCTTTCTTGATTTTGGGTGTTTTTTTAAAAAAATGTACTATTATTTTTTCCTAGCCTCTACCCCCCACCCACCCACCCCCATTTCTTTTCCTCCTGCGGGAAATTAAACAAGCGCTAAATCCAACCAGCCGCGGAACCAACAGCAACATCTTCCCCTGTCCTTCCCTTCCAAAAATTTCTTTCCGATCTTTATTCACCGCTCAGGCGCCCCCCCCCTTGCTTTTCTCTCCCACCCCCCCAACCCCCATCTGTCTCCGTTCAAGGTTGTTGCAGGCTTCCGCGCTACACATGTTGCATCCCAAAGTTAAAGCAGAACCTGGCGCCGAAGCGGGCCGGGCGAGGAGGGGCTAAAATAAATAAATAAAGGGGGGGAAGCCCCGCTGCCTTCTGCTCCCCACCCCCGCTTCCAAGCTGCCTTTCCCGGGGCCTCCAGCGTAGAAATCTCTGCATCGCTCACAGCTTTGAGTTTCCCTTCCTTTCCTTTATTTATTTATTTATTTATTTCTCTCTTAGACCACCCCTCCCTTTTATTCTTCTTCTTCTTCTCCTTCTCCTCCTACACCACCACCTCCCCCTCACCTCCCCCCCCCCACTCCCTTTTCCCGGGTCACCTTTCTATAAAGACACGCGGCGGTGCAAAAATAAAAAAATAAAAAAAAAAGAGGGGTGCGAGGAGACGGAGGGAGAGAAGCGCACGGGGAAAAGGTGGAGGAGAGGAGGGGGCGGACCCGTTGCGGGGGGGAGGCTTGATATATTTTTATTCCTTTAATGCAGACCAGACCACGTCGCCTGTCCTTTCCCCCCGATCTTGCAAGGCAAAGGCAGGCGGGCAGGCGCGCGCGCGCGCAAGCACCGGGGAGGGTCATTAGCATTCAACACCCATCCCTGAGCCTCACCACCAGCGCGGCAGAAGCAGGTTGCGAAGCCGGCGCAGCCGAAGGAGCCCAGCGCCGCAGTCCTGGGCGCTGGAAGGCGGGGAGGGAGGGAGGGAGGGAGGGAGAGAGAGAAACAGGGATCCGACCCGATCCCTGCCTTTCCAGAGAACCGACTCCCCGAGCCTGAGAAGGGAAGCTCGACGGTGCACGCGCACACGCCACCTGGCACCGGCAGAAGCTGGGTCCGGCGTCCTGGGTCTCTGGGCAGGTCTCAGAGGCCGCCGCCGAGCTCAAGGAGAAGCGACAGCTCGCCCGCTCTCGCTTGGAGGGTGAGATTGCGCTCCCCCGGGGAGACAGGATCTCTCTCCACCATCGGAGAAGATACCAAAAAGCAAATTCACCGCAGAGGGAAGAAGGTGAAAATTGACCCCCACCCTCCCCGGCTCCATTGGCTTCAAAAGTCCACCGCCCCTTTCCAAACTCACCCACGAGGGAAAGAATGGAGTGAAGGAACACACCCCAACACTTTCCGTTGCATAGGAGAATCATGGAGATCTGTGTAGATGGAGCCGTCCCATGTTTTAATAGGGCTCGGAAATAAGCACAGCAGCAACCGGGTTGCAGAGAAGATGGGGTAAGGTGGGGTGGGGTGGATCCTGCCGGTTCTCCTTGGCCGCCATCGCTTACGCCAGGAAGATCCCTTGGGTGTTTTTGCAACGCACGGGAGAGGACTTTTAAAAAATAGGTGTGAGAGTGCATAAAATATCCTGTCCCAAAGGTCAGGATAATGCACAAGGCAGTTGCTCTCTCTTTGCCTTTATCATTTCCGCCTTGTAGCCAAAAGGCCGAGGCTCGTTGTCAGGGGGACGGATGGGAGACCAAGCGGAGTTTTTTTTTAAGGGGCGGTAGTTATTCAGAGAAAGCTACAGAGGGCGCTGTGCCGCTTCCATCTGGAGCTGTAGATTGACCCCAGAGGGTGGCGTTTGGGAAGAGTTTCTAATAACAAAAAACGGGACCGCTTAACCCATTTTTGCGGGTCAGGGCACAACCGAAGGATCCCACTTAGGAGAAGCGGGGAAGCAGTGGTTGGATGCGTGTGTATGTACACTCCAAGACTGGGATGGGCTGCAAAGGTACAAGGAAGAAAGCACCCAACCGGTCACCTGAAAAGCAGTTTTATTAAGAATCATGCCATCAGCCTAATCCGGAGCGCATCGTTGAATTAACGCTGCTGGGCGGTCATTCGCCTTCATCTCCTGCAAAGGTCTTTCCCCGATTTCTCCGGGCTTGAGCCCACGCGAGGTTTGTGCCTAAGCGTAGCCGTTCCCGAGTGAAAAAGCATGTGCCGGCTTAGAGCCCCGCCAGCACCTCCCTACCTCAGCCTGCCTTTCGGTGCCTGTTCCTTGACCTGTTCAAGGGATCGAAGGCTTGGAAAAGCAGGAATGAGCGAGACCCACGGCTGTAAGGCCATGGATGATGCGAGGAATCCACCTGCTGCCCCTTCCACTTCCCTTGCGCTTTAGGACTTTGGTTCACCTACCTGAGCTGCAATTCTCCCTCTGACCAGGAGACAGCAGCAAAGAGTCCGACCGGGCCGGGTCTCTCTGCAGCCACCTAGTGGCCGCCCGCACGTGGGCCGCAGCACCCCAACTGGAGAAAAAAGAAAAGAAGAAACGAGGCAGTGAGGGAAGAGCCGTCGCCTTCAGGGAAGCGGAACATCCTCTTGTTCTCGCTGTTTTCCACTTTCATGCTGCTAGTGAGGGAGACCGTGCACAAGAGAGACTGTGTGTGTGAGAGAGAGAGAAGAGAAAGAAAGAGAGGCGGGGACGGAGGTCTTTTGGAGGGAGGAAGCGAAAGTGCGTGCGAGCGAGCGAGCGAGCGAAAGAGACTGTCGGGCGAGTACCGGTACTTATCTTCCCAAGAGGGATGTGAGGGGTGGGGGGTTACTGAGTTATCTCATCAAGGGAGTGGGGGGGGAGGGTCCTAAATTGCTCACCAAGAGGTTTACCTATGTGTATGTTTGTGGGTTTTTTTTACCAAGGGTGGGGGGATTTGAGAAGTTTGCTTTGGGACCCAGAAACCTTTGTGCACCAAGTGGCATCACAACTACCTCCTTGCCCCACAGACTTCTCCAACCCTGCAAGGCTTATAAATAGCTCACTTCACAGGGTTGTTTTTGTTATGGGGAAAATTGGAGGAGGAGGGAATATTAGATATGTTAGTTGCCTTGAGTTATTCATAAAAAATAATAAAGGCAGGATATAAAATCAAATAAACAAACAGATTCCAGCCCTGAGAGAGGAATGGGAAATACCATGTCACTCCTGTCTGTTTGTGCATCGGTCACATAACTGAGCACTTGGGGGGATCCTTGCCCATTTTCACATCGCTAATGCCAGATCAAACAGATTTTCAGTCTAATCCATTCAGCAAGACATCTTGTTCCCCAAAGTCCTTTCACCTTTGATTGGTGAGATTCTGAGGACTGGCATCTATCTTAACCACACCAAGAAGGAGAGGGACAGGATTTATGATGGATGACTTTGTCTTGGTGCTCAGTCTGCAAATGTCTTAACATTTACACACACACACACACACACACACACACACATTTCCCGTTTAAATCACTGGTACTCTTCTTGCCATACAAGGATGCTCAGATTTGGAGGGTTAATGTTGATGGTGCTCAGAGAATGATGCCAGTTTAGGGGCATAGGGCTAATTAGCAGGATGTTAGAAAAGTTGGCATGACTGGGTACCCTGCAGCACAGGTCCAGTTCGTGCAATTCTTCAGTGCAGAGAAGGCTTCTGCATCCATTAGGAAGGTGATATTAGGAAGATAAAACAGTTTTGCTTCTTCCGAAAGGCCCAAACAATTGTTTTTATTAACTATTGTTCTCCCCCAAATAAACAAAAAAATAACACCATCAGCAATGCAACACAATCTTATTACAGTTGCCAAAAAAGTTTTTGGAACCTCTTTGCTGACATCTAGCAGTGGTTGGGATCTTTTGTAGGTCTGCTACTGTTTACATTTAACCCAAAGTAGGCAATCTCATGCTGCTCCATCACAATAGGGTTTCCTCCTTGAGCAAGGAGTTGGACTAGAAGACCTTCAGGGTCCCTTCCAAGTCTGTTATTCTATTATTCTGTTAATTCTGAAATGCTGGCTGGGAATGACAACGCTTTGTGATCCAGAGCAGGGGTCTCCAACTTTGGCAACTTTAAGCCTGGAGGACTTCAACTCCCAGCAAAGCTGGCTGGGGATTTCTGGGAGTTGAAGCCCTCCAGGCTTAAAGTTGCCAAGGTTGGAGACCCCTGATCCAGAGACCACCAAAGGCTCCACGAATTGTGAATGGCTGTTTCAAAACATGGGACTTTCATCAGCTCCTGTTTCTCTCCACATTTTTTATTTATTTATTTATTTATTTAGTCACAACAGTATATATAAGCATAAGCATGAAATAACTATACGACATATAAGCATATATATAAGTATAAGCATGAAATAATTATACGAGTTGGATACGATCGAGGGGAACGGTAGGACAGGAACGGTAGGCATGCTGGTGCTCTTATACACGCCCCTTACAGACCTCTTAGGAATGGGGTGAGGTCAATAGTAGATAGTCTTTGAAACTAAACATTTTTATTTCCCAAAGAAACAGTGAATTAGTTTTCTATGCAGATAGTCCTCAATTTATGATCACAATTGGGGCGGAACAGTTGCTTAACCAGGCAGTTGTTAAGTGACTCACACCTAATCTTGCAACCTTTTTTTGCTGTGGATGTTAAGTGAGTCACTATGGTGGCTAAGCAAATCCAGCTTCCCCCATTGGTTTTGCTTATCAGAAGCTCCCTTGAAAAGTTGCAAATGGCAATCACATGACCTCAGGGTGCTGCATCCATCATAAATACACACCCAATTGTTGAGCACCTGAATTTTGATCACATGTGACAGTCGTAAGTGTGAGGACCAGTTATAAATCACTTTTTTCAGTGCTGTCCTAACTTGGAACAATTATTAAATGTATGGTCATAAATCAAGGACTACCTACCCTGTTTCCCTCAAAATAAGACATCCCCTGAAAATAAGCCCAATCGGGCTTTTGAGCACATGGCAATAAGACCAAGCGCTTATTTCAGGGTTCAGAAAAATATAAAACGGGTCTTATTTTCAGGGAAACGCGATATATTATTATTAGGCAGCCTTTGGCAGGATGGATCAACTATTTTGACCCTTTGTCTCCTTTGAAGGTGTTGCAACTTTGGGATGGAAATTTCCTTTTTCTTGCTGATACTTCTGTACTCCCCCTTTCCTTTCCTTTCCTTTCCTTTCCTTTCCTTTCCTTTCCTTTCCTTTCCTTTCCTTTCCTTTCCTTTCCTTTCCTTTCCTTTCCTTTCCTTTCCTTCCTCCTTCCTTCCTTCCCTTCCTTCCTTCCCTCCTTCCTACCTTTCCTTCCTTCCCTCCTTTCTTTTCCTTCCCTTCCCTTCCCTTTCCTCCCTTCCCTTCCCTTCCCTCATAGCATCTGCAACACTTGTCTGAAATGGTATGGGGGCTCCTGCTTACGTGGGGGGGTAGGGTTGGACTAGAAGACCTCCAAGGTCCCTTCCAGCTCTATTCTGATGGATAAACAAACACAACATTAGAACTGGGAAGTTTAAAGAGGGAGGCTAGAATAGGAGGAGCGTTTTAGCTGAGTCCTTCTAACAGCAGCAGGAAAGCAGAACAGCTTAGAAAAACAAAGAACTCCCTTCTCTATTCATGACGCTCGACTTTTGCTGGCAGGGAACAAGGGAATGGGAAAGAAAAGGAGAAAAAAATAGAAACAAGAGAATGAAAATTGCCAGGATTCCAGCTGCCTTTAATGAGGGAGCTCCATCCCATGTTTTAGGGAAAAAGGAAACCAGACTAATAAATTGAGGCAGGATAAAACTCCTACTTCATTCTCTGAATAGAAGAAAAGCACTTACAGAAAACCAGAACAGGTATCGGAACTCTTAACTTCTGAATACTTGCAAATCTGAAGAGAGGAAAGGCAACATGACACACAAAAATGTTACCCTAAGGAAAACAACACCCTGCATAAATGTTGCAGGGATTGGGGGGGGGAAAGGCAGCATAGCCACTTGGGGTTATTATGTTGGATTTCTGCAGGAATTTTGCAGATAGAATTCATAAATTGGGGACTACATCCTACTCCCATTTGCTCATATATCTTTCCTGGAGATTCTCTATAGGCTTTCTGCCTTCTTCCAAGGTTATTGTTCTCCAAGTGTAATCATTTGTGCACACACCCATTCAGAAAAGGAAGGGACTGTGCTGGCACTATGGGGAAAAAAAACCTGATCCTCACTGAAATCGCTTTCAGTGTATCTTCCATCTTTGTGCCTTTTTCTTTTGTGCTTCCTGATTTATATGTATGGGAGCTACAGGGAGATTGGAAAGGCTCTAGTACCATAGGTGAGGTGGTGTGTGATTGCAAGTGTGTGTGTGTGTGTGCGTGTGTGCATGCGCGCACATGTGTGCTATCCCTTAGAAGGACCCACAAGCCTGGTTATGATCTTGCAAAGTGAGGCGACTGCCACACTTCTATGCAAGCAAAACATGTGCTTCTGGTGATAAATGTCTACTGACACATGGGCTATAAAATAAATTCAGCCATGCAAGCAATCCTTTGAGAAGTAGATATTGATACGGCCTTTAGACATTTACAGATGCATGTATTCATGACTGCTACATGCATACACTATCATAGTGGGAGAGCACCAGGCTGTTCAGACCCATGCTTAAATCTAGCGTTCCTGTTTCCAGAGATAATTAAGCCAAGCCAAGTGCCAATGGGTGCACCCTCTAGACTTAAAATAAGCACCTCCCTTTTTGGTTTGGCACCAGCATCTGTCTTCTGGACTGTACGAGTAATTCTCAATTTATGACTGATTGCTTAGTGACAGGTTAAAATTAAGACAGACCCAAAAGCTACTTACAATCCCATTTCAAAGATACAGTGCCACATAACACATAACCCCCCAGAGTCACATGATCACATTCTTGGCGCTTGGCAATCAGCCCACATTTACGGAGGTTTGCAGTGTGTCATGGTCACATGACCACAATTTATGATGGTTTTGTCAGAAACCAGCATTTACTTCCGGTTTCTGGCAAAAACTGCTGCAGAGTGAACAGCGGATTTGCTTAACCATTACTCCAGAAAGGTTCATAAAATTGGCTCCGGTCACATGGTGGTTCATTTTATGACTGTCACCAGTTGCAGGGATCAATTATAGTTGTAACTTGGGGACTACCTATACCGATTCGCTGTATGAACGATTCATCTAGCTGTTATGACCTATTGCCATTGCTGGAACTAAATGCTGTTAATTTGGTTTTAATTACTAAATTTTAATTTTAATTTTAATTTTAAAATTAATTTTTTAAATTATCACATGCTACTCAATTATTTATTTATATTGCATGCTACTCAATTATTGAGAAGTAAAATAAGAGTTTGCAATGGTCGTTCCCTTTTCAGATTAACTACCAATCAGTTTGGGGTGATCTTGAACTCCAGTTTTTAAGAAAAACTGAGGGTAGTTTCCTATTCTTTTCTCTAGATGCCATTTATAAAACACTATTATGTCTCCCTATGCCCTATTTATTAAGTAATGCTTTTTGTTGTCCCTGGCTTCATTAAATCACACTTAAATTCAAAGAATCAGCCAGCTTCTAGATCAAAGATCTACATCTAAAAACTATTTCCTTCTCATACGCAATATTCCACGGAGATGTAAGCCTGTCTTATAGAAAAAGTATTCACCAGTTTGTCATACGAACATTTCTAAAAAACATATAAGCTCATTTCCAGGTTCCTAGGTACATCAAGGCAAGCAGGAACTGTTTGCAGTATATGTACAATTAAATATATGCATGCCAGAAAGTAAAGATTCTGATTTGCACATACTTTCAAACATAAATACGAGACACTATTAAAATACAAAGATTTAATTGAAGGACTTCAGTGTGCACCATTTTACAACTTCATGTCCATCTCCCCCTTTTTCCATCTCTCTCCAGCCCCATTAAGTGAATTTTTAGGGACAATATGTTCTTTGTTGCTGAGGGAACATTTTGTTGCAAAAGATGTACAGTATTCTAATTTGGTTCCTCCCTCCAGTATCACTCTAATACAATTAAGATGTCCATATCCAGAGAAAACCAACAGGCAAAGGCGCAATGGCTAATAATTTAAACAAACAATATATTTCTAGTTGACAAGAGAAAATTATTTGAACCAACTTACCAGGATCAGTCTTGTTTCTGGTACAAATTCTGGTATAAATTTTGCTTTCTTCTGTCTTTACAGGTACCAAAATTATTGCAAACCAACCAAGCTACAGGCCAATTCTCTGGAATATTCCAAGAAATCCTGGAAGTTTCAGTGATTCAACCATCACTCTGAAAATTGTGTGTCTTCATTGGTGCTCAAGAGAAAAAACACAGGTACTTAGAGGCACTTTTCTCCGTTAGCTGGAAGGAGGGATAATTTGAAACAGACTTGAAGAAGGCCTGGCATCTCAGCATGGTTTGGCTCCATCAACCCTTCACCATTGTGGTTCCCAGCCTCTTTTCCTTTAACTGCACAAAAGTCACCAGAGTCTTGATCTGGCTCTCATTCAGAATGCTCCTTTACTCCCTTTTATTTTTATTTCTCACACTACCAATGTTCACTAATATTTCCTAGGAGATATTGTATGTGGCAATTGACACCCCCTTTTATTGCTCTTCCACAAGCAGCATGAGATGCCATTTGGCCTCGAAGGTCTCTGTGGTACTGAACACGGAAGAAAATGATTCATTTATTCCTCCCAGCCACCCTTAATGATGTTGCCATTGCCATTGGCCATGGCTGCCTGGGTAAAATTAATGTTTCCCTGCTTTTTAAACCCTTTGTTAATTGCTTTTCTGGATGTGCTCTGCTCCGCATGAATGCGACCAAAACAACTATTGTGCTCGGAGATCTTTGGGTTTTCTGCAAGAGTAATGAGAACAACCCAGTGGGTTTCACAGGGAGAAAATCCACGTGGCTAAGGCAGATCCGGCAGTCTAATTGAAAATGAGAATGGTTAGACCCTGGATTTTCTGGGGCAGGAAACAGATGGGCTTCTTCAGTGCAGGGAGAGGAATAAAGTATCTTACTGACTGGTTCACAAAGGAGGGGGTTAGCTCCCTTTCAAACATTCGTTCCACCTGAATGGTTGCTAACAGCTCTATTATGAAAGAAAGCAACTCTGCCCAGGTTCTCACAAGCTGCCTCACTGTCTTGCATAGGATATCGATAGGCCTGGTGCCCTGGCTCAGGTTTTAAAGATGGGACACATGGCTGTGAAATGTCAGATATGGCAACACCACCAACTAAGCACTAGTAAAGGAACCTTCCAGAGAAAGAAGGAAAGTTTTAACATGTAGAAGGCTTCAAAGTCTCTTTCTCTCTCTCAAAAGAAGGAAAAAAATCTGGTAGCACCTACTTGTCTTGGATTACAACTCCTATAAACACCAGTCTGCATGATTATGAGATCTGTAGTCCAAAGCATGGAAAAGACCAGACTGGCTATTCTACAGAGTCTCTATTAGTGTTGAACAGGTAGTCCTTGACATATGACTGCAATGGAGACTGCCCATTATAGTTGTACATCAGGAATCATAAACTGACCGTCCTGATTTTAAAAACTTTTTTGCAGCAGTTTTTAAAGTGAACACAGCAGTCCTAAAACGAATGGGGATGTGTGTCATTAGACTGGCGCAGTTTTTCTGAAAGGCAGAAGTAATGTAAAATGTGGTCACATGACCATGGGTTGTTGCAAAAGGATGTAAATTTGGTTGTGTTGCTGAGTGCTCAAAGTGCAGTCACGTGACCATAGTGTGTTTGTGAGAGAGTGTGGGGGGAGGGAGAGAAGGAGGTGGAGAGAGAGTGAGTCAGAATTTCAGAATCTGGTCATAACTCCCTTTTTCCAGGTAAGTTATAACTTCAAATAGTTGCTAAGTGACCGGTTGTAAGTTGAGGACTTACCTGTAATACGTAAATGAAGTAATGGCGTGATTTGATTACTTTCTAAAATATAGAACACATAAGGGTCAGCTGTGACACATTTTAGTGAAGTGTGTCAAGGAAAAACAGGCTCAGGTCAAGATCAGGCAAGCTGCAAACTTGACATGGAAATAAGAAATAAACAAAGCATGGATGGAATTTAGAGAATGCCCTCTTTTCAGTTACCAGGTAGCTAATAATGAAAGAAATGTGCAGAAATTATCTTGCTCTTTTTATTTCCTTGCCAACCTCTTACCTAGAAAACCTTTAAGCGTTTTCCCGTCCACTTGTTAACTGGTGTATGAGTTATATCCCCCTGCCTGCATTTGAAATGCTTAAGTATATTCACGCACACATTTGCAGTGGAAGTACTGGAAGAAACTAGAGACTAATTTTGAGGTTGAACTGCCCTCTGTTGCCCACAGCAGAGACTGCAAATGCAAGGGGGGAAATCATTTTTAATGATTGGAAAGGAGCAAATGTAGATATTTGATGAAGTGCCTCAAGATTCTTCCCTAAGCAAGAATTGCTTCACATTCAATGCTGGGTAATAAATTCCGTTGAAGTGCATATGTAACTGTCATATGATTATCATAAATGCATGCACTTTACATGCAAGTACATATAAATACATGTAGTTGAGAGGAATACTCATCTTCGTGGGTGTGGGGGGAGTGAGTTTGGATGTTTACAACTTTGTAGACAGTGTGTTGCATGGGTCATCACTTATGCATAGAGACTCTGGGAAGCGAAGTTAAATAGCTCCTAGAAAACACTGCTAACTGCCAAGCTGATAATAAGCACAATCTTACAAGGTGATGTGGATATTACCTGCAGTTTGTAAGCAGGTAAATAGAAAACAAACAAAGGCCAAAGGATTGGAAAAGATCAATTTATTTTCCAGTACCAAAAAGATAGTACTGAATACAGCTCAAACTACTGAACAACTGCACGATTTTACATATGATCATGGTGAAGATTTTACAATCTAGACTTCAATAAAACAAGGAATTAGAAGTCTGTTAAGTTGGGTTCAAGAGACGCAGGAGCACCTTAGTTCACACTGTTAATACCTGATGGATAAAGAAGAGGTTTCTATTTTGTTTCTACTCCATTGATAGTACAATGTCTGTTGACTGTATAGATCACAATAAGCTCGGGATATCTATGAAATACACGGGTGTCCCAGGGTACCTCATCTACCCATTAAAGAATTTGTACAATGATCAGGAAACAAAAGAATGGAACAATTAGTCCTTGACTTACGAGCACAATTGGGACCAGAATTTCCATTACCAAGCAATGTGATTGTTTAGTGAGTTGTGCCCAATTTTACAAGCTTATTTGTATGCTATGGATATTAAACGAATCACTGCAGTTCTTTAGTGAATCTCCTGGTTGTTAAGCGAATCTAGCTTTTTCCTATTGACTTTGCTTATCAGAAACTAGCTGGAAAGGTCAGAAACGGCAATCGCATAACCTCGGGACACTGCAACCATTATAAAAACATACAGAATAACAGAGTTGGAAGGGATCTTGGAGGTCTTCTAGTCCAACCCCCTGCCCAGGCAAGAAACCCTATAACATTTCAGACAAATGGTTGTCCGATCTCTTCATAAAAATCTCAATTGATGGAGCATCCACAATTTCTGAAGGCAAGCCATTCCACTCCTGGTTAATTGTTCTCACAGTCAGGACATTTCTCCTTAGTTCTAGGTTGGTTGTCTCTGTAATTAGTTTCCATCATTGTTTCTTGTTCTGCCTTCAGGTGCTTTGGAGAAAATAGCTTCTTTGTGCCAGCCCTTTAGAAACTGGAACATTGCTATCATGTCACCCCGATCTTTCTTTTCATTAGATTAGACGTAACCGGTTCCTACAACTGTTCTTCATATGTTTTAGCCTCCAGTCCCCTAATCACCTTTGTTGTTCAGTTGCCAAGCAGCCGAATTTTGATCATATTACCATGAGGATGCTATAATGGTCATAAGTGCAAGGACCAGTTGCAAGTCATTTTTTTCAGGGCTGTTGTAATTTCAAATGATCACTAAATAAGTGATTATAAGGACTACCTGTAAATGGAAAAGAAGTGTACCTTATACAATCACTTTATTTATCTAAGTTACATGCATAATACATGCAGAGATGTTGGACTAAAAGAATTAGAAATTGGAACTAAAATTGTTGGGAGAAACATTCACAGCATGAGATATCCTGACTATACCAGTTTGATGGCTGGAAGCCAAGAACATAAGGAATCTCTTTTGAAGGTGAAGAAGAAAATGAAAAAAATTGGGCGACTGCTGAAATTAAAGAAACCTGAGATTGCATGAAAAGGCAACATCAATACAATAAAAAGGTGGAAAAGAAGCTGAAGCAGTAACAGATGTTTACCTTCCTAGGCTCAAAATTTGACAAGAATGGGGGCTGTGTAGCCATTAATTAAAACAGATGTCTGTAACTCAGAAGAAAAACAGATCTGGACAAAATATTATAGTTTAGAACCATCACGCTGAGAACAAAGTTTTTGTTGTCAAACCTGTGGTTGTAAGATACAGCTGCGAAAGTTGGACCCTCTCGAGAACCGAACAAAGAAAAATGGATATCTTTAATTGTGATGCTGGAGAAATACCTTGGACCACAAGAAGAACCTATTATTCAATATTAGATGAAGGAACAACCAGATCACATCACTGGAAACACCAACAATGAAGTTAAAGCATAAATATTTTGCACACATAATGACTAGCAAAAGACCCCTGATGCTTGGAAAAATCCAAAGCAATTTGGATGCAAGAGACAATCAATAGACAAGATGGTGGCTAGACTCCATTGTTGATAAAGAGTCAGAAGTGGCTAAAACACAACAAAGATAATCATATATGATATGCCAAGCTTGGAGCTCAAACAAACAGCCCATATATCAGGGGTGGTATTCAGCAGGTTCTGATAGGTTCTGGAGAACCGGTAGTGGAAATTTTGAGTAGTTTGGAGAACCGGCAAACACCACCTCTGGCTAGCCCCAGAGTGGGGTGAGAATGGAGATTTTACAATATCCTTTCCCCAGCAGTGGGGAGGGAATGGGGATGGAATGGGGATTTTGCAGTATCCTTCCCCTGCCATGTCCACCAAGCCACACCCACAGAATCAGTAGTAAAAAAATTTGAATTCCACCATTGCCATATATGATAGCGTTCAAAAAGGAATGAATGAAATCATGATGATTTCCATACAGAAGTGCCTTCCTTATATGATCTTCTTCAAAGAGAAATGGCCTTTAAAGGCACTTAGACTTGATCCTCCTCATTCCCATTGTAAGTACTTCTAGCTGATTTCAGCAAACATATTTTTGGAATAGTCTCTTAAACAGAACGCCCCTTTATTCTACCCACTTTCGTTTTTTCCCCATCAGACCCTTTCAACTCTTCTTAATGACAGGCTTTTTAGTTCTTGAGCAGCTCTCAGAGCTGAGAGGCTATATTCCAGTTTTTTCACTAAGAGAAGTAACTGGCCCATGTTCAGATTTAAGTCCAAATAAGCACCAGGTTTCGCACTGTGATTGCTTGTATTGTCACAAGGGGGTTCTGATTGGATTGATAGTACCGCAAGTCCTTACATTCATTCTTTTTCCTAAATAAGAAGACAATATCTCATTCAAATATTTCATTGGAAACAAGAAACAAACAGCTTCAAGTATTGGTAATTGTCAAAATGGTGTCCTGAAAAATTTATATCCTGGAGAATGTCTATATAGCCTTAGTGAGTTGCTTTTAGTAATATAGCAGAGTTTCTCAAACTTGAGTAATTGGCTGGCTGGGAAATTCTGGAAGTTCAAAATTACACATCTTAAAGTTCCCAAGGTTGAGAAACGCTGGACGATAAAGCTATCAGGAGAAATGTAGATGGTGAAGTGTTCCACATCAGGAATATTCATGTAGCGATGGAAACACCTTTAAAAAACTTTAAATCCTGATTTGAAATTGGTAGACACTAGCAAAAATAACCTTCTCCTTTTCTCCTAAAAACTGATGTGAATTGCAGCTTTGTGAACATGCACTGAGATTCAAGATTCCTGGACTTCCTTGAGGGCAGGTAAGTAGGTCAAGAACTAATACATCTAAGGGACTTCCAGATTCATCACTGTTGTGTCTTTTCTACCGATCAACAAAAGAGTTAAAGGTAGGTTTTCCTGCCTCTTGCTTTACTAAAAATTTATAGAAGACAGTGAGACAATAGTAGGTTTGGGCTTAGGGTCCTCTCAATTAAACTGTATCACCTTGTGGGTGTGAGGAGGTGTGTCTTCTCTGTCACTGCCCTGTTGTCTGGAACAGCATCTTCCCAAAAGATATGCAAACCCCTCCCCCATCTCTTTAATACCTGGGTTTGTTCCCAGACTGGGGTTAGTGTGTCTGTAGAACTCCTGTTTCGCTTTTATTGTTATGGTTGTTTTTAGCTCAGACTGCCATGTCTTGTTTTCATGTTTTTAAACTGTTTTTTTATTTATTAGAATTTTATCCTGTCTCTGGATATTTTTATCCTGTCCTGCCTTTATCACTTTGTAAGGAACTAAAAGTGGTGAACATGCACAATATTTCTTGCCTCCTCCTGTTTTCCCTACAACAGCAATCCTGTGAGGTGGGTTGGACTGAAAGAATGGCTGGCCCAAGGTCATCCAGCTGGCTGATACTTAAGATGGGACTAGAACTCACATTCTCCTGGTTTCTAGGCTAGAATCTTAACTATTACACCACACTGGCTCTTTTAGTTGTATATTTGGATACGATACTACCCGGAGTTTTTGGAGTGAGTAGCTGAGGATTACTGTTTGAATGTCCAACCACATCAGCTGCAACTTCTTTATGTTGCTCTGTGTTTTTCAGGAGGTGGTCCATATGCCTTATTTATTTATTGTTATTGTTGTTAGTTGCAAGTCGTGTATGACCCATCGCAACCCCATGGATAATGTCCTCCAGGCTTTCCTATCCTCCACCATCCTCTGGAGTCCATTTAAGCTCACACTTACTGCTTCAGTGACTCCATCCAGCCACCTCATTCTCTGTCGTCCCCTTCTTCTTTTGCCCTCAATCTTTCCCAGCATTAGGCTCTTCTCCAGTAAGTCCTTCCTTCTCATTAGGTGGGCAAAGTATTTGAGTTTCATCTTCAGGATCTGGCCTTCTAAAGAGCAGTCAGGGTTGATTTCCTCTAGGACTGACTGGTTTGATAGCCTTGCAGTCCAAGGGACTCACAGGAATCTTCTCCAGCACCAGAGTTCAAAGGCCTCAATAGAATAGAATAGAATAGAATAGAATAGAATAGAATAGAATAGAATAGAATAGAATAGAATTTTTATTGGCCAAGTGTGATTGGACACACAAGGAATTTGTCTTGGTGCATATGCTCTCAGTGTACATAAAAGAAAAGATACCTTCATCAAGGTACAACACTTACAACACTTAATGATGGTCATAGGGTGCAAATTTAACACTTAATGATACAACACTTAATGATAATCATAGGGTACAAATAAGCAATCAGGAAACAATCAATATCAATATAAATCATATGGATTACCAGCAACAAAGTTACAGTCATACAGTCATGTGGAAAGAGATTGGTGATGGGAATGATGAGAAGATTAATAGTGCAGATTTAGTAAATAGTTTGACAATGTTGAGGGAATTATTTGTTTAGCAGACTGATGGCATTCGGGGGAAAAACTGTTCTTGTGTCTAGTTGTTCTGGTGTGCAGTGCTCTATAGTGTCGTTTTGAGGGTAGGAGTGAAACAGTTTATGTCCAGGATGTGCGGGATCTGTAAATATTTTCACGGCCCTCTTCTTGATTCGTGCAGTATACAGGTCCTCAATGGAAGGCAGGTTGGTAGCAATTATTTTTTCTGCAGTTCTAATTATCCTCTGAAGTCTGTGTCTGTCTTGTTGGGTTACAGAACCAAACCAGACAGTTATAGAGGTGCAAATGACAGACTCAATAATTCCTCTGTAGAATTGGATCAGCAGCTCCTTGGGCAGTTTGAGCTTTCTGAGTTGGCGCAGAAAGAACATTCTTTGCTGTCATTTTTTAATGATGTTTTTGATGTTAGCTTGATGTTCCATTTTAGATCTTGCGATCTGGTAGAGCCTAGAAATTTGAAGGTTTCTACTGTTGATACTGTGTTGTCTTGTATTGTGAGAGGTGGAAGTATGGAAGGGTTTCTCCTAAAGTCTACCACCATTTCTACGGTTTTGAGTGTGTTCAGTTCCAGATTGTTCTGGTTGCACCACGAGGCTACTTGTTCAACCTCCCGTCTGTATGCAGATTCATCATTGTCTCGAATGAGACCGATCACTGTTGTGTCATCTGCAAACTTTAGTAATTTAACAGATGGATCGTTGGAGATGCAGTCATTGGTATACAGAGGGAAGAGAAGTGGGGAGAGCACACAGCCTTGAGGGGGCCCTGTGCTAATTGTATAGGTATCTGATGTGATCCTGCTTAGCTTCACCTGCTGCTTCCTGTTTGTTAGGAAGCTTGTGATCCACTTACAAGTCTGTTCAGGTACCTGTAGCTGGTTTAGCTTAGTTAGAAGAGTGTTTGGGATAATGGTATTGAATGCTGAACTAAAATCTACAAAGAGGACCCTTGGAGATTCAAGATGTTGTAGGATGTAGTGCAGAGCCATATTAACAGCATCATCTGTTGATCTATTTGCTCGGTATGCAAATTGCAAGGGGTCTAACAGCAGATCCGTGATGGTTTTCAAGTGGGACAGCACTAGCCTTTCAAAGGTTTTCATGACTACAGATGTTAAAGCAACTTGTCTGTAGTCATTCAGTTCCTTGATCGTGGGCTTCTTCGGCACTGGGATGATGGTAGAGCGTTAGAAGCAAGAAGGAACATAGCACATCTCTAGTGATTTACTGAAGATATGGGTGAAGATGGGGTCCAATTGGTCAGCACAGACTTTTAAGCAAGAAGGAGTTATCTTGTCTGGGCCTGGAGCTTTTCCTGGCTTTTGTCTGTGAAATAGGTCCTGCACTTCCTTTTCTGTGATCACTAGGGGTTGTGAACCCAATGGGATGGGGTCAGTTGTAGGAGGTTTGGCTGTTGTTGGTGTGTCTGAGATGGGGGTTGTGGAGATAGGTGACTGTAGTTTGCTTTCAAACCTGCAATAAAACACATTCAGGTCATCTGCCAGTTGTTGATTTCCTTCAGCCTGGGAAGGAGGTTTGCCGTAGCCAGTGATATTTTTAAGTGTTTTCCACATGTTTGCTGGTTCATTTGCTGAAAACTGATTCTTTAGCTTTTCAGAGTAGCTTCTTTTTGCTGCTCTGATCTCCCTTGTTAGTACATTTCTGGCCTGATTGTACAGCATTTTATCACCTTTTCTGTAGGCTTCCTCTTTGGAATGACGTAGCTGCTTAAGTTTAGGTGTGAACCAAGGTTTGTTGTTACTGTATATTTGCAAGTTCCTTGTCAGTACACATAGGTCTTCACAGAAGCTGACATATGATGTTACAGTATCTGTGAGTTCATCCAGGTCTGCGGAGGTATCTTTGGCGCTCAGCCTTTCTTATGGTCCAACTTTCACAGCCATACATTGCAACTGGGAAAACCATAGCCTTGACTATATGCACTTTTGTTGGCAGGGTGATGTCTCTGCTTATTAGTATGCTGTCTAGATTTGCCATAGCTTTCCTCCCCAGGAGCAAGCATCTTTTAATTTCTTGGCTGCAGTCCCCATCTGTGGTGATCTTGGAGCCTAGGAAAATAAATTTGTCACTACCTCCAGTTCTTCCCCATCTATTTGCCAGGAATTGAGAGGGCCGGATGCCATGATCTTAGTTTTCTTAATGTTGAGTTTCAAGTCAATATTTGCACTCTCCTTCTTCACCTGCATCAAAAGGCTCTTTAGTTCCTCTTCACTTTCTGCCATTAGAGTGATATCATCTGTATTTCTGAGGTTGTTGATATTTCTCCTGGCAATCTTAACTCCACCTTTTGATTCATGTAGCCCCACCTTTCTCATGATTTTTTCTGCATATAAGTTAAATAGACAGGGTGACAGTATACAGCCTTGCCAGACTCCTTTCCCAATTTTGAACCAATCAGTGGATCCATGTCCAGTTCTCACTGTTGCTTCTTGACCCGCATATAGGTTTCTCAAGAGACAAATAAGAAGATACTCCCATCTCTTTAAGAACTTGCCACAATCTGTTGTGATCCACACAATCAAAGGCTTTAGCATAGTCAATGAAGCAGAAATAGATGTTTTTTCTGGAACTCCCTAGCTTTCTCCATGATCCAGCATATGTTGGCAATTTGATCTCTATTTCCTTTGTTTATTTATTACTGTTTACTTATTAATTAGATGTTTTACCTTTATTATTTTTATAAATAACTCAAAGAATCAAACATACTTAATACTTCTTCCCTCTATTTTCCCCATAAAAACCACTCTGTGAGGTGGGTTGCATTCAGAGAGAATGACCTGCCTAATGTCACCCAGTGAGCTTTCATGCCCCTAGGCCAATAACTTATACACTACACCGAATGGGCTCTCTTCAGTATGAGAAGATTGCTCATCCTGTTTAAGCTATTTAACCTGAACACTTTTTCTCTAATTAGATTTGAGATGATCCAACCTTGAACATAAGATATATCTTAAGCACAGGGTTCATTTTCTCTAGTGGCGATGATGTCACTTAAAAAGTCTCAACAGCCTAGTAGCATTCGATCTATGGCTCTCGGCCAAAAGATTGGTGTTGATGCTACTTCAAAACCAAGTCTGTTATAATGATATAATCCTTGATGTGTATCTTTGGCTCACATTATAAGTGAATGGCAAAAAAGTATCAAAGCCCTTGGATGCTGATTTTGCTTTTTCAATTCTATCACAATATAAATTGGAGAAGCATTTTGCTAAACTAAAGCCAGAAATGTAATTTAATTTTTATACTTGAAAAAATATAATTCCCATTGGACGGATACCTGTCAACACCTGCCCTATGTGCTTCCTAACATGGAGGCCACGAAAAGTAAGGTGAAAAAGATACTGAGCGATGGTGCAGGTGTTGTCAAAAGATGGCACTGGCATACGCAAACGCATAAAATACTGTTACAAAAAATTACACAAACGTATCCAATCCCATAAGCCATCGCAAAAAACAGAAAGTGACATAGATCAGAGGAAAAACTGATCCCGCTACCAAAAAGAATACTGTAGAACTGTCAGGTAAAATCATCTATGGTGATTTTTGAATTACCATGCTCCACTAGATGTGGTTCTTGACTTAAGACCAGAATTGGGAAAATTTCCAATGCTAAATAAAGTGATGGTGAAGTGAGTTCCTACTAATCTTTTTTGCCAATGTTATTAAGTAAATTACTATGTTATTAATCACGTGTTCATTAAGCAAATCCAGCTCCATTTTTTGACTTTGCTTGTTGGAAGCTGGTTGGAAGGTCACAAATGGTGATCACATGACCCCATGTTGTGACCCAGACCCAAGTAGGTAGTAGTAAATGCAATCAGTTCAAAAGCAAACAGACTTTATTAGAACAGCTGAGAATTAACTCATTCTCAGGATTGTCCAAACTAAATCAAAGAAAATTCTTCATAACACAATTCTTCAGTCTTATCGCCAACCTTGGTTTAATTAGACAAACTGCCAAAGTCTTTTCTTGGCAAAAGTTCAAAAGCAGAAGACGCCAACAAGAAATAAATGCAGCAAGACAAGGAGCAAGGCTATCTTCCAACAAAGAGCCCAAACGCCATTGCTGGTCTTTTAAGCCTTATGAGAGGGGCCAGTCATCTTTTGACCCTACTCCTGAGTCGTCCTTTTTGCTTTAGCTGCTCTTGCCTTCTGGCAGCTCTTTTTATACATGCATTAGGAACAGGTTCCTCCTGTTCCTCTGCCTCACTACTGTCAGCCTCTGGAAGCTCCAGAGTCCACACATCACTCCCTGATAGCCCTGGCACCACCTCTGCCTCCGACGCAGAGCCCTCATCCGGGCCTTCCCCAGCCTCCAGGAATGGCCCTGTTCTTCCTCAGCCTCATCGCTGTCCGACTCAGTTGCCAGCTCCGCAGGCTGCTGGCAGACCACAACATCCCAGGATGCTGCAATTGTCATGCAATTGAGGATTGTTGTATTAATCTTGGAGCGCAGGGTGGGTGAGGAGGAACATTTCAAGAAACAGACCTAGCAGAACCTGAGGTATTTATGGTAGACTCTGGGTATTCCTCATCATAAATTGGCACAAATAGTTATATCATTATAATAGAATCAGTTCTAAATAGCATCTGCATCAATGCTTTAGCAGAAAGCTGTGCTGTTACAAGACAGTACTGGTACCCTGTGCTGTGTAGATAATATCATTGTCATTAGAGAAAAGGATCTCAAGCACTGTGCCAGAGATCGGTGGCCTATAGCCTTCAAGCACAATGCAACCCATCTACTTCTTTATACCAAATATTACATACTGAAGTCTAGCTACTGCAAATGTATAGAGAATATTCAAATAGTTGTGAAATCTCGGAGGCCACTCTCAGTTATGACTCTTTTCTAGGATTCATCAGTTATTACAACAGATCCCTGCCAAATGTAGCTACTACGCTATATCCCTTGAACATTTTACAGTATTTTAAATGGGAACGGCATGGCCCTGGCCAAAACAGCACACACAACCTCTCAGAGGAGCAAATCAACACCATCATATTAGTCATAATGCTCACATGTCATATTGTGCATTTACCAGTGAAATTCGTCTGGGATACCTCACAATATGGCTTTAGTGTAATTACAGCACTCAGAACATCTGGCAGTGAATAATACAGGCAGTTCTCAACTTACAACCATTCGTTTATTGCCCGTTTGAAGTTACAGTGGCCCTGAAAAAGTGACCCATGATCGTTTTTCACACTTACAATGATTGCAGCATCTCCATGGTCATGTGATCAGAATTTGGATGCTTGGCAATTGGCATGTATTTATGACAGTTGCAGTATTTCGGGATCAAATGATCACCTTTTGTGACCTTCTGACAAGCAAAGTCAATGGGGAAGCCAGATTCACTTAATTACCATTACTAACTTAACAACTTCAGTGATTCACTTAACAACCGTGGCACGAAAGTTCATAAAATGGGGCAAAATTCACTTAACAAATGTCTTGCTTAGCAACAGGAATTTTCGGCTCAAGTGTGATCAAGGACTGCCTGTAGTAGCTTTTCCATTATGGTCACTCAACATCTGAAGAGCAAAATTAGGCACAAATAGGCAGGAAAATACCAGTTTGGACAATTAAAAGTTTCAAGCAATATTTGTATGGAAGTAAAGTACCCTGATCCCTGATCAAAATCACGTGAAGTATTAGTACCGCTTTATAAAGTCTTAGTAAGGCCATACCTGGAATACTGCATCCAGTTTTGGTCACCACACTACAAAAAGATGTTGAGACTTCGGAAAAAGTGTGAAGAGTAACTAAGGTGATTAAAGGCTGGAGACAAAAACATATGAAGAATGGTTGCAGGAATTGGATATGGCCAGTCTAGAGAAAAGAAGGAGTAGGGGTGACATGATAGCAGTGTTCCAGTATTTGAGGGGCTGCCACAAAGAAGAGAGGATCAACTTATTTTCCAAAGCACCTGAGGGCAGGACAAGAAACAGTGGATGGAAACTAATCAAGGAGAGAAGAAACCTGGAATTAAGGAGAAACTTCCTAACAGTGAGGACAATTAACTAGTGGAACAGCTTGCCTTCAGAACTTGTAAGGGCTTCATCACGGGAGTTTTTTCAGAAAGGACAGGACAACCACCTATCTAAAATGGCATGCGGTCTCCTGCTTGAGTAGTGGATTGGCCTCCAAAGTCTCTTCCAGCTCTGTTCTGATTGATCATCAACCAATGTTGGCAATCATCAGTCCATAAGAAGAAATTCTGCTCATAGCATCCATTCAAAAAGTTTGGCTTTATTTTTTAAAAGGCTTAGATACTAAACAGAACTAAGGGATGCATGAAAAAGGAACTATTGAATTTTGGGAATTGAAGTCCACACATCTTAAAATTCCAAGATTGAGAAATAGTGGTCTACAGAGCTATCAGTAGAGACTGAAACTTCCACATCAGGAATATTCATGAAGCAATAAAAGCTTTAAGCCCCGATGTGCAATTGGTAGACATTAGCAAAAATAATATTTTCCTTTTCTCCTCAAAACTACAGTAATATGAGTTGCAGCTTTGTGAACGTATATTGACATCCTGTCTTATTTTGTTCTATACAGTAAGCAAACTAAAAAAACTGCAGGTGATCCTTGACTTACAACCCATCACTGAGAAATTATTTGAAGTTTCAACTTACTTGCAGAACGGGAATTATCTCAAAAGGGTAATTTACAACATGATGGTTGCCCACCCCCCATAATATGACCATACTTCAGATGCTCAGCAACATGGCCTTGTTTGTGGCCGTTTGCAGTATCCCATAGTCATGTTATTGCATTTTGCTGTATGATTTTACCAACAAGTTATATGTACATACATATGTATATAACAAGTAATCATATGCCAGTGATGTTCTTATATTTAAGGACGAACCTTCTGAAACCTAAGAGAACTGCTCAGAGAACTAAGCAGTCATCTCACACCAAAATGCGATTTACTGACCAGCTGGAGAAAAAACAGAAATACAAAAAGAAAAGATTATAACCAGTTTAGCTCAATATACTCAACTGTAATTTCTAAGTTACCAACAAAGCATCCGTTAATGATAAGTAGACATGGATAGTTGTACCAGTACCACTAGGCTGTGGTAACATGCAAAAACCACTAGTCTTTGATTTGTAATTATAAGGGCTATTACATTGGCAGAAAGTCAAATGGACACATGGACAGGCATGGTTAATGCCTTACTTGGGAACAACAAAAACCCCATACACTAGAATTATGCTCACTACAGATAAAAATTATAATGCTTTTATTAAGTACTATTAATTTATATAGCAGTCTAGAGTCACTTCATTAGCAAAATGATGGCATATGAATTTAATAAATAAACTAAGTTTTTATGCTATTTTCTGGCCAAAGGCTTTCAAAGCAGCTGTATACAAGAAAGTTAAACCATATAAAGGTATATCCTCGATTTACAACAGGGGTAGTCAACATTTTTATACCTACCGCCCACTTTTGTATCTCTCTTAGTAGTAAAATTTTCTAACCGCCCACCGGTTCCACAGTAATGTGCCATGTATTCCACAGTAATGCGCCATGCATGCCTCTTGCGCATCGTGGATTGGGTTTGGGGGTGGGACGCCGGCCAGCAGCTTTGCTTGTCTGTTACAGCTGGGTGGAGTGGGGGGAAATGCACGAGCTATTCTGGGATGAGGCTCTTTTGTTTGCGGTCGCACTGTAGCGCCATTTAGTTTTACTTACGTAACATGAACTAAACTTATGTGCAGGCGATACAAATAGTATATTTTCAGAAATTTAAATTGTCATGGGGAATTTTATGAAAACCTAATGAAAATGTTTTTAAATAATGCCATGATTTTTTTTAAAAAAGTCAATTAAATTTAAAAAAAAGGAAAGTGCTTTAGTATGGGACAAAACTCCTACCGCCCACCATGAAAGTTGGAACGCCCACTAGTGGGCAGTAGGGACCAGGTTGACTACCACTAATTTACAATCACAATTGAGGCAAAAATTTCTGTTGCCATTTATTGAGTTTTGCCCCATTTTGCGACCTTTCTTGTCACAGTTGTTAAGGATATCATCCCAGTTAAGTTAGTAACATGGTTGTTAAGTGAATCCCTCTTCTCCATTGTCTGTGCTTGTCAGAAGGTCGTAAAATGGGATCACAGGACCCTCGGGCACTGCAACCATCATAAATGTGAGTCAGTTGCCAAATGGCTGGATTTTGATGACGTGACCTTCGGATGCTACAACGGTCATGTGAAAAAAAGGGATATCCCTTTTTTCTTCGAACTGTCACTAAGCGAATTGTTGTTAAGTCGAGGACTACCTATAAGCCACTGGGTTAGAAAGGGACACATAGGCCAATATCTCATAGGTTTGTGTGTAAGAAGGGGTGTGTTTATGTGTTGGAATTTGTGCCACATAGTATGTTCAATCCGTTTCCTGGTCTAGTGCAAACGTGGCCCCAGCTGAGCGGAACGGTTTGTGGGGAGGCGCCTCTGCTAAATCTCTGGCACCGTCCTCGAAAAGCACAGCCGTTCCTCTTTCTTGCTTCGGGCAAAATGCCCGCAAAGTCAGACCCCCAGCTTGCCTCCGAGAAAGCTTTAAAAAATTATTGGTCGTGTTTTAATTGCTACAGGGCGAAGGCAGCGCAATGCATCCCTCCCTCTAAACTAAGCCTTTGCTCCACTCATTGGCGCCTCTTCTGGTGGGTGTGAAGGGGAAAGGGTCGCTCCGGCCCTCTTTTCCCACAGCCAGACGGAAGGCAGTTCTACAGAAATATAAAGTGTCCTTTTAAAGCTCCCCAGGAAGACAAACGCTCCCCGCCCCCATTTTGGCTTTCCACACCGGGGGGGGGGGGAGCGCGCAACTACAGCAAGAAAGGGCCCGCCCACCCGCTGGATTAATCCAGCCCATCTGTGGGTGTGGCGAGGCGTTTTCCCCTCCCCTTTCGTGGCCTTCGTTCCCAGCCATCCTTATGCTAAACTCTGATAATCCGTCTTGTCGGTTTAGATTGAAAGGTGGGAGACAATAAAGCCATTTCTCCTTCATCTCTCCCCCTTCCCCCGCCTCGGTTCTGTTGAGGGTCTCCTCTTGCCCCCTTCCCTCCCCACCCCCAACAGGCTCCTCTTCCTCTCTTTCGGCAGATTTCCCCCTGAGAAAGTAAAGCCAAGCTTTTTCTTCGGCAGCCCATCCGGAACGCCATGAATCTATTCCGCTTCCTGGGAGACATCTCGCATCTGTTGGCTATAATCATCTTGCTGTTGAAAATTTGGAAGACCAGATCCTGTGCTGGTAAGAAAAACGGGGGGGGGGGGAGAGAGAAAAGGGGAGATCAACTGATTCTTTCCTTAGGTCTCTGGGTGGCTTTATTTCTGGCCTGAAAGTGTTTGGAACTAGTGCAGGTATCTGAGCCTCAACCAATTTGGGAACTGATTTACATGTGCAATTTACCAAATTTGCTCTAATCCTCTCTTCCTTCTCTAAATCCTTCCTCTTTCTGTATACCGTGAGGGTTCACTTCCATGCTAAAGGTTACCACAAAGTAAACCTTTTAAAATCACACACAAGTTGAACTTTGTCTGTCTGTCTGTCTATCTTATCTATCTAGTCTTATCTTCTATCTCCTTTTTTAATTATATAGATTTATATTTCTAGAACTCAACTGGGTTGTTGTGACCTTCATTATATATATTTCTGTCTAACAGACAAGTGGTCAAAATTGGCAATGCTCTATCAAATCCTGTTCCTGTCAAGAGTGGCGTTCCTCAAGGCAGCGTTCTTGGACCAACACTCTTTATACTATACATTAATGATCTTTGTGACCATATCTCAAGTAATTGTGTTCTCTTTGCTGATGATGTCAAACTATTTAACATCACAGACAATACTTCTATCATTCAAAACGACCTTGATCATCTAACCGCTTGGTCTAAAAATTGGCAGCTCCAAATTTCAACCAGCAAATGCTCAGTCTTACATATAGGAAAAAAGAACCCCAAAACTAAGTACATACTAGATGGACATTACCTTACAGATGACCCCCATCCCGTTAAAGACCTTGGAGTTTTCATGTCAAATGATCTAAGTGCCAAAGCCCACTGCAATTACATAGCAAAAAAAGCTCTAAGAGTTGTAAACCTAATCTTGCGTAGTTTCTTTTCCAAAAACACCACACTATTAACCAGAGCATATAAAACATTTGCTAGACCAATTCTAAAATACAGCTCGCCTGTTTGGAACCCTCACCACATCTCTGACATCAATACAATTGAACGTGTCCAGAAATATTTTACAAGAAGAGAATAGAATAGAATAGAATAGAATAGAATAGAATAGAATAGAATAGAATAGAATAGAATAGAATAGAATTTTATTGGCCAAGTGTGATTGGACACACAAGGAATTTGTCTTGGTGCATATGCTGTCAGTGTACATAAAAGATACGTTCATCAAGGTACAACTTTTACAACACAATTGATGGTCAATATATCAATATAAATCATAAGGATTGCCAGCAACAAGTTATAGTCATACAGTCTCCATAGAGTTCTCCATTCCTCTGAAAACAGTAGAATACCCTATCCCACCAGACTTGAAATCCTAGGCTTAGAAAACTTGGAACTCCATCACCTTCGACAAGACCTAAGCTTAACTCACAGAATCATCTATTGTAATGTCCTTCCGGTTAAAGACTACTTCAGCTTTAATTGCAATAATACTAGAGCAACTAATAGATTTAAATTTAATGTCAACCGCTTTAATCTAGATTGCAGAAAATATGACTTCTGTAACAGAATCATCAGTGCTTGGAACACTTTACCTGACTCTGTGGTCTCTTCCCATAATCCTAAAAGCTTTATCCAAAAACTTTCTACTATTGACCTCACCCCATTCCTAAGAGGACCATAAGGGGCGTGCATAAGCGCACAAACGTGCCTACCGTTCCTGTCCTATTGTTTTTCTTTTCTTCTTTCTATATATATGCTTATACCTCCTTATATTTACCCATATATGTTTATATACTATATAATCTTTTGTATGATTCCTACATATATTGTTGTGACAAAATAAATAAAATAAAAAATAAATAAAAATAAATATATCTGGTATGACACAGTTTTAGAAAGACCCATTATTTGAAACTTGTGTTCTATATTTAAAGCCTCTTATTTATTACTTTTAGAGAAAGAATTGCTTTGAAAAAGTGAATGGCCATTCTGGTTTGGACAAAAAAAGCAGGGAGAAAAGAACCATTCATGCAGAAAAGTTGATGATGCTCTTTCTTGTGGTTTTTTTAAAAAACTAATTTGGTAAAGGCAATGAATAATGAGATGGAAGCTATCTGAGGTGGGATTGGATAAAACTGGGTGATCTCTTTGTTCTGACAATCTCTTTGGCCCTATAGAAAAAGAGGAAAGCCAAATTGTGGGTGTGGATTTTCTTAGACTTGAAGAAAAAGCATGAGTAGATCTGGGAAAGAGCACTGATTAAGCCCTGCTAGTGATGCTTTTTGATGGTGGGGAATCTCTTATTGTGCCAGTTCCAGGCCTCTTCTGAGTTATCTAAATTTTTTAATGCTACAAACTTTCTTTGTGTTAAGGAGGTGTGACATTGGATGATAAATCGTGAGGAGTTTTGAAGGATCATCTCTGTTTTTCCTAAGAGTCAAGACCTTCTACTCTTTCCCTTAATGTCAGAAATGGTTATTTTCTCATCTGATCATGAGTTACGTTGGCTTGTGCTTTTCTTGCAGGGATCTCTGGGAAGAGCCAAGCTCTCTTTGCCATTGTCTTCACTACTCGGTACCTAGACCTATTTACAAACTACATCTCGTTGTATAACACTTCCATGAAGGTACAGGAGTGATGTTGGATTATATAGTGTGTTATTGTGACTAGTTAGAAGGCTAATAGGCTTGGTGCCACAGAAAATAAAATAGTTATGAGTTTCCATTGTCTTCTACTTCTTTTCCGTATGCACACTTTGCTTCAATAATGTGGCATCACTATCAGCTACAAAAGGGGATAAGATAAGGCAAACAGTCTTTTATAATGGTGGTTTATGCAAAAAATCCAAAAGTACTTTCTCCTATTTTAATGAAACTTCCTGCTAGCTAATTATGAAGTCTTCATTTGTTTATCACAGAGCTTGTCATGTTAGCAGCATTTGCACAGTACAAGGAAGTAAGTTGATGAAGAAGATTTTGATGTGGACACCAGGTGCTGCACTGGCAGAGAATAAGTGTTAGATGATTGTTAGCAATGTTAGGTTTTAGTCTTAAAGAACCTCTTCACCCTGCGAGTAGTCCTGGATAAGCTAAATGTAAGTAGGTAGCATATTATTATATCAGTTAAAGGATAAAGCCAGTGTATTGGTTGACAGCTCTGACCTTGAAAAACAGTTGTAGAATATGTTAAACTGATTCCTGAGATTGGTGTCCAATTCTCAGTGTATCTCAATTAGAGATGGAAACAGCTTAATGGTATTGGGGGAGGAATTGGTTATAGCTGTCATTAGAAGAATTGTGGGAACTGATGCCCTCCAGATAATGCTGAACTTGAAAATTTGGCGAATATAATTATTGACAAGTTGCTTGGGAACTAGTTCAGCAATATCTAGAAGGCTTCATGATCGTCATACTTCATATAAATGAGGAAATACCAAGAAGGGATCTAGCTTGCAAGAAGGATCCCTAATATTTCAGAAAGATCCCCAGGGTAAAGGCATTGAAGGGTTCAGAGTTTTGGCATTGATTACGCTAAATATGAGAGATGAAATAATATTTAATCTCAATGACCCTTCTTGATCTACGTTCTCCTGCAGGTGGTGTATGTTGCCTGTTCCTATGCTACAGTATGGATGATCTATAGCAAATTCAAAGCCACCTATGATGGCAACCATGATACCTTCAGAGTGGAATTCCTGGTTATTCCAACAGCAGTGTTAGCTTTCCTAGTAAATCATGATTTTACACCCCTAGAGGTAATTAAATGTATGCTAGTGTAAACAAGCCTAAACCCCAAATACTTAACTTGCAGCTATATGATGTGTTTGAGTCCTATGGCTAAAATTGTTCATTTAATTGGCAGATGGCCATCTTTAATATTCTAGTCCCTGCTTGTTCTGCTACTTTATAGCTAGTTCCTTTTAGGAATACAAGCTCGAAGTAATTTTGCTTTCCAAAGCAGCACAACATTTATTCAGCTATTCTTATCTGCTCATGTGTTGACTAAATGCTACTGAATTAGAATTGTGATATACCTGCAGTCCAGTGGTGAAATCCAAAATTTTTTACTACCACTTCTGTGGGTGTGGCTTGGTGGGTATCGTGTGACTTGGTGGGCATGGCTTGGTGGGGATGGCTTGGTGGGGGTGGCAGGGGAAGGATACTGCAAAATCTCCATTCCCATCCCACTCCAGGAGAAGGATACTGAAAAATCCCCATTCCCACTGCTGGGGGAAAGATATTGCAAAAACTCCATTCCCACCCCACTCTGGGGCCAGCCAGAGGTGGTATTGGCTGGTTCTCTGATATACTCAAAATTTCCGCTATTGTTTTTCTTTGAACTGCCCAAAATTTCCTCTACTGGTTCTCCAGAACCTGTCAGAACCTGCAGGATTTCACCCCTGCTGTAGTCATTTAAACTGGAAACTGTTCTTTCTAACAGAAACAACAAACCAGCAGAAGACATTATTAAGCTTTATGTGATCTATGAGTTTACAACTTCCATTTTTATTTTAAAAAGAAAACTATCCAACAATAGATTGGAGCAATAGAGGTGTCAAGAGAGTACTTGGATCTAGATATAATTTAGTTGTAACTTGCCAAATCTTGACCATCTTGACTCATTGAATTCTGTGTAGCTGAAGCATGAACTGATTCAGCCTGGGTTCAGCCTTATATTGTGGGCGGATAAGTCAAAGGTTCAAACTTCAAAAACAATGTTGATTTCTGGCAATCTTCTTGCTGTAGTTTTCTGGGCAAGAATGCAGAAGTATGATTGACTCACTGCCTTAGTCCAGGGTGATGGTGATGATGTTGATTTTAATTTCTTGATATGGCCCGTAGCAATTTCCAAGTGTTTCCTCTCTATTATTATTATCATTGTTATTACTATTATTATTGATTAGACAATATTTGACTCAGCACTGCCATCTGTGTAGGCAGATCTCAAGACAATTCAGGCAGTCCTTGACTTACGACTTAATGAAATGATAACAGACCTCCCCAAAAGTATTTACTATCCAGTTCTGACAGCCAGCCCACATACACCCCCCACAGTCATATGACTGCATTTTGAGCGCTCAGCAACTGGCCCACATTTATGGCCATTTGCAGTGTCCCATGGTCATGGGACCATATGAAGTTTCTGTCCAAAACCAGCATTTACTTCCAATTTTGGGGGGAAATGCCCAATAGCAAACAATTGACTCACTTTATCGATCACGGATTCATTTAACCACAGTAATTCGCTTAATAATCACTGCCCAAAAAAAAAGACAGTAAAATTAAACCAGTCATGTGATGATTTGCTGTATGACCAATCATGACAGTAATGGGCAAGTTCCATTATGGTTGTAAGTTGAGGACTACTTGTAACCTATTAAAGGATGAAGGTACTTGGAATTCACAAAATACCCAGTAGAAAGGGTTTTTGAGGGACAGTTTAGAAAGAGATACATGTTGCACTAAGATTTGCAGAAAAAAGTATCAAAAAGTGAGCTGGAGCAGACATGCCCTAAATCTGTGACACAAATCCATCCTGAATCTTGCAGTGGAACGGTGGACCACACAAATGTTCAGTTCTGACTAACTGCTGTGATAGCAATACAAATTTGGGAATATAATGAGCTGTAATCAGAAAATATAAAGCTGTTTTTCTCCTGGATTCCTCCAGATTCTCTGGACCTTCTCCATCTACCTGGAGTCTGTGGCTATTTTGCCACAACTCTTCATGGTCAGTAAAACAGGTGAGGCAGAGACCATCACAAGTCATTATCTCTTCGCTTTGGGAGTCTACCGTGCCCTCTACCTGTTCAACTGGATTTGGCGCTATCAGTTTGAGGGCTTCTTCGACCTCATTGCCATTGTGGCTGGCTTGGTGCAAACAATACTGTACTGCGATTTCTTCTACCTCTACATTACAAAAGGTATTTTGCAACAAGAACAAACGGAAACTAGATCTGCTGACTGAAATCCCATTAGTATGAGATAGAGAAGTGCTCTTCTACCTGGAGTTACCGTGTTTGAGTTGGGCGGCCATATAAATGTATTTAATAAAGAAATAAATCTGTGGCAGCTTTAGCAAGGTGCTTGGGGATTTTAAAATGATTTGGGAATCAGTACATCTCAACCACATGTCTCAATGTGCGTTGACTAAATGTTATTGCTAAACTGGAAGTTCGCTAGAGGGCACTCTTCAACTAAACACAATCCTTTTTGATGCTGGGAAGTGTATTAACCAATAGCTCTTACTAATTGTAAGTTGACAAATTAATTAGCAGTTTCATCACCTTTTTTTCCTAGGATCAAAAAGAAGTTGCAGAAAAATAGTGTTCGCATATTCAAGCATTAAAAAGCTATTTCTAGAGGATTGAATAAAATAAAATCTGTTGGACTAGCCTAACAGAAATTGAATTAGTTGTTTTATTAAAGGGC
Source organism: Ahaetulla prasina (assembly GCF_028640845.1). NCBI lineage: Eukaryota > Metazoa > Chordata > Lepidosauria > Squamata > Colubridae > Ahaetulla > Ahaetulla prasina. Next base: position 23,825,506 of record NC_080542.1, read on the forward strand.
AAGTGTATTAGTTCTTTTATTAAAGAGCAAGTTTATTAAAGGGCAAATATGTATTGCTTTTTTTACTGTTTTTACTTGTATCAAAATTATTTGAACTGTCTGTTGAGCACTGGAAACCTTAATGAAATGTGTGTCAATTTTTTTTAAAAATCTAAGATTATTACATTCAATCTATGTTCATGCATAGAGATCTCAATGGTTGGTTGAGGAATTCTGGGAGTTGAAGTCCACAAGTCTTAAATTGCCAAGTTTGGAGACCTCTGTGCATGCACCTAGGCATACATGCACCACTAAAGTATAATTACAAAGATAATATAGAAATTTAAAAGCAACCATAAGAAAACATTTTAGTTTGCGATACAGCTAGATATGTCTTCTTTCAGAAATTTCCTTTCAGTCCAGCTCCCCACCCTTTTTTATTTATTTATTTATTTATCTATTTATTAGATTTCTAGACCGCCCTTCTCCCGAAGGACTCAGGTACAGCCATATTAAAACACATAGGTACACAATAAATTTAAAATACATTTAAAATGAAATATTTAACCGGCCAATTTAAAACTAAAAACGGTCAAAAGACCGATATAAAACCCTAAAATATAAAATTATAAATAGATTAATACAGTTTAAAATTCAATTAAAACTAAATTAAACTAAAATCAAATTAAAATAATATTTAGGCTAGTCCCGCCCGATTGAATAGCAGAGTCTTCAGTTCCCGCTTGCAAGTACGGAGGTCGGGAAGTTGGCGTAACCCAGGAGGTAACTCATTCCATAGGGTCGGTGCTGCCACAGAGAAGGCTCTCCCCCTGGGGGTCACCAGCCGACACTGTTTGGCTGATGGCACCCGGAGCAGGCCCGTTCTGTGGGAGCGCACAGGTCGTTGGGAGGCTATTGGTGGCAGAAGGCAGTCTCGTAAATAGCCGGGCTAAGCCATTTTCAGCCCTCTTCAACAAATATTGGCATTGTCTATTTGCTACATATACTCAGTTCTTATTACTTGATTTAAAAAACTGTTTTGGATTTCTGCAACTTGTATTTTCGACTTGTTAAGACAGGTAGTCCTCATCTTACGACCGTTTGTTCAGTGACTGTTCAAAGTTACAATGATGCTGAATGAAGGGCCTTACCACAGGTTCTTGAAGTTATAACTGTTGCAATAACGCTATGGTCATGTGATTGTGATCTGGGTGCTTGGCATCCAGTTCACAATTACAAACAGCTGCCAACTATCCTACAAGCACGTGATCACCATTTGCAATCTTCCCTACTGGCTCCCCCAAAATGTCAATAGAAAAGCCAGCAAGGAAGGTTGCAAGCTACCACTGCCTGCTAAGAGAATTCCCTGTCATCTCTGGGGGCTGCCTGAAAAAGCTCCATGCTGAGATCCAAGTAGGATTTTTGCACAGGCTGTTTTCAAACCCACCCACCCGAGTTGAGGCCTCTCCTTTGGCACAAAGTGTTTTCTATATACAGTCCTGCTTGGTTTTTGGCACAGAACTTTTTCAGTCAGCCCCAGAGACAAGAGTGAGTCCTTTCCACTCTGGAGGCTGAAAACACTGCTGAAATCCAAGCAGAGTTTTCAGCCAGACAGGATTTTCAGGCCCAGAGTAGGGAGGCTTCAGAAGCCTTTGGAGCTGAAAATTCAGGCACTTCACAACTTGTCCCAACCCTCCCTCATATCCCCTCACTCCCTTTGCCACCCAACGCCTGGGACTTTTAACTTCTTACCAGCTTCCCAATTGACTAGAATTACGGGAAGCCACCAGGAAATGGCTTCACTTAATGACCAGGGCATTCACTTAAAAACAGCAACTGAACTACCTGGATTCCTGGCACTAAGCACAGTGGTTGTACTTTATTGATATCATTGCTTTATGACAATACTCCTGATCCCGATCGTCATTGTAGGTTGAAGAGTACCTGTATTGTTTTTGCTTCCTACAGATAGGCAAATAATTGAGATTATTACTGAAATATATACAGTAGAAGTAATAGTATGTAATATTTCTATTCTGCCATAACTTCTTCCCCTACATCTTCTTTTCATTTTTTGATTCCCTTAACAGTATGTTAGTATTTCATGCCCAATAAAATTGCTATCATTGTTTTGGGCAGTATATGAGCCAAGGTGGTGCAATGGTTAAGAATGAAGTACTGCAGGCTACTTCTGCTGACTGCTTCCGAGGTGGGTAAAATGAGGACCCAAATTGTTTGGGGGCAATATGCTGACTCTGTAAACTCCCTAGAGAGGGCTGTAAAGCACTGTGAAGCGGTATGTATGTCTAAGCGCTGTTAATGCACATATAGTGTTCTCATAGTGTTGTTTTGATAGGATGACTAGCATCCCAGCCGCCGCCACCCCGAGCCCTCCGCCTTTTAACTTACATTCTTGTTATATATGGTTCCCTTTTATTGATGTATCTTTATATGGTTTTTATACTTTTATCTGTATAGTGCCTAGTCACTCATGAATGAGATGACCAGTATCTAAATTTAATAGATGGATGTATAGATAAAAATCAAACATTGCTATCAGTATATGAAATAAGAGCACAAATGTTATGGTGTCCTATGTATAATGACTGTTCTTGGTTAATGGTTTCTTAATTAAAATATTATTAAAATACATTTTCTCTCTAGAAGCAATGGCACTATATTACTTGATATGTTGCCTAAAGTTTAATGAAGTTCTTACCTCTTCTTATTTCTATTTCCTCTTGCAGTTCTAAAAGGCAAGAAGTTGAGTTTGCCTGCATAAGTCAAGATCAAGACTGCAACGAAATACTTTGGCCAAGGAGAATGAAGGGAATGCTTCACAGAAAATTAGACATGCAGATTGAAATTCCTTTTAAAATATTAGTGTCCTATTGATCTCAACTTCCACCCTGAACTTTGATCTAAGTGTGGTTTGAGACAAAACATGGGATGGTCTTTCTACAAAACAGACTGCTATAATTGGGGGTGAGGTGAAGCACAGCTTGAATCCCAAGCTAACAATGACTACTCCTGGTTAATATGTAAATTGTAGATTTTGGGTTTTTTTTAACCCATTTTGATCATTCTGTGTCTATAATGCTCGAGTATTATTTTTAATGAATCAGCACAAGTAGGGAATACATTTTTTAAAAAATCTGTCCTCTCCATTGTCTTAGTTTGCACTCATTATTTTGAGTGTTATGTTGATAAATGCTAATATGAAATGCAAGCTTTTCTGTTTATGAAGGCCTGGTGCTACAAAGCTATCCAGATAGACAGGAATGCTTGCAGTTTCTTTCTTTTAAGTATGGGTTTCCTTGGATCTGTTTTTGAAACATTAGTGGCAAGAAAATACCTTTCTCCTTTAAATATTTGTCACCTACTCTTTCTTCATTTTTGTATTTGATGGTTAAATCTTCACTACAAATAAAATGGAAAAACTCTTCCCCTTATTAATTAGTGCCTTTGTGGGAAGGATGGGAATTTAAATAAAAATAATTCTGCTTTTCGCCAGTTTGTAATCTTTGTGCTTCAGAGTATATTGTGCTGTTCGTCTTCATTGTCCCATATTTTTTATAGTGCTTTTTCTGATCTCTCTTAAAGTAATCTTATTCTCCTGGGGCTTATGTTATTAAATACTTGTATTAGAACATGTTTTCTACAAATGCCCCATCACTTCTTGCTTCATCTCTAAATTGATAAAAAATTGTATGTTTTCATATGAAAACATTTTTAATCTGTTGTACTGCTGCTATGAACCTGAACAATCAGTGAAACTAAAATTCAAGCTATATTTCAGCCAATCTAGACTTCCAATTTGTTTACATCTTAAAGTACATTTATGCTTACTCAAAAGCAAAATCTTTAGAATACTTGCTTTGAAAACTATGAAGGCAAGATTGCACAAACATGCAATTTTATAAAAAGGTTCTACATTTAGGCAAAAAAAACACAAAATGCACAGGTACTGTATATGTGGTACCTTGCTCAATACTAGTACTTGTGAGAGGGATCTTGGAGTCCTAGTGGATAACCATTTAGATATGAGCCAGCAGTGTGCAGCAGCTGCTAAAAAAGCCAACACAGTTCTGGGCTGCATAAACAGGGATAGAATCAAGATCACGTGAAGTGTTAGTGCCACTTTATAATGCCTTGGTAAGGCCACACTTGGAATATTGCATCCAGTTTTGGTCGCCACGATGTAAAAAAGATGTTGAGACTCTAGAAAGAGTGCAGAGAAGAGCAACAAAATGATTAGGGGACTGGAGGCTAAAACATATGAAGAACGGTTGCAGGAACTGGCTATGTCTAGTTTAATAAAAAGAAGGACTAGGGGAGACATGATAGCAATGTTCCAATATCTCAGGGGTTGCCACAAAGAAGAGGGAGTCGGGCTGTTCTCCAAAACACCTGAGAGTAGAACAAGAAGCAATGGGTGGAAACTGATCAAGGAAAGAAGCAACTTAGAACTAAGGAGAAATTTCCTGACAGTTAGAACAATTAATAAGTGGAACGACTTGCCTGCAGAAGTTGTGAATGCTCCAACACTGGAAATTTTTAAGAAAATGTTGGATAACCATCTGACTGAGATGGTGTAGGGTTTCCTGCCTGGGCAGGGGGTTGGACTAGAAGGCCTCCAAGGTCCCTTCCAACTCTGTTGTTATATTATATTATATTATTATATTATACAATCACTTAGAAATAAGTCTCATTGAATTCAGTGTGTATAGGAAGGAGCCATTTCTAAACAGTCATATTAAATTACTATCTGTTGAAATAATTCTGTTTTTCCATATCAATCCATAGCTGATTTTCTTAAATTTATAAAGCAAAATTTGCAATTTGTTTTGAATTGTGATTAGTCATTGGAAAACGAATGTCTAGGCTAAGATTCAGAGCTTATTTACATAACTATGATTCAGCAGCAATTGATAAGTTGTCTGGTTTTGGTCATTGTGAATAACCATGATTCCAGTTGCTTCCTGTAGAAAACTGATTACTTAAAAATACAATTCAATACTGTATCATTATTAGATAAATTAAGATGCGGTACTTTATTATTTACATTTTCCATGAAATTCCTTGCAAAAATTTGTATTTTGTGCTACCCTCAGATACTGCCTGCAATAGCTGCTAGCCACTTCTGTGATCACATGAATTATAAAATTGCCCTAATGGTTATGGCAGTTACATCTGACCATCTGGGATGAATACACAGTCCCTGTTGTTTATACTGAATTTTTTTCTACATAATCTTATACTGTAGCATCCATATAACCCAAATAAGCAGCATAGAGCATCTGAATCAGTGGTTGGACAAAGGCATAATATATAGAATTCTTCATACAGCTTTACAATTTGTCTCTAATTTACCAATGCCAATAGAGAAAAGAAAATAGTCTTCCCATATGTTTGCTTTTATATCTTAAAAGAAGTTTTTAACTATAATACTTGCACAATGCTATATCCATTCCTGAAAATATAACAGTACCTTTGCAGTTCCATATGCATTATTTTTTCCTCCTGCATAATGGCTTTTAGCATTTTAATACACAGGTCCCCAATACATGAGCCTTAATTTGGCTTTAAAGGATAATCGGTATGTACGCCATCCCAAGAAAGATAGAAGATCTGGACTAACATTCAAGCTTTATGAAGCATTTATGTATTATTAATATTACACACAATGACATGTTATACTGTACTTTACAAATTCCTTGTCCATCCATCTTTATTTTTGCTTTGATTCAGTACAATCAACTTAGTAAAATTTATTTACTACAGGAACAAATAACTGCTTAGTCATCAGTATTCATTAATGTTAGTCGATGGGGTACAGGAATGGATGGGTAGGAAGCTGCACCCATGTTTTCAGGGAACCCCATATTATTGGGAAGAGAGGTGGTGGTGGATGTAGAAAGGGTGGTCAGAGCAACAGATCCTTCATCCAGCGTCCGCTTATATGGCACAGGTGGCTCAGCCCACAGATTTTTCACAGCCAGATAGGCTAGATATCCCTAAGGAGGAGAAGCGGTAGCAAGTCAAGTACCTGTAATCTTACATTATCTTATGATAAGAAATTTGATCTTGTCCCGGGTGATTTAGGATGATATTACAAAATATGATATAATAATAAATAAAATATTAGCCTTTCTGAAATAATTGTAAAGATTTATGAAATAATGAAGTATTTAGCTTGATAAGTAATATATTCTCTCAGCTATTTTACAACAACCACTTTGTTTCCAACAGACTAAGTAAAATATACTGAGTTTAATCATTTTCAAATGATGAATTGAAAAAGAAAAGTTTTCCAGAATAGGATTTTTAGGAGAAAATTGAGAAAACAAGTATTGGGTCCTTAATGTGATATGTATGTTTTCTGCAATGAACAGAATATCTACGAATTAACTATTCTTCCCACTTACTGCAATGCAGAACAATATTTGGATAAAGCTACAAATATAAACATCTATAAGCTACAAATATCCAAATATGATTTTAAGGTATCATAAATACCCATCAGTAATTGGGATTTTGTAGCAGGGTGCTATGCCTCAAAAATATTAGCTTTAAGATTAGGCAGCTAGACTAGTAGAGGATTAGAGGAGAAAAAACATGCAATAGCGTCTACCTATCTCTTTAGATTGGAGGCCCGGATTCTTTGAGAAAAGCAAGAACATCTTTTAGTCCAGATTGAGCCCAAACTTTTTCCGCCTACATTATATTATTAAAGTCTCTAATTCATATACTCTCTTTATGAAGTCTCCTACATATCAAAACAGTATCAATGACTATATGCTAATATTCTCCAGAGCCACATATATGGTCATATTCATGCTGAATTTAAGTGAAAAACTAAAGCCCAGAAGATCCTTTGTAGTAGATAGGAAGCAGTCTTGCCATGGCTAGATATAAGATCTAATTTTCCTTGGCCACTAATTATTTGGAACCACTAAAATTATAAGTGCTTTTTATAATCATATCTTGCAGAGCAGTAAAACTAATTGGAGTCCTCAAGGAAAAATATGTATTCCTGAGGCCATGGAGTGATAAAATATTTCATTTTTCTTGCTTTGGATACAGATATAAGACCTGTTAGCCTTGTTATTTGCTAGAGAAACATTAAGATTAACGACGACTATGGCAAATCATTGAATTCCCAAATGAACACTATTGGTGGATATTCCATTCCCTTTTATCATATAAATATTCCACCTCTCACAATACTAGACAACACAGTATCAACAGTAGAAACCTTCAAATTTCTAGGTTCTACCATTATCGCAAGATCTAAAATAGACAGCTAACATCAAAAACGTCATCAAAAAAGCACAGCAAAGAATATTCTTTCTGCGCCAACTCAGAAAGCTAAAACTGCCCATGGAGCTACTGATCCAGTTCTACAGAGGAATTATTGAGTGTCATCTGCACCTCTATAACTGTTTGGTTTGGTTCTGCAGCCCAACAAGACAGACACAGACTTCAGAGGATAATTAGAACTGCAGAAAAAATAATTGCTACCAACCTGCCTTCCATTGAGGACCTGTATACTGCACGAATCAAGAAGAGGGCCGTGAAAATATTTACAGATCCCTCACATCCTGGACATAAACTGTTTCAATCCTACCCTCAAAACGACACTATAGAGCACTGCACACCAGAACAACTAGACACAAGAACAGTTTTTTCCCGAAGGCCATCACTCTGCTAAACAAATAATTCCCTCAACACTGTCAAACTATTTACTAAATCTGCACTATTAATCTTCTCATCATTCCCATCACCAATCAATCTCCTTCCACTTATGACTGTAACTTTGTTGCTTGTATCCTTACGATTTATACTGTAATTGTTTCCTGATTGCTTAATTGTAGCCTATGATTATAATTAAGTGTTATACCTTGATGAAGGTATCTTTTATGTACACTGAGAGCATATGCACCAAGACAAATTCCTTGTGTGTCCAATCACACTTGGCCAATAAAAATTCTATTCTATTCTATTCTATTCTATTCTATTCTATTCTATTCTATTCTATTCTATTCTAGGTAGAACAATTATGGACAGGTTCTTAAATCTTGCACATGTTCTGCTGATATTCAAAATAGGCCTTTCCTCAATCCAATCAAAAGGTGACAGTGCATTTGTTTCCTCTTACTATTTAAGTGGACTTGATCAGATGTGTGGGTCAAGACACAGTTTGCCCTGAACTAAATGTAGAAAAAGTGTGTATTATTATACTATTTTCAGTACCAACCAATTTATACTGAGATTCTTGTCCTGAAATTAGCAAACTTTGGAGAAAAGAATCTGTGACTCGGATCTGATGAAAAAGGCTCCTGAAAAAGTTTACTCTTTAAGGGAGTTATAGAAATACACCATCTAACTTCCCTGGGCAATGATTCTGTTTCTGAGCTGTTATGATTCTCTGAAAAAATAGAATAAACCACTGAAATGTCTGAATACTTTCTGGCTAATGGCACACAATCTAAACAACTTGACATTCAGGGTGTGTGTACAAAAGACAAGCAATACCACACCCAAATATGGACTTACAAATGCTTGATTTCCCATGTTATATCTTGCTTGAAATGACAGTAACTGTATGTTTAGTGTTGTCCCAAGAACTGCATCTTGAAAAAAATAATTTTTCTCCCATATCTATCAGAAATACATATATTCTGTAGGCAGTGCAGTATTTTTAAAATAATACTACAGTGTGCTGAATGGTAGACCTGTCAGTTTGCTATTAAGGAAAGAGGCTTTTAATAATCCATGTGTAGGATACATAGTAGGGCGGAGACTACTATGTCATTCTTTGTCTTAAAGGGTTGGAAGATAATGCTTAAAAGTTCAGAAGGTGAAAGAATGTAATTGTAAGGTTGTGGAAGGAAATTTAGATTATCAAGAAAAATACTAGGGACTCCCAGTTGGTTTGCTAAGAAAAATGATCTTATTCTTGCATAAATTCAACTAAACAGGTTTAAGAGATTGTTAGTTGAGGCAGTTGTATTGGGAAAAGAAATTAACTGTATTTACCCAATAAAAATACACTTTCCTCCAAATAATTATTGGTAAATTGGAAAGTGGTTTTCCATATTGCTATTAAACAAATGAGCAGGGGCTGCAACTCTTACTATTGCTACCAAAAGGTATAGGTGACTGATTATTTGGAATATTCCTAATTAATATTCCCAAAAATTATTTGCCTGCTTTTAGTAATGCCTAAATCTTGAACTTTCTCTTCCATTTCTTCTTCTGAGACACAACAGTGATTGGTCTCATTCGAGACAATGACGAATCCGCATATAGACGAGAGGTCGAACGACTAGCCTTGTGGTGCAACCAAAACAATCTGGAACTGAACACACTCAAAACCGTAGAAATGGTGGTAGACTTTAGGAGAAACCTGTTCTGTTTCCCTCCCCCCAATACTCCCAGCAAAGAGTCAGTCAGAGGCCTCCTTTTCTCCTTTTATTTACATAGATATATGTCCTGGCCACGTCTACCCACGGGCCTGCCAAGTTTCTGGAGATAACGAGGAAATTATAGATAAGGCCAGAATTACTCACGAATATATTCTTCCCTCCATTGATACAGTTTGCCCACGCAAATTCATTGCTTTGTCCAAGACAAAAAACCAGGAAGTCCCGCCTCCTATTTATAGTCTCTGCAGATGTCACTGCATGACAATTATGACTTGGCTTTATCCCAACGCTGCTTCTGCTGCGTGCGCTGGTCACGTCTGCGCAGTCTTGCATCACTCCAAAACTGTTCTTGGGGCGTTGCCAAATCAGAAGAAGGCTCCAGAGAATCAGGCCTTGCCGGCCCCTCCTCCTCCCTTTGAGTGGGTGCCAGGGAGGGAAAGGGCTCAAGAGAAGCAGGGCTTGCCAGGTCTTCTCCCTCACTTTCTGAATCATCCGAGTCCAGGAGTCCGGGTCCAGGAACCTGGGTCACAACACAACCCTTCCATACTTCCACCTCTCACAATACTTGACAACACAGTATCAATGGTAGAAACCTTCAAATTTCTAGGTTCTATCATATCACAAGATCTAAAATGGACAGCTAACATCAAAAACATCATTAAAAAAGGACAACAAAGAATGTTCTTTCTGCGCCAACTCAGTAAGCTCAAACTGCCCAAGGAGCTGCTGATCCAATTCTACAGAGGAATTATTGAGTCTGTTATTTGCACCTCTATAACTGTCTGGTTCGGTTCTGCAACCCAACAAGAAAAACACAGACTTCAGAGGATAATTAGAACTGCAGAAAAAATAATTGCTACCAACCTGCCTTCCATTGAGGACCTGTATACTGCACGAATCAAGAAGAGGGCCGTGAAAATATTTGCAGATCCCTCGCATCCTGGACATAAACTGTTTCAACTCCTACCTCAAACGACGCTATAGAGCACTGCACACCAGAACAACTAGACACAAGAACAGTTTTTCCCGAAGGCCATCACTCTGCTAAACAAATAATTCCCTCAACACTGTCAGACTATTTACTGAATCTGCACTACTATTAATCGTTTCATAGTTCCCATCACCAATCTCTTTCCACTTATGACTGTATAACTATAACTTGTTGCTGGCAATCCTTATGATTTATATTGATATATTGTCCATCAATTGTGTTGTAAATGTTGTACCTTGATGAACGTATCTTTTCTTTTATGTACACTGAGAGCATATGCACCAAGACAAATTCCTTGTGTGTCCAATCACACTTGGCCAATAAAAATTCTATTCTATTCTATTCTATTCTATTCTATTCTATTCTATTCTATTCTATTCTATTCTATTCTACTCATTTATCCGTTTCCATCACTGTATCTCCAGCTTTATTTCCCCCCTTTTTCTTTCCTTGCACTCGCCATACATCTATTCAGTAGCCTTTCCTCACCTTCATTCTAGGGTGAGGTGGGTTGAAGGTTGTTATTGGGGTTTTTTTTGCTTCCTTTTTACCATTTCTCCTAAGATGGAGTAGAACATGAACAGCATGTTTGATAGATTGCAGATGATATGTTTTTTTTAAAAAATAAATAAGGCATCTTATTTTACAGGCAATTAATGTTAGATCAAGAGCCAGTTTGGTGTAGTGGTTAAAGCATCAGGCTAAAAACTGGAAGACTGTTTCTAATCTGCCTTAGGCACAAAGCCAAATGCGTGACCTTGAGCCACTCACTTTCTCTCAGCCTTAGAAAGGGAGCAGTGGCAAGCCACTTTTGAAAAAAGAAATGCAACAACAACAACAACAAAACTGCAGGGACATATCCAGGTAGTCTCTCAAAATCAGACACAATTGAACAGAAAAAAAAAGTCAGTAGCCATTAATTAAATTTGTATTAATTTTGTTTTGTATTGATTCTTCCCTTTTTTTGAGTGTGATATATGGTAGGATTTTTCCTATACTCATTTATTTCTGTGTACTCCAAGGAAGAGTACACAGAAATAAATAAGTACAGGAAAAATCCTACCATATATCACAGAGTACCTTATAATTCAGGGTCTTCTTCTTTGGGATATTTTTTTTGGCAGGACTATATTTTTTAAGTCTTGACCCCTGTTAACTACCTCTATACTCAACTCTTAGAAAGCAGTTTATTGCTACCAAGCTTTTAAAAGAGCTTTAAGGAATCCAAGAAACTATTAAGCATAACAGTCCATCTGGTTAAATTGATGATAAAATCATAAAGCACTCAGAAAAACACAACCTGTGGAAGAAAGATCCATAACCCTTCTACAAAGTTTAGTCTCAATTCAATAATTTCCTGTTAACTGTGATCATCTCTCTTCATAAGTGAGGTAAACTAACAAGAAATCTGCAATTTTCTGTAGTCTTTAAGACTTTGTTCAAAGGTGTACTTTCTGCAAAATGTACTTAGTAAACTGGCAGAGTAAGCAGTGGGAATTAAAATGCTCTGAGCTTGGCAGGAGGTCAAGTAAGTTGTTACCAATATGGTCTCTGCTGGATGTAAAATGTATGTTAACTGTTCAGTCTTCCTGAGTTAAAGAAGATCATTCATGAACTAGCCTGAGTTCTGAATTGCTTTACATTTTTCTGTGCCAAGTTTGTAAATAAATGAGTACTGCTATTGCCTGTACATGAAGGCTCCTCTGATTGATTCTATATTTTTGATGGGAAATGTGAGTCACCCAGTTCCATAACAAATGAAGGAATAAACCTGCTTCAGAACTCATTCTTGAGCTAGTTTTCTCATTCCCAGAAATTAAAGATACTAGATTTTAACTTTAAAGTTTTGAAACAGAGAGTAAGCATATTTTCCTCATTGTTGTATTTCTATACTTAAAATACTAATTTAAGTTGGTTTAATGTTTTCAATATAAACCATCAACTTTAATTACCAGTCTAAAGGAATCAGGGGTCCATTTCATGGTAATGCAAAATTATTTATGCCCTGGAAGCAATCTTTGCAGGAAATGGGTGACCTGGGTATGATTCCAATAAAAGAGAATATCGTAGCTCAGGGTTGAATTGTGGGGTCCTTGTGGCTCTCTGAGCTTGGTTTTTTTCATTATCAGAATTGACAATGTTCCCTAGTTTGGTAATGAAACATCTGCAAGAAAACAACCAAGCTCAGAGCACCAAGGACCCCTGAGTACGATAGTACAGAAAATTACAAAGAAATTCAACAAACAATGGAAGAGATAGAAACAGCAGAAAGCAAACAGAAAATGTTGTCTATTTTTTTCAATACACAAACATGAGTTATCTTGTGTAAGTTCAGACAAAATCTGAGAATAGTGCAGGGATACAGAACCTGTAGTGTTCTAAATGTCACTTAACTACAACTCCCGTCTCCCTTCTCTTAGTAACCCATTCTAGTAAAAGCTAGTAGAAAATTGGAAGATCAGTGGCATCTGAGGAATCATAAGATCATTAGGTTTATAATATGAGTGTCTATTTGGCAATCACTCCAAATCTAAGTGTTACATAGGTGTGCTAGTTTGATTTAGTTCAGTCTGATACATTGTTTTGAAATACCTACATTGTAGCAGTAGTACATTTAAGAATGATCAAATACAAATGTTATGCATGCTGAACCAATCTGCTTTTACAATTTAAAAAATTAATTTCATTGAAAAGTAAACATCATCCATTATGGGATTATCCTTATCTGATTTAATGAGTAAAGTAAATGATATATGCTTCCTTAAGGCAGTTCATTTGGCCTTAATAAGATGAAATTGCCTTTGTGGCTAATGATACTCTGCAGGGATGTACTCTGCTTCCATTGCAGACTCATTCTGAAATAATAATGGATGTACTTGACTGACTCACCCAGCATGGAACAGAAAGGAAGGCAAAGGCAATGCTAGCCCGTGCAGCACTAGTTCCCAGCAGGTAGGAGTGAGTTGACCGGTTCCACTGATTGGTTAGGATACAGAATCCAACAAACCACAGGCATGTCCAAGTCACTGAGGAAAGAAGATGACTAAGAATGTGACACAAATAAATAAGTAGTGTGTTAGCATAAGTCCTGTGAGACCCACTACTGTATCTAAGGAAAAAATAGTATTTTCATTATTTCTTTTATTCTTTTGCCATACCCTATATAAGGACTTCTAGACCACCAGTGCTTAAAAATGATTGGATATTGGATTTTTTTTGTTGGTGCTGTAAGAAAATCGAGGGTTCTTTAACACTAATGTTTTTGACTTGTCCAATTATAGCTTTGTTTCAGTTTCAAGCCAGCACATATTAAAATAATTTTAGAATAAATTATTCCACGATTTAAATCAGATTTAAATATTATTTGATTGATAAAAGATGAACTATATTCTTAAAATATGAAATTATTTCATGAAAAGTTTGGCTCTATTGATAAAGATATTATATAAATGGACTAAACTCATCCTTTTATTAAGGAATTGAATCAGAATCTGAAATCTATTTCTGAAATGTTTTCTGTTCTAAAAATGAAGATAAAATAATATGTCACTACATGGTATAGATTTAATAAGCGTACTGCTCTTCACTGTCCAGCCCCAGTACAACTCCTTAATATAAAGAAAGATAAATTGTATTTTTTAAAAAAGTGGTTACAGGTAGTCTGCAACTTATGACCACAATTGAGCCATCTAGTCATAAGTTGTTCCAATTGTTGATTACCATGTGATCTGACTCAATTTTACAACTGGTTTTATGAAGGTTGTTAAGTGAATCAAGGGATGGTTAAAAAAAATTAAGTGAATCAAGCATATCTAATATCTGCTAGAAAACAGCAAAAAGCATTGCAGATTGCACTAATGTGACTGTGGAATGCTGCAACTAATCATAAATCTGAGCTGGCTGCCAAGTGCCTAAAATGTAATTTTGTGACACAAGGAATGAGTTTGGTAGTCAAGGATGAATCAAAAGTAATTTTCAAGTCCTTCATAACTTCAAATGTTAAACAACTGGTCATTAAGCAATGAGTAACTGTATGGTGATCAAGTTGTTGACTCTTAGCAACTATATTAAAAAAAATTCTCCATAGTGATCAGTCCCTACATGCACTACCAAGTCATTTATCAATGAACCCACTAATGATTATCCATCCATCCAGCTTGCTGCTGGTCATCCTCTTCTCCTCTTTCCTTCTACCTTTCCCAGCATTAGAGCCTTCTGTAGAGAGCTAGGTCTTAATATCTAAATAATGTAGTTAATCCTTTGTAAATATTAATAAGAAAGTGTACACCATTAGTCAGATCAACACATAAATTATCTTAAGGTCATACATTTTCGGGGGGGGGGGGAGAGGAAAGAAAGCAGTTTGAAATAGCTAAAAGACCAGAAAACAAGATAAAAAAAGAAAGTGACCTAAAACTGCAAAGTGAGCAGAGCAGAACAGAAAGTTTGTATCTCTTCCTTCCACAATCATTGAATTTGTATTGTTTCCTCATTAAGAAAACAGAATCTTGGCTTTAGTTTCTCAAAGAAACTTACAGGAAATTATCAGACATATTAAAAACAATAAATAAAGGCAACAAAGAGCAATAAAATAACTAGAGGGCCCCAAATTATCTGAAGTAAAATTTTTAACAGAAGATCCCCATGGAAAGGAGAAGTTGTTTTCCCTGGAAATAAGGTACAAAGCCTGGAAATGTGCCCATTTTCATCACTACTTATTGTTAATACAAATAATAAAGGAACCCAAAGAAGATCCTCTGAAACAATTTTAATAACTGGATAGATTCATTTGGAAGATCAGCAATAGTGTAATCACAACATGGTCAAATGTAGATGAAATCTAACAGCAGTTGGATTGTAAAATAAGGTTGACATTTTCATTTTGATAGAACTTGTGGTTTCAATGGGGAAGGTGGTTGGGAGACACCACGATTGTAATGGCTTGCTATCTGGGGGGATAGTATAGGAGTGAGAAAATATGAGGACAATTTTGATAGATCTACAAAGTAAAATATTTAGAATATAGGGGTTCTCAGGCATCAGCTATCTTCTAATTATTGTTAAATATTGAAATTTAGCTGATTATTTTCAAAATAATGACAAAACTACTCACTAGAGAAAGTAACATCCAATATAAGGATAGCATACTTGAATTTGTGATTTGTAATGCAAGTATCATAGACATCACAGCCCAAAAAGAGGAGACACTGGAGAAAAGAAAGTACACCGACTGTGATGCCATAGCAGCAGGCTGCCCCATTATCATTAAAAATACAATGTAGCTGGGAAGAGGTTGTCAAGTTTTGATATCCATCAGTCACCAAGGAGGCAAATATAACCAGAGAAAACACCTGAGGCAAGAAAAAAAAATGGGTGTGTTAAATACAAATGTTTGAATACTATGTGTTCCATGAAATACATTTTTTACAATCAAGTCTAACTGATCCAAGCATCATTCTTTTGGATCTGCATTGAGGCAAAGAGAAAAATCAACCTGATCATTCACCTCTTCTATAGCCATAAGCTATAGCAACATAAGGAGCAGGGAAATTGTTTTTATCTCTGAAGGTCAGAACCAAAGGACATACATACTGTCTATAGCAGGGGTCACCAACTGGTGGTCCGTGGACCACTGGTGCTCCACAGAAAAATTATTTGCATTTTTTATATTGCACTAAAACAGGGGTCCTCAAACTATGGGCCCTGGGCTGGATATGTGCAATGAACATTTGCTGCAAAGTCTTTCCCTTCGGGGTCTTTTTGTATGGGTCAGAGAGGGGCAGAAATTCTGACCCAGGGTCTGCTTCAGCCTCCTGGTGTGGGACTTTGGGTGAAGGCTCGAGGAAAGCGCCACTGGTGGTGAAGAACTGGAGGGCCTTGTTCCAGTGGGACTGCCTCATGGCCTGGAATTGGCTGCCCATCTCGGCCCTCTCAGCCCTCTGAGCTTCCAGGTACCGGTACCTGGCCTTGCACTCCCGCAGGTCTTCCCTCTGCTTGGAAAGCCTATGCTCCTAGTCCTCAGTGAGGTGCTTCTGCTGAGCCTCCTTCTCGGTCAGATCCAATTTGAACTGAGCTGTTTTGCCAACTCTTTCTTGTGGTGGGTATTCAGCTCCAACAACTGCTCCTCCCAAGGAGCCCAGGCGGGCAGGCAGAGTGGCTGGGAGGGAAGGGGCAAGTAGAGGCCGACGAGGCGCCCCTCAACGTGAGTAAAATTAAGTTGGTCATTACACAGATCATAGTAGTGGTCCTCGGGATTTAAAATTATGAATTTAGTGGTCCCTGAGGTCCAAAAGGTTGATGACCCCTGGTCTATAGCACAGCTGAAACAAGGAAGAAAAACAATGGTGGAAAATAATTTTCCAAGTAGTCCACCAAAGTGCTATTCACCTGAATTTTCTATGGAAAAGAGGCAACTCCTCCTCAGGACAAGCAGCTCAATAAAAAGCTGTGTGTATAACTCAGGAAATTTGGAGACTTGAGCCAGTGCTGAATCATACTCATGTCTGAGAACAGACTGACTGCATACAGTTTATATGCCTTTGACATATATGCCAAAGGCATGTCTTGAAGATCTCCATAGATTTAATAGGAATTGTATTGGCATCTTGTGCTTTAAATGTTCCCTATATCTAAGAGATTTCATCAGACATTAATTTTATTCAAATAGTTTGTGGCTTTGAACTTAATAGCTGGATCCTAGTTAAAAAACCAAAATAACAAACCTTATTTTACAAGTACTGTAGTATGGAAGTGAGGTACCAATAGTCACATTTGTATACAAAATGATTACACTAAGTGAAAACAGTATAGTCAGACATATGTAATTATTATTCAGATAGTAGAATTTGGTCTATGAGAAAATGATGAATGTGGACACAAAGGCAGGCAGGTCTGCTTCCTACAAGGAAAGTCTCACTGAAGGAAAGCTTCATTAGAAACTGGCAGGAAGTCAGAAGTTGCTCCCACTCTCACTGCCTTTTTGCTCACCCATGGCCATTCTCTTTCTCGTTTTAGTCAGGAAATTTCTATGTAATGACCCAATGGGTCACAGGTTATCTACTTGTTTATAAAGCAAAAGACTGGATTATATTTGAAAATAAAAATATTATGGCTATTGCTGATATAGTACAACCTATCCTAATAATGTGTGTTGTGATAGCCTCTTTTTGATTCCCAATTATTATGTTAGAATACTATTTTGAAGTTAAAACTGCATCAGAGATAATATGTGACCCCAAATATAGAAGAAGCCACCATTTAGTTAGTACTGTTATTTTGTCTCACCCCTGCTAGTGTTCTAGCAACAATCTGAGGTTGTATGAAGAAGTGCACCATGTCATGGTCTGAAAGGTCCCGTAAGACTGAAGTCATTTTTCTCATCCTGTAGTTGTCTTTTTGTCATTAGAACAAAACTGAATCTGGAAGGCAGCTGTAAATTGAAGCTGAGAAACATTATCTGAATTTTAAGAATATAATACAAATATTGCTAAGATCCTATCTACCAACACCGAACATTTAAAAAAAATAGTTGTTTTTTCAGAGTTCTGTTCCTGCCTTAGCACATCCCAACAAGTCTTTAATCTACCTACCAGTCATATGGAAGGTTAACAAAACTGTGATTATGAAATATTTAAAGGCAACTTATAGAATTTTCCATTATCTTTTAAGATGACTTTTAAGAAATATTCCTTTAGTTGCACAAAAACTGAACTAGCAGCTTTTTGTGAGTGATAGCCATACTTTTGATATCTGAGTTTAACAATATCATTCTATTTAGGCAGTTACACCTTTGTTACCGTCACTCCAAGATATGCTCCGGAGCCTCAGTTATAGGATGAGTTCATGCATGAGTACTTAGTTAAATGTCATTTTCCAGTTCATATTTAAATTTAATAGAAAAGAGGGCTACAATCAGCTATCACCCCAGTGATGGAGCACAATCAAATACTACTCAGTATGCCTTTTCATTTTGTTCTCAGAATCTAATTTCATAGTAAATATTGCAAATCTGATTAGTTTTATCTGAAAAAACTATGTGCAAAAAAGTTTTACTATTCAAATTTGTTGTGTTATTCCCTTGAAAGGAATAAACCAGTGCTTCTCAATTATTTTGTCATGCCCCCCTAGGAAGAAGAAAACATTTTTCGCGTCCCCCGCGCGACTGTAAATAGTATCATTATTAAAAAAAACAAGGTCAAACGCGCCCCCCTTTACGGAGCCTCGCGCCCCACCTGGGGGGCGCACCCCACTATTTGAGAAGCACTGGAATAAACTTACCTATTTGGTTATAAAGATTTACTTCTCTATAGCAAATAAGAAATCGACCTATTATTTTAAATTCCATGTGTAAATGCAGCTCTAAATACATTCCTTTGATTTCTTTTCCTACCTGAGAAATACTGAAAAATGTCTAGTTTTAGCACAAAGGATATGTACTGAAATCTCTGCTCAGCCAGACTTACTGGGCAATTTTAAACTAGAATTTCTCTGCTGTTAGAATAAAACGAGGGAAAAGGAAAGGTACGTAACCTAGAGAAAGATCCATTTAAGGTACAATTAAATATATTGAAATAAGTTGCTCCTTTTGGATAATTATATTGTTTTGTGTTCCTCAATATTTAACTACAGCTACATATATTCTTTGCCTTGGGGAAAATATTGTAACAAAGAATCCAACCTGTGCCCCTTATTTTTAACTCTCCTTTCCTCAGGCAGGAGTTGGCTTCAATCCCTACTTTACTACCGTATTTACATATGAATACATCCTGAAAATGGCAGATGGGAGAAAGCTTAAAAAGCTCAAATGAAACAGTTGTAAGGGACTTCACGATAAAGCCTACGCAGAAGTGAAGGACACAGCGTTTTACATTTTCCTGATCATCCTGGAACATTTCAGAAGCGTCCTCCTTCCTCACTTACCCCTTGGGGAAAGTGAAGGAAATGAAGTTTTTCCCGCCTTTCCGATCTCGTCACATGCCCATGGAGGGAGGGGAAAAGGGCTTGAGAGAACTCGAAGCCTGAATGGTCAAGAGAGCTGCCAGTGTCTCTTTTCGAACGCTGGAGCGTTCAACGGGCAGTTGGAAATGACTGTTGGGGGTGGGAGTTAGAATGACGCCTCAGAGGATTCTAGAGAACCCCGCGTGCGCTGAAGAGGAAGTGCAGTCTTATTTCGGCGGCGCGAAGTGTTGGGCGCATGCGCGTCATATTAAAACCGAATGGATTGGAAAGTCTTTCTGATACTGTGGAATTCATTTGATTGTTGCATGCGCCCCGTGGTTTGGCCATAGAGACAGGAAAGGAAAATGGTATAGAGCAACCAACTCGGCTTCTCTTAAATCGAAACGTTTTCAGTAGTTCTCATTGAGTAAAAGACGAATGATACAAAATGTCTCCATTGTGAGCCTCGAAGGTATTTTGCAGAGGCTGAAACAGAACAGAGTTCATGGGCAAATAAGTTTTACGCTTTGCGGGTAGCTGTTTTAAATTTTCTATCTCTAGTTTATGGGCTCAGTTTAACTCGCGACAATCGACGTAAGCCACTGCGCAAGCGCATGACGCAATGTGAAGTGCACCGGGAATAGCTAAAAGATTAGACTTGCGGGCGGAAGAAGAAAGAAACATTGTGCGCATGTACCCCCAGATTCAATGTCAGGCTTCTTTTTAAAGGTCAGAGCTCGTTGCTCCAATAGTGGACTTTTTTTTTTTTTTGGTCCGAATTGGATTTGTAGTTAAAACAGTTTTTGTGTGTGTGAGTGAAGAGGGAGAAAAAAAAAATAACCTCCTTGGTTTGTAAGTTGGGGGGAGGGGGCTTTAATTTCAACGGTTTGGATAGCCTGATGAATTTGACTTTTAACCCCTGTTGTTCTGTCCTGTTCTGTTGCTTTCACATGCAATTGCGGGTGGTGGTAGTGGGGAAAGTACCTTTTTTTGTGTGCATGGTACCTCCATGTTAACTGAGCATTCTTTGCCTGCAGCTTATCAAAAAAGATAGATTTGCTCTACTTGATTTATGAAGGCTTTCTACATTTGCTGCTTTGAAAGGTGCCCACCACAACTCTTCAAACAGTGTGGTTGTAAAATAATGTCAGCTTGAGGAAACTTAGCCAAGGAATATGAATATGCCTGTGCTGCCATTTTTTAACTGTTAAGCTTTGGACTCTCCCAGAATGCTGAGCATAACCCGGTTAGCCCTGGGGACCAAGATTATAGGGTTGTCTTTGCGTGGCAAGGCATCCCTTGCTACCACGATGGTGAAATATCGGAAGATGCGGAAGCCAGCAGAACCACAGAACTGGGCAATGGATTATCAGGAGAAATACATCCCGTTTTCCAAGAACCAACTGGTTGAAGCCCTGGTAAAGGTAAAAATAGGCTTCTGTGTCAATTCTGACATCCCTGGAATGCATTGCACAAAATGCATTGCATCCCTCTCGGCTTTCGGAGTGTTTCGTTGCCTCAGAACAGCATAAACAATTTTTACAATGTGCAGATAGTGCTTGGTGAAATCATAGAAGCAAGCAAAATATATCACCCCTACTCATAGACAATACAAGCAGCAATAGTGTGAAGTGTTATACAGTAATACGTTATATACTGGTTTACTTGATGTGCATGATGCATTTGGATTGCGAAATATAATTTCTCTTGACCCAGTCCATGCTTGCTTTAGTATACCAGGTGTGATTGTTGTTGTTGTTTTAGTAAATTATCTGCAATCTTGATTTTGGAATCTTAATTTTCCTTCATTTCACAGCTCTTTTTTGCCTGTTAAGTAGGGTCTGTCTTCATGAAAATGTGGCATATGAATTAAGCCGATCTTAAAAAACTTGCTTCGATGGGGCAGACTTCTGAAGTGATGAGATGGGCCAAATGGGATGAACCTTTGGAAGAGAACATTCTGAAGAGATGAAAACACTTCTTGAAACAAAATGCTGTTCGTGTAGAAATTGAAGAGTAGAGGAAACAGTGGTTTAAATTTTATTAAACAAATGTAAAGAAATGGAGAAAAAGCATAGCCTGTGGAGAGGAGGAGAAGACAGTTATCCTATATGCTGAGTGGCATGGCATGGGGAAAAAATGAAAGGGTGACAAATTACAAGCTTTTGTAGGAAGGAGAAAAGGGTATAAAAGGGAATGAAAGAGGAATTCTAGTTACAATTGGTAGCTATCTAAATTCCTTGATGGTTGAGGAACGGCAACGCCCTAATGTTATCCTGGAAGCCCTTCATGTTTCCTTTGATATATAGGATCTATTATGATTAAATCTGAAAATACACCTTTCTCATTTAAATGGGAAGACTCATATTAGAGAGACTCACTCTTGAAAGGTAGAATGGCCTTTACCAGACAGAAGCAGTCCAGATACTTAGCACAGATTATAAAAAGTTGACCTCTAAGATCTGGAGTGTATTGGACAATAATGATCTGGAGAATATGAAGTGAATTCTTTTGAACTTTACTACTAGGCATATAGAGGTTACACAATGTATTTATTTATTTATTTATTTAATCAAACTTTTATACCGCCCTTCTCCCAAAGGACTCAGGGCGGTTTATAGCCAAATAAAAACAAGACAAACATAATAAATACAGAATAAAATACTATTTAAAAAACTTATTCGATTTGGCCCAAGTTAAAATCTTTAAAAGAATAAAACCCACTAAAATTAAAACCAAATAAAAACTAAAAACCCTATGCCAGTCCTGCACGGATGAATAAGTATGTCTTCAGCTCACGGCGAAAGGTTCGAAGGTCCGGTAGTTGGCGAAGTCCTGGGGGAAGTTCATTCCAGAGGGTGGGAGCCCCCACAGAGAAGGCCCTACTCCTGGGGGCCGCCAGCCGACATTGTTTGGCGGAGGGCACCCTGAGGAGTCCCTCTCTGTGGGAGTGCACGGGTCGGTGAGAGGCAATCGGTAGCAGTAGGCGGTCCCGTAAGTAACCCGGTCCTAAGCCATGGAGCGCTTTAAAGGTAGTAGTAACCAGCACCTTGAAGTGCATCCGGAAGACCACAGGTAGCCAGTGCAGCCTGCGCAGGAGTGGTGTCACATTGGAGCCACGAGTGGCTCCCTCTATCACCCGCGCAGCTGCATTCTGAACCAACTGGAGCCTCCGGGTGCTCTTCAAGGGGAGCCCCATGTAGAGAGCATTGCAGTAATCCAAGCGAGAGGTATAAGCCCTTTGTGCTTTAGACCTAGATTAGTGCTAAATTATAATACTTATATTCCCATAAAGGGACAAATTAAGGATAATGATCCTGCCATATAAATGTACCCACCTTAATAATGATGTATGAAACTTCTAGAAATCAGGACTTTTTTTTCTTGTCCAGGAGTTCTTTACAGCCACTTCTACTTCTACACCCCAATGAAGTTGTTGAAGTGCTGTCCCGGTGTTTGGAGGCCGTACGGGTCTGGATGGGGAGAACCAGGCCCAAGCTTAACCCCCCCAAGAGGGAGGGGCTGGGGATGCCGGCACCCCGATTCAGTCAGCTGCAGCCGCGGCTGGCTGTTGGAGGCGAGTTATTGGCCCCAAAGGATAGGGTGCGCAACTTAGGTGTCCTCCTGACGATCGGCTGTCGCTTGAAGATCATTTGACGGCCGCTCCAGGGGGCCTTCCACCAGGTTCACCTGGTTCGCAGTTGCGCCTTCCTTGATCGGGATGCCTTATGCACGGTCACTCATGCGCTTGTTACCTCTCGCTTGGATTACTGTAATGCTCTCACATGGGCTCCCTTGAAGTGCGCCGGAGGCTTCAGTTAGTCCAGAATGCAGCTGCTGGTTATAGAGGAGCTACACGAGCCCCATGTAGAGAGCATTGCAGTAATCCAAGCGAGAGGTATAAGCCCTTTGTGCTTTAGACCTAGATTAGTGCTAAATTATAATACTTATATTCCCATAAAGGGACAAATTAAGGATAATGATCCTGCCATATAAATGTACCCACCTTAATAATGATGTATGAAACTTCTAGAAATCAGGACTTTTTTTTCTTGTCCAGGAGTTCTTTACAGCCACTTCTACTTCTACACCCCAATGAAGTTGTTGAAGTGCTGTCCCGGTGTTTGGAGGCCGTACGGGTCTGGATGGGGAGAAACAGGCTCAAGCTTAATCCCTCCAAGACGGAGTGGCTGTGGATGCCGGCACCCCGATTCAGTCAGCTGCAGCCGCGGCTGGCTGTTGGGGGGGGGGTATTGGCCCCAAAGGATAGGGGGGGGAACTTAGGTGGCCTCCTGACGATCGGCTGTCGCTTGAAGATCATTTGACGGCCGCTCCAGGGGGCCTTCCACCAGGTTCACCTGGTTCGCAGTTGCGCCTTCCTTGATCGGGATGCCTTATGCACGGTCACTCATGCGCTTGTTACCTCTCGCTTGGATTACTGTAATGCTCTCACATGGGCTCCCTTGAAGTGCGCCGGAGGCTTCAGTTAGTCCAGAATGCAGCTGCTGGTTATAGAGGAGCTACACGAGCCCCATGTAGAGAGCATTGCAGTAATCCAAGCGAGAGGTATAAGCCCTTTGTGCTTTAGACCTAGATTAGTGCTAAATTATAATACTTATATTCCCATAAAGGGACAAATTAAGGATAATGATCCTGCCATATAAATGTACCCACCTTAATAATGATGTATGAAACTTCTAGAAATCAGGACTTTTTTTTCTTGTCCAGGAGTTCTTTACAGCCACTTCTACTTCTACACCCCAATGAAGTTGTTGAAGTGCTGTCCCGGTGTTTGGAGGCCAGACGGGTCTGGATGGGGAGAAACAGGCTCAAGCTTAATCCTCCAAGACGGAGTGGCTGTGGATGCCGGCACCGATTCAGTCAGCTGCAGCCGCGGCTGGCTGTTGGTGGCGAGTTATTGGCCCCAAAGGATAGGGTGCGAACTTAGGTGTCCTCCTGACGATCGGCTGTCGCTTGAAGATCATTTGACGGCCGCTCCAGGGGGCCTTCCACCAGGTTCACCTGGTTCGCAGTTGCGCCTTCCTTGATCGGGATGCCTTATGCACGGTCACTCATGCGCTTGTTACCTCTCGCTTGGATTACTGTAATGCTCTCACATGGGCTCCCTTGAAGTGCGCCGGAGGCTTCAGTTAGTCCAGAATGCAGCTGCTGGTTATAGAGGAGCTACACGTAGCTCCCATGTAACACCGATCCTGCAGGCTGCACTGGCTGCCTGTGGCTTTCCGAGTGCACTTTAAGGTGTTGGTTATGACCTTTAAAGCGCTCCATGGCTTAGGACCTGGGTACTTACGGGACCGCCTGCTGCTACCACATGCCTCCCACCGACCCGTACGCTCCCATAGAGAGGGACGTCTCAGAGTGCCGTCCGCCAAACAATGCCGGCTGGCGGCCCCCAGGGGAAGGGCCTTCTCTGTGGGGGCACCCACACTCTGGAATGAGCTTCCCCCGGGTTTACGTCAAATACCCGACCTCCGGACATTTCGTCGCGAACTAAAAACACATCTTTTTATCCGCGCGGGGCTGGCTTAAATTAGTTTTAAGGGAAATTTTATTAATTTTAAATGGGGTTTTTAGTATGGAAAATTTTAATTTCAGGCTAATTTAATAAGTTTTAAATGGTATTTTAATTTGTATATTGTGTTGTTCTTACTTTTGCCTGTACACCGCCCTGAGTCCTTCGGGAGAAGGGCGGTATAAAAATTAAATAAAATAAAATAAATAAATAAATAAATAAATACTATAGTCATGGTTAAAAAGGTGGAGAAACATAAAAGTATGGATTGGAAATCTGAAGTCTGTTTATGAAACATTCCATTTTTTTCTCTCAAAGCATATAATTGAAGATGTAAATTTCATTACAGGTAGTCCTCAACTTATAACCACAATTGAGCCCAAAATTTCTGTTGCTAAGTGAGATATTTGTTAAGTGAATTTTGCCCCATTTTACGACCCTTCTTGCCACACTTGTTACTTAAGTTGTTAAGTTAGTAACATGGTTATTAAGTAAATCTGGTTTCCCAATTGCCTTTGCTTGTCAGAAGGTTGTGATCACATAGCCTAGGAATACTGCAACTGTCATAGTCAGTTGCCAAACATCTGAATCTTGATTATGTGACCATGGGAATGCTGCAATAGTTGTAAGTGTGAAAAACCTTTTTTCAATGCCATTGTAACTTCGGACAGTCACTAAATGAACTGTTTTAAGTCAAGAACTACCTGTATTGTTATAACGATATTTGAGATGCATGTTGCTATTGACTCTGCCATATATTTTATGTCAAGTCTGATTATATCTCTCTCCTAAACTGTTATAATTTCAAGAATATTTACTACTTTGTACCCCTTTTATTGGAATTTTAAAATGGAACTTTCTACATGCAAAGCATGCATTATGTTCTTGAACAGTGGTTCCTTCTCTAATAGATAGAAATTTATAATCAGGCATTGTACACAAATATTCCAAGATACGTTGATTACTAGAAATGTTGGCTATCCAAAAATTCATCTGTGAAGACCGAACCGAACAATATGCCTATACCTCAATGAAGATTCAGACATGCCTATTGAAGAATTTACGCTAATTACCATTGTAGATCAGTTCTGCATTGGGGAAAGAGGAATTTCCCAGTAGCTATGACTGCAGAATTCCTACTCTTAAGTATTATTCAGGTCATGTTCAAAAACATTTATCTCAAACCAATTTTAAGCTGTATTATAAGTGGCTTGAAATAAATGGAAAACTGTAAAGATAATAGTGCTGCAGCAAGATGCTATATAGGCTACTAACTAACTGTTACAGAGATGACTGTGCACCAGAACTGAGTAAACAGTTGTGTTTATTTTGGTACTACTCAAGGAACACCTCAATAAACGGACTGCTTCTTATGGCCATTTAACACTTTAATCCGGCTCCCTTTTTTCCTTTCTCAGGAGTTCCACTCTTCTAATCATGAAGAACGCAATTCATTCTTGCAGTTTGTGTCTCAGGTGGACTCATCCCTTGTACACCATTACTATTCTGTTTTGGAGAAGCTACAGGTAGTTGCAAACTTTCTTTTTGCAGGCAATTTATAAAAAATATTCCTGTCTACGTAGAAGATAGCAAGGGAGATGACTGTTAGACAACAATTGTTTGTAAGGATTTTAATATTACTAAGCATCCCCCCAAAACATATACATGGTTTTTTTTTAAAAAACATACCATTTTGCCATGTTTCTAAATAAAAATAGCTCCTTACCAAGTGGGATGTCAGAGAAATGCAGTCACTGTGTGCCTCTTTGGTTGGGTTGCTTGACTTCCTTTGCTAATAACAGCTTCATTTCCTTATACAGTGTTACCTTGGTACTCATCGTTAATTGTTTCCGGGAGACACAGTGAGCACCAAAAATGAGTACCAAACAGATTTTTCCCATAAGGAATAATGTAGTGAGTAACAAGGCAGCTTTTGCATTGAGTACCAAACAAATGATGAATATTGGGATAACATTTTTGCATCAAAATACATTGAATATAAAATTTGACGATTTGCAAAGCAGATGAGTACCAAGGTATCACTGTAATTAATATGGAAACCGAAAGGATGGAGAAATGGATCCATCCTCACTATCTGTCCTTCCATTATGAATATGAGGTCATGGCAACTTGTCTCTATCTTGAGCATGGATAAGATTGTAATCCTTTATGCGATACTCTGTACATGAACTCTTGCGCCTGTGAGGTGCCCCCACCTCACAGGAGTGGCCCGCTTCATTACCTAGGGCCGGCCTCAATGACGGGTCTTGGGACCCACAGAGGTGTCAAGAAAGAGCCTTTGGGGGTTTTTAGATAGGGAATTTTTAAGGGGAGGGAGGGTTAGGGCGGGTGTTGGGGGGAGGGGGGTCCAGTTCCTGCGCATGCTCGCGGCGTTCATTCTATAGACTCGAACGTTATGGGGGAGGATTGCGTTCCTTCTGGTGAGAGTGGTCCCATTTGCACGGTAAGTGGGAGGGGCAGATATGGCGGAAGTGAGGGATCGTATCGACTTTTGGGGGCGCGTACTCGATGTTTGAAGGCGATCACACGCCCCGATCCCTCAGACTTCTCCCATTCCCCGGATGGTCAAGACCCTCAGAGCCTAGGCCTCCGGTTGATGTTGTGCAACGCACGGTCCATGGTCAATAAGGCCCCCCTGGTTTGTGATCTTATTCAGCGGGGTTCCGCGGACCTTATAGGTGTTACGGAAACCTGGTTGGGCACAGAAGGGGGCGTGCTCCTTGTTGAAATGTGCCCACCGGGTTTCCGAGCATTCCATCAACCGAGGGCCCAAGGTAGGGGTGGGGGGGTGGCAGTTGTTATTAAAGAGAGTCTAGAGCCGAGGGAGACCACTGTTCCTCAGATTGCCGGCTGTGAATCCCTCTTTGTGAGATGGGGTCATAGATGTCAGATGGGCTTGCTGGTCACGTACCTGGCTCCTTGCTGCGTGACAGCAGCCCTGCTTGAGCTCCTGGAGGTGCTTGCTAGAGTGGCGGTTGAGACCCCCAGACTTATGGTTATGGGGGACTTTAACCTGCCATCGACCGGCATGTCATCGACAGCAGCTCGGGAGTTCATGGCTTCCATGACAGCCTTGGACCTGACTCAAGTAGTTGATGGCCCCATTCACGACGGGGGTGGCACGCTGGATTTGATTTTTATCTCTGGACAGTGGTTGAAGGATCTGGACTTGAGAGATTTAGTCATTGAACCTTTGTCATGGTCAGATCACTCTCTCCTTCATCTGGACTTTCTTTTTTTTTTTTTTTTATTCAAAAAGTTTTACAAAAAATTTTTCCCCTTTCCCCCCCTCCTCTCCCCTCCCTTCACAACCCCCCTCCCCCCCCCCGACTTCCCGGAACGGGCACAAGGTATAGTTAAAAATAAAACAAACATATGCTAAAAAATTTTCATCCCAACTTAATTATACCCTTAATTATAATCATCAATTCCTAACTTCCCCCAAAAACAATCAAGAATAATACATCATAATCATTCAAAAACAGTCTGATAACTCTTAGTCTGATATCTACGTTGAATATAGTCAATCCATTTTTTCCATTCCTTTAAGAATCTTTCTTGCATATTGTCTTTCAAAAAGGCTGATATCTTCGCCATCTCAGCCAAATTGGCAACCTTCAATATCCATTCTTCTATTGTAGGTACTTCTTTTTTCTTCCAGTATTGTCCTATTAGTAGTCTTGCTGCTGTTATTAGGTTTAAAATCAATTTAGTCTCAATTACTGTACAATCCGTAATAATTCCCAACAAGAAAAATTGCGGCAGGAACTTTATCTTCTTTTTCAAAACATTTTGTAAAATCCACCAAATTTTTATCCAAAAGGCCTTTATGTCCTTACAAGTCCACCAAATGTGAAAATATGTAGCGTCATCACAATTACATCTCCAACATTTTGCTTGCATATCTGGATACATACACGATAATTTTTTAGGATCTAGATGCCATCTATAAAACATTTTATAAAAATTTCCCTCAGATTCTGTGCCTGCGTGAATTTAACATTTCTAACCCAAATTTTTCCCCAAGTTTCCAATAATATTGGCTCCTGAAAATTTTGTGCCCACTTTATCATACAATCCTTTACCAAGTCCCTTTCAGAATCTATTTCAAGTAACACATTATACAATCTCTTTATATGCTCCTGAGACTGATTTCTAATTTGCTTTACCAAATTATCCCCCTTCTGCTCTATATCAATTTTCTGATCTCCCTTCCATCTAGCACGTAGTTGCTCATATTGAAACCAAGTATAATTTTTCCCTTCCTCTCTTAATACTTGCAGAGATTTTAACTGCAAATTACCTCTTTCAGTATACAAAAGATCTTTATATGTAATCATTTCCTGATTCTGTTCTATGTTTATATTTTCTATTGTATGTCTAGGACTTGCCCATATAGGAACCTTATAATTTAGTTTATAAGAGTATTTTTCCAAACACGCAGAAGGGCATTTCTTAGCACATGATTTTTAAAGGCCTTATCCACTTTTTGTCATAAATTAAATATGCATGCCATCCATATAGCAAATCATAACCTTCTATATTCAAAATTCTGTCCTCTGTTAAATTAAACCAATCACTTATTGCAGAGAGCAGCTGCTTCATAATATAATTTAAAATTAGGCATTTTAAACCTCCCTTTCCGAGAATCTTGAATTATTTTCATTTTAACCCTAGCTTTTTACCTTCCCATATAAATTTGTTAATTCCTTCTGCCATTCCTCAAGATTCTTATCTTTCTTAATTATTGGTATCATCTGAAAGAGGAATAAAATCTAGGTAAAACATTCATTTTAATAGCAGCAATTCTCCCCAGCAAAGATAATTGCAATTTTTTCCAAACAATCAACTCCTTCTGAACTTTTTGCCATAAAACCTCATAGTTATTCTTATACAATTTCACATTTGACGATGTAATATAAACCCCTAAGTACTTAACCTTCTTTACAATTTCAAATCCTGTTATTTCCTCTAGTTTTTCTTTCTGTTGTCTGGCCCTATTTTTATTATCACTTTTTGTCTTTTCTGATTTACCTTAAACCCTGAAACATTCCCATATTGATCAATTATTTCCAACAAAGATTTACTAGAATTTATAGGGTTTGTTAAAGTAATCACCAAATCATCTGCAAAAGCTCTTAGTTTATATTCATATTGTCTAACTCTAATTCCCTCTATCTCCTTTACTTCTCGATTTTATCCAATAATGGTTCTAGAGTTAAAATAAACAATAATGGTGATAAAGGACATCCCTGTCTTGTTCCTTTCGCAATCTTAAAAGGTTCTGTTAAGCTACCATTGATTATAATCTGTGCTGTTTGCTCTCCATAAATTGCCCTAATTATTCTTAAAAAACCATCTCCAAATTGCATCTTTTCTATTAATTTAAATAAAAAATCCCAATGCAATCGATCAAAAGCTTTCTCTGCATCGAGAAAAATAAATGCTGCTGGAATAAAATTTTCTTTTCTAAGTACTCCAATAAATTAACAATCTGCCTAACATTATTCCTCATCTGTCTCCCTTTTATAAATCCAGATTGATCATTATGAATTCTTCGCTGCAGAATCAACATTAATCTATTAGCTATTATTTTAACAAAAATCTTATAATCATTATTTAAAAGTGAGATTGGCCTATAGTTCCCAGGTTTAGAACAATCCTGTTCCTCTTTTGGTATCAATGAAATAAAAGAGGTTCTCCATGAGGGGGGAATTCCCCCTCCTAGTTGTATCTGATTAAATAATTCCTTAAGTGGACCTAACATCTCATCCTGTAAATTCCTATAATAACTAACTGTGAGCCCATCCGCACCAGGAGATTTCCCATTTTAATTGTTTAATTACCAAAGTAATTTCTTCAGAGGTTATAGGCCGATTCAGTTCATCCGTTTGTTCTAAAGTTAAATTTTTAACCTTATATTGCTTCAAATAATTATCAATATCCCTATATATTATCTTTAAGATATAAATTTGTATAATATTCTAAAAAAGCTTTTTAATTTTATCCTGTTGATATCTCTCTTTGCCTTTGTATTCTATTTTTCTATAGTACGTTGTTTTGTCTTTTCCTTAAGGTGTATGCTAACCACCTACCAGGTCTATTTATGCTATAAAAAGTATTATGTTTGGCATATTGTATATTTGTTGCCACCTGATCAGCCATTATCATATTAAATTGATTCTGTAATAACTTTATTGCATCTTTAAGTTTTTGATCATGTGGATTATGTATTAATAATTGTTGTTTCTTATAAATTTCCTCTTCTAGATACCTACGCTGTCTTTGTTGCTTATTTCTCTGTCTATTATTAAGATATATTAATACACCTCTCATAAAAGCTTTACTGGCGTCCCAAACCATTTCTATCGATGTTTCATTATTCAAATTATAATCAAAAAATTCTTTCATCTGCTTTTTACATTGATTTACATTATCCTGATATCTAAACAAATTTTCGTCTCTAAGTACTCCAATAAATTAACAATCTGCCTAACATTATTCCTCATCTGTCTCCCTTTTATAAATCCAGATTGATCATTATGAATTCTTCGCTGCAGAATCAACATTAATCTATTAGCTATTATTTTAACAAAAATCTTATAATCATTATTTAAAAGTGAGATTGGCCTATAATTCCCAGGTTTAGAACAATCCTGTTCCTCTTTGGTATCAATGAAATAAAAGAGGTTCTCCATGAGGGGGGAATTCCCCCTCCTAGTTGTATCTGATTAAATAATTCCTTAAGTGGACCTAACATCTCATCCTGTAAATTCCTATAATAACTAACTGTGAGCCCATCCGTACCAGGAGATTTCCCCATTTTTAATTGTTTAATTACCAAAATAATTTCTTCAGAGGTTATAGGCCGATTCAGTTCATCCGTTTGTTCTAAAGTTAAATTTTTAACCTTATATTCCTTCAAATAATTATCAATATCCCTATTCAATATATTATCTTTAAGATATAAATTTGTATAATATTCTAAAAAAGCTTTTTTAATTTTATCCTGTTGATATCTCTCTTGCCTTTGTATTCTATTTTTCTATAGTACGTTGTTTTGTCTTTTCCTTAAGGTGTATGCTAACCACCTACCAGGTCTATTTGCGTTACAAAAGTATTATGTTTGGCATATTGTATATTTGTTGCCACCTGATCAGCCATTATCATATTAAATTGATTCTGTAGTAACTTTATTGCATCTTTAAGTTTTTGATCATGTGGATTATGTATTAATAATTGTTGTTTCTTATAAATTTCCTCTTCTAGATACCTACGCTGTCTTTGTTGCTTATTTCTCTGTCTATTATTAAGATATATTAATACACCTCTCATAAAAGCTTTACTGGCGTCCCAAACCATTTCTATCGATGTTTCATTATTCAAATTATAATCAAAAAATTCTTTCATCTGCTTTTTACATTGATTTACATTATCCTGATATCTAAACAAATTTTCATTTAATCTCCAAGTTCTTCTACCCTCTTTTCCATATTGCAATT
The DNA here is from genome assembly GCF_028640845.1 of Ahaetulla prasina. Lineage (NCBI taxonomy): Eukaryota > Metazoa > Chordata > Lepidosauria > Squamata > Colubridae > Ahaetulla > Ahaetulla prasina. The sequence continues at coordinate 23,857,900 of NC_080542.1, forward strand.
CCATCCAAACAGGACTATGATCAGACAAACATCTTGGAAATATCTTAGTTTTCTTCACCCTAAAAAGCAAATCATTAGAAATTAAAATAAAATCAATACGTGAGAAGGATTGATGCCTATCAGAGAAAAAAGTATAGTCTCTTTCCTCCAAATTCCGCAGTCTCCATACATCTCTTAACTCAAATCTTCTATCATATCAAAAAAGGATTTAGGCAGCTTTGCATGTGCAGGTATCTTCTTGGAAGAAATTCTCTTGTCCTTTCGTGTATCTATTACTCCATTCCAATCTCCCAATATAATGCACGATTTATAATCCCATAGAATCAACTTATCATATAACATTCTATAAAAATTTTCTTGTTGCTGATTGGGTGCATATATACCAAACAAGAGAGTCCTTTTTGTTTCTATTGTAAGTTCAATAGCAATATATCTTCCGTGAATATCTGCCTCTATTAACTTGGCTGGTATATCTTTTCTCAAATAAACCACTATGCCATGTTTTTTCTCCAAAGCTGAAGCAACAAAATGTTTACCTAACTTTGAGTTTATTAAGTACTTTTGATCTGATAGTTTAATATGCGTTTCTTGTAAGCAAATAACATCATTTTTAAATTGTTTCAAATAATGAAATATATTTCTTCTCTTCTGAGCTGAATTCAAACCATTGACATTCCAAGTCAAGATTTTATTTGCCATTACTGGGCTGCTGAAGCTTTTGAGCAATCAACTGAAGATCGTCCTCCCGTATCTTCGGCCGTGCTCCTCCCACCGCTTCTGTAGCAGAATCCTGAACTTTACTTTGAGTTTGTTGCTCCTTTTCTTTACGCTTAAGGGCTCCCCTCGTCAGTCTTTGTTCTTGTGGTTGTTCCTCAGATGGTAACATCACTGGAATCACCTCAGCTTCCACACCCATTTGAGTCTCTTGAATTCTTTTTTCTATTATTTCTATTTCAAGTTTCAGCACTGTAGAAAGAAAATCTTTGGCCTTAAGCACTGTGTCAATTCGATATCTCCTTCCTTGATAATACACTGTCAAACCAACTGGAACCTCCCATCTAAATTGAATCTGGTATTTCTTAAGTTCTTGTGTAAAAAATGTAAAGTCCTTTCTATCCCTTAACATCTTGGGAGGAATCTCTTTCAAAACCTTCAACTCCTGTTCTCCTATTTTCAAGTTTTTCTGAAAAGCAACTTGCAAAATTTGATTCCTCACTGTTCTTTTCAAAAAATAAACCACAATGTCTCTAGGAAGTTTCTTTTGCCTAGCAATCCAAGAATTAACTCTATAAATTTTGTCAATTTGATAAGCAACCTCTTGTGGATCAAGTTCAATAAATTCAGCCAGAGCTTCTGATAAATTTTTAAATCTTCCCTTTCTCCTCATTCAAGCCCCTAATTCTCAGAGCTCCTTCCATCATTCTATACTGCATCACCACCACTTGATCTTCATTTTGTCCAATTTGATTTGCATTCCCCCATTCTATTTTCTATTTGTTGATTTGACTGAACAATTTCTTGCACTTCCTCCTCCACCACCTCCAGTCTTTTGCCAAACCTTGAAAAGCCATCAAGATATCTTCTTATTTTTTATTATTCTCTTTATTTCTTCTCTTATTTTCTCATTATTATCCATAATCTCCTTAAACCTTTCTTCAGACACTTTCCCTTGCTCTTTAATCAGATCTTCTAAAGCTGGTTCAGAACCCCTTCTACCCCCAGTCTTAGGTGGTTTAGTAGCCATTTCAGTTTTTAAAATTCACAAAATATAAGTCTAGAAACTTCTCTTTTTCCCCTTAAGTATAAGAGCTCCCTTCACTTCATTAAAATCCACACATAACATTTCTTATCTTCTTAGTTACACAGGCTGTATGAAATTCCATTCGTCACTTTCACTCCCTTTCAGGCGCCATCTTTAAGAGTCAATTAAAACAAAGAAAAAAAAGTTTCTCTTTTTTAAAAGGTAGAAGTCAGGAAATCAAAAATACTTGCAATCCAGTAATTGTTCGCTCGCACTCATTCCGTCTGCTTAAAGAGATCCATAAAGATAAGACAATTAGCAGAGATGGACACTTTCTTCTTTTCCTGCTTTTGCAGGCACGCACTGAAGTCGGAGCATGGCAGGAATATTTATGGGACCGTCGACCCTTCAGGGCTCTGCTTAATTAAAAACAAAGCCCCTGGGGAGGTCTACCAACACTTCCCTGCTGCTCTTATCTTTTCCCTTTCATCCAGGGAAAGAGATTAAAGCCGGCTTTTCTTGGCTTTACGATGTTCAGTACGGAGCCCCTTAATTAGGAGCTCAGCGAAGAGGTGGCGCCACCGGAAGTCTTCATCTGGACTTTCTGACCGCCACTCAACACCGCAGGGAGACGGGACCAATACGTTGGTTCCGTCCCAGGTGCCTGATGGACCCGGAGAGGTTCCAGACGGAGCTTGGGCCATTCCCTGAGGGTCTGGCCCACGGCACGGCTGAAGAACTAGTCACGGCTTGGGAACTGGCCGCGGCTGGGGCTCTAGACCGTGTCGTGCCTTTGTGGCCTCTGACCCGGCGGAGGTATCAATCAGCTCCTTGGTTTTCTGAGGGGCTGAGGGAGATGAAACGCCGGAGAAGACACCTAGAGAGTTCTTGGAGATTCAGTCGTTCGGAAGCTGATCGGACACTAGTTAGGTCATATACCAGGACCTACCTAGTGGCATTGAGGGAAGCGAGACGTTGTTACGTCTCCTCCCTCATTGCATCGGCAGATAACTGCCCGGCTGCCCTGTTTCGGGTGACTCGCTCTCTCCTTCAACAGGGGGAGCGGGATGACCCGTTGCAGGGATGTGCCGAGGAGTTTAGTGGTTATCTATACGATAAAATTGTTCAGCTTCGGGATGGTCTGGATCAAAATTGGGTGGATCTGGGTGGGAGGTCGGAGAGCTGTCTTGTTGAGACTGTTTGGGATGAGTTTGACCCTGTGGCTCCCGAGGACATGGACAGGTTATTGGGGAGGTTGAATGCCACCACATGTTTACTGGACCCGTGCCCCTCCTGGCTGGTACTGGCCTCGCAGGAGGTGACACGAGGCTGGCTCCAGGGGATTACTAATGCTTCCTTGTTGGAGGGGGTCTTCCCTGCCGCCTTGAAAGAGGCTGTGGTGAGACCTCTCCTCAAGAAGCCTTCCCTGGACCCAGCTGTTTTAGGTAATTATCGTCCGGTCTCCAACCTTCATTTTGTGGCGAAGGTTGTAGAGAGTGTGGTGGCATGTCAATTACCCCGGTACCTGGATGAAACTGTCTATCTAGACCCGTTCCAGTCCAGCTTTCGGCCCGGGTACAGCACAGAGACGGCTTTGGTCGCGTTGGTTGATGATCTCTGGAGGGCCAGGGATAGGGGTTATTCCTCTGCCTTGGTCCTATTAGACCTCTCAGCAGCTTTTGATACCATCGACCATGGTATCCTGCTGCACCGGTTGGAGGGATTGGGAGTGGGAGGCACCGTATATCGGTGATTCTCCTCCTATCTCTCTGACTGGTCGCAGACGGTGTTGACGGGAGGGCAGAGGTCGACCCCGAGACACCTCACTTGTGGGGTGCCACAGGGGTCGATTCTCTCACCCCTCCTGTTCAACATCTATATGAAGCCGCTGGGTGAGATCATCAGTGGTTTCGGTGTGAGGTATCAACTGTACGCTGATGATACTCAGCTGTACTTTTCCACACCGGGCCACCCCAACGAAGCTGCTGAAGTGCTGTCCCGGTGTCTGGAGGCCGTATGGGTCTGGATGGGGAGGAACAGTCTCAAGCTCAATCCCTTCAGTCAGATGCAGCTGTGGCTGACTGTTGGGGGCAAGTCATTGGCCCCAATGGAAAGGGTGCGCAACTTGGGTGTTCTCCTGGATGGACAGCTGTCTTTTGAAGACCATTTGACGGCCGTCTCCAGGAGAGCTTTCTACCAGGTTCGCCTGGTTCGCCAGTTGCGCCCCTTCCTAGACCGGGATGCCCTATGCACGGTCACTCACGCTCTTGTGACATCTCGCCTGGATTACTGCAATGCTCTCTACATGGGGCTTCCCTTGAGGAGCACCCGGAGGCTTCAGTTAGTCCAGAATGCGGCTGCGTGGTTGATAGAGGGAGCCCCTCGTGGCTCCCATGTAACACCTCTCCTGCGCAGACTGCACTGGCTACCTGTGGCCTTCCGGGTGCGCTTCAAGGTTTTGGTAACCATCTTTAAAGCGCTCCATGGCTTAGGGCCGGGTTACTTACGGGACCGTCTGCTGCCACCGACTGCCTCCCACCGACCCGTGTGCTCTCACAGAGAGGGACTCCTTGGGGTGCCGTCCAGTCGGCGACACCCAGGGGAAGGGCCTTCTCTGTGGGGGCTCCCACCCTCTGGAACAAACTTCCCCCGGGACTCCGTCAACTTCCCGACCTTCGAACCTTTCGCCGTGAGCTTAAGACACATCTATTTATTTGCGCAGGACTGGGCTAGGATGTTAATTTTAATTTAGTTTTTAATGGGGTTTTTGTATTTTAATTATAATTTTAAATTTGGCCTTATTTAATAAGTTTTTTAATTAGTGTTTTATTTTGTATTTATATCTGTGTTTTTGTGTTTTTAATAGGCTGTAAACCGCCCTGAGTCCCTCGAGAGATAGGGCTGTATAAAAATGTGATTAAATAAAAATAAATAAATCTAGTAGTCCTCGATTTACAACCATTTGTTTAGTGACTATGTGAAGTTACAATGGCACTGAAAAAATGGACTTGCGATTAGTCCTATCACTTATGGCCATTGCAGCGTCTCAGTGATCACAAGATCAAATTTGGGTGGTTGGCAACCAAGATATTTAAGAGGCTTGCCCTGTCCCATTGTCATGTGATCACTCTTTGTGACCTTCCCAACCATTTTCCCATGAGCAAAGTCAATGGGGGAAGGTGGATTTACTTAACCATGGTGAAAAAGAATATAAAATTAGGAACAATATCAAACAATCTTGCTTAGCAATGGAATTTAATTGCCTTGTTTAGTAATGAAATCCCATTTGTTGTCATAAGTCCAAGAGTTCCAGAAAAGCCATTTCTCAGTCACAAACTGAACTGTGATTTGCAGTAAGTTAGTGTGCTTTAAAATTGATCCAGCATGTCTGAATCAAGACCAATATCTACCGGATGTATTATGAGACTGTTGCTCATCTCAAAAATGTTACAGAATGCAGGAATGTCTGCAGCTGGTCCAATAGCAATATCTCCATTAGCTTTCACCCTCTGTGGGGATATTGTTTTGAAAAAAGAAGAGCTGGGGAGAATTAGCTCTCCTACATCCTGCATGTTACATTTCCAATCTTGAGCAGGAATCAAGATTGAGATTTATTTTTTTGCTTGCGTGAGCAAAAGTTGCTAAAATGCTGATCCCAAAGCAGATGAAATGATAAACAGTGACCGGTATAATTTCCTGTTCTCTAGTATAGGGGTCTCCCCAGCCTTGGCAACTTTATGACTTGTGGACTTGGACTGTGGACTGTGCTGGACTGTGGATTATATTGGCTGAGGAATTTTGGAAGTTGAAGTCCACAAGTCATAAAGTTGTCAAGGTCAGAGACACCTTCTCTTGTACACTTTTACTGCATGAGAAACTGGAAGAAGAGTGGTAGCATCTTTCCTGACTAAAACATTAAATTTTATGCCCTTTAATAAAGTGTGTTATTGTAGTCAGAAAAGATGTTGCCAAACTCCTGCTGATTTTTATCATCACCAACTTAGATGACTCCCCTCCTACAACATTTTCTGGATGAGTGTCAGTGAAATGTTACATTCCTGGGTAAAGGAATGTGGGGTGGGTGAAGAAAAATCTGCATTCTCTGCCCATTCAGCACAGAAACTAACTGGTAGAGCAAAGACAGAATACAGGTAGTCCTCAATTTATGACCACAATTGAGCCTAAAATTCCTGTTGCTTAGTGAAACACGTGCTAAGTGAATTTTGTCCCATTTTTGCCTCAAACATTTGTTAAGTGAATTTTGCCCTATTTTACGATTTCTTGTCACAGTTAAGTGAATCACTTCAGTTGTTAAAGTTAGTAACCTGGTTGTTAAGTGAATCTGGCTTCCCCGTTGACTTTTCTTGTCAGAAGGTTGCAAAAGGGGATCTCGTCACCCCAGGACACTGCAACCATCATATATGTGAATCAGTTGCCAAGCATCTGGATTTTGGTCATGTGACTATAGGGATCTGAGTTTGAAAAATGGTCATAAGTCACTTTTTTCAATGCCATTGTAGCTTTGAGCAGTCATTAAATGAACTGTTGTAAGTCAAGGACTACTTGTAATTCATTCCTTCTGCTTGTTCACCCACTGTTGTTGTGATGATGATTTCAATACTATATTGCTCCTAGTGACCAGATATAGAGCAAATATGCTGTATTAATACTAATTGCATTAATCCTCCCACTTACGCCTTCCCCTTCTAGACACTCTATACACCTATTGATCCTGATCGGGACACACTGCAGGAATTCCCTTTGACAGATGCTGAACGGTTAATGAAAGAGCAGAAAGTTTTGGCCACGATGGAACCACTATTGGATCAGGCCAACTTCAACAAGTTGTCAGAAGATGCATTGGCTTATGCACTGATTGTCAATCACCCTCATGATGAAGTCCAGGTGTGGCCTGCAATAAAGATCACCCCCTCTCCACCTTTTTTCTTCAGGTTGTCCCATCTGTGTTATATGTGGTAGGGACGAAGGGGTCTTGAAATGGTAAAACAGACTAACATTTTAAGTGCAGATAATAACTCGTGGATTTTCGGAATGAGTCAGCTCGCTCAGGCTGTAAGAAGCCTGTTATTAAACACAGCTGCCTGCAATTACTGCAGGTTCTAGTCCCACCAGGCCCAAGGTTGACTCAGCCTTCCATCCTTTATAAGGTAGGTAAAATGAGGACCCAGATTGTTGGGGGGGGGCAATAAGTTGACTTTGTATATAAATATACAAATAGAATGAAACTATTGCCTTACACAATGTAAGCCGCCCTGAGTCTTCGGAGAAGAGCGGGATATAAATGTAAAAAAAACAAAAAAACTCGCCATGGGACAATTCAACAAATACAAAAGATAAATGAATTTCAACGGAATCATGGCCAATAAGAATAGAATAGAATAGAATAGAATAGAATAGAATAGAATAGAATAGAATAGAATAGAATAGAATAGAATAGAATAGAATAGAATTTTTTATTGGCCAAGTGTGATTTGTCTTGGTGAATATGCTCTCAGTGTACATAAAAGAAAAGATATATTCATCAAGGTACAACATTTACAATACAATTGATGGTCAATATATCAATATAAATCATAAGGATTGCCAGTAACAAAGTTACAGTCATACACTCATAAGTGGAAAGAGATTGGTGATGGGAACGATGAGAAGATTAATAGTAGTGCAGGTTTAGTAAATAGTTTGACAGTGTTGAGGGAATTATTTGTTTAGCAGAGTGATGGCCTTCGGGAAAAAACTGTTCTTGTGTCTAGTTGTTCTGGTGTGCAGTGCTCTATAGCGTCGTTTTGAGGGTAGGAGTTGAAACAGTTTATGTCCTGGATGTGAGGGATCTGTAAATATTTTCACGGCCCTCTTCTTGATTCGTGCAGTATACAGGTCCTCAATGGAAGGCAGGTTGATAGCAATTATTTTTTCTGCAGTTCTAATTATCCTCTGAAGTCTGTTTCTTTCTTGTTGGGTTGCAGAACCAAACCAGACAGTTATAGAGGTGCAAATGACAGACTCAATAATTCCTCTGTAGAACTGGATCAGCAGCTCCTTGGGCAGTTTGAGCTTACTTAGTTGGCGCAGAAAGAACATTCTTTGTTGTCCTTTTTTGATGATGTTTTTGATGTTAGCTGTCCATTTTAGATCTTGCGATATAATAGAACCTAGAAATTTAAAGGTTTCTACTGTTGATACTGTGTTGTCTAGTATTATGAGAGGTAGAAGTATGGAAGGGTTCCTCCTAAAGTCTACCACCATTTCTACGGTTTTGAGTGTGTTCAGTTGCAGATTGTTTTGGTTGCACCACAAGGCTACGACCTCTCGTCTATATGCGGATTCGTCATTGTCTCGAATGAGACCAATCACTGTTGTGTCATCTGCGAATTTCAGTAGCCTGACAGATGGATCATTGGAGATGCAGTCATTGGTATACAGAGAGAAGAGAAGTGGGGAGAGCACATAGCCCTGTGGGGCCCCTGTGCTAATTGTACAGGTATTTGATGTGATTTGATGTGAGGGCCTTTTCTGTGGGGGCTCCCACCCTCTGGAACGAGCTTCCCCCAGGACTTCGTCAACTTCCTGACCTTCGGACCTTCCGCCGCGAGCTTAAGACACATCTATTCATTTGCGCAGGACTGGACTAGGGTTTTAAATTTTTAAATGTCTAAATTTTAGATTTGGTTTTAAATTGGGTTTTATTATTTATATGTCTATTTTAAATATTTGGCCTTTATAATAAGTTTTTTAGATGAATGTTTTACTTTGTATATTTATGTGTTTTTTATATGGCTGTACACCGCCCTGAGTCCCTAGGGAGATAGGGCAGTATAAAAGTACGAATAAATAAATAAATAAATAAATAAATCTTGCTTAGCTTCACCTGCTGCTTCCTGTTTGTTAGGAAGCTTGTGATCCACTTACAAGTCTGTTCTGTAGCTGGTTTAGCTTAGTTAGAAGAGTATCTGGAATGATGGTATCGAATGCTGAACTAAAGTCTACAAAGAGGACCCTTACATAGGTCTTTGGAGACTCAAGATGTTGTAGGATGTAGTGCAGAGCCATATTAACAGCATCATCTGTTGATCTATTTGCTCGGTATGCAAATTGCAAGGGGTATAACAGCGGATCCGTGATGGTTTTCAAGTAGGAAAGCACTAGCCTTTCAAAGGTTTTCATGACTATAGATGTTAAAGCAACTGGTCTGTAGTCATTCAGTTCCTTGATGGTGGGCTTCTTCGGCACTGGGATGATGGTAGAGCATTTGAAGCAAGAAGGAACATAGCACATCTCTAGTGATTTATTGAAAATATGGGTGAAGATGGGGGCCAATTGGTCAGCACAGACTTTTAAGCAAGAAGGAGTTATCTTGTCTGGGCCTGGAGCTTTTCCTGGCTTTTGTCTGTGAAATAGGTCCTGCACTTCCTTTTCTGTGATCACTAGGGGTTGTGAACCCAATGAAATGGGGTCAGTTGTAGGAGGCTTGGCTGTTGTTGGTGTGTCTAAGATGGGGGTTGTGGAGATAGGTGGCTGTAGTTTCCTTTCAAACCTGCAGTAAAACTCATTCAGGTCATCTGCCAGTTGTTCATTACCTTCAGCCTGGGAAGGAGGTTTGCCATAGCCGGTGATATTTTTAAGAGTTTTCCACATGTTTGCCGGTTCGTTTGCTGAAAACTTTAGCTTTTCAGAGTAGCTTCTTTTTGCTGCTCTGATCTCCCTTGTTAGTGCATTTCTGGCCTGATTGTACAGCATTTTATCACCTTTTCTGTAGGCTTCCTCTTTGGAATGTCGTAGCTGCTTAAGTTTAGGTGTGAACCAAGGTTTGTTGTTACTATATATTCGTAAGTTCCTTGTACGTACACATAGGTCTTCACAGAAGCTGACATACGATGTTACAGTATCTGTGAGTTCATCCAGGTCTGCAGAGGTATCTTCAAAAATATTCCAATCAGTGCAGTCAAAACATGCCTGTAGCTTTAATTTTGATTCCTCCGTCCAGGTCTTCACTGATTTAATTGTTGGTTTTGTGGTTTTAAGTCTTTGCCTGTAAGCAGGTACAAGGTGAATCATGCAATGATCAGAGTGTCCTACAGCTGCACGTGGTAAAGACCGATAAGCATCTTTTAGTGTTGTGTAGCAATGGTCTAGAGTATTCTTGCCTCTGGTGGGACAATTGACATGCTGAAAGTATTTTGGTAGCTCTTTCCTTAAGTTTGCCTTGTTTAGATCTCCCAAAACGATGGCCAGTGAATCAGGGTGATTGGCTTCAGCCTCCATGATTTGGTCAGCTAGAGTTCGTAATGCCTTGTTTACACAGGCTTGTGGTGGGACATAAACAGGAATTAGAAGAAATTGAAGAAATTGAAATTGAAGAAATTGAAGCAGAAATTGAAGAAAACAGCAATTAGAAGAAATAATAAAGTTAATCCAGAAATACAAGTTAACAATAATTTCAATGAAAACATGGTCACTAATAATAAAAGTAACTGAATGAAACGATTGATACAGTGTTGAATTGTCCTGCGGCGAGTTGGCCATGGCAAGTTGATTGTGCATATTATCCTGGACCCTTCTTCCTACCCTCATGTTTTGCCTGATGGCTTTCTGTTTGTCAGCATCATTTTTATGTGTGATGTCTTTGACTGCAAACAGAAATGGAGACGTTTTTGCTTACAGTCTCATTATCTCAACCCAGGCCTATCAGTTTCCAGCACTTCTGTCTTCTGAGACTCTTATAGTAAAATGCAAATCCTATCCCTTTTCCCCCTCTTTTAAAGTTTGGTGAAGTGGGATTTTCTTAGGCTGGGGTTACGCGCAAACAGAATCTTAGAATTTCTTTGGATCTTTCCAAGCCCAGAGATAAAAATTTCACAACTTCTCAGTATTATTCAGCCTTTTGCTTTGCTTTACTTTAACCTTGTCCAGCAGGATATCTTTTGATAGCCTTTTTCTCGATTTTATAGCTTATATCACCATCTAAAGTTGCCTATGTTGTGCCTTATTCATAATTAACATGTAGCTTATTAGAAAATTGTATGCTGCCTATTAACTTTACAGCTTTGGTTGTCTTACAAGATATGGTGAAACATTGCTACTATCTATTAAGACATCTATCTATTACATTGTTACTATCTATTAAGAAATGAAATGCAGTTTATACAAAGTTCTTTTTGGCTAGTGGCTGGATATCTGAACTGCTAGAGATCATAATTTCCTTTATTTTTTGAGGCTGCTGAGGGAGTAACATCACCAGGCAGGTAGATGCTGAATGGTATTAAATCTAAAGGAAGACTTACACTGTAAAAAAGAAGTTTTTTGCCAAAAAAAAAAAAGCATGAATCATGTATCTTAATAGTTTGCTTCCAAAATTTAATAGTATGGCTTTTGAAGGCCACCAAACAACTTTGGGGATTACATTCAGTTCACAGTTTGCCTATCCTTTGATAGATTCTGATTTATTTGTTTGTTTGCTTGTTTCTGCATCTGTTTTGTATTTGCTAAAAAAATATAAAAATTAAGAAAAGGTGCCAAACAAATTGCTGTCCTGGAAGCATTACTGCTTCAGATAGGAAGGCAGTTCAGAGAGTGGTGAGGATAGCAGAGAATATTATTGGCAGTTCACTTCCTTCTTGTTTGGGACGCTAAACATCCTCTTCATGACCTGTTGTCCTTGCTACCTTCTGGGAGGAGCTTTCCAAAGAACATCTAGATTCAGTGACAGTTTTGTTCCACACAGCATCAACCTTGTGAACTCTCAAACTTCCTCTTTCAGCTCTATTCAAAATGGACTGTGATTAATATCTCTCTCTGTGTGTGTACACACACACACACAAAGTTTTTAGAGCAGGCAACAGAATTTTATTTTTAATGTGGACAAGTGTGCTCACAGGAAAAAATGACTATAAAGGTTATCTTTTATTTTATTCTATCCTATCCTATCCATCTTATCTTGTTTATATAATTTGCCTTTGTGCGTAACCCCAGCCTAAAAAAAATCCCAATTCACCAAATTTTAAAAGAAGAGGAAAGGGATAGGATTTGCATTTTAGCTGTAAGAGTCTCAGCAGACAGAAACGGATAGGCCTGGCTTGAGGTAACAAGACTAAGCAAAAACCTCCCCTTTTCAGATTGCGGTCAGAGAAATCACACATAAAATATTTACGTTAGGCATGGAATTCCCATTACAGACATAGGATCCTGCTGCCCTGCTAGCATCCAAGCATGTAACACATGACTTGACATCTTGGGTTTTCTCTTGGTAGGCTGTGGGCATGTGCCCATGTAGTTACTTTTATCTCCTTCGCAACCCATTCCTGAAACAGCAACAAACACTTGATAGTCCAGTGTTAAAGTGATGTTTTCAGCCTTAAGCCAGCAGTATTCAGCAGCCACTGCAAAATATATAAAATTTGTTACACTTTGCTTCTTGTTACTTTAGAGGCAGTCCGGTGACCTGATTCAGATCAACCTGAATCTATTGGTTACTTCACATTGGGGCTGACGCTTCCTTTCAGCTCCCTGATACACTTCACCAAGGCCATCATTGCACATAGGTAGTCCTAAACTTACAACTACAATTGAGTCCCAAGTTTATGTTGCTAAGTGAGAAATTTGTTAAGTAAGTTTTACATCATTTTATGACCTTTCTTGCCACAGTTAAGTGAACCACCGCAGTTGTTAAGTGAATCAAGCTCCCCACTGATGTTATTTGTTAGAAGGTTGCAAAAGGTGTTCATGTGACCTGGTCATAACAGTCATAAGTCTGGAAAATGGTCATAAGTCACTTTTTTCAGTATTGTTGTAACTTCAAATGGTCATAAAGGAACTGCCGTAAGTTGAGGACTATCTGTATTATTTCGGTGAGTGAGAAAATCCACTCCTTTCAAACCAGATTGGCCTGTTCTAACATCCCCTTCTGGAGTTTACAGATCAGCTACAGGTTGTCATATGGCTGATTCATGGAGATGATGAATATGAAAGCCATTGTATTTTCCTTAGAGATCCAATTCGGCGTAGTGGTTAAGGTGCTGGCCTAGAAACCAGGAAACTCTGAGTTCTAATCCCACTTTAGACATGAAAGCCAGCTGGGTTTCCTTTGGGTCATTCAGTCACTTCTATCCCAACTCACCTCACAGGATTTTTGTTGGGAAAATAGGAGGAGGAAAGACCATTATAAATTGTATGTTTGCCCTCTTGAGTCACTCATAGAAGTAATAAAGGCAGGATGAAAAAACAAATGAATTTACCATTTCCTAGAGGTGACAGGTGCTACAAGAGGTAGCAGGCTGCAGGTGGAAGAATCTGCTGCCGTCCAAACTGGGCGCTCTCATTTTACCAAGCACTGCTCAGCAGTGTTGGGAAGATACTGGATTTTGACATGCGCTTTGATTCATATGGCAGTAGCCCTCTTTCTAAGTATACCTGGGGAAGCCTACAGATAAGCAGACTTGAGTAGGTGACAGGGATTTTCGTCTGCCTTCATCAGTAGTACAGTGGTAGATGGTTTGTTTCCCATCACTTTGTGATGTTCAAAATGTGGGAGTCCTTAATAACTTGTATTTTCATGTCAGTTCTGGCTTCCGTTCTTCAGGTGACAGTGAATTTGGATCAGTACGAATACATCACCTTCTGGGCTCTGGGCCAACGGATAGGACCTCTGCGAGTGATGGCTGCAACTCGAGCCCAGAGGGCAGGCTTCTTCAGCACTGCTCGGATTCCTGCAGACAGGCAAGAAAAAAATGGTCTCCTTAGTATCTGTTGCCACCTGGAGATCCTTTTGGGGGAGTATTCACAAGACTCGGCCTTCTAACAGGTCAGATTTCTGTCCATCAGTTGATGTTACCTACTTTGTCTTAAGAAGAGCAATGATGGAACAGACCATAGACTGGCATTCTGGTAGTCTGAGTAGGGTCCTAACACCAAATATTGAGAACAGCTTTGCCCTCAAGATATTTCTCTGCCACTGAATTCAGAAGCATATCATCTCTGATTCTTGACCTAGTCTAACAGCCATTTTCCTCACCTATTCAAGATGGCCCAGTCACATATTTAAGAAATCAGTTGCATAGTTTGGTGAATTTATGTGGTTCTTTTCCTGTCTCATAAACCTGAAGCTCTTTGCTTGTAACACTCTGTTACTGAGCTGTGTTCCGCCCAGTTTTATGTGCTGTTGTAAATGAGATACTATAGATGGGATGCTTTACAACTTGGAGGAAAATACTTTATGACTTTTAAGTGAAATGTTCATATAAAATAAGCTTACTGATTTTTTTTCCTTGAAATTTCTCTGGATAGAAAACTGAAAAATATATTCTTAGGGGGAAAAATGAATGTTCTTTCTTAGAAGTTAAATGCTTTCATCGTGATTCATTTCATCAAATGCTAAGGTTTGCCTGCAGAAGCTTTTTTAGGACATTCTTAATCTGAGCTGCATTTGGGTAGGCCAGATTGTGCTCTCTTCCATCATACCTGCTCTGACAGGGTTTGATTACTGTTTCCCAGTTCCTTTAATCAGTGTTTTTCAAGTTCAGCAACTAAGACGTGTAGATTTTGGCATGCTGGCTAGGATATTCTGGGAGTTGAAGTCCGCATCTTAAAGTTGCTGTGGTTGAGAAACATAAAAATGTATATGACACTTAAATTTCCAATAAGTCTGTTGGATGGTGATAGGCTTATATGTTTAATTTATTGTTTATAACCCAATTCGTAGCTTGAACAGAAGCCGTATCTGTGGGTTCTAATTTTGACTTAAGGACTGTGGACTTAGAGTGACATTCAGCTGATCACTCAATCTCAGCCTTAGGAAGAAGAAATCAAAGGCAAACCAGTTTTGAAAAACCTTGCCAAAGAAAACTGCAAGGACTTTTCCAGGCAGTTGCCAGGAGTCAAAAAATTGTCTTAAAGGCACAAATAATTTAAAAAATGGAAGGGATATCCCAGAAGTTTCATTCTACCCTATTATAGTTGGATGGTAAGGAATGTGAAGGTATAGATAGGAAGTTATATTCCACAGGAAACTTCCTACTTTTTACCAGCTATTTTTTGCATTAATCTTATTTGCATTAATGCTGAGATATTATTACCAGGCATAACAAAATACCATATTGATTGTTCTTCATGAATTAACACAGCAAAATCAACATAGCTTGACATAGCAAATTACTATACTGTGTATTTTTGTTTAATTATGGCAGGTTTGGTCATGCTTGACTGATTGTCCAGACTGATTAAGGATGCCTGGCAACATAGGACATTTTTGGCATGTGATAGTGGAAGACAGTTCTAAAGCAGAAAGGATTATGAAATGAAATTAAAAAATGAAAAATAAGCCTTGCCAGATAGGTTTTAGTTGTTCAACTATGGAAGGTTACATGCAAGTTAATTTTCAGCAACCAAATTGGGATACTTTTAATTTACATCTTAACAAGAATAGAAGTCTCACAGAAATGCTCACAGTTTTCCACATTGTCCCAGTCAACTTTAAGGAAACATCATTCAGGGGCAAAGATTATTTGGGGAGAAAATTACAAATGTTGTTTTTAATTATTATTTGTTATTAATTTTATGTACCGTATATTGTGTTTTTCCTCTCAGTGGGATGGGGTGATTTGGCTACAATCAGTTCATCTTTTGTATAAATATTTTTTCAATAGTTTGCATCCTCCAGATCATCTTTGTTGGCAATACCTGGCATTTTGTGACCCATAATAATGTGCCCCTTTTTTTCCAGAGTTCTTGTATCATCACCCCTCAAGACCAAAATCTGAAACTTTTTGTCAAAAGGGTAATTGAGTTACTTCCTTGCCTATAAAAGACCCACCAGTTCCTAATCCAAGTATTTTACAACCGTAAAAAAGATGATAGACCTCATTTTTTCTCTCGTAGTACAGTGAGTTTATCTGGCCTTATCTATGCCATATAGTGATGATGTAGTTATTCTTCCCTTCCCCTGCTTTCTCAGAGAGACTGATTTGCCTGAGTAGTTCTCTGGAATTCCAACTTCAATATAAATATCTGACCAGATCATTGGAGATTTCTCTGATTTTCCTGTTGGAGATTGGCTATTACAATTCAAAATCTTTATCTTTTGATGGTTCCACAAACCTTATGAAACATGTGGCCCTTGTAATCTCTAAAGCTTGCATATTTTTATGCAGTACAGACAGAGAACGAGGTGGCTCGATGGAGTCACTGAAGCAGTAGGCATGACTCCAGAGACAATGACAGTAGACAATGGACTCCAGAGGATGGTAGAGGACAGGAAGGCCTGGAGGAATGTTGTCCATGGGGTCGCGATGGGTCGGACACGACTTCGCAACTAACAACAACAACACAGATAGTCCTCGATTTACAACAGTTCATTTGGTGACCGTTTGAAGTTACAAGGGCACCGAAAAAGTAACTTATGATGGTCATACTTCGACCATTGCAGCATCACCTGGTCACATGATCAAAATTCAGACACTTGGTAGCTGGTTTATATTTATGACCGTTGCAATGTATCAGGGTCATGTGATCCCCTTTTGCCATCTTCTGACAAGTAAAGTCAATGGGGAAGCCAGATTCATTTAACAACCGTGTTACTAACTTATCAAGTACAATGATTCACTTAACAACTGTAGCAAGGGGCCGGTTTAGCTCACGCTGGTAAAAGCCTGTTATTAAGGCTTATTAAGAACACAGTAGCCTGCAATTACTGCAGGTTCGAGCCCGGCCCAAGGTTGACTCAGCCTTCCATCCTTTATAAGGTAGGTAAAATGAGGACCCAGATTGTTGGGGGCAATAAGTTGACTTTGTAAATATACAAATAGAATGAGACTATTGCCTTATACACTGTAAGCCGCCCTGAGTCTTCGGAGAAGGGCGGGGTATAAATGTAAACAAAAAAAAAAAAAAAAAGCAAGAAAGGTCATAAAACCAGGAAAATTTCAATTAACAACTGTCTCATTTAGCAACAGAAATTTTGGGCTCAATTGTGGTCGCATGTCAAGGACTACCTGTAGTTGTTCAATTGTGGCACTATCTATATACCAGATAAACTGGGATATCGTTTTTATGTTAAAAGAGTCTTTCTGCGTTCTGTCTTTTAGTAAATTTGGAATGATCACTTCTGAATTCCTCCCAGTTTTAGGGCTAATACTCTTCAGTTTGGTGCATATTCCTTGATCCAGCACATTCCTTCTGCAAGATAAAGTGATTACAACATAGAAGACAATATATGAATTTAATGTGGGGCCATATCAGATTCTGCACAATATCCAACAGCTGTCATGGTTGCAACCGTATTGATGGAATATGCTCTTCTGTAGATACAACAGTGCTTTCCAGCTCTTTTTTATCGTCACGCAAATTACCCATTGTAACTTCAGTTCAAACTTACCTCCAGTGCGAGATTTATTCTAAGATTTTTTTCTCGGACCTTGTGTAGCGCTACTCTCAATGGATGCGACTTTACGAATTTGGGGAGTTCAGTGTAATGATCTGGTTATCAATACCAAATAGTCCCAGTTGGAGATCCTTCTCCAACTAATGGAGCTTCTGGCAGTTATGGAAAGCTCTTAAAACTTTTTAGGGTCTTGACTAGGTGGTACTTCGCCACCAATGATACAGGTCGTCCTTGATTACAACTATCATTTATCGACTGTTAACAACAGCACCGGAAAAAGTAACTTACCATCAGGCCTTACAAACCATTGCATCACCCCCAGGACTATGTGATTCAGGTGCTTGGCAACCAGCGTGTATTTATGAGAGTTGCGGTGTCTGGGGGTCATGTAATTGCCTTGTGCGACCTTCGCAGTCGGCTTCCAACAAGCGAAGTCAATGGAGAAGCCAGATTGGCTTAACAACCACATAATTCATTTAACAACTGCAGTGATTTCCTTAAAAGCCGTGGCAAAAAAAGGTCGTAAAGTTGGATGTGACTCATTTAACAACTGCCTTGTTTAGCAACAGAAATTCTTATTCTAACTATGGTTGTAGGTTTAGGACTGCAGGCAGTCCTTGACTTACGGCCACAATTGAGCCCAGAATTTATGTTGCTAAGTGAGAAATTAGTTAAGTGAGTTGTGCCCCATTTTATTTCTTGCCACATTTGTTAAGTGAATCACTGCAGTTGTTAACTTAGTAACCCAGGTTGTTAAGTGAATGTGGCTTCTCCACTGACTTAGCTTGTCAGGAAGTCACAAAAGGGGATCCCATGACCCACCCACCCCCACTCCAACACTGCAATCATCATAAATATGAGTCAGTTGTCAAGCATCTGAATGTAAATCACCTGCCCATGGGGATGCTACAAAGGTCATAAGTGGGAAAAATGATCGTAAGTCACTTTTTTCAGTTCCGTTGTAACCTTGAGCGGTCACTAAACAAACTGTTGTAAGTCAAGAACTACCTGTATCTGTACCATTTTATCTGAACCAGCATAAAACCTGTAAGAGTTCTTTTTGCGTTTTCTGGGCATTCATCCTATGTTGGTATTTTAGCTTGACAAGGCCCTGACCTGGAAGATTCCACCCCAAAGACCCCGTCAGTTTCATTGCACCAAACGTGTAGCAAGCGATTTAATTATCATGTCTTCTATATAAGCTTCCACTATCAACATGCTGCCATGCTAGCTGATCCCTCATATATTGCAGCTATGCTAGGTATCCCATGCTCTGACATGTTTGGAGCTCTTTGAATTGGATTGGCAGCTTTTATACAGGTAGTCCTCGACTTATGACTGATCATTTAGCAACCATTTGAAGTTGTGACAACAGCCCTCCCTAAAATACTACAATTCGCTCCCGAAATTACCTCAGCTGCAGCATCCATCTGGCCATTTGCCCTTATGATACTTTAGCATGGCCCCACCATTTACTCCCCCATCCTGCCCTGCTGGGTCCCCCCACACAAA
The DNA here is from genome assembly GCF_028640845.1 of Ahaetulla prasina. NCBI lineage: Eukaryota > Metazoa > Chordata > Lepidosauria > Squamata > Colubridae > Ahaetulla > Ahaetulla prasina. The sequence continues at coordinate 23,876,541 of NC_080542.1, forward strand.
TACACTGGTCCTGCTTTGCCACCCCACTGTGTACCATATGCCTGTGTCACTGGTTGCTTACTTACCGTTCATAGATCCGCAGAGCTGAGGAGGTCTGAGTAAAGAAGGAGAACAGGTCACTCTGTTGCTGGGCGATGTGGCACAACCCACGTGGCCATCTTTTTCTGATTAAAAAATAATGTTGGCACAGCTAATGCTGGCAGAGCTAAGGCGAGCATTAGTGAGAAAAAGAAAACCAAAAGCTTTGCCAGCATTATTTTTCGGGGGGAATAAGTGAAGCCCAAGTGACCTTGGGGCAGGAAATGGAGCATAGGACATCTTGGGGTGTAGGGATGACCAAGGCAGGTGGACGTGCCTATACTAGTCCTAGCAGGGTCTCTTCCCGCCCCGAGGCACTCCATACTCCATTTAATGATCTGCATGTTTGTTTAATGAATGCATTGGGTGAGCAGGAATTGGGGGGAGGGTGTCATTAAGTGAGGAGATTCACATAACAGCCCTCCTGACTCTGAGCATAATGGGCAGGCTCCATTACTGATGTAACTTAAAGACTACCTACCTATAAAGCCTTATTTTGAATGATGCATTTTGATGGTTAGCGACGTCATAACAGGAGTACCTACCCTCCGAAAATACTGTAAAGGTTGCTATTGCGATTTTGTAGCTGCGGTTCTTTGAGTGATGACATTGATCTGTGCATTCGTGTGGCCCACCTTCCATCCTGTGTAGGCAGCCATTGCACTGCAGCTATTTGTGTTGGCCTGAAGATACTGAGGTAAAATGATAGAAAGAGTATGACTGTCTAAAACACGAAAATCGGCTTAGCTCTAGAGAGTTCCGAACTAGATGGTAGAAGCAAATGACCAATGTGTGAATGCATTGATCACCTCTCAAAAAATCAGAATAAAAGGCCAGCAACCTATTCTTTTTACAATATTTTGTTGCAGAATTTAGAGGTTTGGTCGTGGAAGTAGAGAGATGGAAACTGTGAGGAACTATGAAGTTGCTGATCAGGGCAGGGGTTGGCATCATTTTTAGGTGTCTTAATTCCATTCCTTTTCTCCACCAAACAAAACCAAACACAACCCTCCAAATTTTGACATTTTTTTTATCCCATTCATGCCCAGTCTCTTCTGCAAAGACACTGAAATTATATTACAAGTAGTCCTCAACTTACAACAGTTCATTTAGTGACCATTCAAAGTTTCAACGTCACTGAAAAAAGTGACTTATAACTGTTTTTCACACTGAACAACTGTTGCAGCATCCCCATGGACACATAATCAAAATTCAGAGGCTTGGCAACAGACTTATATTCATGACGGTTGCGGTGACGGTGGCATATGATCATCCCCTTTCGCAACCTTCTGACTAGCCAAGTCAATGGGTTGGCCAGATTCATTTAACAGCCATGTTATTAACTTGACAACTGCAGTGATGTGGCAAGAAAAGTCGGAAAAATGGGGCAAAACTCACTTGCTTAGGAACATAAATTTTGGATTCAATTGCGGGTGTGAGTTGAGGACTACCTGTAGATTGCAACGTCCATTCATAGATTCATATGGAAAAACACCAACATTTTCTGTGTTTCATTTTTCTTATAAGATCTTGGCCTTTTTTTGGGAATCTGCCAATAGCATCTAGGAGTGTGGCAGACCACGAACCGTTGGTCCATATCTGAAGAATCTGTATCCGCTTCCTTAACATCGCTTTTCTTCAGTTCCTCTTTTTCTTCCAATCCAGGCATTACTTTAAACGAGTGATAGTGGCTGCCCGAACCAAGAATTCCCATCTGGTGCTGAAATGCTTTAAGGACATCCCTCTGGAAGGTCTGGAGCAGCTGCTGCCCTTGGTCAAAGTCCGCACCTCCATCTTCCACAGAGCTCTGCTCAACACCATGCTGGTTGTGAGCGGCTTGGCCCTCTTTGTGAACGTGGGCATGGTGGTGCTGTCCGACCTCAAGATAGGAACCACCACTCTGCTCTTCTTCTTTGCTGCCTTGATGGCCTTCCGGGCCTGGAAGGTAAGTCAGTCTCCAGGGTTTCCAGAAATTCAAGGGCTGTGAGCCAAAAAAACAAAACAAAAAACCCTGCTCAGACCTTCAAATTAATTAAACGCAGCAATATAATGTTTTAATAACTTTCCCCTTTCAGTAACATGAACGATTATAATTCATGGGCAATTCTTGAAGGGGCTCTTGGGGGCTCCGGACTAGGGAGATGGAGAGGCGTGATTATCCTTGTAGGAGCAAGCTTAATTTAATTGAGGTTCTTCTAGGGCAGAAAGCAGGCTTGGCCTCTTTCCCATGCAGCTGTCAAGAGCTTTATGGCAGAACACATGTCTTCTGCTTAGAGGAATCTCATGTGGTACAGCTGGAAAAAATAGCTCTTTTTTAGTATGTGGAGAGCTGCTGCCAAAGAGACAGCTCTGAGAGAGGAGGTCTTTAACTTCCTGTAGAAGGAAGATTTATGTCTTCCCGCAGACATTTTGGCTTTCTTTGAATAAATATCTGGGAAGGGAGTCCAGAACTTGGGGTTAAGATTTGCTTGGGACGAAAACTGATAGCGGCGAAGTACTTTTGATGCAGGGGTAGGTAATCTTTTGAGGGCTTAAGCTGCACTTAACTTCTGGGGTTGCAGAAGGGTTGCATGGTGAAGGCTGATAAATGCAAAGGAGACAGTGCCCTGCCTTGGTTAGGGCTTGATTAGATATTTTCCTGATATTTTTTTTTTGAAAGAAGCAGCAGGCTGAGGTTTCTCTGTGTCTTAAATTTGTTAGAATTCGTAATAATGTCTGTGGTTCCTGCTTCACTGGCAAGAAACAATGCCAATAATTTTCTTCATTCTTGTCCCTTAACTTTAGCAGAAAAGAGAGGCCGCTCAAAGGGACTGCCTCTTTTCCATCGAGACTTAACTGTATGACCCTTCCATATTGGAAATATTCATAAACATTTTACTAGCATATCATAACTGCAGTTTTGTTCCCATCATGTTACAGAGAGGTGACTTGCTTCCTCCAAGAGGCCAGGATCTCAGTTTGCGTTTTGCTATGTCTCTCATGCATATGACCCTCCCCTCCCTCACACTTGGCCTCGTAAAGGATTCAAATTCAGAATCAGAATAGAGCTGGAAGGGACTTTGGTGGTCTTCTAGTCCAGCCCCCTGCTCAAGCAGGAGACCCTATATACCATTGTCCAGTCTCTTCTTAAAAACCTCCTGTGATGAAGCACCTACAACTTCTGAAGGCAAGCTGTTCCTCTGGTTAATTGTCCTCACTGTTACGAAGTTTCTCCTTAATTCCAGGTTGCCTCTCTCCTTGATTAGTTTCCATCCATTGTTTCTTGTCGTGCTCTCTGGTGCTTTGGAAAATAAATTTACTCCTTCCACTTTGTAGCAGCCCCTCAAAATACTGGAATGGTGCTATCATGTCCCCCCTAAAAGTCCTTCTTTTCTCTAGACTGGCCAAGTTCAAATACTGCAATTGTTCTTCATATATTTTAGTCTCCAGGCCTTTAATCATCTTACTTGCTCTTCTTTGCACTTTTTCCAAAGTCTCAACATCTTTTTTGTAATGCGGTGACCAAAACTGGACACAGTATACCAGGTGTGGTCTTTAGGAAGATAGTCCTTGACTTACAGCCAAAATTGAGCCCCAGATTTTTGTTGCTAAATGAAACATTGGTTATGTGAATTTGTCCCATTTTACAACCTTTCCTGCTACACTTGAATCACATGCAATTATTGAATTAGTAACACAATTGTTAAGTGTGAATCTGGCTTCAAGCTGACTTTACTTGTCAGAATGTTGCAAAAACTCAACACATGACCCTGCAACTATCATAAATATGAATTGGTTGCCAAGCGTCTGAATTTTGATTATATGACCATGGAGATGCTGTAACAGTCATGTGTGAAAACCAGCCATAGCTCACTTTTTTCGGTGCCGTTGTAACCTTGAACAGCCATTAAATGAACTGTTGTAAGTCAAGGACTACCTATATTCTGTATTGTTTTCCTAGGTCTTTGGCCAGCGGAGGAACATCCACTCTCTCGAACTGGTGCATATGCTGTACTACCGCAGCACCTCCAATAACTCAGAGCTTTTGGATGCCCTGACTCTGCGGGCCCAGGAGGAGCATGCCAAGGAAGTCATCTTGGCGCACAGTTTCCTCTTACGGCGCCACCAGCAACAGCAGCAGCCCCTTCCAAAGGAGGCAGGGGTGGAAACAGGTAAGTCTAACTCTGATTCCTTGGTCTGGAATAGGGGTGCCAAGAGACGAATGGGGCCTTTCTCTGAGAAGTCATTTTCAGTAGGCTCTCTCTGACTCCTCTCTTTGCATTTTGCAGACTCCAGCCTTGTTGAACACCTGAGGAAACAGGTTGAGGCTTGGCTGCGTCTACGCTCTGGGCTTGAAATTAACTTCTGTGCCGAACGTGCCTGCAAGCATCTCAAGGAATTGGAAGTTAAGGGAGCAGCCCATCCTGTCATTGGATAAGAGCTTCCTAGGATTGTTTTAATTGGTGTTTGGGGCTCTAAATCTGCCTTGTCCCTGTGGCATTGAGCATGCCAGGCTTGGAAGGCGAGAGGATGCGAACCTTGTTTTTCCAAAGCATTAAAAGAACAGGGCCCTGTGGTGTAGTCACTTGTGCCACATGGATCCTTAGAAGCTATTGGATTTCAGCTCCTGAGATGTGCTTCCTTTAACGCCAGATTTTCTTCCAGATAGCCTGTTGAAAACGTGCTGTAATGTTTGCATGCTATGAAAATACTATTTGGAGTACAACCTTAGACCTCATTATACAAAGCCATTCTGCACCTCAGATTCTCTTCTTTGCAGAAAGGGACTTTCTTGCTTTTAAAATATCAGCACATTTTATTAGACGCGCTGTGTTTTTTGTTTTTTTTTTCCTTTGAGCTGTTTATTTTTCTTTCCCCAAGGAATGAGTGGAAGCACTTTACATTTGAAATGAGCATTGTGCAAAGCAGTGAATCTCTTTTGCATTTAGGGCGAGATGGGTTTTTAATATCATGTGCTAGCCTGCTGGGGGCATTTCTGAAAAATATATTAAATCACTTCTATAGCACTTTGAAATGCATAGTATACACTTAATGCCAAGCTTGAAAGCCATATTGCACACTAGGCTTCCTTGCTTTAATTTTTTTTTCCTGCCAGTTTTACAAAGGTGGCAGAGGTTCATGCTTTCCATCCTGTGTGGTCCTGAACAAAATAGCAGGTTCAGATTGTTTGTAGAGAAAAAAATTCAATAGGTAAGTTCTGATTTACTGGAAGAATAGATCCCTATTCCTCTCGGTTCAGTAATTTTTACACTAAAACACAAACATTTGCCCTTCAAATTTGAAGTCTGGTAATTTGCACATAGTTAAGGAATTCTGTTATGGGGGCAGTGGATGCGTTGCTGGAAGACCAGGTCATAAAGAGATTGTCATGGAGAACATGGTATTGCCAGGACTCATTGTTTAAGTAGGGTCTTGTCTCTACCCCTCAGTGTGACTGTGGTGCTCCTCAACAAAATATCCATCACATTGTGTCCGAATGTCCATCAAGAGGACATTACACCAGCCCAATGACTGATTTTTTTTAACATAGACCACCCTGTCCTTGAATGGCTGGGTGGACTGGACATTAACATTTGAACCACTATAAGTCCATGTATTTGCCGTACGCTAAATAAATAAATGTCATGGAGAAAATATATGCGGTCACTAAGAATTGACAATAACTTGATGGCATATTATTGGGTGCATGAATTGGAGCGTTTTCACTGCATGTGAACCTGTTCTTATTCTACTCCTATGGTGGCTCCCTGCATATTGACTTTTGTCTATATGGATGGGTAGCTGATGTATGTTCAATGCATGGGTGTATGTATTTTATTCTAAAATACATACTGCACCTGTTCTCGAAACAGGTGCAGCCTTGCCCACTGCTAGCTGGAAGACATAAGGCCCCTCCCATTTCTCTTTCCCATCTTCCTTCGTCTCAAGAAAGCCTATGTATTCTTTGGGGAGTTGCCAGAGAGAAGCATGTATCAGATCTGTCTTCTGTCCACACAAGTGAAATTATGACAGGAGCAGCAAGAGCAGCAATCCAAATTTCTCTAGTTTCTATTTAAAGGTCAATCATAGACTTTTTTTTTTTTTTGGCTTTGCGATGAGTGAGGGAAATGCTGTTTAAAAGTGTTCCTCTGGTCTCAAGAGATCCAATAGTAAACACATTTGTAGTATAATGATTTAGGTTGACAACATTTCCACGCTGTTCATTTGAGATCCTTCAAGGAGACTAGTGCTGCTATCTAGTTACCTTTTCAAGATGTTGACCGAATTGATTTCCAGGGTGATACCTATCTGGATGGTGGTAGGAGAGGAGCCTCAGAACAGACAGCTTTGGCCTAGCTTTAAACCTGAGTTTAAATCACAGATTATCCGCTTCCACCCAGTGGGAATGCAGTCATAGTTTGTGGGAGATACAGGATGGTCTCTTTCTTATGTGCAATAAACTTTTTTTGTGCATCACTGCATTTTCCTCTCTTCAGTGTGTCTGTTTTTGCATGGCTTGCTGAACCCTAAGGTGCTTTTTCAGAAGCAAGTGGACTTTGTTTTTCCTTGAAGATGTTTCACTTCTCATCCAAGAACCTTCTTCAATTCTGGTTTACTGAAGTTCCCAGTTCTTGGAATTTTGGGAACATGTTGTGGTTACAATCTTTTTTGCCACACTTGTTAAGCAAATCACTGTAGTTACTAGCGAATCATGTAGCCGTTAAGCGAATCTGGCTTCTCCCATTGACTTTGTGAGACGCTGGCTGGGCAAGTCGAAACTGGCAATTACATAACCCCGGGACATTGCAACCATTGTAAATGATTGCTGGTTGCCAAATTTTGATCATATGACCATGAGGATGCTGTGGCGGCCATAAGTGTGAGGCTTAGTCATAAGTCACTTATCAGTGCCATTGATAACTTTGATCAATCACTAAATGAATGGTTGTAAGTCAAGGACTAACTGTAACTTGTTGTAGGTCATTTCCGAATGGCACGTACAATCCAAACAGATGTATTTTTGTATAGATACCTCTCTTGAGAGCTCAAGGGTAGATACACCATTTCTAGCTACCACTGAGCATCAGGGACAGAAGAGCTTGTAAAACGAATGGATTATATGTTGTCATCTAAAGCATGATGGTGAGTTCAATTCCTGGTAGAGGGTTTAAAAATCAGAATAACATCTGGCTATCCGTGTGTAAAGACTATCAATAAAAATGCAACTGTTCACGTGGTGACTCGTGGTGGTCCATATAATTGTCAGGGCAATTTCTTTTTGATTTGAGTTGGCTGGTACTCAGCCCCCAATAATATCCTTGTTGGATATTATATTAGAATTTGACATCTGGGCAAAACAGTGGTTGATTTCAAAGCAATAACTACTCTGCCTTTTCCTCAGCACAGGCAATCCTTGTTTAATGACCGTCTTGTTTAGCAGCTGCTTGCAGTTACAACAATGCTTAACTTTTGCTCAATAGTTGTTATTTTTTTTTTATAAATAATTTTTATTTCCATTTTCAAACATTATATTTATGTACAAACTATTATCCATCATTAATCATTAATTTTTATTTATTACTAATTCAGGCCTGCCCGATTGCCACTTCCTTTCTTCACAACCTCCCTCTCTACCCTCTACTACTTTCCCATCCATCCTCACCTCCTTCACTTTACTACTTCCTCTCCTCCTTCTCCACTCCTTCCTTCTTCCACCCTATCTAACCTTCTTATTCCCCTCCTCCTTCTCTACTCATTCCTACCTACTTTCTTCCCTCCTTCTACTCCTCTCTCCTTTTCTTCCTGAAATGGCAGTCGAGCATCCCCAATATCATTTAAAATTTTTAATTTCATATCTTCAAAAATTACTGTACATTAATAATCAATCCATGTATCATTTCCCGCCCTTTCCCCCCCCCCTTCCCCCCCCCAGACTTCCCAGAGCAAATACCGGTATTATGACCAACAATCACAATCTAACGTATACCAAATATACATAACCTCCCACCTTTAAAAAGACTTCCGGTATGGCTCCGCTTCGTGGAGAGCAGCTATGATTTAGCTGCTAACTCCCTAGTCAGTAAGAGCTGTCAGGACATCGTAAATCTGGGTCCGACAGCTTGGAATTCTTTCCTTCGGGCAAAGAAGGAAAGATGAGCATTCAGGTTCAAAGTTGAGACACCCTGATAAGCTTCAAAGGCTTACGGGGGAGATCTCCTTCCATAGCCTAATAAGCTCCTGGCTGGGTGAGGCTTCTGCCTTTATGGCGGACAAACGAAGTGTCCAATTTCCACGGCTGGAGTTGATTTATGATGGACTGTAACGTGGACGGAGCAGAAACTGGAGTTTTAACATTTGTTTGTAAGAAGACTGCAAGCCCCTGAGGATATATTTGCTGCGAAGATAGGAGAGAAGAAAGCAAATGGCGGTTTTGTGGAATGTGTATATTGAAAATGAAAGTTAAAGAAATGCTTACTAACAGCTAGCGTCAAAATAGAAGATATATAGGAATGATTAAATGGAAGAAACGAGAATCTTATGATTTATATTTTTTCTTCTTTTTTGGGATTATAGTGATTTAGAAGAAAAGTTTTTTGAATTTTTCTTTTTGAATTTTTTCTTCTTCTTGGTCCATTATCAAGCTATATATATACATATACATATACATATACATATACATATACACATACACATACACATACACATACACACACACACACACACACACACACACACACACACACACATATATATATATATATATATATGGCTTTTAAGCAAATAGTGCCAAAAGTCATTAAAAACTTTGAAATTTATTCAGCTCAGATTCAAAAATTAAAAGAAGAAATTAAAAAGGAATTAAGAATTTTTTTACAGGAGTTTTTGGAGAGTCATTTTTTAGAAATAGATCAAAAATTTGATGAAATAGAGAAAGAGATGTTGGATTTTAAGGAAGTGGTGGAAGAGCAGAAGAGGGAAATGAAAATGGTAAAGGATGCAATTGCGCAAATATTGAGCTCTTGTATTCAGATGGAGGATGATTTTGCAGAAATTAATAAAGCTAATTTAGAGTTGCAAAGGAAAATAGAAGAAACTCAAAAAAATCAAAACAATTGGAACTTAGATAATAAGATGGAAGATATACAGGCAAAGGTAGATAGGGCAGATGAAGAAAGAGTAATATTACAATATAGATTAATGGAATATGCTATAAGGGTGAGGGGGTTGAAACAAAATAGGAAGGAAAATTTAAAGGAGATTTTTACGCAAGCCTTTGCTCAGATAAAGGGTGTGGAGCCGGAAGATTTTGAGACTAATATTGAAAGAATTTATCGTGTTAATTCTTGGTGGGCAAGACAAAATAGAGTACCGAGGGATGTGGTTATTTATTTTACAACTAAAAAGGTTAGGTATGAAATTTTGCAAGCCTTTTATAAAAATAAATTTCAAATATTGGGACAAGATATAAAAATGATGAAGGAAATTCCTCCTAAAATGTTAAGAAAGAGAAGAGAATTTGCTTTTTTAGTGGATGAGTTTAAGAAACATCAGATATATTTTAGATGGGAAGTCCCAATGGGTTTGTCAGTGAATTTTAGAGGCAGAAAGTATTTTCTTAATTCAGTTATGAAAGCAAGACATTTTTATATTAATGTTTTAAAGAGTGGGAATCCTTTGTTGTTAGATGCTAAGTTAACTGGTTTGGAAATGATGGAAAATAGAATGGGAGAGGGGAGGAATGTTTAAGATGTGAATATGATGATTATGGTTAATTTTTGGAATTGATTTGTTTAGGATATAAATTATAGGATTTTTGTTATTTGCTATTCGTATGGTATAAATCTATGGGATGATATTATTCAATTGTGAAGGATGGAAAGTGAAATTTATGAATTTAGATAATGTGGATGTAATGATTTTAACTGCTTACTGTTATATTGTGGATGAATACTATATTTGAGAGATTTTATTTGAAATGATATTTGATTGATGGAGTAGTATTGGAAGATTGGATATTAAATCTTATGACAATTGAAGAAATATATAAGTGATGAAAATTTGAATTTGAGAAGCTGGATTGTAAATTAAGAAATGGACTTATGAAATTTGAAGGAATATACAAGTGGCTGGGAAAAAAAATTGAACTTTAGAAGATGGATTAATTTTTAAAATGGACTGTAAGAAGAATGGACATTAAATGTTATGGCAATTGAAGAAATATATAAGTGATAAAAATTTGAGTTCGAGAAGATGGACAGTAATTTGAGAAATGGACTTATGAAATTTGAAGGAATATACAAGTGGGAAAAAAAATTGAATTTGAGAAGATGGATTAATTTTAAGATTGGACTGTAAGAAGAATTAATATGTGAAGTTGGTATTGCTTCTCTTCTTTTCCTTTTTTTTAAATTATTCTTTCCTATCTTTTTATTTTTATTGTGAGGGGATCTAAAGTTTTAAATAGTTGTTATTTTTTTATAAGCGAGATGAATCAACTTGTGCAGGTGTAATAAAGGACAGATTCCTAAGATGTGTACATTGCGCTTTGATGCCACCGCTGAAATTAGCTTCTTCCAACATCCACTATTGCAGTATACATGGGAACGTCCCCATGTATATAGTTTGTCAATTCCTACTCTTATTTCTCACATAATCTTTCGATTTCTAGTCTTCACTACTTGCCTCTCATTATTTCCTTCACTGTTCCAAATCAGTCTTCACTTGCCCCTTTCTTTTATTGAATTAATTCGTCCCAAGCCCGTAGAATAAGAAAAACTAAAATCACCCTTTAGAAATATAGTGTTTGTGTATATGAACATATTGCTCACAGTGAAAAGGTAAATGGAGAGATTCCTGGTTAGCATTTGGATGGGAGACACCAAGATTTCAGAGCTATTGCCTGAATAGTTGAAAAAAAAAATTGAGGTGGTAGTAGCATAATTAGCCATATGGTTGCCAGGAAACTTTAAAGTGAGTGTACAATGTGAGGGAAACTACAAGCACTGCTATGCAATCTATCCCAGGCCTAGATCAAAACCACTGTAATTTAAATCTCATGTTAAAATCCCCAATCCCAGCTTTCTTTATTGTAAATATAAAATGGAGGCAACTTGGCCACGTTGGTCAGGCAATCTTTTTATCTGAACATCTTTCCCAAATTGTGATTAATGATGGTAACGTATTTTTGCATTGAGACACAGATTAGGATGGAAAATCCTACAGAATAAACCATAACTACATCGTATTAATACCTACTTGTTTAAAACAATGTTTTTCAAACACAGTAACTTTTTAAGATGTGGACTTCAATTCCCAGAATTCCCCAGCTAGCATGGGAATTCCAGGATTGGAAGTCTGCCCGTTTTAAAGTTGCTAAATTTGAAAAAACAGTGACTTAAAAACTTCAACAATGGCACTGAATGCTCTAAGGGTGCCTTCCAAAGAGCTAATAGTCTGCAGTAGCCAGCAACCATTAGTCCTTTGCAGAAACCCCCTATTTAGTAACTCCTCTTTTTAGTGCAATCTTTTTGTTAAGTCTGGGCTCTTATTATTTCTAAGATTGCTTGTGTTCTTACAAAAAGGCAACTATTTGTGCTTGGCGGCGGATAGATTCTTCAGATCTCAACAAAATTAAATATTTATTCATTCCCAGGCACAGATCTGTGCTTTGCCAGATGGCAAATTAGCACCCTCCGTAGACTTCAAGCTGCACTTTTGCCTAATATGGATGGGTTACTCTGTCGAGAGAGAGGCAGACAGTCCAGTAGTTATACCACACAGGCAGTCCAAAAGCAATGTGCAAAGTTAATAAGGGATCCGAGAACCAACCCATCACGACCGCTTGGTTCTCATCCACGAAAATAATAGAGTTCTGGGGAAGCTTGTAAGCAGCGTAAATGTTGAAATGCCACAATACAGGTAGTCCTTGACTTATGATCATAATGGAGCCCAAAATTTGTTGCTGAGTGAGACATTTAAGTGAATTTTGCCACATTGTATGACCTTCCTTGCCATAGTTGCTAAGTGAATCACTAGTTTTTAGTAATATGGTTGTTAAGTGAATCTGGCTTCCCCATTGACTTTCTTGACAGAAGGTCACAAAAAGTGATCACGTGACCCTGGGACACCGCAACCGTCATAAACATGAATCAGTTGCCAAGCATTTGAATTTTGATGATGTGACTATAGGGATGCTACAATCATCGTGTGAAAAACGGTCATAAATCACTTTCTTCAATACCATTGTGACTTTGAACGGTCCATAAATGAACTATTGTAAGTTCAGGACTTCCTGTAAATAATAAGTACAGGTATCCTTGCCTTAAAGCAGTTCATTTAGTGACCGTTCAAAGTTACAACAGCATTGAAAAAAGTGACCATTTTTCAGTTACAACCTTTGTAGCATCCTCATGATCATGAGACCCAAATTCAGATGCTTGGCAACCGAGTCATATTTATGACCATTTTGGTATTTTCCGACAAGCAAAGTCAATCGGGAAGCCAGATTCACTTAACAACCAGGTTACCAAATGCAGTGGTTCACTTAACTAACACCTGTAGCAAGAAAGGTCATAAAATGGGGTAAAACTCACTTAACAACGAAGTTTGGGCTCAACTGGGATCGCATGTTGAGGTCTACCTGTAGTTTGTAAGGCAGTGAATGAACAACTGCAGTGTGGATTGCGGCTGACCTTGACATAGCTGTGAGAATTATATTTAAGTTGCAATTTGCTACAGGTACTCCTCGCTTACTGACTGCCTCATGCAGTGTCAAAACTAGAATTGTTGTTTTTTTAAAAAAGACAGCTGACACAAATTCTGTGGTGCAACCATGCTGGCATCCCAATCACATGATCACCATTCAGGCCCTTCGCAACGAGTACACATTTATGCTGCAGCATCCCATAGTTGAATGACTGCTATTCACGGGCTTCACAATTGACTGGTGACAAGCAGAATAATGGAGGACACGGTCATGGGACACCTTACTGTCGTGATTCACTTAACAACCAAATAGAAGTGACATCGTAAGCCCATCGTGGTCGTATGATTTTATGCTTAGTGGCCACATCACTTAGCGATGGAGTTGATGGTCGCATTGTGTCGGCTAAAGAAGAGCTACCCGAATCATAATCTTTCATGGTCTCCTCTCTAAATAAGCGTTTCACTTGTGAAAGCTAGGAGAATTGGAGTATAAAGTATTTGCCACCCCAAAGAAGGAAAATAACAGCGCTGTCAAGTCTTTTCATTGCTTTTTAATTTCTAAAATACATATAAAATATAAAAGCCATTGGAAGAAGACAAAAAGGGGACATTTGTAAAACATCAATTTTGGGGCTAGCAATCAAGTTGGAGGAGAAGCCAACCTGTTGAAGAAAGATGGTACACAGGGATAATTTTGTGAACATTCCTCATAATTCTGTGAACATTCCTTAAATTGCAGATTTTTGGATATGCAGCCTACAGTCCCTATAATTTTCAGCCAGTAGGTTGAGAATAAAGGGAGATACATTTGGAAAAAGCTAGAAAAAATACAGTTGAAATATTTGAGTATGAGTGGGAACAAATACTGCTGGCAATGTACATCCACTGAACAGTGAGTTACAATTGGTTGTAACTCACTGAATGAAGTTACTTAAAGTTACAGGTAGTCCTTGTTTAGTGACCGCCTCATTTAGTGACTATTCACAGTTGTGATGGTGATGAAAAAGAACTGCAGTCGATTCTCATATTTATGATCTTTACAGGTCTTTAAAGTAAAGGGAAGCTGAAGAAAGATCACAAGCAGCACAAGTGTTTTTCATTTAGCGACTGTTTTGCTTGATGACCGAGTTGCCAGTCCCAGTTTTGCTTGCCAAATGAAGACTACCTATACTATAAAGAAATCTGAAGGTTAAGAAATAGTAGCAAAGATTTTAGATACAGAACAACCAATATCCCACCAACTAAACTTTTTATCCCACGAATCTATTTCAAAGCAATTATTTTCCCAATCTACTTTTCCTATGTAGAATATTCTGGAGGGGAAGCGTTCCAAAAATAGGATGAAACTAATATGTGGGAATAGAGGTAAAAAATTTAGAAATGGCTGACAACATCAAGTGCATAACTGAAGCTCCCTGATTTTGTATATGTGTTGCATACAAAAGGCAGGATCAGTTGCATAGTTATGCTATCTTGACTTTTTTGACCTCCCCCACAAATACTCCTACTTTTAGAATAATAAGAGGACATTTTTTAAAAGATTACTAAAAAATTTTCAGAACAAGCAACAAGCACAGATTCCTGTGGCCTGTTCTTCTTCAAACTTTAAAAGTTCAATGATTTTTTTCAACTGCAATTTAATAGGTATTTTATCAACGCTGTATTTTGGGTCCCAAGAGGCAAACGTGAAAAGAAAGAAAAATCTGCAATAAAACTAACATGTTATGAAACAGATTCTTATTTAAACTTCATTTTAAAATGTTTTTTTAAACCCCCACGAGATTATTTTACATTATGTTTCAATTTGCCTTCCATTTGCAAAAACTTTAAAAAAGATATATTTTATATCTATACTACCAATGCATCTCCATGTTTTTCCCATTAAAATACATATTTCAAATAAAAATTGGTTTCTATTAAAAAAAAGGGGGGGGGAATTGCCTGCCATACTTCAGGTTATCAAAAAGGGAGATTATTCATTTAAAAAAACAACAACACTACAGGAGGAATATATTGTTCCCTCATTTTCAAAAGTAAAAAGTGGCTATAATCTACATGTACATAATTACAAAAACAAGAAGCAAACATTTCTCTAGATATTAGGAGAATAGGCCGATAGAATGGCATGATGTCATATCATTTTGCCAGCAAAATATTCATGTATTTAATTCATGGTAACCTCTCAGACTAAAGAAATGCCCAGTGTATGATGGCACAACTTTAACTTCCCATAGATGGGAGGCATATAAAAATACAGGTAGTCCTTGACTTACAACCCTTCCTTTACTGATGTGTTTGAAGTTACAACAGTACTGAAAAATAGTTTTCATGCACTAAAGCATTCCCATGGTCATGTGATCAAAATTTGGATGCTTCGCAGCTGACTTCGGGAAAACTAAACCAATGAGGAAAGCCAGATTCCTTTAACAACCACATGGTTCATTTAACAGCTGCAATGATTCACTTAACAGCTGTAGCAAAAAGGTTGTGAAACAGGCCACCACTCACTTAAAAATGGTCTTGCTTAGCAACTGAGATTTGGGGCTCAGTTGTGGTCATAAGTCGAGGACTACCTGTACGCAAACAAAAACCATGTACTTATAATGCAAGAACCCCCACGGATCAAGTTACCCATTGTATAGAATTTTGTGCCATCAGTGCTTTCAAAAACTGTGAAGAATGAATGCGTAGCTAAATTGAAAGGAGCAAAAGTCTCCTTCCAAGATAAACGGAGAAGTTCCTCTATGGTAAGTCACTCTTTCTTCCGAAGGTGGATGTAGACGATCCCACTGACAAGGGCCAAGGGAAAAGCAAGCCAGGCTAGCACAAAACAATGACCATAAGAGCCACCAGGCATTCGGTTCTGCTGGAACGTATCCACGTGGATAGTGTAGATCAAGGCAGCTGTGAATACTGAGACAGCTGGGAAGAAACCAAGCAAAGGTGAATTAGGATCAAGTTACAGCTCCATCTTGCTTCCCTTTCTTCAGCAAGCAACCCAAAATTACATCCTTCCCATCTATAGAGACAGTGATGGTGAACCTTTCGACACCGAGTACCGAAACTGGAACATGTGTGCATGTGTGCACATGCCAGACCACTGAAGAACAGCTGGCCGACATGGGTGCCTGTATTTTGGCTGTTTTTCAGGCCATTTTCAGGCCAATTTTTGGGCCGTTTTGGGCCAAAAACAACCTGAAAGTGGCCAGGAAAACAGCCAGAAAACGGCCTGATTTTTGGCCGTTTTCAGGCTGTTTTCTGGCACCCACGAAGACCAGCTGGCTGACGCACCGGAAACCAGAAGAGTAACTGGTGATGGCGCGTGTGCCTACAGAGAGGGCTCTATGTGCCACCTCTGGCACATGAGTCATAGGTTTGCCATCACAGATATAGACAATTCCTAGAGTGCAAAATCTTACCAGCCACCTATTCAGATCTGCAGTAGGCATCCCAGGATCAAAGAATTCAGAGCACTAGAGCTAAATGGACAGAATGAGGGTGGGTGGGAGGGAGGAACAGATTTAATGATGTTTGGGATGTTCTTGAACTTTTAGTTGGTAATTCTGGTGGGAATAGCTGGGATCAGCATTTCTTAACCTTGGCGACTTTAAAACAGGTAGACTTCCCCTCCCAGAATTCCCCAGAAAGCAATTCTGGTTTGGGAATTCTAGGAGTTGAAGTCCCTCCATCTTAAAGTCACCCATCTAAAGGCTATTTGAAGAGCCAAGCTTTGCCACTCCTGAACTCCACTTAACTCTGGTTTACGAGGTCCTTATATTAAAAAGATAATTTGGGCAAATGGAACACAACCAGATTCATCCAGGGTTCCAATGAGCACTTTGCAAATCATTCCAATTAAGATAGACCGTAATATGCTGGGGAATTCTGGGAGTTGAAGTCTATACACCTTCAAGTGGTTAAGATTGAGAAACATTGATCTATGCAATGCCACCTTCCATTATATGTTGCACATGGAAACATCCGGTCCCCTACCACTCGGCCCAAATCTTTCTTCCTTGTAGATGCTATCATCTTTCTCTTGTACTGTGATTTTACAGACTCCAAATGGTGATTAAACGGGACCAGGGGTGAAATTCAGCAGGTTCTGGAGAACCGGTAGAGGAAATTTTGAGTAGTTCGGAGAACTGGCAAATACTACCTCTGGCTGGCCCCAAAGTGGGGTGGGAATGAGATTTTGCAATATCTTTCCCCCAGGAGTGGGGAGGGAATGGGGATTTTGCAGTATCCTTCCCATGCCACGCCCACCAAGCCACGCCCACAGAACCGGTAGTAAAAAAAAATCAATTCCCCTACTGTATTGGGCCCTTACCAGTCAATATCTGGAAAATTCCCGTGGCATAAAACAGGCTTCCCCGCTTCATCGTGTAGAGCTGCCACATGAAAATAATGAAAGCTAAACTGGAAAAAAGAAGGCTTAAAACCATGAATGCCTGGACTCCATGAAGCCATTCTGGGGAGAGAAACCATTGAAGAGAAAAAACCCATTAAGAGCAGACCTTATCAATTTGCCTTCTCCAGTAAATTTTCCATCAGCCCAAATGTCTAAAACGTATTAATTCTGGGAAATTCTGGAAGTTGAGCATCTGAAGAGCACCTGGTTTGGGAAAGACTACATAAATGCATCCTTATCTTGAAGCAGAATAGTGAAAATTACACAAGCATTCAACCTTCTCTCAGCCTTCTTGCCAAGTTTGACCCTTTCCTGAAGATTGTAGGAGATGACCAGGCTGGGCACAACGGAGGAGTCAAACGCATCATAAATCATGAATCCCTGCATGCCCACAAGAGATCTTAGTCCAGCCACCTTGAATACCTTCTTAATTCCCGCTCATTTCCCTGGTCTATTAGTAGCTCAGGTTCTTGTTGAGATCTTAAGTCTTTATACTCATTTGAGCTGCCTGAATCTCCTGATTTGCCTGCCATTTGAAGAGAAGTGGCCATAGATGGTCCTGGGCTATTTCCACAAAACACAAAGTATATACTCACGACTGTCAGACACCGGTTGACAAGTCCAGTTCTGGTGCTCCATCAGACATTCATTCCAGATGTTCACTGTTTCTCTGTTAGGCAGAACCCACCATGACTAGAACAACAATAACAAAAATACCCCAGCAAAAAAAGGAATTAGGACAAAAAAAGATGAGGCCAAAGAGATCACCTTTCCAAATGGGCGAATGAGTGTTAATAAACTGCCTCCAACCCATAACTGGTTGGGGAATCCAAATAAAATCTTGTTTTTGCAAGGCCAATCCCCTGCTCTAGCAGAGACTCTATACCAGTGATGGCTAACCTTTTTGTCATCACGTGCCGAAAGTGCATGCCCCACCCATAATGCAATGCGCATGTGCTCCCCTTGTCTGCCCCACCCCCGTGCATGCGCATGTGACCCCTATGCTCCCCCACCCCTGTGCGCATGCGCACACTTCCCGCACTCTCCCGCCTCCCATGCATGACCCACCGCGCTCCCCTGTGCATGCACGCATGACCCCCACATGCAGCCTGTCCCCACGCATGCACGGCAGAGATCCAGAAATCAGCTGGCCGGCAGGAGGCACAGACACACGCATGGGGGAGTTGAGCTGGGGAAACGGCTCGCATGCTGTCAGAGAGGGCGCTGCGTGCCACCACTGGTATGTGTGCCATAGGTTTGCCATCACGGCCCTATAGCATTTCA
Organism: Ahaetulla prasina; assembly: GCF_028640845.1. Classification (NCBI taxonomy): domain Eukaryota; kingdom Metazoa; phylum Chordata; class Lepidosauria; order Squamata; family Colubridae; genus Ahaetulla; species Ahaetulla prasina. The sequence goes on from NC_080542.1 coordinate 23,894,998, forward strand.
GACTAGCCAGTCTCTTCTTAAAGGCCTCCAGTGATAGAGCACCTACAACTTCTAAAGGCAAATTGTTCCACTGGTTAATTGTTCTCACTATTAGAAAGCTTCTCCTTAACTCCTTAACTATAGAAGTTGGTTCTATAGATAGATAGGCAAAATGAATGGATGAATGAATGAAAGAAAGAATGAATGAATGAATCCTTGAAATTGAACTACATATTATACAGGTAGTCCTCAAATGTATGACTGATCTTTTAGTGACCAGTCGTAGTTCAAATTGCCCTATGTTGAGGCTACTTATGACCTAGATTCAAAGTTCTGACAGTCGCCCCACCCCCCATAGCTATATGTCCAAACTTTGGGCACTGAGCAACATGGCTGCATTCACAAACATTTGCATTGTCCCATGAACACACAATTGCCTCTACAACAGTTTCGACCAAAATCAGCACTTCTGGTTTTACAGAAAATTGTTGGTTCACTTAACGATGATGGCGATTTGTTTAATGACTGCTGCAAAAAAAATTGTAAATGAAGTCAGTCATGTGACCGACCTATTTTATGACTATCACAACTTACAACCATGGTGATCAAGCTTCATTATGGTCATAATTGTGACTAACTGTACCTGTAATTGTAAAATTTGTTTTCCCATCCTGTGGAATCAAGGAGGAAAATGTATTCAATGGAACAAGAAGCATTTGAAAACATTTTGGCTTTCCAAAATATTTTTTCCAAAACTTTTTCTCTTCAAGCTATTCTTCTGTAATTGGATTTATGTGCAGTCTCGTAGTGATGCTGCCAAGCTCTGGAGGCTGCCACACATTCCTGAATCTTTCTCCCAATAACTTCTCCAAATGTCTCTTTTCTCAGTTCTTCTTTCTTGGTTTGGCTCCATTCTGCCCCCCACCTTTTCTCTGTTCCTTCATTTTCTTCTCTTCGTGGACAGAGGAACTTTTGATTTTTTTAAAAGATGTCACATACGGCAGTCCTCAACTTATGACGACAATTGAACCCAAAATTTATGCTGTCAAGTGAGAAATTTGTTAAGTGGGTTTTACCCCATTTTTCTTACCACATTTGTTAAGTGAATCACTGCAGTTCTTAAATTAGTACCACAATGGTTAAGTGAACCTGGTTTTTCCATTGACTTGGCTGATCAGAAGGTCGCCAAAGGGCATCACACGATTCTGGGACACTGCAACCGTCATAAATGTGAGTCAGTTGTCAAGCATCCAAATGTAAATCACATGATAGTGGAGATGTGTTGTGGTCCGTCAGCAGCCTACGGAGCTGGCAATGGAGTTGGACAGTGATGAGGCTGAGGTGAGGCCAGGGCCATAGGAAAGTGAGGTGAGGACTCCAGAGACTGATAGTAGTGAGGCAGAGGAACAGGAGGAGCCTGTTCCTAATGCACGCATGAGAAAAGCTGCCAGAAGGCAAGAGCAGCTCAAGCAGAGGGGACAACTCAGGAGTAGGGCCAAGAGATGATTGGCCCCTCCCATAAGGCTTAAAACAGACCAGCAACAGCATTTGAGCTTTGCAGGAAAACAATGTTGTAGCTGCATCTTCTGCTTCGTATACGTCTTTGTTTTTGTGGCTTCTGGAAGTTCACTACGAAGGACCTTTGGCAGTTTGCCTAATTGGACTAAGGTTTGTTAGATAACTGAGGAATTTGTGTTGGGAGGCATTTGTTTTACTTTGAGTTGGATGACGCTGGGAATGAGGTAATTCGAATAAAGTTTGTTTTTCCGCGGACTAAGTTAATTACTACCTACTTGGGTCTGGGTCACAAGAGTCTGTTGTAACGGTCGTAAGTGTAAAAGATGGTCATAAGTCACTTTTTTTAGTGCCGTTGTAACTTTGAAAGGTCACTAAATGAACTGTTGTAAGTTGAGGACTACCTGTACAGGTAATCCTCGACTTACAACCATTCCTTTAGTGACCGTTTGAAGTTACAACAGCACTGAAAAAAACTGATTTATGCCCATACAGCATCCCTTGTACAGTATGAGCATAGCAACATGGGAGCATTGAGAGCATCTTTTTGGTGAGACACAGGCAGAAATCCAACAGATGACTTCTCTTTTTTTTTACCCCCTGTGGCCAGGAGGGAAAGGAAAACGATTACAGGTAATCCTCAACTTACATTTGTTTAGTGATCATTCAAAGTTACAACAGTACAGAAAACTTGCGATCTTTTTTCACACGACTGCTACAATATTCCCATAGTCATGTGATTAGAATTTGGACACTTGGCAACTGGCTCGTGTTTATGATGGTTGCAATGTTTGGGGTCATGTGATTCCCTTTTGCGACCTTCTGACAAGCAAAGTCAATGGGGAAGCCAGATTGACTTAACAACTGTTACTAACTTAACAACTGCATTGATTCACTTAACAACTGTGGCAAGAAAGGCTGTAAAACGCAGCAAAACCCACTTAACAACTGTCTTGCTTGGCAATGGAAATTTTGATCTCAATTGTGATCATAGGTTGAGGACTATCTGTATTTAGGCCTCCTGACGTTGTAACTGGTGGAAACCCTAACCTACTATTAAAGAATCAAGTTTGGGATTGGGGAGCAGCGAAAGGAAAAAGTTGCAAGAGGAGAAATAAAACAAAAAGGGGTAAAGCAAATATCTTGCAAATTACTTTCACTCCAAGTGATACAGCAGGGGACACAATGTAATGTATCCATCAAATGTCTCAAACACAAACAAATATTTTAAGGCAGGGTTTCTCAACCTTGTAATTTTAAGATGTGCGGACTTCAACTCCCAGAACTCCCTAGCCAACATTGGTAGCTGGAGAATTCTGGGAATTAACATTCACCCATCTTCCAGTTGCCGAAGTTGAAAAACACTGACTGGAGGAATTCAGCTGTATGGTAATTTTGGCTTATTTTGTTTTGTTGGAAAGGTACAGATTCCTCATCCAAGATAAAATTATTAATGAGCTAAACAAGTCATATGTGCAAATTGTTCAAAATGGAACCAGGATTCATGGTTGTAACCCAGCCTTTTCCTGTGTTAACAGGCATGGTTCTGTGATTTTTTTAATCAACAAACTACTAATCCTGAAGGATTTGTCAGAGATTCCTGAAGCAAGGAAAGAGACACAGATTTGTTTGTTCAAGAGAATTATCTGTCTCTTTTCCCGGCAGAGATTCAAAATGCCACCAATGACAATTCACCATTCAAAACACACACACATACACAACCATCTTAAATCAGAGGAGGTTAATATCAATAATCTTCCCAATACTAGTTATCAGAATAACAAAATATGAGGATAGAGACATATTCTTTGGGATCAGTATAAAGCAGAATAAGACAATCTTTCTTTTATTTAAAGAAATCTGTTTTAAATTTAAAAGAGGGGAAAGAAATACAGTACTTCAAAAAAAAAAAGCTTTAAAAATTGAGCCCATAAAGGTTTTTCAGGTTGTGTCATATCCCCCATCAGAATCGTTAGTTGGTGCTTGTTTCCCAAATGCATTTTTGTTTACCTTTTAAGAGGGCTCTCCCAACATAAAGGGTATGCATAAGTATGTTTACAGATGTGTAAATATATTCTGCTTTTGGGGAGAAACAAAAACCAATTAGAAATGCAAGGAGCAAGAAGAATTTCAGGCAGAAATGTAATGGCATTGGGGAGTCTTTGAAGTGTCTATGGCCTTCTCTTAGGCACTACTCTTGACATCTGAGGAGCAATTATCTTGAATAAAAAATTATGGCTGCCATTTTCAAGGGATTCTCTTCAGATCAGTTTATGAGAATTCCTCACACATATTTAGCTTGTGATTAAATCTTATTATTCTTAACAGAGGAGTAAATGTGTAGAAGCCAAGATCATCTGCGGCACATCTGAATGTCCTTTAACTGCCTTTAACTTTGGTTCAAAGTTTTTGCCTAATCAATCTTGAAGAAAACAACCAGATGTTATAGCATTCCTCTCATTCTTGGCCCTTAAACAAAGGCAGATTAATTTCTTATTTTTCTGAACTAAAAACTGAAGTGGTGTTTTCCATCCGTTCTTGACACCAGCCTTGCTATCCACGTAGCTGGTGGTTTGATGGTGATCAAGCTTATATTGTAAAAGGTGAGAGATCAAGCCAACTACAACTACAATATGTCCTTCATTTTTATCATTATTTTTTCAGCAACAGATAGTGATGATGGGTAGAAGTAAGTTGTTCAGCATTTGTTTTTTAATTCCAACCCACATATGTGTAAAATCTTCATCCTAGCAGTAAACATTCTATCACCTGGATACACAGATGATGAGCAAATACTAAAATACAGAAGAATGGGTTGCTGATGTAGGAGAAGAGGCAGAACCTGGAGGGAGGTGGAGTCAAGGAAGCAGTCAGCTTGGAGTCCTTCCATTTCCACCAGAAATCCAACTCCAGCCCGCCCTTGAATTCTATTGACTGTTATCTAGCACCAATTTAATGCTGACCATTCATTGACTAGATTCTTGTGTATAGTCATAAGCAATAAATCAGCTAAACTACAACTTAACATGTGGTCCTGAATCTTCATGCCTGATAGCTATGGGTTTTTTTTCCCCCCAAGTGAAATGCTGAGCAAAGTTATTTACTATCCTTGATTAAAACCTGGTATCTCATCAAAGAATCAGAGGAAATTGTCTCTACAGTTGAGCTTACTAAATCATGCAGCACCCCTTGTGAAATCCAGATGGCTGGACAATTCTGAGAATTGTAGTGTAACAGAACTGGGCAGAGAAGGGTAGGGAATGTAGAATTAGCTAAGCAGCTCTCAAACAAAATATTGAAACTGCAGATTAAACACTGGAATATTTCAGTTCTTATTTACCTTGTCCAAAGTGGCTACGAAGAGTAAGATGAGGATAAGAACATGGAGGGCTGTGACCGCAAAGAGAAGGAAACTCATCCTGGAAGCTGAATGGAGAGAAGAAAAACATAAATTAAGTTTACACATGTCCTTCCTTGTGGCTGGTTAAAGAAAGCAGGAACCACTGTCTTCCCAAGCAATATTAATCCCACTGTGTTTCCTCAAACTGATAAATTCTGCTGTCTCCAGATTCTGCATCCCAGAAGCTTTCTCCCTGTTATCCAGTCATTCTCATGTCCCTTTCCAAGGATCCACAAATTTCAATTCCAAAGGGGAAAAGAATGAAAAATTTCTCCCGTTACTCAGACCTTAGCCAGTTTATTCCAAATTGCCTCGGGATGCTCAGATTTTAAAGCCCGTCCTTAAATGCAACGTATTTCCTCCTTCCTCCTACCCCCACGTCAGAGAAAGCAGAATCTGGGCTCCTGCAGCTAGTTTAAATTCCTGTGGCTGTAAGCCTGGCTTAATATGATCCAGATGTTTCAGAGTTATGTGAGCTGTGGGCAAGAAGAAAGAGGTAAAAAGGGGTAGTAATTGCCTAGCTATGTTGCCGCCCTTTTCAGTCCCATCAAGACTGCACACGCGCATGCATACACACTCACAAACGGTTTGTTTTCCTCCAAATAGCAAAGAGGGAATCAAGTGTTTCTCAACCATGGCAACTTTAAGACATATGGATCTTTACCAGGGGTGAAATGCTACCAGATCGGACCGGATCGGGAGAGAAGGTAGCGGAATTTGGTTCTGGTTCGCTGATCCGGTAGCAATTGCTGCCTGGCCACGCCCCCGAACCAGTCCACGGCCCGCAGTCCAGCCTTCGCAACACCGGAACACCGGGAAGGCAGCTCGCCACCTGCTCGCCCTCGGGTGAGGGGCCGGGGCCCATTTCCCGAGACCCCGGAGCCGCCGCCTTCCCCAACCAGGTCAGGGAATGCACCATTCCCTGTCTCTGGCCTTTCCCCTGAGCCGCCGCCCGCTCTTCCTTCACCCACTTGCTGCCCGCTCGCCGCCTGTTCCCCCTTCGCCTTTGGTCAGGGCCCAGGGATACCTCATTCCCCTGAGACCCCGGAACCACCCCCTGCTTGCTGCCTGCCTCAACCGGGTCGGGGAATGCACCATTCCCTGACACCAGCCTTGTCCTGGAGCCGCCGCCCGCTCTTCCTTCGCCACGCAGCATATACTTACTTTCTTCCAGCGGCTGGCTGCCAGGAAAGGCAAGAGTCCAAAAAGTTAGAGTCCCTCTCCTTGAATCTGCCACCGCCATTGCTGCGTTTTTCATGCACCGACTGCGCAAGCGCACACCCGTTTATTTCATTTATTTACCAGCGGCAGGTTGGGTGTGCGCTTGCGCAGCCAGCGCATAGAACAAGGCGGCATATTCAAGGAGAGGAACTCCGGTAACTTTTGGGTGCTTGCCTTTCCTGGCAGCCAGCCGCTGGAAGAAAGTAAGTATATGCTGCGTGGCAAAGGAAGAGCGGGTGGCGGCTCCGGGACAAGGCTGGTGTCGGGGAATGGTGCATTCTCCGACCTGGTTGAGGAAGCGGCAAGCAGGGGGCGACTCCGGGGCCTCAGGGAATGGGGCGTCCCTGGGCCCCGGCCCCTGACCAAAGGCGAAGGGCGAGCAGACAGCGAGCGGGCGGTGAGTGGGCGGCAGCTCTGGAGAAAGGCCGGAGTTGGGGAATGGTACATTTCCCGACTCCGTTGAGGCAGGTGGCGGCTCCGTGGCCTAGGTGAAGGGAGAACAGGTGGCGAGGGAAAGGTAAAAGAAAATTTTTTCCCTACTGGGTTCTGTGGGCGTGGCTTGGTGTGGGGGGGTTGTGACTGAGTGGACATGGCTGTGAGTGACATTGAGTTGGCCACGCCCACTCAGTCACAGGACACACCACCCACCAAGCCACACCCACAGAGTAGGTAGCAAAAAAAATTAGATTTCAACCCTGATCTTTACCCTCAGAATTCTGAAAATTGAAGTCTACGTGCCTTAGAATCATAGGGCTGGAAGGGACCTTGCAGGTCTTCTACTCCAACCCCCTGCCCATGGCAGGAGACCTTGTATCATCTCACTTTATCTTTTTCCAATCTTTTCTTGAAAGCCTCCAGCAATGGAGAACCCACAACTCTTAAAGCTGCTGGAGTTGAGAAACATTTTAATAGGCAGTGCAGAGCAGAGAAAAGAAATCTGGGGCTGAGTTTAGAATTAAGCAATAAATGCTTTCACTTTTCTCATCTGAGTCTTGTTGCTAGCCACTTTTTTTCAGTTTGTTTTAGTGCCAAAATTCCCGTCACTATATAGCTTCATCAATGAGGAACATGGCTCAGATTTGTGGTTTTCTTTCCACACTGTCAAATTTATCACCAGGTATTCCATTAACAGCAAATTTGATTCTCTAGTGGGGTTACTTGTGTGACCATATTCTGGCCGTAATCCGTGGGTTGCATTCCTACTTTGCAATTTTAGATGTACATTAAAAATAATGTACCGGTGTTCATTAATCTGGCATTTAAAACAGATTTAATACAGGTAGTCCTCGACTTAAGACCACAATTAAGCCCAAAATTTCTATTGCTAAGTGAGACAGTTGTGAGTCTTGTCCCATTTTACGACCTTTCCGTAGTTATTAAGTGAATCACTGCAGTTGTTATTAATAACATGGTTGTTAAATGAATCTGGCTTCCCCGTTGAATTTGCTTGTCAGAAGTTCACAAAAGGCGATCACATAACCCTGGGATACTGCATCCATTGTAAATATGAGCCAGTTGCCAAGCATCCATATTTTGATCATATGACTATGGGGATGCTGCAATGGTCATAGGTGTGAAAAATGGTCATGAGTCATTTTTTTCAGTGCTGTTTTAATTTTGGTCACTAACAAATAGTTTGTAAATTGAGGACTATCCGTAATTCATCACCTTCAATTTATGAATGGAAGAATTTTGGTTAATCCATCAATTCAATTATTTTGGAGAATCCAAGTCTTTAATCTATTGTAGCTCATACCATAGAATATGCTGGCCAGGGCAAAGGGTGCTATTCAGCAGGTTCTGACAGGTTCTGGAGAACCGGTAGTGGAAATTTTGAGTAATTTGGAGAACTGGCAAACACTACCTCTGGCTGGCCCCAGAGTGGGAGGGGGGATGGAGATTTTGCAATATCCTTCTGACGGGAGTGGGGAGGGAATGGGGATTTTGCAGTATCCTTCCCCTGGACTGGGGTGGGAATGGAGATTTTGCAGTATTCTTCCCCTGCCATGCTCACCAAGCCACGCCCACAGAACCAGTAGTAAAAAAAAATTGAATTCCACCACTGGCCAGGGCTGTTGAAAATTGTAGCTTAACCCCAAGCATAACTTGGCCAATGATATGAGCCATCGGAATTTTTGACTTGGCAATATCTGGGAGGTCCCATGTTACTCATCTCCAAATTCTAGCATGGATGACCAATTTTCTGAGGTTTAATCATATGATTTTGAGATGGGAGGCATATATTATTATTACTTAAATAAAATGGAAGTGGCCTAAATATTGTAAAATCTCATCTGAGCAGTTGGAAGACAACAATAGCACCATTGTCCTTGTCCTCTTAGCAAGAAAACGTTTCGGGGTCAAACCTTACTAATGGCCTTCAAAGCTTTGAAAAAATATTTCATTTCATGTTTTGCTCAGTTCTTAACCTTTTGTGTCTTGGACCCTTGTTAGAGACAGGTGAAACCTACAGGCCCCTTCTCAGAAACACATTTTTAAGTGTATAAAATAAAATAGTTAAATCAATTGTAAATGTTATCCCATCAAAGTCCACTGATACCACCACCACCCTGAAATCTTTCCATAGACCTTCAACTCCATAGACTGCAGGTTAAGTGTCCCTGTTTTAGAATAAAATAAGAGAAACCAGTCTGGTGGGTTGAGAGAGCTATGTCTTCTATGGCTGAGAATTTTGGGAGCTGTAGTCCCTATATATTTGGGGTGTTAATTGGACAATATGAGTGTAAACAAGAGGATAACCACAGATATGATAACTCAGAGTAGGACTGCAGTTTAGCACAGAGATCTCCAACATTGGCAACTTTAAGCTTTGCTGGCTGGGGAATTCTGGGAGTAGAAGTCCGCCAGGCTTAAAGTTGCCAATGTTGAAGACCCCTGGTTTAGCAGATCTCATTATCCACTATGTGACTGCTTTTCAACCTGATCTGCTTCTTCACTAATGCTGCAATATTAGGCTTGAAGGGGCATTTCCTTCATTTGTAATCTAAACAGAAATTCTCCATGGACTTAAGCTCAATTGTTAAAACTCTTTTCTGCTTTCTGTTACACATGGACGTAACTGCCAAGTGACGTTTTTCTGACTAAAAAGGCGTTCCCTTCCTTGAGTAATTCTCCACTACGAATTGGAGTTTCCTGACCTAGGCAGTAAACAACCTTCTCCAGTCCAGGAAGGGATCAGAGAATGGCTAGAGTGGGAAGGCTGTGAAAGAGTTAACCTACTGCTGAATCAAAAGGCACCCCTTCTTGGAAAGTTTGGTTACTCTGCAAAGATGCCTAAAACTGCATAATTATAAGGTAACATGCACAAAAATAAGTTCTGCAAACTTAGCAGCTCTCCCTGCCCTGCAAAAAATAGGGGAAACCTTGAATAATGCAGAATAAGATTAAAAGGAAGCTCTGTTGTATTGGAAGAGATGTAAAGGTAGTCCTTGATTTACGACCACAATTGAGTCCAAAATTTATGTTGCTAAGTGAGAAATTTGTTGAGTTTTGCCCCATTTAATGACCTTTCTTGTCACATTTTTTAAGTGAATCACTGCAGCTGTTAAATTAGTAACACTGTTGGTAAGTGAATCTGGCTTTCCCACTGACTTTGCTTGTCAGGTCACAAAAAGGGATCACATGACCCTGGGACACTGCAAGTTATATATATATATATATATATATATATATATATATATATATATATATATATATATATATATATATATATATATATATATATATATATGAGTCATTGCCAAGCATCCGAAAGTAAATCATATGACCAGGGGGGTGTTGCAACAGTCATAAGTACGCAAAATCCTAAGTCATTTTTTCAGTGCTTTGTAAATTTGAACTGTCACTAAATGAACTATTATAAGCCGAAGATTATCCTGTAATTGAAGGAAAGTTTGCATAGAATGAATTATAGTTTAGAGCACACAATATTCTCTACATATTTATTCAGCAAAATATAGAGCCAGTGAGACTTTCTTCTGAGTTTGTGTACATCGGGCTCCAGATTTAAGTTAAAATTCTACAGGCAGCCCTCGACCATTCATTTAGTGGCTGTTAGAAGTTACAACGGCAGTCAAAAAAGTGGTTTACAACTATTCTTTGCACTTACAACGGTCATGGTATCCCCATGATCATGTGACCAAAATTTAGGTCCTTGGCAACCAGCATGTATTTACAAAGGTTGCAGCATCCCAAAGTCACATGATCAGTATTTGGGACCTTCCAAACTGGCTTCCTACAAGTAAAGTCAGTGAGGGAAACCATTGCCAATAACCATCTAACTGCAGTAATTCACTTAAAAGCCATGGCGAAAAAGGTAAAATTGGGTGTGACTCATTTAACAACCACCTTGCTTAGCAACCAAAATTCTCGTCTCAATTTGGTCATAGCTCAAGGACCTGTATTTAAATCTTAAAAGTTACAAAGTAATCTGCATGAAATCCAGCAGTTTCACTGCAAGGCCATTTTCAAAACTTTTTCAGCTTGTTCCTTCTGCCATATTTAAAAGTTGCTTAATGGGGTACAGCAAACCGAAAGCAATCAAATGTATTAACAATAAAGTGAGTTGGGTTTGCATTCGGTTGTGATGTAATATAAACCCATTTTAGAAGAACATAAGCCAGAAGTGGGGAATCTGTAGTTTTCCAGATGTGCTGAATAACAACTCCTAGCAGCAGCCCCAACAAGGATAGAAGTGAGGAATGCCACAAAAATTAATGGGACAACACCCGGAGGAGGATCATATACGTCCACCTTCTTCACAACTTCTCACACCCAGATTTTTCCCCAATAAAGTCGGTGTGGAATGAGGGCAGAACCGAAAGCCCTAAAAGTTTATTTTATGCCAAAATTTCTCGCACTCCAGCCCCCTGCTAGTTCTCCAACAACATCCCCCTGCCTCCCAAGAATTAGCGTTTTAAAATTTATTAAGAATCGCGATTGGCTAAAATTTGGGGATTCGGGAGGTGGAGCCTCCATTGGCGGCTATTCCACTACCTTTCCCCCCAATAATTTTAAATGTAAAGTTTGATAGAGATATGGAAGCATAACATGCCTTTTCTGACTTTAAAAAAAAAAAGACTACTGTTAACAGGCTAGCCAAAATACGGTGCCAAACAATTAAAAAAAAATAACGAAGGCAATGATCCGTGTCCGGAAAGGAAGGCGCGAAAGATAATGGATGCTGGGCGGGTGAGAAAAGCGATAGCTGGAGAAAGGATGGGCGGTTTAGGGATTAGATTAGATGGCGGGGAGGGAGGGGGGAGGACGAGTAGATCGGCCGTCTGATAGGGCGGCGCCGTTTCTCTCCCTTCTCCCGATCCTTTTTCAGCGGGTAAAGAAACCGCTTGCTGTCCTTCGTCGCCTTCCCGCCTCTCACGAGTCCTCCCCAACTCTAAACAGATGAGACCCCTCCTAAACTCCTCCAAAAGTCCACTCCCCACACACACATACCGATTCTCACTTCGATCGGTTTCAGAACGACCCACTCCCAACTTCTCTCCTTATCGCCCACCCGCGTGGGTACAAGTACCTGTTGGCAGCGCAGGGCTGGCTGGGCAAGGGTACAACCGATCGGTCTCTGTTAGCGCTCAGTACTTCTTCGGAAGTTTTTTCCTCTGGACTGCCCCCGTTTCTTTTTTTCTTTTTTTTTTAAATACAAATTTAGTTCATCCTGCTCGTACCACGTTCTCCTCGCCCTGCCCTTGGCTCCTGGCCACGTGGGTGGGAACAGAGAGCGCGTGGCTGGCCTGACGCCTCCGTGAAGGGAACTGGGAAAAGGGTGGGCCGGGGGTCGCTTGAGAGACGGCTTTTCGAGAGGGTTGGGTCTCCTCTCTGGCGGTGCCTCTGCTTCGTTTTTGCCAGTAGTTGCAAGGAGAGGCAGATAAAGGTAGTCCTTGACTTATGACCATGGTTGAGCTCAAAATTCCCATTGCTAAGCAAGACATTGAGTTTTGCCCCATTTTAGGACCTTTTCTTGCCACAGTTGTTAAGTGAATCACAGTAGTTGTTAAGTTAGTAACACAGTTGTTAAGTGAATCTGGCTTCCCCATTGACTTTGCTTGTCAGAACATCACAAAAGATGATCACATGACATCAGGACACTGCAATTGTCATAAATATGTTCCGGTTGCCAAGCACCTGAATTTTGATCACATGACCATGGGGAATGTTATGTGTGAAGTGTGTGAAAAAAGGTGCTAAGTCACTTTTTTCACTTCCTTTGTAACTTCAAATGGTCACTAAACGAATGGTTTTAAGTCAAGGACTACCTGCAATTGTTTTCCCCTGCCCTTCAGGGAAAAGTCACTTGTTGGATTTCTGCCTGTATCTCACCAAAAAGACAAATGGGGAGGAAAGGGCAGTCTTGGTGTTCATACACTCCTGTGCTCAGACTGTACAAGTGATGCTGCACAGCTCAAAATTCAGGAAAAACATCTTACTAGAGACCCCTTGGAGTTACTGTATAGCCGTGATGGGCCTACCGGAAGTAGGGAAACAGGCTGTTTCCAGAGGGCCTCCTGGGGGGGTGGGGAAGGCCATTTTCACCCTCCCTTGGCTCCAAGAAAGCCTCTGGAGTCTGAGGAGGGTGAACAATTTATTTATTTATTTATTTAAATTTTTATACCGCCCTTCTCCCGAAGGACTCAGGGCGGTATACAGCCAAAGATAAAAACAATAAAGTATACAAAATTAAAATATCAATTTAAAATACATATTCAATAATGGCCGAATTAAAAACGTCAATTGACCTAACCTAAAATACCCCATATAAAATTACAGAAAATTAAAATTTAAAATTTAAAAAATTTAAAAATCAGGCCAGTCCCGCTTGGATAAATAAGTAAGTTTTTAATTCCCGGCGAAAGGTTCGAAGGTCAGATATTTGGCGCAAACCGGGGGGAAGTTCGTTCCAGAGGGTAGGTGCTCCAACAGAGAAGGCCCTTCCCCTGGGGGCCGCCAGCCGGCATTGCTTGGCGGACAGCACCCTGAGAAGTCCCTCTCTGTGCGAGCGTACGGGTCGGTGGGAGGCATAAGGTAACAGCAGGCGGTCCCGTAAGTACCTTTACCCTTAAAATGGACCTACTGGGGCCACTGTGCCATCAAATGCCAAAAGTGGGGCAGTTGCGCATGCATGAACAGGGCAAGGCACGTTGAATTATGGGTGTGGCCACGTGTGTGCATGACCCCCCTGCACTCCTCCCGCTTTTGGCACACAATGGCTGTATAGTATATTGGGTGCCCTGTTGGATTCACCTCTGATCAGACCATTCCAATTCTTCGTGACTTGATGGGGTTCATTTGTCCCAACACTGGGTGTCAGGAATGGCTCCCTTGAGTTTTTGTAAAGTTATGCTTGGGTCAGATATCCAGCCACCTTGTCTTCTCTGTTCAAGATAGTCCATACTAAAGACCATACTTGGGACCAGAATTTACGTTGCTAAACTAGGCGCGAATGATTTTACAACCTTTTTTGCTGTGTTTGTTAAGTGAATCACTACAGTTGTTAAAAGTGAATTGTTACTTGTTTCCCTGAAAATAAGACCCTGTCTTTTTTTTTTTTTTGAACCCTGAAATAAGCGCTTGGCCTTATTACCATGTGCTCAAAAGCCCAATTGGACTTATTATCAGGGGATATCTTATTTTGAGGAAAACAGGGTAAATGAATCTGGCTTTTCCCATTGAGTTGGCTTGTCAGCTGCCAACTAAGGTCTCAAATAGCGATCATATGACCTTGGAACATTACAATCATCATAAATACATGCCGGTTGCCAAGCACCCAAATTTTGATCATGTCACCATGGGGATGTGGCAACAGCCTTAAGTACAAAAATCAGTCCGATAAGTCATATTTCTTTCGGGGCCATTGTAACTTCAAAAGGTTGCCAAATGAATGACTGTAAGTGGAGGTCTACCAGTACTTACTTTTCAATTGCCTTCCATTTTCCAATATCGGGATCTTCTCCAATGATTTCTGCCTTTGCCTTTTGTGTCCAAACTATTTAAACCAGGGGTGTCAAACTCAAGGCCCAGGGACCAGATCCAGTCTGTAGGGTGCTTAGATCTGGCCTGTGGGGCCGACCTGGAAACAGCAAAGGACTGGCTCATGGTGCCTCTGTCAGCAGAAACGGAGCTAGCAGAGGGCTAATAAAACAAACTAAAAACAAAACAAAAGGAGAAATGTTTCCCCTTTTGCATTTGAGCATGTAAGAAGGGACAGGAAAGGGGAAAGAGGAAAGAAAAAGAAAAAGAAGGAAAGATGGGAAGAGAGCAAGGAAGGAAAAAGAAGGAAAGGGAAGGAAGAAGAAAGAAGAAGGAAGAAGGAAAGAAGAAGAAAAGGAAGGAAGGAAGAAGGAAAAGAAAGACGGAAGGAGGGAAGGAGATTATAATGAGGGTGAGATAGGGTCTCAGGGAAGTCCTGCTAAGTTAGCACTTGGCTACCACAGGTGCCCCGACATGAGTGACGGACTGGCCACGCCCACCATGGCCACACCCACACCCGGCCTTCCAAGGTCAAACACAACCATGATGCAGCCCTCAATGAAACCGAGTTTGACAGCCCTGATTTAAACTTTAGCTTCATTTTCTGTCTTTCTGATGAGCAATGTACCTTTACCTCATTAAGGACCAAATGATTCATTCAGTCTAAGATATTCTCAGCAATTTCCTCCAGTGCCACTAATTGATTCTCCTTCGTTCAACTTTTGACATGGCCCAACTTTCATATCCCTATTTTACAATTGGAAAATCTATGGCCTTGACCAGGGGTGAAATGCTACCAGTTTGGACTGGTTCGAGTGAACCGGTAGCAAATATTGGGGCCGGTTCAACGAACCGGTAGCAATCGCTGGCTGGCCACACCCCTGAACCAGTCTGCAGCCTGCAGTCCTGCCATGCTTGCCTGCCTTCCATGCTGCCTTCCTGGCATCCCCATGTCAGCTTGCGAAGGCAGGCAAGTGGAAGGCCATGTGGAAGGCAGGCAAGCATGCCAGGGCTCGGGGAAGGGAGCTAGCAGCCTACTTCCTTCCCCGCAGCCCTGCCATGCTTGCCTGCCTTCCACGCTGTTGTCCCGGTGGTCCCCCATGCCTGCTTGCCTTCCAAGGTCGGCGTCCAGCCCGGCCAGTGGGTGGGCAGGTGGCCCTTGGTGGAGATGCCGCTGCTGTGCTCCCCTGGGATATGTGCGGCAGCCTTTCAACGGCAGCGCCGGTGCCCCCTCAGCCCCCTCAGCCCAGGAGCAGCGGCTGCATCTCCACCAAGGGCCACCCACCATCAGCCTTACCAACGCACTGGCTTTATTGGGTATGCTGAATACGCCAGCAGAGGATCTCTAAAAGGTAAGGCCGATGCTGGCAGCAGAGGAGGGGAGGGAGACCTGTTGTTCTTGGTTCCTCGGAAGGACATGGCAAGGCTCGCTCGCCTTTTGGGCCTGGTGTGCTCAGCTTCCAAGGGGCCTTTGGCCGACCGCTGCCAGCTTGCCTTCCTGTCTGCCTCAGGTCTCGCCTGCCCTCCTGGAGCACCACTGCGCTGCCACCATTCACTTTCTCCCTTCTCCCACTGTGAAACAAAAGCAAACGGCTTCGGGAGGTTGCTTCGGGCAGGCGGATATCTGCAGCCAGGCGGGGAAGGAGGGCAGTGAGAATGGCAGCAGCGGGCAAGGGAGTGCCAAGATGTAGGGCTACCCACATTGACAGTCCAAAGGGAAAGTTCCACGGACTCTGCAGTGGTGCAGTCGGGCCTGGCCCTCTCCCTGTGCAGGGGGCTTCCGCCCTTCTCGCGTCACTGCAGGAACTCGGCCCATGGAGTCCAGCGCTCTGGGGGAAGGAGGCTCAGCTGGGCCACCGCTTCCAGGTGGCGAAGTGGGAAGCGGTGGCACAGCTGAGCCTCCTTCCCCCAGGGCGCTGGACTCCATGGGCAGAATTCCTGGAGTGGCCCCGGTGGTCAAAGAGAGCAGGCAGGTGCCTTGGTGGGAATCCAGTGGTTACTTCGCAGCCCCAAGCCCCACGGACCTGGCATGGGAGGCCCGGGTAGAGAGCGGCCTTTTCTGCATCTTCCTCCTCCCCTTTTTGGATCACCTTGCAGGGGGGGGGTTTGCCTTTTGCAGAAATGGGAGGGGGGGGGCAATTTGGAGGATTGGCGGGGGGGAAGTGCGTCCCTCCAGGATGGAGAGCAGGGCAAAAGAAGGCTCCGGGGTTCACTTGGGCAGTCAAGCCAGATGGCGGAGGGAAACGCAAAATTTTGGAGGCTTCAGAAGGGCAGAATGTGCTTCAGAATGTGCACCTCCTGGTTCTAACAGTGAGTGACATGTGTGAGGTCAAGTTGGCCACGCCCACCCAGTCACATTACCACCAGGCCACGCCCACAGAACTAGTAGCAACAATTTTTAGATTTCACCACTGGCCGTGACAGTATATATGCTTGGTTGTCAACAGGATGCTTCTGAACATTCATGTTTTATTTGGATTGCATTCACTATATGAGTACAAAATTGGGTCACCCCTTCTGCTCAATTTGGATGTCTTCTCTTTTTGATAAGTTAGGTTACCATCTTGTTTTCAGAGCAAGACAGCCCAAAGCGAATTCCATCTAACAATGCTCCAGAGTCAGGTATCACTACAGTTAGTCTTCAACTTAACGACAGTTCATTGAGTGACTATTCAAAGTTACATTGGTACTGAAAAAAAGGGATTCCTGAACAGTTTTCACACTTATGACTGTTGTAGCATCCCCAGGATCGTGTGATCAAAATTCAGATGCTTGACTCACATTTATGACGTTCGCCGTGTCCCGGGGTCACCTGATCACTCTGTGACTTTCTGACAAGCAAAGGCAGTGGGGAAGCCAGTGAGTTAAAAACTCTAGCAAGAAAGGTTGTAAAATGGGGCAAACTCACTTAAAAAATGTTTCACTTAGCAACATAAATTTTGGGCTCAATTGTGGTTGTAAGTCGAGGACTACCTATACTCTTTTATTTTTATGGCTTTTTTTTCTTTCCAGCTCTCTTTGATTCTCTAACAAATACACACACATAGACTTTGGACACCATAAAAGCAAGCTAATATTATTCTAGCATGTCCTTTCATGGACTTTAATTCTCCTCCTTAGATTCTTTTGGCATTATTCTCTGCTGGCAGTTATTTTTCCTGGCAGGAAAATATGTCTACTGCATTGGAGAAGAAGAACTGAAGGGGAAAGGTACAGAAAAATAATAGACACACAGAGAGAAATGTTGCTAGGCTAAAATCTAATTCAGTACTCTTAATAGTGGCCAACCACTTATCCTTAGCAGCTGCTATTCAGTGGTACATTATCTCTGAACGCAGAAAATCCATTTAGTCATTAGTATTAGGAGTTTTATATATTATGCAGTTATAGTACAAATATAGAATACAACATATTCTATAAAGAATGAATTTATGTTATAATATTCTATTATAATTACATTATAATGTTAATGTAGAGCCTCTAAGCTAAAAGGTCCTTGTCATATAATATCAATCACTATACACATACAATTTAATGGGTGAAAATATACTATATTTTAAAGCAATTTCAGAAAGACCCAAGGAAAAGAAGCATTTAAATGTTTTATTTCAAGTTTCTATCCACTTGAAGCGACCCAATTCCACAGGTACCCTGTTTCCCCTAAAAATAAGACTCAACTGGAAAATAAGCCCTAATGTGTCTTTTGGAGCAAAAATTAATATAAGACCCAGTCTTATTTTTGGGAAAATACTGTAGTTTGATGAGTGTCTTTTCAAAGAACCACAACTAAGTGAGAAAGACTCTTAATAAACAAGTCACTGTTATCTTTATTAAATAAGTCTAATTAAGAAATCAATCATGCATTAAACGAATTGGGTACCATCCAGCTGCACTGAGATTGCAATCCAAACAGCAAGATAATTCTAATCAAGAATTCTTGGTGCGTTCCCGATATATCTGTGGCACAACAGTCTCTGAATAATGAATTTGTCCAGATCCCAGTTAAAGGCTATTAGTACATCATTTTATTGCAGTAAGTAATAATTAATCAGATATTCTATAAAGTAATACTTTTAGAAATCTGCAGATCACATATTTTCATTTGTAAAACAACCCCAAGATTTGGGATTCTAAGGCCTATCACAGCTGTTGCTGGTACCTGGTTATAAAAGTGGAAATCTAACCCTGAACTAAAGCTTACTTTCTTGGGCTGCAAAAATACAGGATGACCATTAGATGGCAATGAGGGATTAATATTTTCTGCCTCTCTTTGCTATTAGCCAGGGGTTTTATGGACTTCTGCTACCTGGATCTGATGTTCATAGTAATTGTATAGAGGTAGAGGTAGAGATAGCCAGAAACAGACACAGAGATTAATTTTTTTTTAAAAATGGTGATTCTTTGCAGGGAAAGAAAAAATAGTGTACAAAGTGTCATTCATACTAGCTGCCTATTACATTCAACCAAACCTTCCACTATTGCATTTCTGGTTAACAACTTTACAAGTCTGCATCATTTTCAGGGAAAATATCCAAAGGCACTTTACTGCTGTGTGTAAAAATAACAGTGTACTTTGTAATATTAGGTCTGTAGTAGTAAGACAATTTGATTATTTTTATACAAGGAGATTTACTATCCCCTTGAAGGCTCAAGGTAGTTAACAATGATGTACAGAGAGATTAATTGCAATCATAATTCCATCCTCTATAAAAACATGTATAATTGCCTATCCAATTGAGCAGTCAGACCCATTCATATGCAAAATAATTGTCTGAATAGGACAAACTTTGCTTCAGTGGAAGGGTAGTTGACTCCATCTACTTTTGCAGTCTTAAGATGCTATTCCATTCAAACAATATATTAAACCATAAGGTGCTTCATAGTTTTTTGGTTTAGCTTTTCTTTGACCCTTGCATTTGCGCTTTGAGAGTCAATTTGATGTAGTGGTAAATGTACCAGACTAGAAACTGGGATACCATGAGTACTGGTTCTGCCTTAGGCACAAACCCAGCTGGGAGACCTTGGGCCAGTCACTTTCTCTTAGCCCTAGGAAGGAGGCAATGGCAAACTATTTCTGAAAAGAAGTGCAAAGAAAACTGTAAGGGCTTGTGCAGTCTCTTGTCCAAGCAATCTGTGAAAATTGGACACATTTAATGTTCAGGGAGAAAAGTACTTTAAACTCTGGTTTGTTGCTCAATGACATTTAAGGACTCAGTTTGCTGTGATTAATTAAATAAACCCATATTTTAAACACTTAATGGTTTATGCAATGGATGGACCCAATCATTATCCCCAATGTTAAGATTAAGCAATCATGGATTACACAATAAAACTATGTATACTCCACAAATACCCTGACAAAAAGGGGCCTGTTTTAAATCACAATTCAGATCAATATATACAGTGTATATACCATGGAAAAACCAAAAATTTTAAAAGTGCCAAAATGCACCTCAAAAATTGGATTTGGCTTATCTGCAGATTGTCTACTAATATATATGGTATATTTAATGCTTTAGGTATTGGATAGACCAGAAAAAAACAGATTGAAGCCCTCATTCAGTCACATTAGCCCAAACTATTTCACAGAAGAAATGCTATGTATGTTATGTATACCATATGGAGATCCTAAATGAGCTATACATTTAAGAAATGTACTGTCATCAAATTTACTACTGGTACCAACATGCCCAAAGATAGTAAAATATTTTTTGTTTATTGATTAGATTGCTATCATACCTTTCCATCAAGAAAGAATGGAACAAATAAATCACATTAGATGTTTCAATTTTATTTTAAACAAAATTGTGATTTTTTACATATACAAGCCACCTTTCTTCTTCATGGAGATTCAAGAAGTTCTTAGCAAGTGCCACCTTTTCTGGAATATGGCTTTGCTTTGTGAGATAAAAGGACTGACAAATATGGAGAATGAACAGGCGGCAAGAAAATAAGATAAGGAAACAGAATGAATTGGCAAATTACTCATTCATCTAGAAATAAGTAACAGGTGCAGTGATAAAGACATAAAGATAAAGATAAAAGACACAGTTTCCCAAATAGGCAATTTCCAGGTGTTGGAATTTTAATTCCCAGCATTCCACAGCCAGCATAGCCCTTGATCAGAATTCTGGGATTAATTGGTAAGCACCAGTCACAAGAGATGGGTATTATTTCCATTTGATGCAGGTTGCAGAAAAGATGATTAGAAAGTAGACTCTTTTCTTTTTCTTTCTTTCTTTTTCTTCCTTCCTTCCTTCCTTTTCCTTCCTTTCCTTCCTTTCCTTCTTTCAATTTTAAGACATTTTTCATAACTACTAGTCCCCTTTTTTCAAATAAAGGACTAACTCATCAAGAAGAAAAGTTATAGCTGAGTCTATTTTCTTCTGTGGGTTTTTTTTTCCATTTGCAGTCATTTCTTAAATATAGGAAATCATTTAAGAAGAATCCAGCACCTGCAGTTAGGAATAATACAATCATTTCTATAATTTCACAGTTTGCTGCATCATTCATACAAAAAATTATGGTGATCTGATTGATTGATCCACCAATTACTGGTCACCAAAGGAATCATTTCAAATAAAAATCCAAGGTCTGAACCCCACAAAAATGCTGTCATTCTAAATTCTGCTCTTTTTATTATAAATACAAGGAAGAATGTGACATTTTGATTAGAATAATAGAATCTGAATTCAAGTAGATCCAGCCCAAATTTAAGAGTCCATTTATTCGATAATAGTTTCAACAATTCTTATTTGTAGCAAGTTCTCAGAAATCAGATTCCCTTTAAAAGCACTTGTTTTAACCTCAGTTTCCTTTCTATATCATGGGACCTAGTGTGATATTTTAAGGCCGATGTGGAGATTATCTGTATGAAATCTACATCAAAAATCTTATTAAAAACATTTTGATTTAAATAAACAACAAAATTTGGTGAAGAAATACAGGATTAAATAATATTTGAATATAAATATACAATTTAGATGTGCTTTTGTACAGCCAGCATTCAGATCTGTCTTATATTTCTGCAAAGGTCAGCAGATGAGGTGATATTTCCTGTTTTATGATGCTCCCAGTCACATGTGCAATCTTTGATCTTTCACTACATTTCAATCCTGTCTCTTTTCAATCTAATGTGAGAACCAGGATGAGATAATAGTTAAAGGCTGGGAGCAAGACTGGAGACCTCTATACAAATCTACTCCTAGTCATGAATTTTGTACCCACCCAGTTCTCCTAGCCCAATTTATCTCACAAGGCTATAGTAGAAAATCAGAAAAAGGAGTATTATACTTGAAATTTCTAGAAGACAGTCAGTATACAAATTAATGGAGTGTTGTGTATGCTAAAATTTTTATTTTAAAAATGGAGAGATGTGGTCTTTTCACATTCCGTACATTCTGATGTAGATTTTTGGTGCTCTAAATTAACAATATCCACAATCTGAAGCTGTTATTCCTTAAGATGATGGGCAAATGCAAGAAAAGTTCGCATTATCAAAGGAGGCTGCAGTGTTACACAAATCTGCCTCTCCCGATTTTAATGGATCCCATTTAATGTGTTTTACTAATCCCTTGCAACTGGGATAAACCGGGGGGGTCCCTTACCAGGTTCTGGGTCTCCCCAAAAGCCATGAGGACTAGAAGCATAAAATGCAGGAATGCACTCAAGCTTTCCATGGGAAATATATACAGGACATTCATTCTCTGCCAATCTGTTTATGAAATTTGCTTCCTACATCACCTTTAATGTCCTTAAGGCAGTTTCCAACAAAACTGTTGTCACAACTGTGACATCTCTCATCCTAATCTTTAGTTCTGGACGGGGTTGCATTACCTGAGACAGACCCACTGCACAACTTGGGGCTTCTTCTAGACTTGTGATTCCTGTTCAAAGAGCAGGTGGCAATCATGGCTAGGAGAGTCTTCGTACAACTTCGTGTTGTGCGCCAACTCAAATCACTCTTGGTCATTTCAAATTTGGGATTACTGCTAAGTGCTGTACGTGGGGCTACCCTAGAAGATTGCAAGGGCAGCTTTGGAAGCCCCTAGGGTGGCACATGTAATACCACTGATGGTCAATCTGCTTCTGAATGCAATTCAAGGTATTGGTCATTACTTTTAAAGCCCGCTCTAGCATCAGTCTGGGATATCTGCAGGACTGTCCTTTCCCAATGGGATTGGCCAGCCCCATTCGTGCTGGCAATAGGGGCCCTACTGCAGATCCCATCAGTCAAGGAATTTCAGCTGGTGGGAAGCAGCCCTTTTTGCCATGGCCTCTGTCCTTTGGGACATCTTGCCACAGGAGGCGAGATCTGCTCTCACCCTTGGGGGGGGGGGAAAGCTTTAAAACTTGGCTGTGCAGGTTGGCTTGGAATCCTGAAGAAGCTTTCAGTTGGTGCAAAACATAGAGAAGACACCACCCTCACCTCTCCACTCAAAACCCAGGGTTTTTGATTTGTTTGATTTTTTTGGTAATTTCATCCGGCTTTGTATTCATAACTGATTTTATATCTGCATATTTTACCACGTTGCAAGCCGCTTAGAGTCGCCTCCAACTGCGAGATGGGTGGCAAATAAGTTTAATAATTTATTAATTAGTAACGTAATTGTGTTATTAATCCTCTGGCACTGGGAACGACCCTATTAACAGAAAACAGAGCAAAGAGCGGTTTGTGACATCTTGCCAGCCTAGCAGAAAACGTACATCATAAGTCATCTCTCGGGACGGGGACACACACACACACACACACACACACACACACACACGACTCCTCCCAATCACGCGGATGGTGCAAGATTTCCCCGCGTCTCCACCAGGCTCCTTGCCTGCTCCTTCCCCACCCTCTCTCGGGCTTCCCCTCTTGCTGTCCCCCCTCGATCTCCCCCGCCTCTGCCAGTTTCCTTTCCGAAAACCGTCTCCGTGGCAACCGGCTTCAGCAGGACAAACTGAACGAAGGATGTGGTTTTGCATGAGACTTCAGCGATGGAACATTGCCATGGCAACCCGCCCGCGCCGCCCCTCAACCAGGCTCCGCCCGGGCGGGGAGGGGGGGGGAAGGAGTGGAGAGACGCGAGTCTTGGAAGGGCGAAGGCAAAAGGAAGGAACGAAGAAGGGAACTGTTAGTCTGGCACATGCGCAGTGGGAGGGAGGGGGGCCTAGGAGGTAAGAGGAAGGGCTTATTGGGAGGAGTGGGGTTTAAAGGCCGCTGTAGTTTGAAGGGGAAGACTGGAGCGGAGGCCTGTTAGGCGGGTTGATGTGATTAGGCAGGGCCTACAAATATTATTTCTAGCCACGTGACTTTGCAGCAACCCTCCTGTGGCCTTCCAGGACCTTAAGGGCTGACATGTTGAAAGGGCTTTGGTATGAGTTGTTAAATTGAGGTTGGGAGACTATCCCCTATTACCACATGGCTGTGTGGGGCTCTAGCGGGACCCCCCAGGTCCTTGGGGGTTAAAGTGACCTTTCCATGAATAGCAGAGTCCCATGACTAGAATTTGGTGAGGTTAGGCTTGGGGTTTATCTAGCAGGATTTGAAAAAGAAATTATCCCCAAGAGTCGGTGCCTCCTATGAAGGATTGTTTTGATCTTTCATAGGAAGCACCTGCTTTATTACACATTTTTTTAAAAAAATTATTTACATTTATATCCCACCCTTCTCCGAAGACTCAGGGTGGCTTACAGTGTATAAGGCAATAGTCTCATTATATTTGTATATTTACAAAGTCAACTTATTGCCCCCCCAACAATCTGGGTCCTCATTTTACCTACCTTATAAAGGATGGAAGGCTGAGTCAACCTTGGGCCGGGCTTGAACCTGCAGTAATTGCAGGCTGCTGTGTTCTAATAACAGGCTTCTTACAGCCTGAGCTATTACGGCTATTAATGTGAACAGGCAGGAATTTTTGTGATTTCAGCTACTTATCCTTTGGGATCTCAAGTTCTGAATCTTAATACCACATGCTGAAAGGAGGACTAGATCTGTATGTATCCACACTTAAGCTACTATCCAGTTAAATAGAGCCTGCTGACAATTCTTCCTAGGCAGTGTTGGGATTCAAATAATTTAATAAAAGATTTTCTGCCCTAATGATTTCTTCCAACAACCAGTTCACCAAACTGCTCAGAAAGTTAATAACCAGTTCTCCCGAAGTGGTGCGAACTGGCCTAATCCCACCATTGATCCTAGGCAAAGTTGATGTATTACAGGTAGTCCTCAATTTACGACCACAATTGAGCCCCAGATTTTTTGTTGCGAAGTGAGATGTTTGTTAAATAAATTTTGTCCCATTTTACCACCTTTCTTGCCAGAATCGTTAAATGAATCGCTACAGTTGTTACGTTAGTAACATGGTTGTTAAGTGAATCCGCTTCCCCATTGACTTTGCTTGTCATAAAGTTACAAAAGGTATCACAGGACCCTGGGGCACTGTAGCCATCATAAATATGAATCCGTTGCCAAGCGTCTGAATTCTGATGACATGGCCATGGGGATGCTGCAGTGGTTGTAAGTGTAAAAAACGGTCATAAGTCAGTAGTGCCATTGTAATTTTGAACTGTCACTAAATGAGCTGTTGTAAGTCAAGGACTACCTGTATTATAACATCTAAACTTGTTAGATTGACATAATAAAGTGGCAGCCTCAACTTTAAGGCACTGCAGAGCATGGAAGTGTTTACTCCGTTCATGGGTCTGAGTTCATATTATGCATGTATTGGAGGAAGATTCCATCAAAATGAAAAATGGAATACAAGCAGAGGTTCAAGAAGAAAAAGTCTGGAAAAGAAAGTAGCCTGGAGTGAGGGTTAAACATGAGGCAAATACAAGACAAAGTTTTGGGGAGGAGGAAGTACATCCCTTTAGGCAGAATGTATAGAGAATAGAGCAATGCCTAAGATTTAAAAATGGTACGGTATTTGACTAGGCAGCTGTGGTTACATTGAAAATCCAGTAACAATTAATAATGATAAGTCTGAATGGGATGTTGGTAAAATCTGAAAGCCTAAAACTTTATAGTATATAACATGATAGAAAATTACAGAAACGTATGGAATGTAAAGTAGGTGATGGGGATAGGAAACAGAGCAATATATTACTATCCCTGGATAAACTTAAAGGTTTCTTGAGGTTAACAATAAATATACATTCTTGTGCAATCTTGTTTTAACTCATTCAGTCGTAGTCCCTCTTAACAAGTGCTGGAACTATGATTTAACAGCTCTCAATCAATCATCTTTTTTATTTTTTAAAAGTCAAGGGATCTGTCACTTTCTAATGTTTTTCCTTCCCTATCATAATTCATTTAACCTTTTTTTTAACTTCCTGTTTTGACCTTCAATTTTTAATCCATTTTCTTTGGTTGGCATCCAAAATTACCTGTAAATGAATCAAGGAAACACTTTGGTTAGTTGGGTATAACTCAACACGTTTCCCCCCCTTCCCCTCCCATCTTTCATCAGGATTGGTGGAAAGCTGATGCATTTCTTGGAGATGGTTGCTAACAACTGAGTGAACAAAAGCAACGGGTGATGTTGGCTGGAGAGATCAGAAGACTGTATCAGAGCATACCAAAATACTGACTGCCTAAATATTAATTGTATATTTGTCATAAGGGTTTTCTAGAGAACAAGGTACTTTTATTATTTTTTGTTGGGGAAGGAGTGCTGATTTCACTCAGGTTTCAAATGCTAGGAAATTATTAGGCTAAGGAGAAAGGTTTGTGAGATAGTGATGAATATGAAGATAAAAATGAAGGAGGTTTTGTGGTTTTGAACTGAGTCATATTCAGGCAAGGATGTTGAAATGGAACTGATTCTAACAAACTCCTAAATTTCTTGGGCAAATAATTGCATTTTAGCTAAAGTTTCCTCCTAGAATTGCTTTAAGTAAAAACAACTGTGATGGAAGGGTGAAATGCATTTTCTAACTCATTAAAAGAATATTTCTTTTATATGGAATAATTCTTTTGGGAGAAAGCAGATAAAGCTAAGGAGCTAGAAAGATAATTTTTAAAGTCTTAGGATCATTGATGAATTCAGGTGGTAGGTATGCAATTGTTAACTTTATGAAAAGTGGTTGGTGTGTTTAACTCTGCAGACATTTTCAATAAAATTGCTGAAATAACTATAAGCTCTATTTTTCAGCCAGTTCAAGGAACCTGGAAGGCAGGCTTCTGTAATCTGTTGCCCTCCAGATATGCTGGGATCACAGTTCTCAGACTACCAAACTACATAGTTTATTAGGCCATATTTGATTGGGATTCTGGGAACTGTCATCTCAACACTTTGGAAAAGAGGTAGATATGGCTAGATTTTTCCATGATGTCCTATGCCGAGACTTAGTGATAGCCAGATTTTAAATGTGGTAGTAACAGACAATGTTACATCATGTTCTCCCATGTTCAGGCTTATTCATATCATATAGGATGTCTCGACTCATCCTTAGATTGAGACTCCAGATTATGAATTTGCCATTCGACCTTGCTAAACTTCAATTTAAGTCTGTTCCTCCCTAAATAACCCAGTGAAACGAGCCTGTTTCATTGTACAAGTTAAGTTATACCAAGTACCAGAAGTGAGTATCTGGTGAGGATTTCTTTTATAGGAATAGTTGAAATAATCACTTTTATGGAACATCATTTTAAAGGGAAAGGTTACCTGTAGTTTGTTGTTTCGTCATTGCCATTTAAATGATAGCCATTTGGATTTTAATCATCTCTTCAGAGGGCTTAGGATGATGCATATAGGCATCTTCCACCCATATAGTTGTGTAGGTTAAAACTTGTTCTTCAAACACATGGCTGGCCAGGGAATTCTGGGAGTTGAAGTCCACACTTCTTAAAATTCTCAACGTTAAAAAGCCCTGGTGTAGACCAATAACTCTTAGTGGCTTATATAGTAAAGAATCATTATAGTGGTTGTAATCCAACAGCAATTTGCAAAGCAACACTTTACTTGTCCCTAAACAAAAAGAACAAAACAGGCTCGTGGTTAAGGCACATTCTACAGTTCAATGATTTGCATAAATCTGTTTGTTGGAGAAAACAAATTCGTTGGCTGTGTATCACATGCCAAGTCATAAATCAGTTTTACGACAATAATACGTACATTTATTCAACATGCTAAGTCAGAGGCGTAATACATGATGTGTAAAACTGGGCCCCAGGAAATGTTGTGACACCAGATTTTCAATTTGGGGCTCCTTAATTACAGTTTGAGTCTTTTAGCCATTTTTCACATGCTACGTTTCATAAAACAATTATTTTCAGAAAGTGATATAATGTTTCAGAATTCTCATTCTCTTTCTCTCAGCAGATAGAAATTGAAGATGCCGTTCTTCAAATCTGCCTCAAGCTTTCGTTCGGAGAATAGTGATGTGGACCTAGAAGGCATAGGTAATTTCCAAGAGAGGGAAGAGGATATTGTGATGGTGATGATGAAGACCTAGGAGATATGGGTAACTTTTAAGGGAGAAAAGGAAATTATCACAATAGGAACCATCTGCACTGCCAGATTCTACATTGGGGTTAGAGATTTTGGAGCCTCTGAAACAGGCCTGTAATATGATTTTAAGTGTTGAAACAGGAAAGCAAGAAGCTATCTTGCACTTCACGTTATGTGTCCCTGTTTGTTTAAAAACCCACTGAACTAAGTCAAATGTATTTAAACCACTATTTGGTTTGTTAATGATGAACTATTACTTAGTCTCTAAGTAATTGACATTGATGTTCTTTTTGCTGACTGTGAAAAGAAACTTCCAGAGTTAGTTTTTTTTATTTCATTTTGTCACAACAGTATACACAAACATTGTCATAAAAAAACATATCATGAAGAAAATATATATATATATAAGTAACGAATATGCATCAGCTATATTAATTTGATATAATGAAGGGAACAATAGGACAGGAACGGTAGGCATTTTTGTGCTCTTATGCATGCCCTTAGTTATGTTATGTTATGCCTTAGTTATTATTATGTTATGTTATTATGTTGTTACATTATTTTATTATTATTGTTATGTTATATTATTATGTTATTATATTATGTTAGTTATTATTATGTTATGTTATTATGTTAGTTATGTTATGTTATGCCTTAGTTATGTTCTGTTAGTTAATATCTGGATTTGGTGAAGGTATGGTGCAATTTTGCCTCATTGACTGGGACGGTGGTTGTTTCAAAGTGACTGTCAGGCTGCGATCCAAAAGTTTTGTTTTTCCTTCTTGCAAATCATATCTCTATCAGTGACTTGAGAGTAACTTCTATTGGCATCCTGCTGTCAATTGAGTTGATAATGCAATGCAGTACAGTACAGTACAGTACAGTACAATACAATATTTTAGCCTGAGAGTTGGATAACTTGTGACTTTAAATCACTAATCTGCGATAATAATTCAAGTTCCCCCTGCTTTTCTATCCTGTTGGAAAGCCCTTTATCCTCATAGATCAAAAGATTTGGCAGGCAGTAGCTAAGGACTTAGAGCAAGTGTATTTTTGACATTTAGATTTACTGAAGGTTTCCCAGAATTTCATCGTCTATTTTATGTGCTGCAGTTTTTCTTGGTCTAAATCTGTTATAAAATATCTGTATCATCTTCATTTCAAATATAGCTTGACAGTTTCATAAAGGGTATTTGACTGGAGGTGTTGCTGTGGTTTTGTTTCAAAAATGTTGATGTACTGCTATGGAAAGTGTGAAATCTTTAGAGAAAAAAGTTGAGAAAATGTAGGCTGTATAGTAAAGTGTGCGGATGTGCACCGCTAAAAGAGCTGCTCACTGAGCTGAGCAAACAATAGTGTAGCAAAAACTGAGGTAACAGAATCTTTGCATGTCTCCCTATCGAATCAAATGATAATATTCCATTAATTTTTGACTGGACGAGATTGGGAGCTCATTCTCAAGCCAGATTAAAATGCTGCCAAGGAAGCCAGCTTTTGAAAATGAACAGCAAGAAATAAGCTCTTTGTATCCCAATAATAAAGGGGCCAAAGAAACAGAACCAGGGCACCGTGGCTGTTTTCCACATGCCTTGGTACATTTTGTGAGCTACTCTTTAAGCTAGAGCTCTTCATTGTATATTGGTTTTGAAATTGGAACTAAATTAAAGGAGGCTGAAACACAAAAGTCTTTGCTAGCTAGGGGCATGAGTCTCTGGTAGTATGAGGACCTGGAGACTGAGTTATTAAACTGTGAGTGGGCAAGTATGTCTGCCTGTACTTGGCTTCAGAATTGTCCAAAGCAAGACAGAAATAGAGGCAGAGGATGGAGTAAAGCATGTATCCAGATCAGATTAGGTTGCATAAAAAAATTCTTCCCTTTTTCTATTTCACATGTTCAGAAGAAGCACTACCATTTTTATTTTCCAACAAACCCTATAGGGCCTTGATACATTCTTCTAAATAAAGGAAATGCTTTTCAACAAACTAGCTTCTCATCTACATTTTTAATGAATTTTTTTCTGGAAAAGCAAAACATATGGGGCAGAGGGACTTGCCAGGTCAGCAAGGAACATATCTGTGGCTACTTTAGTGTATCTGAGCCTTATGTCATTTATCTCTGATCTAGATAATAAATTTGTGTATTCTCAGTTTGACTCCATAGCACAAAGGTGGGGAACTATGGCTCCTTTATGTGACTTGTGGATTTCCAACTCCCAGAATTCTGGGAGTTGAAGTTCACAGATCATAAAAGGGCCATAGTTCTCTACCCCTGCCATAGCATATGATCTGAAATTCAGAAGGTGTCTTGGAGAAAAGCAGAAATTATTTTCTCATTGTTTAGGTTCCTTATGGATATATGTAAGATGATATAGCTTTTGGTATTCTTGGCAGGTGCAACTATGAGATAGGTGGAAAATAAAATATTCTGGTATATGAGTACAAGAATAACTGTCCTGATTTTATGGCAAACTTCAGGGAACAATCTAGGCCAGAGGGTCTTCAAAGAGTGTAGGGAGATTGTGATAAGACAGTGACATATATTGATTGGGCAGGGACAAAACTGAATTTAAGCAGAAACATCTAGTTCTCTACATTCTTAAAAGTGCTTTTTATAAAGTAATATAGGTGTGTTAAGTTTAGCAAAGAGAGAAAAGTAATTTGTGTAATTTTTTGTCTAGCCACAAAAACTGGAACTTGAAAATTAGCTTGATCCAGAAAATTAATATTGGCCAAAGAAGATACTGTCTGTTTATGCAGAGGATCATACATAAATCATAAAGCATCTTATTGCTCATTACACAAACTGACAAAATCTATTTATTTGGACAGGGTCACAGAACAAAATAGAAATAAGATACTCAATCCTAAACTCAGTGATCCCTACCCCAGGTGTTTTGCTCCAGATGTGATAAACAGGTCTTTTAGAAGGATTCCTGCTTCACTTTTCAGTGATTGGGAAGGGACCTCATCAAAGAATTACCATACTGGCTTGTCTTCCTTATCACTTTTCTTTCTTTCTACCTGCATTTCCAATGACATTATCTTCCACCAGCCGAAGGCGAGTTGGCCAAGTTGCAACGCCAGTTCCGTCTTTTAGAAGGTGATCGCCATGCTTATGCCTTGGAGTCTCGTGAAACCATCCGCAGACAGACGTACGTATTTAATCAAATATCATTCATCAATTCTTCATTTCTCAGAATGTATTGTGAAATCTTCAGCATGTGTAGGCTGGGAGGAGAAACTACCTTTTCCTTTCATCTTATGCAAGAGTTTAACCATTATAACTTAATTGACCTTATATTAGGGACAAAGTAAGAGAAATGAAGGTGATTTGGAAGAAGCTTCTCATGACCTTTTATATACTTTTAAAATGTCTCACTGATTATGTCTACTTCATTCTTCAGTTGCATTGGACCTCAGCTCCTATTTTGGCCATGGGATTGAGTGGGGTCAACTTCAAAACACATAAAGGTGCTTTTTCAAAAAGCAGCTGGAGTTTCTAGAAGACTGTTCAATCAGAATCAGTTCTGATTGAATGGTGGAGAATGGAAGGATTTATATTCCTTGCAGTCATGTAAAGAGCACATGACTTCAAGGAATATAAATCCTTCTGTTCTCCACCATTCAGTTAGAACCGATGAAGCTTCTTGGATGAGAAGCAAAACATCTTCAAGGAAAAAACAAAGAAAGTCCAGTTGCCTTTTGAAAGAAAGCATCTTTTGGAGAACCTGGATGACTGAGAATCTCCACAGACATTCAAAACACATAGAATATGCCTAATTGAATTATAGAAAATCTACAAAATCTGTTCCAATTGCTATTATTAGAAGTAGCATTAGAAATAGTTCCCTCAGATGTCCATCTTGTTTGTTTCCAACCTTATACGTTTTAGCTGAGTAGCTGATTTCTTACCTTATTATTTTCCAGTCCTGAATAGTTTTCATACTTTCTTAGCCTCATCTTTTTTTGGTTAGCGATGACACCCTGCATGCATTCTTTGATTTCCATCTTCTGAGCTCTCATTTCCAGTTTTGGCTTTTGAAGTAGTCTGGATATTATATGCCTTACTTCATGGAGAAAATTAAAAATTGAAACATTAAAAAAAAATCAGTCTCTTTCCTTTTTCCTTCTTCATATGTTGATCCAGATGTTGACATAATGCTGATACACATGACAACCACTATGCTCTTAGCAACATATAATTGACCATTGTGAGTGCGCATGAGTTGCTTTTATTTAATACCATGTGGCCATGTGGCCTACCCCACACAATGCTATACATATATATATCCATTTTGTAGGAATAATTGGTGTCTATCATTATGCGTGCTTGCAGAATTGTGCAATATTGATCCAGGATTTTATCCATCTTCATCCTATCCCTTTAATCCAGTGTATTCACAGAGAATTCAGTATTCCTACTTTCTTTCCTCTTCTTATTTAAATTACTTCATTTTGCCTACTATCAGGAGAACATCCTTTCCTGGTTTTCTATCTAGGCATTCAAAAATTATATCAACTTTAAGGGAATCATGCATTTTTATTTCCTCTGCTTATTTTACAGTGACAAGTCCTATTATCCCAACAGTCATCTCTGCCCCAGACAATTAAGCTCACAGATTTCCTAATGCAAATGTTAGAGTGGATTGTCCAAACTGGCTTTCTTTTAAATGCACATTCTACCTGAATCTCCATTTACCCTTTATTCCCCATTCATAATTTGTGAAATACATGTTCAACTGCAAGTTCATAGCCCTCTAATCTTTCCTTGCCTTGTGCCACAAACTCTCCCGAACTGGCGCTGCCACCACTCCCAACCAAAATTCACCATCATCACCACCATGAACACCTTGTTCCTGCCCACCAGGCTGCATCTCGCCACGCTATTTTACCACCTCTGAAAATTCCCACTTCATTTTCATTGGACAGGGTTGAGGTCAAGCGCCTGGAAAAAGAGAACGAAGATCTACGATACAAACAGGCTGTGGCTGAGGGCCATGCCAACCAGAAGAAGGAAAAAGCCCAAAGTGAAATTCTCCGGTCCTTGTTGACTGAACGGGATTCAGTGAAGGAACAAATAATGAAAGAAAAAAAGCGGATAACTCGGCTTGATCAGGAGGTATAGAGAAACAGGATAAGACCAAGATTTATTTTTCTAAAATGGGATGAAGCAGCAGGTTGGAGAGCTAGGATTCTGGGACCTTAGAAGGTTGATGTAGTTATGATATGAAAGAACAAGAGATTAGGCATGTGCTGATACCAGGTCTTAGAGACAGTATGGAAATGTCTAAGATGGCTGTCTGCTACATAGCATCCAGTTGATGTATTGGGTTTTTAATTTTTAAAATACTCAGCCCTTTGGTCATATGGCTGAGAATTCTAGCAATTACAACCCTCCTACATGAGGGAAAAACGATACAGATAGTTCTCAATTTACAACTAGTTGCTTAGTGACTGTTCAAAGTTTGGCTGTCCCAAAAAGGGGCTTATGACTTAGATCTTAAGTTCCAACAGTCAGGCCCCCTTCATGGTCACATGATTGAACTTTGGATGCTTGGCCACATTTATGGCTGTTTGCAGCATTCTGTGGTCACATCACTGCATTACACAACGGTTTTGCTGAAAATTGGCACTTCTAGGTTTTAGTGAACCATGCTTAACGGTGCAAAAAAACATAAAATCGGTTTGGTTGCCTGACTGACCTGTTTTATGACCATCACGACATAACATTACAATGGGCAGGCTTCATTATGGTCATATGTCCACAACTACCTTACTGTCTTTTTGTTGTTGTTTTTTGCAAATGTCTCTTTCACATTCAGAAAATTGGAAATTGGTGTAAGAGTAACTGAATTAAGATTTAGACCTCTGGGTTAAATATAGGTATGAAAAATGCAGCAGGGATTGGCATTTAGAGCCTAAGATCAAACATCAGAGCAAAAGATGTGAGAGAGTATAGATTTCTCCAAATATCTAATTTCTCAGGTCTGAAACGAACCTGCATTTCACTTCCATTAACTACTGTAATTTCCTTTCCTGTTATTAATAGATTGAAACCTGGGAGAACCGTTTGGCTGACCGGAAACAGATGATGGGCAGTGACAGCATGATACAGGAACAGAGAGCCCATTTGCAAAGAAAGATTCAGACAGTGGAAAACCAACTAGATAAGGTACAAATAGTTAGGAATACCCAGATTTGGTGACAGAATTTGTGGTAGTCTAAATTTTCTTCATTCTGCTCACTGTTTCCAGATCACCTCTGAATTCAGTTCTCAACTCGTCTTGAATTCACAACTACGTGAGGATCTAGAAATTCTCCGAGTTGGACATGATCACTTTGAACAGCAGCATAAAGATTTAGAGGAGGTAAAGTGAATTTAAAAGAAAATTGTTGAATTTGTTGGGATTCTTGGCTAACAGAATTTCAAGGAAGACTGGAGTCATGTTATAAGTTAATAAGGTTCTGTTAGAGAATTCTGGGATTCAGTTGCTTAGCAAGAACCTTTGTCCAGAATGGAAAGGTATGATTGGCTATTTTGGTATCTTAATACTGAGGTGCCAAATTAGCAAATAGGAAATCATGGACTTAAAAATGCAGTTTGGAAAGTTATTTTGGGTTATAAAGCTGAGAACATAATTTAACAATGAAATTCTGATGCTTTGAGTTATATTGGGTTCTGCATACATTTGTTGTTAAAATCATTATCCAGAATATTCCAATCTGTCAAAAATACAAGTTGACTGGTCACCCACTTTTTGTAGAATTTCCAAAATGTAAACTGTTGCACATGTATGAAATTACATGGTGAAGATTACCTTACTTTATTTGTTAATGAAAGCATTAATAAATAAATGGATTTCTTGACTTTTTCCATGGAAGTAGAACCTGCGGCTTTTAATGCCGCTGCAGATTTCCCAAACACACCTAAAGGATACTTTATGCTTGTGGAATTACAGCCTAAAGAATAATCATCAAGCCCAATTTCATTCTTTTTATTTTATTTATTTATAATTACATTTCTATACCGCACCATCTCCCAGAGGACTCAGGGCAGTTTACAGCCAAAATTAAAATACCCACACCAATACAATATAAATATAATAAATAACAATATTTAAAAACAATTAAAAACAAATATTTACTGGCCAAATCACTAAAACAGTCGAAGACCGATTAAAACCCATTAAAATTTCGCTAAAATATGTCTTAGGCTAGTCCCGCTCGGTGAAATAATAAGGTCTTCACGTTTGAAGGCCCAGAGGTCGGGGAGTTGGCGTAACCCCGGAGGAAGCTCGTTCCAAAGGGCTGGTGCAGCCACAGAGAAGGCCCTCCCCCTGGGGGCCGCCAACCTACATTGTTTGGTCGACGGCACCCTGAGGAGGCCCACTCTGTGGGAGCGCACAGGTCGTTGGGAGGCAATCGGTGGCAGAAGGCGGTCTCGCAAATACCCCGGTCCTAAGCCATGGAGCGCTTTAAAGGTGGTAACTCTTTCTTGAGATTCATCAGAGTTTAGGAATAGGAGAATTAGGAAGAAAACCCTATAAATAGGCATGTTGCTAAGTTGAAGGTGAGGATGTTTTGGAGAGAATGAAAGCCCAGTGACTGGACTTCAAAAAGGACATGGAACCTTTGTGCAGAATGGTAAGATTGTGTTGCAACAAAAGTTTTCTTTCTCTGTTTGTCTCTCTCAGGAACTGCTGGAGACTCGTAAAACCATCATCAATGTGGTCAGCACCTCCTCTGCAGCTTATGATGCAAGGTTAGAGGAAAGCAATGCTCAGTCGTTGTGGGGAACCTGTTCCTGAATCTAGATGTGGTCTTATATTGCAAAGAGTTTATACTTCCACTAGTTCAAGATTACTGCTTAAATGTCATGCTGACTTCCCTTTTATCTGTAACTTTCACTTTACTTGTCTGATTGATATGGCTGCCTATCTCACCTGAAGTGATCCTAAGTGGTGCACATTAAAACCAGGAATTAAAACATGTTAGAACAGTAAGAATACATAAAATAAGACCACAAGAGTGAAGACATTAACATACAATATAATCAACGTGCGGGCTTCCAAATTACCAGGGAATCCCCAGTCTTGCCGTAAAAACCACATTTTGAGGTCTTTCTGGAAGGTCATAAGGGCTGAGGCTAACCTCATCTCAAGAAGGAGTTGTTTCAGATGATGGGTGCCATAGCAGAAAAGTTTCACCTCCTAGGTCCTGTCAGATAGAATAATTTTGCAGAATAGGACGTGCAGAAAGCTTGTCTTTCCCAAACTGATGGAATGGATAGATATTGTATGGAAGAAGTGCTCCCTCAGATAACATTTTAAAGCCCATGCCATGTAGGGCTTTAAAGGTCAAAAACAGTACTTTGAATTGGACCTGGAAACAAACTGGCAACCAATGGAACTCACAGAGCAAAAGTGTAACGTCTGTCCATCTACAGCAGTGTTTCTCAGCCTTGGCAACTTGAAAATGTGTTCATGCCAGTTGGGGAATTCTGGTAGTTGAAATCCACACATCTTCAAGCCGCCAAGGCTGAGAATCATTGATCTATGGATACATACCATTGCCCATGCCACTGCATTCTGCACCAGCTGAAATTGATATTCTTCATGAATACTCTTCTTTATCCATGCATTGTGCCAGTTTCTTAATTCTTAACCATGCTTCCTCCATAGTTCAAACTTTTAATATTGTCCCTTTAATATCAAAACTGGTCATTTACATTATGTAAAATGACAGTGAGATCACTGAAATTATATGCTCCCTGTACATGTATGCAAACCATGCCATGAAGACAATCTTGCGTTGTGACTTTGGTTGAAGGTGACGTCAACACTGCAACTGTCTCTGATACTCTGATCCCCCAAATTATGAAGTCTAACCTCGTTCTGATATTCTTAATCCATTACTGTTGGATTTCTTACTTTCCCATAAACAGAAGAACTAGAAACTGAGCCAGGGTATACAATTTAGGGCCTGTCAAATTTTTCAGCTTTCAGTTTCCAAACATTAGAGGTGCTCAAAAGTTGTGACATGCCTTGGAGATTGTAAAGATATTTTGGTTACTTTAATATAATTTAGATGTGCTTGCTAAGTAACTACATAAATATCATAACTTTTTATCATTTGTTTGTTTTACATCATATGATGTATGTGTAAAACACAACCATTGTAGTTCGACGTTGCTGTGGCTTATTTCTGGTGCCTGTGTTTGTAGGCTGTGATTCATGACATGATCAATGTGTTTATAGCAAAAACTAAGAAAGCCACTGAGAAGAATTCTAGCAAGTGTCAAGGGTAAGATGCAAGCAGTCCTACATAAAGCAGAAGTAAGAGCTCAGATCTTGCTGTCTTTCTCACACTTGAGCACCACAATGGGTCAGAAGCCTTCTCCTTTTATTATTTATTTATAAATTTATATGCCATCTTTTTTGTGTGGCAGAAGCTGTTATTCTCCCTGTTTGTTAGTTAATGGACTACTCAGATTTTAGGTTGTTTGCTTCTGACATTTTAAGCAATCTACTTAAAAAGATGTTGAAACTCTAGAAAAGGTTCAGAGAAGAGCAACAAAGATGATTAGGGGTCTTGAGGCCAAACTGTACAATGAATATTTGGGGGAACAGATATGTCTAGCGAAGAGAAGGACTAGGGGTGACATGATAGTCTTCCAATACTTGAGGGACTGTCACAGAGAAAAGGGGTGGAGCTAAACTCCAAAGTACCTGGGGCAGCACAAGAAATGACAGATGGGAAATTTTCAAGAAGAGATTGGACAACCGTTGTCTAGAATGATATAGAGTTTCCTGCTTAAGCAGAGGGTTAGACTAGAAGACCCACAAGGGTTATTCCATGATTCTAAAACAAAGCCACAAGGAAGAAAGGCAGGAGCAAAACGGGGAGAGATTGGAGCCCTCAGTACTGATGTTCAGTCTGCTGAATAAAGTTTATTTCATTGGCATTAGGGATTCCTTTCCCTAACCTCATCCCTTTTCTTTTTTCCCACCCAAGCAGACTTTCCTCAGTTGATGAAACTGAAAGATCCCAGGCTGGATAAGCTGGGATTGAAATTTAGCAGAAATCTTTTCAATTAGAGATACCAGGAATTCCATTGTGAGAAGAGTGCTGGGCTAAAGTTGGAAGGAGCTTTCTGACCCACAGGTGCTTTTGGCTTCATTGCAAACGGAATCATCTGTGCCCTGACCATTATGAAGATAAGTTAGAAAATGCGATTCTTGGTTCTGCCCACCTCTTAAATCTTGCCCTTATTTCTTCTTTGGGATAAATGTAGAGATGAAGCTCATTCCCGTTTGGGCCAGCTGCGAGACAAAGCAGAGAAGGACTTAAAACAGTATATCTCTGAGATGAAAGAATTGGAGCGCTTCCTGGAGAATGACCGGCGCGTGTCTGAATTCGTCAACATCAAGCTGCAGGAAAGGACGTTCACTGAGGAAGCACTGAAGGCCAAGGCAAAGAAACGTGTGTATTTATTGTGCAAAGGATTGACTTGCAAGTTTCCATCTTTAGAAGGGAAGATGACTTTGATGCTGTAGAAAGCAAGCTCTGAGTCAGGAGGGATGCACTGATTTAAAAGCAGGCGGTTCTGGCATTCAACCATCTGGGTAACTGCCCCTGTTAAGTTACTTGAAGCCAGTCATTTTATTTATTTTTTAAATTTATACACTGCCCATCTCACTATCAAGCGACTTGCAATGCCATAAATAACAGTATAAAGAAGCTTAAAGGTTAAAAGCATTAAAATATTAATTAATTAATTAATTAATTAAGTTTATTGGCTGCCGATCTTACCACATTGTAATTCTGGGCGGCTCACAGTTACATATAAGCTAAAACATAAAATGTTAAAACCAAACTCTACAACCAAAGACACATGGGGGGGTGGGGAGAGAGAGAGGGATCTGTTACCTTACTCAGTCCAACGTCTCCATTGCGCTGCTTCCTCACTGGGGCCCCAAACCGATTGGCACGTCTTTAGGCCCTTATAAAAAGATAGGAGGTTGGGGCCAATTTCATATTAGGGACCAAGATATTGGGCACTGAAAGTTAAAACTTCAAAATTAACAACCAAGTGAATAAAAAGGACCAATGCATAAATAGTTATGTAACCATTACAAATTATTTACTAAAGTGTTTTTACTCCTGATACAGGGCGCTGTAAAGGAAGGTCAATTGGTTGTCAGAAGAATTTTAGACAGTTTAGCTGTCTGCTTTTAAATGCACACATGGGTAAAAAAAGTGCAGTGAAAAGAAGATGCAGGCTTCATTCACTTGTATAGATCTTAGATGAAGTTTGTTTAAGAAATGGGCAAAGACGTCTTCAAAGATGGTACTTAGAAACACTGTAAGAGTTGTTTAAAATGAATATTCTGTTGTTGGATGAATTAGGAAGACCTTTGGATCAAGCCTGGTGCTGTTGCTGGTTCATAAACTGCAATGATTCTAGATGAGGCTAGCATGGCTCCAGTGGTCTCTGTTCCAATAGCCTGATAACTTGGTTACTGTAATGAAGTTGTGCACATCTGGGACCCTCTGAGAGACTGCCAGATGTTATCTAATTGCAGTTTTTAATAAGACAGAAGGGGGAAATTATTACAGATGTGACTTGGGAGTGACCATATTAAATATGAATGAAAGCAGATTCAGCTTTTGTCATGATCACACTCACTCCTTTTCAGATGTCTAGTACAGCACTCTTGCCAGGTTTGGCATTCAATTTGGAAAAATGTTATTAAAAATTTATTGATAGAACAATTTAATGGTAACATAAATGTTTTGGATCTACTGAAAAGTGATTAAATTGTAATGGTTCTCTTTTTATTTTTAATTTGTATTCAGACTTTAGGCCCTTATGAAGGGAAGGTTTCAGCTGTTTACAGAAAAGAGATTTAGCCCATGTAACATTAGAGGAAAACTGGGGTCCTTTCTCTCATTTTTTCTCTCTCTCAATAGAAGAAGAACGCAGACGGAAAGACAGTGAGGAAGAGTTGCTCGAATCTTACAGCAATGCTTTTGATAAACTTCTGGAGCTCACTGGCTCAAAAGATCTGAATATGGCTCTGGATACATTTGTTAAAGGTGATGTATGTGAATGGCAGTTAGTTGTTTTTTTTGTTGTTGTTTTTTTAAAGGATCACTTTGTACTAGATAGTGTTCACTGTCTTGGCCTACTGAGGTTGGCCAGCCGAGAAGAGCCCACTGACTGGAACATTTGTGAGCTATTCCCCCTCTGGTGCCCCTTGGATATTTGGGTCCTGAGTATTAATATATTGGCTACTATAATGTTTATCCTTCTCTCTATAGATAGGGAAAGAAATTTTGCTCAATTCAACTATGTCAATGAGCAAAACAGCCAGAAGGACCGACTATGGGAAGAAATTCATGATGTGAGTGGAAAATATTATCTCTCCTTTCCTTTCTCCTTTCTCTTTTTTTTTCTTTTTAAGAAGGGCAGTGTTTTTTCTAGGTGATTGCCTCTGTGACTTTACCAACCACTGAACTGAAATGCTATCCATTCATCTTTGAATTAGCAGAAATTTATAAATGCATATATGAATATGAATGTATCCCATTATTCCCTGTTAGGAATAATTGGAATATCCCAGGCCTCCATTCTATGCTCTGCACATTCAATATATTTATAAATTACTTGGATGAGGAGTTGGAAAATATGATTGTCAGGTTTGTAGATGTAGCAATGGCAAGATCTCTTAGGCTTATACCACGTCACAGTGCTTTACAGTCCTCTCTAAGCGATTTACAGAATCAGCATATTTTCCCCAACAATATGGGTCCTCATTTTATTGACCTCAGAAGGATGGAAGGCTGAGTCAGTCGTAAAACAGTCGGGATTGAACTCCTCGCATTGGGCAGAATTGGCCTGCTGTACTCCATTCTTACACTGTGCCATCATGGCTTTGTAACAAAGATGAGGGCAATATCAGAATTGAGAAGGATTTTAACAAGTTGAAATTGATCTTGCTGTTTTCACAAATATCTTGTGTTTAGAAAGGATAAATTAAAGGCACATGAATATGGGGGAGGGAGTTATGAATAAACAAACAAATAATTAGGAAGTTGTATGTGTGAAAATAATCTGAATGTCTTGATAGATCATAAGCCAAACATGAGCCAGTAGTGTGATGTAGCTCAAAAAAAGCAAATACCATCCTAAACTGCTTCAATAAAAGTACAAAAGAGAACTTATCATTCCTGTATTTTGCAGCAGGCCTGGACTATTTTAGGAAGCAGTGTCCGTGTCAGACTGGAACATATGAATGCGAGATGGTGAGGGCCTTGGAAAGAGCAATAGGAACAGTTGGAAACAGTGGCTGATGTTAGCCTGGAGAAAAGAAAACTCTGGGATACCTGATAGTTGTCTTCAAATATTTGTACAGCCGTCATGTAGAAGGAAGGGAAGAATTGTTTTGAATTATTCAAGAAATCGAGAAAGAAATAACTTTAAATAAGAAAGAGATTTTAGCTGGTCATCAGATAACATTTCTTAATAGTAAGAGATGTTCATCAGTGGAACATACTAACTTGGGAGAATGGTATTTAAATAGAGGCCACAGTTCCTTCTGATGGGGATGCTGTAGGAATGGATTCCTGAACAAGACAGCTGGCTGGAACAAATGATCTCCCCCAGGCCCCTTCCATCCCTGGCAGGCTAGGTCTCTGCAGTTGGTAAAAATAAGTTCCTTCCATCTTTTATCCTCACTTTTCCAGCTTTGTCATGAGATCCAGGAGATTCAAAAGCGGAACAGTCAAAGGGAGGCCCAGCAGCTATTGCAGCTCCATGAAACTGAAGGCCAGCAGGAGGAGACGGTGAAAGAGGCCAATCAGGCTGAGCAGAACGTGAAAAAGTTCCTCAAGATTTGGGAGCAGCTTAAAAGTGGTGAGCAATGAGGAGGGGAAAAGGAGTTGCTTACTAATGGTTGTGTTAAGTAAATCTGAATAATAATGAGAAAGTTTTTCTCTGAAGTTTTGCAGTTGGGGACTGGTTCATGACAGCTAGGGTTTGTTTTTTTTAAAAAAAGTTACTCCAAGAGTGCAATACTTTTTTGGGAATGTGGCACCTCTTGTGATTGTTGCCAGGATGATTGCAGCCAATTGTAGAATTCCAGGTCATCAGTTAAATTACCAGAAGCCAAACTGGTGCCATAGCTCCTCCCCTGGTACCACGGACTGCCCTCAGTGCCCCCATCGCCTTTGTTTTCCTTGAGTTTTTAAAATTGATTTATGCGAAGCCCACAGATTTCAAGACCAAAAACTTAGTTACCTATGAGGATGGACAACAAATATCAGGAGAACCAGGCAGCTTAATGGACATCAAATTTCATGTGTTGTCAATAATGAGTACCAGATTAGCTCCCTTTGTCATATTCTGTGTCAGATGCTGCACCTTCACATTAAAAGCAGCAAGTATGTGGAGATGTGTATGATCCAAACAAGCTATAGGCCAGCGTTATTTAGTGTGATGCATTTTGACCTAATATTGTGAGGTGGGGATTTTGTTTATCTTATGCATCTCCTCCTTCAGTAAATACTGGTCCTTCAAAGATGGTCACATTCTATTTTTTAGCACTAAAGATTTTTTCCCCCTAGTTTCAGTAGTTACTGAAACAGTTAGAACCATGAGAGGGAAAAGAGGATAAGAAGAAACTCAGAGGATTGGTTTAATTATGACTGGCTGATTGTTCATTGATCAACTGGAAAAAAACTGCTTGCTAAGAATGGCCCAGAGGGTATGGGGGTAACCTGGGGGCAGAAAGACACTTCCTACTTCGAGCAGAAAGTTGGGCAAGGTAGATACAAATGCCCATTGGCTCTGGACAACATGGCCAACAGAAAAGGGA
This sequence comes from Ahaetulla prasina, assembly GCF_028640845.1. Taxonomy (NCBI): domain Eukaryota; kingdom Metazoa; phylum Chordata; class Lepidosauria; order Squamata; family Colubridae; genus Ahaetulla; species Ahaetulla prasina. The sequence goes on from NC_080542.1 coordinate 23,937,435, forward strand.
ACTTAGTCCAATTTCCAAAGGCCACAGGTTACACACTCATCTTTGTCAGTGGGCAGGGTATTTGAAGGTTATAGTGTCAAAAAGAGAGTGTGTTTTTCCCTCTCAAAATGAAAAACTTGACTTATCTGGTGGATCTGATGCAGTTCTTTCAGACAACATAAAAGAAGCCTTTTTTTTTCAACACCACACATGTATGCAAGTTGTAAGTTTAATAGGAGACAAGTGAGCCTTTACAAAGGTTGTATCACTTTTTTGGCTGCTCTTCTTTTCAGTCTTCCTTTATCTTGGAAAACTAACGATCCCACCATCCATCATGCAAATCCTAGACAGAAGATCAGACAAGGTCTATCCATGGAAATTGGTATTGAAAGCAGGTTCCCCACAGGTGCAGTGCAGAGTAGTTGATTAATTTATCTTATCTTTAGGGCAGGTGGAAGCTGCACCTTCTTTCTGAAGGACATGGCAATTACCAGCAAGCATCAGAATTCACTTTCCTTTTTTCCCCTCTCTCAAAGCCATTGAGTCTCTCTTCTGGAAACTGGAGTGTGACCATTCCTCACTGGAAAAAGTGCTGGGCGGGACAACAACTGCTCAGGATGAGAACGTTGCCATTTACCTGAGCATAATTGAACGGAAGGTCAATATGCTGCTGACAATGTATTCCTACAAGAAGGCTGAGGTATGCAGACAGCAACAAGGCAGGAGATGGGTCATTTGTCATCTCTGTCTGTGTAGAGAAAGTGTTGCATGGTTCTCTCCCCCACCACTCCACCCCACCCGCCGTCAGGTTAGGAAGAGGTGACTTTCAGCTTAATTTTTCCAGCTTACCCAACCTAATTTAGATTGCAGGAACTGGAAAATGTTTTATTGCATAAAAATCCACTTAGAATTTGCAGGAAAAATATGTGACTGATACAGGACTGGAGTGTCCAAACTTGGCATCTTTAAAAACTCATGGACTTCAACTCCCAGAATTCCTCAGCCAGCCTTGTTCTGTGAATTAAAGTCAATAAGCCGTAAAGTTGCCATGGTTGGACAGCCCTGCTGTAGGATAAGCTCTGCTTGGTCCCGTGTAGCCATAGGTCTCCGTAGATCCTATATAATTCTCATTTTTGCAGTGTTTTGCTTTACCAAACTCATTCCAAGTTTTTAATGGTTTATGATATTATGTATGTGTGTGTGTGATATATTACTACAAACATAAAAGTTAGAAAATTTAAAAACAATAGCAGCAATCCATTTAGTGTTGACATATTGAAATTATATTGTGGTGGGCAACCTGCAGCCCTCCAGATGTTGCTGAACTATAGCTCCCCATATGTTTTACTTATCATCCATTAGGACACTAAGAGGTTAGTAGTCGGCTACATCTGAAAAGCCACATATTGCCCATTTCTGGCAGATTAATACATGTAGTCCAGAGTGTCTGTTTTAATTTAAATCTTCAGGTGAGAGTAAAGAATGGTTTTTTGTTCCCTATGTCTAAATTTGGTTTCTTTTTAGGAAAAGGATGAACCCTATGATACTGTGGAGACAGCACAGCTGCTCCTGGGGCAGACACCAGGGCTGCGGCCAACTGCGATTACAGTTCGGCCACCCACAGCTGGGTAAGGAGAGCTGGTCATTACACAAACAATCCAAAAGGATATCTTGCTAAGGCTGTATTCCCCACTTTTAACATTAAAATCAGAGTGGGGCATAAGAGATGTATTTTTTGTGGTGGTGTCACCTAATCGAATTCTTAGGGGCTTTGGGTTGTATAAATTTCAGGTGACTGCTGCTTCAATGTTCCTTCCATTAAGAGCAGCTTGACAGCTGGAACTGATTTACTGGGCTTTTGCTCATCAGAAATCTCTAGACACACAGGGCAGCCATCTGATGGCGAAGTTGTAGCGTTGAATTTCTTGTTGTGAGCAAGAAATTGGAGTGCTGTAAATCACAGGGATGAGGAATCTTTGACTCTCTAGATATTACAGACAGCTCTCAGAACCCTACATGATTGGCAGGACTGCTGGTAGAGATATTGGGTAGCATTTGGTGGAGTACAAGCTCTCGATCCATGGTGAGTTGATTGGATTTGCCTGCAACGTTATTATTAGTTTAATTTTTATATTGATAGCCCTAGGCTTATGCATGGCTTTTAACAAAGGACATATAAATTTACAGTATAAACAGTGACATATGAAAGTAATTTTAAAACAAAGAAAGAATGACTAAGTTAATGGAGATTTGTGCTCTCTGCATTTGAAAGACACCCAGTTGGAGAAGGCTGCACTGAGCCATGGTTCATTTAAATATGGTTTGCTAACACAGTTGGCCAGATCTGTACCACATGCCAAGTGATTAATCTTGGTTTAAAACTACTATTGGCAGAGTTAACACAATCTGACATAAAATCAAAGTATTTTATGACTTACTGAAATATGGGATCTGTATCCAACATACTTTGGCTTGGTGGGGTTGAAGATTGTGTTAAATTCTAGGAATGATGGGATTTTAAATAATGGATTTTATTTAGCAATTTTGTGACTCAGATGCATTAAAAAAGCAGCATATATGTTAAAGCCAAGAGACATCCACAGCTCAGCAAAAGAATGCAAACCAAATTTTTAAAAAGCAGGAACTGGAGCAGTAAAATAAAAAAAATCAGTAAAACAAAGACATATGCTGAAATAAAACTGCTTTAGCTTGATGCTCAAACTAAGATATGCTTCTCTCTGACAAGAGTCAAAGTCACAGGGAGACGTGGCCAGCGTCGCGGGCGAGACAGTTGCAAACCCCGATGTCTCCAGGGTTTGCGCCAATATCCCCCCGCCCAGGGGGTCCGTCCAAACTTTGGATCGGATCATAGCTGCCTCGAAGGGGCAGGGAAGAGTGGGGGAGCCGGCGGAGTGAACAGGGAGATGGCAAACTTCCCATAGCTCCGGAACTTTTCCCCCGACCCAGTGGGGAGGAATACAGCGCCATAGTTCATCATGGCAGCTGCACCAAAGCCGCAGCAGCCACAAGAGCGGGCAGGAGGAAGAAGCATCAAGAAACAAATTGTTGAAGTCGAGTGAGTGATGATCTCACGAAGAAAAAATAAGAATTTAAAATAGGCACAAGCCTTGGGGAGAACTTGTAGATTGGCAGCTAATTGAATAACAAGTGAAAATGAAAGTCAATTTGGAGAATACACATTTAGGAAGTGAAAGAGAGAAGATAGGGCTTGAATGGAAGCAGTGCCCCATTTAAATAAAGAAAAGGAAAATAAATATTTTCCAACTAAATAATGGTTTGGAGATTCTTGGAAGTCTCAACGGATTATATTGGAAACTAAAGAAATAGGAGAAAAAAAGTAAAAGAAACTATTGAACTGTTTTTTATGTGAATATCTCAAATCCCTCTGTTTTAAATTTATGGAATATTAAAGATATCAATAGGACATAAGAATCTGGAAGATAAATAAATACAATTAAGGAAAATCTTGGAAAATTGACCTCCATGTACCAAAGCATTTGAGAACAAAGGAACTTTGTCACCAAAATGGCTACTTATTATTTGTGAGCTGTAACTGTTTCAAAAGGAGACATCTAGAGGCAGAGGAAGATAGCTAGAGGATTGGTGTTGCTGGAACTACACAACAGCTTTAGAAGAGAGTTTCAGATGGCGTGTCTTTGAACTATAGAAATTGAATTCCTTATTTAAACAAGAATCCAGAGGCAAAGAAAGTATGCAAGAATGGAATAGCAGACTATTTCCCATGGAGAAAGTTCTGTGGGTATGGGCACACAACATTTTTTTGAAAGGAACTTATGGCTGCCTTTACAATTAGAGGCAGAGGAAAATAGCAAGAGTCAAATAACTTTCTTGTGACTATTCCCATGAGGATTGACTTCGTTGGGACCACACAACAGTTTTAGAAGAGATTTCTAGATGGTGTGTCTTTGGATTATTGATTTAAGCGGAGAATTTCTTACTTAAGAAGAACTCAGAGGCAAAGAAAGAAAGTAAGAATGGAATAGTGGACTATTCCCACGGAGAAGGCGCTGCTGATGTAGTCACACATTTTTTTGAAAGGAACTAATGGCTGCTTTCAGAGCTATGTTAAGAAATTTATTTTAGAAAATGTTAATATCTATATTAAAATACAAGTGACAACTATGATAAAAATAATTGAGGTTTTGGGAAATCAAGGGAAAAATACTAGAATAAATTGGGATAAGAGGTAAATGAGTGTTATTATATTGAAGAAAAAATTCTCTCTTTTTTTGTTCTTACAAATAAGGTAATGAAAGGATTTGATAAAACTTCTAAGGAAACAGTTAATATTTGGGGGGAATAACTGGAGGAAATAATTAGGAATTACCCTTGCAAATGTTAAATTTTCTGTTTGATATTAAAATGGATTAGATGGAAAACTTTAAATATATGTTATTGGTTTAGAGGCAGAGGACAACGAAGGGAAGAATGAAATTGTCTATGTGATCTCTGGATCTTAAGAAAGAGATTTTAGATAGGATGACCTCTGATTAGTAATGTAGATATAAAGCTGAGAGTGGTGAAATTTTAAAATAGAATTTATTAATGATGTTGAAGGGAATTAAGCACAGGGACTAGACTTCATTTAAATATTTTCCTGAATGGGTTGAATTTGATTTACTTCTATAATCAGATTGTGTGCAAATAAATAATTGAATTTAAAGAAGAAAAAGGAAAATACATTGTATTAGATTATAACTTAGGTGAAACTTGATATGTTTAAAGATGTATCTGACCAATAATTTGTTCACAATGATTCTTTTTTATTATGCTTGTAAAAAAAAAAAAATTTTGGCAAAAAAAGAGTCAAAGTCACAGGTGAATTATAAAACAGGGAAGACTATTTCTCATATTGCAACATTTGCTCTGGGATGAGGGGGCATAATATGGCAGAGGCATTATTGATGCTTGAATCCTGGTATTTAGAGGTCAAGGCCAATAGGAATAGCAATTGTGGAAAAGCTCCAGTTTCTGAATCATTTTCTAGTCTACATGGAATTCTACATAAAATAGAACACAGCAGGATCTGTTTAGTGGGTTAAACTAAAAAAGAGGAAATAATAGAAGATCAAACTCTTGGGAGGAATATGAAATCAATGTTCCCTTATTCTTCTAATCTCATAGGAGCAATCAGATTTTAGAATAGCTCAAGAACAGTTGTTTTTTTTTAAGGACAGATTTGTAGTATTTAGGACAATATTAATCATATCATTCTTTGTGGTTTGCAGACTTGGTCATGAGCCAATACAAGAAGAGGACAACAGACCTTTAACTCATGAGGAGCTCAGAGAAAAAGTAATAAAGGAGGTGAGTTCAAGAGACAGGGCAAACTAAGTTTATATTAAGATGAAAATTAGCATACTTGGATGCTTTACAACTTGTGTATTAGAAAGAATTGCTTTTTCAATGTTTATTTATATAAAATAGAATATTTTATGCAGTACGCCTGTGTATGCAAGAAGGAACTTGTTCATCAAAGTCAGGGGATGATTTCCTACAGTTGGCCAAATTTTGCTTTCTGTAGTGGTTCTGACTCTTGTTGTAGAAACATTTTCCTACAAATGCAGTTTGGGGAATTGGTGCCTAAATTCTTGAAAGTAGGTCATGCATTCTGTCTCAGTTTCTTTCTTTGTATTTGTTGATTAACCTCAACTGTCCAAACTCCTCAGCCATCAAATAATCCTTTCAACAACAAATCCATACTTCTACTGGCCCCGAGGAACCTGGTTTTAGAAAAGAGACTATGGGTGCTGGTGTGTCTTTGCACTTCAGGGTGTCCTCTGAAATATTGCGAAGTGTCAGCTCTCATGCTGAAGCAGCTTTGAGCTGCCAGTGGTAGCCTTCTCTCCCACCACTCAGCAGAGATGTGAACCTTAGCAATAATATGCGCATGTATGCATCCGAACTAGACTGTGTTGTTTCTCTGTGTCATGTAATATATGTGAGTATAATCATAATTTTTGTCATGTTTATGTAGTGTATATTTAAAGTGACAATAAAAGTTATTCTAAGTCTAAATATTGGGACTACCAATTCCGGGCTGCAAACATCTGGAAGGCAGCAATTAGCTTTCTCTTTGTTGTTACTTAGTAGTTTCCTAGAATTTTTTTTGCAACTAAGATCTGGTAGCCCTAAGTAAGCAGTCTTTGATACTAGCCAAAAATGAAGTCACCTTTCCTCAACTAATACAAATACGTTTTTTACCCTTATTTTTGAATGATAATAGAATGGATTTCTCTCTCCTCCAGATCCAAAGCAAGGCAGCAGCACTTTCTCTAAAGAAAAGCACGTAATGTGCAGTTCAGTGACTGTATCCTGGGATTAACACACACAAGAAATAACCTCAGGCCTCCAGACGTGAATAGGAATCTAACTGCAGCCTGGGCTACACCAGCCAAAAAAGAAAACTGAGGCAGATTGCATTCCAAGTGTGGTTCCTGAAACATTTTCCTACAAATGCAGTTTGGGGAATTGGTGCCTAAATTCTTGAAAGTAGG